>NC_082706.1:61243834-62443834 GCF_030144855.1 Hypanus sabinus | reverse complement strand
CAGTGTATTTACAATATTGCTCAAATATCATTGAAATATTAAATGTATTGCTGTTTCCCCTTAAATATTTCACCTTTCACCCTTACCCTATGTCATGATGAAGATTCTCAACCTGAAACACTGAAGGTTTATCCCTTTCCATAGGAGTTACCTGACCTGCTGAATTTTTCAACATTTTGTGTATGTTACTCTGAATTTCTAGCATCTGCAGAATCTCTTGTACCCATTAAGTCAATGATTCAGGTCAAAACCCTTCTGTCATGACATATGCTGGTAATGTTGGAACCCAAGTGCAGAGGAAAGACAAACTCCAATGTAGAGATGGCAACCAGAGTTTATTCAGACGAATTTCTACAGAACTTTGGTGGCTCGGCTGAGCAACACCATGAGCTAATTCAAAAGAAGGGTGTCCACTTAAATTGTACAAGTAACACAGAATCCCCAAGCCTATCAAAACAAACAAGTTTAAATGGAAAGCATCAGGAGACTTCATTGCAAAGAGTGACTCACTTGATAAAAACACACAAGGAACTGTCAATGAATTACGACTTTCATTAACCAATTCCGTGCTCTAAAAGTCCTGAGAGCCCAATGTCTCTGACTCCCTGCACAACCCGTAGGGCTTATTAGGCCTTCGTCTGGACTAAGAGATCGAGGTGAGATAGCTGGATAAAGGGGTGAGTGGAAGAAACGGAGCAAGATTTGGCAAGTGAGAGGTGGATCTGCATGATGGGACTCTGAAGGAGGGCAATTATGAACTAGCAACAAAGGCCTGAAGATGACAGAATATGATCGGAAGGAAAGGTGGAGCATGGAAACAAATAAGCGAGGAAGGAGTGGGTGGAGAACAAGGGGTCAGGCTGGGAGTGAGGATGAACTGAATGGATTAATAAGTTTGTATAACTGCAGCATGTCACCTGAAACTCTGACAATCTGCTATAGGTAATCAGTGGAGAATATCCTAACTGGCTGCATCACAGACAGCTACGGAAATACCAATGCCCAGGAATGGAAAAGACTACAGAAAGTAGTGGCTACAGCCCTGTCCATCACCTGCAAAGCCCTCCCCACCACTGAGCCCATTTACAAGCTGCGCTGCCACAAGAAAACAGAATCAAGGGCCCCCCCCCCCCCAACCATACAGGCCATGCTCCTGTCATACAGGAGCCTTAGGTCCCACACCACTGGGATCAGAAACATTTATTACCTTACAACCATCAGGTTCCTGAACTAACTTCACTTACCTCAACTCTGAACTGATTCCACAACCTACGGACTCACTGAAGGACTACAGCTCATGCTCTCAGCATTGTTATATTTCTATCCACACAAGTTGTCTTCTTTTGCACATCACTTGTTTGTCAGACTTTATATGTTTGTGTTTTAAATAAACTCTATTGTATTTCTTTATTTTCTGTAACTTCCTGAAAAAAATGAATCTCAAGGTAGAACATGGTGACATAGAATACTTTGATAATAAATTTACCTTGACTTTTGACTTTGACTTTGAATTCAATACTCATGATTGTGGACTAACTGAGAAGATTTAGCAGGGAAGCAACTCTCAGCTACATTATAATTAATGGTCAGAACTTAATATTACAGCTTTCCGTGACTTTGGAGCTTAAACATGAGTTTGGATTTATATTCTCAGATTCCTTTTGTAATGCAAGAGCAATTGTTTTCCAATACGTTAAAGGAAATCCGCATTTGTGGATTAGCAAATCCTGTACCTTGAATTCACTCTGCATTGTATTACAGTTCTACAAGCACGCTAGTTTATCTTTTATATATCAAAATAAACTTTATTCATAACAAAAAATATTTACAAGAATAAATGTATAATGCCTTTTCATTGTTGTTCTCACAGTCAATTCTTCCAGTACATTTCTGTTACATTCCTATATGTCAAAGCACTGCTGCCACTCAAGTGGTCCCCTAGGGTGGTACCCTTCTACAAGGGTTTCCTCAGCCAACCTGGACCCTCCCTCTCCGGTTGGAGTGGAACCCTACACTGTGACCCTTCCTCACTGAGCCCTCGCGTGGCCGCACCGAGATTCAGTGCATCCCTCAGCTCCCCTAATGTACCATCAGTGCTATTTCTATATCAGCATCTCAGTATGCGAGAGGACCAACAGCTTTCTGGATGCATGAATCAGATTGTGCTATCAGCTGCTGCTATTGGTTTTTAAGCACAATGTCCTGCGAAAGATCTGTCTGGAAATGTTTTACACGACAGAGTTGAGTACAGGCAACACTGGTGCTTATGGAAATTTGCTTCTACTAGCTTCACGAAACACATTCTGCTGTCGGGGAAAGATTAGTGAGAGCTAACAACTAGTACATAGGGATTTGGATTGTGTAAATATTGTAACAGGAAACTACCGAGAGTGAGCAGTGACAATGCCCTCGTTTCAATATCTTCACTAATTGTGTTATAGCGGGCACACACATACAATATAATATTTATAACATTTGTAATACTCTACACTGTCATCATAGAGAGCATCATCATATCAGTCATTACTGTCTGGATTCTGCATCATCCTCTCACAATATATGAGTTTGGAGTTTATATTATTGAAGTTTATATTGGAGTTTAATGCTGAGAAGTGTGAGGTTCTACATTTTGGCAGGAATAATCCAAATAGAACATACAGGGTAAATGGTAGGGCATTGAGGAATGCAGAGGAACAGAGAGATCTAGGAATAACTGTGCATAGTTCCCTGAAGGTGGAGTCTCATGTAGATAGGGTGGTGAAGAAGGCTTTTGGAACGCTGGCCTTTATAAATCAGAGCATTGAGTACAGAAGTTGGGATGTAATGTTAAAATTGTACAAGGCATTGGTAAGGCCAAATTTGGAATATTGTGTACAGTTCTGGTCACCGAATTATAGGACAGATATCAATAAATTAGAGAGAGTGCAGAGACGATTTACTAGGATGTTACCTGGGTTTCAGCACTTAAGTTACAGAGAAAGGTTGAACAAGTTAGGTCTCTATTCATTGGAGCGTAGAAGGTTGAGGGGGGATTTGATCGAGGTATTTAAAATTTTGAGAGGGGGATAGATAGAGTTGATGTGAATAAGCTGTTTCCATTGAGAGTAGGGGAGATTCAAACAAGAGGATATGATTTGAGAGTTAGGGGGCAAAAGTTTAAGGGAAACACGAGGGGGTATTTCTTTACTCAGAGAGTGATAGCTGTGTGGAATGAGCTTCCTGTAGAAGTAGTAGAGGCCAGTTCAGTTGTGTCATTTAAGGTAAAATTGGATAGGTATATGGACAGGAAAGGAGTGGAGGGTTATGGGCTGAGTGTGGGTAGGTGGGACTAGGTGGGATTAAGAGTTCGGCACGGACTAGGAGGGCCGAGGTGGCCTGTTTCTGTGCTGTGATTGTTATATGGTTATATGAAAACTACACTGAGGACAGCAGAAAAGGTCAGTTTACCATCATTGCAGAACTTGTCTCCGTCCAAAACAAAGAAGCAGGAGGAAAAAAGATGATTGCAGACACTACTAACCCTGCAAACCGCCTTTGCCTGAAGCTCCCTTCTGCAAAATTATTAAAATAATTAAAATAAAAACTTCTTGCATTCTTGAAAACTTGTATTTCTTTAAGAAGTTAATCTCATCGAGAGAATGTAAAATCCCTTACAAGTTCATGCTCAGGTAAATTGGCTTTGAATCATCTCCTGGTGCACCAGTTATTTCAAATAATAGCTTAGTTTGGCCTTTCAGTTTGCTCCCACACAACCCAAAATCTTGAGATACAGAATAAAATTTGCTATGTCATATTTTTACTTTGAAAAAATTAATGAATAACATCAAAATGTATTTACTTCCAACTGGCATTTCTTGACAAATGCTCATGGTACAGAAGATCGCACTAGGAGCCACTTTCAGGGAATGCAACCTCTCCGTAAACCGGTGGTGGGTGTGTGGGGGGGAGTCACCGTGTTATTAAAGATCATGATATCCACTGATGAATTGCATTAATGAAGGTTTCTTTATTGAACCCATAAAAGGCAGTTAGTTCCAGGGCAGTTCTGGTCTCCACATAAATTCTTCCACTATTCCACGATGATTGACCACCTCCCTCGGAGAACCACTAAGTGCCGAGGTTCTCCCCGACCCTGGTGTGGAGAAGGATCGGTCCGGTCCCATTGCTACACAGCATCTCAGTCGACTGGATATTGCTACTACCTGACCTTTAGAGAAACGTTCTTCTGGACAACACATCTCACTACAAGTTCAACAGGCAGTGGTCAGCATGTAATGTCCTGCAGACTCTGCAGAAGAAGATTAACATACTGTGGAGCTCCCCTGAGCAGACTGTCCTCACCATCTGGCTGAATGTCTTATTACTCACCTCAGTAACAGACACCAAAACTTTGCCTGGCTAGTGGTAAGAGGCACTTTCGCAGTTCGACTTTGCTGCATACACGGAGAATCATCTCCATTGCACACTGCCGGCAGTATGACCATAGCGGGGAAGAGACAGCAGCTCACTTCTTTGTGGACAGTGGGCTGGAGAAGATGGTCGTGAGAAAGATGCAAGGGCCTGTGTGGCGTTCATTTCAAACAGTTGCATAACAAAGAACTCTGATCACAAACTGTTCACACACACACACACTCACAAACACACACACACACACACACACACACACACACACACACACACACACACACACACACACACACACACACACACACACACACCCCAACACACACACACACACACACCCCAACACAGACCCCTGCAGAACACCACTAGTCACCGGTAGCCAATCAGTAAAGGTTCCCTTCATTCCCACTCTTGGCCTCCTGCCAATCAGCCAGTGGTCTATCCATGCTTGTGTATTTCCTGTAATATCATGGGCACTTAACTTGCTAAGAAGCGTCATGTGCAGCACTCTGTCAAAGGCATTCTGAAAATTCAAGAGAGCAAGTTTCACCAATCCTCCTTTGTTTATGCTGCTGTCAGTTCCTCAATGAATTCCAACAGATTTTCCCTTAAGGAAACCATGCTGACAGGCCTATTTTATCTTGTACCTCCAAGTACTCTGAAACCACTTTCTTAACAATTGACTCCAACAACTTCCCAACCACTGAAATCAGGCTATCTGGTCTATAACTTCCTTCTTTCTGCCTCCCTCCCTTCTTTAAGAGTGGAGCAACATATGCAATTTTCCAGTCCTCTGCAACCATGCCTGAATCAAAAGATTATTGAAAGATCAATACCAATGCTCCTACAATCTCTTCAGCCACCTCTTTCAGAGCCCTGGGGTGTAGTCCATCTGGCCCAGATGACGTAACCACCCTCATACCTTTCAGCTTCCCAAGCACCTTCTCCCTAGTAATAGCAACTGTACTTACTTCTGCCCCTTGACACCCTCGAACTTCCAGCACATTGCTAGTGTCTTCCACAGTGAGGACTGATGCAAAATACTTAATCAGTTCATCCACCCCACTACCTCTACAGCATCATTGTCCACCAGTCCAATATCTACTCTCACCCCTCTTTTACACTTGATGTGACTGAAAATACTTTTAGTATCCAGATATTTCATCTTTTCCTTCCTTATGGCTGTTTGCTTTCCTTCTGCTGATTTTTAAAAGCTTCCCAATCCTCCAACTTCCCACAAATTAGAAACAAGAAAAAAATCTGCAGATGCTGGAAATCCGAGCAACACCCATAAAATGCTGGAGGAACTCAGCAGGCCAGGCAGCGTCTATGGAAAAAAATACAGTTGACGTTTCGGGCCAAAAAACTTCGGCAGAACTTCTCACAAATATTTGCTCTGTTATATGCCCTGCCTTCTGGTTTTATGTTGGCTTTGACTTCCTTTGTCAGCCACAGTCGTGTCATTTTGCATTTAGAATATTATTCTTTTTTGGAATGTATCTATCCTGCATCTTCTAAATCGGTCCCAGAAACTCCAGCCATTGTTACTCTGCCATCGTCCCTGCTAGTGTTCCCTTCCAAATAAGTTTGGCCAGCTCCTCTCTCATGCCTCTCTAATTCCCTTTACTCCACTGTAATACTGATACATCCCTCTCAAACTGCAGGTTGAGTTCAATCACCTCATGATCACTGCCTTCGAAGGATTCCTTCACCTTAAACTCCCTAATCAAATCTGGTTCATTATGCAACACTTAATCCAGAATTGCTGGCACCTGGGAGGCAACATACCATCCAGGTGTCTCTATCATGTTCACAGAATCTCATGTCTGCCCATCTAACTGTGGAATCCCCTGTCACTACTGCAGTCCTCTTCTCTCCATCGTTCGCTTCTGAGCCACAGCACCCGACTCAGTTCCAGAGATCCGTCCGCTGCAGTTTCCCCCGGGTTGGTCATACCCTCATTAGTATCCAAAGTGGCTTGCTTATTATTGAGAGAACAACCACAGGGCTGTCATAATAGAGTCATAAAATCAGAGAGCATTAAAGCAGAGAAACAGGCTCTCTGGCCCACCTAGGCTTTGCTGAACTATTTATCTGCACATTCCCATCGATCAATATGTGCTCCATGATCCCCAGCTCTAGTCTCACCCAATCTCAGTAAAAATGTCTGCTCACATTTGCCCTATCTATAGCCCTCATATTTTGTGTATCTCTGCTTATTCTTCCATGCTGTAGGGAATAAAGTCCTAATCTAATCACTCGCTCCCTATAACTCAGGCCCTCAAGTCTTGGCAATATCCTTCTAAATTGTCCCTGTACTCCTTAGATATTATTGACATCCTTCCTGTAGATAGGTGAGTAGAACTGCATACGTTACTCCAAATTAGACATCCCCAATGTCAACTTAACATCCCAACTTGCATCCTCAATTCTTCGATTAATCTGTCAAAAGCTTTCTTTATGGCACTATCTACCTGTGATGCCACTTGCAAGGAATTATGGATCTGTATTCTCAGGTCTCTGGTTCCACCTCACTCCTCAGTGTTCAGCGTATAAGTCCTACCCTGGTTTGTCCTCCCAAAGTGTAATAATGGAATAAATGTAATAATAAAATTCTAAAGGGATTGGACCGGCTAGATGCAGGAGGATTGTTTCCGATGTTGGTGAAGTCCAGAACAAGGGGTCACAGTTTAAGGATAAAGGGGAAGCCTTTTAGGACCGAGATGAGGAAAAACTTCTTCACACAGAGAGTGGTGAATCTGTGGAATTCTCTGCCACAGGGAACAGTTGAAGCCGGTTCATTGGCTATATTTAAGAGGAAGTTAGATACGCCCCTTGTGGCTAAAGGGATCAGGAGATATGGAGAGAAAGCAGGTACAGGATTCTGAGTTGGATGATCAGCCATGATCGTACTGAATGGTGGTGCAGCTCAAAGGGCCAAATGGCCTACTCCTGCACTTATTTTCTATGTTTCTATGAATGGCATTGCACAGTTTGTTCTTCTGAATATTTTTTCATTATGGATAAAGTTTATTTTGATCTAAAAAGCTGTTTATTCCATACATCCTGGGTACAGTTTCCAAGTGTAGGTCTGGCACTAAGTGGCTGCCTCACTCCAGAAAGTTTTTGACAGCCAGTGAGATTCCATCCCCAGACACTCTCTTCCAATTACACAGTATATTTCACTTCAAATGCCATTTCAAACTACTATAGATGGTGTCACATCACTCAGAAAGAATCTTAGTAATACAACAAATCTCATAGTAGTAATTTTTTCAATGAAGAAATCTCAGATGAAAGATGAAATACAAATTTCTGTAACTATCTCGAATTATATTCTGAAATAATTCAAATTTAATCTATGCAAAGTAGTGAGAAAAAACATACATTTTATTTATTCAAAGTACAAAGTAAATTTATTATTAAGGTATGTATATGTCGGTTTCCAGTGATGTCATCGTTCAGAATGGCAACCTAAAATAATAGCCCCTCCGGAAAAATGCTTATTTCACCCCATTAATCCGCCAAATACAAGATCTCTTTAAAATATCTGAACTGGTGAGGGGGGCAAGAATGGGGAAAAGGAATGGAGATAAAAAAAGCATCACTGCGGAGCCTGTGGACGGGGGTGGGTGCAAGGAACGGCTCTCCTACACATGCGCGTGGTGGTGAGGCTGACACTGGGCCTCATTCAGGCGAAGTGGCATATTTAGTAAAAATTCTGGAAGAGATACTAGAATTCCAAAAAGACATAAAACAGCAACGGAATGATATCAAATCAGAGATTACCAACGTTAATCAAAAAATAGTGGTGGCAGAGACACGAATTGAAAAGGTGGAAGATCGCATTCAAAACGTGGAACGGATACTAAGTAAGATGATAAAGGTTTTAAATCAACAAGAAAATCAACTACTCAACCAAGAAGGAAGGCCATAATGCAAGAATATCAGGATATATAATGTTCCCGAAGGAGCAAAGGGGTTGGCTATGGTAGAGTTTGTAGATAAGTTAACTACAGGACATGCTGGAGATTCCCCCAACTACAGAACTTGACATTGAGAGAGCACACTGTGCACTTGTCCCAAGGCCTTCTGGAGACAGGGAAGATAAGCCACGGTCAATTGTAATCAGATTCCTTCGGTACAAAACCAAAGCAGAGATTCTGCGCAGGGCCTGGGAAAAAAGAAGGTGTTTTTAAAATGGGAAATTAATATATTTTGATCAAGATTACCCTCAGCAGTCCTGCAAAATGTAAGGAATATTCTGAAGCGAAGCGAGTATTAAAGCAAAGAAAGATTAGCTTCCAGACCCTGTACCCTGCTAAACTGCAAGTGTTTTATGAAGACAGGTCGCGGCTGTATCAGACAGTGGAAGAGGTGACTCAGACGTGAAGGACAGAGGGTTGCACATCAGCGTGATCAAACTGAAGGAAAGCCTGGCTGAGCAGCTATCCCGCTCCGCTTGGGAAATAGTGAGAGAATCGAGAAAGCAGGGGACGGGAGGAGGGCAAGAGAAGAATATCAGGAAGAGACTGAGTTTTCAGAAGACAGATCTCAACCCCTCCAGAAGAGCCATAAGGTCTGACTAATCTCAGAAATGTTGATAAGCTAAACAGAAGCATAGATAGACAGTGCTATAGTTATCTCAAGTAGTACGTTTTACAATGTGGATTTTATATTACTCAATTATTTTATTTTTTATTCACTCATTCACTTCTTTTTCACCACTTAAATCAGAATATATACATGGGAGGAATATACAGGGAAGTCTTTTTTGTGTAATGGCCATAGATTTTTTCCGCTTACTTTTATGGGTACTGCAGTGGGGACCCTCAACTCATAGGGAGGACAGACTATCCCCCACGGCTAGACGTTTCCTCTAGCTCAACCCACGGTCATCCACTGGAGACCTCAGCCTTGGAATCACACTTCCATTTTTTTCCCCATTCGCATTTCTTGGTTCTTATTTGTTCAGGAAGTGGATCGATTTACCTCTATTCTGCTAATTTCAATGATATACTGACAGATTAATACACATGGCTAAGGACAAGGTAAAATTAATTTCTTTTAATGTTAATGGGCTGTTAAATCCAATCAAACGTAGTAAAATTCTATCCAAATTGAAAGTAGTATACTTACAGAAAATTCACTTAAGTGATAAAAAGCATGGAAGACTAAAGAGAATGGGCTTCACTAATTTGTTTTTCTCATATAAATCAGGACATAGGAGAGGACTTGCTATTCTCATCTCAAGCAAGCTAAATTTTGAAAAAGTATTCGAAATGAGCGATCAGGAGGGCAGATATTTTCTGGTAAGGGGGAACATAGACGGAAATTCAGTTACTCTATTGAATATGAAAAATGGCAGATAATGTGAAGGGAAGACCAATATGGGTCTTACACAATGAGAGGTACAACACTAAAGAGCGTGGTAGAACAGATGAATCTAGGAATACAGATAATACACATAAAATGCTGGTGGAACGCAGCAGGTCAGACAGCATCTATAGGGAGAAGCACTGTCAACGTTTCGGGCCGAGACCCTTCGTCAGGACTAACTGAAAGGAAAGATAGTAAGAGATTTGAAAGTAGGATGGGGAGGGGGAAATGTGAAATGATAGGAGAAGACCGGAGGGGGTGGGGTGAAGCTGAGAGCCAGAAAGGTGATTGGCAAAAGGGATACAGAGCTGGAGAAGGGAAAGGATCATGGGACAGGAGGCCTAGGGAGAAAGAAAGGGGGAGGGGAGCACCAGAGGGAGATGGAGAGCAGGCAGAGTGATGGGCAGAGAGAGAGAGAGAGACAAAAAGGAGGGGGGGGAAAGTAAATATATCAGGGATGGGATAAGAAGGGGAAGAGGGGCATTAACGGAAGTTAGAGAACTCAATGTTCATGCCATCAGGTTGGAGGCTACCCAGCTGAAGAACCCTGACGAAAGGTCTCGGCCTGAAACGTTGACAGCGCTTCTCCCTATTGATGCTGCCTGGCCTGCTGTGTTCCACCAGCATTTTGTGTGTGTTGCTTGAATTTCCAGCATCTGCAGATTTCCTCATGTTTGCTAGGAATATGATATAGATGCACAGTTCATTGAATAGTGGTGTCAAAGATAGATCGGATCATTAAGAAAGCTTTTTGCACATTGGCCTTCATACATCAAAGTAATGAGTACGGGAGCTGGGATGTTATGCTGAAATTGTATTTAATGCTGGTGAGGCCTAATTTGGAGTATTGTGTGCAGTTGTGGTCACTTACCTACAGAAAAGATGTAAATAAGATTGAAAGAGCACAGAGAAAATTCACAAGGATGGTGCTGGGACTTGGAGACCTGAGTTATAGGGAAAGATTGAATACGTTAGGGCATTATTCCCTAGAATGTAGAAGATTGACTTGTTAGAGGTATACAAAATTATGAGAGGTATAGGGTAAATGCAGGCAGTCTTTTTCCACTGGGATTGGGTGAGGCTACAACTAGGGGTCATGGGTTAAGAGTGAAAGGTGAGATTTTAAAAATGAGGGCGATCTTTTTCGCTCAGTGGGTGGTAAGAGTGTGGAACAATCTGCCTGCACAAGTGGTGTATGGAGGGTCAATTTCAACATTTAAGAGAAATTTGGGTAGATATATGGATGGGAGTGCAATGGTCAAGATGCTGGTCAATGGGACTAAGCTGATTAATGGTCTGTCACAGTCTAGATGTGCCAAAGGGCTTGTAGTGTTCTATGACTCTATCCTCAGCTGTGTTGGCACATTTTACTATTTGTTTGGATGTTTCAAAGTACATTGACAAATAATGATTATTTTTTAGAATCTCTTTTTAAAATGTTTTATTACCTCATGCCTACATAGTGCAGATTCATCTGACATCTTTACTTTGAACTGATTTTTGTTAAAGTTCAATATACTGTACATATATTTTTACAAGTTATAAGTCTGTACTATATACTATATCCAACTTTGAAATGTGTCTTTTTTCAGGCAGCCAGGAAAACTCAATAGAACCCACTAAAAAAGAAAGAACACATCAGGCATTGAAATGTGTGAAAAAAGGATGAAGCAGTAAACCCATAACACTCAGAAATAAAGTTCACGAAAGTGCATCCACAGCCACAAAGCCAATTCACCGCTGCAGCTGATCCAGGAGCCCGTTTGCAGGTCATGGCCTCAGTTCAGTGCAAAGACCTCACAGAGCAGTGAACTAAACAACAGCCCCTCCATCATGTCCAATATGTTGATTCCACTTGTTCTTCTTGCTGATCTCCAAGGTTATGAACATGTCTAGCAAGGTCCAATTGAACCCCTTGGGCTGGGGATCACCGTGTGAATGATAAGGTATAGTCCAAGTATTTTTACGCCTGTTATCTTTTCCTTTTATTAGGCACATACAAGCTTTCTACTCTCAAATTTTCACTTTTGAAGGCCACTCACTTACCACGTACACCTTTGCCAGAAAGCAGCCCGTCCCAAACCACACTTGTCAGATTATTTCACCCTACAGACCACATTTCACCTTTTGCATATTTCTTTTGAAACAAAAGACATTGCGATACCTTGGTACAAAGTGTTGCCTTACCCGAACCTCTGTCACCTGCTCTGTCTCATTCGCTAATAGTAGATCAAGATACAAGAGCAGGGGCTGTACTTGATCTGGTATTGGGAAATGAATGTGGTCAGGTGTCAGATCTCTCAGTGGGAGAGCATTTTGCAGATAGTGATCACAATTCCATCTCCTTTACCACAGCATTGGAGAGGGATAGGAACAGACTAGTTAGGAAAATGTTTAATTGGGGTAAGAGGAAATATGAAGCTATCAGGCAGGAACTTGGAAGCATAAATTGGGAGCAGATGTGTTCAGGGAAATGTACAGCAGAAATGTGGCAGATTATGCAGAAAGTTTGAAGTTAATAACTCATCTCCTTCTACCTTAGGCCACGAACTTACCACTCATCCCTGCTGTGGTCACTTTCTGGAGGTCCAAGATCAGTATGCTCCACGACCGCTGGACTAAGAGTGTAAATGTAGGAGGGGACAGTGTGTTGAAAAATAAATGTGCTAGGTTTTCTAAAATTGACTCCTTCTACCTTAGGCCACGAACTTATCATCACCCCTCATATATTTGCAAGCATGGTTTTGAATATGGATTCAACAAAAGCTCCCAAAAGAAATAAAAAGAATAGTGCATGACTTGATTAGCCAATCTGACTCCATCTAGTTTGCAAATTATGGGATCTTCTTTTGAATAGGGTTGATTTGAATATCAAGAGAAGTTTAATTGGCATAATCAAAATCCATTTGATTAGTTATCCAACTGGCATCATAGGCTTTACACAAGACAAAAATAAAGACTGACAATTCTTTAATATTTAAACCAATCTAAACAAGAAACTTGGAAGTAGTTCTGCAGTATGATCATGAGTTGAGTATGATGTTCTCCTAAGGGTTGTCAATTGGAAGATCCACAAAAGGCTGTCGAAGCCAATCCTGGATCCACTCATTCTGGGACAGTTTGGGGAAGAGTAAGCGTTGGCTGGAGTAGTGGGGTCTTCTGATTGTTCTATCTCTCCTTTTGAACTCGCTGCTTGCTCTCTGAAACAGTGGAATTTATTCTCACGTAGCACGTTTCCTCCGGGTATATCTATTGAGTGCAATGGTTTCCCAGTATTGATTTTGATGCCGTCTTTGAACCATTCCCTTTGCTCACTAACCTGCTTTTAACTGGGAATATCAGATCTATTTGGGGCTACATGAGATAGGCATCCAGGTAACATGACCGACTATCAAAGTTGGTGCTGCTTTATTATGGTGGAGATGCTGTTCATGCTTGCTTCCTCCATTGTGCTAGTGTTAGTGTAGTCCTCTCACCATAGGGTCGTAATGAGTTGGCAGTTACTGTGAATTCAACCTAACAGCAACATAATTGGACAATACATGGGGATAATGATGACAAGACCATTTCCAATAAATGAACACGCCTAAGAAAATATAATACAGGTAAACACAGTATATATAAATTCAGATGTTCCTTTAAAGGAAATAGGACTGTAACTTGCATGAATACTGAAAGACCCATGCCAAATTATGTTCACTATGAAGCAATAATTTAGCTTGCGCCAGTATAAACAGAAATTGAAATTGTGTTGACAAACTGTATTTCAAACTATAGCAGACAATGTTGTAATGTATGCATCTATTTCTTTTAGAGCGGTGACTTCCCTTAGCACTGTGCATTGCTCTGTTGTCTATGCATGCCGATAGTTCAAGAAACATAGAACACCTACAACAAAAAACAGACCCTTTGGCCCACAAAGTTCTGCCGAACATGTCCCTACCTTAGAAATTACTAGGCTTACCCATAGCCCTCTATTTTACTAAGCTCCATGTACCTATCTAAAAGACTCTTAAAAGACCCTATCATATCCGCCTCCACCACCTTTGCCGGCAGCCCATTCCACGCACTCACCATCCTCTGAGTAAAAAACTTACCCCTGACATCTCCTCTGTACCTACTCCCAAGCACCTTAACCCTGTGTCTTCTTGTGACAACCATTTCTGCCCTGGAAAAAGCCTCTGACTATCCACACGATCAATGCCTCTCATCATCTTACACACCTCTATCAGGACACCTCTCATCCTCTGTCACTCCAAGGAGAAAAGGCCAAATTCACTCAATCAATTCTCATAAGGCATGCTCCCCAATCCAGGCAACATCCTCGTAAATCTTCTCTGCACCCTTTTGATGGCTTCCACATCCTTCCTGTAGTGAGGCGACCAGAACTGAGCACAGAACCCCAAATGGGGTCTGACCTGGGTCCTATATAGCTGCACCGTTACCTCTCTGCTCCTAAATTCAATTCCACAATTGCAGAAGGCTAATATACCATACGCCTTCTTAACCACAGAGTCAACCTGCGCAGCTGCTTTGAGCGTCTATGGACTTGGATCCCAAGATCCCTCTGATCCTCTACACTGCCAAGAGTCTTACCATTAATACTATATTCTGCCATCATACTGGACCTACCAAAATGAACCACTTCACACTTATCTGGGTTGAACTCCATCTGCCACTTCTCAGCCCAGTTTTGCATCTTAATCGATGCCCCATTGTAACCTCTGACAACCCTCCACACTATCCACAACATCTACAACCTTTATGTTTTCAGCAAACTTACTAACCCATCCTCCTACTTCCTCATCCTGGTCACTTATAAAAATCATGAAGAATAAGGGTCCCAGAACAGTTCCCTGAGACACCCCACTGGTAACCGACCTCCATGCAGAATATGACATGTCTACAACCACTCTTTGCCTTCTGTGGGCAAGCCAGTTCTGGATCCACAAAGCAATGTCCCCTTGGATCCCATGCCTCCTTACTTTTTCAATAAGCCTTGCATGGGGTACCTTATCAAATGCCTTGCTGAAATCCATATACACTACATCTACTGCTCTTCCTTCATCAATGTGTTTGGTCACATCCTCAAAAAATTCAATCAGGCTCGTAAGGCACAACATGCCCTTGACAAAGCCATGCTGTCTAATCCTAATCATATTATACCTCTCCAAATGTTCATAAACCCTGCCTCTCAGGATTTTCTCCATCAACTTACCAACCACTGAGGTAAGACTCACTGGTCTATAATTTCCTGGGCTATCTCTGCTCCCTTTCTTGAATAAAGGAACAATATCCGCAACCCTCCAATCCTCCGGAACCTCTCCCATCCCCATTGAAGATGCAAAGATCATTGCCAGAGGCTCAGCAATCTCCTCCCTTGTCTCCCACAGTAACCTGGGGTACATCTCACCCGGTCCCGGCGACTTATCCATCTTGGTGCTTTCCAAAAGCTCCAGCATATCCTCTTTCTTAATAAACATGCTCAAGCTTTTCAGTCCACTGAAAGTTATCATTACAATCACCAAGATCCTTTTCCATAGTGAATACTGAAGTAAAGTATTCATTAAGCACCTCTGCTATTTCCTCCATTTCCATAAACACTTTCCCATTGTCACACTTGATAGGTCCTATTCTTTCATGTCTCATCCTCTTGCTCTTCACATGCTGTAAAATGCCTTGGGGTTTTAAGGCCTTCTCATGGCCCCTTCTGGCTCTCCTAATTTCATTCTTAAGCTCCTTCTTATTCACCTTATAATCTTCTAGATCTCTAACATTACCTAGCTCTCTGAACCTTTTGTAAGCTTTTCTTTTCTTCTTGACTAGATTTATTACAAACTTTGTACACAACTGTTCCTGTACCCTACCATAACTTCCCTGTCTCATTGGAACGTACCTATACAGAACTCCACACAAATATCCCCTGAATATTTGCCACATTTCTTCCATATTTTTCCCTGAGAACATCTGTTTCCAATTTAAGCCTCCAATTTCCTGCCTAATAGCCTGATACTTCCCTTTACTCCAATTAAACGCTTTCCCAACTTGTCTGTTCCTATCTCTCTCCAATGCTATTGTAAAGGAGACAGAATTATGATCATTATATCCAAAATGCTCTCCCACTGAGAGATCTGACACCTGACCAGGTTCATTTCCCAATACCAAATCAAGTACAGCCTCTCCTCTTGTAGACTTATCTACATATTGTGTCAAGAAACCTTCTGAACACACCTAACAAACTCCACCCCATCTAAACCCCTCACTCTAGGGAGATGCCAATCGATATTTGGGAAATTACAATCTCCCATCATGGCAACTCCTTTCCAGGATCTGTTTTCCTATCTACTCCTCAATATCCCTGTTATTATTGGGTGGTCTATAAAAACACCCAGTAAAGTTATTGACCCCTTCCTATTCCTAACCTCCACCCAGAGAGACTCTGTAGACAATCCCTCCATGTCGTCCGCCTTTTTTCCAGCCATGACACTATCTCTGATCAACAGTGCCACTCCCCACCTTTTATTTCTCCCTCGCTGTCCTTTCTGAAACATCTAAAGCCCAACACTTGAAGTAACCACTCCTGTCCCTGAGCCATCCAAGTCTCTGCAATGGCCACCACATCATATCTCCAAGTACTGATCCATGCTCTAAGCTCATCCGCTTTGTTCACAACACTTCTTGCATTAAAATAGACACATCTCAAACCTTCGGTCTGAGCTCATCCCTTGTCGATCGCCTGCCTATCCTCCCTCTCACACTGTCTACAAGCTTTCTCTATTTGCGAGCTAGTCTCCTCTTCCCCAGTCTCTTCAGTTCAGTTCCCACCCCTGCAACGATTCTAGTTTAAACTCTCCCCAGTAGTTTAAACACAGAATTCTCTCTGTGTTTCTCTCTCACTGCAATGTGAATACACCAGTTAAAGCCATCTCTCACATATGCGTTTTTATTTCATTGATACGTAGTTGCAAAGAACCTGAACATCAGAGAATATCACAAATTGCACTGACAGTTACAGGATGAAACAGCAAGAGGAAGGAGTTAAACACTACAGAAAAGGCTGTCACAAACTCTATCAAATGGATACACGAGTACACTGTATATAACACAGTGAAGGATGCAAAACTAGTATATTTTAAATGAAATTAACATAACAATGGCTATAGTTGGGGAAGTTGATGAATTTAATAGCGCTAATGAAGGCTGGGAGTTGAACTGTATTGTAAGGCGGACAACACGTTTGTAGGAAAGTTGCTGCGGGACGCGCTGGAGCTTCCCTCAGCTATGGAGCTTGAAATTGAGAGGGCGCATCATGCACTCATCCCGAGGCCTACTGAAGACAGAGAAGATAAGCCACACTCAATAGTAATTAGATTCCTTCGATACAATACCAAGACGGAGATTCTACAAAGGACCTGAGGTAAGAAGAAGGTGTTTTTGGACGAGAAAATAATATATTTCGATCAAGATTACCCCTGGCAGTTCTGCAGAAACGTAAAGAATACTCTGATCTAATTTGCCACAGTATCATCCATATCATTGATATAGATGACAAATAACAATGGACCCAGCACTGATCCCTGTGGCACACCACTAGTCACAGGCCTCCACTCAGAGAAGCAATCCTCCACTACCACTCTCTGACTTCTCCCATTGAGCCAATGTCTAATCCAATTTACTATCTCACCATGTATACCTAGTGACTGAATCTTCCTAACTAACCTCCCATGCGGGACCTTGTCAAAGGCCTTACAAAGCCCTTAAGCAAGGAAAGATTAGATTTCAAACTCTGTTCCCTGCTAAACTGCGGGTGTTTTATCAAGATGGGATCCAACTGTATCAGACAGTGGAAGAGATGACTACAGACATGAAGGACAGAGGATTGCCCGTCAGGGAAAGCCTGGCTGAGCAGTTATCTCGATCTACTTGGGAAATAGTGAGAGAATCGAGAAAGCAGGAGACGGGAGGAGGGCAAGAGAAGAATATCAGGAAGAGACTGAGTTTTCAGAAGACAGACCTCAACCCCTCCAGAAGAGCCATAAGGTTTGGCTAATTTTAAAAGTGTTGATAAGCTAAATGGAAGCAAAACTAGACGGTGATATACCTATCTCGAGAAATTTCAATGATATATTGACAGATAAATACACATGGCTAAGGACAAAATAAAATTCATTTCTTTTAATGTCAATAGGCTGTTAAATCCAATCAAACATAGTAGAACCAATCAGAGGAAAGATAAAGGGGGAGGGGAGGGGATAAGCATGAAAGAACTGTAGAGATAAAGAAGCAGAAAGTTGAAAAGGGAAAGAGGCAGAAAGGGACCTGGGATAGGGGAAGGGGGAGAGGGAGGGAATTAACAGTAAATGGAGAATTCAATGTTCATGCCACCAGGCTGGAGGCTACCCAGATAGTACATGAGGTGTTGCTCCTCCAACCTGAGGTTGGCCTCATCATGGCAGTAGAGGAGGCCATGTATGGACATATCCGAATGGGAATGTGAAGCAGAGCTGAAGTGGGTGGCAACCAGGAGATCCTGTCTGTTGTGGTGGATGGAGCGGAGGTGCTCGACGACGCGGTCCTCCAATCTGCGTCAGGTCTCACCGATGTAGAGGAGACTGCACCGGGAACACCGGATGCAATAGACAACTCCAGCAGATTCACAGGTGAAGTGTTACCTCAACTGGAAGGACTGTCTGGGGCCCGGAATGGCAGTAAGGGATGAGGTAAGTGCCAGGTGGGAGTTCTGTGGGGAGGGACGTGTGGACCAGGTAGTCGCGGAGGGAGTGATCCCTGTGAAAAGCTGAGAGTGGTAGGGAGGGAAAGATGTGCTTGGTGGTGAGGTCCTGTTGTGGTGACAGGAGGATGGGTTAAGGGCTGAAGTGCAGGAAGTGGAGGAGATGCGGGTGAGGGCATCTTTGATGACACCAGAAGGGAAACCACGATCCTGAAAGAAAGAGGACATTTGAGAAGTCCTGGAATGGAAAGCCTCATCCTGGGAGCAGATGCGGTAGAGACGGAGGAAATGGGAATAGGGAATGGTATTTTTGCATTGGGCAGGGTGGGAAGAGGTGTAATCAAGATAGTTATGGGAGTCAGTGGGTTTATAGAAGATGTCAGTGGATAGTCTGTCTCCAGAGATGGAGACCGAGAGATCAAGAAAGGGGAGAGAAGTGTCCAAGATGGACCAAGTGAACTTAAGGGCTGGGTGAAAGTTAGAAGCAAAATTGATTAAATTAACGAGCTAAGCATGGGTGCAGGAAGCAGCACCAATGTAGTCATCAATGTAGCAGAGGAAAAGTTGGGGAGTGGTGCCAGTATAGATTTGGAGCATAGACCGTTCCACATAACCCACAAAGAGGCAGGCATAGCTGGGGCCCATGTGAGTGTCCATGGCTACGCCCTTGATCTGGAGAAAGTGGGAAGAACCAAAGGAGAAGTTATTGAGAGTTAGAATAAGCTCCGTCAGCCGGAGGAGTGTGGTGGTGCTGGGGAACTGGTGGGGTCTGATATCCAAAAAGGAGCAGAGGGCTTTGACGCCTTCTTGATGGGGGATGGATGTGTATAAGGACTGAACATCCATGGTAAAAATGAAGTGGTTGGGGCCAGGGAATTGGAAGTTATTGAAGAGGTGAAGGGCATGGGATGTATCCTGGATGTAGGAGGGGAGAGACTGAACTATGGGGGATAAAATGGAGTCCAGGTAGGCAGACACAAGCTTGGTGGGGCAGGAGCAGGCTGAAACTATGGGTCTGTCAGGACAGTCAGGCTTGTGGATCTTGGGGAGGAGGTAAAACTGAGCTGTGGGGGGTGTGGGAATTATGAGTTTTTTGGCTGAGGGAGGAAGATGTCCGGAGTTGATGAGGGTGGAGATGGTGTGGGAGACAGTGGATTGATGTTTTTTGGTGGGGTCCTGTGGCAGGGGTAAGTACAAGGAGGTGTCGGAGAGCTGCCGTTTGGCCTCAGTGAGGTCGAGGTCTGTCCGCCAGACCACTACGGCACCACCTTTGTCTGCAGGTTTGATGGTGAGGTTGGGGTTAGTGCGGAGAGAGTGGAAGGCAGTGCGTTCAGAAAGAGTGAGGTTAGAATAGGAGAGAGGGGTGGTGAAGTTGAGACGGTTGATGTCTCGGCAACAGTTAGAGATGAAAAGGTCAAAAGCAGGTAGAAAGCCCGATGGGGGTGTCCAGGAGGAGGAGGAGCGTAGAAGATGGGAGAATGGGTCATCCCTGGGGGGAGGGGGGAATCCTTGTTGAAGTAGTAGGCTTGGAGACATAGGCGGCATGGAACTCGCTGAGGTGTGGGCGGAGGGGGACAAAAGTGAGGCCCTTACTGAGGACAGAGCATTCTGCCTCAGATAGGGGAAGGTCGGGGGGATGGTGAAGACACAGCAAAGGTTGGGACTGGGGTTAAGGGAGGGTAAGGAGTGGGAAGTCTCAGGAGGAGGAGGGGTGTTGGGATGTTCAGGGAGAGCAGGCAGAGGGGAGGTTGAGGGATCGGAGGGATGGAGAGGGGATGAGGGATGAAGGGGAGTCGCAACGAGAATAGGACGGGCGGCAGGACCGACGGTCCTGGCCATAAGATCCCGGTCTGCGCAGGACCCAGAGCTGGGGCCTCCGGAGCTTATAGCTCACAGGGCGTCAAATCTGTGGTCCGAGTCCGGAGAAAGAGAGTTCATGGCCCGCCGGGAACTGGAGCCCATGTCCAGGGGGCCGTGGTGCCAGTTGGGGTCGGAGTCCGGAGAGACAGAGTTCATGGTCTGCCGGGGGCTGGAGCCCACGTCCAGGGGGCCGTGGTGCCAGTTGGGGTCGGAGTCCGGAGAGACAGAGTTCATGGTCCGCCGGGGGGCTGGAGCCCATGTCCAGGGGGCCGCGGTGCCAGATCTGTGGTCCGAGTCCGGAGAGAGCGAGAGTTCATGGCCCACCGGGGGGCTGGAGCCCATGTCCAGGGGGCCGCGGTGCCAGATCTGTGGTCCGAGTCCGGAGAGAGAGAGAGTTCATGGCCCGCCAGGGGCTGGAGCCCATGTCCAGGGGGCCATGGTACCAGTTGGGGTCGGAGTCCAAGGCGGATGATTCTTAATCCCCTATCCCCACAGTGTGTCTCTTCTTCCCCCTTCCCTGCAGAGCCATAGAGGCAGACTCAGTGCCAGAGACCCAACCACTGTGACTTTCCTCTGTTAGGTCACCCCCCCCCCCCCCCCCCAACACCCAAACAATATCCAAAGTTTATCCAAACCTGTTGCTGAGGTTGTCACTGACTGCTGCCAATGATAGTGAATCTGAATCAGAAATTACAAAGTTGTGGGTAAGCTTGTGAATGGGTTGCTCTCTTCTTGCTACTACCATTGGACAAAAAGTACAGGACCTTCACGTCCCATGCCACCAGGTTCAGGAATTTATTACCCTTCAACCATTAGGCTCCAGAACCAGGGTGGATAATGTCTCTCACCTCAACTCGGAACTGATTCCACAACCGATGAGCTCACTTCCATGGACTCCAGAACTCATGTCCTCAGTATTATTATTTTTTGTTTGCATAATTTGTCTTCCTTTGCACATTAGTTGTCAGTCTTTATTTAATATATATTCCTTCATAAATTCTATTGTATTTATTTTCCTGTAAATGCCTGCAAGAAAATGTATCTGAAGTTAGCATATGGTGATATATATGTATGTATTTCAATACTAATTTTACCTTGGCTTTGACTTTGGAAGGATGGGACAAACAAGATTCAGAGTCAGTATAGAGTTAATAGGCCAAATGCAGTCCTGGTTTTTATGATTATGTCCTGGTTTCAAAATCTTCAATTAACTTGACCTACTGCTTCTTGAGGAGATGGTTTCAGATGATCAGAACCTAGCGAAGTAGTACATCCTAATCATTCGCTAAAGCAGCCCAGCAGGGTTGTCTCAGTAGGCCCAATGGCCTAGTTCTGCTCCTATAGTCTTCTGGCCAAATTATAAGGCCACATGTTAAGCTCCGCCACCAGAGAAAACTGTTATTATCAATATCAAAGTCTTTAAGCATCTTAAACACAGAGTATTGTATAAACGCTTTAGGATCCAGACTTTAATCACTGCCGAGGGTAACCAACAAATGAAGAAATCAGCAGCTGATTTTATCTTTAGAAGTCAATCAGGAAAAGCCAGGTTAATTGCAAACCAATAGCACCCTCTTGTGGTATGGAGCTGGCTGGCAAATGCCTCATTACATATGAGGCACATGGAAGTAGTAATTTATTTCTTATGGCTTGTGTCAACTTAATGCTGGAATCCCTGCTCATTCTAGAAAACTCCTCAACAAGTGGTTAACAAGTTATATGCCTAAGATAAAATTTAAAGTGTTGCAAGTACACAATAGAGATATCATCAAACTCTTGAACCAGCATAGATAGCCTCAACTCTGAAGTGATTCCACAAACTTTGGACTCACTTTCAAAGACTCCAAAGCTCATGTTCTCCATATTATTAATGTATTGGTTTATCTATCCATCTGTCTATCTGTGTGGCTAAGCTCCAATTCCCCATTCAAGTTTGCTGCTGACATCACCATCATAAGCCCTATCAAAGGGGGTGATGAATCAGCATGTAGGAGGGAGATTGGAAATCTGGCTGAGTGGCAGCATAACAAAAACCTCTTACTCAATGTCAGCAAGACCAAAGAGCTGATTATTGACTTCATGAGAAGGAAACCAGAGCAACATGAGCCAGTCCTCATTGGAGGATCAGCAACTTTAAATTCCCAGATGTCATGACTTGGGCCTAGCACATAAGTACAATACTGAAGAAAGCACAACAATGCCTCTACTTTTTTAGGGTTTTGTGGAGATTTGGCATGACATCTAGTACTTTAACTAACTTCTATAGGAGTGTAGTTGTGGTGAACTACATACACCTGTCTGGACACGCCCCCCCCCCCCCCCCACTGACTGCTCTTGTGGCTCCTCCCACAGACCCCGGTATAAAGGCGATTGAGGCCTGAGCCCGGCCTCTCAGTCTCCAGGATGTAGTATGGTGGTCAACTAATGCTTGTTCTTTCTTCCAGTCAATAAAACCCGATATCTCGACTTCACGTCTCAGAGAGAGTTATTGATGGTGCATCAGTAGTGACTGGCTGTATCAGTCTGGTATGGAAACACCAATGCCCTTGAACGGAAAATCATACAAAAGTTAGTGAATAAAGCCCAGAATGTCACGAGTAAAGCCCTTTCAACCACTGAGCACATCTACATGAAACACTGTCACAGGAAAGCAGCATCCATCATCGGGAACACCACCTCCAAGGACATGCTCTCATCTCACTGCTGCCATCAGGAAGAAGGTACAAGAGTCTCAGGATTCACACCACCAGATTCAGGAACAGTTACTACCCCTTAACCATCAGATTCTTGAACCAAAGGATATAATTTCAATCAGCTTCACTTGCCCTACCATTGAAATGTTCCCACAACCAATTGATTCACTTTCAAGGACTCTTCCTGTCATGTCCTTGATACTTATTTATTTCCAAGCAAGATAAAATCTGCAGATGCTGGGAATCCAAGCAACACACATAAAACCCTTCAGTTCTTGGCCAGAACCGTCAACTGTATTCTTTTCCATAGATGCTGCCTGGTCTGCTGAATTCCTCCAGCATTGAGTGTGTGGCTTATTTATCTATTACTATTGTTTCTGCTTCTTGAATTTGCAGCTTGTTGTCTTCAGCACTCTGGTTGACTGCCTTAGTTGGGAGGTCTTTCATAGATTCTGTTGTAGGCTAATGTAATTGGTGGACACGGACAAAATTCACAACCACTGACATTGGCTTGGGGTTCACTTTAAGACGCAGGTCTGACATGATGAGGTGATTACATAAAGGACTTTTACGGTGCTTTGAGTTCAGTTTTGGTGTTCAATAGAAGTGCTGTTACAGTTTTCTTAAAGGTAAAATGCCTCACTTCATTTTATTTGTGAAAATCTATAGTTATGGTTGTTATTCAATAGATTTATTCAGTAAATCTATTGGTGCCAGAGAGCAACATCTCCCAGCTTAACAGTGAAACAGTTAACTTCTTATTATTCTAACGTCTCTATTTTCTTTTTCCGTGTTGCTGGGTCCTGTTGTGGTCTTTGATCTACAGTGCACTCAAACTGTGGTTCTACAAGGTGGTGTGCTCCCATTCTAGGAGTTTATCAATTGGCCCCATTTCGATATGTCAGGATCCTCTGCTCTCAGTGACCAGTCTCTCGATGGTCAGTGAGAGTTTGCTGTCAATTCTCAGGTTGGGGAACTCAAATAGAAAAGCAACACTTCAGATTGACACATTGAAATAGCAGCTGTTTGTCTCTTCTCAGTAGGATAAGCGATATCTGTCTACCCCTTGATAGTGAGAGGAAGGGAGCCTGTGGGATGTTGAAATGATGGAGTCAACAGTTAGTTTTTGACGTACTGTAGACCAAGCTTTACTGTTGCCTGTATGGTGGGTAGTAGAAATACTGATGCTTTATGCTAGAATAAGAGGGGAGGAGAGGGGGAAGGTTGATGCTGTTTGTGTGTGGGAGGGGAGCAGAGGGCTTTGGGATTCTTAAGTTTTTTGTCTGTCATTCATTCTTTGGGTTTTTCTTCTGTTTTGAGGATGTCTGTGGAGAGTGAGATTTTCAGGTTGTATACTGTATGCATTTCCTGATATTAAATGGAACCATTGAGTATGCCCACAGAAAAATGAATCTCAGAGTTGTATATGGTGACATATATGTACTTTGACAATAAATTTACTTTGAACTTTATTCATTCATTTATTTATTTATGGGTTTTTTTTTCTCAGTTTAAGCTGGTAAAACCTGAGGTACAGGCATAGCCTAGCATACTCATTTCTCTATTGATAGGAACTTTCAAACTATTCTAGTGGTGTTTAGTATTGTGGCTTTTTGGAGATTTAGATAAATATTGTTGTGTAGGCCTAATTATTTAGTGAGTTTGGGATAATACCAGTTGTAGATATTACTGTTGGGACAATGTATATACCCTGGTCATGTTCCATAGTCTTTCAGTTTCCTCTTTTAATTCAGCATATTTCTAGGGTTTTTCACTTACTGATCTCTGTGTGTTATGTGTGTTTGGAATGGTGACATCTACTGACTACATTGTCCTTGCTTGTTTATCTGGACAGATATTATATCTGGACAGTTAGTATAGATTGCCATATCTGTAATAATGGATTGATTGTAATATGATTTGTCGGCTCTGGCTCTGAAACTGGATCAGGCTTGTATTTATAGTAAGGTATGATGTCTTTTAGGAGCTCGTATTTTAAAGCAAGATTTCCGTGGATGATGTCTGCTATTTGATTGTGCCTAAGTAAGTGATCAAATTAAGCTGATTTGCTGCAGGATCCTGTAGCATGTTGGATTGTTTCTGGTTTCTCTTGGCATTTTCTGATTTATCATCTTGAATTTATTGTTTTTATTATGCATTTTTGATTTTTTTGTGTTAACCACCTGGTCCTGCATTGCCACAAGGAAACCCTCTGATTCTGGGAAGAACTCTTCACCTCTGAGCTAGGCACGTAATGCTTCCTTGTGGACATCTAGTTTGCTCATATCATGGGGACATCTTCCATGAGAGCCGTGCTCTTCCATTGGGAAACTTCTTCTACAGTGATAACGTCTTCATTCTTCTGGGTTGTGCTTTCATTCAGGTTAAGTGATGTGCACTTCTTATCAGAATTGCATGTACTCACACAGAGTGCTGAATCCTGTTTTGCTGATGAAAATATATCCCTATAAGTTTCAGCTGACTGTTGTGTAATATTTGTTATTCATTTTCCTCCTTCTGTCGGTTGTGTTCATCTGTGTGTTCAAAGGGTCATAGTGTTTTCTAAAATTTGTCATTTCCCTTCTTAATTTTCTTTAAATTTTCTAGATCAGTTTCAGACCAAGATATTATGCCAAAAGAATACAATAATATGGGTATAGCAAAAGCGTTTATTGTTTGTTAAATTTTTACTATTCAGCTCTGTTTGGCAGATTCTCTGAAACCTTGAAGTAAGTTCTGTCAAAAGTTTTCCAATTATTGCACTGTGATCTATCTTCTTTGCTGGTTGTTCTCCCATGTTTTGCGTTCATCCATTGGTTGTCCCATATCCCGTTCTGTATTCTACTAGCTCTATTGCAATGTTCTTTATGTTTAATGTTAATCTAGTCCAAAGGTCATGTTTATTTCTTTAGAAAATAGTTCTGCTCTTTGAATTAATTGCTTTAGCTTTACTGATAAAGGACCATATAATTTCACATTATCCATGTGTAGAAGGTGTGTCAAGGTATAATTCACTTGGTCGTTTATGATTTGATGTCCCATTTTCATCTGATTCATTAAATGAGCAAGCGAGTTTAAAGCTTTTCTGTCTGTTCTGTCAGTTGTTCTTTACATCCTTACATACCCTTCTGCTCTCCTGTAGGTATATTGAGGTTATCTAAATGAGTGATGATTAGTTGCAAGATGGATAGGATTATATATAGTTCTTAAGCAAGGAATGGGATGATATTTTGACAGGTCATTTGTGATTTCTCCTTTAGGTAAAAGATATGTTTTACTTTCTGTCAAAAATCCAGGCAGTTTTTCATGAATTTTAAGAAAATTACTGATACGTATTAATAGGTACAGATGAAGTTAAGTAAATATTTTATACCAGCAATTGTGAACATTATCACTGCCAGTGCTTTTCCAGTGTGGATATTTTGATAACCATTGAAACCCCTTTTTACCGGGTGTCTCTGGAGATGCAGCCCATTAGCTCCTCGCTAACGGCCATTAGACTCAGAGGTGAGGAAACCACCATTCTCATACTCCACACATAAAATGCTGGTAGAACACAGCAGGCCAGGCAGCATCTATAGGGAGAAGCACTGTTGACGTTTCAGGCCAAGACCCTTTGTCAGGAGTCTCATACTCCATACGTCTAGGGTTGGTATGACTTGGATCCCACCAAAACCGGGAACTTGTGATGTCTCAACCTCCCGTAACCCAATCTGTGGAAATACCGACCACATTCAATTAGCCGTCAGCAAGAAATAATGAATTGTACACTGCATACAATTATAAAGAATGTATATTTATAAATGTCAACTTAACCGAACCTTTATGAAAGACGAAAAAGAGAAAGAAAGAAAAACAAAAGGGCCCATTATGATTAAAACAGTCAAAAGTGCTCAAGATTGGAGCTCAGATCTTCCAAAAGCTGGATATATCCTTTTACTCACAACATCAACTCGTACTCACTGATCACTGGTGGAAATTCCCATATTGGACTCCATCGAATCATGCATTCCAGTTGGATCATAAGATCACAAGACATAGGAGAGAAATCAGGCCATCTGTCCCATCGACTATGCTCCACCATTTAATCATGGCTGATCCTTTTTTTATCTCCTCCTCAGCCCCAGTTCCTGGACTTCTCACCCCTTACCTTTGATGCCATCTCCAACCAAGGGGATCAGGGAAACAGTGGAAGCATTGTTGAAGGAGGGGACAATTCAGCCAGTAATGTCCTCCTACAAAAGCTTGGTGTGGCCAGTGCAGAAGGGAGACGGAATACGGCAACTGACGATAGACTTTAGGCAAATAAATAAGCACAGCCCGCACCTCACCGAGGATGTCCCAAATGGGGGTAGGGAGAGAACCCATGGCATGTGTGCTGGATTCAGCAATGTTTCCATTCCCCTGAACAGTTTGCCTTTATGTTGGAAGGCAGACAATATATCCTCTGTCATTTTCCACAGCGATATGTGCACAGCCTGACCTTCTGTTATGGCATTATAGGTCGAGACCTACAAGGGATCTCACTCGAGCTAACCATCTCACTATCCCACCACATCAACGATACCCTGTTGCTGGAGCCCTCAGAGGAGACAGTGGGGAAGGCACTAGACAAGGTGGGGGAAAGAGGATGGTCCATTAACCTCAACAAGATCCAAAGCCCTAGCCAGAATGCATTGTTCCTGGGAATACAATGACATTCTGGACAATAGGAAATACCAGAAAAGGCCAAACAAAAAATATTGGGGGATGAGGTCCCCATCTCCAAAGAGGAGACCCAGCAATTTCTAGGCTACTTGGGTATTGGCAACAACATATTCCTCACCTGATGATAATACAAGACCATTATATCAGGTATCCCAGAAAAAGATCCCTTTCCAGTGGGGTCCCAACCTGCAAACTGCCTTTGAGACCACCAGGCAGGCAGTTGAGCAGGTCTCCGCTCCAGCTCTGAAACAGCATGGGGTATCTTTTGAACTACTGGTCCATATACCTCTGAAGAATCTGTGGTAGGTCCTCTTGTAGTTTTGGATGAGGACCATTCCTGAGGCTGCAACCAGATATTGCCCTTTTGAGAGACAGCTGTCCTGATGCTGGGCCCTCTTAGCCTCCAAGCACCTTACTGACTCAGAAACGATGGTCTGGAGACTCCAGCTGCCCATTGTGCACCTGTGAAACCTGATAATGTTATCCATAAAAAGGGCCGAGCTCAGTGTTCTTCTACATTCAAATGGAAATAACACATAGCAGATTGGGCAGGAGAAGTCCCCAGTGGGGTGAGCCAACTCCATGATCAAGTTCTAACCAATAGCACCTCTGATGAGGTTGCAGCCCTCGACCCTTCGACTATACGATGGGGCAAACTGTATGATGAGCCATACCCAGAGGGAGAACAGCCATTGGCAGTGTGACGAACAGTGGTGGAAGGCCATTGCCCTTCACCCTGCAACAAAGAAAGAGGTATCAGTTTAGGGGGATGTCTGACTGAATCGGTGGCCATAACCCTGCCCTCAGAGCCGTTGCAAATGACTTCTGGGTAATGGTGAATGGGCTGGTCACATGGATGCCTCAAACACATGAGGAAAGTTGGAGATGCAAAGATGGCCCCTTTGGAGGCAATAATAATAACAGGCTCGAGAGACCATGGATCTGTGCCTTGGAGAGTTCCCAGGGTGCAGGCCTGGGCAGGGT
This sequence comes from Hypanus sabinus, assembly GCF_030144855.1. Classification (NCBI taxonomy): domain Eukaryota; kingdom Metazoa; phylum Chordata; class Chondrichthyes; order Myliobatiformes; family Dasyatidae; genus Hypanus; species Hypanus sabinus. Next base: position 62,415,076 of record NC_082706.1, on the reverse strand, counting down.
TGTATGGGAGACCGGCAGTTGTCCGTGCTGCAAGTCTCCCCTCTCCAAACCACCGATGTCTAAGGGAAGGGCAAGGACCCATGCAGCTTGGCATCGGTGTTGTCGCAGAGCAATGTGTTGTTCAGTGCCTTGCTCAAGGACACAACACACTGCCTTAGCTGAGACTCAAACTAGCAACCTTCAGATCACTAGAAGATCACCTTAACCAATTGGCCACGCGCCAACACCTTTGGAGGCAAATCTATTGGGGGAAACATGGGACGATGCCTGGCACTGGCAGATCACTGTCTACCATGCAGATGCCCACGCTCCTCGAGACACAGAGGAGGCAGCATATTATGCTGCTGTTAACAGCTTTAATGGGGGTTAGAGACTTTCTTGTCATCATTTACCACCCCATGAGCCTCTGCACCTTCAACAGGAAGCTGCCACCATGCCTTCCAGCACCACCTTCTGCAGAGATTGCTTCCTCCATCATCCCCTTCTTCACTCATCCCTCCCCACGAGTCTCCCCCGGCACATAACTTATCTCTGCAAGTGTCAGAACTGCTACGCCTGCAAGTGTCAGAACTGCTACACCCTCCCTCACCTCTATTCAGTCCTTCCTGGTGAGGCAACACTTCACCTGCAAAGCTGTTGAGGGCATCCGTTGTACCAGAGCTCCCAGCACAGCCTCCTCTACATCGCTGAGGCCCTGTGTAAATTTGGAAACTGCTTTGTTGAGCACCTCCACTCCACCTGACAAACTAGAATTTACCAGTAGCCCAACATTTTAATTCCTATCCCTATTCCCATTTCAACATGTCGGTCCATGGCCTCCTCTTTTGCCATGATGAAGCCACTCTCAGGGCGTAGGAGTACACCCCATGTTCCATCTAGATAGCCTTCAAGCAACAGAATTCTCCCTAACATGTTCTCCTCTTGGCCCCTGGACGAAAATCTATCTCAGGAAGGCCAAATTTTAAGGAGGGTTTAATTAAGTAAGGCAGAGAAAATGCCCTTCATTTCAGATCCTCCCTCAGTTACTAAATAATCATGTCTCTCTGTGTATCTACACCTACACTATCATCCCTAACTATTTACAAAACTAAGCAGAGATGGCAATAAAATGTTCCAGAACTGTGATCTCATCCTCTTCTCGACATGATTCTCACTGTCTCCTGTCCCTGCTCGAGGCTGCTGTCTCTGTGTGGACCGTGTTATCTGTAAAATGGACCATACATGTTCACTGTCCCTGTCCTGCCCATGTTATTTCTCCCTTTTCCTGAGTCTCTGATAGGACATGCTCTGCTCAGCGTGTCTATCCCCAGGACAGTTCCCTCACCATTTGGGCACACCCAACTATCTGCCAGAAGCTCCACTCCCTCAATCTCAAGAACCTCAGACTCATTCATCTCTGTCCCCTGCACAGGTAATGTAAGTCACTTCTGCAGTTGTGAGCAAGGTTAAATACAGGTCTCCACGAACATATCATATTGCCGGCCTCTTGTATACGTTCATGCATAATCACATATGCTAATGGGGATTGCCACCAGCCACTTGTATGACTTGGACGCTGCCCTCGTTAGCTCGATGATTCGGTTGACAGTCAAATCAAACAGGGAGAGTGGTGTCATTTCTGCCCGTTCTGGTGAATAACTCTCACACACCTTCCCTCTTGAGAACGCTGCCTCCAAATACGGCCTGAGAGGCCACAGCTTTACTATCATGTCCTTTACCCTCCTATGTCTATTCTGGCAGTTCCTGGTTGTTGGCAAGTCCTCTGTGTCTTCACAGAAGCTACATCCACTACAACTAGTTTGTGAGTTATCTTCCTCCATTGGCCCATGATACTATCGCTGCTGTCCCCAAATCTAAAACTGCCTGGTGGGCTGAGCTCAGGCCTTCCTTCAGCATTTTCAGAAAGACAGGATCATCCCTCCCTGGATCGCCCAATCCTGAATACTCTTCATCTGCTCAATATTTACACTCATTGAAGGTTCATCAGTTCTCTAAACCACTGATGTTAACATTCCCCAGTTGCTGCCCTTAAGGCAATGATATCTCTCTTCATTGCTGGCATTCCCACACTCCCTGTCTCACGTATTCCTCGGGTATTCTACTTTCACCAACACATCTGGGGGCATCTAGTGAATGTCAATCATTTCTTTAAGCTTGCACCAGAATTCTGAATTGCCACAAGCAACTTCAAGCAAAAACAGCTTTGAAAAAAATGCAAACAAGAGAAAATCTGCAGAGGCTGGAGATCCAAGCAACACACACAAAATGCTGGAGAACTCAGCAGGCCAGGCAGCGTCTATGGAAAGGAGTACACTCAATGTTTCGGGCTGAGACCCTTCAGCAGGACTGGTGAAAGAAAGATGAAGGGGAGAGTTAAAAGGTGGAGAGAGGGGTGAAATAAAGAGCTGGGAAGTTGATTGGTGAAAGAGGTAAAGGCTGGAGAAGGGGGAATCTAACAGCAGAGGACAGAAAAAGCCATGGAAGAAAGAAAAGGAGGGAGCACCAGAGGGAGGCGATGGGGAGGCAAAGAGATAAGCTGAGGGAGGGAAAAGGGGATAGGGAACAGTGAAGGGTCGGGGGGTGGGGAGTAAGTTATTACCAAAAGTTTGAGAAATTGATGTTCATGTCATCAGGTTGGAGGCTACCCAGATGGAATATAAGGTGTTGTTCCTCCAATCTGAGTGTGTCTTCATTGCAACAGCAGAGCAGGTCATAGATAGACATATCGGAATGGGAATGGGAAGTGGAATTAAAATGTGTGGCCGCTGGGAGATCCTGCTTTCTCTGGCGGATGGAGCATAGGTGTTCAACAAAGCCTACATCGGATCTCAGCAGTATACAGGAGGCCACGTCGGGAGCACCGTAGGTCAGGTGTCACCTCACCTGAGAGGACTGGTTAGGGCCCTGAATGATAGTGAGGGTAGAAGCTAGGGGCAGGTGTTACACTTGTTCTACTTGCAAGAATAAGTGCCAGGAAGGAGATCTGTGGGGAGGGATGAATGGACAAGAGATGCAGCTGAGGACAGCGTTACTGTTGGAGAAAGGGAAGCCCTCACTTTGAATAAGGAAGACATCTCTTTCATTCCGGAATGAAAAGTCTCGTCCTGAGAGCAGGTGCAGTGGAGGCAGAGGAATTGAGAGAAGTGAATGGTGTTTTTTTACAAGTAACAGGGCAGGAAGAGATATAGTCTAAATAGCTGTGAGAGTCTGTGGGTTTATCTAAACATCAGTGGATAAGCTGTTTCTGCTTCCGCGCAGAGGTAAAGGGTTTCTGGGTGGTGGTAATGAATGTTAAGGGCTGGCTGGAGTTGTCAGGGTTTTCAACCTGCTGTTGAATGTCCTCAATAGGTGTTATTCCAACAGATATACCCCTGTATAACCTCTCCATCAAATATTTCCACACTAACTTCCATATTAAGCAAAATATAAAGGATGACTAAAAAATAAATAGTACATACTTAAAACCACAGAGTATTTACTCAGGCAGATACTAGGACAGATAGGTAGATGGTAGGACACTGAGGAGTGCAGTAGAACAGAGGGATCTGGGATTACAGATACAAAATTCCCTAAAAGTGGTGTCACAGGTAGATAGGGTTGTAAAGAAAGCTTTTGGTACATTGGCCTTTATAAATCAAAATATTGAGTATAAGAGTTGGAATGTTATGGTGAGGTTGTATAAGATATTGGTGAGGCCGAATTTGGAGTATTGTGTGTAGTTTTGGTCACCGAATTACAGGAAGGATATTAATAAGTTTGAAAGATGACAGAGAAGGTTTACAAGGATGTTGCTGGAACTTGAGAAACTGAATTACAGAGAAAAGTTGAATAGGTTAGGACTTTATTCCCTGGAACGTAAAAGAATGAGGGGAGATTTGATAGAGGTGTATAAAATTATGATGGGTCTGGATAGAGTGAATGCAAGCAGGCTTTTTCCACTGAGGCTAGGGGACAAAGAAACCAGAGGACATGGGTTAAGGGTGAAGGGGGAAAAGTTTAAAGGGAACATTGGGGGGCTTCTTCACACAGAGAGTGGTGGGAGTGTGGAATGAGCTGCCAGATGAAGTGGTAAATGTGGGCTCACTTTTAACATTTAAGAAAAACTTGGACAGGTACACGGATGAGAGGTGTATGGAGGGATATGGTCCAGGTGCTGGTCAGTGGGACTCGGCAGAAAAATGGTTCAGCACAGCCAAGAAGGGCCGAAGGGCCTGTTTCTGTGCTGTAATGTTCTATGGTTCTGTGAATCTTCTACTTCTCAGTTGCTGAGCTCATGATACCTGTTGTATATCAGTCTGTTACCCTGAAAGTTTATAACTTCTTCTTAAAACTCACAGGTATACTGCTGTCCACTATTCCAAATAAGAAACGTCTGGGACTTTACACACACACACACACACACAAACACCATGTTCTTTGGTACTTCTGGATGTGAACAGATCTAAGTATGGTTGCTATTCCAAAAAAATACTGCTTAAATCTCCTTAAGTCGCTGGCCACACTGTGGGTCATCGATGCATCCCAAACAAGCCCCCAAATGATGTGAGTGTGGTTGAAGTGACTGGAGAGACACTGAAGCAGCTGATGTAGAAGCCTTTATTCATCACAACAAGCAGGCATTCTTCTATAGATATTCATGGTAGAGTCTCACCAACTCAAAATAGTTACATTTTTATACCCTTATGAGGTATGGTAACTGTAGTTTCAATAGTTACAATAACATTGTTTACTTCAATACTTTGGGTTGACAATGCTTCCTTTGAATTTCATATCTACAGTGAGAGACCCCTCTGAATGTTCAAATAGCTTTGCTGGAACAAACTAACTGACACAGAGAGTATCAGTCTGGTCTGCAAGCTTCCTGGGACTTGTCTACAAGGGTGCAAATTACTAATATTAACCCCACAGTTGCCCGAGGAATGCAAGCCCATTAATACAACCTCATTATCTTATCACCTAGCAAACATCCCACAGTCACCATTTACAAACCATATCTTTTTGTCTCTGGGCCAGCCTGTGCTTCAATTTACTGCTTGCAATTTATAATAAGAACTGAAGCCAGGTTCTTCCTTGAATTAATATCTGCTATTTTCACATAACTGCAGAATACTCCCTTTCATTCCCGGGATCTTTCTCATGAACCTTCTCTGGGCTCAATCCAATGCAGCAATCCTTTCTTTGATAAAGGGCTCAGGCTCCAAGTACAGGCTGGTCAATGCCTAATAAAGCCTCTGCCTTACTGTGCTGGATATCCTTGACTTTATATTCCAGCCTTCTCAAATAATGTTATCATTGCGGTTGCCTTCCGTACCACTGAATCAACCTGCAAGTTAGCTTTTAGGGAATTTCTCTTGCAGCAGACATTGGCGGGGCAACTTCTGTCAAAAATTCACAAGCTCATTTCCCACATCTGGGAGGACATGTCATGAGACCCCAAAGATACCTGAAGTCACATTCAAACGGAGAACTATGTTACTTTAGAGTCACCCTGCTTTGAGTTTCCACCCAGTGGCAAAAGAAATACTCCACAAAGAGCAATGTGGTGCAAAACAAACAGAAAACACAAACTCTATGCTTGTGATGTCATATCAAATATACGTATTGATTGATTGTTGTCTTAGCAATAATGTTATATGCAATTCAGACTATTGATCAGTGCTTTGTATCAATATCCAGTCGATGCTGCTGACTCGTTGTCCATGACACCATATCCAATGCTGACTGGCTGTCCACCTTGCTCATGATGTAATATCCAACGTCGTGGTATTCACCCCTTCTCCCCAGAAATGTGGCCCCATGGAGTCCACTGATTGACAACTTCCTCAAGGACGGATTCATGTCCATTGTTCCTGCAGGGCCTGCGAGCTGGTTGGAGAGGCGAATTGGGCAAAGGGGAGGGATGTGTGGGGTTGGTGGAGGGAAATGGTGAGTTAGGGATGGCAGCACAGCGGGAAGGAAGTGAAGGGGGAGAGGAGGGGAGTAGGGGTAAATGAGAGGGAGAAAAACAGAGGGATGGGGTAGGAGGCAAAGAAAATAGGGGAATAGAGGAAAATATGGAACTGGGAGGGATAAAAGGAAGGAGGGAAACAGAGGAAAGTAGGGAGGGAAAGGGGCAGGATTGAGGACGGAGCAAGAGGCAAAGAAATGGAGAGTGAGAGGGAGAGCGATAGTAAAATGGAAGGAGAGGAAAAGAGGGAGAGGGATTGGGATGGAGGGAAGATGGGAGAGGGAAAGGGTGGGAGAGGAATGAAGAGGGTGGATTGAGGAAAGGAAGGGGAGGGGAGAGGCATGGGTAGGGGAAGATGGATAAGGAGAAGGGAGTCAGGGAAGAAAGGGGAAAGCAAGATGGAGAGAGAGAGAGAGGTACAGAGGGAAGAAATTTGGAGCAAGGGTGAGAGGAGGAGAGGGAGAGATTGAGGGTGAAAGGGTGGGAAAGAGGGGTTGTGAGGGGGAGATGGAGCTGAACATCCCCAGCTCCCCTCCCTCAGGCCTGCCTCCCAGTCTGGCCCAGTAGCATGGCCCCAGCACAGAGCAGACCAGCCAACAAGTTTAAGGCAGAGGTGAAGCCCAGGGCGGCCATGGCGCCCACCTTCTCAGCCCAGCCCTCCAGCCAGCAGTGGACAGCAGCACCAGAAGGGTCCATCTTGGCACAGATGGCAGGCAGCTGGCAATCCCCAGGCCAGGTCTGGGGCAACTGCAGACCAGCCATCAGGCCCAGCACGCCGCCCTCCACTAGGGCTAGCGCGAGGCTACAGCAGGCCAGTGCTGCAGGAGGCGGCGAGCCTCCATGGCCAAGGGTGCTTCCCACTATCGGCGGGGACAGCAGATAGAGACAGCCAACAGGGAGGACCACCAGCAGGAAGCCCAGGTCCCAAGCAGAGGACATAGGGAAGGAAAAGCGGGCATCAAAACAGGCAGAGTCGCAGAAAGAGCCCAGCGTGGCATTGCAGATGAAGTCAGACCGGAAGTCAGTCCATGCACGGCCTGCTACCAGCAGGGAAGCGAGGCGCAAGCCCAGTAGGCCCAACCAGGGCGCCATTCCCTGCCGAGAGCCTAGCGAGCCCAGCGCAGCAGCTGCCAGCCGGCTGTAGGCCACGATAGCTGCCATCTGAGGGTCAGGAGAGCGGGATGGAGGGAGAGAGGGGGTGGGGATGGAGAGTGGGTAGGAAGCGGGAAAGAGGCGAGGGGAAGGAGGTGAGGGAGGGACAGAGGGAAGGTGAGAAAGATAGTGGTCAACAAGAAGGCTAACAGAACATTGGGCATAAAAGTCCCAGGCTGCATTTCAGACCTATGAGGAAATGGAGTTTGCAGGTGAGGGAAAGAGAGACCAATGGATTAGGAAGGAGGGTGCTGAGAGTGGACCCTCAGGTCCCACCAGGTCCCTCCAGCCAGACCTTGAAGCCCATTCCTGATCCTTACTGATTGTCCTGGGCCTTGGGGCTCCTTCCTCAGGCCCTGAAGAACGTCGCAGCAGCACGCACCCCCATCTCCCCAGAGAACTGGCAAGGTGAATTCCAGGTTGCACTTGGAGCCTATCGGAAACCCGTTGGGGAGACTAGAACCTCACCACAATAATAAAGCCTCGGGGGCAGTTTTGGCCCTATTTCCCTAGCACAAGAGGTCTGAGGGTTGGAGATGAGGGAGAGGACAGGGGAGGGAAAGCAGGGCCAGGGAGAGAGAGAGAGAGAGAGAGAGAGAGAGGGAGAGAGAGCAAGAGCAAACTCTGGGTAAGAACAGACAGAGATAGGCCCGGGGAGCAGAATGGAGCATTGGTGTTTTACAGGGAAAGAGGGATGAGACAGGGGTTGGAGAGAAACAAGGTTGGGGGGTAAAGGAGAGAAGAGAGAAAAGGGGAAAGGGGGATGAGAGAGGAAGAGGGGAAGTCATGGAGAAAGGGTGGCAAGGAGATTTGGGGAGGTGGGTGGCGCAGTCAGAGAGAGGGTGCAGGCTGAGGAGAAGGGGAGAGGAAGATGGGGATAGGCTGAAAATGAAATGAAAAGCAATGAGGAGGAGACAGGAATGGACAAGGAAGGAGAGATCACTGCCACTATCCCCAATCACATTGAATCCTCTCACTTGCTCCTGCTGTCAGAACCCCTTCCCTCCCCCCCATCTCTCCCAAACAAATCCCTTCATCTGCCCTCCCCACCCCTCCACCTACCCTTCATTTAACCCCATCCCTGCTGCCTTCTCTTCATTCCCTGACCTACCTCTATCCAACTCGCCGACGTTCTCCAGCCCTCGCACTGACAGCCTTGCCTCACTTCCTTCCGCTTTGATCCCCTGGCCTCGGCCCTTGGACCTTTACCAATTCTGCTCATTGTTTAAACCACTTCCTTCTACATAACCCTCACTCATCTCACTTACCCTGTCAGCCACAGCTGCTCTGTCTGCTAGACTCTATATCTTCCTCTTTCATTTCTCTCTCTCTCTCTCTTCAAACCCTATGCCTCCCTCACTCTCTTAATTTTCCCAACTCTTGCTAACATTCTCCCTTTCTCAAGACTCCTCTTTCTAATCCCCACTCTCTATAATCCCCATTCTCCCACTGCCCCACCCTCTCAGGTTCTCTAGTCCCCACTCTCTGTAATCCCCGTTCTCCCACTGCCCCACCCTCTCAGGTTCTCTAATCCCCACTCTCTATAATCCCCATTTTCCCACTGCCCCACCCTCTCAGGTTCTCTAATCCCCTCTCTCTATAATCCCCGTTCTCCCACTGCCCCACCCTCTCAGGTTCTCTAATCCCCACTCTCTATAATCCCCGTTCTCCCACTGCCCCACCCTCTCAGGTTCTCTAATCCCCTCTCTCTATAATCCCCATTCTCCCACTGCCCCACCCTCTCAGGTTCTCTAATCCCCACTCTCTATAATCCCTGTTCTCCCACTGCCCCACCCTCTCAGGTTCTCTAATCCCCACTCTCTATAATCCCCGTTCTCCCACTGCCCCACCCTCTCAGGTTCTCTAATCCCCTCTCTCTATAATCCCCGTTCTCCCACTGCCCCACCCTCTCAGGTTCTCTAATCCCCTCTCTCTATAATCCCCGTTCTCCCACTGCCCCACCCTCTCAGGTTCTCTAATCCCCTCTCTCTATAATCCCCGTTCTCCCACTGCCCCACCCTCTCAGGTTCTCTAATCCCCACTCTCTATAATCCCCATTCTCCCACTGCCCAACCCTCTCAGGTTCTCTAATCCCCACTCTCTATAAACCCCATTTTCCCACTGCCCCACCCTCTCAGGTTCTCTAATCCCCACTCTCTATAATCCCCGTTCTCCCACTGCCCAACCCTCTCAGGTTCTCTAATCCCCACTCTCTATAAACCCCATTTTCCCACTGCCCAACCCTCTCAGGTTCTCTAATCCCCACTCTCTATAATCCCCGTTCTCCCACTGCCCCACCCTCTCAGGTTCTCTAATCCCCACTCTCTATAATCCCCATTCTCCCACTGCCCCACCCTCTCAGGTTCTCTAATCCCCTCTCTCTATAATCCCCGTTCTCCCACTGCCCCACCCTCTCAGGTTCTCTAATCCCCACTCTCTATAATCCCCATTCTCCCACTGCCCCACCCTCTCAGGTTCTCTAATCCCCACTCTCTATAATCCCCATTCTCCCACTGCCCCACCCTCTCAGGTTCTCTAATCCCCACTCTCTATAATCCCCATTCTCCCACTGCCCCACCCTCTCAGGTTCTCTAATCCCCTCACTCTCTCAGCCCCCTGCCTCTCCCCATGCTTCCCTTTCATCCATCTCTCAACACACTTCACTCTTCCCTCCCATTTCTACTCTCCTCTCCTACTCACTCTCCACATCAACCTCATCTTCTCCAACGCCCCTCCCACGCTTTAGACGGAGAGGGTCAGCGTGTGTTCTTCATGGAGTGCAGGAGGCTGAGGGAGAAGAGAGGGAGTCATAAAGGCCAGTGAGTGATCACCGGGAGAGAGGTGGGAAATGGGGTGGAGCGGGATGGAGGTAGGAGAAGGAAAGGAGGGAGGGGAGAGAGAGAAGGGGGAGGGAAAAGGAAGGGGAAAGGAGAGGAGAGAGGGGGAGGGAGATGAGAGGTAGAAGTGTTGAGAGAGGAGAGAGGTGGAGAGAGGGGGAGATAGGAGGGGGAAGACGAGAGGGGAGAGGAGGAGAGGAGGACAGGGGAGAGGGGAGAGGAGGAGAGGGGAGGGGGAAAGGAGAGAGGAGAGGAGGACAGGGGAGGGGGAGAAGAGGACAGGGGAAAGGGGAGAGGAGAGAAGGGAGAGGAGGGGAGGGGAGAGGAGGGGAGGGAGAGAAGAAGGGGAGGGGAGAGGAGGAGAGGGGGAGAGGGGAGAGGGGAGAGGAGGAGAGGGGTGAGGAGGAGAGGGAGATGAGGAGAGGGGAGAGGAGGGGAGGGGAGAGGGGAGAGGAGGAGAGGGGTGAGGAGGAGAGGGGAGATGAGGAGAGGGAGACGAGGAGAGGGGAGAGGAGGAGTGGGGGAAAGGAGAAGAGGAGAGAGCGGAGAGGAGAAGAGGGGAGAGGGGGTGAGGGGAGAGTAGGAGATAGGAGCGGAGGAGAGGAGGAGAGAGGAGAGAGAGGGAGAGGAGAGAGAGGAGAGGGAGAGGAGAGGGGAGAGGAGGAGAGGAGGGGAGAGGAGGAGAAGAGGGGAGAGGAGGAGAGGGGATGGGGAGTGGAGGAGAGGAGAGAGGAGGAAAGGGGAGAGGGGAGAGGAGGAGAGGAGGAGAGGGGAGAGGAGGAGGAGAGAGGGGAGAGGTGGAAAGGGTGAGGGCGAGGGGGAGAGGAGGAGAAGGGAGAGGGGAGAGGAGGAGAGGGGAGAGGAGTGGGGGGAGGAGGAGAGGGGAGAGGAGGAGAGGAGGTGAGGAGGAGAGAGGAGATGAGGAGAGGGGAGAGGAGGAGAGGGGGAAAGGAGAAGAGGAGTGGAGAGGAGGGGAGAGGAGGAGATGAGGAGGAGGAGGGGGGAAAGGAGAAGAGGAGAGAGGCGAGAGGAGGAGAGGGAAGAAGGGGTGAGGGGAGAGTAGGAGATGGGAGAGGAGGAGAGGAGGTGAGGTTAGAGGAGGAGAGAGGAGGAGAGCGGAGAGGAAGGGGGAGACGGGAAGGAAGAAAATGTAAGCGGAGGGCAGAGGAGGAAAGGAGGAATGAGGACAGGGGAGGGGACAGGAGGAGGGGAGAGGGGAGGGGAGGAGAGGAGAGGAGGAGAGGGGAGAGGAGGAGAGGGGATGGGGAGAGGAGGAGAGGAGGAGAGGGGAGAGGGGAGAGGAGGAGAGGAGAGGAGGAGAGGGGAGAGGAGGAGAGGGATGGGGAGAGGAGGAGAGGAGGAGAGGGGAGAGGGGAGAGGAGGAAAGGGGAGAGGGGAGAGAGGCGATAGGAGGAGAGGAGGAGTGTGGAGATGAGGAGAGAGGAGAGGGGAGAGGAGGAGGGGTGGAGAGTGGAGAGGAGGAGGGGAGAGGAGGAGGGGAGGAGAGGAGGAAAGGGGAGAGGAGGAGGGGGGAGTGGGGTGGGGAGGAAAGGAGAGAGGAGGAGAGGGGGAGAGGGAGAGAGGGGAGAGGAGGAAAGGAGAGAGGAGGAGAGGGGAGAGGAGGAGAGAGGAGAGAAGGAGAGGGAGAGGAGGGGGGAGAGGGGAGGAGGAGAGGTGGAGAGGGGAGAGGGGAGAGGAGGAGAGGGAGAAGAGGAGAGTGTAGAGGATGAAAGAGGAAAGGAGGAGAGTAGCAGAGGGAGAGGAGAGAGGGGAGAGGGGATAGGAGGAAAGGTGGACAGGGGAGAGGAGGAGAGGGGAGAGAAGGAGATGTGGAGGGGAGAGGGAGGGAGAGGGGAGGGGAGGAGGGGAGGGGAGGGAGGAGGAGGGAGGGAGGAGGGGAGTGGGGAGAGGGAGGGAGAGGAGGAGAGGGGAGAGGGGAGGAGAGGAGGAGGAGGAGAGGGGAGGAGGGAGGGGTGAGGGGAGAGGGGAGAGGAGGAGAGGAGGAGAGGGAGGAGAGGGGAGAGGGAGGAGGGGAGAGGGGAGAGGAGAGGTGGAGGAGTGTGGAGGAGGAGGGAGAGGAGGAGGGGAGGGAGGAGGGTGGAGGTGGAGAGGAGGGAGGAGGAGGGGGGAGAGGGAGGAGGGGAGGAGGAGGAGGGGAGGTGGGGAGGGGAGGAAGGAGAGGAGGAGGGGGGAGGGGGAGAGGGGAGAGGGGTGAGGAGGAGAGGAGGAGGAGAGGGGAGAGAGGAGAGGGTGAGGAGGGGGGAGGGGGGAGGAGAGGTGGAGAGGGGAGAGGAGAGGAGGAGAGGGGAGAAGAGGAGAGTGTAGAGGATGAAAGAGGAAAGGAGGAGAGTAGCAGAGGGAGAGGAGGAGAGGGGAGAGGGGATAGGAGGAAAGGTGGACAGGGGAGAGGAGGAGAGGGGAGAGAAGGAGATGTGGACGGGGAGAGGAGGAGAGGGGAGAGGAGGAGGGGAGAGGGGAGAGGAGGAGGGGAGAGGGGAGATGGGGAGAGGTGGAGAGGGGAGAGGAGGAGAGGGGAGAAGAGGAGAGTGTAGAGGAGGAAAGAGGAGAGGAGGAGTAGCAGAGGGAGAGCAGGAGGGGAGGAGAGGGGAAAGGAGGAGGGGGAGAGGGGAGGGGGAGGGTAGAGGAGGAGAGGGGAGAGGAGAGAGGGTGAGAAAGAGAGAGGGTGTGGAGAAGGGGAGGAAGATTCTTAAAGAAAGAGGACAGCACTCAAATTCACTTGGTCCATCTCGGACACTTCTCTCCCCTTTCTCGATCTCTCGGTCTCCATCTCTGGAGACAGACTATCCACTGACACCTTCTACAAACCCATTGACTCCCATAACTACCTCGACTATACCTCTTCCCATCCTGCCAATGTAAAAACGCTATTCCTTATTCCCAGTTCTCTCTGCTCCCAGGATGATGCTTTCCATTCCAGGACATCTCAAATGTCGTCTTTCTTTAAGAACTGTAGTTTCCCTTCTGCCGTCATCATTGTTGCCCTCACCCACTTCTCCTCCATTTCCCGCAATTTGGCCCTCACCCATCCTCCCGTCACCACAACAGGGACTGTGTTCCCCTTTCCTCACTTACCACCCCAACAATTTCCAGATCCAGCATATTATCCTCCGCAACTTCCGTCACCTTCAACAGGACCCCACCACTAAGCACATATTTCCCTCTATGCTTTTCGCAGGGATCGTTCCCTCTGTGACTCCCTGGTCCACACGTCCCTCCCCACAGATCTCCCATCTGGCACTTATCCCTGCAATCGGAAGTGCTACACCTGTCCCTACACCTCCTCACTTACCACCATTCAGGGCCCCAAACAGTCCTTCCAGGTGAGGCAACACTTCACTTGCGAGTCTGTTGGGGTAATCTGTTGCATCCGGTGCGGCCTCCTCTACATCAGCGAGACCGACACAGATTGGGGGACCGCTTCGTCAAGCACAACAGACAGGATCTCCTGGTTGCCACCTACTTCAACTCTGCTTCACATTCCCATTTGGATATAGAATATAGAACATAGAACAGTACAGCACAGCATATTACAGGCCTTTCAGCCCACAATGTTGTGCCAACCCTCCAAACGCTGCCTCCCATATAACCCCCCACCTTAAATACCTCCATATACCTGTCTAGTAGTCTCTTAAACTTCACTAGTGTATCTGTCTCCACCACTGACTCAGGCAGTGCATTCCACGCGCCAACCACTCTCTGAGTGAAAACCTTCCTCTAATATCCCCCTTGAATTTCCCATCCCTTACCTTAAAGCCATGTCCTCTTGAACTGAGCAGTGGTCCCCTGGGGAAGAGGCGCTGGCTGTCCACTCTGTCTATTCCTCTTAATATCTTGTACACCTCTATCATGTCTCCTTCATCCTCCTCCTCTCCAAAGAGTAAAGTTCTAGCTCCCTTAATCTCTGTTCATAATCCATACTCTCCAAACCAGGCAGCATCCTGGTAAATCTCCTCTGTACCCTTTCCAATGCTTCCACATCCTTCCTAAAGTGAGGTGACCAGAACTGGACACAGTACTCCAAGTGTGGCCTAACCAGTGTTTTATAGAGCTGCATCATTACATCGCGTCTCTTAAACTCTATCCCTCCACTTATGAAAGCTAACACCCCATAAGCTTTCTTAACCACCCTATCTACCTGTGAAGCAACTTTCAGGGATCTGTGGACATGTACCCCCAGATCCCTCTGCTCCTGCACACTACCAAATATCCTGCCATTTACTTTGTACTCTACCTTGGAGTTTGTCCTTCCAAAGTGTACCACCTCACACTTCTCCAAGTTGAACTCCATCTGCCACTTCTCAGCCCACTTCTGCATCCTATCAATGTCTTTCTGCAATCTTCGACAATCCTCTACACTATCTACAATACCACCAAACTTTGCGTCGTCTGCAAATTTGCCAACTCACCCTACTACCCCCACGTCCAGGTCGTTAATAAAAATCATGAGGTTTTTGATCTTCCAACCTGAGTTTGGCCTCTACTGCCCCTCCTTCTTCAGTGTGGACGAAGGGTCTCGGCCCGAATCTTTGACTGCTCGTTTCAACGGATGCTGCCCAACCTGCTGAGTTGTCCATAACATCACTCTTTGGCGTATTAGACATGTCCTCCACCATGAAGACTGACGCAAAATAGTCGTTCAATGCCTCAGCTATTTCCTTATCAACCAATATCAATTTCCCCTTCTCGTCTTCCAAGGGATCAACGTTGATTTCAGCCACCCTCTTCTGCTTTATATATTTATAAAAATTTTCGCTGTTTTTATATTTTGTGCTAATATACTTTCATACTCTTTAATCTTTCCCCCTCTCATCTTAAAGCTCTCACCTCTAATATTTAAAATTTCTCTCTTTCTACCCTATCTGTGCCTCTTACAATATTATGAATTTAAATCATCCCCCATCAGCATTCAACACTCCAGAGAGGAAAACCCAAGTTTAATCTCGACAACATTCTGGTAAACCTCTTCTGCACCCTCTTCAAAGTCTCCACATCCTTCCTGTAACGTGGCAAACAGAACTGCACAGAACATTACAAATGCCCTTTCACTGAAGCCTTACAGAGCTGCAATGTGACCTATTGACTCTTATACTCAGTGACAAGACCTGTCAAAAATGGTGATGATTCATTGAAAGCTGAAAGATTCCCTGCAAATCGACTCATCACTTCTATTGTAATCATTCTATGCTTTGAAATCTAAATTCCTTGTCTCTAAGAATCTTGCACTACACTTTATCTGTAGTTGTTACACTTAATTCTGCATTGTTATTGTTCTACCTAAATACCCTGTGTACTCATCTGATCTGTATGAACAGTCTGCAAGACAAGCTCCTCACTGTACATGGGACAATAATAAACCAATTATAATTCCAAGCATGTAATCTATTTGTACTGTCTTTTTCAAATGCTGCAAAGAACTCAGTAAAAGTAAGAATAAGTCAAAAGGGGGCTTGAATATTAGAATCAGAATCAGAATCAGGCTTAATATGTCATAAAATTAGCAGCAGCTGTACAATGCAATACATGATAATATTGAAAAAATATAAGTAAATCAGTTACAGATCTAGCACTCTGTTCTTCTGATGCTACAAATATATATAAAATAGTTAGATTAGAAATAGTATAAAAAAGTGAGGGAGTGTTCATGGGTTCAACGTCCATTTAGGAATCGGAAGGCAGAGGGGAAGAAGCTGTTCCTGAATCGTTGAGTGTGTGCCTTCAGGCTTCTGTACCTCCTACCTGATGACATGCCCTGGGTGATGAGGGTCCTTAATAATGGACGCTGCCTTCCTGAGGCACTGCTCCTTGAATTTGTCCTGGGTACTATGGAGGCTGGTACCAAGGATGGAGCTGACTAATTTAACAACTTCATTCGATCCTATGCAGTAGCTCTCCCCATACGAGACAGTGATGCAGTGATATTAGTTGTCATGTGACTGTTTCTTTTTGCACTAGACATACAAATTACACTGAACAAGAATGGCACTACATTTGGAAAAGGGATGGCAGCATTCAAGATTTTTCAGAAAGTAAAATCAGATCAGTATATTGGCTTGACTGATAGACTCAGAGTCAATTACTTACTAGTGAAATTGCATTACAGCCTCAGACGTTGTCTAAAGTAGAATGATTGAAATGCAAGTTGACAGATAACTTCCAGAGATACAAATGCTCAGCTCCTACAGCCTCATCCTATTGAGAAAATCATTTACTTAAGACTGATAAATTACAGCTACAACATTAACAACTTGCTGTAAGTTTATTAACAAAATCAAGCATCATCATGCTATTAATGCGTCACCATTGTGGCCACCCGCAATACCACCGATGTGGCAGAGAGGGCCTCAAGATGGCTGTGGCTCAGAAGAGGGGAGCCGTAGAGTCATAAGTAGCTAGCCATCTGGACACAAGCTGGGGTCAGGGTCACCTGGAGGAGGGTGTAAGATGTTGAAAGACCCGATGATTCCAGGAATCTCAGTGGAGGTGTGTCCAGAGGCATCAGTAGATGTATGTTCACAGCAAGACAGGATGCAACTTCCTATGTCAAAACAAATTCACACTCACTGTTCTCTGCAGCCAAATGTGCAAACTGCATGTGAAGCAAGCTGCAGGCAAGTGGAGGTTGGGACCATGCCTGAAGGAAATTGTTGCATGCATTTCTGGTTCTTCCATTACAGAAAGGCTGTGCAGGTTTTGGAGAAGTTGCAGAAGAGGTTCACCAGGATGTTGCCTGAAACAGAAATTATGAACTATAAGGAGAGGTTGGATAAAATCGGGTATACTTTCTGGTGCATAAGAGGCTGAGGAAAGACATAACTAAACTTTATGAAGACTGAATCGTTTCTCCCCCAGGGTTGAAATGCCAAATACTAGAGGACATTGCTTTATTGTGAGGAGGGAGATTTTAAAGGAGGTGTGCCGGAAATACTTTTTTTCCACAGACTGGCGTGTGCCTAGAATGCACTGCTGGGGGTGGTGGTGGAAACAGACATGATAGCAGCATTTATGGGGCTTTCAGACAGGCAGTTGAACATCCAGGAAATGGTTTCGTTTGCCTTTGTGGTCAGCTCAGACCTCATGGGCTGAGAACACGTGGCTATGCTGTAGTGTTCTATGAATCTCTGGCAACGAATACACAAGCGTATAAATTCAGGAGCTGCAAGCACTGTTCCAGCTCCACTGATTGTGAACAGGACAGGCAGCTGCAAAGGAAAGTTAGACTTTTTAAAGCATCTTCGAAAGGAAGAGAGGAGCACAGTTTCATTAGGGGAAGATCCAGACTAAATATAGAACAAAATGATCAAATTGTTTTTGAAGAGGTAACAATCACTTATTGAAGAAAATACTGCTGTTGATGGATTTCAGAAAGGCCTTTGGTAAGAACGCAAATAGCAGACCCTTCCTAAAGGTTACATTCCAAAGATTCCCGGGCACATTGACAAACTGGGTCCATCGTCAGCTTGTAAATAGATGGCAGATACTGATAATGAAGGGTTATACTTATGTGGTAAACTATGTATACCTGTCTGGACATGCCCCTCTGCTGACTGCTCCTGTGGCTCCTCCCACAGACCCCTGTATAAAGGCGATTGGAGGCACTGCTCCTCCCTCAGTCTCCGAGAAGTCATGCTCCCTTTTGCTGCTAATAAAAGCCTATCGTTCACCTCCCGTCTCCGAGAGTTATTGATGGTGCATCAATTTTATTACCAGCAATTTTAAAACATGGAGAGCATTTTAAGACCCAACAGATTGGATCTCCATCCTCAATCCCAGGAAGCCGGCGACGCTTTCGAACTCTGGCTGGCATGCTTCGAATCGTATCTGGAGGAAATTCATGTGACCGATCCTGCCACGATGCACAGGGTTCTCCTCTCCAGAGTCAGTGCAAGGGTCTACTCCATGATCAGAGACCAAACGGACTACCAGGGTGTGATGGATGACCTCAAAAGTCAATACCGGCGGCCGGTGAACACCGTCTACGCAAGACATCGCTTAGCAACACGGCGGCAGCGGGCCGGAGAGTCAAGCGCTGAGTTTGTTCAGGCCCTACAGACACTCGTGCGGGCCTGCGACTGCAGGGGACTGACGGCGGAACAGTGTGTGGAGCTGCTAGTAAGAGACGCCTTCGTTAAGGGGATCAGGTCAGTGTACGTGCACCAGCGTCTGCTGGAACATGCCGATCTTACCTTACATTCGGCGATCGAGCTGGCCGACACGCTGGAGGAGGTATAGGGGTCGCCATCTTGGTCGCCGCCGTCTTGCCTGCCTGCTTCCTGCGAGGCATGGGGGCAGCCATCTTTGTCGGTGCCACTTCACCTCGCCTCTGACCCACGAGTGCTTACCGGGCACCAATATGGCGATGCAACTCTGGCCTCCATGACCCTCGACCAAAGTGCCCCACACCAGTTCACAAGGTCAATGATGGACATCCTGGTGGAGGGGCACAGGACTAGCTGCCTATTTGACACGGACAGCACTGAGAGTTTTATTCACCCGGACACAGTGCAACGCTGTGGACTCGTGACACGGCTGGTAAGTCAGAGGGTCACCATGGCTTCTGGGTCGCATTCCACAGACATCCGGGGGGTTGTGTAGCGACATTGTTGGTGCAGGGCACAGAATATTGGAACTTTGCGTTACTGGTCATGCCTCAAATGTGCTATTGGGGCTCGATTTCCAGAGCCACCTGAAAAGTGTGACAATGAAGTATGACAGGTCTCTCCCACCAATCACTGTCAGGAATCCTCAGTTTTGTGGGAATTCGTCACATACCCCACTACTGACCACACACACACTCACACCGACCCGCACATCCCACCCAACACCATGCCAACAGCCGCGCTACGGACACCACTTGCAGCCTCTCCACCCTCAAGATCCCTCCCCCACCGCTGTTTGCCAACCTGACCCCCGACTGTAAACCAGTGGCAACTAAAAGCAGGAGGTACAGCGCAGGGACAGGGCCTTCATTCAGTCGGAGGTGCAGCGGCTGCTCAGGGAGGGGATCATTGAGCCAAACACAAGTCCTTGGAGGGCCCAGGTGGTCGTTGTTCAGACCGGGCAGAAAAATAGGATGGTTGTGGACTATAGCCAGACCATCAATAGGTTCACGCAGCTTGACGCGTACCCCGCATCGCGGATATGGTCAATTAGATAGCTCAGTACAAGGTGTACTCGACCATAGACCTGAAATCCGCTTACCATCAGCTCCCCATCTGCCCGGTCAACCGCCCCTACACCGCCTTCGAGGTGGGCGGCAGGCTCTATCACCTCCTGCGCGTCCCCTTCGGTGTCACGAATGGTGTCTCTGTCTTCCAGAGGGAAATGGACCGGATGGTGGACCAATGCCAACTGAAGGCCACTTTCCCATATCTGGATAACATCACCATCTGCGGTCACAACTGGCCGGATCACAACACCAACCTCCAACGATTTTTCCAAGCAGCCCAAGCTCTTAACCTTACCGATAACAGGGACAAGTGTGTGTTCGGAACAGTCCCTCACTACGCAGACAAGGCCCACCCCCTGGTCAAGTCTACCACATTTCCCCTCTCAGCCGAGGCCCGCGCGGCCTTCAGCCGCATTAAAGGGGACATTGCCAAAGCAACGATGCATGCGGTGGACGAGACCATTCCCTTCCAAGTAGAGAGTGACACCTCTGACTTTATGCTGGCTGCTACCCTCAATCAGGCAGGCAGGCCAGTAGCATTCTTCTCTCGTACCCTTCAAGGTCCTGAAATTCGGCACTCCGCAGTGGAGAAAGAAGCCCAGGCCATAGTGGAAGCTATTAGGCACTGGAGGCACTATCTCGCCAGCAAAAGGTTCACCTTGCTGACCGACCAGTGCTCAGTTGTGTTCATGTTCAGCAACCAACAGCGGGGCAAAATCAAAAATGATAAAATTTTGAGGTGGAGAATGGAACTCTCTACCTACTACTATGACATCCTGTACCAGCCTGGCAAACTCAATGAGCCCCTGATGCCCTATTCCAGGGAGCGTGTGCCAGCGCTTAGTTCGACCGGCGACACGCCCTCCATGCAGATCTTTGCCACCCGGGGGTCACCCGACTTTACCATTTCGTGAAAGTCTGGAACCTGCCTTACTCCCTTGAGGAAACCAGGATGATGACCAGGGACTGCCAGGTCTGCGCTGAGTGCAAACCGCACTTCTACCGTCCTGAAAAGGCGCAACTTATCAAGGCCACCCGCCCCTTTGAGCGACTGAGTGTTGAATTTAAGGGCCCCCTTCCCTCCACCGACTGCAATGTCTACTTTCTCAACATAATCGAATAGTACTCGCGGTTCCCCTTTGCCATCCCCTGCCCCAACACCACTGCCACATCTGTCATAAAAGCCCTGCACCAGCTCTTCACTCTGTTCGGATACCCCTGCTATATCCGCAGTGACAGAGGGTCATCATTTATGAGTGACGAGCTGTGCCAATACCTGCTGGCTAGGGGCATTGCTGCTAGTAGGACCACGAGCTATAATCCCCAGGGGAATGCACAGGTGGAGAGGGAGAATGCCACAGAGTGGAAGGCCACACTCTTAGCCCTTAGGTCAAAGGGATTGCCGGTCTCTCGATGGCAGGAGGTCCTCCCCGAGGCACTCCACTCCATCCGCTACCTGTTATGCACGTCCACCAATGCCACCCCTCATGAGTGATTCTTTTCTTTTCCCAGGAAGTCTGTCAGTGGGACCACCCTACCGGCTTGGCTGACATCCCCAGGGCCAGTGCTGCTCTGGAAACATGCGAGGAGCAGTAAATACTCCCTGATGGTCGAGAGGGTTCACCTACTACATGTGAACCCCCAGTATGCCTACGTGGTCTTACCTGGTCTTACGGAGGTCACGGTCTCCGTCCGCAACCTGGCGCCCGCAGGAGCAGCAGACCCCTACTCTGAACACTCCACGGTGACTATGAACCCCGTACCCACCGATGTATATACCCACGAGACACCGCGCACACCAAGCCCTACACAGACTCCTCACGACACTCCCATACCGGGCGCCTCGCACACACACAAGGGATTACTGACACCTAACGGGCTGACACCTTAAGTCAGGTCGGAGCCAGCACAACCACCGTCACCGGTGCAATCACCACGGGCACTGGTGCAATCACCACTGGTGCTACGTAGACCGCAGCGACAGACTCGCCCACCTGATAGACTTAACCTGTAAATATACTTGAAAGAAACTTGGCCCTGTGGGGACTCTCTTTTAAAACAAAGGGGGGGGTGAATGTGGTAAACTATGTGTATACCTGTCTGGACACGCCCCTCTGCTGACTGCTCCTGTGGCTCCTCCAACAGACCCATGTATAAAGGTGATTGGAGGCACTGCTCCTCCCTCAGTCTCCAAGATGTCATGGTCCCTTTTCCTGCTAATAAAAGCCTATCGTTCACTTGCAGTCTCCGAGAGTTATTGATGGTGCATCAATTTATGATTGAAAGTCTGTGACCAGAGAAACGCCACTGGACTCAGACCTGGAACCGTTGACGCAGATTCTGAAAACTTACACTCATTTCTCAATTATATTTTATTTACTTGTGACCAAGGAGAACAGCATGGCCCCTGTCACCAGACTGATCTACAGACTTTTTATACAGAATCGATGAGCATATGCTGACCATTTGTCAGTTTGTATTGGCTTTTAATGCCTGACATTGTGAATGAGCTTTCAAGTAAAGAATTTAAACATACACAGTTTAAAAAATGCCGTCAAATACCATCTATAAATTTTCTGAGGATACAACCATTGTTGGTAGAATCTCAGGTGGTGACGAGAGGGCGTACAGGAGTGAGATATGCCAACTAGTGGAGTGGTGTCGCAGCAACAACCTGGCACTCAACATTGGTAAGACAGAAGAGATGATTGTGGACTTCAGGAAGTGTAAGATGAAGGAACACAAACCAATCCTCATAGAGGGATCAGAAGTGGAGAGAGTGAGCAGTTTCAAGTTCCTGGGTGTCAAGATCTCTGAGGATCTAACCTGGTCCCAACATATCAATGCAGAAGGCAAAACAGCAGCTATACTTCATTAGGAGTTGGAAGAGATTTGGTATGTCAACAAATACACTCAAAAACTTCTAGAGCTGTACTATTGAGAGCATTCTGACAGGATGTATCACAGTCTGGTATGGAGGGGCTTCTGCAGAGGGTTGTAAATTTACTCAGCTCCATCTTGGGTACTAGCCTACAAAGCAGACACTCAGCAATTCAGAAACAGCTTTTTCCCATAGAACCATAGAACATTACAGCACAGAAACAGGCCCTTTGGCCCTTCTTGGCTGTGCCGAATCATTTTTCTGCCTAGTCCCACTGACCTGCACCTGGCCCATATCCCTCCATACCTGTCCAAGTTTTTCTTAAATTTTAAAAGTGAGCCCACATTTACAACTGCATCTGGCAGCTCATTCCACACTCCTACCACTCTCTGTGTGAAGAAGCCCCCCAATGTTCCCTTTAAACTTTTCCCCCTTCACCCTTAACACATGACCTCTGTTTTTTTCTCTCCCCTAGCCTCAGTGGAAAAAGCCTGCTTGCATTCACTCTATCTATACCCATCATAATTTTATATACCTCTATCAAATCTCCCATTATTCTTCTACACTCCAGGGAATAAAGTCCTAACCTATTCAACCTTTCTCTGTAACTCAGTTTCTCAAGTCCTGGCAACATCTTTGTAAACCTTCTCTGCACTCTTTCAACCTTATTGATATCCTTCCTGTAATTCGGTGACCAAAACTGCACACAATACACCAAATTCAGCCTCACCAATGCCTTGTACAACTTCCTCTTTCTTTAAGAATAGTAGTTTCCCTTCTGCCCTCACCTGCATCTCCTCCATTTCCCGCAATTTGGCCCTCACCCCATTCTCCCGTCACCACAACAGGGACTGTGTTCCCCTTGTCCTCACCTACCACCCCACCAGACTCCAGATCCAGCATATTATCCTCCACAACTTCCGTCACCCTCAACAGGACCCCACCACCAAGCATCTTTCCTCTACCACCACCCCATCTTTCCTTCTCTACCTCTCTACACTTTTTGCAGGGATCGTTCCCTCCACAACTCTCTGGTCCACACATCCCTCCCCACAGATCTCCCACCTGGCACTTTTCCCTGCAAGCGTAAGTGCTACACCTGTCCCTACACCTCCTCTCTTACCACCATTCAGGGCCCCAAACAGTCCTTCCAGGTGAGGCAACACTTCACTTGTGAGTCTGTTGGGGTAATCTATTGCATCTGGTGCTCCTGGTGTGGCCTCCACTGCATCGACGAGACCCGACGCAGATTGGGGGACCACTTCATCGAGCACTTCTGCTCCATCCACCACAACAGACAGGATCTCTCGGTTGCCACCCACTTCAACTCTGCTTCACATTCCCATTTGGATATAGAATATAGAACATAGAATAGTACAGCACAGTACAGGCCCTTTGGCCCACAATGTTGTGCCGACCTTTAAACCCTGCCTCCCATATAACCCACTACCTTAAATTCCTCCATATACCTGTCTAGTAGTCTCTTATATTTCTGCCTCCACCATTGACTCAGGCAGTGCATTCCACGCACCAACCACTCTCTGAGTAAAAAACCTTCCTCTAATATCCCCCTCAAACTTCCCACCCCTTACCTTAAAGCCATGTCCTCTTGTACTGAGCAGTGGTGCCCTGGGGAAGGGGCACTGGCTGTCCACTCTATCTATTCCTCTTAATATCTTGTACACCGCTATCATGTCTCCTCTCATCCTCCTTCTCTCCAGAGAGTAAAGCCCTAGCTCCCTTAATCTCTGATCATAATCCATACTTTCTAAACCAGGCAGCATCCTGGTAAATCTCCTCTGTACCCTTTCCAGTGCTTCCACATCCTTCCTATAGTGAGGCGACCAGAACTGGACACAGTTCTCCAAGTGTGGCTAACCAGAGTTTTATAGAGCTGCGTCATTACCCTGCGACTCTTAAACTCTATCCCTCAACTTATGAAAGTTATCATTTTGTCAAGGGCAGGTTGTGCCTTATGAGCCTGATTGAATTTTTTGAGGATGTGACTAAACACATTGATGAAGGAAGAGTAGTAGATGTAGTGTAATGGATTTCAGCAAGATATTTGATAAAGTACCCCATACAAGGCTTATTGAGAAAGTAAGGAGGCATGGGATCCAAGGGGACATTGCTTTGTGGATCCAGAACTGGCTTGACCACAGAAGGCAAAGAGTGGTTGTAGACATGTCATATTCTGCATGGAGATCGGTCACCAGTGGTGTGCCTCAGGGATCTGTTCTGGGACCCATACTCTTTCTGATTTTTTTTTTCAAATGACCTGGATGAGGAAGTGGAGGGTTGGGTTAGTAAACTTGCTGATGACACAAAGATGGGAGGTATTGTGGATAGTTTGGAAGGCTGTCAGAAGTTACAATGGGACATTGATAGGGTGCAAAACTGGGCTGAGAAGTGGCAGATGGAGTTCAACCCAGATAAGTTTGAAGTGGTTCATTTTGTTAGCTCAAATATGATGGCAGAATATAGTATTAATGGTAAGACTCTTGGCAGTGTGGAGAATCAGAGGGATCTTGGGGTCCGAGTCCATAGGACACTCAAAGCTGCTATACAGATTGACTCTGTGGTTTGTGCATTGGCCTTCATCAATCATGGGATTGAGTTTAAGAGCCGAGAGGTAATGCTGCAGCTACATAGAACCCTGGTCAGACCCCACTTGGAGTACTGTGCTCAGTTCTGGTTGCCTCACTACAGGAAGGATGTGGAAACCATAGAAAGGGTGCAGAGGAGATTTACAAGGGTGTTGTCTGGATTGGGGAGCATGCCTTATGAGAATATGTTAAGTGAACTCGTCCTTTTTTCCTTGAAGCGACGGAGGATGAGAGGTGACCTGATAGAGGTGGACAAGATAATGAGAGACATTGATCGTGTGGATAGTCAGAGGCGTTTCCCCAGGACTGAAATGGCTAGCATGAGAGGGCACAGTTTTAAGGTGCTTGGAAGTAGGCACAGAGGAGATGTCGGGGTAAGTTTTTTATGCCGAGAGTGGTGAGTGCGTGGAATGGGCTGCCAGCAACAGTGGTCGAGGCGGAAATGACAGGGTCTTCTAAGAGACTCCTGGATGGCTACATAGAGCTTAGAAAAATAGAGGACTATGGGTAAAGTCTAAGGTGTTCTAAGGTAGGGACATGTTCAGCACAGCTTTGTGGGCCGAAAGACCTGTATTGTGCTGTATGTTTTCTATGTTTCTATCATTTCTCCACCAAAATTTCCAAATGGTGACTATTCTGAAAACAAGAAATACTGCAGGTTGTGGAAATGCAAACAGCACATACAAAATGGTGAAAGAACTCAGCAGGTCAGGCAGCATCAACTGAATAAACAGTAACTGTTTTGGGTTGTAAAGGAAGGGCAAAGAAACCAGAATAAAAACGTTTGGGGAGGGGACAGGAGCTAGTTAGAAGGTGTTGGGTGCTAGGTAGGTATGAAAGGTAAATGGCTGGAGAGAAAGGAATCTGATAGGAGAGGAGAGTGGACAATAAGAGAAAGGGAAGAAGGAGGGGTACCAGTGGAGGTGATAGGCCGAGAAGAGGTAAGAAGCCAGAGAGGAAATAGAAGGAAGTGGGGGGAGGACATTTTTTTTACTGAAGGAGAAGCTGATATTCTGGGTTGGAGGCTACCCAGATGGAATATAAGATTGCTTCTCCACCCTGAGGGTGGCCTCATTGTGGTACACAATGGACAACAGGAATGGGAACCAGAATGCAATTGTTTGGCCACCAGGAAGTTCCACTTTTGGTGGATGGTGTGGAATTGTTTGATGAAGCGGTCCCCCAATTTACAACGGGTCTCACCAAATTAGAGGAGGCTGCATTGGGAGCACTGACAATAGACAATAGACAATAAGTGCAGAAGTAGACCATTCAGCCCTTCGAGCCTGCACCGCCATTTTGAGATCATGGCTGATCAACTACTATCAATACCCAGTTCCTGCCTTGTCCCCATATCCCTTGATTCCCCTATCCATAAGATACCTATCTAGCTCCTTCTTGAAAGCATCCAGAGAATTGGCCTGCACTACCTTCTGAGGCAGTGCATTCCAGACCCCCACAACTCTCTGGGAGAAGTTTTTCCTTAACTCTGTCCTAAATGACCTACCCCATATTCTCAAACCATGCTCTCTGGTACTGGACTCTCCCAGAATCTGGAACATATTTCCTGCCTCTATCTTGTCTGATCCCTTAATAATCTTATATGTTTCAATCAGATCCCCTCTCAATCTCCTTAATTCCAGCGTGTACAAGCCCAGTCTCTCTAACCTCTCTGCGTAAGACAGTCCAGACATCCCAGGAATTAACCTCGTGAATCTACGCTGCACTTCCTCTACAGCCAGGATGTCCTTCCTTAACCCTGGAGACCAAAACTGTACACAATACTCCAGGTGTGGTCTCACCAGGGCTCTGTACAAATGCAAGAGGATTTCCTTGCTCTTCTACTCAATTCCCTTTGTAATAAAGGCCAACATTCCATTAGCCTTCTTCACTGCCTGCTGCACTTGCTCATTCACCTTCAGTGACTGATGAACAAGATCTCTTTGTATTTCTCCCTTACCTAACTCTACACCGTTCAGATAATAGACACCCTCAGCAGATTCATAAGCAAAGTGTTGCCTCACCTGGCAGAACTGTTGGGCCCCTGAATTGAGGTGAATGAGCAGTTGTGGCACTTTGGCTGATTGGAGGGATAAGTGCCAGGAGGGAGATTAGTGGGGAGGGGAGAATGAACAACAAAATCATGAAGAGAGCAATCCCTGTAGAAAGTGAGAGAAGGGGAGAGGTAAAGATGTGTTTGGTGGTAGGATCCCTCTGAAGATGGAAGAAGTTGTGGAGAATGATGTGTTGGATGTGAAGGTTCATGGGGTGGTAGGTAAGGACAAAGGAAATCTATCGCTGTTGTAATACTCATTTATGTGAACAAAAGTTTGGGGGCTGAATGCTTTTACAGTCATTATATGATTTTCTGGCTGCATATCTAATGCTACGTGTCTGTGATGCTGGTGCAAATTTTTCAATGCACCTTTGCACACATGGGTGTGAGCAGATGTTCGGGAATTGGAGGTGATTTGGGTGTGAGCAGCATCAACGGTGGAGGGAGGGAAACCCCACTCTTCGAAGAAGGTGGACATCCCTGATGTCTTGGAAAGGAAATCCTTGTCCTTGGAACAGATGTACTGGAGACAAAGGAACTGAGAAAAGACAACAGCATTTTTATAGGAGACGGGGAGGGAAGCGGTATAGTCATGATAGCCATGGGAATAAGTAGTTTATAAAAGATGTCGTGTGACAGCTTGTCTCTGGAGATGGAGGCAGAGAGACCAGGAAAGGGGAGGAAGGTGTTAAAAATGGACCACGTGAATTTAAGGGCAGGGTGAAAGTTGGAGGCAAAGTTGATGAAATTGACGAGCTCAGTGTGGGTGCATGAAGCAGCACCAATGCGGTTATTAATATAGTGGAGGAGGAGTTGTTTGTCATTTCAATAGATGCTGCCCAACCTGCTGAGTTCCTGCAGCATTTTGTGTGTGATGTTTATCCTGCTCAATCCACTGACGACATTCCTCATGATCTACAACGCTGCCAGTGTTTGCGTCATTTACAAATTTATTATTCAGCCACTTTTTCTTTGGTTTAAATCTCTTAAATATAACCTAGATAACAGAGATTATTTACAGATCTGTATAAATCAACAGTGGTCACAGAGCTCTCGTCAAAATAACACATCTCCACCACCATCCCTTTGCTTTCTGTGGTCAAACCAAATTTGAATCTGATCCAGGAAACCACCACAGACCACGTGTATTTTAATCATGTTTTCCAGCTCACCATGAGGGACCTTTGAACTTACATAGTTCTGCACGGTTGTGGGCCAAAGGCTTAGTCATAGTTATTCAAAATACAGACCAAAAGATTTCAGGATTTTGAGGGATATGAAGATAGTTCTACAAAATGTCACTGATGTCAAGGTGTAGCCATAACCTTCTTGAACAACAGAGCGAGTTTGAAATGTTGGATAGACCTCTCCATTTCCTATTTTACGCATTTAGGACAAATGGGTTAGGTCGGATACTATAGCACGGTAAAGACCTTCAGCCTCATTGTTATGTCACCCTTTTAACCTACTCTAAGAGCAATCTAGTCATTCCCTCCTTCCATTTTTCTATCATCCACGTGTTTATCAAAGAGTTCCTCAAATGTCCCTAATGTATCTGCTTCTTTTACCAACCCCGGACGTTCCACACAACCTGAACTCTCTGTGTTTAAAAAAAAACTTACTTCTGACATCCACCCTAGTTTTTCCTCCAATTGCCTTAAAATTATGCCCCTTGGTACTAGCCCCCTGCCTTGTGAAATTGTATCTAGCTCAAACTTGATCTATGCCTCTTACATCTTGTACCTCTCTTTCAAGTCAACTCTCATCCTCTTTTGCTCCAAAGAGAAAAGCTCTGGCTCCTCAGTTCCTTTGTCTCCAGTACTAGTAAATCTCCTCTGCCTCCTCTCTAAATCCTTCCTATAATGAGGTGAGCAGAACTGAATACAATTTTCTACGTGTGGTCTAACCAGAGTTTTATAGATTTCGCATTTCTTGAACACAGTTCTCCGACTAATGAAAGCCAATACCACATATGTGTCTCTAATCACCCTGTCAAATTACGCCGCAACATTGAGGGATCTAACGATGTGGACTCCGAGATCCCTCTGTCACCACATTGCAAAGAATCCGGCCATTAACTTGGAGACAGAAACAGAGTCAGATGGCGCTAAACGGCAACTTCTTTGCTTGCATCTTCGGAAACAGCTCTATTTTCATCTTTAGTATCTTTATTTTTCCCTTTCGGGGTTCTTTTGAAGACCCTGACCTGGAGTTACACACTGACTTCGGTTCTTTGCGGCAATGGGTCCCGTAGTCGGGGTTTCAGCATGCCAAGGGGTCGGCCTGAGAGGCAGCCCAGTGTTTGGAAACCTAAGCTCTCGGTGCTCTGGAGACGGGCGGATCGAGGGTCGGTGTCACGGTAGGAGACTTGTGTGTTGTCGGGGAGGCTGGAAAATCTTTTGCTGTGGGCCTGAAGTCCTGAGATCTTTGCGATCTTCAGGCACAGAGATTGTAAAAAGTAATAAAATGGACTTTTTAACATCGTAAACCAGCGGGTTGTTGTTATGTCACCCACTCGCTGTGAAAATGGGGGACACCTCCCCCTCCCTTATTAGGGAGAGAGAACCTGTGGGTTGCCGAATGCCGGATCAATTGCAATAGTCTTTGGGGTAACTGCAAGGTCTGTGTCTTTGCTATCGCTTAGCTCGTGTTTGTGCTCGGTAGTGGGTGCACTTTATGTTTTGTGGGTGGGGGAGGGGAGATATTTGCTCACTGCCAGGAGGGGGGACTTTGGGATTCTCACGTTTAACTGTTGTTCATTTTATGGGGCACTTCTCTGTTCTTGTGGATGTTTTGCGAAGAAAAAGCATTTCAGGATGTTTATTGTATACATTTTTCTGACATTAAATTGAACCTTTGAACTTTGTATTCTCCCTTCAAATTCGATCTTCCAAAATGAATCGCTGCACTTCTCCGGGTTGAACTCCATCTGCCACTTCTCAGCCCAGCTCTGCATCCTGTCAATGTCACATCGTAACCTACACAAGCTTCTACATATCCACAGCACAACACGTTCAAGGACTCATGAGAGAGTCTGGATGAATACACCACGGTTGTCTCTGACTTTATCGAAACGGCTGTGAGCAAGTGTGTCCCCAACCAGAATCCCCGGATGAACCATGATACCCGCAGTCTGCTGAGGTTACACATCAGCAGCACTCAGGTCTGATGACCGAGTAAGATACGAGAGGTCCAAGTATGATATCCAGAAAGCCAGCTCACAGCTGAAGTGGCAATTCCAAGATGTTGCCTGGATTGGGGAGCATGCCTTATGAGAATAGGTTGAGTGAACTCGGCCTTTTCTCCTTGGAGTGACGGAGGATGAGAGGTGACCTGATAGAGGTGTATAAGATGATGGGAGGCATTGGTCGTGTGGATAGGCAGAGGCTTTTTCCCAGGGCTGAAATGGCTAGCTCGAGAGGGCATAGTTTTAAGGCACTTGGAATTAGGTACAGAGGAGATGTCAGAGGTAAGTTTTTTACGCAGAGAGTGGTGAGTGCATGGAATGGGCTGCTGGCGGTGGCGGTGGATGCAGATTCGATAGGGTCTTTTAAGAGACTCCTGGACAGGTACATGGAGCTTAGAAAAATAGATGGCTGTGGGTAACCCTGGGTAATTTCTAAGGTAAGGACATGTCAACACGGCTGTAGGTTTTCTATGTTTCTATTTTTCTACATTTCTAAAGTAAAATGTAGATTCCTTGGAAGGTAAGAAGAGGGAATTAATATTGGGCAATTTGGAAATGGCCAGAGAGTGGTGTATCTATGGAATTCATTCCCACAGACGCTGGAACTTGAATAGTGTAAGGGCTTTAGATGGGGCTGAATTTGATAAGTGTATCCAGGAAGGTTTCTTAAATCAATAAAGATAAGAAACCTTGGATGTCCAGAAGGGTGATTAATTTAGTCATGAAGAAAAAAGAAAAGTATGTAAAGCTTCGGAAGTCAAGATCAAATATAGCACATGAGTATAACGAAGCCCGAAAAGAACTAAAGAAGGGAATTAGGAAGGCCAGGAGAGACTATGAAATATCCTTGGCAAGTAGGATTAAGGAAAACACATACATCAAAAGTAAAATGATAACTAGGGAGAGGATGGGACCACTCAAGGATATGGGGGAAACATTTGCTTGGATGCAGAGAAAGTGAGTGAGGTACTTAATAGGTACTTTTCATCAGTATTCAGCAAGGAAAAGGATATGGAGGACAGGACCAGGAGATCAGTGCTGAGTGTATAAATATTTTTGGGTGTTTGGAGGTTGAGAAGAGTTGGGCCTCCTGATGAGAATTAAGACCATATAGGAGTAGAATTAGGCTATTTGGCCCATCGAGTCTGTTCCACTATTTCATTATGGCTGATCTAATTTATCTGTCAGCCCGGAACTCCTGCCGTCTCCCCATACCCCTTCATGCCCTGACCCATCAAGATCTCTATACATCTCTGATTAAATACATATAAAAAAAACTCTCCACAGCTGCCTTTGACAAAGGATTCCACAGACTCACCACTTCCTGGCCAAATAAATTCCTCTTCATCTCTGTTCTTATAGGACATCCGTTTAGTCTGAGGCTGTGTCCTCTGGTCTTAGATTCTCCCATGACAGTAAACATCCTCTCCTCATCTGACCTATCAAGAGCTTTCACCATTTGATAGGTTTCAATGAGGTCACCCCTCATTCTATTGAATTCTAGTGAATACGGGCCCACAGCCATTAAACACTCTTCATATGACAAGCCATTCAGATTCAGTTTATTGTCATTTAGAAACCACAAATGCAATGCAGTTAAAAAATGAGACAACATTCCTCCAGAATGATATCACAAAAGCATATGACAAAACAGACTACACCAGAAAATCCACATAATGTTTGGCAATCCCCAATCCAGAGTCCAGAGAGGCTGATTCAATTCTGGAATCATTTTGATGAATCTCAGTTGAATCCTCTCTAGGTCCAGCACTTCTTTTCTCAGATATGGGGCCCAAAACTGCTCACAATACTCCAAGTGAGGCCTCATCAGTGCTTTATAAAGTCTCAACATTACATCCTTGCTTTTGCATTCTAGTCCTCTTGAAAAGAAAGCTGACATTGCATTTGTCTTCCTCACCACAGACTCAACCTGCAAATTAACTTTAGGGAATCCTGCACAAGGACTCACAAGAACCTTTGCACCTCAGTTTTTTTGATATTCTCTCTATTTAGAAAATAGTCAACCCTTTCATTTCTTCTACCACAGTGCATGACCATACGCTTCCCGAAACTGCATTCCATCTGCCATTTCTTTGCTATTCTCCTAATCGGTCTAAGTCCTGTAGCCTCTCTATTTCCTCAAAACTACCTGTCCCCCACCTATCTTCATATCATCCGCAAACTTTGCAACAAAGCCATCAATTCCATTATCCAAATAGTTGACATATCACATAAAAAGAAATGGTCCCAACACAGACCACTGTGGAACTCCACTAGTCACTGGCAGGCAGCCAGCAAAGGCTTGATTTATTGCTGCTCTTTACCTCCTGCCAGTCAGGAAGTGCTTTATCCATGGTAGAATATTTCCTGTAATACCATAGGCTTGTAGCTTGTTAAGCACCTTGTCAAAGGCCTTCTGAAAGTCCAAGTGCGCAATTGATTCTCCTTTGTCTAAATTGTTGGCTATTTCTTCAAAGAATTCCAACAGATTTGTCAGCCAAGATTTTCCCTTGAGGCTGACTATGGCCTATTTCATCATGTGCCTCCAAGTACCCTGAGACCTTACCTTTAATAATTGACACCAACATCTTCCCAACCACTGAGGTCAGACTAACTGGGCTATAGTTTCCTTCCTTCTGCCTCTCTCCCTTCTTGAAGAGTGGAGTGACATTTTCAATTTTCCAGTCTTTCAGAATCATTCCAGAATCTAGTGATTCTGGAAATGCCTCCATGATCTCTTTAGCCACTTCTTTAAGAACCCTGGGGTATACACCATCTGGTGAAGGTGACTTTACCTTCCTTCAGACCTTTCAGTTTCTCAAGAATCTTCTGTCTGGTTATGGCAACTTCACACACTTCAGGACTGAAGCAAAATGCTTATCCATTTCTCCACCACGTCCTTGTCCCCCATTACTACCTCTCCAACATCATTTTCCAGCAGTCTGATATCCACTCTTGCCTCTCTTTTATGCTTTTGTATCTGAAGAAACTTTTGGTATCCTCTTTAATATTATTGGCTAGCTTACTTTCATATTCCATCTTTACCTTCTTAATGGGTTTTTTGGTTGCCTTCTGTTGGTTTTTAAAAGCTTTCCAATCCTCTAACTTCCCACTAATTGTTGTTCTATTATATGCCCTCTCTTTGACTTTTATGTTGGCTTTGACTTCTCTTGTTAGCCATTGTTGTGTCATCTTTCCTTTGGAATACTTCTTCCTCTTCAGGATGTATATATCCTGTGCATTCCAAATTGCTTCCAGATGTTCCAGCCATTGTTGCTCTGCTGTCATCCCTGCAGGGTTAAGGAAGGACATCCTGGCTGTAGAGGAAGTGCAGCGTAGATTCACAAAGTTAATTCCTGGGATGTCTTACGCAGAGAGGTTAGAGAGACTGGGCTTGTATATGCTGGAATTAAGGAGATTGAGAGGGGATCTGATTGCAACATACAAGATTATTAAGGGATTTGTTAGGATTGAGGCAGGAAATATGTTCCAGATGCTGGGAGAGTCCAGTACCAGTGGGCATGGTTTGAGAATACGGGGTAGGTCATTTAGGACAGAGTTGAGGAAAAACTTCTTCTCCCAGAGAGTTGTGGGGGTCTGGAATGCACTGCCTCGGAAGGTAGTGCAGGCCAATTCTCTGGATGCTTTCAAGAAGGAGCTAGATAGGTATCTTATGGATAGGGGAATCAAGGCATATGGGGACAAGGCAGGAACCGGGTATTGATAGTAGATGATCAGTCATGATCTCAGAATGGTGGTGCAGGCTCAAAGGGCCGAATGGTCTACTTCTGCACCTATTGTCTATTGTTCTTTTCCAATCAATTCTGGTCAACTCCTCCCTCATGCCTCTGTAATTCCCTTTACTCCACTGTAACCCCAATCACTTTAGCTTCTCCTTGTCAAATTTCAAGGTGAATTAGATTATATTATGATTATATTACCCTGAAGGGTTCTTTTTACCTTAATCAATTCTGGTTCATTGCATAACACCCAGTCTAGAATAACTGATTGCATAGTGGGGTCAACTACGAATTGCTCTAAAAAGCCATCTCATCTGCACTCTAGAAATCCCCCTCCTGGAATCCAGCGCCAACCTGATTTTCCCAATCTATCTGCATACAGTCACCCTTCATTGCTGGAGGAATTGAATTTAAGAACAGGGAGGTTATGCTGCAACTCTGGAGGTTACTGGTGAGGCCTCATCTGGAGTACTGTGTACAGTTCTAGTCTGCTTACTTAAGGAAAGATATACTGGCATTAAAGTCAGTGCAGAAGAGATTCACCATGTTGATTCCAGAGATGAGGGGGTTAACCAATGAGAAGAGATTGAACCACCTGGGACTATAGTTGCAGAAGTTCAGAAGAATGAGGGGAATCTTATAGAAATATATAAGATTATGAAAGGGGAAGATAATATAGAGGTAAGAAAGTTGTTTCCACTGGTGAGTGACGCTAGAACGAAGGATCATAGCCTCAAGTTTGAAGGGAACAACATTAGAATGGATGTGAGGAGAAAATTCTTTTCCCTGAGGAATGAATCTGTGAAATTTTCTGCCTGAGAAGCAGTAGTGGCTCTCCCAGTAAATATATCAGTCAGGGCATCAAAGGAGATGGTGAGAAGGCGGGTTTATTGGGTTCAGTGGGATTCGAGATCAGCTATGATGAAATGGTGAAGCAGACTCAATGGGCTGAATGGCCTAATTCTGCTCCTATGTCTTATGGTCTTATATTTAAGAGACAGTTAAGTAGATTTTTGCATAGTCTGGGAAAAGGCAGGTAGGGCGAACCTGAATTCACAGCCAGATCAGCCATGATTTTATTAAATTAATTGGCCAGATAGGCTATTCCTACTCCTATTTCCTGTGTTCTGTAACTCAGATTAGGTATAAAGTTGTGTACATTTTTTTCGTGAATGTTGTTAACCAATGTTGCCGCAAGTTTTTTTTATTGCATCTGTGGTGCACACGAGTTTCTGTACACAATAAACTCGACTTTGACAGAGTGTGGGGTGGATGACGCATGGTTAAATCTAAAATAAAGTTCCTGCGTGTCTTTTCCAGTGAAGGCAGAGACTAAATGTGCCAAAAATATCAGGTAGCCTTGTTTGTCTTTACAGCTGGAGCATCATTTTGCACTAAAGTTTCTTTCATAAGAACACGATCTTATTGAGTAGAACTAGAACACTCGAGCTGTAAGCTTGCTGGATGTGAGATCTGAAGGATTTCCCTGGCAAGATTCATCTTCAGAGACATTACAGTCCCTGCTGAGCAACTCCCAAAGGTGCTTCAGGAACTAGAAAGCAATGGAAATCTAGAGAAGGTGCACAGCTCCCCTCACGGCCTGCGAGTCACCCCGATTGGGTGAGACCGGCCCTCCTCACAGATACAATCACCGGAGTTTGAGCTTCAGCTTCCGCTTCCGAGCAACACACACATCTGCAGCGCGCTTGTGAGAAAATCCGAGCAACACAGGCGAAATGCTGCAGGAACATCGATTCGACGTTTCCAACGCTTCAGCTGCGGGTGTTGCGTAGTCATCAACTTCCGGCTTTCTTGGCGACTGCAGCTCACGTGACCACAGCGCGCCGATGACGTCATTGTAGCGCCCAATTTCAAACGTTCGGTGAAAGCGCGGGACCGAGTTCAGCGGAGAAACGGTCAGTGGACTGGCAGAGGATTGGGGGCTGGGGGCTGGGGGCTGGGGGCAGGGGGCAGGGGGCAGGGGGCAGGGGGGTGATTGGGAGAGGACGGGGCGGACCGGACCGGGGGTGTGGGGGTGATTGGGAGAGGACGGGGCGGACCGGACCGGGGGTGTGGGGGTGATTGGGAGAGGACGGGGCGGACCGGACCGGGGGTGTGGGGGTGATTGGGAGAGGACGGGGCGGACCGGACCGGGGGTGTGGGGGTGATTGGGAGAGGACGGGGCGGACCGGACCGGGGGTGTGGGGGTGATTGGGAGAGGACGGGGCGGACCGGACCGGGGGTGTGGGGGTGATTGGGAGAGGACGGGGCGGACCGGACCGGGGGTGTGGGGGTGATTGGGAGAGGACGGGGCGGACCGGACCGGGGGTGTGGGGGTGATTGGGAGAGGACGGGGCGGACCGGACCGGGGGTGTGGGGGTGATTGGGAGAGGACGGGGCGGACCGGACCGGGGGTGTGGGGGTGATTGGGAGAGGACGGGGCGGACCGGACCGGGGGTGTGGGGGTGATTGGGAGAGGACGGGGCGGACCGGACCGGGGGTGTGGGGGTGATTGGGAGAGGACGGGGCGGACCGGACCGGGGGTGTGGGGGTGATTGGGAGAGGACGGGGCGGACCGGACCGGGGGTGTGGGGGTGATTGGGAGAGGACGGGGCGGACCGGACCGGGGGTGTGGGGGTGATTGGGAGAGGACGGGGCGGACCGGACCGGGGGTGTGGGGGTGATTGGGAGAGGACGGGGCGGACCGGACCGGGGGTGTGGGGGTGATTGGGAGAGGACGGGGCGGACCGGACCGGGGGTGTGGGGGTGATTGGGAGAGGACGGGGCGGACCGGACCGGGGGTGTGGGGGTGATTGGGAGAGGACGGGGCGGACCGGACCGGGGGTGTGGGGGTGATTGGGAGAGGACGGGGCGGACCGGACCGGGGGTGTGGGGGTGATTGGGAGAGGACGGGGCGGACCGGACCGGGGGTGTGGGGGTGATTGGGAGAGGACGGGGCGGACCGGACCGGGGGTGTGGGGGTGATTGGGAGAGGACGGGGCGGACCGGACCGGGGGTGTGGGGGTGATTGGGAGAGGACGGGGCGGACCGGACCGGGGGTGTGGGGGTGATTGGGAGAGGACGGGGCGGACCGGACCGGGGGTGTGGGGGTGATTGGGAGAGGACGGGGCGGACCGGACCGGGGGTGTGGGGGTGATTGGGAGAGGACGGGGCGGACCGGACCGGGGGTGTGGGGGTGATTGGGAGAGGACGGGGCGGACCGGACCGGGGGTGTGGGGGTGATTGGGAGAGGACGGGGCGGACCGGACCGGGGGTGTGGGGGTGATTGGGAGAGGACGGGGCGGACCGGGGTGTGGGGGTGATTGGGAGAGGACGGGGCGGACCGGGGGGTGGGGGTGATTGGGAGAGGACGGGGCGGACCGGACCGGGGGTGTGGGGGTGATTGGGAGAGGACGGGGCGGACCGGACCGGGGGTGTGGGGGTGATTGGGAGAGGACGGGGCGGACCGGACCGGGGGTGTGGGGGTGATTGGGAGAGGACGGGGCGGACCGGACCGGGGGTGTGGGGGTGATTGGGAGAGGACGGGGCGGACCGGACCGGGGGTGTGGGGGTGATTGGGAGAGGACGGGGCGGACCGGGGTGTGGGGGTGATTGGGAGAGGACGGGGCGGACCGGACCGGGGTGTGGGGGTGATTGGGAGAGGACGGGGCGGACCGGGGTGTGGGGGTGATTGGGAGAGGACGGGGCGGACCGGGGGGGGGGGGTTGTTTGGGAGGAGGGGGGAAGGACCGAGGTGTTGGGAGGAGGGGGTGGACGGGGACGGGAGGGGACTGGGCGCAGGTGGGGGGTGACTGGGAGGAGGGGCAGGGTGGAGGGGATCGGGGTGGGGGAAGGACAGAAGGGGAGGAGTGGGATGATGTAGATCTGAGGGGAGGTGGTGGGTAGGGCAGAGGGGTGGGGTGAGAATAGAGGGCAAGAGAAGGAGAGCAGGGGGAGGTGGGAAGGGAGGACGGAGGGGAAAGGAAAGCTATTATTATCAAACACCAGGAAATCTGCAGATGCTGGAAATTCAAACAACACACACAATATGCTGGTGGAACACAGCAGGCCAGGCAGCATCTATAAGGGGAAACACTGTCGACATTTCGGGCTGAGACCCTTCGTCAGGACTGCTCACAATACGCCAAGTGAGTCCTGACGAAGGGTCTCGGCCCAAAATGTCGACAGTGCTTCTCCTTATAGATGCTGCCTGGCCTGCTGTGTTCAACCAGCATTTTGTGTTTGTTGCTGTTATTATCAGCTGCTTTTACATCTCATTCTTTATTATTGTTACCTTTTTCTATTAAGCCTACTGGTCCGTTGTTACCAGGGTTGGTGTGGTCTTCCTTCTTGTATACTGGGACAGTGTTAGCCCATTTCCAGTCCTCTGGGATTTCACCAGTCTTCAGTGGTTTTTGAAAAATACATATTAGGGGTTTTTGTATATAATAACAGACCTCCAAGTACCCTTGGATATATGTTGTCTTGCCTTGGAGATTTGAGTTTTCAATCTTAAGCTGAAGCAGGACTTCACTTTCTAAGATCTCTAAGTCAACCTTATTTTTCTCTGCACTTCCTAGCACATTCCTAACATCTTTGCAGGTGTTGCAATGTGAGTCAAGAGTATCTGCTATGTCCTCCACATAATTTCTCTAGCTGTTTTTGCATGATATTTATTCGTCTGTAACAGAGTGATTGCTCATTTTTCAGGTGAGTGCCTAAAATGAATCAGAACAGAACTAGTGAAGCTAACAGATATGGATTTGCTACACCTCAAAGGTAAGTTCAAAAAAACTTTAATTAATTTTGAAGTTCTTGGTGGCATAGTTTTGGTTATCTAGGTGTCTTAAGTTGGGTAGTCTGCACTGATGTCATTGGCTTGGCCTGTTTGCCATGAAGCTGATGTTAAGATGGAGATTTTAGCAGACAGGTAACATTGAGGAGGGTGGAGTTAATGATATTTGATAGTTCAAGAAAGGCCAAGCGTATAGATAAAAGCTGACCCTTGCATTTATTTATCTCAGATTTATTGTGAAAATTATGTTGCTAGTTTCTGCATGTTTTGCACCACACTGCCCAGTTTGCCACTGGGTAGAAACACAAAGTGGAGTGATTCTAGAGTACAGGTTTTCCCCCGCTGTTCAAAGGTAAAGCGTTCCTATGAAACGGTTCGTAAACCGGAATGTCGTAAAGTGAAGAAGCAATTACCATTTATTTATATGGGAAAAATTTGTGAGCGTTTGCAGACCCAAAAAATAACCTACCAAATCATGCCAAATAACACATAAAACCTAAAATAACAGTAACTTATAGTAAAAGCAGGAATGATCTGATAAATACACAGCCTATATAAAGTAGGAATACTTTTCTGCAATTATTGCAACACTGTCCACCGCAGCGAAAATTTCACATAAGCACTCCCGGCAGAAACACTCTTTCCAGTAACCTTTAAGCTATGAAGCTACCGAATAACACAAAAATACACAGCCTATATGAAGTAGAAATAATGTACGCCCAGTGTAGTTTCACTTACTGGAATTGGGAAGACAGTGAGGACACTGATGATGGTGTGTTAGGCTGAGTCGTCGGAGGTTGGGGTGGCTGGAGTTAGTGGAGACTGGAGTGTCATTTCATCGTCATCTGTTTCCATCAGGGCAGGCAGGTCACCTTCTATGTCTGCCTGCCTCAATGTCGAAGGTCGAGTTTCATCGTCTGCTGTGGCTGATGTGGAAGGATTGAAAAACGACAGTATGCTTGACTGCTTAGCCTCATGCATTTTTCTATCATACAGTTCTTTGTAAGCACTCAAACCATCCTGCAAACCTGCCCTAAACCTACGTACCCTTTCAAAATTAAAGTCATACTTTTCTGCAATCATTGCAGCATTGTCAATCACAGAGAAAATCTCACGCAATTGCTTCACGTTCAGTTCCTGGACGTCTTCACTTTGGGCCACTTTTCGCTACTGCACTCGACTTCAATTGTTATCCTTTCCTCTTCATCGGCTCTTCATCTGTCAATTCTTGGTCATGTGATGTCAAGATCTCTTCAACATCATCTTCAACTTCCATAAATCCTTAGCCAAACTCATGTAAAGGGGTTTTTTTTTCTTTGTTACTGTTGGGAAAGGGTTTCCTTTTGTTAACTAGCAGGAATGATAATTTACTGATAATGAGAATGGTATTCCTTTGTAAACCAAATGGGGATTAATGTTTTTTCTTCTGAGTCTGTAAGCTTTTGTTGACGGGCTTTTGGGCAGATCGGCGCCAGGGGGTCGAGAGAGAGGACGCAATGCTCTAAGCTGGGCGAGGACCGGACCCCAAAGGGGGGTCCGAGGCCGGGAGATTCTCCGAGGAGGAGGGGGGGGGGATGAAGCTAGATGTGCTTGGTTGACCACTCGGAGGGTCCTGAGCTGTTTGTAGAGTCGAGGAGTTCGGAGGGTCCTGAGCTGCGAGTCGAGGAGTTCGGAGGGGATCGAATGGTGGCCAGAAGACTTCAGTAATTGAGCTCCAACGGCTGTGCACGAAGTGGTTTGGACTTTGATAAGTTTGGCGCCTTTTCTTTAATTTTCTCTTCATATATACTGTATCGTTATTAATCACTTAGTTAAAGTAACCTTTATAAATTGTACTCATTTAATCGCTTATGGTGTACTGTCTGTTTTTGGGCGAGGCGGGGACATCACACTGCATCCACACCAGCTGATTACCCAGTTTGGCGGGGCCGAAGGCTGCTCCCCCTAGACCAGGGGTCAGCAACCTTTACCACTGAAAGAGCCACTTGGACCCGTTTCCCACAGAAAAGAAAACACTGGGAGCCGCAAAACCCGTTTGACATTTAAAATGAAATAACACTGCATACAACGTTTTTTTTTGCCTTTATGCTATGTATAAACAAACTATAATGTGTTGCATTTATGAAATTGATGAACTCCTGCAGAGAAAACGAAATTACATTTCTGCATGCAACAAAAACATTTTGAACTCCGAAAAAAAGACGTTGGGTTGAAAGTTACTTTTAAGTAAAATACTCAATGTCTATTTGAGTCCTTCTTGTATTTATGAAAAACGCCGAACTTAAATTTTCCGCCAGCAGCAAACCAAAAATAACATCAGCCAGCTGTCAGCCTGAAAAATAAAAGGACTATTTCACTGAACAATGAAAAAATATGAATATACATAAAATAATAGGCAATTAAAATATTTATCATACTTGGTTAATGGGATTTCTGCTCCTGGACCTCAGCGCACAGCGTCTGCACATCAGGGCTGTATGACGTCACCTTCATCTTTACACAGGATCGCAAGCTGTCATCTGTGAGGTGTGCGCGATGTTTGTTTTTAATAAAGTTCATGTTGGAGAACACCTGCTCACTTACATATGTGGATCCAAAGATCGACAGGACTCAAAGCGCATACTTTTTAATGTTTACATAAATGTTGGGCATAGCATTCCATGTTTCGAACACAAGTTTGTCCGGTTTTGGAAGGTTTTCAATATCACTCCATTTGTGTTTCTGAGCAAGAACGGCCTTCTGACGGGCAACATCTTCAAGGTCTGCTGTCAAGCGTCTAAACTTGGACACCCATATGTCTTTGTCGGCTATGTCGGCCAGTTCCATCTCAAGATCAGGTTGACTCACACCTGCCAATGCAGTCGTATTCAGTAGGGAAGGATCGATGCTTAAGAGAGTGACCGGGAAGGATAATGTTTTTTTTTCCTCTCTGAACTCACAGAAGCGTTTCCCAAACGATGTTTGCATTGCGATGATTGCAGAATGTAAATACTCCGAAATTATCATGTCGTGACCTTGTTTGAACTCTCTCAAATTGGGGAAGTGAGACAAAGTGCCTTTCTGTAAATCTCTGGCAAGCAACGTCAACTTGCGCTCGAATGCCAAAACATCCTCCAACATGTGCAGGGCTGTGCGTCCTTTCCCCTGAAGAGCTGTGTTCAGCGTGTTCAGGTGCGCTGTCATGTCTACCATGAAGTGTAGCTTTTCCAGCCACTCTGGCTGTTCCAGCTCAGGAAAGGTGAGCCCTTTGCTGCCCAGGAAAGTTTTCACTTCTTCCAGACACGCGACAAAGCGTTTCAGCACCTTCCGTCTGGACAGCCAGCGATAAAAACACGTTGTAGCGGTGTCAGTAAACTGCAGTCAAAGATAGCTTTATTCGAACTAAACAGCCTTGCTTTTAAGCCTCCCTCAACCCAGCCCCCATGGACGCAGATGCTGCAAAAGACGCGTACTCACAAACCCCCGTAGGCTATCTCCCTTAGCCGGAATGCTGGCTAATTGTGAGCCGTTTCGGATGTGCCAGCCACACTTAGATTGTACAAGATCACCATAATCTTCAAATTTAGAATTACATTTCAAAAGCTAACAAACTAACATAAAATACATTTTAATTAAATACTGACCAATTATTTCCCAAAGCCACAGGGAGCCGCAGCACAGAGGTGAAAGAGCCACAAATGGCTCGGGAGCCGCAGGTTGCCGACCCCCGCCCTAGACGGAACGAGCTGAGCGAGCCCGAGGCGACCCAGGGGGTTACACTCACTATATCCTTAACTTGTTCTCCATGATCAAAATGCTTTATTACGTCTAGTTTTATGCTAAGTGTAACACCCCTGCGCGCTCTTTTAGGCTTTTCCAATACCTTAGAACTCATCTTGCTAACGGATGCACAAAATAAGTCGACGTAAAGCACAGATGCTCACAGGCATGTGTTTAAGCAATGTCGGCTAGAATGCAGTTCCAGGGGAGGAATTCGGCTGCTCGGCGTGCGCTGCCTTTTTTCGTAACAGTGAAAACACCTTCTGTTAGCGAAAACAGGTAACTAATGTAGGTCTTTTGCAACAGCGAATTGACGTAAAGTGAGCGCTTGAAAAGCAGGGGACACCTGTATTGTAGAATTTCTCCGTCTGAATGTGGCCACAGGTGTCTGTAGGTGTAAGGTATCAAGCAATAGGGCTGATCACCGCTAACCTGCCCCCCCCCCACCCCTCAACATCATGAATGACTGTGGTGAGCTAAACGCCTTTTATGCATGCTTTCAAACTACAGCTGTTCAAATCCCTGACTTTAGCCGACATCAGAACTGCTTTCATGAGGGTGAACCCTCGGAAGGCGTAAAGCCCGGATGGCCTACCTGACAGGGCACTGAAAACCTGTGCCAGCTAACTGGCTGAAGTGTGCAAAGAAATCTTCCATTCCCACTGCTGCAGTCAGAGGTTCCCACCCCTTCCCTATGTATTTCTAATGAATGTATCACCTTGAACCTCTATGTCCATTTTAATTTGTAATATTTGCTAACCTGGCAGCCTGCATTTTGTTTAACTCCATCTTCAAGTTCAGAATTGCACCTTTAGAGGTAATAGAAACATAGAAAACATACAGCACAATACAGGCTCTTCGGCCCACAAAGCTGTGCCAAACATGTCCCTACCTTAGAATTACCTAGGCTTTATCCATAGCCCTCTACTTTTTCTAAGCTCAAAAAAGCCATCCAGGAGTCACTTAAAAGACCCTATAATTTCCGCCTCCATCACCGCTGCTGGCAGCCCATTCCATGCACTCACCACTCTGTGTCTTTAAAAAAACAACAACTTACCCCTGACATCTCCCCTGTTCCTACTTGTAGGTATAATCCTGCTTTTAATTT
Source organism: Hypanus sabinus (assembly GCF_030144855.1). Classification (NCBI taxonomy): domain Eukaryota; kingdom Metazoa; phylum Chordata; class Chondrichthyes; order Myliobatiformes; family Dasyatidae; genus Hypanus; species Hypanus sabinus. The sequence continues at coordinate 62,371,821 of NC_082706.1, read as the reverse complement.
TGGGGACATTAAGAATCGACTGTTTGTAATTTATATTTTGCTGAGTTGTGCTTTTTTCTTTCAGTGCCCCACGTGGTGCATGGCTTGGTTCAGGAACCTCTGAGAGAAGAACTAGCTTCTTTGGAAGAAGGTAATGTCAGCAATTAACCTCATCTGGGAATGAGTTTTACAATGTTTTTTTTTTCTATGTGACCTCAAAGGTTAATATAGTTAACGGAATTTTCACTATCGTTCTATCAAGTTTACCAACCCCCCCCCATCAAGGTTATCATGTTCTGCATTGAGAGAGCAAGCTCAAAAGATGTGAAGGGCAGGAAATGAGCAAGTGGAGGTTGAAGGTGAGAAAGCTGACATGGTTAGACAGTATATGTGCAAAGGTGACAATGAATGCCTCTTCAGTTGAACATAAATGGAAGGGCAGTGGTCTGTGGAAGGAGGAGTGGATTCCTGCTTCTTCAATCTGTGCACTTCCAGCTTCTTACTTCATTCGCTACCCACCCACCTTTCCCTCACCTGGTGTCATCTGTCACCTGCCTCCTCTTCCTTTTGCTTTCTTACTCTAGCTTTATCCCATCTCTTCTCCATGTTTTCCAATCCTGATGAAGGATCTTGCCTCAATGAGTTTTTATTCCCCTCCATAGATGCTGCCTGGCTTGCTGAGTTCCCCCAGCATTTTGTGTGTGTTGTTAATGTTTCTGATTTCCAGCATCTGCAGAATCTCTTCCATTTATTATGGGACAGTGTTTATCTTGGCAAGTAATTAATTGACAAGTGATAGACCATTGTGAATTAAGTGCTGGTAAATTGGATGGCATAAATATGTACACGATTATCTGTAGACCAAGGGCCTGTTTCTGTGTTGTATGAGTTAGAGAATGTGGAAAAATTAGCAATTAGTCATATGTTAGATATTAGGTAACTGAAAGTGAAGTGAAGAGGACAAAGAGAAATGTCAAGTCAAAGGGACGAAGACAAACATGAGGGCAGTGCTTGCTGAGTGAGTGGAGAAAGTTTGTTCATCTTAGTCTCTGGAGGAATACAAACAGATGGTGATGAGAAAATGAAGGAAAGTGGAGAGGGTGTAGTTCTGAAAAGCAGCAACTCTGATTACTCAAAATCTGAAATAAAAGAAATATGCTTGACAGCTAATATCAAGAGAAAAATGTAATCATTTGGAAATTTTGACACCGTTCTTACAGTAGTTTGATTTTTGGGCCAATCATACTGCATCAATACCTGTTTTGAAACAAAAGCTCTCCTAACTATCTAAGTGGCATCTTTCTATTCTGCTTTATGCCATGATTTCAGTCTGTTCTCTAATTCCTGTGGTTCTGATGTAGCTTTCATATCACTTTTCATGAAAGATTTTCCCTTATTTTTAACTTTGGGTTTGCTTCCATCATAGTTGTTGGGGTTCTCATCTGTGTTTTTCATTTCGTTTTCCTCTTTGCCCTCTTCTTCCTTTCCTGCCCTCCCCCACCCTGAACAAGGATAGTGTGCTCTCCTTGTTCTCTCTTGTTCCTGCAGGCCTTAATACAGCAGTCCTTTTGCCCTTTTCCCACAAACAGAAAAACACTGCCTATGTTTCTAACATACTGTGCTGTTTTCACTCCTTGCCACCTGTTCTCTGCATCGGAGAATCCGAATGTAGACTGTGTGAATACATGGCAGAACTGAGAGTGGCAGGTGGAATTTAATGCAGATATATGAGGTGTTACACTTTAGGAGGGCAACATGGTGAGCAGTAGGGCTCTGAGGAGAGTGGTAGAACAGAAGGATTTTGGAAGAGATTCATAATTCCTTGAAAGTGGTATCACAAGTAGATAGTGTCATTAAGAGAGCTTTTGGCATGTTGGCCTTTATAAATCAAAATACTAAATGTTGAAGTTGTATTGGTTGTTGAGGCCTAATTTGGAGTATTGTTTGCAGTTCTGGTTACCTACCTACAGGAAGATGTCAATAAGATTGAACGAGTGCAGAGAAAATGTACAAGGATATTGCTGTGAGTTGAGGACCTAAGTTATAGGGAAAGGTTGAATAGGTTAGGACTTTGTTCCCTAGAGCATAGGAGAATGAGGGGAGATTTTATAGAGTTGTACAAAATTATGAGGGGTATAAGTGGAACTAGACTTTTTCCACTGAGACTGGATGAGAATAGAACCATAAGTTGAGGATGAAAGATGACATGTTTAAGGGGAGCATGAGGGGAAACTTCTTCACTCAGAGGGTGATGAGAGTGTCGAATGAGCTGCCGGCAGAAGTGGGTTTAGGTTTGGCTTCAACATTTAATGGAAATTTGGATAGGTACATTGGTGGAAGGAGTTTATGGACAGTTATAGTCCAGGTGCAGATTGATGGGACTAGGCAGAATAATAGTTTGGCACAGACTAGATGGGTCAAAGGTCCTATTTCTGTGCTGTAATGTTCTCAGTTCAATCTGTAGAGGTGAACCTGATCTCACTATGCCACCCCTTGCCCCACCACCACCAAATTAGTTCTTGTACTGTTCCAAGGAATCCCAATGAAAGTTCAAGGAAGAACATCTCATTTGACTCACTGGCTGACTGGCAGGAAATTAAGGGAGCCTTTTCTGGGTGGCCTCCAGTGACTAGTGGTGTTCCAAAGGGGTCGGTTTAGAGATTGCTTCTTTTTACGTTGTATGTCAATGATTTGGATGATGTACTTGTTGGCTTTGTCGCAGATGCTACAAAGGTAGGTGGAGGAGCAGGTAGTGTTGAGGAAGCAGTGATGCTGTAGAAGGACAGACAGATTAGGAAGATGGGAATACAGTGCATGGTGGTAGAAGGAACAAAAGGATAGACTATTTTCTAAGGGGGCAGAAAATTTAAAAAATGGAAGTGCAAAGGTACTTGGGAGTCATTCCGTAGGTTGAATTGGTGGTGAAGATGGCAAATGCAATGTTAGCATTAATTTCGAGAGGGCTAGAATATAAAAGCAATGTTGAGGCTTTATAAGGCACTGGGAGGCCTCACTTGGAGTATTGTGAGCAGTTTTGGACGCCTTGTTTAAAAAAACATCTGCATTGGTGAGGGTTTAGAGGGGGTTCATGAGAATAATTCTGGGAAAGAAAGGGTTATATGAGGAGCGTTTGTAGGTGCAGGGCCTGTACTCTTTGGAATTTAGATGAATGAGGGGTTAATTCATTGAAACGTATTGAAAGTTGAAAGGTCCAGATAGAATAGATATAGAGAGGATGTTTCCTATAGCGAAGGAGTCTAGGACCAGAGGCATGGCCTTAATAGTAGGATGTCCATTTAGAATGGCACCGAGGAGAATTTTCTTTAGCCAGGGGATGGCGAAGCTGTGAAATTTGTTGCCATAACCAGGTTTGGAGCCAGCCCATTGGGTATATTTAAGGCAAAAGTTGAGAGATTCTTGATTAGTCAGGGCATGAAAGGTTATGGGGAGAAGGAAAGAGAATGGAGTTGAGGGAGAAAATGTATCAGCCTTACACACAAAATGGTGTAGGAACTCAACAGGCCAGGCAGCATCTATGGAAAAGTAAACGACCGATGTTTCAAGCTGAACCCTTTGTCACATTCCTGATGAAGGGTCTCAGCCCAAAACATTGACTGTTTACTCTTTTCCGTAGATGCTGCCTGGCCTGCTGAATTCCTCCAGCATTTTGTGTGTGTTGCTTGGATTTCCAGCATCTGCAGATTTTCTCATTTGTGAATAGATCAGCCTCAATGGTTTGGCCTATTTCCGACTCGCTCGAGATCTCAATCCAGAATTTTGGAATTTCAAATAATCAGCATTATCAGTTCAAATAATCAACCCTAATGTATCAGAACTAGTAAGCTATGATGAACTGTTAACTATCTATGATCATAAGACCAAAAGGTATAGGAGCAGTATTAGCCATTTAGCCCATTGAGTGTACCATGCCATTTCATCAGAGCTGATCCATTTCCCTCTCGGCCACAATCTCTTGCCTTCTCCATAAGATGTAGGAGCAGAATTAGGCCTTTCAGCGCATCGAGTCTGCTCTGCCATTCCATCATGGCAGATCCCAGATCCCACTCAACATCATATATCTGCCTTCTCACCATATCCTTTGATACCCTGATCGATCAGGAAGAGATCAGCTTCCACCTTAAATATATGCACAGACTTGGACTCCACCACAGATTGGCAAAGCTTTCCACAGATCTAGAACACTGGCTACAAATAAACTCCTCCTTACCTCTGTTCTAAAGGGTCGCCCCATAATTTTGAGGCTGTGCCCTCCAGTTCTGGATACCTTCACCATAGGAAACATCCTTTCCACATTCACCCTATCTAGACCTTTCAACATACGGTAGTTTCAATGTGATTTCCACCTCCCTCCCCACAACATACATCTAAATTCCAGTGAGTGCGTCTAAAGCTGCTAAATGCCCCTCATATCTTGACCCCTTCATTCCTGGAATAATGCTTGTAAGCCCCCTCTGGGCTCTCCAATGACAACACATCCTTTTTGAGATATGGGACCCAGTACTTCGTCTGGCCTGCTAGTGTCTTATAAAGCCTCAGCATGATCACCTTGCTTTTATGTTCTATTCCCCTTGAAATAAATACTAACATTGCATTTGCCTTCTTTACCACAAACTCAATCTGTAAATTAACTTTCTGGTAGTCTTGCACAAGGACTCCTAAGTCCCTCTGCACCTCTGATGTTTGAACCTTCTGCCCATTTAGGTAATAGTCCACACTATATTCCTTTTAACAAAATGCATTATTGTACATTTCCCAACACTGTATTCTGTCTGCCACTTTTTATCTGATTATACCAATTTGTCCAAGTCCTGCTTCAACCTCATTGCTTCCTCAGCACTACCTACCCCTCCACCTATCTTTGTCTAATCTGCAAACCTTGCCACAAAGCCATGAATTCCATTATCCAAATCACTGACAAACAATGTGAAAAGTAGCGTCCCAATACTGACCCCTGAGGAACACCACTAGTCACTGGCAAACAACCAGAAAAGGCCCTTTTATTACCACTCGCTGCATCATGGCTGTCAGCCATTCCATTATCCATGCTAGTATCTTTCCTGTAACACCATAGGATTTTATCTTCTTAAGCAGCCTTGTGTGTGGCACCTTATTAAATGCCTTTAGAAAATCCAAGTAAATGACATCCTCTGCCTCTCCTTTGTCCACACTGCTTGTTACTTCCTCAAAGAACTCCAACAGATTTGTCAGGGAAGATTCCCCTTTACAGAAGCTATACTGACTTGACTTATTTTATCATTAGTCTCCAAGTACCCCGATACTTCATCCACAATAATAGACTCCAACACTTTCCCAACCACTGAGGTTCGGCTAACTGGACTATAATTTCCTTTTTTTTTTTTGCCTTCCTTGCTTCTTAAAGAGTGGAGTGACATTTCAATCTTCCAGTCCTCTGGGGCCATACCAGAAACAAGTGATTCTTGAATAAGCAATGCATCTACTATCTCTTCATAACCTCTCTCAGGGCGCTGGGATGTAGTCCATCTGGTCCAGGTGACATCCAATTTAAGACCTTTCAGTTTGCCTGGCACTCATTCTTTGTAATAGCAATGGCATTCACTCCTGCTCCCTGACACTCTCGGACCTCTGGCACTCTGTTAGTGTCCTCAATAGTGAAGAGAGATGCAAAGTATCCATTAACTTCATCTGCCATTTGATTTTTTTTCCCCCCATTTCTACCTCACCAGCATCATTTTCTAGTAGTCCAATATCAACTCTCACCTCCATTTTACTCTTTATATAACTGAAAAAACTTTTGGTATCCTCATTATTGGTTAATCTGCCCTTATTTCATCTTTTCCCTTGTAGCTTTTTTAGATGCCTTTTATTGGATTTTAAAAGCTTCCCAATCATCCAACTTCCACGCACTTTTGCTACCTGATATGCCCTTTCCTTGGCATTTATGCAGTCCTTAACTTCCTTTGTCAGCCACGGTTGGCTACCCCTGCTATTTGAGAACTTCTTCCTCTGGCATATTCCCAGTAATTCCCAGAAACTTCAGTCATATCTGCTCTGCTGTCATCCGCATCAGTATACTCTCTGATCCACCTGTTAAGCTCTTCTGTCATTCCCTTTATTGCATTGTGATATTGATACATGTGAGTTGTGCTTCTTCCTCTCAAACTGCAGTATGAATTCAATCATATTATGAACACTGCCAACCAAGGGTTCCCGCTGTATCCTTTCATGCCCTGACTAATCAAGAATCTATCAACCCCTGCCTTATAGATACTCAATGACTATGCCTCCATAGCTGCCTGTGGCAACAAATTCCACAGATTCACCACTCTGAAATTCCTCCTCATCTCTGTTCTAAATGGACATCCCTCTGTTCTGAGGCTGTGTCCTCTGGACTTAGGCTTCCCACCAAAGGAAACATCTGCTTGACATCCACCCTATTGCAGCCTATTGGCATTCAATAGCTTTCAATAAGATACCCCCCTTCATTCTTCTGAATCCCAGTGTGTACAGGCCCAGAGCTATCAAATGCTCTTCATATGATTAGTCTTTCAGTCCCCGAATCGTTTTTTGAACCCACTGCAATATTTACATATCTTTTCTTAGATAAATTGCACACAATACTCCAAGTGAGGCCTCACCAGTGCCTTGAACAGCCTCAACATTACATCCTTGCTTTTATCTTCCAGTCCTCTTAATATGAATGCTGACATTGCATTTGCCTTCCTGACCACCGACTCAACCTGCAGATTAACCTTTAGGGATTCCTGCACAGGGACTCTGACGTCCTTTTGCATGTTAACTAGATGCTTCTTTATCCTCGGGTATTGCTTTACCTGCTCATTATTCCCTGCATTCTTATATTTTGGATTCCCAGTAGCTGAATCTCATAGTTCCAGTGAGAGAGGTACTGAAATCACGAAGGGGGAGCAGTGAGAGATACAAAGATCAGAGTCCTGATGAAGGGTCTCGGCCTGAAACGTCAGCTGTTTTCCATAGATACTGCCTGGCCTGCTGAGTTACTCCGGCATTTTGTGTGTGTTGCTCATTGTTCCAGCATTTTTTTTACTTTCTGTTCTGTCCTTGTTTGTCTCATGCCTACTGTAGTCAAAAAGGGAATAATTAACAAGACCATCACCTTCTCTCAGCCAGCACCACCACTCTTGCTCTGTTATTTCACGTTCCCTTTATTTGGCTGCTCCCTTCAATCTTCCAACAGTTTAAAACATTTCAGTTTCTTATCTTCACTCATTTTGATGAAGGCCATCATTATGAGATGTTATCTTTGTTTCTTTCTTCCTGAGTACAGTTCCATATAGCACAAATCACACACATCAGTATCACAGTGGCAACCTGGGTCTGTACCAGAAAAGCAGGTATGATTTGCAGAGGGTTATTTCAAGGGGGAAGAGACAATTTTGAGCAAGGTTGGAGGCAATATCGAATGTACGACAACTCTGGCATGGTTTGCAAGACGTTATTTCCTACAAAACAAAACAAAATGCTTCACTACCAGATGAACTCAACACCTTCTATGCCTGCTTTGAAAGAGAGAACATAACTACAGCTGTGAAGATCCCTGCTGCACCTGATGACCCTGTGACCTCTGTCCCAGAGGCCGATGTTAGACCCTCTTTAAATAGGGTGAACCCTTGCAAGGTGGAAGGTCCCGATGGAGTACCTGGTAAGACTCTTGTGACAACCAACTGGCGGGAGTATTCAAGGACATTTTCAACCTCTCATTGCTAAGAGCTGAAGTTCCCACTTGCTTCAAAAAGGCAACAATTAATACCAGTGCCTAAGAAGAATAATGTGAACTGCATTAACAACTATCGCCCGGTAGCACTGGTCTCTACAGTGATGAAATGCTTTGAGAAGTTGGTTATGACTAGACTGAAGTCCTGCTTCAGCAAGGAACTGGACCCATTGCAATTTGCCTATTGCCTCAATAGGTCAACAGCAGATGCAATTTCAAGGGCTATTCACATAGCCTTAAACCACCTGGGCAGTACAGACACCTATGTCAGGATGTTGTTCGTCGACTATAGCTCAGCATTTAGTACGATCATTCTCACAATCCTGATTGAGAAGTTGCAGAACCTGGGCCTCTGTACCTCCCTCTACAATTGGATTCTCGCCTACCTAACTGGAAGACCACAATCTCTGCAAACTGCAGATAATATCTCCTCGCTGGTGACCAACCCTGGTGCACCTCAGGAGTGTGAGCTTAGCCCACTGCTCTTCTCTCTATACCCATGACTGTGGCTAGGCATAGCTCAAATACCATCTATAAATTTGCTGATAATACAACCATTGTTGGTAGAATCTCATTTGGAGATGTGAGGGTGTACAACTAGTGATACATACCAACTAGTAGAGTGGTGTTGCAGCAACAACCTGGCACTCAACATCATTAAGACGAAAGAGCTGATTGTGGACTTCAGGAAGGGTAAGACGAAGGAGCACAAACCAATCCTCTTAGAAGAATCCGAAGTGGAGAGAGTGAGCAGTTTCAAGTTCCTGGGTGTCAAGATCTCTGAGGACCTAACCTGGACCCAACATATCGATGCAGTTATAAAGAAGGCAACTGTATTTTATTAGGAGTTTGAAGAGATTTGATGTGTCAACAAGTACATTCAAAGACTTCTATAGATGTACCATAGAGAGCATTCTGACAGGCATTGTCTTAGAAAGGTAGTGTACATTAGTAAGGGCCTCCAGCACCCAGGGCATGCCCTTTTCTCACTGTTACCATCAGGTAGGAGGTATAGAAGCCTCAGCGATTCAGCGACAGCTTCTTCCCCTCGGCCACCTGATTCCTAAATGGGCATTGAACCTGTGAGCACTACCTCATTTTTTAAATATATATTATTTCTGTTTTTTGCGTGATTTTTAATCTATTCAATAGATGTTTGCTGTATTTGATATGATTATTTTTTGCTTCTATATTATGTATTGCATTGAACTGCTGCTGCTAAGTTAACAAATTTTGTGACACATGCCGGTGATATTAAACCTGATGATCTTTTAGATGATCTTTTCTGGTATTTTCCAATTTTGGTTGCAGTTGTAAATGCTTAAGATAGATACAAGTTTGGGAAGGATGTGGGACTTGATGGAAGTTCTAGAGCAGGGGTCGGCAACCCGCGCCTCTGGAGCCGCATGCGCCTCTTTCATCTCTGTGCTGCAGCTCCCCGTAGTTTGTTATTTTTTGAAATGTAATTCGAAATTTGAAGATTATGGTGATCTTGTACAATCTAAAAACGTTGTGGAGACCCCGTTTCCTGGCACATCCGAACCGGCTCACAATTAGCCACCTTTCCAGCTAAGGGAGATAGCCTACGGGGATTTGTGAGTATGTGTCTTTTGGAGTATCCGCGCCCACGGGGACGGGTTGAGGGAGGCTTTAAAGCAAGGCTGTTTAGTTTGAATAAAGTTACCTTTGACTGCAGTGTCTTTATTTTAGCGCTGCGTGTAGCACACCGCTACAACGTGTTTTTTATCGCTATTAATATACATCACCACTGCCAATGCCTGACACCCGCCAGTGCGCGCTTCCTTTTAATTCTTCGATCCATCGTAGGCTAACTATGGAGTAACCTTCAACCCAACGTCTTTTTTTCGGAGTTCAATATGTTTTTGTTGCATGCAGAAATGTAATTTTGTTTTCTCTGCAGGAGTTCATCAATTTCATAAATGCAACACATTATAGTTTGTTTATACATAGCATAAAGGCAAAAAAACCATTGTATGCAGAGTTATTTCATTTTAAATGTCAAACGGGTTTTGTGGCTCCCAGTGTTTTCTTTTCTGTGGGAAATGGGTCCATATTGGCTCTTTCAGTGGTAAACGTTGCCGACCCCTGTTCTAGAGCATTAAATTTTACTTGCAGTACATGCATGCTGGTAGGATTTAATACCAAAATATGACAAAGAAGGAAACCAGTTGGTCATTGTCCATATGAGTTGTGTAGAAGATGATCAAAGGATAAAGCCACAATAATTGCAAACTTTGGTGTTCCACATGCTTGTGTCCTCTGCCCCCTACTCTGCTCCCTGTACACACATGACCTGCATGGTCAGATTCTTTTCTAACTCCATCTACAAGTTTACCAGTGTCACTTTTGTAGGCTGCATCCGAAATAATGATCAATTATAGTACTGGAAGGTGATAAGATTAGTGACATGGTGTCATGATAACAACTCCCTCAATGTCAATAAAACAAAAGAGGTGGTCATTGACTTCACAAAGGGGAACCATGCTCCTGTCTAAGTCAGTGGTGTTGAGTTTGAGAGAATGAGAGCTCCAAGTCCTAAGTGGCCTCTCCTGATCCCATTACTTTGATGTAATTGCCAGGAAAACTCACCTACTACTCACAGGAGGCTAAAGAATTTTCCCATTGAGTCTTAAAAAGTATTTGGACACACCACCGAAAGCATTCTGTCTGAATGCACGATGGCTTGGTGTGGCAACTGCTCTGCATGTGACCGCAGAGAGTTATGGACACAGCTCAGCGCATCAGAGGAAGCAGCCTCCTCTCTGGACTCTGTCTGCACTTCTCACTGCCTCAGTAAAGCAGCCAGTATATTCACACATCCCAGACATTGTCTTCTCTCCTCTTCCATTGGGCAGAAGATACAAAGGCCTGAAAGCGTGTATCATCAGGTTCAAAGACAGCTGTCCTGGTTTTCACTCAGAACCAACTTCTTGTATGTTAAGATAGACTCTTGGCTTCAGAATCTGCCTCATTATGATCTTGCACTTTATCGCTTACTTGTACTGCTCTGTTTTTTTTGTAGCTTTTACATTTTATTCTGCATAGTTATTTTACCTCATTCTATCCCAGTGCACCATGTAATGATTTGATCAGCATTGAAGATGAGCTTTTCTGCTATCTTGATACATGTGACGATATTTAACCAATGCCAATACTTTATTCTCTGGAATGTAGGATATTGAGGGATGACCAGATAGGGGTATATATGATAATGAGGGACATGGATGAGGTGAAAGTATATATTTTTTCCCTGTGAGGGCATGCTTAAAAAGCAGAGAGCAAAGGTTTAAGATTGGGGCGAGAGATTTAACAGAGACATCTGGGGCAGCTTCCTTGCACAAAGGGTGTTTGTATTTGGGATGAGCTGTCAGAAATGGAGGTTGAGGTGGGCATATGAACAACTTTTACAAGTCATCCTGATGAGCAAGTGGATAGGAAGGGTTTAGAGGACTGGATCGAATGCAGGCAGATGGGACTATCTCGCTGGGAAACACAAGTGACATGGAAGAGTTAGGATGAAGATTCTGGTTCTATGCTGTACCACTGATTCTAGTACACATTTAATAGCAGGACCCTTAACTGATCATGGGATCCAAGAACATAGTTCACTGAAAGAATCTACACAGGGTGACGTGGTGGTAAAGATGTATGCTACAGTTGCCTGTATTAGTCAAAGCATTGAGTTTAAGAGTCAGGAAGTTGTTTTGCAGTTTTATAGTACTCTGCTTAGGCTGCCAGATTCAGTTTTGGTCACCCCGTTAACGAAAGTATGTGGAAGTTTGGAGAAGGTGCAGAAGAGGTTTACCAGGATGCTGCTTGGGTTGGAGATCTCTTAAAGTCAGTTTTTAAAGTCTGGGAATCAAGTTATAGGTGTATGGAGTTTGAGCTTTCAAATACACCAGCTAGCCTATACTTTTTTTCCTGACTAATGCAGGTATTCCCAGCATTTTAGGGAAGTGTTAGGGTATGGTTGTTGTGTTCCTAGATAAAGATCTGTGTTATGATTTTCCTCATTGTAAAACTGCTTTAACGGTTCATGCATCAAAAACATTGCAGTGACTGTAAAGGGAGACACTAAGAGCATATAATAGTCTTTATTCATCATGACAGACATTCTCTCCAGACCTTCTCAGTAGAACCTCCCTAGAAATGTTAGTTCACACTAGCAGCGGTTGTTTCAATGGCTGCAATGCTGCTGTTTAGTTGAATATTTTGTCTAATGAATGGTCCTATTGAATTATACATTTACAACAGAAGCACGCTAATTCACATGGATGGTCAAAATGCTTCTGACTACACCCACGAGAGATGACTGAGTACACAAACATCCCAGTTGTTGATAGAACAAAAATTCCTGATGTGCTGATATATTGTGAGTTTCTTTTGTATCATCCCACCTCGTCATTCATGGGCTCTTGTTAGATAAAATCCTGTGCATGGATTTCATTGTTTTAACATGAGGAGAACCTTACACAGAAATAATGCACTTGGAAACTCATATGATTTTTCAACCTCTCTCTAAAACACTGCTTGGGCCATTGCAATGTACAAAAGGCCAGTGGAACTCATGGTCAGGTGCCATATATGGGAAAAGTTGACGTTTTGGGCCAAGACCCTTCAGGACTGAGAGGAAAGGAGTGGTCCCTGTGGGAGGAGGAAGGAGAAAGAGGCTGGTTGAAAGGTGATGGGTGAAGGCTGGTGGATGGGAAAGATCAAAGGGTGGAGAAGAAAGAATCTGATAGAGTGGACAATAGGAGAAAGAGAAGGAGGTCCAGCTTCCTTGTTTTAAAATGTAAGTCACTAAGTATTTCAAAATTGATATGTTCTGTCTATTTCTGCTTTTATTTATTATCTCCACAAACCCTGAATTAAAATACTTTAAGCAACACAAATTTTGAAGGTCTGGGTGACACCCCAAACATTTAAAGTTTATAATTAATGTCTTTTATTTTCAAAATATCATAAATTAATTCAAAATGTAATAGTCCTCAGTATACTTACAAGATGTTTACTTTAACATCGGGCAAAATATACTGACTTCATGTATTTAGCAGGCTTTGTTTATTGTAAAAACAAATTTGTTATAGTAAAACAAATTCTCTCTATCAAATTTGAACAGTCCATGAACAATACCTCATTAATCCTTTCTTGCACTATTTATCTGGACAGATAGTAATTTTGCATGGTGGTGTTGCAGCAAAACATTTAATGTCATCTGAGACAGTGATAGTAAATCTGATTCTGGAATTTCATTGTTTTTGTTGCAGGACAAGTGGCATTGGAACTTTTGCTACTGATCTATATGGTGCCTGTGGAGGCTCAGAAAAGATAAAAGACCCCAGACCACTTCATGATAAGTCCTTTGTGCAGCAATGTATTCGGCAACTTTGTGAGGTACTTTAACATGTAATACAGTGGTATTAACGCAACAATGTCTGCTCTATTTAATTGGTAGAATTGAATTTGCTAGCACCTGGTAATTTAAAGTGGATAAGTGTTTGATGCAAGATCCCTCTTGTTTCAGACACCAAAGAGCAGACCTTTGTAGCTATGTTTCTTCCAATGTTCTATCTGTGGCATCAATCCATTCTTCATAAATGAGACCATGGGAATAAACCTGTTTCTACAGAGTAGCATTATGGTTAGTGTAATGGCTCACAGTTCCAGTGATCGAGGATCAATTCCATGCTGTCTCTTAGAAATTTGGACACTCTCCTTGTGATGCATGCATTTTCTCTGGGTCCTCTGGTTTTTTTTTTCCCCTCAATTCCAAATAGTTAGTGAGATCACTCTTGGTATATTGAATGCAGTATTTGTTACCAAGCTACATGTCACTAAGCTGAAAAGAGCAGAAAAGAAGCTTGAGCATGTTACTAGGATAGGAGGGCTTAGTTTTAAAGCGAGTTTGTATAGGCAAGGATTTTTTTCCTGTGGAGCATGGGAAGACGATGATGTGTGTGTGCATGTATGTATACACATGCACATGTTTATGTATATGTATGGGTATGTGTGTGTATGCATGTAAGTGAAACCATGGTCTCCTTGGGTTGCGTAAGTCTAGGGAATACGCACTCTTGTCCTGCCAAATCTGAAATTGGGACGGCTCTCCCATCCCATACCCCGATTTGTGTGAATGCTGTGTAATTTGCTACCCTGTTGCAACTTGATGCTAAGAAATAACAAACAGTACACCGTGTATGATTAAAGGAATTAAATTTATGAAGGTTAACTTAATTATAGGGTTAGTAAAGGAAAGAAAGAAAACAAAAAGGGCCATTCTAATTAAACAGTCAAATGTGCACAAGTTGGAGCTCAGCTCTTCCAAAGTCATATTCATGACTCAGGCGACCTCCGCACCTTGCTCGATCGAATCACTGTCCTCCACCGGGTCGAATCCTACAACCGGTTGTCTCCAGCGTCTTCTCTCTTCTTCTTTTGCCAAACAAAGACCCCAGCTCAAACTGGTGCCAGGCACACAAAAAACCTGCTCTCCTGATTGCAGGGCTCACATTCTAAAGTACTCGTTACCTCCAAACATAACCCAAATACTCTTTCTACAGAAAGACTATTATGTTAACAGTGAAACATTTTCCAGGGAGTTTACATATGTGTATATGTGTGTGTATCTGCATGTATGTATATAAGACATGGGAGCAGAACTGGGCCATTTGGCTCATCTAGTCTGCTCTGCTATTCAATCATGGCTGTTCCTTTTTCCCCCTCTTCAACCCCATTCCTTGGCCTTCTCCCTGTAAACTTTGATGCCGTGTCTAATCAAGAACCTATCAATCTGTCTTAAGTAGATCCAACAACCTGGCTTCCACAGCTAGCTGTAGTAACAAATTCCACAAATTCAAAACCCTCTGGCTAACTCTATCCTGAGGCTGTGCCCCCCTTGTCCTAGACTCCTCCACCATGGGAAATATCCTTTTCACATCTACACTGTCTAGGCCTTTCAACAATTGAAAGTTTTAAATAAAACCCTCCTCCTAAATTTCAGCAAGTACAAACCCAGAGCCATTAAATGTTCCTTGTATGATGACCCTTTCATTCCAAGAGTCATCCTTGTGAACTGCATCTGAACTCTCTCCAATGCCAACACATCTTTTCTTGGGTGAGAAACTTCAAACTGTTCACAACACTCACTGGTGCCTAATAAAGCCTCAGAACCACATCCCTGCTCTTGTATTGAAGTCCTCTTGAAATGAATGCTTGCATTGTATTTGGTTTCCTCACCACTGACTTATCCTGCAAATTAACCTTTAGAGTATTCTGCACAAGGACTCCTAAGTCCCTTTGCATCTCAGATTTTTGGATTTTCTCCCTTTTTAGAAAGCAGTCTGCACATTTATTTCTACTACCAAAGTTCATGACCATGCATTTTCCGACATTGTATTTCATCTGTCACTCTATTGCTCATTCTCCTAATCTGTCTTAAGTCCTTCTGCAACCTATGTTTCTTCAAAGCTACCTGCCCCTCTGCCAATCTTTGTATCATCTGCAAACTTGGCAGCAAAGTTATCTATTCCATCATCTAAATTGTTGATATACAGCATAAAAAGAAGCGGTCCCAACATCGACCTCTGCGGAACACCCACTAGTCACTGGCAGCCAACCAGACAGGGATCCTTTTATTCTTACTTACTACGTCCTACCAATCAACTGCTGTTAGTAACTTTCCTGTAATACCATGGGCTCTTAATTTGGTCAGCAGCCTCATGTGTGGGACCTTGTCAAAAGCCGCCTTAAAGTCCAAATATACAACATCCACTGCATCCCTTTTATCTATCCTACTTGTAATCTCGTCAAAGAATTCCAGCAGATTTGTCAGGCAGGGTTTTCTCTTAAGGAAACCATGCTGACTTTGTCTTAATTTGTCCTGTGTCATCAAGTACTCCATAACCTCATACTGAACAGTTGACTCCAACATCTTCCCAACCACTGAGGTCAGGCTTAACTGATCTATAATTTCAATTATGTTGCCTCCCTCCTTTCTTAATGAATAGAGTGACATTTGCAATTTTCCAGTCCTTTGACACCATGCCAAGTCCAATGATTTTTGAAAGGTGATTGCTCATGCTTCCACAATCTCTAGCTCTACCTCTTCCAGAACCCTGGAGTGCAGTTCATCTGGTCTAGGTGGCTTTTGTACCTGTAGGTCTTTCCCTTAGATGAGGTGTAGGGATAGAAGTGGGTGGAAGGGAGATGGAGGGGCAGAGAAGGGGTATAGAATGAGAAGAGTGTAAAAGCAAGGGGGGTTACAGAATGAACAAGAGGGGGGTATATGGACAGAGTTGGGGGGTATAGAGACTCCTCCCCCCCCCCCCCCAATACTGTTCCATGTTCTATATTAAAAATATTCTTTGCTTTGGTAATGTTCCTTGCAATGGTTAATTGGCAGTCTAAGTTTTATGGATAACCCCAGTGCAAAGGGGCTAGTTTGAAAGAAAAAGCACCTGGTTGTGAAATTACTGAATGCTTGTTTCTCACATTTGAGAATTAAAAAAACATTTATGTTCAAGTTTCTAGGGGACAATGGTTATCCGCAGTCTATTTCAGTGAAGAGTTTGCAGTCACCCACATCAAAGGAATTCGTGAAGATATTCTCCTTTATGTTCAGCTTGATTGATTCATCTTACCAACTACCTGATTCAAAGTTTGAGGAAGAAATCCCTCGAATCTTCAAACTTCTTGGGTAAAGTTGAAAATGTTATTTATGTTTTTGTGAGTACATACATTTCTGTATAATCTTAGCCTGAATGTTCTTGGTAGTTTGTCACAAGGTGATTTGAAATGATGTGGCAATCTCTCAACACTACAATAACAGCAAAAGCTGCTGGGGGAAAGCTGGGACAGATATTATTGGTAGGGTATTACACACAGATAATATGTTAGATAGAAGATTTTTCATCTTTAGCATGTCATGCGAAGTCATTTGACTTATGGTCATTGCTCAAGGCAACCTTCAGAGGACATTTCGAAGAAGACAGAGCTTCATGAGATAACTGTTCACCCTCAGTTACGCTACTGAAAATCTGTTGACCTTATTAATTCCGTTGCTATTTTGAAATGTTGCTTGGGACAAATTGTCTGTCATCTTTGTTAAAGAGAATAATAAGAGTCATACAGCATCAAAAATAGGCCCCGTAGCCCAGCAAGTTCACACTGACCATTACACAATTGTCTACACCTACTCCCCAACATTCTTATCTGTAGTTCTACACTTTGTGTCATTCACCTGCATTGGGAGGGGTTCAGCATTGCTGATTAAACAAAATTAAATGGGAGCGCATGTTGGGATGAAAATATTACCTCCCTCATGGAATACCTCTCCCATGAGTGTGCAAAAACTTCCCAAGGTGTGTTCAATGTGTCTTTAAATCGAAGTAAGCGGAGACTGAAGAAGTAAAGGCATCTTGAAGAGAAGCTTTTTTTTTAACTGATCTGGGAAAAGAGGCTAGACTGCATAGGCACTTGACGTAGCACGCCAAAGGTTTTTTTAAAAAAAAAGACCGCCATGTACAGCAGCCGTCATCGGAGTGGACTGAGGCAGAGTGGGACGGCTTTGGCTCAACAGGCAAAGGCGAGGTTTGAACAGGGCATGACTGCGCAAGCACGTGAAAGTTGGCCCTTGAGGCAGCATGAGAATTTAAAAAGTGAGCAGATTAAAGGAGAGTGCGAAGTAGTAGAGGGAGACAGAATTGGAAGGCTTTGGCTCAAGAGGCTGAGGACGAGCTTCACTCCAAGTGAGGTAAGGCTGGGTAGGTGCATCCAGCTGCAGCTCCTGACAAACCGTGTTAGGGAACCGGAGCTGGAGCTGGATGAACTTTGGATCATTCGGGAGGCAGAGGCAGAAATAAACAGGAGTCACAGGGACATAGTCACCCCAAAGAGTCAGGAGACGAGTAGTTGGATGACTGTCAGGAGAGGGAAGGGGATTAGACAGAATGAGCAGAGCACCCCTGTGGCCGATCCCATCAATAATAAGTATACCGTTTTGAATACTGTTGGTGGGGACAACCTACCCGGGACAAGTTGTAGTGGTTGTGTCTCTGGGACCAAGACTGGACCCTCAGCTCAGAAGGGAAGGAGAGAAAAGAAGAGAGCAGTAGTGATAGGGGATTCAATAGTTAGGGGGCAGATAGGAGGTTCTTTGGTAGAGATCGAGAATCCCGGATAGTCTGTTCCCTCCCTGGTGCCAGGGTCCTCGATATCTCGGATCGAGTAATCAGTATTCTCAAGAGGGAGGGTGAGCAGCTGGATGTCGTGGTCCATATAGGGACCAATGACGTGGGTAGGAAGAGTGAGGAGGTCCTGAAAGGTCAGTTTAGGGAGCTGGGTGCCAAGTTAAAGAACAGGACCTTCAGGATAGCAATCGCAGGATTGCTACCAGTGCCACGTGAAGGCGGGTTTAGAAATAGTAAGATAGCACAGATCAACACGTGGCTGAAGACATGATGCAGGAGGGAGGGCTTCAGATTTATAGAGAATTGGGCATTTTTCCAGGGAAGGTGGGACCTGTTCCGGTGGGACGGTTTACATCTGAACTGGAGGGGCACAAGTATTCTTGCAGGTAGGTTTGCTAGAGAGGCTCCGGTGGATTTAAACTAGATACAAGGGGGGAGGGGAGCCAGAGTGTAGGAGCAGATATATGGGAGAAGGAAGAAAAAGATAGTAAAGTTGTTTGCACCTTTAGAGATAAACAGAGTAAGAGGTGGAGAATTTCTTAAGTGCATTTATTTTAATGTTAGGAGCATTGTAAGAAAGGTGGATGAGCTTAGAGCATGGACTGATACATAGAAATATGTTGTAGCTATTAGTGAAACATTGTTGCAGGAGGGGTGTGATTGGCAACTAAATATTCCTGGATTTCGTTGCTTCAGGTGTGATAGAATCGGAGGGACAAGAGGGGGAGGTGTTGCATTGCTTGTCAGAAAATATTACAGCAGTGCTCTGGCAGGCTTGTCTAGGGAGGCTATTTGGGTGGAATTGAGAAATGGGAAAGGTGTAGTAACACTTATAGGGGTGTATTATAGCCCACCTAATGGGGAGCGAGAATTGGAGAAGCAAATTTGCAAAGAGATAGCAGATATTTGTAGTAAGCACAGGGTTGTGATTGAGGGAGATTTTAATTTTCCACACATAGACTGGGAAGCCCATATTGTAAAAGGGCTGGATGGTTTGAAGTTTATAAAATGTGTGCAGGACAGTTTTTTGCAGCAATACATAGAGGTACCAACTAGAGAAGGGAAAGTGTGGGATCTCCTGTAGGGAATGAGATGGGTCAGGTGACGGAGGTATGTGTTGGGGAGCACTTTGGGTCCAGTGATCACAATGCCATTAGTTTCAATATAATTATGGAGAAGGATAGGACTGGACCCAGGGTTGAGATTTTTGATTGGAGAAAGGCTAACTTTGAGGAGATGCGGAAGGATTTAGAAGGAGTGGATTGGGACTTTTTTTATGGGAAGGAAGAGATGGAGGTCATTTAAAGGTGAATCTTTATATTCCTGTTGGGTTGAAAGGAAGGGTTAGAAGTTTGAGAGAGCCATGGTTTTCAGTGGATATTGGAAACTTGGTTCGGAAAAGGAGAGATATCTACAATAAATATAGGCAGCATGGAGTAAATAAGGTGTTTGAGGAATATAAAGAATGTAAAAAGAATCTTAAAGAAATTAGAAAAGCTAAAAGAAGATATGAGGTGTTTTGGCAAGTAAGGTGAAAATAAATCCCAAGGGTTTCAACAGTTATATTAATAGCAAAAGGATAGTGTGGGATAAAATTGGTCCCTTAGAGAATCAGAGTAGACAGCTATGTGTGGAGCTGAAAGAGATGGGGGAAGATTTTGAACAATTTCTTTTCTTCAATATTCACTAAGGAGAAGGATATTGAATTGTGTAAGGTAAGGGAAACAAGTAGGGAAGTTATGGAAACTATGATGATCAAAGAGGAGGAAATACTGGCGCTTTTAAGGAATATAAAAGTGCATAAATCTCTGGGTCCTGACAGGTTATTACCTAGGACCTTGAAGGAAGTTAGTGTAGAAATAGCAGGGGCTCTGACAGAAATATTTCAAATGTCATTCAAAATGGGAATGGTGTCGGAGGATTGGCATACTGCTCATGTTGTTCCATTGTTTAAAAAGGGTTCGAAGAGTAAACCTAGCAATATAGGCCTGTAAGTTTGATGTCAGTGGTGGGTAAATTAATGAAAAATATTCTTAGAGATGGTATATATAATTATCTTGACAGTCAACATGGATTTGTGAGTGGAAGATCATGTTTGACAAATCTTATTGAATTTTTTGAAGAAGTTATGAGGAAAGTTGACGAGGGTAAAGCAGTGGATGTTGTCTATATGGACTTCAGTAAGGCCTTTGACAAGGTTCCGCACGGAAGGTTAGTTAGAAAGGTTCAATCGTTAGGTATTAATATTGAAGTAATAAAATGGATTCAACAGTGGCTGGATGGGAGATGTCAGAGTAGTGGTTGATAATTGTTTGTCAGGTTGGAGGCCAGTGACTAGTGGTGTGCCTCAGGGATCTGTATTGGGTCCAAAGTTGTTTGTCATATACATTAATGATCTGGATGATGGGGTGGTAAATTGGGTTACTAAGTATTCAGGTGATACTAAGATAGGTGGAGTTGTGGGTAATTAAGTAGGTTTTCAAAGCTTGCAGAGAGATTTAGGCCAGTTAGAAGAGTGGGCTGAACGATGGCAGATGGAGTTTAATGCTGATAAGTATGAGATGCTACATTTTGGTAGGACTAATCAAAATAGGACATGCATGGTAAATGGTAGGGCATTGATGAATGCAGTAGAACAGTGTGTTCTAGGAATAATGGTGCATAGTTCCCTGAAGGTGGAATCTCATGTGGATGGGGTGGTGAAGAAGGCTTTTGGTATGTTGGCCTTTACAAATCAAAGCATTGAGTATAGGAGTTGGGATGTAATGTTAAAATTGTACAAGGCATTGGTGAGGCCAAATTTGGAGTATTGTGTACAGTTCTGGTCACCAAATTATAGGAAAGATGTCAACAGAATAGAGAATATGGAGAAGATTTACTAGAATGTTACCTGGGTTTCAGCACCTAAGTTACAGGGAAAGATTGAACAAGTTAGGTCTTTATTCTTTGGAGCATAGAAGATTGAGAGGGGACTTGATAGAGGTATTTAAAATTATGAGGCGGATTGATAGAGTTGACGTGGATAGGCTTTTTCAGTTGAGAGTAGGGGAGATTCAAACGAGGACATGAGTTGAGAGTTTAGGGGCAAAAGTTTAGGGGTAATACGAGGGGGAACTTCTTTACTCAGAGAGTGGTAGTTGTGTGGAACGAACTTCCAGTAGAAGTGTTGGAGGCAGGTTTGATATTGTCATTTAAAGTAAAATTGGATAGGTATATGGACAGGAAAGGAATGGAGGGTTATGGACTGAGTGCAGGTCGGGGGACTAGGTGAGAGTAAGCGTTTGGCATGGACTAGGAGGGCCGAGATGGCTTGTTTCTGTGCTGTAATTGTTATATAGTTAATGTGGGAAATTGAGTGGTCATGCATTTCTGTGAAAGGAATTAAAACACACTTTATTATCTAAGTGGAAAGGGACTCAACGGCCTTCATTCTAGAGTAGGAACTGGCTGCTGGCTGTTAAGAGCTCATCATTGGTCTGAGGGATTTTAGCCCAGTTATTCCCATCTGCTCCTTGGATAGTTACATTTACCACCAAACTGACCTACTGTGTTTATATAACTTAATTAGATCTTGAATCTTAGCACCCCAGGGCTTTTTCATCGGCCGATGTTGTTTCTTGTCACATAGCAATCCCAAGACAAATGGTTGAGTTTGCCACAGTTACGGAATTTCTATGTTCCCTGGATCAGTTACTTGGACCTAATTTTCTCCCGTTGTTGTCTTTTCCACCTGTCTTGCCTAGCCCTATTTAATTCCCAAGTCTAGAGTTTTTTTAGAATTTCAGTTTATGTACCTTTCTTTACCCTTCCATCTATATTTAATCATACCCCTCCCATATGATAATCTAATTCTGTCACACTTGAGTCTTGTCATCTCAAGTCCTGACATGGCTCCGGTAAAAGACTGTGTGCAGAAAGTGTTCCTCTCAAATTTATTGGCAAAATGCTCTGGGCATTTTTCTTTCACCTGGTCTGGTTGTATAATAAATTTTTAGAGATCAGTTTTCTTGTACTCAAAAGCTTCCCTAATGTGTCAGTTATAACCCTAAATTCTCTGAGGTTTTGCACATATTTTGCCTTGGGGTATTCCATCCAATTCTGTCCCATCAAAAGTAAAAAGCAGACAGTTTCTTCAGTCTCATCAGAGCCCTGCATCCCAGCTATTGTTTCTAAGTGCAGAGAGTGTTCCTGGATATTTCACAGTTCCCAGATATTGAGCAGTTTCTTTCATCACCCATCCACACATATATACATTCCTCTAACTGCAGTAAGGGCCATTTTCGACCTGCACAGACTCATGGATTTGGAAACACTGATCTCCAGCTATCCGGTGGTCTCAAGTCTGTGAATCTGTCTTTGGGGCTTGATCCAGGCTTTTGACTGGCCTTTGGGCTCAGGGATGATGGTGATGGATGAGGGCCTGAGCTCCAGGCCATTCTAATGTGTTGCACTTTGTCAAAGGCCTTCTGAAAAGTAAACAACATCCACTGCTCTCCTTTGTCTATCCTGCCTGTTATTTCCTCAAAGAATTCAAATAAATTTTCAGGCAAGATCTGTCCTTAAGGAAACCATGCTGACTTGAGTCTATTCCATTATTTGCTTCCAAGTATCCCAAAACTGTTATCCTTGATAATGACCAACATTTTTGCCACCCACTGAAATCCGGCTAACAGACTTATAATTTCCTATCTTTTAATTCCCTTCTTAAAGAGTGGAGCAAAGGGATATTCGTCTTTCAAAATCATTCCTGACTGTAGTATTCTTGCAAGATCAGTACTAATGCCTCTAGAATCTCTTCGGGTTTAGGGTAGAGTAAAATATAGGTAAGGTTAAGTATGGACCTTAGACACGAGATTCTGCAGATGCTGGAAATCTTGAGCAAGACACAAATCTGATGAACTTAGCAGGTCAAGCAGCATCACTGGGTAGGGAAGTGGAATAAGCACTTGGGCTGAAGCCCTTCATCAATATGGACCTTACCGGAGATCGTTAAATTAGAGCAGGGTAGTTTTTGAACGTATTAGACAGGAACAATGGAGAGTGAATTGGGAACAGCTGTTTTTGGACAAATCCACATTTGAGATTGGAGAGTGTGCATGGAGTACGCCAGGGTAGAAAGAAAGGGTAAGGTAAGGGATTCTTGGATGTCGAGAGGATGGTAAATTTAGTCAAAGTAAGCTTTAACAAGTTTTAGGAAGCTAAAAGGAAGCACCTTGTGAGGATTATAAATATTCCAAAAAGGAAGGAATTGGGAAAACTAGGAGGGGCCATGGCAAGTAGGATTAAAGAGAATCCCAAGATATTCTATACCTCAAAAGCAATAGGATACCAGGAAGTCAGTAAGACCACTTGAGAATAAAAGTGCTTGGAGGCTGTATTTATCAAAGGCAAGAAGGATACGGAGGTGATTATAGAGAATGCAAATATGGCAGGACTTTTTGAATTAAAGCAGGTAGTGTAGAGTCTCTTAACGTTAAGATGGGTGGCTCTCCAGGGGCTGATGGGACATTGCCAGAGTATTGACAAAAATAAGACCCATAAAGGTTACTGTGAGTATGTTATGTTATTCCATTATTCAAGAAAGGAAATTGAATAATCCTGAAAAAAATACTGATGAATCTCATTAGTGGTAGGGTTGTTACCAGAGGGGAGAAGGAAAGGATTTGTGAGCCAAATTAGGGACAGCTAACATGGATTTTTGCAGGGTAAGTTTATCTTAAATGATTGAACTTTTTGGGATGTGATTAGGGTAGACTTCGAATGTTGTCCATATGAGTTTTAGTAAGATGTTTGACATGGTTCCTCATGGTAGGGTCAGGCAGAAAATTAAGATGCATGTGTCTATAATTAATTGGATAGTTGGACTCAGAATTGGACTGCCCGTAGCTGAGGGGGTAGTGGTCAACGGGACTTATTCTGGCTGGAGGTTTGTGATCAGTGGTGCTCCTCAGGGATCATACTGAGACTTCTGCCATTTGTGCTAACTGTAAATGTCTTGGATGAAAACACAGGTGGGTGGGTTAGTAAGTTTGCAGATGATATGAAGGTTAGTGGTGTTGTGGATACAGCAGGATTCAGATTAGTTGCAGATTTGGCTAAAGAAATGGAAAATGGAGTTCAAAGTGGCCAAATGTGAACTGTGTTCTTTGGAAGGTCAAATGTAAAGGGACAGTACACTGTTAATGGCAAGAGGTTTGACAGTGGTAATGTTCAGACAGATATTGAGGTCCAAGTCCATAGCTCTGAAATTGGCTGCACAGATTGACAGTGGTACAGAAGGGACATGGCTTGCTTCCCTTTATTAATCGACGAAATGAGTTCAACAGTCAGAAAGTTATGTTGCCATTTCATAAAGTGGTAGTTAGGTCATATTTGGATTATTGCATTCAGTTAATCATACGAAGGATGTTGAGGATTTGGAGAGGGTGCAGAAGAGATACCAGAATGCTGGTTTAAATGAAGTAGAATTTTCTGGATGCATCCAGGAGTTTTTCTTAAAAAATATAGATAGTCCAACAATAGGAGAGACCATACTGAACCTGGTTTTGGGTGGAGCCTGGCCAGATGATTGATCTTACAATGGGAAAATGGTTAGGGAACGTTGATGGCATATATAGTCATTGTGCAAGCATAATGCATTAGTTTTATTGGGTATTTCATTACTAATTTAGTTTGGCACAACATAGTGAGCCAAAGGACATTTTCCAGTATTTACTTTTCTATTTTCTAACCATGTTCATTTTCAATGACAGTATCTATTTTAGTGTCATCGGCAAATTTGCTAATTGCACCATGTTCATTCTCATCCAACTCAAAACAAAAATTAATGGGCTAAAATTAAACTGACCCTTGTGGAACACTACCTATCATGAGAGGTTTTTTTTTAAAGCCCTTCCTCTACCTATCAACAAGCCAATTGTGTATCCAGTGAGCTAGCTCTCCCCGGATCCTATGCAATCTAACTTTCCATAGCATCCTGTTAGCAATACAAGATTGCAAATCATATACATAATGTTAAATGAGATTACAAGAGGGTGATAATAACATTTTGCAATCTATTAGTCTTTCTGCTGTTCCTTAATAAAGTAGCTAGCCTCTGTCTAGACATGATCATTCTATTAGTAGTTGAGTCGCAAGCTACCCTTTAAATAGGTTCTTTCATCCAAGATGACTACACAGAACTCCTCATACAGGAAATGCCTGATAAAGTGGCCACTGAGTGTAATTGAATCCCCTTCTACAGCTTCCCCTGGCAATTTGTTCCTTTAGTGCTGAAGGAAATTTTCTCACACTGTAGGTAGTGAGTTGGCATTGTGAACACACTTGGTCCTCAGTTATTCATAGTGATAATTGATAAGACAAAGGTGGGAACAATATATTTTGAAGTTTGCTAGCTGTATTATTTGATGGGTTCATAAATTGTGAGAACATAGAATGGTACAACATGGGAGCAGGCTATTTGCCCCACAATGTTTTGGCAAACTAAATAAATTAGAAAGAAATGGCCAATTAAACTAATCTCTTATACCCACACAATGTCCGTATCCCTCCATTTTCCTTACATTCATGTCCTATCTAAAGGTCTTTTTAAAAAGTCCACAATATATCGACCACCATCCGGGTGGTATTCTAGACAAAGAAACAAATAAGTTTTAGGACACAGATCCCACAGGAAAAGTAATACAATATCGATCCAATACCATGATTAAGTATTCAGCCCCCATAACTATTTTCACATTTTACTGTCTCGTTTTCTAAACTCGAAATATTTTGAAGTAGGATTTTTGAGCTAATCTACAAAACATTGTGCGTCATGTCAAATCAAAAGAAAAATTCCAAAGTTGTCAAAGATTTACAAAAAACTATAAACCAAAATTGAAGTTGTAAAAGTGTTCATTCCCTTTGTAATTGCTATGCTAACTTTCTTCTGGTGCAATACTGTATATTACCATATCAATT
This sequence comes from Hypanus sabinus, assembly GCF_030144855.1. NCBI lineage: Eukaryota > Metazoa > Chordata > Chondrichthyes > Myliobatiformes > Dasyatidae > Hypanus > Hypanus sabinus. The sequence continues at coordinate 62,345,922 of NC_082706.1, read as the reverse complement.
TGTTGATATAGAAAATTAGGAGGATCACCTCAATAAATATCCCTCTCTATGCAAGGTCAAACAGTATGGTAGATTTTCAACAGACCAAGCCAAAATGAAGATAAGAGCATTCAAGACAAGTCAGGGAAATGATAATAGAGAAGCACAAATCAAGGGAAGGGTGCAAGACCATTTTAAAGGCACTGAACATACCTCTGAGCTCAGTGCAGACCATCTTGAAAAAGTGGAAAAAAACATGAAACCACAGCATTGCTGCCTAGGTCAGGTCACCCCTCTTGTAAGCAAGGCTACTATGATGCCAACAGTCACTCTAAATGAGCTGCAGAAGTCACTGGCTGCAACTGGTGATGAAATTGATGGTTCCACGATCTTCAAGGTCTCACACAAAATGGGTATTTATGGAAGAGTGACAAGGAAGAAGCCCCGGTTATATTTTTTTAAAAAGATGTAGTTGCCCATAAAGACTGCAAAGCATCACTTAGAAAATACTGTTAAAATGGGGAAGAATGTGGTTGTGGTTGGATGAGACTAATAGTGTATGTGACTTAAATCTAATACTGTGCATCAGCCTGGTAACACCTACCAGACTGTAAAGTATGGTGGAGGTAGCATCATGCTATGCAAATGATTTTCAGTAGCAGAGGCTGGAAATCTGGTCAAGATTGATGGGAGGATGAATGCTGATAAATACGGAAATCCTGGATTAAAAACCTGCCAGCCTCAGCTAGAAAGGTTAAACTTGGGAGGAAGTTGTCTTTCAGCAGGACATAACCTTAAGTCCTGACCTTAACCTGAAAGAACATATCTGGCAAGACCTCAGGACTGCTGTCTGCTGCTGCTCTCCAGCTAACTTAGCATAGCTTGAGCAATTTTGCAGGTGGAATGGACAAATATTGCTCCATCATGTTGTGCAAAGCTAATAGAGACTTGTCCAAAAAGTTTACTAATTGTTGTGAGAGACGGTTCAGCTAAGTACTAAGCAAAGAGGGTAAATGTTTTTGAATTGCTGACATTTCAGGTGTTTAATTTTTAGTTTTTTATGCTTTACCATTTTCCCTGGCTTTTGGGGGACTCTACTGTGAAAATGGACTACATGATTCACCAATAAAAATTCTCAGTTAAGTTGGTTAAAATCCCTGGTTGTAATACTCATGTGAACAAAGGGTTGGGTGCTGAATACTTTTACAAAGCACTGTAAAGGCCTTTCAAACAGTCAGTCCTTATGGACCACAATGCCCACCCAGTCTGCCCTGATTTCCAGCACTCGACCCATATCCCTCCAAGTCCCAGCAGACCAAGTGCTTCTTAAATGATGACATTGTACCTTAAAGCACTTCTGTTGGCAGGTCATTTCATATACTTGCCATTCGCTGTGGGGGGGGGGGGGGGGGGAATTGCTCCATAGAATTCTAAAACACTCCCCTTTCACCCCAAAGCAGGGGTTCCCAACCTGGGGTCCATGGAGCACTCTGTTAATGGTAGGAGTCTATGGCATAAAAAAGGTTGGAAGCCTCTACCCTAAAGCTATGCTTCCCTTGCTTTGGGCTTCTCTACTCAAAACATTGATAGCATCCGCATTATCTTTGCGCTTCATAATTTTAAACTTTTCTATAAGATCCCTCTCATTCTACATTCCAAAGAATAAAAACATAGAGTCCAATCTCCCCCATTACTAATCCTGTCAACTTCTTTTGCTTGTTATGACGCTGGAATTTAGGGCATCAATGAAGGTCCTCATCTCTGGCAGCACTCACGGCTTCCTTCATCGTGACAGTAGCTTCCTCTCAGTTTACTGTCAGTCATTTGTGTTGCATGGAGACTCAGGAATTAAGTACACCCTCCACCACCTCAAGTTTAAATTCCATGCAGAATATTTTGGAGGACCAAGAACCAACCAACCAACTGTCACACTGGGCTACAGAGGGATTCTTCTTCGCTGTTTCTGTAACAGTTTAGTTTGACCAGTAAGGATTGTTAGCCCTGAGCTGAACCCCAGAACCTGGAAGACTGGTAGACCCACTCTTAGTCTGGCCTTTACCCTTTTTCCTGTTTGGCATGGGTGACCCTAGTAAGAGCCAAAGCATAAAGCCCTGACTCCAGCCAGCCTAGCTCTCTGGACACTGAAACACGCAAGCCTCCAAACCACAACAAGGTTGTGGACCTCATGGAGGAGTCCTGGCAACATTCTTGTATACTTATACACTTTTTCCAGTTTGATCACATCTTTCCTATAATATGGTGATCAAAACTGAACATAGTGCTTCAAATATAGCCTCACCAGCATCTTGCACAACTGAAATGTAATGTCCCAACTCCTGTACTCATTGCCCTTACTGACAGGCCAGCACGCTAAATGACTTTCCACCACCTTGTCTACCTATCACTCTGCTTTCAATGAACTACTGATTTGTACTCCCAGGTCCCTCTGTTCTGTTACATTCTTGAGTGTCCTACCATTTATAATACATGCCCTATATTTAGGCATCCATTAGTCTTGAAGTTTCCGGGGCGCAGGCCTGGGCAGGGTTGTATGGGAGACCGGCAGTTGCCCATGCTGAAGTCTCCCCTCTCCCCACCACCAATGTCCAAGGGAGGGGTAAGGGCTGATGCAGCTTGGCACTGGTGTCATCACAGAGCAATGTGTGGTTAAGTGCCTATGCTGGTTTCATTTTCCAAAATCCATCACCTCACTTTGGTGTAGTGGACAACGAGGAAGGCTATCAAAGTTTGCAATGTGATGTTGCTCAGCTGGGAAAGTTGGCTGAAAAATGTTAGAAAGGTTTTAATGCAGACAAGTGTGAGGCATTGGACTTTGGGTGATTAAGTAAAATTTGCGTAGTGAATATTAGGGCTCTAAGGTGTGTAGTGGAACAAAGGGATCTAGGACAACAGAGCTACGATTCCTTTCAAAGTGGTATCACAGGCTTATAAAGAGAGTTGTTAGCACATTGGCCTTCAGAAGTTGGGATGTTATGTTGTACAAGATATCAATGTAAGGCTGAATATAGAGTGTGTGCTGTTCTGGTTGTGAAAAAATGTTCAAGGAAATTGATGGGACTTGAGGACAGATTATAGAGAAAGGCTGAATAGCATAGGAAAAGGAGGGAGATCTTGCAGTGGTATACAAGATTATGAGACTATTGATTGGATGAATACATGAAGGCTTTTTCCCTCTTGGATCTGGTGAGACTTAAGCTAGAGGCCTTACAGTAGGTCTAGGGTGAAAGGGGAAATATTTAACTGGAATCTAAGTGGAAGCTTCACTCAGAGGCTGTTGCAAGTGTAAAACATGCTGGCAGTAGAATTGATAGATGCAAGCTCAATTGTAATTTTTAACAGAAGATTGGAGAAGGAAATGGATGGGAAGGGTTTGGAGGGATATGGTCCAGGTGAACGTACGTGTAGATGGGACTGAGCGAAAGATAAGGTTGGTATGGATTAGATGGCTGAAGGGCTTGTTTCTGTGCTATAGTAATCCATGACTACGACTGAAAGAAAAACAAGATTACACCATATTATTTAAATTGTATTGCACTGTGGGATGTTGACATATGGAGTTTTTGTCATTGAAAGCATAGTGGAAAACAAACAAAACTGCTGATGTTGGAGTTTGTAATTATTTATATTTTTTTAAAAAAACAAATACTGGTAGAATAGCCAGTCAAGCAGTATGAGTTTCTGGTAGGTAAATTATCGGGGCAGAAATAGTTCAGGTTCTACATTAAAACCTCTTCATCAAAACTGAATGCATAGATGCAGGTGCTGTTAGGAAATAATAAGGTGAAATCACTTTCATAACAAGGATCTGAGAAAATCCTCTCCTGGAATGTTTTTAGCAGTATGGTTACATTGCCTGAGAAGCAACATGGTTGCCATAAAGGGAGTGAAGAAAAGATTCTCCACACTAATTCCGCTGCTGTGAGGCAAGACTAGACCAATTAGTTTCATATTGACTAACAGTCACGACCTGAAGAATTTTCTAGAACATGGAACAGAATGGCACTGGACATGCCATTCAGCCCACAGTGTACTAATCTTGATGCCAATTTACAATGAGTCACCCTGTGTATCATGCATATTCATTCACAACCTTCATATTCATTGTGTTAATCTAAAACCCTCTTAAATTCTATCAAACTTCCTGATTCTATTGTTACACCTATTAAACATCTGCCTCTCTGTGTAAATAACCATCTCTAATGTCACCTTTATGAATTTTAAATGTCCTCTGGTATTACAGTATCTACTCTGTGCCTCTCATGATTTTTTAAATCTTTATCAGCCTCCCCTCAGGTTCTGACCCTAGGGAGAAGAGCTCAAGTTTGTCCAACTTTTCCTTGTCTCTCATACCTTTAATCCACATAACCTTGTGCACGTTTTCCAGAAACTCTTTTCTGTAATGGGGCAACCAGAACTGTGCATAAAACTCCAGTTCGACTAAAGTTTTGAATAGCTGCAGCATGACTTCCTTACACTTGTAGTGAACGCTTGGGCCTACTATTAACCGTGCACTTTCTCCTTCTATTTGACCTCCCAAAGTGCAACATCTTACTCTTGCCTGATTTAAACTCCATTTGGCACTTCCCTGCCATGTCTGTAACTGATCCGTATCTTGCTGTATTCTTTGACAGTCCTTTACACATCTGCCACTCTGCCAGTATTGATGTTATCTGCAAATTTACTAATCCACCTATCCACATTTTCTTTCAGATCATTGATACATATTACAAGCAACAGAGGCCCTGTCATCGATCTTTACACTTCTGGTCACGGACCTCCAACCAGAATAACAGCCTTCTACCTTTACTCTGTCTTCAACGGACAAGCCCGTTTTGATCCCAAACATGCAATTTGCCTTGGATCCCGTGCATTTTCATCTTTTGAATCAACCTAACATAAGACATAGGAACAGAATGAGGCCATTTGGCCCATCATTTCTGTTCTGCTGATTTATATTTCTCTCAACCCCATTCTTCTGCCTCCACCCCATAAGCTTTGATGCCCTGACTAATCAAGAACCTATCAATGGCCACTTTAAATACACTCAATGACTTAGTCTTCATAGCTGACTGTGGTAATGAATTCAGAGATTCACCCACTTTCTAGTAAAAGAAATTCCTCTTCATCACTGTTCAAAATGGATATCTCTCTATTCTGAGGCTGTGCCCATAGTTCGACACTCAGCCACTATAGGAAACATTTCCTCCCATATTCAATATTTGATAGGTTTCAGTGATATTCCCCTCCCCCCCCCCCCCCCCCCCCCGAACTTGAGTAACCTTGTCAAATGCCTTACTAAAGTCCATCTAGATAAGACCATAAGACATAGGAGCAGAATCAGGTCATTTGACCCTCGAGTCTGCTTCGCCATTTCATCATAACTGGTCCCAATCTCTTGCCTCGTCCCCATATCCCTTCATGACCTGACCAATCAAAATCTGTCAACATCTGCCTTAAGTATATATAAAGACTTGGCCTCCAGAGGTGCCTATGGCAAAGAATTCCACAGATTCACCACCCTCTGGCTAAAGAAATACCTTCTCATCTGTGTTCTAAAAATATGTTTCCTGTATAATGTCCACAAATTCATCAAATTCCTATATCATTTTCTCAAAAAGCTTGCTCAAGTTTATAAGCCCTACTCAAAGCCATGTTGACTGTCACTAAAGTGACATTGTCTTTGCAAATGTGCATGAATCTGACCTCTCAGTATCCAAGCCAGTGGCTTCCCTACTAACCTGAGACTCACTGGCCTATGATTTCCTGGATTATCTATATATCCATTCTTGAACAGACACATCATTTGCTATTCTGCAGAGCCCAGGATCACGCCTGGTGCTTCTTAGGATGTAAAAATCCCTATTAAAGCCCCAGCAATCTCATTTTTTATCTTTCATTATTCTGGGATTGAGGAATTATTCACCTTAATGCTTAGCACTCAGCACTACCTCCTGAATATCAAAAAACGGTTTAACTGGCTCCAAGCACAAATTCCATTCTTTATCCTTCAGTGGACTTAGCCTCTCCTGAGTTTCCTCTTTTTTTAATATAACTATAATGTGCCGCTCTATAGGTGCTGCCTCAGTCACTGAGTTCCTGCAGCATTTTGTGTGTTGCTCAAGATTCCAGCTTTCTGCAGTTTCTTGTTCATCTCTTTATATTCACTGATGCATTGTTAGGGGATCTAATTACAAAATACTGACAGCAGCAAAGTGTACTCTACTCAGAGAGTGATTCTGACTGCAGGGCTGTCTAAAACAACATTGAAAATAGTGTGATGCTCAAAAGTTGAGGATGTCTCCCTTTTCATTAATGACTTTTATTATTGATTCAAGGTATCCCTTTCCATTGTCAAAAAGTTCAATGTACACGGTTGGAGCTCCACACACTTGGCCACAGATTCTTGGTGCATTAATTTGGTTAATAGATGTTGTCAAGGTAAGAATCCCTAATTGCTGACAGTTGATCTCTTTTCTGGTTGCTCTTTTTTGTTGTTGTTGCTATTTTGATCAGGGTGGACTGGCTGTGTGGCCTGCAGTCAACGAATGACACCGGTAGATTTGAACTGAACATTCCTGGACTGATTTGATGATTTTATGTTTTATATTCTGTGGTTTTTTTGCCGGTTGCATGATTTTTTTGTATGTTGGGAGGTTGACGATTTTCTTTGAACAGGTTCCATGGTTTTCTTTGTTTTGTGGCTGTCTGTAGGAAGATGAATCTCAGGGTTACATACTGCATACGTACTTTAACTATAAATGTACTATGCAGTTGATAATCATGTCGAAAATTGCGTCCCTTCCAGAGGATTGGAAGGACAGTGACAAAATAGCTGGTTAGGCGACTGCTGACTAAAGGGGTTGCATGCAGATACTTAAACAAACTACCCCTTCTCCCAACATTTTGAAGACGGTTGATAGCTCCATGGTCTTAAAATCAGAGCATCAGAAAATCAAATCAGTGCCTTTCCGGGCTCTTTGAAAGAGCTGTTTTATATTTTCCATGTTCCAAGAGTCCCAAGGAAAGGTTTCCCATACAGATTCAATTTTATTAGCCCTTCAGTAAGATTTGCAGCAAGTTTGTCTCCTACCTCTTCCCATTTGTTCTTTCATTGTTCTTTTATCCTTATCATTTACCGTATGCATGAATTCGGTTTGTTTCCAACCTTTATTGTTCTGGTTCTAATTAATGCAATTGTCCAAACCATTTCTTTGCAAGCTTCTGTCTGAAACTTATTTTCTTTCGTAAACAAAGAGGCATTTCTTCATTTCTGGTTGCTTAGATTTTGTCTAATTTGTCGTTAATACTCTGTTGTTCTACAGCAGTTGACTAAGCACTTGTTCGTTTATTTTTGTGTATTCTGACCTTGCTCTGTTCCTTGTCTTTTTGTAGTTTTTATTTAATTTTGAACCCTGTTTCTAGCATTTGGGTCTTTGCCCTGACAGTGTCCTGGTGCTTATGCCTCATGGGGGCATAATGGTCCATACCCCCCATTCTTTTGCCATGACATCCTCTTAATCTCTGTGCCATGAAGAATGTGACTGGGTAAAAGTCTTTAAGGAAGTGTTCTTTATTTTGCTTGTAGTTTGTGATTCTCCTTAATAGAATATATTTTTCTTAAGCTGACTTTATAATATAGCACGACAAGTTTTCTCTTCAAACTCCATTGCAACCGTTCTGAAAAAAAATTCTTAGTTTGAAGAAGGCTTGCAAGTTCAACCTGGCTGCACAACACACACTGGATGCTGGAGGAACTCAGCAGGCCAGGCAGCATCCATGGAAAAGAGTACAGTTGACCGGGATGCCACCCTGAGGAAGTTCAAATCTTCTGTACTCTTTTCCATAATTGCTGCCTGGCCCACTGAGTTACTGCTGCATTTTGTGTGTGTTGCTCGGATTTCATCTGCAGGTTTTTTTGTGTGAAAGAAAGGCTTGCCTGTTTCTGATTGATGGAGCTTCTTGGTTTTGGCAGGAACTTTAAGTTGCACAGTGCAGTTTAATCATCAATAGAAATGTAACATGTGGATGCTGAAAATGGCCTGAACGGTTATTCTTGTTTACTTTGTATGCAGTTGACCAAGTCCATCAATCCAGATAAGATTCTGTTTGGCCCAGAAAAGGACTGGGATGAAGTGGAGAATGTGACTGCTGATGGTGTACATCATAATAGGGTAACCAATTACCAGTTCAAATGGTTCAACTTAATATCAAAAAATGTATTACAGTATACAATCTGAAATTTTTACTCTTCGCAAAGGCATGCACGAAACAAGAAACCCAAAGAATGAATGATAGTAATATCAGAACCCCAAAGCCCCTCTCCCCCTCCCATACACAAGCAACAGCAGAAGCATCAATTCTCTCCCCCCCCCCACTTGTACCAGCAGAAGCACCCCCCCCCCCCCACCACCACCATGTAAGCAATAGCAAAAGCTCCCAAAGACACCTTGATCTAGAGCCCATCAAAAATTTCAGTTCATAACCCAGCACTTTGGTATCTCGGACAGGCTTTTTCTCTCCATTGAGAGAGAGAAGGAGAGAGAGGTTGCTCCTGCCACAAGAAGAGTGCAGACCAGGAGCTTGCTGTTCCAATGTTACAATCTTCCTTGTCACTTCTCCAAGCCCCCACATGACTTGGCTTTCACCTCCATCGAGAGAGAGATATTGCTGGAGTACAGGGGCCTTTTTCCCACAGCAGCACAAGCCTCCTCCTGTCCCGATGTTTCAGTTATCTTCAATTTGCCTAATTTTCATCATTTTGAACTTAATTCAATAAATATAGGAACATTTTACCAGTTGTGGTTCCTGTACATCATCTAATCACACAATCCCGGATACTGAGTGAATCTCATTCTATACTCACACATTCCTGGGTCAAACAAATAGTGAAGCTGCCTCTATGCCATCCATCACACACTCCCAGGGCTCAGACACACTACAGACTTCCCTCTACACCAGCCTTTCTCAACCTTTCTGCCCTGGAGGAACACTTGAAATCATTTTTAGTTTTCAGGAAACCCTGCATAAAAATAATTATATCTACAGCTCTCAGTAAATCAGCATGACCAGTAAGTTGTAGATATAATAATCCAAAAATAATTGTCAATGCTCTTTTGAGTAGAGAATTAATTTTTAGCCAGTCTTTCTTAGGGGAAAAAAACAGGTAGTTAAGCTTTCTTGAAGTTAATCTTTCTTTCCCTTTTGTAAATTTTAAAAGCTCTTATGGCAAACCTAAATAATTTCTGTTAAGTAACTAGCTTAAGCCAAAATGGGATTTAATTTTTCTAAAGGTAAACTTGGTAGATTCAATTTAAATAAAGGTTGTAAATCGATTTTTAATTAATGCTATTTACAACATGAAAATGTATTGACGATGTTGAAAAGTAAAGTTACTAAAAACCATAAGCCAAAGCGATATGAATTAAAAATATAGCCTAAGACACACTTTTATATAAGACTGTCAGACATGTTTGTAAAACACAGGGGCTAATCAAATACAAAAAAGAACGGCAAAATAAATAACTAAATGAGAAAACTGCAAAAAATATGAAAACCTCAGAATACAATTCACTTCTAATCTACACAATCCACCTTTTGCAACATTTACAACAAGAGCAAAGTGGCAATCCAGCAGCTGAATCACAGCCCGTTTATTTAAAAAAAAATTCCTCCTTTGGAATGAAATTTTCCCTCCAACTTTCCACACCGGTAGAATGGAGGAGGTAATTTGGGAGGGAGAAGCAGATGTCACAGCCCAAGTTGGGTGAGTCCATTCAATGCTTGGAAAATGCACTTCACCCTCCTCATCAGCCTACTGTCCACCCCTCCATGTAATATTACACTCATTAATTATCAACAGTCTCCCCAATTTCACATCAAAAACTGAGAATTGATACGCCTAAATAAGCATGGTCCTATTGCACACTGCCACAGTGGGCTGAGAGACCTCTAGCGAGATTGCTAATGGGACTTCTCGGTCACTGTCCGCCACTGCGAGTGCAAGCTTTGTACCTTGTAAGTTCAAAAGATGTTTTATTTTTTTAAATCACGATCTCCTGTGGAACCCTGTTTGAGAAACCCTGCTTTACACTGTCCCGTCTCAAACTCCCAGTGGTCAGACACACTATGAACATACCTCTGCACTGTCCCATCACACACTCCCAGGGCTCAGAAACACTGCCAACATCCGTCTGCACTATCCCATAACGCACACTCCAGGGGTCAGACACACAGTGAATCTCCCTCTAAACTGTCTTATCACACACTCCACGGGTCAGAGAAATGAAGTTTCCTCTACATCATCACAGATGAGGGCTGCTGGAGAAACCTGGAAGGATGTCAGGTTTTGGCTTGGCATGTCTCAGTTAATGTTTCCATACTTTGATGTTTTGCTGCATAAACAATGGCATCAGTTTCTGATGTAATCTCTGCCGGATTTATTAAAATATGTTGCGTCATGAGTTACAATTGGGATTTGTTGATCTTTGTTTTATTCTTTCATTTGGATTGCTTGCCTTTCCCTTGGATAATGTGTTGCACAAAAATGTTGTAATCTTAATTTTTCTATATAGCTGTTCCTTAGCTACGTGAGTAAGTGTTATTCACGTCACCTTGCTGGCATTGATGACCACGAAGACTTGGACTTGGAGAATTTGGCCTTGCTAAGTGAGTATGACTTGGTGATTCTGAAACAGAATTCCTCTGCTGTTTTCTATCCTTCTCCCATGAAGAGTTGTGTATTGTGGAAGTGTCTAGGATTTGCACTGTAGCTCTCACTGTTGGTAACTTAAATGAAGGTCTGTTTCTTAAATATTTTATTGTAAATTAGTGAAATGTTGCTGAATCTTACTTTTTGTGGAAGCAAAGAAGTGCAGTTTTCCTAGTTGTATCTAGATATTAATTCAAATAGAAATGACTAATGTAGAAGACAAAATAAAACTGATAAATTTTAAAGAACTGCTATCTGTCAGTGTGAAAATAAAAATGCCACAGTTGCCCTTTGCAACTTTATGAAAAATTACAGTGAATAGACTGTTAAAGAACAATGGGGATTGAGAATTGACTTTGTGTGGGGCTCAGTCAAACTCTGTGCCAGTGTCCAGGATTATTTATGTAGTTCACATCTCTGCCTAATATTTCCTCGAATGATTTGACTCTTGATTGTGTTGCAGCTCCTTGTAAAACGAGGTGAATCTTCAGTATAATAATTAGCTTCTGCAGTTGATTCCTGTTTGGTATGAACAATGCCTGTATATTGCTGGAATAAATAGGGCTCTGCTCTTCATCCCTACTAGAACCCCTTCCTTTCAAACTTCAGGGTGAATTTTATCATATTATAAGACCAACAGACCCAAAGCCATCAAACGATCCTCAGCCATTAATCCTTTAATTCCCAGAATCATTCTTATGAACCTTCTCTGGACCATCTCCAATACCAGCACAGCATTTCTTTGATAAGGGGCTCAAAACTGCTCACAATTCTCCAAATATAGCCTTTATAAAGCCTCAGCATTGCATCTTTTTATTTATATTCTAATCCTCTCATTGAATGCTAACATTTCATTTGCTTTCCTTAGCACCAACTCAAGTTAACCTTTATAGAACCCTGCATAAGGGCTGCTAAGTCCCTTTGCACCTCCAATTTTCGAATTTTCTCCCCTTTTAGAAAATAGTTTACGCCTCTATTTCTTCTACCAAAGTGCATGACTATTTTCCATCTGCCACTTCTTTGGCCATTTTCCTAATCTGTCTAAGTCCTCCTTCTATCTGAAAACTGGCACAGCTGACAATGTAGTAATGCATTCAACATTAGGTGAGAGTTTAGGTACAGATCTTAAGCCATAAAGTACTCCACAGTCCTCTGCCTGAGAATACAACTAACTGAACTGATGATTCATAGCAAGGGTGTTTTTTTTTGTTTGTTTGTTGAAGGGAAATTATTGTTCTCTAAGGATATTGTTGCCCAGGGCAATGTCTTTGATGCAAGCAACCTCAACACTACCCATCCCACTATTTATCTTCATATCATCTGCAATCTGGGCCACAGAGCCAATTCCGTCATCCAATTCATTGAGGTATAGTGTGAAAAGTGTCCGGCTGGTGGTGCAGTGGCATCAGCGCTGGACTCGAGCAAAGGCTCCTGAGTTCGAATCCAAGTTGGGCCACCCCTGATCACGCTTTCCATCTATGCCGGGTTGAGCGCCGAGCTAGCCACTTGGCCTCATTAAAAAAAAAAATTACAAGGGTAGATTCAGGAACGTTCATATCGTGGCCTGGTTAATCTGAAAGGAAACCAATCCTGACACCACATGCCAGACAAGAATGGCTGACTGTCTCGTGCGACACACTACAAAAAATAGTGTGAAAAGAATTGGTTCCAACACCAAACCCTGCTGAAAACCACTAGTCACTGGCAACTAACCAGAAAAGGCCACCTTTTATTCCCAGTCTTTGCCCTCTGCCAGTCAGCCAATTTCTTATCCTTGCTAGTATCTCTCCTGTAATACCATGGGCTCTTATTTTGTTAAGCTGCCTCATGTGCAGCTCCTTGTCACAGGTCTTCTGAAAGCCCAAATAAACAACATTCATTGATTTTTTGTTTGTCTATCCTACCTGTTATTTCCCCAGAGAATTCCAACAGAATTGACAGGCAATATTAACCCTTAAGGAAACCTTTGACCTATGTTATCATTAGTCTCATCCTTAATAATAGACTCCAACACCTTTTCAACCACTGAAGTCAGACTGACTGGCTTAGAATTACCACCTCACTCCTTTAAAGAGTGGAGTGACAGTTGCAATTTTCCAGTCCTCATAACCATTTCAGAATCTAGTGATTCTTGAAAGATCGTTACTAATGTCTGCACAATCTCTTCAGCTACTTCTTTCGGAACCCTAGGTCATAGACCACCTGGTCCAGGTGACTTATCTACCTTCAGATCTTTCAGTTTCCCAGTAACCCCTTTAGTAAAAACAACTACACTCACTCTTGCCTTCTGAAACTCTCGAATCTCTGGCATACTGCTGGTGTCTTCCATGGTGAAGGCTGATACTTAGTAATTTCATCTGCCATTTCTTTGTCCACCATTGATATCTCTCCAGCGTCATTTTCCAGGAATCCAATATCCATTCTTGATATTATGGTCACTACCTCCAAATGGCTCCTTTACTTTAAGCTCCCTGATTAAATCTGAATCATTACCGAACACCTAATCCAGAGTTGCCTTTGCCCCGATGAGCTCAAACATAAACTGTTCTTAAAAAGTCATCTTAGAACCTATAATAATACGGCACAGTACAGGCGCTTCAGCCCACAATGTTGTGCCGACCCTTAAACCCTGCCTCCCACATAAAACCTCACCTTAACTTCCTCCATATACCTGTCTAGTAGTCTCTTAAATTTCACTAGTGTGTCTGCCTCCACCACTGATTCAGGCAGAGCATTCCACGCACCAACCACTCTCTGAGTAAAAAAACCTTCCTCTAATATCCCCCTTGAACTCCCCACCCCTTACCTTAAAGCCATGACCTCTTGTACTGAGCAGTGGTGCCCTGGGGAAGAGGCGCTGGCTGTCCACTCTATCTATTCCTCTTAATATCTTGTACACCTCTATCGTGTCTCCTCTCATTCTCCTTCTCTCCAAAGAGTAAAGCCCTGGCTCTCTGTGGGTTCTCTACAAATTCCTTGTCTTTGGAATGCACCACCAACCTGATTTTTCCAATATACCTGCATATTGAAATGCCTATGCAATAATTAACATTTGTGAATCTCCTGTGCTTTTAACCCTTTGATTTGTGCAGTTGTATATTGAGCTATGTTTTTGTTATCACAACTACTAATATAACCAATATTTGAACAAAATCAAAAAATGAAACTATCACCATATTTTGAAATGGGACTCTAATCATTATTGATTGAGGCATTGAGTGGAATTTTTTAAGGTTTATTGAAAAGCAATCTTGTAGCTTATGGAAGGAACTGCTGGAAAAACTCAGCAAGACGTGTTGTCTGTGGAAAAGGAAACATTTCACGTCCAAGGCATTTTGTCTTTCCATCAGCTGAGTGTTTCTAGCAGTTTCTGTTTGTATTTCAGATTGTTGGTATGTTTCATTTTTTTCATTTTGCTGTACTTTCTAGAGCAGCATTTTGGGGTGGATGAAGCTCAATTTGAAGAAGTTGCCGCTGAGAACAGGAAGCTCTCAGAAGAGTTGAATAAGCTGGAGAAAGAAAAGCAAAATGAACCAGTTAGGTATTTTTGTACTTTTTAATCACCTATATATTTCTGGATTTTCATAAATCCTTACGATAGGTATCGGATTCTATCTATTCTGATTTACTATACTCCATAAACAGTCTTTAAATTTTACAGAAAAAGCAATCTTATAATGTAGGGTAGTTACAGCCAAAGCTGAATTAATTGTAATGAATAGGCATGCTGAAGTTCTAAGATAAAATTAATTGCAACAGCTGTAAAAAGTGCAGGACAATAAGACTTTGAGATGGATATGGCAAGTAAGGTTAAAGAAAATTCCTTGAGATCCTATATCTACATTGAGAGTAAAAGGGTGGCTAAGGAAAGAGAGGGTCTCCTTAGATATCAGTTGGGCCTCATGTATTGAGACTCAGGAAATGAGTTGGATTTTTATTAAATATTTTTCCTCGGTGTTTAACCATGATTGCTCAAGAGATAAGGGAAACAAGTGGAGATGCTTTGGAGAATATTACAATTATAGGTCGATTAGCCTAACCTCAGTGGTTGGGAAAGTATTGAAGTCCATTATTAAATGAGGTTTTGGGGTTCTTGGAGACTAATGATAAAATAAGTCAAATGTCAGGATAGTTTCTGTAAAGGGAAATCTTCTCTGACAAATCTGTTAAAATTCTTTGGGGAAGTAACAAGCAGGGTGGACAAAGGAGAGGCAGTAGATGTCATTTACTTGGATTTTCAGAAAGCATTCGATAAAGTGTCTCACTTGAGGCTACTTAGCAAGATAAAATCCTATGATGTTACAGGGAAAAATACTGGCATGGATAGAGGAATTGTATCTACATGGCAGGATGCAGTGAGTGGGAATAAAGGGCAGTTTTCTGGTTGGCTGCCAGTGACTAGTGGTGTTCCTCTGGGCTCAGTATTGGGTCAGCTACTTTTCACATAGTTTGTCAATGATTTAGATAATGGAATTGATGGCTTTGTGACAAAGTTTGTGGATGATACAAAAATGGGCGAAGAGGTAGGTAGTGCTGAGGAAGCAATGCAATTGTAGCAGGACTTAGACAAATTGGAAGAATAGGCAAAAAAAAGTGACAGATGGAATAGAGTGTTGGGAAATGTATGATAATGCGTTTTGGTAAAAGGAGCCTAGGTACGGACTGTTATCTAAATGGGGAGAAAATTCAAATATCAGAGGTGCAAGGGGACTTGGGAGTCTTCGTGCAAGACTCCCAGAAGGTTAATTCACAAGTTGAGTCTGTGGTGATTCCATTTTGTAGCATATGGAGTAAGTCGCATTCCTAGCGACTCTCTCTTTTAATAAATTTTATATCCCACTGACAGATCCCTTTTAGCTTTGATTTATTACTTCTACTGAAGGATTTACGACTTAATTACAATGGCCGAAAAAAGTCGTTCTGGTATTGAACTGAGAAGCGGCAAGACTTTTCCTGAAACGGAGCAAACCGAACAATATATATAAACTATACATATACACATACACACACACACACTCATTTACTTTTCTTTTTCGAGAGAAAGAATATTGTTTGTAATATTATTTGCATGGATTTAATTTTTTTTTGAATAAGCTACTTTAGCTGATTGTAAGATGGCCGTTGTTGATTATGTTTTTATTACAGTTAGGCATAACATTATAGTAGTTGAATTCTGCTTGTATCTTTTATTATGGCTATTTTCTGTGGGATCTTTGCTTTATTTTAATATACGGAGCTGCAAGATGGAGAACAGGGTCAAGGGTTATTAGTTAGCATGGAACCAGCCTATTGGTTCCTTAATTCTTAACTTTTGGGAGGTGGGAGGGGTCTATTAGAGTAGGTTTCTTTCTTGATTGGGCAGTTCTTCTGATGGATTTCTCTTTCCGAAATGTGTCACTCCTTCTGGTTGTGCCCGTGCCTTTTGGTTTAATCTGTACTTGTGTAACATTTCTTTTACATAATATTAAATTCAATTTTAAACATGGATGTTAATAAAATCAATATAATATCTTGGAATTGGAATGGTGTCAATCACCCCATTAAGCATAAAAAGATTTTTAAGAAATTAAAAACAATGCAGATATTATTTTTGCGCAAGAAAATCATATACGAAAACAGGATGAGGACATGTTTTTCTGCTTCTGGAAAGGACCTTTGTTTCAGTCGCTGTCGGATAATAAAACAAGAGGCATTTCTCTATTTCTTAGCCCCAAAATCCCTTTTGTACATTATAATACTAATTCGATTGGAAGATATTTAATTATTACTCATTTATTATGCGAGCAAAAGGTAGCTCTGTTGTATGTATACGCACCTAATGTAGATAACTCTGATTTTTTTTTAAGAAACTTTTTTCTGAGTTACTGAATCTCAATGAATATAAGTTGATCATGGGTGGTGACTTTAATTGTTTAAAATCCGGCGATTGACAGGTCATCAACCAATCCATCGCTTCCTAATAAAGCAGCAGCTTGTATAAACTTTTTTTTATTAGAATATGGCCCTGTCGATATTTGAAGATATAAACACCCCAATGATAAAGATTTCTCTTTTTTCTCACAGGTTCATCACAAGTATTTTCGAATTGATTACTTTTCTTTTAGATACACGTCTGTTAAACTCCATTGTTGAATGTGCGTAAGACATCATTGCGCTCTCAGATCATGCACCTTTATAGTTAACCCTTAAGCTTTCAGATAGATTTTTGAAAATGTCACAGTGGAGACTGAATCCCGTATTGTTACAGGATCCAGCTTTCCTTAATTTTATTAAGGAGCAAATTTCTATATTTTTTGAATTTAACACAACTGAAGGAATGTCAAATCTGGTTATATGGGACATGTTGAAATCTTAGGGGACAGATAATCTCATATTCGGCAGGCTTGAGAAAGAAAACTAAAGTGGAATAGTCAGTGCTTATTAATAAAAATTAAACAGATAGATAAAGCATATTCAGTTAAACCCACTGAAGACTTATATAAAGAAAGGGTTGAACTTCAATCACAGTATGATTTGCTTCTGACTTTTCCCATTGAACAGCAAATTTTTAAATTTAAAAGTTTATTTTATATAAATGGGGAAAAATCTGCTAAGCTTTTAGTGGGTCAGTTAAAGGCTAGGATGGTCAGAAGACAGATTTTTAAAAATTCGTCGACCAGATAGAACATAAACTTTAGATTCTTATGGAATTAATAAGATATTTATGGACTTCTATTCTAATCTTTATAAATCTGAATTCTCTGATATCACTATTATTATGAATAGATTTTTGCAAAGGTTAAACATACCTCAAATTTCGATTCAAGATGTTGATATGTTAGATGCACCTATTAAACAAGAGGAGATAGCCAAGGCTATATCCTCTATGCAATTAGGTAAAGCTCCGGGACCTGATAGTTATCTGGTAGAATTTTACAAGACTTTTCATGAAATGCTTATACCACATCTTCATCAAACATTTGCCGATTCTACATCCTCTGGGAATCTTCCTAAAACTTTTTGAGGCACTAATTTCATTGATTCCAAAAAAAGGAAAAGACCCACTGGGATGTGTGTTCTATAGACCTATTACTTTATTAAATGTAGATTTTAAAATCCCCTCTAGATTCTAGCAAATTGAGTATATCTTGCCTAATGTTATCTCAAGCAATTAAACAGGATTTATATTAAAAAAAAAGGTGCTCACATTTTAATATTTGAAGATTGTTAAATATCATTTATTCCCCCTCAGCCAAAGAATCTGAATGTATTATATCTTTGGATGCAGAAAAAGCCTTTGATAGGGTGGAGTGGCCTTATCTATTTCAGGTTTTGAAGAGGTTTAATTTTGGTCCAGGATTTACTTCCTGGATCAGATTAATTTATCATGCGGTTATAACTAATAGTCAAAAGTCTGCTTATTTTAGATTATATAGAGGTACCCTTCAGGGTTGTCCCCTTGGTCCTTTATTATTTAATTTGGCTTTAGAACCACTTGCTATTGCTCTTAGAGATTCTAATTCTGTGCAGGGTATTAAGAGAGGGGATAAATTACATAAGGTTTCGTTATACGCGGATGATTTATTAGTTTACATTTCAAATTCTAGGAAATCTATTCCTTTTATGTTATCTATACTTATGGAATTTGGTATTTTTTCTGGATATAAACTTAATTTACATAAAAGTGAATTCCAATTAATAATTCTGATTATTATGATCAAATACCTTTTAATATTGCCAAAAACCATTTCACTTACCTTGGTATCAAAATTACTAAAAATTTTAAAGACCTATATAGGTATAATTTCTTCCCTTTAGTTGAATATACTCAACAGGTGCTTTCTAAATGGTCACCTATGTCGATGTCATTGATAGGTCGAATAAATGCTATAAAAATGGTTATTCTACCGATATTTTTATATATATTTCAAGCAGTTCCCTCTTTTGTTCCAAAAAATTTTTTTGATAAAATAGATTCTCTGATTTTGTCTTATGTTTGGAATAATAAAAGCTCTAGAGTGAATAAACTTTTATTGCAAAAACAAAAAAAAAAGAGGACTGGCCTTACCAAACTTTAGATTTTATTATTGGGTAATTAATATTCGTTATATTACTTTTTGGATTTATGATGTAGATGACCAAGATCGCCTTTCATGGTTACAGTTGGAGGAAAATTCAGTAATGGGATTTTCATTAGCTTCTTTATTAGGAGCTCCCCTTCCATTTTCGCTCTTAAGAATAGGTAGACAAGCTCTCAACCCTATTGTTAAACATACTTTAAAAATTTGGTTTCAGTTTCGTAGATTTTTTGAATTAAATGATCTTCTACTTTCTAGTAATATCTATTCTAATTTATCTTTTAAACCATCAACTTTGGATAAGGCTTTTTTAACATGGAAAATTAAGGGAATAAAAACTTCTTAGATTTGTTTTTACAGGACTGTTTAATGCCCTGTTAATGGATAAATATGATATCTCTAATACACTTTTCAGATATTTACAGGTTAGGAATTTTTAATGTGAATGTTTTTTACCGAATTACCCCTTAACCTGCTCTTTAAATTTGGCATGCTATTTTTCAGCTTAAACCTTTTCAAAAACGATTAATAACTATCATTTATAAACACTTAATGAACGCTTGCATGTCGCCTAATGCTAGGGTTCAACGCTCCTGGAGAAGTAGAACTTGAACATTCACTTTCAGACAATCAATGGAGTAAAATTTATTATCCAGTCAATAATTCATCTATCTGCGCACGCTATACCTTAATTCAGTTTAAGATAGTACACAGGGCCCATATGTCCAAAGATAAATTGACGCATATTTTTCCTAATATAAACCCTATCTCCTCCATTATGTTATGTCTAAGCTTGGAGAAAATTAGAAGCTGGACATTTGATACATCCTTTAATTTTTAACAAGTCTAGCGACCCTTTATTCTCTTTATACCCTTTTACTCCTTTTTAAATTTTATCCTCAATTGCACTGCCCAATTTTTCTTCTCCTTTTTCTTTTTTCTTTCTCTTTTTTTGTTTCAGTTTAGTTAGTGGGGGGTTTTTCCTTTATCAAATAAATTTCCAATCTTTTTTCTGATTGCTACGAGGAGTTGTTTTTTTTACCATTGCATATATAACAGCGTAACATTTTAACTATCTGAATTTGACATTATATACTGTTTTTTTTTTATTGCTGTTTATGTCTTTTATATTATCTGTTTGCTAAACTCCTCCTCTGATTTGCATATTCTTTATTTGAAAATCAATAAAAAGATTGAAAAATGAAATGAGTCTGTGGTAAAGAAGGCAAATGCAACGTTGGCATTCCAAGTTGAATAGAATATGAAAACAAGAAGATAATTCTGAAGCTTTATAAGACACTAGTCAGGCTGCACTTAGAATATTGTCATTGGTTTTAGGCCCCTCATCTTAGAAAGGCTGTATTGTCATTGGGAAGAGTCCAGAGGAGGCTCACGAGAATGATTGCGGGAATGAAGGGGTTAACATATGAGGAATGTTTTGCTGTTTTGGGCTTGTACTCAATAGAATTTAGAAAAGTGTGTTGGGATCTCATTGAAACCTACTGAATGTTGAAAGGGCTAGCTGGAGTGGATGTGGAGAGGATGTTTCCTATGGTGGAGGTATCCAGAACTAGAGGGCACAGCCTTAAACTTTTTCAAACAGAAGAAAGGAGGAGTTTTTTTTAGCCAGAGAGTGGCGAATCTGTGGAATGCTCTGCTGCAGACTGCAGTGGAGGCCAGATCTGTGGGTATATTTAAAGCGGAAGTTGATGGACTCCAGATTGGTAGTGGCATCTAAGTTGTGGTGAGAGGGCAGGTGTATGGGGTTGACTGGTATCCGGGATCAGCCATGATAAACTGGCAGAGCAGTCGATGGCCTGAATGGCCTAATTCTGCTCCTATCTCTTATGGTTTTATGGTTTACCAGAAAGGAGATCTTTTGCTTTTCGGTGAATTAAAGTGGATAAATCCCCATGGCCTCATCAGATGCCTCCTCGGACTTTGGGGGAGGCTAGAGGGAAAAAATGTGGTGGTTTTGTGGAGATATTTGGTTTGACATTAGCCACTGACAAAGGTTGTTCTGTTTGAGGATAGCATTGGCAAACAAGCAGCAGCCAAAGCCTGAGAAAGCTACTAGAGAGAATTTAAGGGCAATCTTATTAGGAGGAGTCAGCGTGGTTTTATGTGTGGAAAAGCATGCTTGTCAAAACTTACAAAGTATTTTGAAGTGGTAACCAAAAGGGAAGAGCAGAGTAGGGCAGTAGCTGTTGTCTATTTGGAGTTTAGCAAGACCTTCAGCAATTTGGTGAGTTGGTCTGGATCCAAGGAAATCTAGTTGGGTGGATTCAAAATTGGCTCGGGTAGCAGAGGGCAGTGATTGAAAGCTCATTCTCAGACTGGGGGCTGGTGACCAGAGGCGCACTGCAGGTATCAGTATTGGTACCCATTTTCTTTCAATATTTATATAAGTGATGTGGATGCCACAAAATTAGGAGGTGTTGATAGTGAAGAAGGTTATTTTAGATTGCAGGGGGATCTTGATCAGGTAGGCAAGTGGGCTGAGGAGTGGCAAAAGGATTTCAATTCATATATGCACAAAGTAATGCGTTTTGGAAAGGCAAACCAGTGTAGGACTGAAACTGGTAGGATATTAATGGAATAAGGGGTCTTAAGTATACAAGTGCATAGTTCATTGAAATAGCGTCAAAGCTGGATAGGATGGTGAAAAAGGTGTGTAGTACACTGGCCTTTGTCAGTCTGGGCAATGAATATAGAAGTTGGGACATTATGTTGTCATTCATGAGGCCACACTTGAGTATTGTTTTATAAAAAAAAAAGATGTGGTTAAGCTTAAAAGAGTGCAGAAGGGCATTATGGTAGCATAGCAGTTAGCATGATGTTATTACAGGTCTGGGTGCTCTGGAGCTTTGAGCTCAATTCTGGCAGCATCTGTAAGGAATTTGTATGTTCTCCCTGTGGAATACGTGGAATATCCCCAAGTGCTCTGTCCAAAGATGTACTGGGTAGGTTCATTGATTGTTCTAAATTGTCCCATGATTAGGTTGGGGTTAATCACGTTGGCTGGGGTTGTGTCTCAAAGCGCTGGGAGGTCACACTCCACACTGTATTGCTAAATAAATAGATTTATGATTTTGGCTGGATGAGATTGCTGAGTGTCGGTCAATATTCCATGGAACTGTGGAGAATAGGGGAGTGGTCTTATGGATAGGGGGGTATAGATAATGTAGGTGGTAACAGTTCCCGGAGAGGGGGAGGGGAGAATATAAACTACATCTAGAGGAAAAAGATTTAATGAGTACCAAGGGGTCCACTTATTCTTACAGGAGGTGGTGGTCACCGTAACCATGGACTTTTTATTCTCCTCCCATCCGGTAGGTGCTACAGGAGCCTCCGCTCCCACACCAGCAGGCACAGGGGGAGCTGTGACACTGCTGAACCTCACATCACTGCGCTAAGCAGTATTGTACCCATCTTGCAGTGTCTCATACTTTTATATCTGTGTGCTGTAGCACTTTTTTTATTCAGTTATTTTGTATTATTTTACACTATTCTTTGCATCTGTACTCGGCACAATGGCCATAAAGTTGAATCTAATCTAATATGGCATGAGCTGCCAGAGGAAGTGGTTGAGGTATATACAATAGGCCCACTTAAAAAGAACTTGGATAGATTCATGGAATGTCAGGACTGAGAATATGGGCAGAACACAGGAAACAAACTAGCAGGAAGGACACTGTGGTTGACACAAATTGGTTACTGAAGGGCCTGCATACAGTGCATCTCTACTGTGAGCCCTGCCTCCTCCTCCACCTTATCCCATATTTTTTCCTAGAAGCATACAAGTGCATTGTTTTCCAAACCAGTACTTCCGATAAACAGTGCCTCACATCCACTTGTTTTTAAACATCCATTCTTTAGTTTGATCCCTTACCATCAGGCATTAATCGTAACATTAGGAAAAAAACAGTTAGGATGGGAAACTACTTCTTCCCTCAGGCCATAAGAATATTAAACTCTGCCATCACCCTGGTCTCATGATGTATGAAGTGCCAGTAACATTTTACTGTTTACTTTTTAACTTGTTTTGTATATTCACCTTATTATTAATTTATTTGTGGTAATACTACTTTAAGGGTTGTGTATGTGAGTTAATATGTACTGTGTTTGAGCACCTTGGTCCAAGGGAATGTTGTTTCATTTGGCGATATACATGTGTAGATTTGAATGGCAATAAATTAAACTTGAGTTAGTTGTATAGGTGAAGATGGTTTCTCAACAGGAATGAAAGAGTCCAGAACTGCTGGATAAATTAACACATTTCTCTGCCATCATTTGATTTCAGGATAGAGTTCAGGCTCTAGAGAAAACCAAAGCAAGCCTGCAGGCAGATCGGGAAAAATATAAGAAATATCTTGAAGAAATGGAAAATCATAAAGCTACCCTGGAACAGAGAGCAAAAGAA
Source organism: Hypanus sabinus (assembly GCF_030144855.1). NCBI lineage: Eukaryota > Metazoa > Chordata > Chondrichthyes > Myliobatiformes > Dasyatidae > Hypanus > Hypanus sabinus. The sequence continues at coordinate 62,322,734 of NC_082706.1, read as the reverse complement.
ATTGAGGAAGAAATAGAAGCCACAGGTTTGTTTTATTCTCATATTGAAAGTTGGGGAGAATGGAAAAGTTACTGATATTTTGATGATGTGGACTAATCAGTGTATGAATCAATACTGCGAAGAATTGGTATGAAATTTAAACTTTTCTAACAGTTCTGACTTCTGATGGAATTTTAAAACAACTTCAGGTCATAGGTAAAGTTACTCCTAACTTTAGACATTAGTGAAAATCAAACATATGAATTTATGGCTGAAAAACTGGTGCAGGAGACAGGGTTTGAATAATGAGAGTTCTGGGATGGGGTAACCTATGCAAGGGGTGGGTTGCACCTACACTGAAAGGAATCAATATCCTGGCCAGAAAGATCATTTATGCTAATCAGGAGAGTTTAAGCTGTTTTGGCTGGAGGATATGAACCAGAACACTGGGTCAGGCAGGAGGAATTGAGAGGAAGATGGGTGTCATGAACGGTAAGTCTCTAAGGAAGAATAAGGAGGATGGGTTAAAGTGTTTATTTTAATGATAGGATTATGAAGGGTAAGAATGATGATCATCAGTACGTGGAACTATGATGTCGACGTTACAGAGACTTGCTTGAGAGGTGGTCAGGAATGGATGCTTAATATCCAGGATTCTGATGTTTTCGAAGAGGTTGTGTGGGAAGGGGAGCTGACCCTGCTTTTGGTTGTCACAAGGGCAGGAATGGCTACTAGATGTTTCAAAACGAACGGGGTAGTAAAAGGTGGAATGGATTTGATAATCAGGGATAGTATCAGCTGCAGAAAGGAAGGATGACGTTGAGAGGTTGTCTACTGAATTAGTGTGCAAATATGTCAGAAACAGGAAGGGAGCAAACAGTCTCCTCAGAGTATTCTTCCCCCACACTCCGCTCCCAATAGCAAGGGACGCTGAGGAGCAGATAAGGAAATATTTTTATGGAAAGGTGCAAAAATAACTGGGTTATTATCATAGAAGAAATCAACTTCTCTAATACTGATTGGCACTTTCTCAGTGCAAAAGATTTAGATGTGACAGAATTTGTTAGATGTGTCCAGTAAGATTCCTGACACAATGTATAGATAGGCTGACTGGAGAGGTCATACTGGATCTAGTATTAGACATTCAACTAGATCAGCAGTCATATCTCTCGATGGGAGAGCATTTCCAAGACAGCGATCACATCTCTCTGACCTTTACCATAGTCTTGCAAAGGGATAAGAGCAAATGGTATGGGAAAGTCTTTAATTGGGGGAAAGGAAAATTGCGGTGATATCAGGCAGCAACTCGGAAGCATGAAATGGGAGCAGATGTACTTGAAATCGTTGAGGTTATTTAGAGAGCACCTGCATGGGATTCTGGATAGGCTTGTCCTGTTCAGGTAGGAAAAGGGTGGAAGAACGAAGGAGCTATGGTTGATAAGAAATGTGGACATATGGATGTTTGACATGAGATATCTAGTCACGAGGAACAAAGAAGCTCAATTCAGGTTTAGGAAGCAAGGATCGGACAAGACTCTTGAGAGTTGCAAGGTAGCCTGGAAGGAGCTATAATCCCGGTCCCTTTTAGTCTAGAAGGCATGGGGGAATCGTAGACCAGTGAGTCCTACTCCAGTGGTGGGTAAATTCTTGGAGACAAGATATTACGAGCACTTGGATAAGTACACCCTGATTAGGGATAGCATAGCTTTGTCAGTGAATTTTTTGAGGATGTGACAAAACACACTGTGCAGTGGATGTGATGTATATGGATCTTGGTAAAGTGTTTGGTAAGATTTCACATGGTAGGCTATTCAGAAAGTCAGAAGATCCAGGGACCATCATTGCTGGGACATGAATGGCTCAGGAAAATCCAGTTGGATTGGCACATCTAAAGGCACTAGATGTGTCAACAAAGGAGGGCAGCTCGGTGGGGAAGATGTCCACAGCTCTCCTCTCACCCATTATTGACTATTACAACAATGAGGAGGAGCAAGACCGCGTCAACGATGAGGACGAACGCAGTATCTGTGGCCGCGCCTTGGATGAAGATACAGAGGATGCAAGGGAGACAGATATTGCCAATAAGCAAGATGATGAAGACTACCTGGAAGTAAAAGAGCAGATGTACCAGGAGAAATTGACATCTCTCAAAAGACAGCTACAGTAGTTACAGGAAGGCACTTCACAGGAGTATCAGAAAGGATGAAAAAACTAGATCAACAATACAAGGAAGGAATACAAAATGCAGAGCTTTTTCTGCAACTGGAGACAGAACAAGTGGAAATGAATTGTATTAAAGAAAAGAAAGCAGCAGTGAAGGAACTTGAAGGTAAAAAGATTGATTTAGAAGAAAAGAAAAAGATGATGGAGAATGAGAGGCTAACAATGGAACTCACAGGAGATTCTATGGAAGTAAAGTCAATAACGACTAGGAAACTAAGGAGGAGACCTAATGACCCTGTTCCAATTACTGACAAAAGACTCGTGGCCTCATTCTGCCTCCTTCTCCCACTCCTTGGCTCGTTCCTTGCGCTCTTCTTCCGAGTGTCATTATCAATTAAAACACGGCGTTCCAATACGATGTAGGTTCATTTAAACTTGTCACCAATTTGTTGTGTATGTGGCCTAGTTACACAACAATGCTATTAATAAAACGCTGGAAACTGAAGCTAAGGTTCTTTACTGGCAGAAACCGAACACGGCACACACGTACAGATCACTATGCACCTAATAGTGCATGCTCAATAGGCGCCTAATAGTATATGCAACCACGTGTTACTAAAACATAAGGTAGTCCCTTATTATAATGTAGACTATACAGTACAAGTGGTATTCTGCAGGAATCTGTTCTGGGACCCAGCTAGATAGGTACTTTATTGATCTGACAGGAAATTATAATGTTACAGTAGCATTACAAGTGCACAGATATACATATATACATATATTCTAATATATGCAAATATTAGAAGGGAAGTAAGAAAGAATAAAAACAGGTTACCTCAAACAGTCTAACAGGAGGGGGTCATCATTTCCCCAGCTACAGGCTGACTCATTATGGAGCCTAATGGCCGAGGGTAAGAATGACCTCCATGTAGCGCTCTTTGGAGCAGCACGGTTGGTTTAGTCTGTTACTAAAGGTGCTCCTCTGTTCAGCCAAGGTGGCTTGCAGAGAGTGAGCCTCCAGTGTGTCCAGTTTAACTCCTATAACAGAGCCAGCCTTTCTAATCAGTTTATTGAGCCCTATTGCCCCAGCACACCACCACATAGAAAATTGTACCAGTGTCAAAGCGTTAAATATATCTTGGCCTTTGCTTGTTTCATGCAGCTCTGCAACAGAAAAAATTTTCTTGAATTTCACCATTTACATATCTTACAAATTCTACAACATGACTTTTATGGGTGAAATCTGTGCCTCAACAATGTGGATAGAGAAGCTGTTTTTCAGTTTATCACACAGACCCTCTTCAGTATCATGTGACATGTCATCAATATGTTGACTTATTGTACTGTTTCAGAGTGCAACTTTGTGAATTTTTCATACTGCATCATGACCTTGCATTTTACCCACTATTACTAATATTATTAGGTTCTCACCAACTGTGAGACTTTTCCTGCGTAATATGTTCTGCTACTAAATAACTTGCTTCCTGAATCTTTTTACTGACTGTGACTGTAACAAAAACTTTATTTTGTTTTGCGATTCCAGAAGTTGTTTAGGGTAATCAGCTCTTTTGTGTGTCATGTGGTTGTGATTTGTAGTTGTGTCTTTTTAATTTTGCTGTATTTGTAAGTTATTCGCCACAGACTAGGCACAATGGAATACGACAGCTTGGATCACTAGCCCAGGTAAAACCCATTGATAAGGAGCTTTCATCGTAAAGACAGAATTTTTTGTGCCTGTTGTTCCACTAGTGTGAAGTAACTCAGAAGATTGTAATTCTTCATCAACCTTATCAGAATTGTCCGTAGGCCTAGAATCCTCTTCAAAAGTCGCCACATTGGACCTAAGACATGTCTGTAAAACACCGGTTGATAAAATATTTTTAAAATGGCATAATAAATATCTAAACAAGAAAGCCCCCCCAAAATACGAAAACTTCACAATACAATTCACTTCTAGCCTACGCAATCTACCTGTTGTAATGTTTAAGCAACAGCAAAGCAGCAGGCCAGCAGCTGAGTCGTGGCGTGTAAATTTTCCTCCTCTCGAATGAAAATTTCCCTCCAATTTTCTACTACACCAGTAGAGTTGTTCGCTCCCTTAATCAGTCAGTGGCACGTAAGGGGAAGTTAGGGGAGGTAATTCGAGAGGGAGAGGCTGATGTCATAGGCCAGGTTGGGCAAGTCCATTCAATGCTTGGAAAACGCACTTCAGGTTCCTTATCAGCCTACTGTACTCCCCTTCATGTGATACAACGCTCACCAATTATCAACAGCCTCCTCTATCTCATATCAAAACCTGAGAATGGACACCCACAGCCCACCACTGCGAGCACTGGAATCGCATGTTGCACTAAGTTCAAAACACGTGAAACCCCAATTGAGAAATCTCTGGTGTAGGAGGTTGTAGGTTATAACAAGACATTGACAGGATGTGAAGCCTGCTGAGAAGTGGAAGATGCTGTTAAACCTGAAAAAGTGTAACGTGATTCACTTTGGAAGGTCAAATTTAAAGGCAGAATACAGGGTTAATGGTGGGATTCATAGCTGTGTGTTGGAATAGAAAGATCTTGGGGTCCATATTTATAGATCTCTCAAAGTTGTACAAATTGATAGAGTTGTAAAAAGGCATATTGTGTGTTAGCCTTCATTAGTTGGAGGATTAAGCTCAAGAGCCCTGACGTAATGTTTCAGCTCTATAAAACCCTCATTAGACCACACTGGGAGTATTGTGTTCAGTTCCAATCACCTCATTTTAGGAGGGATATGAAACTTCAGAGAGGATGCATCTTAATTAGAGAGCATATTTAGAATTTCTAGAGTGCCTATGAGATGGCTTATTAAAGCAGCTCATGGTGGAACCCACTAGAGAATCTGCTAGTCTGGATTGGGTGTTGTGCAATGAGCCAGTATTGTTTAGAGACCTTCAGGTAAAAAAAAAACTCTTTAATATGATGGAACTCACCTTGAAATTTGAGAAGGAGAAGGTAAAGTCATCAGCATTAGAGTGGAGTAAGGGGAATTACAGAGGCACGAGAGATGAGTTGACCAGAATTGATTGGAAAAGAACACTAGCAGAGAAGGCGGCAGAGCAGCAATGACTAGAATTTCTAGAAGAAATTTGGAAGGCATAGGATATCTACATTTCAGAGAAGAGGAAGTATTCCAAAAGAAAGATGACATACCCATGGCCAACAAAGGAAGTCAAAGCTAATGTAAATACCAAAGAGAGGGCATATAATAGAGCAAAAAATAGTGGAAAGTTGGATGATAGGGAAGCTTTTAAAAACAAACAGAAGGCAACTAAAAAAGTCATAATGGAAATGATGGAATATAAAAGTAAGCTAGCCAATAATATTAAAAAAAGATACCAAAAGTTTCTTCAGAAACAAAAGCATAAAAGGGGGGATGTCAGACAGCTGGAAAACAATGTTGGAGAGGTAGTAATGGGAAACAAGGATATGGTGGGTAAACTGAATAAGTATTTTGCATCAATCTTCACTGTGGAAGACACTAGCAGTATGGTAGAAGTTCCAGATGTCAGGGGTCATGTAGTGTGTGGTTACCATAACTAGAGAGAAGGCTGTTGGGGAAAACTGAAAGGTCTGAAGGTGGATAAGTCAACTGAACCAGATGGTGTTCATGTTAGAGTTCTGAAAGAGGTGGCTGAAGAGATCGTGACGGCATTAGTAATGATCTTTCAAGACTCACTTGATTCAAGAAGACTGGAAAATTGAAAATATCACTCCACTTTTCAAGAAGGGAGAGAGGCAGAAGAAAGAAAACTAGGCTAGTTCATCTGACCTCAGTGGTTGGGAAGATGTTGGAGTCGATTATTAAGGGTGAAGTCTCTGGGTACCTGGAGGCACATGCCGTGTTCAGCATAATTTCTTCAAGGGAAAATCTTGCCTAACAAATCTGTTGGAATTCTTTGAAGAAATAACAAGCAGGGTAGACAATTGAGAATTGGTTGATGTTGTGTACTTGGATTTTCAGAAGACCTTTGACATGGTGCCACACGAGGCTGCTTAACAAGCTACAAGCCCTCGGTATTACAGGAAAGATTCTAACATGGATAAAACTGTTCCTGATTGGCAGGAGGCAGAGTGGCAATAAAGCGAGCCTTCCTGGCTGGCTGCTGGTGACTAGTTGTGTTCCACAGGGGTATGAGTTGGGACAGATTCTTTTTATTTTATATGTCAGTGATTTTGATTATGGAATTGATGGCTTGGTTGCAAAGTTTGCAGATGATATGAAGATGGGTGGGGGGCAGGTAGCTTTGAGGAAGTAGAGATGCTACAGAAGGTCTTAGATTAGGACAATGGGCAAAGGAATAGCAGGTGGAATGCAGTGTTGGAATGTGTGGTCATGCATTGTGGTAGAAGAAATGAAAGGGTTGGACTTTTTTAAATGGAGAGAAATACAAAAAAAAACTGAGGTGCAAAGGAACTTGGGAGTCCTAAAGGTTAATTTGCAAGTTGTGTCTCTGGTGAGGAAGGCATATGCAATGTTAGCATTCATTTCAAGAGGACTAAAATATAAAAGCAAGGATGTAATGTTGAGATTTTATAAAGCACTGGTGAGGCATCACATGGAGTATTGTGAGCAGTTTTGGGTCCCTTATCTTCAAAAGGATGTGCTGATACTGGAGAGGCTTCAAAGGCGATTCATGAGAATGATTCCAGGATTGAAAGGCTTGTCATATGAAGAGCATTTGATGGCTCTGGGAGTATATTCACTAAAATTCAGAAGAACAAGGGGTGACCTCATTGAAAGCTATCAAATGGTGAAAGGCTTTGATAGAGTGGAGAAGATGTTTTCTATGGTGGGAGAGTCTACGACCAGAGAACAGTCTTAGAATAGAGGGGCATCCTTTTAGTGCGGAGATGAGGAGCGTGGTAAATTTGTGGAAGTCTTTGCCACAGGCACCTCCGGAAACAAGTCCTTATGCGCATCTATGGCAGAGGTTGATCTTTTGGTCCAAATCCATAGCTCCCTGAAATTGGCTTCAGATGTTCATAAGGCATATGGCATAAGGAGTCAGGAAGTTATGTTGCAGCTTTATAAAGCTATAGTTAAGCTACAACTGAACCATTGCACGTTCAGAAGGGTGTTGAGGTTTTGGAGAGAGTGCAGGGAGAGACTTACCCAGCTGAACAAGAGTTCTAATAATTTTTGATAAACTTCTTGATTGTGGACCTATTTTAGTATCACCTGTTGACTTGCTGACCATCACTTGTGCATTCACATTTCAAAGACAGGATTCTATCATTTCTGAGGGGTGAGGGGAAGGAGTGGTCGGATTTGGAATGTCTAATTGGTCCACAATCCCCAGGGAAGAATGAGAATTCTATGTTAGTATCTGCCCTTGCCTCTCTGGCGAATAAATGGAAAAATCAGGTTCCAAGTCCCAGCTATAGTAGGCTCCACCTATTCTCTGGAATTACACCCACCCCTAAAGGGGAGGAGGAGTATGAGACTTGGGCGGAGCAGACTTTCAGTTGTTCGATGAGTGGTAGTGCTCCGATGATGTAAAGTGACAGATTGGTTAAAAGTTTGAATGGGCGGGCCGCTGACATTGTGAGAGCTGTCAGGTTAAAGTATCCTGTAGTGTCAACTGTCAATTACATGAAAGAACTGGACAGTACTTTTGCTCCAACAGGAAGCCCAATGGAGCCCATGGTGGGGTTTCAGAACATGAGGCAGCTAAATTGCTTGCGATGCAGAGGGTCATTCAGGCGGCTGAGGTGGATCAGTTAAGAATGGACCAGATAGCCAGGGGCGCCAGTCTCATGACCTGATTGCTTCGGGTCTCCGACAGTCTCGTAAAAGGTGATCCTCCTCCATCTTTTGTTGAGCTGATCAGAGAGGTACGGGAAGAGAATGTGTTGGAGGCTTGGGAGGCTTCTGTCAGCAGGGTACAGTCCTCAGTAGTGGTCCCCCTGCGGTGAAGTGACCATGGATGGCCTGCCCTGGGGTGCAGTAGAGAGGATTGTGGCAGAGTTGAGGGCTGCTGGCAGCAGGTGTCATGCCAGAAGAAGAGTTACCTCCTCGGTTACCTGAGACGAGAGAGTTGTTGGGAAAACTTTGTGGAGACCCAGTGAGGGTCTGGTGTCTCTGGAGGAACACATTCCCAGCAATTTATCAAGGAACCCCCAAAAGTGGAAGTCCCAATTCCTGAAGGCTTATTGAGACCACCCTCCAGCGTGTAGCTGCGGATAGAAGGTATTTATGCTAAGACCATACTTGACGGCAGGTGCAGGCCACATTATTTTACTGTTCGTTTTACAACAGGTTTCTGAAGCATTTACCCATGATCCAATTCAGGGCACTGAAGATCTGGGGGCTTAGTGCTAGTGATTATCCATACCCCTGTTGAGAAGGGTGATGTTTCAATTATGGTAAGGACCATCACCCCTCTTGTGAGAAGGCTCATGGGGGCCTGCAAGGAGAAGGTTGGCATGAAAGTTGTCTGTGCACCCGGTGTTTCAAGCTGCTTTTGAGAAAGTGCATGGCTGCATTAGGCAGGATACCAAATTTAGTCGGGGGACTGTGTGGTTCACCCGGTGGAAGCCAATTGTGTTGCGGCCCGGGGAAGTAGCAAGAGTGATGGGGACCCCCAAATTCCCCGGAGTGCCTCAGGGCGAGGCCCTCTTAGTGGACGCTCCAGAAGACCACGAAGGGAAGTCGGGATTTCCTGCTGGGGGACTGGTGAGGCCCGAATTGCAGAAGCCCTCGGTCGTATAGGCGAGCAGGATGGCAGTGAGTGTCAGGAACACTACGAAGAGGGAGGTCACCTTCAAGCGGGGGACGCCCCTGGCACATTTGTTCCCAGTGTCTAGTGTCCCTGTGAAACAAGCTGGGGAGAAACTATTGGATAAAGGAGGAAAGTTGACCACTGAGTCATTCAACTTCAGGGACTCCCTGGTTCCTGCAGGTTGGAAGAAGGGGTTGGTAGAGAAGATACTGAAGCTGGAAGGTGTCTTTTCCACTGATGAGTTTGATGTGGGTTCCAAGAGCACGTGTCACATTATCCCAGTGAATGAGGATACCCCGTTCAGAGGAGGGTTGAGGCGACTGGCCCCTGCAGAGGTCGGGGACATTCGGCAGCATTTGTGTAAGTTGAAGGAAGCTGGGATCATCACTGAGTCCCGAAGCCTCTATGGGTACCCAGTAGTAGTGGCATGAAAGAAGAATGAGAAGGTATGGGTGTGTGTGGACTATCGCACTCTGAACAGGCTCGCCGTACCTGACCAGTATACTGTCCCGAGGATTCAAGATGCGCTGGCCTGCTGAGTGGGGCAAAGTACAGTGTGCTGTGCTTGAGGAGTGGATATTATCAGATCCCCATGAGTGAGGTCGACAATGAGAAAATGGCATTTATTTTTCCCTTGAGATTTTTCTGGTTCAAAAGGACACCTCAGGCCATCTCAAGAGCTCCTGCAACCTTCCAGCAGGTCGTGGAGAAGACGGTGGTGGATATGAACTTGCTTAAGGTATTGGGATATCTGGATGACCTCATAGGAGATTCATTGACCGCCAGGTGGCTACGCCCGATGTGATGGAGAGTCAGATGCCAAACCTACCAGTTTTCTGGTCCTGTCAAGATTCTCCATCAGAACCACCTGCTGCCCTGGGACAAGAGGTGCAGGTAGACCCAGAGCCTAACTTGGAGCCTACACCTAGTGAGAGGACTCTGCAGAAATGTGGGATGACTGCAGGGCCCAGAGCAGGCGAGGTTAGACCGGAAGTATCCCCAGTAGTGTCTGAACCTGAAGAGTTAGGTGAGGGGGTGCGGAGGTCTCGGAGAATTAGGAGACCACCGGATAGGCTGGCCTACGTAGCACCAGGGGAGCAGAGTGCGACCTCTACTGTTTTGGGAGCTCTGTCATTGCCTTGTGCACCTGGATTGGACTTTGTGTTTTGCAGGAAGGGTTGGTGAATTATCTCAACAGCATGAGGAAATGACTAACTTTGGTGGGGGGGGGGGGGGGGGGGGGGAGGGGAGAGAAAGTAACACGCTTAAGGTTTCACTGCTAATGTAATGGCTTCTCTGTAATGATCCACTGCTGAGGTAATAGTTTCTCTGTGGCAATGTCTGGGTTATGACTAAAGATAACGGGGCATGCCAGCCAATGAGTGGGATGGTGTTCTTTCTTGTGTGTCTGGGAATCGGGAATTCGCAGTCTTTTGCCGAGGAGAGAAGATGTGAATGGAGAGGGTTGGTAGACCTCAGACAGACTGGGCTTGGAGAGAGGGTCCAAATGTCAGCGATAATGGGAGGAGGTTGATGGTGGATGAACGGCCTTATCAGTGAGCTTCAGTGATGCGTATTGAACTGGTTCATGTGAATGGGCCCCTTTTGTTTTCTTTACTAATCATATAGTCAAATTAAGAATTATAAAGCTCAATTATTTAATCGTATATCGTGTACTGTTTATTTTGTGGTACTGATTTGTAACAGGACACATCGTGCAGCACCCACCCAAACGAGAAGTTTGGCCGGGCCGGGGGTGTCTATCCCCCGTACTAAGCCACTAGCTGAAGTGAGAATTACAATAGTTAGTAAGTTTTTAGATTGCATAAAAATCAGTGGTATAGTAGACAATGTTGAAGGTTGCGGGAGGTTACAAATAAAAATTAGATCAACTGGGAAGGCAGACAATGGAGTAACAGATGGAATTTAACAGACAAGTTTTGGGAAGTGAAATTAGGGCAGCACTTGCACAGTAACCGTTAGTGTACGGTAATGTAATTGGTAGAAACAAACAACGAGTTTCCACTTTAAGAGCTGCTCTGAAATGATGATGTATTTACGTTAAGTATTTTTACCACACTTTCTGTTCAGTGTTTGGAGTACAATAAATGAGCTGTCATGTAATTTCTTAAACATAAAATGTCTGCAGTTTTATTTATGAAAACTTGCATTGGTGACCCCGATACTGTCTAGGACGATTCCAGAGTTATTGAACGGGTCGGTTAATGCAGTCTCTTTGAAACTCCATGCAGTTTTGGGAGCAAAATGACATTACTTGGTTCATAAAAGCCGAGGCCTAATTTGCTCTGCGAGAAATTGCCGCCGACAAAACCAAATATTTCTATGTGGTAGCATCGCTCTGTAACTCCATGGCCACGAGAGTGAAGAGTCTACTTGAACACCCGCCTGAACAGAATAGATACCAATTACGAAGAAACCTCACTGGAGGCTGCCAACAGCAGCAGGATCCAGACTTGCAGGACATGACTGGTGATGCTCTGCTTCAGTGGGTAATGTTACACATGGGAATTCTTCCTGGCAAAAGTGGCTAGACCTCTGCTTGTTGCTGATTTCCTGTGTGCCTAAGGGCTATTAGTCGATCTTAAGATCTGCTGCTTGTGAATGCCAAGGACTTTGGGTTGTTACCCTGTTTCCCCAGTAAGATCCCCACAATGATTCTGTCAAGCGCATACATTGCCACATGTGAGTTTACTTGAATTCCCAAACCTCAAGCCCGCATTCTCCTTAACATCACGAAACATGGGGTCCAGAACTATGTTTCTACAACTGACCCTCCAGTCCATGCCCGTGCATGGAGACTGGACCCAGAAAACTGGCAAACATGAAGGTAGAATTTGCCAACAAGGAAAGACTTAGGAATGTATCCCAGTTAAATAGGCCCATATGGTCCCCAAGTCAGATGGTGGTTGCCACCCATGTGGTGATTACTGATGCCCCCCTCCCCCCCCCAATGCGACCGTTAGTTGATAGCACACAGCCAAGACTTTTTGGTAAGTTTAGTTGGGAGTCATTGATTGGAGAATTGCACAGCTGCAACATTCCTGCACTGGTCCAGCGAAGAACTTTCAAAAGCAGTAAGTTTCTCGGGAGTTGAGTGGAGTACTGTGCAGACACAACGGAAGTGTTCCCGTGCAGGTCTGGCACAGAGCTTTGAAAGCCCAGTCAGTCTCTGTGAGAGTTACCACCAAGTGGAGCAGTCATCAGCAGAGTAGTAAGGCTTTGGCGAGAGCAGGCGGATGCAAGGTTAATGGGTAAAATCATTCCTTATTTCTTCTTTGAATCTTGAGAGAATGGGGGAATGTTGTGGTAGATATTGGTGCCAGTGACATAAGAAGAAAAAGGGAGGAAGCCCTGAGAAAAAGAATACAGGGACTTAAGGAAGCTGAGAAGCTGGACCTCCATGGTGGTAGCCTTGGGATTGCTGCCTGTGCCTTGTGACAGTGAAGAAAGGAATAGAATGAGGTGGCAGATAAATGTGTGGCTGAAGAATTTGAGCATGAGGCAGAGTTTCAGGTTTCTGGATCATTTGGAGCTCTTCTGGGGCAGGTGGGACCTGAACAAAAGGGACGTGTTGCACTCGAAGCTGAGGGGGACCAATGTTCCTGTGGGCAGGTTTGCTGGAGCTAATGGGAGTTGTTAAAACTAATATGGCAGGGGGGTGGGAACCAGTATAATAGAGCTGGTACAAATGCAGACAGCAAAGAGTTAAATTGTACCACAGGGCAAAATTCAAAAGGGCAAAGAATGCAGGACTGGAGGTGCTGTATTTAATTGTGTGTTGCATTCGGAATAAGGTGGAGAAACTCGTGGCGCAATTAGAGATTGGTCGGTATGACGTTGTGGGCATCACTGAGTCTTTGTGGTTGGAGGTAAGAAATTGCAAGAGTTTTTAAAAAAAAAAAGACATTATGGGACTTGTATATAGTAGCCAGGATGTGGGGTTGAGAATGTAAAGGGAGCTGGCAAAGATGTGTAATAAAGGTAATGTCATAATTGTAATGGGGGACTTTGATATACAAGGGGATTGGAAAAATGAGATTGGTGTTGGATCGCAAGAGAGTGAATTTGTTGAATGCTACAAGATGGCTTTTTAGAGCAGTTTGTGCCTACTCGAAGAAAGGCCATCTTAAATTGTATGTGTGTGTGTTGTGTAATAACGCTGATCTTATTAGAGAGCTTAATGGCATGGTCCCAGAGGACTGGAAGATTGCAAATGTCACTCCACTCTTTAAGAAGGGAGGAAGGCAAAAGAAAGGAAATTATAGGGCATTAGCCGAACCCCCACAGTGGTTGTGAAAGTGTTTGAGTCTTATTATTAAGGATGAAGTTTTGGGGTATTTGGAGACTAATGATAAAATAAGTCAAAGTCAGCATGATTTCTGAGAAGGGAAGTATTGCCTGACAAATCTCAAGAAAGTAGCAAACAGTGGACAAAGATTTTCAGGAGGCATTTGATAAGGTGTCCAACATGAGGCTGCTTAAGAAGATAAAATCCGATGGCATTACAGGAAAGATACTGGCATGGATAGAGGAATGGCTGACGAGTCAGCGAGTGGGAATAAAAGGGGCCTTTTCTGGTTGCTGTCAGTGACTAGTATTCCTCGGGTGAGTATCGGGACGCTACTTTCACATTGATTGACAGTGATGTGGATGAAAGGAACTCCTGGCTTTGTGGCAAAGTTTGCAGATGGTATGAAGTTAGATGGAGAGGTAGGTAGTGTTGAGGAAGCAATGCAATTGCAGCAAATTGGAAAGATGGGCAAAAGAGTGGCAGATGGAATACAGTGTTGGGAAATATATGATAATTCATTTTGGTAAAAAGAACAATAGTGTGGACTAGTATCTCGATGGGGAGAAGATTCAAGCAACAGAGGTGCAAAGGGACTTGGGAGTCCTTGTGCAAAACTCCCAGAAGGTTAATTTACAGGTTGAGTCTGTGATAAATAAAGCAAGTGCAATTCATTTCAAGGGGAATAGAATATGAAAGCAAAGAGGTAATGCTGAAGCTTTATAAGTCACTGGTCAGGCTGTACTTGGAGTATTGTCAACAGTTTTGGGCCCCGTACCTCAGAAAGAATGTGTTGTCATTGGGGAGTCCAGAGGGAAGTTCACTAGGATGATTCTGGGAATGAAAGGGTTAACATGAGGAGCATTTGGCAACTTTAGGCCTGTACTCACCAGAATTTAGAAGAATGCGTGGGGAACTCATTGAAACCTACTGAATGTTGAAAGGACTAGATGGTGGATGTGGAGAGGATGTTTCTTATGGTGGAGGTATCTAGAACTAGAGGGCACAGCCCCAAAATTGAGGGGTGACCTTTTAGAACAGAGATAGAGGATTTTTCTTTAACCAGAGAGAAGTGAATCTCTGCGATGGAGACTAAGTTCATGGGGATATTTAAGGTGGAAGTCCTGCACAAGGATTCCCTGTGCACCCCTGATGTGAGAACCTTCTCCCCATTTAGATAATTGTTCTTTTTACCGAAATGCATTATCATACATTTCCCAACACTATTCCATCTGCCACTTTTTTGCCCATTCTTCTGATTTATCTAAGTCCTGCTGCAATCATATTGCTTCCTTAGCACTAACTACCCCTCCACTTATTTTCATAACATCCGCAAACATTGCCACAAAGCCATCAATTCTGTTATCCAAATCACATGCAAGTAATGTTGAAAGTAGCAGTCCCAATACTGGGCCCCCGAGAAGTACCACCAGTGACAGGCAGCCAACCAGAAAAGACACCTTTTTTCCCCACTTGCTGACTCCTGCCTGTAAACCATTCTGCTATCCATGCCAGTATCTTTCCTATAACACAGTAAGATTTTGTATCTTGTTCAGAAGCTTCATGTGTGGCACCTTATCAAATGCCTTCTGAAAATTCAATTAAATGACATCCGCAGCCTCTCCTTTGCCCACCCTGCTTGTAACTTCCTTGAAGAATTCTAACATATTTGTGAGGCAAGATTTTCCTTTACAGAAACCATGCTGACTTTGACTTATTTTCATAATTAGATTAAGTACCCTGAAGCCTCATCCTTAATAATAGACTCCTAACACTTTCCCAGCCACTGAGGTTTGGCTGACTGGCCTATAATTTCCTCTCTTTTGTCTTCCTCCCTTCATAAAGAGCGAAGGGACATTTGCAATTTTCCAGTCCTCCAGGACCATGTCAGAATCAAGTGATTCTTGAAAGATCATGACCAATGCATCCATTAACTCTTCAGCAACTTCTCACAGGACTCTGGAATGTAGTCCATCTGGTCCAGGTGACTTACCTACCTTAAGACCTTTGAGGTTGCCTAGTACTTTTTCCTTTGTAATAGCAATGGCACAGACAGACCTCTGGCACACTGCTAGTGTCTTCCACAGTGAAGACAGATGCAGTGTACCCATTCATCTGCCATTTTTTCATCCCCCATTACTATCTCACCAGCATCATTTTCAACTCACCTCACTTTTACTCTTCACATAACTGAAAAACTTTTTACTATCCTGCTTTGTATTATGGGCTCGTCTGCCCTTATATTTCATCTTTTCCTTTCTAGCTTTTTTAGTTGCTCTTTTTTTTTTTTGGATTATAAAAAGCTTCCCAATCATCCAGCTTTCCCGTTCATTTTTTTTTTGCTGCCTTGTTTGCCTCTTCCTTGGTTTTTAAGCAGTCTTTACCTTCCTTTGTCAGCTACTGTTGCCTACCCCTGCCATTTGAGAACTTCTTCCTCTGTGGGTCTTATCCATCCTGTGCCTTGTAAACTATTCCCAGAAACTTCAGCCATCTCTGCTCTGCCGTCATCCCCGTCAGTATCCTCCTCCAATCCACCTGAGCGAGCTCTTCTCTATTTCCCTTTATTCCATTGTGATACTGATACATATGACTTGTGCTTCTCTTGCCAATTTCGGTATGAATTCAATCATATTATAATCACTGTCTCCTAAAGGTTCCTTTACATTAAGCTCCCTAATGAGATTTGGGTTATTACACAACTCCCAATCTAAGGTAGTTTTACCCAAATAGACTCAAATACCTGCTGTTCTAAAAAGCCATCTCATAGGCATTCAACAAATTCCCTCTCTTGCGATCCGACACCAATCACCTCGAATATTGAAGTCCCTCATTACAATTGTCATTACATGCCAGCCCCTTTGCAATCTCAACCCCACTTCTTGGCTACTATTTGTGGAGGCCTATATATGATTTCCACAATGGGTTTACCCTTGCAGTTTAACTGCACCCACAAAGACTCAACATTCTCTGACCCTATGTCACTTCTTTCTAAAGTTGTAAGTCCATCTCTTACCAACAGAGCCACAGCAGCGCCTATGCCTTCCTGCCTGTCTTTTCAATACTAAGTATATTCTTTAACATTAAGCTCCCAAATATGGCCGCCTTTCGGCCACGACTCAGTGATGCCCACAACGTCATACCAACCAATCTCTAATTGCGCCACGAGTTAGTCCACCTGATTCCGAATGCCACCTGCTTTTAAGTACAGCACCTTCAGTCGTTCATTCTTCACGCTTTTGAATTTTGCCCCTGTGGTACAATTTAACTCTTTGCTTTGTCTGCATTTGTACTCAATCATTGGCTTGTCCTTCCTTACGTTCATGTTACACACATCATCTACTTGTAAACCTGCTGTCTCATCCTCGGCTCTGTCATATTGCTTCTCATCCCTCTGCCTATTTGTTTAAACCAATCCCAACAGCTCTGGTAAAACTGCCTGTAAAAATATTGGTCCCCCTCAGATTCAAGTGCAACCCAACCATTTTGTACAGGTCCCACCTGTTCTAGAAGAGGTCCCAATTATCCAGAAATCTGTATCCCTGCCCCCTGTTCCAGGCCATACATTTATCTGCCACCTCATTCAATTCCTATCATCACCGTCGTGTGGCACAGGCAGCAATCCTGAGCTTACTACCCTTGAGCTCCTGCTTCTCAGTTTTCTTTTTAAACCCCTGTATTCTTTTTTTCAGGACCCCTCCCTTTTTCTAACCAAGACATTGGTACCAAAATGTATCATGACTTCTGGCTGCTTCACCCTACCTTTTCAAGATATGGTGGACACTTCCAGAAGCATCGCTGATCCTGGCACCTGGGAAGCAAATTACCATCTGTGTTTCCTTTTTGTGTCCACAGAATCACCTGTCTAACCTCTAACTATAGAATCCCATATTACTGCTGCCATCCTGTTCAGTTCCCTATCCTTCTGAACCAAACTCACTGCCAGAGGCACAGTCACTGTTGTTTCATCCAGGTAGGTCGTCTTCTCCCCCCTCCCCACAACAGTACTCGTAGTTATTATTGAGGGCCATGGCCTCAGGTGCTAACGTTCCCCCTTCCCTCTCCTAACAGCCACCTATTTATCTGTCTCCTGTAGCTCTTGTCTATCACTGCTTTAATTTCCCTAACAAGATGAACATCATTGAACTGCAGCTCCAGTTCCTGTTACGTACCCCATAACTGGGTTAACAGACCAGCAAAAATGGAAGGATATGTTGGAGTCTGATGGTACTGTAACTAAAGGTGTTTATTAGTAAACTACACAATACAGTATCAAAAATGCAAATATACATATAACACAGGTTAGCAATAATAAACTTAGAAGTGTAGGAATAATAATCAATAATAAGAAACAAGCTCTATCAATGTCTAGGGGTAAATGAATTGTCATAGAATATAAAGTTCAGTTCAGTTCGTGCTGAGGTAGTTGGTTAGTGTGTTGCAATGTTAGAGAGAGAGAGCGAGCAAGAGATTTGGCAGCTGCAGCAGGCAAACCTTCTGTCGTCTTGTTCCGTCATACCGTTGTGGTCATTCGGCTATGACCCCTCTGTTCTCAGCTAGACCGTTCTTCTGTGGTGGACTCGTCACTCTGGCATGAGTGAACACACACACACAAGCCCCCACCAGCCCTGCCGTCACACCGTGAGCTTTGTGACCAATCTCCTGGTTTGGTCCTCTAAACCCCCACCTTCCTGTGGGTGCACAACACTCTTTCAGTGTCCACTGGTGTGTCTGAGGGGTGTCTCCCCAGACCTGTCCTTTATCCCCGTGGACGGGGTATCAGCCATCCATCAACTCCACATGTCTATGTCCATCAAACTAGGCCACTACTGCTGTCTCCTCAGGAATGTTAACGAGCAAAGAAACTTCTTTGCAGCGAAAGGTAAATAATCAGTGAAGGAGCCATAATACATAAATTATCCGTCTCTCTCTCTTATCTGTAGCGGATGTCTCTACCTCTGTTCTTTCTCTCTCTCTCCCCCCCTCTCCCCCTTGGTGTGGGGGGTTAACTCTGGACCCCATTTTCCATCAAGTCTGTTCAGCACTCGTAACATTCCCCAACATGGTCTTTAAGGAGCAGCATCTTGATGCACCTATTGTGGATGTGGCCACTGAGAAGGCTGGCTGTCTCAGAAATCCCACTCTGACACCCAGGTCAGTACACTTGGGTCTGTAGACATACCCCTGATTCTCTCTAGAGTTAAGTAAGAAATTAGGAATGATCTCACCTTGCCTCCATCTGTTCTCACTGAAGCCTTGTTGAGCCAGTGCTTACTACAGTGACTCAAGACTACATCGACAAGTGCTGCTATGATGACCGTTCTGCTAGGCGGTACCTCTCTTATTAAAAGCTCTTTACCAGGCTGGTGCAGTGCACCACCCCACCCCACCGCCTTCTCTTCCTAGCCACAAAGGCAAACTCAATGTCAGAGACTTGACCACTGTGACTCTTTTAGGTCAAACCCCCCACCCCCACACACCAAAAACAGTATCCAAATTGATTTACCACAGGGCTACTCTGCTCCGGTTCCTTAACCCTTTCCCCCTTTCTGACTGTCACCCAGTTTCCTGTGCCCTGCACCTTGGGAGTAACTACCTCTCTTTCTATCCTATGTATCACCCCCTCAGCCTACCAAGTGATCTGGAGTTCATTTTGTTCCAGCTTCAACTTCTTAGAGGATTGTTAGAAGCTGCATCTGAATCACTTATCAGAGTTACGATCTTCAGGGTCACTGGATGTCAGCTTGCCTTCTCATATCCTGCATCTCTTCTGTCCTAGCTGAGGAGAAATAAGAAGGGAAGGACAAAAGAAAGCTTAACCTGGAGATTTTGTTTTCTTTGCTTTCTCTGACTGAAGCCTTGAAGAGTTATAGCCTCAGGATCACCACTGTCTCTGTCCACTCAGATTATGGCCACTGTGCTTGCCCCGCCTTCCTTTAATGTGCTCTCACTAATCAATCCCAAACACCGATTGGTTGCTGGTCGAAGCTCTTTTTGCAACTTGGGCAGTCGACCTGGTTGAAATGCCCTTGATTGACATGAGTGAAAAAATGTGACTTTTCTCCAGATACAGAGGAAGAATCAAAGGTGTATGATAATTGTTGATTTAGTCATGGATGCAGGAACAGCTTCCCTTTATTGAACTGTGTCCCCATTGCTAAAGACGCAAAATAAGCAGGAAATTTGATTAGAAGCAATGAGTGAAGATACCTGAAGTAAGATGTTGGAAATAACTCATCAGGTTGTGATGGAAGGTCAATAAAATGTTGATGGTTTTGCTTTGCACTGCCAGAGGAAACTGCCGAGGCAGGTACAATTACATTTAGACAGGTATAGACCAAAGGCACTCCTGTGGGACTAGCTCAGGGAAATAGCTTGCTCAATTGGACAAATTAGTGTGAAGGGCCTGTTTCCATGTTGCCCCAACTGCTGCGTTTTCAGAGCAGCTGTAGTTTCTTGATCTCTCAATGCCTGTTCATGACTAATTTTTATCTCAGCATGTAAGTAGATAATGTTCATCATCATTAGATAATGTCCACACAAGCCAGATTATAGTAGCTCTAGGTATGCTAATCATTGGTGTAAGTGTTACAGTTGTTAACTAGAATTATATGCATTGTGTCTAATAGTTCTTCTTTCTTTTCTTTTCCAAGCACCTAATTGTTATGCGGTAGAACTTGTCTACTTTTTGTTTTTATAGCATTGGAGTTGAATGCAGTTAAAGAAGAGAACAAACGATTGCAGCAGATCTATGACCGGCAGGAGAATTCAGCTGTAGATGCAATGAAGATGAATCGTGAGAAAAATGAATTACATCAGACATTAATGTCACTGAGTGAAAGTCTCGAGGATGCAGACAAAAGGATGTGGAAGGAAGAGATAAATGTGTCGAAGGCCAAAGAAATGGTGAGCAGATGGCATGATGCTCTTCAATGCAAGATTATATTGTCAGATTCTTATTTAACTAATGGATTTTAGAATAAAGGTGTTCCCAGCCAAATTGTGAGAAAAGACTGTGGTGTTTCAGAGTGTGCCTCTGGCTGCATGAAAAATAGCACTGCGAATGTTATGAATCTCAGATTGAAAAGTTAGCCTTAATCATAATCAAAACAAAGTTCTAACCTTTGATGCAGTCCTACCTGCGCCTCTCTTCAATTTTCTTATTGAATGACCTAAGTCTTGCCCTTCAATAGTCTCTAGCTAACCTATTACTTGGGCAAATAGTTTACTCTTAAAACCTATCTTCTGCAGTCAGTCTGAACCTGTCCAAGTGAGGTAAAACTCGTCAAGACTCACTGAGCAAAATGACACTGAGCTATTTTATTAAATCTGCAAGGCTAAAAGGACCCTGATGCAAGCTATATACAGGCCTCCCAACAGTAATTGGGATGTGGACCACAGATTACAATGGGAAATAGAAAAGGGTGATGTTATGATTTTAACATTTGGTCAATTGGGAAAATCGGGTTCGTAGTGAGAGTAAGTTTTTTTTGAAAGCCTACTAGGGAATCAGCTCCACTGGATTGGGTGCTGTGTAAGGGAGTTTGAGGTAAAAGAACCCTTGGCAGTAGATCACAATATGATTGAGCTCAACTTGAAATTTGATGAGGAGAAAGTAAAGTCTGATGTAGTATTTCAGTGAAGTAAAGGAAATTAGTGGTATGAGAGAGGAGTGGGGCAAAGTAAAATTGAAGGAGATGCTGCCAGGGATGACAGCAGAGCAACAATGACATGAGTTTCTGGGGAAACATGAGGAAGACGCAGGATAGATGTATTCCAAGAAGCAAGAAATACTGTACTCAAATGGTAAAATAGTACAGCCATGGCTGACAAGGGAAATCAAAGCCAGTATAAAAGCAGAAGGGAAGCATTCAACAAAACAAATTAGCGGGAAAACAGAGGATTGGGAAGCTTCTATAAACCTACAGAGAGCAAATAAAAGAATCATTAGGAGGGAAAAATGAAATATGAAAAGCTAGCAAATAATATCAGTGGATAGTAAAAGATTTTTCAAGTATGTTTTAAAAAAAAAAATAAGAGAGAAGAGTGGATATAAGACTGCTAGAAAATTAGGCCAGAGAAATAATGATGGGGGACAAGGAGATGGCAGATGAATTAAATGAGTATCTTGCATCAGTCTTCACTGTGGAAGATACTAGCAGTGTGCCAGATGTTGAAGGGTATGAGGGCAGAAAAGTGAATGCAGTTACTATTATTATTAAAAAGCTGAAAAACCTAAGGATACCTAAGTCACCCTGACAAGTTGAACTGCACCCTAGGGTTCTGAAAGAGGGATTGTGAATGCATTAGTAATGATCTTTCAAAAATCATTGGACTTCAGCATGGAAAATTTCAAATGTTACTCCACTCTTTAAGAAAGGAGGGAGGCAGCAGAAAGGAAACTATAGACCAGTTAGCCTGACCTCAGTGGTTGGGAAGATGTTTGAGTCAGTTGTTAAGGATGAGGTTATGGTATACTTGGTGACACAGGACAAGATGGGACAAAGTCAGCATGGTTTCCTTAAGGAAGAATCTTGCCTGACGAACCTGTTGGCTTTCTTTGAGGAGATTACACGTAGGATAGATAAAGGGGATGCAGTGGGTGTTTATTTGGACTTTCAGAACTTTGACAAGGTGCCACACATAAGGCTGCCTACTAAGTTAAGAGCCCATGGTATTACGGGTAAGTTACTGGCATGGTTAGAGCATTGGCTGATTGTAGGAGGCAGAAAGTGGAAATAAATGGATCCTTTTTTGGTTAGCTGCCAGTGACTAGTACTAGTACTGTTCCGCAGGGGCCCGTGTTGGGACCATTTCTTTTTATGCTGTATATCAGTGGTTTAAATTAGTGGGCACCAACCTTTTTAAGCCCAAGATCCCCTACCTCGGCCTTGGTGAAAGGCAAGATCGACCCCAGATCGATGAGTTACACGCATGCACACCGGGGGCAGAAAAGACCGGAAGTAAAATCCCACAATCCGGAAGCAGAAATAATGTATAAACACCAGGGGTCACCACCCTTTTTATTGCATCGTGGACCGGTTTAATAATGACAATATTCTTGTGGACCGGCTGGCCAGGGGGTGGGGGGGGTGTTAAACACGACAGGAATACAGCGATACTCGAAGCAGGTTCCTTATGTCCAGTCTATTCCGCTATTTAGTTTTCGCGGCTTTCAGCACTTACCTTCTGTCTCGCTTGCTCACATTTTTTCCACTGAAAAAATCTCAACGGGTTTGTCTTTAAGTGCAGGGTGCTTGGACTCAAGGTGCAGAAGCAGTTTTCATTTCCTCATTAGACGAACTCCAGCCTGCCGCCATCAGATGCCTTGGCCAGGTGCGGCTGGTCGTGGGTGGAGTAAGAGGATAAGGTCAGGGCCGGAGGTCCCCGTACTGGGGCTGCAGCGGTCGCTGTCCGGAGAGAGCGACTGACTGAGCGAGGAGTGCGACAGGGCGCGCGCCCATCCCCCTTGTAGGATCTATCGGCTGACAAAAGTTTGTTTCTGTAGATCGCATCGAGGTAGCTGCTCTGATACTTACGACTCTCTAAGCCTGAATTAGGTCGTCTGCGAATATCTTAACACCGGACTCCCCACGAACATTTGGTGTGGTGAGCAGGTTTAGAGGCGGCACCCATCTGTCCATACTCCAAGCCAGTAGCCACGGCACTTCATGCCAGCCGCTGGAGGCCAACCAGTAATCCCTGGAGCAAGGGTATCACTGCGTTTAGGTGACTGATGACCTCGCATGCGTTCAAGTTCAACAGTGGGCGTGACAGGGAATGAGGAAAGGTGCAGCTGACTCCTATCTGCTTTTTGGAGCGATCATTTCCTCTGTGACTGCCTGGTCCACACGTCCCTCCCCACAGATCTCCCACCTGGTACTTATCCCTGCAAGCAGAAGTGCTACACCTCCTCTCTTACAACCATTCAAGGCCCCAAACAGTCCTTCCAGGTGAGGCAACACTTCACTTCTGAGTCTATTGGGGTCATCTATTGCATCCGGTGCTCCCGGTGTGGCCTCCTCTACATCGGCAAGACCCGACGCAGATTGGGGGACCACTTCGTCAAGCACCTCCGCTCCGTCCGCCACAACAGACAGGATCTCCTGAATGCCACCCATTTCAACTCTGCTTCACATTCCCATTCGGATATGTCCATACATGGCCCCCTCTACTGCCATGATGAGGCCAAACTCAGGTTGGAAGAGCAACACCTCATGTACTATCTGGGTAGTCTCCAGCCCCTTGGTATGAACATCGAATTCTCCAACTTCTGGTAATTCCCTCTCTCATGATTCTGCCTTTTTCTACTACCCATAGTGCTTTCCCCTTAGATTCCTTCTTCACCTCTCCAGCCTATCCCCTCCCTACTTCCCCTCTCCCACCCCTTGATCTTTCCTCTGATTGGTTTTTCACCTGGCACCTTCCACCCTCCCCCCACCTTCTTTATAGTGCCCCTGCCCCCCCCCCCCTTCTTCAGTCCTGACGAAGGGTCTCGGCCCAAAACATTGACTGCTCATTTCAACAGATGCTGTCTGATCTGCTGAGTTCATCCAACTTCTGTATGTGTTGATTTGACCACAGCATCTGCAGTGTACTTTGTGTTTACGACTCATATCGTTTCCTCGCGGCCTGGTGGTTGGGGACCACTGAAGTACACTGTATAGATTAGTGGTCACCAACCTTTTTAGCCCAAGATCCCCTACCTCAGCCTTAATGAAAGGCGAGATCGACCCCAGATCGATTAGTTACAAGCACGAAAAGCTGCAAGAAAGCAGGAGGCTGAGAAGAGGATCTCAAGGGTACTAATCTTGGGATTGCTGTCTGTGCCACACTACAGTGATGATAGGAATAGAATGAGGTGACATAAATCCGTGGCTGGGATAATTGGGATTTCTTCTGGAACAGATATGACTTATACAGTTATTCAGGTTGCACATGAATCCGAGGGTGACCAGTATTCTTGTGGGTATGTTTACTATAGCTGTTGAGAGTGCTTTAAACTAATATGGTAGGGGGATGGGAACCAGTATGATAGAGCTGAGGATGTGCCTGAAGTTTTACAAGTATATGGTGGGTGCAACATGAATGTAAGGAAGGACAAGCCAATGATTAGGTACAAATGCAGATAGGGCAAAGAGTTAAATTGTAACACAGAGCAAACTTCAAAAGGACAAAGAATACAGGACTGAAGGTGCTGTATTTAAAAGCAGGTGCATTCGGAATAAGGTGGATGAACTTGTGGCACAATTAGAGATTATTTGGTAGAACATGGGCATCAGAGTCATGGCTGAAAGAAGGCCATAGTTGGGAGCTTAACATCAAAGGATATACTTTGTATTGAAAAGGCAGGCAGGAAGGCAGAGGTGGTGATGTGATTCTGTTAGTAAGAGATGGAATTGCATCTTTAGAAAGAGGTGACAAGGACAGAGAATATTGAATCTTTGGGTGACATTAAATTGCAAGAGTAAAAATAACATGGGAATCAGATAGGCCTCTGAATTGTTGCCAGGATGTGGGGTTGAGATTGCAAAGGGTGCTGGAAAAGGTGTTTAATAATGACAATGTCACAATTGTAATGGGAACATCAATGTGCAAGGGAATTGGAAAAATGAGGTTGGTATCAGATCACGAGAGAAAATTTGTTGGATGTCTATGAGAATGTTTTTTAGAGCACCTTGTCCTTGAGCCTACTCAGGGAAAGGCTATTTTAGATTGGGTGTTGTGTAATAACCCGGGTCTTATTAGGGAGCTTAATGTAAAGGAATCCTTAGAGGGCAATATCATAATATGATTGAATTCAGAGCAATTTGAGAGAGAGAGAAGCATAAGTCACATGTATCAGTAATAGAACAAAGGCATGAAAGAGGAGCTTGCCCAGGTGGATAAGAAGGGGATACTGGTGGGAATGACAGCAGAGCAGAGGTGGTTGAAGTTTCTGGGAATAGTTTACAAAATGCAGGATAGATATGTCCCAAAGAAGTAGTTCTTAGATGGCAGGGGTAGGCAACCGTGGCTGACAAGGGAATTTAAGGATTGCATAAAACCCAAGGATAGAGCATATAAGGCAGCAAAAGTGAGTGGGCTGTTGGATGATTGGGATGTTTTTAAAATCCAAAAAGGAACTAAAAAGCTATAAGGGAAAAGATGAAATGAGGGCAACACACAAAATGTTGGTGGAACTCGGCCAGATAACATCTATGGAAAAGAGTACAGTCGCCTTTTTGGGCCAAGACAGGCTGAAGGGGTTAACATATAAGGAGCGCTTGGCAGCTTGTGCTGTCTGGAATTGAGAAGAATGCAGAGGGAATCTCATTGAAATCTACCAAATGTTGAAAGGACTAGATAAGGTGGATTTTGAGAGGATGTTTCATTTGGTGAAGATGCCCAGAACAAGAGGGCACAACCTCAAAGTTTTGTGGCAACCTTTTAGAACAGAGGTAAGTAAGGAGGAGTTTTTTTAGTCAGAGTAGTGAATCTGTTGAATGCTTTGCCAGAGGCTGTGGTGGAGATCAAGTCTATGGTTATATTTAAAGCAGAAGTTGATAGTTTCCTGATCAGTCAGGCTATCAAAGAGGAAGGCAGGTGTATGGAGTTGAGTGGGCTCTGGGATCAGTCCTGATGGAATGACAGAGCAGACTCAATGGGCTGAATGGCCTAATTCTGCTCCTATGTCCTATGGTCTTGTGGACTGGAAAATTGCAAATGGCACTCTTTAAGAAGGGAGGGAGGCAGAAGAAAGAAAATTATAGACCAGTTAATCTGACTTCAGTGATTGAAAGATATTGTCTATAATTGAGGATCAGGTCTCAGGGTAATTGTAGGCACATGAGAAAATAAGTCAAATTCAGCATGGTTTCCTTTAGGGAATTCTGTTGGAATTCTTTGCAGAAATAACAGGCATGATAGACAGGAGAGTCAGTGGATGTTATTCATTTGTAGGCCAACCTATTGGGTATATTTAAGGTGGAGGTTGATAGATTACTGGTTACTCAAGGTGCCAAAGATCATCGGAAGGAAACGAGAATAGGGTTGAGGGGGTAATAAATCAGCCACAGTGGAATGGCAGAGCAGACTCGAAAGCTCTGATTCTGCTTCAATGTCGTATGGTCTTACAGTTTGTGAACCCAAGTGGCATGCTAACTGTATCTTTTAAAACTTTTCATTGATATTAATCCTGTGATTGATCACCTTTTGTTGTTGCCTTTCCTTTAGCTGGAAATCAAACTACAGGAGTATCATACAATGGCTCGGAAGCTCAAACTAATCCCCAAAACAGCGGAAAATGCTCGAGGACGAGATTTTGAGATAAGTCTCATGGATATTGCCTCAGGGAAAAGGGATTTCTTACAAAAGACCCTAACAATAAGGGTAAAGTATTTTATAATACTTTTACATTGCCAAGTCTGACTAATGTGATTAGCATATATTACTTTGTAATGTAGCAATAAGGGAATGATTAAAAAAAAAGTTGAATCAGATGATTGATACAGAAGAGATGAATCGCTTTATTTCTGTGAAGTATGTGGAGCAGCTATCTCACAGTGTGTTTTATTACCAGAGAAATATTTTATAGGTAAGAGTTCACTGGATGAGTCCTTAGTCCAGATTTTGTTAGTTCAGCACAGCATCATCTTGTTCTGTACTGAACATCTACCACATACTGCCTTTTCTAGGTATTAGTTTATTAAAGATTTCCCTGGAAAGCTTTCACTGTATTAACCCATTTCCTATCATAATGCTGTACTCAGAACACCAGATCTCATTGCTCTGGATAACTTAAGTAATTGCACTACTTTTGCCACCAGTTTTCCAAACAGTGTGCAAAAAGATAGCCATCTTTCTTTGCTATACCTGTCTTTATCATTTTGATGTCCTTTTTTTCTTCCACTTATCTGTCTGAAAAAGAATATCTAACAGAATGCAAATAAATCTCTTCTCACTCTTTTGCAAATGACAGTAAAATTTGTTCACCCAAGCTATGTTTCTGTCATTGGCAAAATGTATTTTACTTGTAAATGGTCATAGAGGTCATAGGTTAAGGGTGAAATATGAAATATTTAAGGGGCCATGAGAGGGAACTGCACTCAGTCAGTGTACCAGCAGAAATGGGAGGTGCAGGTTCGATTTCAACATTTAAGAGAAGTTTAGGCAAGTACGTGGATGTATGGAGGGCAATGGTCTGGGTGCAGGTCGATGGGGCTGTGCAGAATAATAGTTCAGCATGGACTAAATGGGGTGAAGGGTCTGTTTCAGTGCTGTAGTCTTTTTACTACATTGACCTCCATGAATTCTTACACCTCAAACTTGACTGGTCATTATATATGGTTCCATTCTCCTAGTTCTCTGAACCGCTACAAAACTGTAACATTCTCACTGAGTGTAATGCATGGACATACTCCAGCTGAGACCTCCTCAATGATTTATTGAGGTTCCAGTTAAGCTGCCGTCTCTGCTATTTCCTTTTTAATTCATAGGGATGAACTTGGGGACAGAGAAGGGTGTTAGTGGTTAGGTTAGGATTTAGGGATAGTGGTTTGGTAAAGTTAAAGGTCAGATTTGTTTCTAGGGACAGGATGTTAAGGAGATAGAGATCAGGCCTCTGCTCCGTGTTTGAAGCCTAGTAATGGGGATGGCTGACAAAGGACATCTGGAAACTAGGCCTTGATTTGCCCTTGATTTGTCCAGCAATGTGTACTTTGCTGCTCCACTTGTGTTCAAACTCCAGAGATGTGGACATTGGGATGAAGGATATCTGGAGACTAGGTTTCCACTCTGCACTCTATGGTCAGTGATGCGGACAAATGTCGGAAGACAACTGAGGATGTCAGGCTGTCCCAAGTTAGTCTCAGGATTGGATGTCTGTGTGAACAGGAGGCACGAGGGCTGGGCAGCTGGCAAGCCCAGAGAAAGAGTCTGGAATTCGGTCCCTGTCGTTGTCTAGTCCAGGGGTCAATACCAGAAGGTCCAGAAGTTGAAGCCTAGAGGTCCCAAGACTAGTCCTGAAGTTCCAAGTTCAAAAGTACAGTCAGCCCTCCACAAGAGAATGCTCCTCTGGGACATTGGTTCCGCGACCCCCCCCCCCCCCCACCCCGCAGATACCAAAAATTGCGGATGCTCAAGACCCTTATTTAACCTGTCTCAATGCGGTGTCTTTAGGACCCAGCGGAAACCCGGACTTTATTTAACCTCTTTCAGTGCGGTGGACTTTAGGACCTGGCGCAGCTCTGAATCCACAGTGTTTCTGTTCACGAAAGTAATCACGATCACGATTGAAAATAAGGTGGAAGTAATAAAGTGATCAGAAAGAGGTGAAATGTCATTGGAAAAGCGTTAGGCTACAATCGGTCAACAATCAGAACAATTTTAATGGAGCATGTGAAAGGCCCTGCCCCGATAAAAGCTACAATTATTACTAAGCAATGCAGTGGTTTAATTATTGAAATGCGTATGTTTCTTAAGTGTTTTATATGCATAGAAAGGTAAAATATATACTATGAAAAACGTTTTACTAACTGATGCTAAATAATACCGGATGTACCTATTTCGACTTACTTAAAGATGGGCTCAGGAACAGAGCTCATTCACAACCTGGGGACTGCCTGTACTTTTAAATTACTTATTATAGATAAGTATATCTAGATTACTTATAATACCTAATACAATGTAAATACTGTGTAAATAGTTGTTATACTGTACTGTTTAGGGAATAATGACAAGAAGAAATAGTCTGTACATGCTCAAACAACAAGAGAACTTCCGTGTTTTCCCCATCCACGTTTGGTTTCCGCGCATGGGGAACTCGCGGATAAGGAGGGCCGACTGTAAATATATTATCAAAATACATATGTCACCATATACAATCCTGAGATTCATTTCTTACGGGCGTACACAATAAATCTAAGAAATACAGAAGAATTAATGAAAGACCGTTCCCAACAGGACAAACAACCAATGTGCAAAAGACAACAAACTGTGCAAATACAAAAGAAACAAAAACCTAATGAATATCAGAAATATGACATGAGGGGTCCTTGAAAGTGAAACGGGTAGTGGGAACAGTTCAGTGTTGGGGTCAAGTGAAGTTATCCCCTCTGATGCAGGAGTCTGATGGTTGAGGGGTAATAACTGTTCCTGAACCTGGTGGTGTGGGTTCTGAAACTCCTGTACCACCTTCCTGATGGCAGCGGTGAGAACAGAGTGGGGGGTCCTTGAGAATGGATACTGTTGTTTTGCTATAGCACTCTGTGTAGATGTGCTCAGTAGGGGGAGGGCTTTTACCTGTGATGGACTGGGCCATATCCACTATTTTTGATAGGATTTTCCATTCAAAGGCATTGGTGTTTCCATACCGGGCCGTGATGCAACCAGTGAATATACTCTTCACCACACATCTATAGATGTTTTAGATGTCATGCCGAATCTTTGCAAACTGAGGATGTAGAGATGTTGCCAGACTTTCTTCATATTAGCACTTTCGTGCTGGACCCAGACAGATCCTCTGCAATGATAACACAGAGAAATTTAAAGTTGCTGGTCCTCTCTACCTATGATGCCCTGATCAGGGCTGGCTCATGGACCTCCAATTTCTTCCTCCTGAAGTTAATAATCAATCTCCCTCCTAATTTGTGATTTGACCAATGACAGTGGCATTGTCAGTAAGCTGAATTATGGAGTTGGAGCTGAGCATGGCCTCACAGTCATAAGTATGACGTGAGTAGAGCAGAGGATTAAGTATCCAGCCTTGTGCTGCACCTGAGCTGATGGAAGTTGTGGAGATGTTGTTGCCAATCTGAACTGAGTTCTGCAAGTGAGGTAATCGAGGATCCAATTGCACCCAGGGGTACTGAGGCATAGGACTTGAAGCTTATTGATTAGTTTTGAGGGGATGAGCTGAAGTTGATGAAGAGCATCCTGATGTATGCATCTTTGTTGTCCAGGTGTTCCAGGGTTAAGTTGGAGAACTGGCAGTGATTGTGGGTGAGAGGGAAGAAAGAGGCTTGTTTTTGCTGTTATTTTGTTGCTTGTGTTCTGCCAGGCATCGTGGGCATGCTGTGTTGGTGCTGGGAAATGGCAACACTTGCGGCTGCCTCAGTCACGCCCTGAGCGTGTGATGTTAACACGAGTGATGATCTACAGCTGATAAATAAATCTGAAGGCTGAGTGTATCTTCTTATCATTTTATGCAATTTGGATTGGTATGTATTTAATTTTCTGAAATAAGTCACATTTTGACATTGCACAGATTACAGTCCTCCTTCTCTGCGGGTTCCACATGCATGAATTCGACCAACCGCGGATCAGGAAAACCCGGAAGTTCTCTCTCCAGTACTTGTTGTTTGAGCACATACAAACTTTTTTCTTGTCATTATTCCCTAAACAATGCAGTATAACAACTATCTACATAGCATTTACATTGTGTTAGGTATTATAAGTAAGTCGGAACAGGTACATCCAGTATTGTCTTAGTATATAGTATATTTTTTCCTTTCTATGCATATAAAACACTTAAGAAACGTATGTATTTCAATAATTAAACCACTGCGTTGCTTAGTAATAATTGTAGCTTTCATCGGGGCAGGGCCTTTCACATGCTGCATTATTCTCACTTTATCCTTTAAAATTGTTCTGATCGTTGACCGACTGTAGCCTAACGCTTTTCTAATGATTGATGACGTTTCACCTCTTTCCGATCACTATTATTTCCACTTTATTTTCAATCGTGATCGTTTTCCGTCAACGGAACAGAAACACTGTGGGCGGAGGGTCCTAAAGTCCACCGCACTGAGACAGGCTAAATAAGGTACTTGAGCATCTACGTTTTTTGGTGTCCGCAGGGGGTCCTGGAATCAATCCCCCGCAGACAAGGAGGGCCGACTATATACACTTTTGCAGCTATTGGTTTAGATCTATCTGAACAAGGTTATAGGAGCTGGCATGACTCTGGTGGTCTAAATGGCCAGCTTTATGCAGATAATGAGATGTTTGTCTTGCAGATAGTGGGAAAAGTTGTCCAAGTAGGTTGTTAATCAGATGGGACATTGGACATAGCAGTGCCAAATGGAAGTTAATCCCAAGAACTGTGAGGTGATACTTTTTCGGAAGGCAAACAAGGAAGGATAGTAATTGGATAACTATGCACAATATTCCAAATGTGGCCTAAGAGATGATTTACTAAGCTGTGAAGTGATCTCCTAGCTCCTATATTCTATGCTGCAGCTGGTGAAGGCAAGCATCCTATATGCCTATTGTTGTACCCTATCAATCCATCTATGTTGCTGCTTTCAGGTCACCGCAGAATTTAATCCCAAGGTGTCTCTGTACATAAATGCTCCTAACTCTTAGGATTTGACTTCCCAAAATGCATTAAATTCCATCATTAACGCTTCACACAATTTTCCAATTGTTTCTGTAATATTGTTAAACAATATGGCTTGTTATTCACAACACCACTAATTGTGCCATCTGCAATGTACTAATTATACCTCCTACATTCATATTCAAATTGTTAACCTATGTCACAAACTGCAAAGGTTCAAGCACCAATTCCTATAACACACCATCAGTTGTTTTCATTTATTTCCAATGTGTTTTTCTTACAATAACAACGTTATTAAAAAGTGCAAGGAGAGAATGGACATTGTTTCCAGAAATTAAGTGAGGAGGCATTTTGGTATAGATGCTATAACAGGAATGCTAAGTGATAGAGTGTGTCTCCAAGCAGGACAATTGTGTGTTAAGAAGCAAATTTAAAATATGGGGAGTACACTGAATTAATTACAATTCAAGATGGCATTTTTGGATTTTTAAACTAGACTGAAAGATCAAAAGAATTCTGTTATAATAATCTTTTAGTTTCATGTGACCTGTCCTTATTTTTGCAGCATGACCTAGTGGCACTTTTAAAGGAGCAAAATAAAGAAATGCAACATTTGAGAAATAAGCTGATGAATGTGCAAGAGGCCAATGAACAAGTATGAAGATCATTATAAATTCAGTGAAGCACTCTTTGCAGAATTTGTCCGGATGGGTTAAGTGAGAGTTTTCTGCTGAATGTAACTTTTCTCATCTAGGTTCAGGCCATGATAGATGACAAAGCAAATGATTTGAAAATGTTAACAGAACAAATTCGTAAAGTGGATGGAACCATGGAACAAAAAAAGGAGGTAAATTGCTTCAGTTATGTGGAGATTTAAAATGATTGAACTTGTACCTTAATGTTGTTCCATTATGAGAACACTTAACCACCAAGCTCAACAGCAGCTTTTATTCCGCTGTTAAAGACATACCTCTTGTACAATGAAATGAACTTGGCGTCCAATCTACTTGTTTTCATCTTGCACTTTATTTTGTAGCTTTTATACCTTATTCTGAATTGTTATTGCTATTCTTTATTCTACCTCTACATTTTGTGTAATTTGCTTTGTATGAACAGTATGCAAGACAATCTTTTCATCGTATCTTGGTACATGTGACAAAAATAAACCATTACTAATTTTCAAGAAGGGAAATAGGATTAATGCTGTAAATTGTAGACTGGTGAATCTAAATTCAGTAGCAAGCAAGCTATTGGAAAGGAATACGAGAGGTAGGAGTTGCAAGCATTTGGAAAATCATGGGCTAATTATAGACCATCAGCATGGCTTTATGAAGGGCAAGTCAGGTCCTACTTACATAGTTCAGTTTTATGAGGGAAACTGGGATCCATGTCCATAGCTCCTTGAAATTGGTTGCAGAGTTTGATAAGGTGGTAACAAATAGCATGCTTGCCTTTATTAGTTAGGGCACTCATTTCAAGACACGAGAGTTATTTTGCTGTTTTATAAAACTCAGTTTAGACTGCATCTGGAGTATTCCCTTCATTTCTGGTCACTGCATTAGAGGAAGAATGTGGAGGCTTAGGAGAATGTGCAATGAATCTTGCAAATGTTTAGAGGGCATTTGCCAGAAGGAGAGTTTAGAAAATCTTGGGTTGTTTTCTCTGGAGCAAGAGAGGCTAAAGGGAGATCTTTTAGAGGTTTATGAGATTGTGTAAGGAAAAAGTCAGCTAAAATGGTTTTCCCAGGAATTAAATGTCTAATACTAGAGAGCATGAATTTAAGACCATGAGATGAGATGTAGGCCACTCGGCCCATTGAGTCTGTTCCACCATTCAATCATGGGCTGATCTAATTCTTCCAGTCATCCCCACTCTCCCGCTTACTCCCCATACCCTTTGATGCCCTGGTTAATCAAGAACCTATCTAACTCTGCCTTAATTGCACCCAATGACTTGGCCTCCACAACCGCTCGTGGCAACAAATTCCACAGATTTACCACCCTCTGACTAAAGTAATTTCTCCACATTTCTGTTCTAAATGGATATTCTTCAATTCTGAAATCGTGCCCTCTTGTCCTAGACTCCCCTGCCATGGGAAATAACTTTGCCATATCTAATCTGTACAGGCCTTTTAACATTTGGAATGTTTCTCTGAGATTTCCCCCCTTGTTCTCCTAAGCTCCAGGGACTAGAGCCCAAGAGCTGTCAGACGCTCCTCATACAGTAACCCTTTAATTCCTGGAATTGTTCTCATGAATCTTCTCTGAACCCTCTCCAATATCAGTATATCCTTTCTAAAATAAGGAGCCCAAAACTGCACACAATACTCCAAGTGTGGTCTCACGAGTGCCTTATAGAGCCTCAACATCACCTCCCTGCTGTTATATTCTATAACTCTAGAAATGAATGCCAACATTGCATTCGCCTTCTTCACCACTGACTCAACCTGGAGGTTAACCTTTAGGATATCCTGCACAAGGACTCCCAAGTCCCTTTGCATCTCTGCATTTTGAATTCTCTTCCCATCTAAATAGTCTGCTTCTTTATTTCTTCCACCAAAGTGCATGACCATACACTAGCCAACATTGTATTTCATTTGCCACTTCTTTGCCCATTCCCCTAGACTATCTAAGTCTCTGCCGGCTCTCTGTTTCCTCAACACCACCCGCTCCTCCACCTATCTTTGTATCATTGGCAAATTTAGTCACAAATTCATTAATCCCACAACCCAAATCATTGACATACATCATAAAAAGCAGCGGTTCCAACACTGAGCCCTGTGAAATTCCTCTGGTAACAAGCAGCCAGCCAGAATAGGATCCCTTTATTCCTACTCTCTATTTTCTGCCAGTCAACCAGTGCTCCACCCATGCTAGTAACTTCCCTGTAATTCCAGGGACTCTTACCTTGTTAAGCAGCCTCATTCAAAGGCTTTCTGAAAACCCAAGTACACTACATCCACTGCATCTCCTTTGACTACCCTGCCTGTAATTTCCTCAAAAAATTGCAGTAGGTTAGTCAGGCAAGATTTTTCCTTTCAGGAAACCATGCTGACTTTGGTCTAATTCGTCGTGTGCTTCCAAGTACTCCGTAATCTCATCCCTAACAATTGATTCCAACATCTTCCCAACCCCTGATGTCAGGCTAACTGGTCGATAGTTTCCTTTCTGCTGCCTCCCACCCTTCTTAAGTAGCGGAGTAACATTTGCAATTTTCCAGTCATCCAGTACAATGCCAGAATTTGTCGATTCTTGAAAGATCATTGTTAATGCCTCCACATTCTCTCCAGCTACTCCCTTCAGAACCCCAGGGTGCATTTCAACAGGTCCAGAAGATTTATCCACCCTCAGACCATTAAGCTTCCTGAGAACCTTCTCAGTTGTAACTTTCGTTGAACATACTTCACTTCCCTGACACTCTTGTATGTCTGGTATACTGCAGATGACTTCAACTGTGAAGCCTGATGTAAAATACGTATTCAGTCCCTCTGCCATCTCTGCATCTCTCATTACAATATCTCTAGTGTCATTTTCTATTGGTCCTCCATCTACCCTTGACTTTTTTTACATTTTATATACTTTAAAAAGCTTGTAGTATCTTCTTTGATATTAGTCATCAGCTTCCTTTCATAATTCATCTTTTTCTTCCTAATGACCTTCTTAGTTTCCTTCAAGTTTTTAAAAACTTCCCAATCCTCTACCTTCCCACTAGCTTTGGCTTCCTGTATGCCCTCTTTTGTTTTTATTTTGGCTCTGATTTCACTTGTCAGCCACAGTAGTGTCCTCCTTCCATTCGAAAATTTCTTCTTCTTTGGAATGTATCTGCCTTGCACTTCCCTCATTTTTTTTGCAGAAACTCCAGCCATTGCTGCTCTGCTGTCCTTGCTAGTGTCCCTTTCCAGTCAACTTTGACCAGTTCCTCTCTCATGCCATTGTAATTTCCTTTATTCCACTGAAATACCAACACATTGGAATTTAGTTTCTCCTTCTCAAATTTCAAAGTGAACTGAATCATATTGTGGTCACTGTTCCCTGGGGGTTTCTTAAGCACTCATATTACATCTGGATCATTGCTCAACAACAAACTGTTCTAAAAAGCCATCCCTCAGACATTCTACAAATTCTCTCTTGAGGTCCTGTTAAAATCCGCAACGATTTTTATAACATTGCCCTTCTGACACACCTTTTCTATCTCCAGCTTTAATTTGTTATCCAACCTAAACTTAAGGTGAGAGAGTAAAATTAAATGTAGATTTACAGGGCAGTTTTGTTTTTCATAGTGCTGGGTGCCTGGAATGCACTGCCTGAGGTGCTGATGTGCGACAGAGGTGATCAAGGGGCTCTTAGGTATACATTGACAGATGCGTATGGTGTAGGCAGAAGCAATCAGTTGGTAGACTTGGAGAGGTTGAAAACTAATTTGGCGGGGGGGTGGGAATCAGAGGGTGGACAGTTGGTGTACAAGTACTTGCAGCATACAGAGACACTGAGCAAGGAACAGGGAGGTGGGGAGTGGCATTGTTAATCAGGGTTAGTTTGACAGTTGCAGAAAGGGAGCAGATTGTGAAGCCTGTGTCTATTGAGTCAAAAACAGGAAGGGAGAAATTATTAGAACCATAGAACATTACAGCACAGAAACAGGCCTTTCTGCCCTTCTTGGCTGTGCTGAACCATTTTTCTGCCAGGTCCCACTGACCTGCACCTGGACCATATCCCTCCATACACCTCTCATCCATGTACCTGTCCAAGTTTTTCTTAAATGTTAAAAATGAGCCCACATTTACAACTTCATCTGGCAGCTCATTCCACACTCCCACCACTCTCTGTAAAGAAGCCCCCGCAATGTTCCCTTTAAACTTTTTCCCCCTTCATCCTTAACCCATGTCCTCTAGTTATTTTTTTTCTGCTAGCCTCAGTGGAAAAAGCCTGCTTGCATTCACTCTATCTATAACCCATCATAATTTTATATACCTCTATCAAATCTCCCCTCATTCTTCTATGCTCCAGGGAATAAAGTCCTAACCAATTCAACCTTTCTCTGTAACTCAGTTTCTCAAGTCCCGGCAACATCCTTGTAAACCTTCCCTGCACTCTTTGAACCATATTAATATCCTTCCTGTAATTTGGTGACCAAAACTGTGCACAATACTCCAAATTTGGCCTCGCCAATGTCTTATTCAAGTCAAGTCAACTTTTATTGTCATTTTGACCATAACTGCTGGTACAGTGCATAGTAAAAATGAGATTACATTTTTCAGGACCATGGCACAGTACAAAAACTAGACTGAACTATGTAATAAAAAAAAACAACACAGAGAAAGCTACACTAGACTACAGGCCTACACTGGACTGCATAAAGTGCATAAAAACAGTGCAGACATTACAATAAATAATAAACAGGACAGTAGGGCAAGGTGTCAGTCCAGGCTTCAGGTATTGAGGAGTCTGATAGCTTGGGGGAAGAAACTGTTACATAGTCTGGTCATGTGAGCCCGAATGCTTCGGAGCCTTTTCCCAGAAGGCAGGACGGAGAAGAGATTGTATGAGGGGTGCATGGGGTCCTTCATAATGCTGTTTCTTTTGCGGATGCAGCGTGTAGTGTAAATGTCCGTGATGGCAGGAAGAGAGACCCCGATGATCTTCTCGGCTGACCTCACTATCCGCTGCAGGGTCTTGCAGTCCAAGATGGTGCAATTTCTGAACCAGGCAGTGATGCAGCTGCTCAGGATGCTCTCAGTACAACCCCTGTAGAATGTGATCAGGATGGGGTGTGGGCCAATGTACCAAAAGCTCTCTTTACTACCCTAGCTACCTGTGATACCACTTTTAGGGAATTTTGTATCTGTATTCCCAGATCCCTCTGTTCTACTGCACTCCTCGGTGCCCTATCATTTACCTTGTAGGTTCTACCTTGGTTTGTCCTTCCAAAGTGCAATACCCCACATTTGTCTGTATTAAACTCCATCTGCCATTTTTCAGCCCATTTTTTTCAGCTGGTCCAGATCCCTCTGCAAGCTTTGAAAACCTTCCTCACTGTCCACTGCACCTCCAATCTTTGTATCATCAGCAAATTTGCTGATCCAATTTACCACATTATCATCCAGATCATTGATATAGATGACAAATAACAATGGACCCAGGACTGATCCCTGTGGCACACCACTAGTCACAGGCCTCCACTCAGAGAAGCAATCCTCCACTACCACTCTCTGGCTTCTCCCATTGAGCCAGTGTCTAATCCAATTTACTACCTCACCATGTATACCTAGCGACTGAATCTTCCTAACTAACCTCCCATGCGGGACCTTGTCAAAGGCTTTACTGAAGTCCATGTAGACAACATCCACTGCCTTCCCTTCATCCACTTTCCTTGTAAGCTTCTTGAAAAACTCTAATAGATTTGTTAAATATGACCTACCACGCACAAAGCCATGTTGACTCTCCCTAATAAGTCCCTGTCTATTTAAATACTTGTAGATCCTATCTCTTCGTACTCATTCCAATAATTTACCTATTACCGACGTCAAATTTTCCGGCCTGTAATTTCCCGGATTACTTTTAGGGCCTTTATTAAACAACGGAACAACATGAGCTATTCTCCAATCCTCCAGCACCTCACCCGTAGATACCGACATTTTAAATATATCTGCCAGGACCCCTGCAATTTCAACACTGGTCTCCTTCAAGGTCTGAGGGAATACCCTGTCAGGTCCTGGGGATTTATCTACTCTGATTTGTCTCAAGATAGCAAGCACCTCCTCCTGTTCAATCTGTATAGGTTCCATGACCTCACTACTTGTTTGCCTTAGTTCCATTGACTCCATGCCAGGTTCCTTGGTAAACACAGATGCAAAAAAACCATTTAAGATCTCCCTCATTTCTTGTGGTTCCATACATAGCCGACCACTCTGATCTTCAAGAGGACCAATTTTATCTCTTACTATCCTTTTGCTTTTAATATACCTGTAGAAGCTCTTTGGATTATCCTTCACCTTGACTGCCAAAGTTACCTCATGTCTTCTTTTAGCCCTCCTGATTTCTTTCTTAAGTATTTTTTTGCACTTTTTATACTTCAAGTACCTTATTTGCTCCCGGTCTCCTATACATGTCATACATCTCTCTCTTCTTCTTTATCAGAGTTCCAATATCCCTAGAGAACCAAGGTTCCTTATTCTTATTCACTTTGCTTTTAATCCTGACAGGAACATACAAACTCTGCACTCTCAGAATTTCTCCTTTGAAGGCCTACCATTTACCAATCACATCCCTGCCAGAGAACAACCTGTCCCAATCCACGCTTTTTAGATCCTTTCTCGTTTCTTCAAATTTGGCCTTTTTCCAGTTTAGAACCTCAACCCGAGGACCAGATCTATCTTTATCCATGATCAAGTTGAAACCAATGGTGTTATCATCACTGGAACCAAAGTGTTCCCCTACACACACTTCCGTCACCTGTCCTAACTCGTTTCCTAATAGGAGATCTAATATTGCATCCTCTCTGGACGGTACCGCTATATATTGATTTAGAAAACTTTCCTGAAAACATTTTATAAACTCTAACCCGTCTAGACCTTTAACAGTATGGGAGTCCCAATCAATACGTAGAAAGTTAAAATTCCCTATCACAACTTTGTTTCCTGCAGTTGTCTACTATCTCTCTGCAGATTTGCTCCTCCAATTCTCGCTGACTATTGGGTGGTCTGTAATAAAACCCTATTAATGTGGTCATACCTTTCCTGTTTCTCAGCTCCACCCATATGGCCTCAGTAAACAAGCCCTCTAATCTGTCCTGCCTGAGCACTACTGTAATCCCCCCACCCTTCACGTCTGAAACATCGGAACCCTGGAACACTGAGCTGCCAGTCCTGCCCCTCCTGTAGCTAAGTTCCACCAATGGCTACAATGTCATAATTCCAAGTGTCAATTCACACCCTCAGCTCATCAGCCTTCCCCACAATACTCCTTGCATTGAAATTGACACACCTCAGAAGATTATTACCACCACACACAACCCTTCTATTTGTGACTTTGCATGAACCTTTAATATCATTTATTTTCACCCCCACTCCACGATCTACTCTGGTTCCCATCCCCCTGCAAATCTAGTTTTAAACTACCCCCCCCCCCCACCCACATAGCACTAAGAAACCTCCCTGCAAGGATATTGGTCCCCCTGTAGTTCAGGTGTAACCTGACTCTCTTGTACAGGTCCCACCTGCCCCAGAAGAGGTCCCAATGATCCTGAAATCTGAAACCCTGCCCCCTGCACCAGTTCCTCAGCCACGTGTTCATCCTCCAGAGCATCCTATTCTTACCCTCACTGGCTCATGGCACAGGTAGCAATCCTGAGATTACCACCCTCGAGGTCCTGCTTTTAACTTCCTACCAAGCTCTCTATACTCACTCTTCAGGACCTCCTCACTCTTTCTTCCTACATCATTGGTACCGATGTGTACCATGACATCTGGCTGCTCACCCTCCCACTTCAGAATGCTGTGCATGCAATTAGAGACATCCCTGACCCTGGCACCCAGGAGGCAACAAACCATCCGGGAGTCTCTGTCACGACCACAGAACCTCCTGTCTGTACCTCTAACTATAGAGTTCCCTATCACTACCGCTCTCCTCTTGTCCCCCCTCCCTTCTGCACTGCAGAACCAGACTCAGTGCCAGAGATCTGGCTGCCACAGCTTGTCCCAAGTAAGCCATCCCCCCCCCCCCACAACAGTATCCAAATTGGTATACTTGTTGTTGAGGGGAATGGCCACAGAGCCACTGCTCTACCTGCCCTTCCCCCTTCCCTCGCCTGACGGTAACCCAATTACCTGTGCTCTGCTCCTTTGGCGTAACTACCTCCCTGAAACTACTGTCTATAAACTTATCATTCTCATGAATGATCTGGAGGTCATCCAGCTCCTGTTCCAGTTCCCTGAGCGGTCTGTTAGGAGCTGCAGCTGGATGCTCTTCTTGCAGGTGTCATTGTCTTCCCACATCCTGTAAGAGGAGCATTCCAACATCCTGCCTGGCATTCTCTCTACTCTAAATGAACAAAACAAAACTTACCAGAACCTACCCTTGCCTCTGCCTGTTCACACCGAAGCTTGTTGAGCCAAAGCCGACCCACTCTGACTCAGTCCACTCTGTTGTATGTTGCGGTCTCTTTTTTTTTTAAACCTTTGGTGTGCTACATCATGTGTCTGCACAGTCTAGCCTCTGCTCCCCGATCGGTTAGAGAAAATGGCTTCTCTCCGAGATGTCTTTAGTCCTTCACTCTTTGCCTCTTGTTTCGATTTAAAAGACCGTTGAAAAATTCCTCTCCTTTTTAAACCTTTGTTGTGCTACATCACGCGCCTGCACAGTCTAGCCTCTTTTCCCCAATCAGTAAAAAAAAAAATTGGCTTCTCTCCGAGATGTCTTTAGTCCTTCACTCTCAGCCACTTGCTTCGATTCTATTGGAGTTATTCAATAGACCCTACAATAGCAACAGGGAAATTGAGGAACAGATTGGGAGGCAGATTTTGGAAAGGTGCAATAATAAGAAGATTGTCATGGGTGACTTCACTTTCCCTAATACTGATTGACACCTCCTTAGTGCAAAAGGTTTGGATGGGGTGGAATTTGTTTGGTGTGCCTAGGTCTGACTGGATATATCAACAAGCTGATGAGAGGACAGGCCTTACTGGATCCGGTGCAAGGCAATGCAATCAGATCTCTTAGTGGAAGAGCATTTAAGAGACGGTGACCACAACTGACTGATCTTTGCCATAGCTTTGGAAAGGGATAGGAGCAGACAGTATGGGTAAGGTTTTAATTGGGGGAGAGAGAAATTATGCTATTAGGCAGGAACTTGGGAGCATAAGTTAGGAAGTACTTGTGGAAATGCACAATGGAAATGTGGTGGTTGTTCCGAATTGGATTAAAGAAATATCCAAGATGTATGTGAAGAACAGGAGGATGACTAGGGTGAGGGAAGAACTGATCAGGGATAGAGGAGGAAATAAGTCCCTGCAGTCAGAGGAGAAAGGTGGGTCCTTAATGACATCCCTGACAAAGGGTCTCAGTCTGAAACGTCGACAGTGCTTCTCCTTATAGATGCTGCCTGGCTGCTGTGTTCCACCAGCATTTTGTGTGTTGTTCCTTAATGATTACTTTGTTTCAGTCTTCCCCAGTGTGAGGAACCTTGAATTAAAACTGGCTGATATGCTGAACCATATCTATGTTAAGAAAGAGGATATGCTGAAACTTTTGAAAAAGATTAGGTTGCTTACATCCCTGGGATTGGACACGATATACTCCAGCTTGCTGTGGGAAGCAAGGGAAGAGTTTGACGTGTTTTGGTGATGACCTTTGCGTCCTTACTCGCTACGGGAATAGTACCAGATGGCTGGAGGGTGGTATATATTACTCCTTTGTTCAAAAAAGGCAATAGGGATAACACTGGGATTTATAGACCAATGAGTCTTATTTCCGTGTTTGGCAAGTTATTGGAGAAGATTCTTAGAGACAAAATAATTAGGGAGAGTCATCATGGCTTTGTGAAGGGCAGATCATGCCTCATGAGCCTGATTGAATTCTTTAAGAGTGTGAAATTGATGAAGGTAGGACCTTGGATGTGCTAAAATGTATTTTAGTAAGGCTGTTGATAAAGTTCCTCATGGTAGACTCATCCAGAAAATCAGGAGGCGGGGATCCAGGAAAACTTAACTGGGTGGATACAGAGTGATGTTGCACCTCTATAAAATCCTGGTTTAGCTACACTTGTATTTAATTCTGGTCGCCATTATAGGAGTGATGTGGAAGATTCACAGAAGGTGCAGAGGGAATTCACTGGGATGCTGCCCGTCTTGTGAGGATAGGATGAGCAAGCTCTAGCTTTTCACTTTGGAGCAAAGGAGGATAACTGGTGACTTGAAAGAGGTTTTAAAACAGGGGCATTTGAGACTTAGGCACGTGCATGATAGAAAAATAAAGGACTACATAGGAGGAGAGGCTTGCGTTGATCGAAGTGGGTTATAAGTGTTGACAATTCATCAATACATCTAGGCGAGGCAACTCACTACGCAGCTCTTAATTAATCAAAGCTCATACTCTATTGTCTCTGCATAAGCAACAGTGTAGCTACGTTAACCCCTGGCCAACAACTTAAAATATAAATTCTACTGCTCCCTCTGTACCAGTACTTACTTGAGTCACTTTTCCAATTTATAACAGGGAAACAGAGATCTCCTGTTGGCCGGATGATCAATCCTTTCTCCCAACCCCTGGGTGGGGATCCTTCCTTGCAATACTTGGTCTCTAGAGTTCTTGCTCCTTTGCATTTGAAGCTCCTTACTTTTCAACACTTATCAGTTCAAAAGTTGCGCTTCAATCTTGTTGGCTTCAGCTTATCTGACTGAACTATGTCAGATTCCCACTGGATGTAGTCCAAGAGCTACACAACTTCGTGCCCCAGGTGACTTTTGTTCTATTCAAGTCTGGTTCAAACTAGATAAACCAGGTCACCAAGACACTGGGCTGAGATTGCGAGATTATTCCTGCAAACCTGCCATTGTGCACAACAAACAGCTTATCTGAGGATGGTCTCAGGTTTAGCAGATCAGTGGTGCAAACTCCTTGAGTGCATGTTCGATTGCTCTGATTAAATTATCGCAGAGCAAGAATCAGTTCATCTAACAATTCTCAAAATAGAAGTTACAGAGCAGCTTCACAAAATGGCAGCCTTC
This sequence comes from Hypanus sabinus, assembly GCF_030144855.1. Taxonomy (NCBI): domain Eukaryota; kingdom Metazoa; phylum Chordata; class Chondrichthyes; order Myliobatiformes; family Dasyatidae; genus Hypanus; species Hypanus sabinus. Next base: position 62,279,491 of record NC_082706.1, on the reverse strand, counting down.
ATTCCTTTAAGCACACAGCAACATTTTGTGTGTGTTGTTTGAATTTCCAGCATCTGCAGATTTCCTCATGTTAGCAAGAACAAAGACTACTTCCACAGTCCTTGACCCATTTGAGTTTGATGTTTTCCACATTTTAATTCCTGCATGGCCAACGAAAAGTTAACATAACATTGTGGGCCAAATGGTTTGTACTTTGCTGTGTTCAGTTTTCCTAACTGATTATTTATTTCATGATTAATTATTGTCTGGAACATAGGTAAATAACCTCACCTGTAGTTTCCTGCCTCCATTTTTGAAGAAGGTTTTACTTTCAGTGTTCTGGTACTTTTCTGGGTCTTAGCGAATTCTAACATTTTTTTAGCAATGGGTCTGTTATCTCTCTAGCCACTTCCTTTAAAACACTAGCGTGCAGTCCATCAAGTCCTGATGAGTTGTCTGCCTGTTATCCACTAAATTTCTCTTGTTGGGGCTAGTGAGTTATGGGCATGGTACGTTGATGCCAGAAGTGTGGCGATATTAGCGGCTGCTCCCTCCACGATCGGGGAACTATGATGCAAACAGCACATTTTACTCTTTCAGTGTTCTGATGTAAATTTGACAAATATCTTAGAGGCTATTTCTGGTATGTTCGTGGACTATCTTCACCTGTCCCGTGGCATCGATTTACAATAAAGTGCTGTGAAACAGTTAATGGCATGCAAAGTGAATATCGACAGGATAAAATATATGCAAAACCAACTCTCAACTTGATTTGGAAAAATTGAAAATATAAATTGAATTACTTGCAGGAAGATGATCGAAAAATGGCAAAACAAGTTGAAGAGCTTGAATCTCTGGAAAACAAAAAAAGGTTTTTGCAGAAGACCTCAAAGACCATGAAGGAAGAATTAGATGAAGCAATTGGACAACTGAAAGCAGCTAAATACCGGTTTGTACAGGTTCATTTGTCATAGTATTGGGAGAGGTGGTTTAGTCAATAGAATCTATAATAAAAATATAATTTCCATTTAAGATTTCACTTCTCAGTTTTCTGACTTTATTTAGGATTTGATAATTGATTAAGATTATAAGCTCAAAACTAGTAAGAACAGACCATAAGACTAAGGAGCAGAAGTCGGCCATTCAGCCCATCAAGTCTGCTCCGCCATTTTATCATGAGCTGATCCATCCTCCCATTTAGTCACACTCCCCCGCCTTCTCACCATAACTTTTGATGCCCTGGCTACTCAGATACTTATCAATCTCTGCCTTAAATACACCCAATGACTTAGCCTCCACTGCCGCCTGTGACAACAAATTCCATAGATTCACCACCCTCTGGCTAAAAAATTTTCTTTACTTCTCTGTTCTGAATGGGTGCCCTTCAATCCTAAGTCATACCCTCTTGTACCATGGGAAACAACTTTGCCACATCCACTCTGTCCATGCCTTTTAACATTTGAAATGTTTCTGAGGTTCACCCTCATTCTTCTAAACTCCAAGGAGTACAGTCCAAGAGCAGTCATGTTCCTCATATGGTAACCCTCTCATTCCTGGAATGATTCTAGTGAATCTTCTCTGAACCCTCTCCAATGTCAGCACATCCTTTCTTAAATAAGGAGCCCAAAACTGCACACAGTACTCCAAGTGAGGTCTTACCAGTGCCTTATAGAGCCTCAACATCACATCCCTGCTCCAATGCTGTATTCCTCTAGAAATGAATGCCAATATTGCATTCCTCTTCTTCACCACCGACTCAACCTGCAGGTTAACCATAAGGGTATACCGCACGAGGACTCCCAAGTCCCGTTGCATCTCAGAACTTTGAATTCTCTCCCTGTTTAAATAATAGTCTACCCATTTATTTCTTCTACCAAAGTGCATGACCGTACATTTTCTGACATTGTATTCTCCCAATCTATCCAAGTCTCTTTGCAGACTCTTTGTTTCCTCAGCACTACCGGCCCCTCCACCTATCTTTGTATCATCAGCAAACTTGGCCACAAAGCCATCTGTTCCATAATCCAAGTCATTGATATACAAAGTAAAAAGAAGTGGCCCCAACACGGACCCCTGTGGAACACCACTGGTAACCCGCAGCCAACCAGAATGGGATCCCTTTATTCCCACTTTCTATTTCCTGCCAATCAGCCAACGCTCTATCCATGTATGTAACTTTCCCATAATTCCATGGGCTCTTGCTTAGCAGCCTCATGTCTGGCACCTTGTCAGAGGCCTTCTGAAAATCCAAATACACAACATCTACTGCATCTTCCTTGTCTAGCCTACTTGTAATTTCCTCAAAGAATTGCACTAGGTTTGTCAGACAGGAATTTCCTTTAAGGAAACCATGCTAAGTTCTGCCTATCTTGTCATATGCCTCCAGGTACTCTGTAACCTCATCCTTGACAATCAACTCCAACAACTTCCCAACCACCAATGTCAAGCTAACAGGTCTATAATTTCCTTTTTGCTTCCATGCCCCCTTCTTAAATAGTGGAGTGACATTTGAAATCTTCCAGTCCTCCAGAACCATGCCAGAATCTATTGACTTTTGAAAGATCATTGCTAATGCCTCTGCAATCTCCACTTCAGAACAGGAGGGTGCATTCCATCTGGTTCGGGAGATTTACCCTTAGAATATTCAGCTTCCTGAGTACTTTCTCTGTCGTAATTGTGACCGCACACACTTCTCTTCCCTGACACCCTTGAGTGTCTGGAATACTGCTGATGTCTTTCTCAGTGAAGACTGATGCAAAATACTCGTCCAGTTCCTCCGCCATCTCCTTACCTCCCATTACAATTCCTCCAGCATAATTTTCTATTGGTCCTATATCTACTCTCATCTGTCTTTTACTCTTTATATACTTGAAAAAGCTTTTAGTATCCTCTTTGATATTACTTGCTAGCTTCCTTTTATAGTTAATCTTTTCTCTCTTAATGACTTTCTTAGTTTCCTTTTGTAAGCTTTTAAAAACTTTCCAATCCTCTGTCTTCCCACTAATTTTTGCTTCCTTGTATGCCCTCTCCTTTGCTTTTACTTTGACTTTGATTTCTCTTGTCAGCCACGGTTGCATCCTTTTTCCATTCGAAATTTTTTTTTTTGGAATATATCTGTCTTGCACCTTCCTCACTTCTCGCATAAACTCCAGCCACTGCTGCTCTGCTGTCCTTCTCACTAGTGTTCCTTTCCAGTCAACTTTGGCCAGTTCCTCTCTCATGCCACTGTAATATCCTTTACTCCACTGAAATACCGACACATCGGATTTCGGCTTCTCTTTCTCAAATTTCACAGTGAACTCAATTTTGTTGTGATCACTGCCTCCTAAGGGTTCCTTCAACTCAATCTCTCTAATCACCTCTGGTTCATTATACAAAACCCGATCCAGTACAGCCGATCCCCTAGTGGGCTCAACAAGTTGTTCTAAAAAGCCATCTCGTAGAAATTCTACAAATTCTCTCTCTTGAGATCCAGTGCCGACCTGATTTTCCCAATCCACTCGCATGTTAAAATCCCCTACAATTATCATAACACTGCCTTTCTGGCAAGCCTTCTCTATTTCCTGACTTAATTTGTAGTTCACATCACTGCAGCTATTTGGAGGCCTGTAGATAACTGCCATCAGGGTCCTTTTACCCCTGCGATTTCTTAGCTCAACCCATAGAGATTCTGTACCTTCCGATCCTATGTCACCTCTTTCTAATGATTTAATATCATTTCTTACCAATAAAGCCACGCTACCCCCTCTGCCCACCTGCCTATTCTTCTGATACACCATGTATCCTTGGACATTCAGCTCCCAGAGACATGCATCCTTTAGCCACATCTCAATGATGGCCACAATATCATACCCGCCAATCTGTAGCTGTACAACAAGATCATCCACCTTATTCCTTATGCTGCATGCATTTAAGTATAACACCTTAAGTACAGTGTTTGGTATTTTTTTGCTTTGATTGCACTGCAACTCATCCCAATGGCTGCAAATTTGCCCCATCACTTGCCTGTCCTTCCTGACATCTTTACTGCTCACTATCTTAGATTTATTTCTGTTTTCCCCCTCCTCCACTCTATCAGGTTCCCAGACCCCTGACAAATTAGTTTAAACCGTCTCTAACAGCTCTATTAAACCTTCCCAACAGGATATTGGTCCCCTTCAGGTTCAGGTGTAACCCATCCTTTTTGAACAGGTCATACTTCCCCCAGAAGAGATCCCAATGATCCAACAATCTGAAGCCCTGCCCCCTGCACCAGTCTCTCAGCCACGCATTCATCTGCCTGATCCTTCTATTCTTGTCCTCGCTAGCACATGACTCAGGTAGCAATCCTGAGATTACTACCCTGGAGGTCCTGCTTCTCAACTTCCTTCCTAGCTCCTGGAAATCTCTCTTCAGGACCTTCTCCCTTTTCCTATCTGTGTCACTGGTACCAACATGTACCAAGTCAAATCACTTTTATTGTCATTTGGACCATAACTGCTGGTACAGTACATAGTGAAAATGAGACAACGTTTTTCAGGACCATGGTTTTACATGACACAGTACAAAAACTAGACTGAACTACATAATAAAAAAAAACCACAGAGAAATCTACACTGGACTGCATAAAGTGCACAAAAACAGTGCAGGCATTACAATAAATAATAAACAGGACAGTAGGGCAAGGTGTCAGTCCAGGCTTTGGGTATTGAGGAGTCTGATAGCTTGGGGGAAGAAACTGTTACATAGTCTGGCCGTGAGAGCCCGAATGCTTCAGAGCCTTTTCCTAGATGACAGGAGGGAGAAGAGATTGTATGAGGGGTGCATGGGGTCCTTCATAATGCTGTTTCCTTTGCGGATGCAGTGTGTAGTGTAAATGTCCATGATGGCAGGAAGAGAGACCCCGATGATCTTCTCAGCTGACCTCACTATCCGCTGCAGGGTCGTGCAATCCGAGATGATGCAATTTCCGAACCAGGCAGTGATGCAGCTGCTCAGGATGCTCTCAATACAACCCCTGTAGAATGTGATGAGGATGGGGGGGGGGATGGACTTTCTCAGCCTTTGCAGAAAGTAAAGTGCTGCTGGGCTTTCTTTGCTATGGAGCTGGTGTTGAGGAACCAGGTGAGATTCTCCGTCAGAAGAACACCAAGAAATTTGGTGCTCTTTACGATCTCTACCGAGGAGCCATTGAAGAAAGCTGGCTGCTCGCCCTCTCCCTTCAGAATATTCTGGACCCGATCTGAGACATCCCATACTCTGGCACCTGGGAGGCAACACACCATCCGGGTATCTCTATCAGGCTCACAGAATCTGTCTGTTCCCCTAACTATGGAATCCCTTATGAATACCGCATTCCTCATCTCCCTCCTTCCATCCTGCACAATAGCGCCAGGTTCAGTGCCAGAGACCCGGTCACCATGTCCGTCCCCTGTCAGGTCATCCCCCTCAACAACATCCAAAACAATATACGTTGCTTGGGGGGGGGGGGGGGGGGGAGGTGCAGCCACAGGGGTGCTCTCCACTATCTGGGCATTTCCCTTCCCTCTCCTGACAGTCACCCAGTTTTCTGACCCTTGTAGCCTGGAGATGACTACCTCCCTGTAGCTGCTGTCTATCACCTCTTCACTTCCCCTAATAAGCAGTCGGTCAGCAAGCTGCAGCTCCAGATCCCTAACACATTCTCTGAGGAGCTGCGTCTCGGTGCACCTGGCGCAAATGTGGCCATCAGGGTGTCTGGAGTTCTCCCAGGATTCCCACATCTGACATCCTGAACAAAGCACTAACCCTGCTAACATGCTACCTAATTCTACAGGAATGAAACAAGGAAAAATAAGTCTACTCACCCACTTACCTCGCCAAACACACAAACTTTTTAAACCGTTAGCTGTGTGAGCCCTGCTGTTCCTCCATCTGTCTGGGCCGATTTGCCATGGGGTAAAAAAGACCACCTCCTAAGTTAATTAGATTAATTCAAGGAGCTGACCGGCCTTACTGGACTGGGAGCAAGCTCATCCTCTGCTCACTGAAGCCCCTCAAGCCAAAGCCTTCCTACTCTGTCTCCCAATGTTCCGCACCGTTAATCTGCTCGCTTTTTAAACTCTGCCGCTGTCTCAGAGGCCGACCTTCACGCGCTTGCGCAGTCGTGCCCCGTTCAAACTGCCGAAGAAATGACTAGGAGCATTGCCCTGAGAAGTCCCCAAACAGAGCTCTGTTGCTGGAAGTGGTTGCCAGATGGCAGAGAAAAAAGATATAAGCATGTGTTCAAAGCCGCTTTGATGAAATGCAACATTCCCACAGTTCCTTGGGTCACAGGAGCGTTGGAGGAGCAGAATCTTGGAGGCCATGCATTGGGAGGTCATGCTTCAGCAGCAGAAAGTGTGCACCCTGTCCTAGATTAACCAATTATAGTTCCATCAGCCACTATCTGCTCCATCTGTGGAGTCTGGCCTTGTGTGCCACCTCAGAAGCTACAATAGGGGAAGCAAGTTGTCCTTGAAGCTGAGCTGCCTCCTAAAGCGGACTAAATGCAGCTTGATGCGTTGTCATTAACACCATCCCTGACTTTGCTCTATTTATCTGGATAGGATTTGTCCTATTTATTGTGAGCTGGGATGTACTGTGGCATTTTTCAAATATTTTAAAATCTTATTAACACTTGTCATAGGATTTATAGTACACACAAAATCTTGTGCAAAGCAATTCGAGGCACATCTTCCTCTCACTTGAATTTTCCAATTGCCTGTTAAAGATTAAGGCTTTCTTCCAGTACAATCTTGCACAAGTTTTGACTGGCAGAGCTGAACCTTGCATTAGAGCCTTAGCTCCCAACTCATTGGCACGGCATAGGCCACTCCCAAAGCATTTGTCCAGCAACAGAAGCATGAAAGGCATTAAAGCAGAGATTCCTTCTCTCCTCTGTTTGTTAGCTATCAAATGTGTCATTTCATTTGAATATTTCAAATTCAGTTAGTCAATAACCTTCAGTTTCTCAAGAACTGTAAAAAAAATACAGTTGTCATTGAAAACATTCACATATACATTAATTAAATCAAAACTTTGTGCTTAAGTTTACCAATTCAGGATGGGAAATCTGTAAAGGTTAATGCCACCCAATAGATTTCATGGGGAGTCTTGTGAATAATAATGATCAGCTTAGGGGCAGAAAACAGTAGCTGAATAGTTTGTAGGTATTTAAGTCTGATATAGGGTTTGATATTTATGAAACTAGATCAGCATGGAATAGGAGAAATAATATAATCCTCAGAAATTTTAATCTATAATTGACTCCACAGATAAAATGGATTCTAACAATGTAGATAATAAATTGCTGGAATGTATCTGGGAATGATTTCTGCATCATTATGGTGAGGGATCAACAGGCTTTTCCTTACATGTACTGGGCTAGAAATAGGAAGATTGTACAGTTTAACACACGGCTAAGGAGTTGTTGGAGGAGGATAGGCTTCAGACTTTTGGATAATTGGGTTCTCTTCCAGGGACGGTGGCTAATATGCTATTGGCAAGATTTGCTAGAAGAGCATGGGCGTGGGGGTGAGGAGGTTTAAACTAGAGTTGCAGGGAGATGGGAACCAGAGTGCCAGAACAGGTAGTAGATGGATATGAGAAATGTTGTTGAGACCGCAGACAAATCCAGGAATGGAAAAGAGTTGAGATGTTATGTTGAAGTAGTTTGAAGCATTGTTGAGGCCTAATTAGGAGTATTGTGCTGTTTTGGTCACCTACTTCTAGGAAAGATTGAAAGAGTACAGAGGAAATTTGCAAAGCTGTTGCAGGACTCAGAGGATATGATTTATAAGGAAAGAGTGAGTAGGTTAGTTTATTCCTTAGAATATAGACGATTAAGGGGAGTTTTGATAGAGGTGCACAAAATTATTAGGGTAAATGCAAGCTAGCTTTGATAGTCTTTCATGAGCTGGAGTTGGCTGCACTTCCCGCAAGTGTAGTCATCAGGAAGACTATCAGGTTCCGTGAATTCCCACATCCACTGCCATACTTGCACAATGGGCCACCAAGACCAAATCTTCTAACCTGTTTCCTTGGCCTCAGCCTCTTCTCATCGAAGCCTCTTGAGTTAAAGCCTGAAGCTCCTACTCTCACCGCTGGCCTACTCCCAACAATAGCCGCCTGCTTGTCCCTTCCGTACTTTTATTTATTTCACAGTGCTCTGCTCCCAACACTGACTGGACCTCTGGAACTCAGTTCCTCAACTAATGAAGGCCAGCACACCATACTCATCCTTAACAACGTCAAAAATCTAAGAGGCATCTTTGCAAGATCTATTAACATAGAAACCAAGATCCCACATTCCCTCCATAATTAAATATCCTGCATTTAACCATGCATTCTGCCTTCAAGTTTGACTTTTGAAAGTGACCACACATTTCCAGATTGAACTCCACCGGCCTCTTCTCAGCCTAACCATGCATCCCATCAATGCCACACTGTAGCCAACGAAAACCTCAACAATCCACAAGACCACCAACCTTCATGTCTTCTGGAAACTTACTGACATGTTTGCTATGTACAAAGTAATTCTGAATCCACACAGGTAAGTTTCCCTCATCCCATGTCTCATGACTTTCTGAATGAACGTACCATGGGGAACCTTGTCAAATATCAAGAACGATATGCATCATATAAACTACTCTGCCTTTATTGATATGTTTTGACACTTCCTCAAATAATTCAATCAGGCTCATGAGGCATGACCTGACACTCTCAAAGACATGCAGTTATGTCTAATCTGGAAAGTTTCCTTAATCAGTAGATAGAAGTCCCAAAGAGAGAGTGCAACACTTGATCTCCTATTAAGGAATGAGAGAGGCTTGATGATAGTTTGTGTAATGGAACAGTTTCCATCTTGTGATCGCTATTAGTTTCAAGGCAATTATGGATAAGGATAGGTCTGATCCTTGCGTTGAGATTCTAAATTGGAGAAAGGCTAATTTTGATGGTATCAGAAAGGATGTGGCGTGTGGATATGGACAGACTCGTTTCTGACAAAGGTGTACCTTTGGGAGACCTTCAAGAGTGAAATTTTGAGAGTACTAACCTTGTATGTGCCTGTCAGAATAAAAGGCAAAGATAATAGGTTTAGGGAACCTTGGTTTTGAGAAATATTGAGGTTAAGAAAAAAAGGAGGCACATAGCAGGTATAGGCAGGTAGGGACAAATGAGGTTCTTATGAAATATAAGAAATGCAAGTGAACACTTAAAGAAATCAGGAGGGCTAAAGAAAGGCAAGACGTTGCTCTAGCAGACAAGGTGAAGGAGAACCCCAAGGGTTTCCAGAGATATGTTCAGAACAAAAGGAAGATCAGAATGGTAACTTGTGTGGGGCCACAAGACAGAGGGCATCCTAGATGGATTTTTAATTTGCATCTGTATTTATTCGGGAGATATAGATGTGAGGCAAAGCAGTAGTAAGGTCATGGACCCTATACAAATTACAGAGGAGGTGGCATTTGCTTTCTTGAGGAAAATTAGGGTGGACCTATCCCCAGGGCCAGACAAGATGTTCCCTTGTACCCTGTTCGAGGCAAGTGCAGAAATTGCAGCCTATGTCTAAAATAAATAGCCTATGTCTGCTATTATAGGTATGATTTTTTATTCTATAATCTTAGTTAACAATTTAAGACTAAATGGGAGCAGGTGAATTTCCACCTTTCAGATAATTCCCCTTCTCCCACAGGTGCCTCTTGATCCACTGAGTTCCCAGTGTTTCTGCATTTGCCGTCTCTTGTGTCCTCCAACCTATCCAATCTCTTAAAAATGAAACATACAGTCCAAGCAACAAATTGGTGAATCTTCTCTGCACCTTCTGCAGTGCAATGCAAATACCCATGTCAGGATGGTGTTTGTTGACTATAGTTCAGTGCTTAACACCTTCATTTCCACAGTTGCATCGTTGTCTGGCATGGGGGGGGGGGGGGGAGGGCGTGGTGGCTACTGCACAGGATCAAAAGAAGCTGCAGAAATGAGTCAGCTCCATCTTGAGTACGAGTCTCTATTGTATCCAAGACACCTTCAAGGAGCAGTGCCTCAGAAAGGATTTGTCCACGATTAAAAGACATTCATCACCTAAGACCGTCAGCGATTCAGATACAGCTTCTTCCCCTCTGCAATCTGATTTCTAAATGGACAATAAGCCCAAGAACACTACCTCACTGTTTTAAATGTATACTACTTCTGTTTTGCACTATTTTTAATTTAACTTTAACATACGTAAATATACTTAGTGTAATTGATTTACCAATTTTTTTCTATATTATCATCTATTGCATTGTACTGTTGCACTAAATTAACAAATTTCACAACATATGCCAGTATTAGACATTTTGATTCTTATGATGTCTTGGTCAGAGCTGTACATAGTGCTCAAGGCTTGACCTAAGCAATGTTATAAAGCTGGAATATGACTTTATCTTACTTTCAGTGACACAGCTGATGAAAGCAAACATACCCATATGCCTTCATCGTTTTATCAATCTGTGCTGCCATTTTAAGGGATTTATGGGCTTGTACGTCAAGGTTCTTGTGTTCACTTGCCTTTTCCTTGTTTCAACTTCCAATATTCATCTTCCTGATAATCATTATTATTCAATGGCTTAAGACAATCCTTGCTACCCACAGGACAGGACTTTTGTCTTCAAACTTGTATTCCTACCTCTACATTCATATCCAAACATCAAAAACATCAAGGATGCCAGCACTAGCCCTTGCTAGGATCAGCATGAGAGTCCCAAGAATTCTCTCAGATTCTCAATGTTCTGCTCATGGGGAATGGGGGGTAATAAACTATTTCACTGCCAGATTCTGGGACAAATGTTACTCCTCTCTAAAAGGTTGTACTATATGATTTGCTTGCCAGGGCTGATGAAGTGGAGCTGAAGATCACAGAAGCAAAGAGAAAAGCGAAAAACGACTTGCACTTTGCCTTGGAGACAATGATCCAGCATGTTACCATTATAGAGGTGAGGATCTTAAAATTCATATAGCTGGTAAGAAAAATGTGTATGGGAAAGGTCTGTAATTTATACCTCTAGACCAAGTCATGGCCTTTTCAATTATGTCAATTAATTTCAGCTGGCTGGGCTGGAACCATTTGAGTGGCAGTGGGTGACCAGACCAGTACACAATGTTACAGAAACTATAAATAGGGTCAGTAATAAGAATCTTTTTCCTTTGCTAGTATTTAAAGCAAAGGGGAGACAAGACACCATAGCATGTTCCACAGAGATCTCAAAAGAGTGTTGATTTTGGAAGATGGGTCTGTGGCAAATATTCCATACTAGTTTTTGGGAGGACAATGTCAGAGTATTAGTGCATTTGGTAAAAGGCTGTATAGAGACAGAGAATAGCGTGGAAAGGTCCTTTCCAAATTACAGTTGTAAAAGGAGGACTCAATCCTTTGTGCTTAACTTCTTACAGCATATTGTAATTCTAAGGCCTTCCCTGCAGGATAGATTATTTTATTTTTGTTTAGAGATACTGCACAGTAACAGGTCCTTTTGGCCTGACAAGCCTGTGCCAAACAATTAACCTTCTAACCCATGTGTTTTTGGGATGTGGGAGAAAAGTGAAGCACCACAGGGAGAACTCTTTACCAACGGTGAAGGGAATTGAACTTGAGTCACTGATGTGTACGTATTTGTGCTGAATGTGAAACAAGAGGATAGGTCAATTAAATATGTAAATGGAAGAGCTTTAGATTTTGGGATCTCTGGGATTGTTTCTGGGGAAGATGGATGTGTACAAAAAATGCTGGACCTGTAACAAGCACTAAGTTCAAGTTTAATTGTCATTCAAACATACACATGTATGCAGCATTCGTCTGGGACAAAGTGCAAATCGCAGTGCCAACAGTCACACACGGCACATACGGCGTGTATAATAATAGCAGAAAAACATGGTTACAAAGAAATTAATTTTAAAGAAAATGTATAACCCAAATCCCTGAATGTCATGGCCTGTTGATTGATGCTGCATGGAAGTTGCCTGCAGCCATGTTTTTGTAAGAACAGCTTGCAGCTCACGTGTGCAGCTGTGGACAAATGGAGGGGACAAGCCCGACCCAGTAAGGAACACAGCAGCTATTTCTGCAACAGGCCATCCTGAGGCAAGCATTAAGGCCTTGTCCATGCAACAGCCAAGGCAACGCATCTCCACTGCCATCAGTCTCGCCAATAAACCAATGAATCAGACTCGTAGTATTCTACATTACCGATGTTCAACAATCACAACAAAAATATTCTAGCCAGCTACCTGCACTGTCCATTGGACTGTGCTCTGCGCACTGCCTCTGACATAGGCAATGTTGCCCTGTGTGCAATAAGTCCAGCCCTACTGCTATCGATCACCTGCCGTACTTGGTGTTCTTAATATCGAATTGTGTCTTGAGATCATAAAAAAGGCGTAAAAGATGAACAATTACACCTTTTCATTGAACCCAGAGAACCCCAAAAGGGGAGCAACCTTGTGGAAAAGAAAAGGTGAAATGTCCTTTGTGGAAAGGTTTACTGCTGCTGTTCAAGAGTGTTTGAAGCTAATGTGGCAGGTAAGTAGGAGACAGTGTAGAATGGTTGGCAGCAGGAGTTTGTTCAATAGACTCAAAGGAAAAGCAAGTCAATGCAGCAGGAGTGGCAGATATGAGTGAGACGAATGGAAGAGTGACGTGTCTATTTTAATCAAGATTAGCAAGGCAAATGAACTGGGAGTATTGATTAGAATGTGTTTGTTTGCACAGAGACATGGTTGAGAGAAAGGCAACGCATTCAAATGGGGAGCTGATAATGATGGATTGTGCTTTCAGGTGGAATGTGGATGGGATGGAAAGATCAAAGAATAACATCTCGAGCTTCAGAGGCTGAACGCAGGTCTGAGAGATAGGATAGAGACAGTCATTTTCACAGGAGTGAAAATTGCATTTTAGTTGATAGGGAGACAATTAAAAGGAGTTGTGTGCAGCAGGACTTTTTTTATACAGTGGTGAGTATCTGAATTATTTTCCCAATGGTGGGGATGGGGGTGGTTTGATAACCAGAGGTAAGAGGTAATTGGATAGACACAGTGGATATGTAGATAATGGAGAAGCATGAATCCAGAAGTGAATTCATTGGTTTAATTCGGCATTGTTTCAGTGAAGTCATTGTGGGCCGCAGGGCTTGTTCCTGTGCTGTATCGTTCAGTTCCAACACTGCATAAGGCTGTATTGGGTGCATTCAATAACAGCTTTACCTGGAAGGGATGGTTTGAAATTGCTAGAATAAATAAAAATGCAATGATATTTTTAAGGTCTCCAGTTTCTGCCTACCCGGCAACAGAACTAAAGTGATAGTGATGTGCACCTCCTTGCAGTGCATGGTAATCCAGTTGTTTCATGGTTTTGTGAACTAATGACTAGAGTTATGCTCCATGTTTTTTTTATCATGTGGCATCTTTGATGGGACTGATTTTATGTTCTCAATAGTGATTACACGTAGCCACTGAATAATATTGCCATGGCTTGGGCAGGGTATCCATCTACAGACATATTGCATGTCCGTTCTGCTGGCCATTTTTCTACTGGGTTTATGAACTTCCCAGCTTGTGTACAAGTCACTTAGTGCTCACCAGTTAGCAGAGTCAGGGCACTCCACTGGTCAAGCTTGATACTGCGATTAGAATCTGAAATGCATTGGGTGGGTGTTGGTTTGCAAGTGACTTTGGTTTCCTATGGCTTTACACTTTGGGCCATGACAGTTCCTGATTTAAAGGTCAAATATTCATTTGCGACGCTTTCCTTTAAGGATACACTTTTTAAAAAGTGTTTTATTTCATTTAGAATTACCTTGAAGATTATCAAAGGAGTGCTGCAAGAGACCATGAAGAACTCTTGAAAGAAGACTTTTTAAAGGATCTTCAGTGCATAACTGAATCGTGTAAAGAGAAGAGTAATTCTGTGTGCGCTTTGGCCAGTTAACATTGTACAGGGTTCTGTTTCTGTGTTCATTTTATATTAAGAAATAAGTTCACATTGTTGCAGTTGTAGGTTGTCTTCTGGCTGGTCAAACAATTGTTAGATGCAGTAGAAAGTACATGCTTAATCTAACTTCTAAACAAGAAATGTATTCCTGAATTTATCAGCAAAATTATTCAAGTAAATCCATAGGATAACCTGCAAAAAGCGCTTTGTAGCCTAGACTGTTTATTCTATTGAGGTCATCAGTGCAAGACTGCAAGTACACAGAATATGTTAAGAATTATTGTTGTAAAATTCATAATAAACTAGCATCAGATGAAATGGAGTAATTCAAAATTCTGTCTCTTGTTTACAGCTTATTTTAAGAACTTATATCATTAAAATAGAATTAAATGCTGGAAACCCATTGGGCCACAGCTGCTCAGGGAGAAACTTTCCGTTTCAGTCAATCTGTCTTCAGGGTTAGGGTTACAAATTAAATCCATTCGTAGAGAGGTGGCGAGAACAAAGGGAATGCTTTGGGGTTGGACTGTGCCCAATCAGTAAACGGGATTCATTAGAAAAAGTGAATAAAAATGAGGCAGGGGCAAGCAGAGCAGTCATTGTGTGAGTGGGCCTCTGTTAGAGTGGGGAGGCTGTGGCTCATCAGGCTTAGGCGAGCCAAGTTTCTAATTTTTTATTCATTCCTCGTTAGGGCACAGTTACCGCAGTGAGAATGGCTCCAAGTGTAGTGTTCTTTGTTTGAGATGTGAGAATTCTGAGAGACCTCCAGCTTCCCGGATAGCCACATCTGCCCAGGTGCACTGAGCTGCCGTTCCTCAGAAAACGTGCTTAGCAATTGGTGCTGCAGCTAGGTGAACTTCAACTCTCAGGCTGAGATAGGAGCCATCTCCCAGCTTGCAAGAGGCAGGTAACTGCATAACTGTCAGTAGAAGAAAGGGAAATGGGCAGCCAGTACAGAGTACTCCTGTGGCCATTCTCCTCAGTAATAGTATTTTGGATATTGTTGAGGGTATGACCAACCAGGGGAACTGCAGCGACCGGGTATCTCGCACTGCCTGTGGTGCTGCAGTTTGGAAGGGAAAAGAGCTGAAGAGGACTGCAGTAGTGTTAGGAGATTCCATAGTTACAGGAAAAGGGACAAGAATCTGCGGACACAACACGCAGATGGTATATTGCCTTCTAGGTGCCGGGATCAGGAATGTCTTGGATCAGATCCATGGCATTCTAAAGGGGGAGGGTAAGCAGCCAGAGGTTTGGGTACATATCGGCACCAATGACATAGGTAGGAAAGGTGAGGAGGCCCTGAAGAGAGATTTTAGGGAGCTAGGTAGAAAGTTGAAAAACTTCCAGGGTAATCACTGGATTGCTGCCTGTATCACATGTCAGTGAGGGTAAGATTAGGAACATTTGGCAGGGGTCAGATTTCTGGATCATTGGAACCCCTTCTGGGAAAGGTACAACTTATACCAAAGGGATAGGTTACACCTGAACCCGAGGGGGACCAATGCCCTTGTGGGCAGGTATGCTAGAGCTGTTCCTGAGGATTTAAACTAACTTGGCAGGGGGATGCGAATCAGACATATAGTACTGAAGATGGGGTAGTTGGTTTACAAACAGGGGCAGTGTGCTTTGAGATTGCGAGCAAGGACAGGCTGATGATGGGGCAAAATTACAGTCAACAGGATGAATTGCAATGGAAAAGGGGGACAAAATCAAAAAGGGTAATGAATACAGGCCTCAGTTGTATTTGAATGCACACAGTATACAGAATAAGTAGGTGAACTTGTAGCAGAGCTACAGATTAGCATTTATGACTTCATGGGCATCACTGAATTGTAACTGGAAGATTTATAGCTGGGGGCTTAACATCTAAGAATACACATTGTATCATCAGGCAGGTGGGGTGCTCTTGGTTAAAAAAAAATGAAATCAAATCCTTAGAAAGAGGTGACATGGGCTGTAGAATCATGGGTAGTACTAAGAAACTGCAGGGGTAAAAAGACTGCTAGGATTTATATACAGGCCTCCAAACAGTAGCCAGGATATGGGCTACAAATTGCAATGGAAAATGGAAAAGCTGGGTAAAAGGGCAATGTTATGATAGTCATGGCGTTTCAATATGCAGGTAGATGGGATAAAAGGTCTTAAGTTAAAGGATCCCTTAGGAGGGAGTGATCATAATTCGATAGAATTCACTCTGCAATTTGAGAGGGAGAGGCTTAAGTCAGATGTATCAATATTACAGTGGAGTAAAAGGAATTACAGAGGCATTGGAGAATTGGTTGATGTGAACTTGGATTTTCAGAAAACCTTTGACAAGGTGCCACACATGAGGTTGCTTAACAATTTGTGAGCCCATGGTATTACAGGAAAACTTCTAGCATGGATAAAGTAGTGGCTGATTGGCAGGAGACAGAGTACTCTCCATTTTGAGTAGGGGAGATTCAAACAAGAGGACATGAGTTGAGAGTTAGGGGGCAAAAGTTTAAGGGTAACATGAGGGGTAACTTCTTTACTCAGAGAGTGGTAGCTGTGTGGAACGAGCTTCCAGTAGAAGTGGTAGAGGCAGGTTTGGTATTGTCATTTAAAGTAAAATTGTCTAGGTATATGGACGGGAAAGGAGTGGAGGGTTATGGGCTGAGTGCGGGTCAGTGGGACTAGGAACGAGTAAGCATTTGGCATGGACTAGAAGGGCCAAATGGCCTGTTTCCGTGCTGTAATTGTTATAATGGTTAAATAAAGGGAGATTTTTCTAACTGGCTGCCGATGAGTGGTGGTGTTCCACAAGGGTCTGTGTTGGCGCCAGTTCTTTATGTTATATGTCAGTGATTTGGATGATGGAGTTGATGGCTTTGATGCAGAGTTTGTAGTTAATATGAAGGTAGGTGGAGGGGCAGGTAGTTTTGAGAAAGTAGAGAGGCTACAGAAAGACTTGTACAGATTAGCAGAATGGACAAAGAAATGACAGATGGAATACAGTGTTGGGAAGTGTACGGTCATGCACAATGGTAGAAGAAATGAAAGGGTTGACTATTTTCTAAATGCAGAGAAAATGCAAAAAAACTGGAATTCAGAAGAATGAGGAGAGACATCGAATGGTGAAAGGGCTTGATTGAAATTGATTTGGAGAGGATGTTTCTTATAATATTGAATATCCGTGGATGTTGAGCTCTCATCCTTAGTCACCCTGGAGCCATGTCTGTGATCCCAACTATATCATATTCATTAATAACTATCTGCACATTCAATTCATCCACCTTGTTACAAATGCTCCTTGCATTGACACACAAAGCCTTCAGGTTTGTTTTTACAACACTCTTAGCCCTTATACAGTTATGTTGAAAAGTGGCCCTTTTTGCTTTTTGCCCTGGATTTGCCTGCCTGCCACTTTTACTTTTCACCTTACTACTTTTTGCTTCTACCCTCATTTTACACCCCTCTGTCTCTCTGCACTTGTTCCCATCCCCCTGCCACATTAGTTTAAAGCCTCCTGAACAGCAGTAGCAAACGCTCCCCCTAGGACATTGGTTCCAGTCCAGCCCAGGTGCAGACCGTCCTGTTTATAACAGTCCCACCTCCCCCAGAACTGGTTCCAATGCCCCAGAAATTTGAATTCCTCCCCCTTGCACCATTTTTCAAGCCACGTATTCAAATGAAATATCCTCCTTTTTCTACTCTGACTAGCATGTGGTCCTGTCCAAATTCTCCATCAAAATCACATTTTATCCCTAGGAAAGGAAGTACATGTTGACCTAGAACCTGACACAGACCCAGAACTCTGCACAGGAGGAGGAGAACAAAAAGGGAACAAGCTGACAATAGCGTGATTTCAGTGAATACTGTAGAGTCAGAGGATGAGGTTATGCTTTACCTTATGCAAACTCCCCAAGAATTGATGAACAGCTGTCTGAATCTCTCAGCCCCAAGTCAGATCACACAAGACAAAGCAGCAGAAGTAGGCGATGCGACCCATCTAGTCTGCTCCATGAGCTAAACTATTCTCCCATCTAGTTCCAATTTCTGGCTTTTTCCCCATATCCCTTGATACCCTGACTAATTAGATACCTATCAATCTCCTCCTTAAACACCCTCAATGATTGGGCCTCCATAGCTGTATGTGCCAACAAATTCCACAAATCCATGACCCTCTACTAAAAAATTTCTCCTCATCTCTGTTTTAAATGGGTATCCTCTGATTCTAAGACTGTGGCTTCTTGTCCTGGACTCACCCACCAAGGGAAACAGCCTTTCCACATCTACTCTGACCAACCCTTTCAACATTCGAAATGTTTTTATGAGATCCCTTCTCGTTCTTCTATACTCTAATGAATACAGTCCAAGAGCCGACAAACGGTCCTCATATGTTAGCCCCTGCATTCCAGGAATCATCGTCATAAATATTCTCTGAACTCTCCAACATCAGTACACCCCTTCTAAGATAGGGGGCCCAAAACTGCACACAGTATTCCAAATGAGGTCTCACCAGTGCCCCATAGAACCTCATCAACATCTCCTTACTCTTATACACTATTCCTCTTGAAATGAATGCCAACATAGCATTCGCTTTCCTTACTGCCAATCCAACCTGGTGGTTAACATTTAGGGTATCCTGCACGAGGACCCCCAGTCCCTTTGCATTTCCGGTTTTTTAGTTTTCTCCCCATCTAAATAATAATCTGCCCAATTATTTCTTCCAAAATGAACAACCATACATTTCTCAATATTGTATCTGCCATTTCTTTGCCCACTCTCCTAAACTGACCAAGTCTCTCTGCAATCTTTCCGTTTCTTCAACACTTCCTGCTCCTCCACCTGTCTTGGTGTCATCTGCAAACTTAGCCACAAAACCACTTAATCCATAATCTAAATCATCAATACACAGTGTAAAATGAAGCGGCCCCAACACTAACCCCTGCGGACCACCACTAGTAACCGGCAACCAACCAGAATAGGATCCCTTAATTCCCACCCTTTGCTTTCTGCCTATCAGCCAATGCTCCACCCATTCCAATATCTTTCCTGTAATTCCATGGGCTCGCATCTTATTAAGCAGCCTCTTATGCGGCACCTTATCCAAATAAGGTGAAAATCCAAATACACAACATCCACAGTCTCTCCCTTGTCAATCTTATTTGAGATTACCTCAAAAAATTCCAATAGGTTGGTAAGGCAGGATCTTCCCTTCATGAAATCATGCTGGCTTGGGCTTATCTTGTCATGCACCTCGAGGTATTTCACAACCTTGTCCTTGAGGATCGACTCCAATAACTTTCCAGATACCAATGTCAGACTAATAGGTCTGTAATTTTCTTTTTGCTGCCTACCTCCTTTCTTAAACAGTGGAACTACATTTATGACCTTCCAGTCCTCCGGAACCGTGCCAGAGTCTATTGATTCCTGGAAGATCATTTCCAATGCCTCCACAATCTCCAAAGCCACCTCCTTCAGAACCCATGGGTGCACCTCATCCGGTCCGGGAGACTTATCTACCCTTAGTCCATTTAGCTTCCCAAGCACTTTCTCTCTAGTAATCTTGACTGTACCTAATTCTATTCCCTGAGACCTCTGGCTATCAGGTATGTTGCTAATGTCTTCCATTGTGAAGACTGATGCAAAATACTCACTTAGTTCCTCTGCCATCTCTTTGTCACCCATTATAATATCTCCAGCATCATTTTCAATCAGTCCTATATCTACCCATGTCACTCTTTTATTCTTAATATATTTAAGAAAACTCTTAGTATCCTTTTTATGTTAATTGCCAACATCCTTTCAAAATTTATCTTTTCTTTCCTAATGACTTCCTTAGTTTCCTTCTGTAAGTTTTTAAAAGACGTCCAGTCCTCAGTTTTGCCACTAATTTTTGCTTCCTTATACGCTGTCTCTTTTGCTTTTATTTTAGCCTTAACCTCTCTCGTTAGCCACTTTTGTGCCATTTTTCCATTCATGATTTTCTTTTTCCTTGGAATATATTTTTCCTGCACTTTCCTTATTTTTTGAAGAAATTTCATCCAATTCTGCTCTACCGTCCCTCCATCTAGCTTACTTTTCCAATCAACTTGGGCCAGTTCCTCTCTGATACAACTGTAATTTCCTTTGTTCTGCTGAAATATCGATACACCTGATGCCAGCTTCTTTTCAAATTTGAAACTGAACTCGATCATATTATGATCACTACTTCCAAGGGGTTCCATTACCTCTAACTCCCTAATCACCTCAGGCTCATTACACAGCACCCAATCCAAAACAGCCAATCCCCTGGTGGGCTTATGGACAAACTGCTCCAGAAAGCCATTCTGCAGGCATTCTACAAACTCCCTCTCCTGAGATCCAATATCTTCCTAACTTGCCCAATCCACTTTCATATTAAAATCCCCCATAATTAACGACATTTTCCTGCTGACATGCTTTTTCTATTTCCAGCTGTAACTTGTAATCCCCATCCCGGCTGCTGTTTGGAGGCCTGTGTATAAAAGTGTCTTTTTACCCTTGCCATTTCTTAACTTGACCCATAAGGCTTCTACCTCTTCTGATCCTATGTCCGTTCTTTCTAGTGATTTGATATCATTGCTTACCATCAGGGCCACGCCATCCCCTTTACCTACCTTCCTATCTTTCCTATACACTGTGTATCCTTGAACATTCAGCTCCCAATCACTTCCATCATTTAGCCATGACTCGGGGATGGCCACAATGTCATATCTTTAAACCTGTAGCTGTATAACAAGGTCATCCACTTTATTTCTAATGCTGCGTGAATTTAAGCACAGTATATTTAGATCAGTATCTGTTATTGATTTTGCTATATTTCTATCGCACAACAAATTATCCTGTCTATTCACCAGCCTGTCCTTCTTGCCATCTTTGCTGCACAGTTTCTTTGACTTATTTCTATTTTCCTCTCCCTCGACCCTAGCACCCTGGTTTCCTTCCCCTTGTCAACTTAGTTTAAACCCTCCCTAACAGCTATATTAAACAATCCTGCCAGGATATTAGTACCCTTTGAGTTCAGGTGTAACCCATCGCTTTTGTGTAAGTCATACCTCCCCCAAAATAGATCCCAATGATCCAAGAATTTGAAGCCCTGTCCCTTGCACCAGTTACTTAGCCATACATTCATCTGCTTAATTCTGCTATTCTTACCATCATTAGCGCGTGGCTCAGGCAGTAATCCTGAGATTATTACTCTGGAGGTCTGGCTTTTCAATTTTCTTCCTAGCTCCCAGTAATCTTTTTCTGTCTATGTCATTGGTACCAACATGTACCAAGACTTCTGGCTGCTCGCCCTCTCTCCTCAGAATACTCTGGACTCGATCTGAGACATCCCGTACCCTGGCACCAGGGAGGCAACACACCATCTGGGTATCTTGTCCAGCTCACAGAATCTCGTCTGTTCCCCTCACTATGGAATCCACTATAACGACGGCATTTCTCCTTGCTCTCTTGATCACGACACTGGCAGAGTGCCAGAGTCCCGTTCACTGTGGTCTTCCTCTGTCAGGTCAACCTCTCCAACAGTATCTAAAACGATATATCGATTTCTGAGGGGGACTGTCACAGAGGTGCTGTCCACTATCTCTCTATAGGTTTTATCAATCAACCAGATATAGCGGGAAGGACTACCAGGGGACATAGCCTGAAGATTCAGGGGAGTAAATTTAGGATGGAGATTATGAGGAACTGCTTTTCCCAAAGAATGATGAATCTGTGGAATTCTCTGCCCAATGAAGCAGTGGAGGCCTCCTCGGTAAATATATTTAAAACAAGTTTAGATAGATTTTTGCATTTTAGGGGAATTAAGGGTTCTGGAGAAAAGGCAGGTAGGTGGAGATGAGTCCATGGCAGATCAAACATGCTCTTATTGAATGGCGGAGCAGGCTCGACGGGCCAGATGGCCGACTCCTGGCCCTATTTCTTTATGTCAGACATGATAATAGACAGTGAGAGAAAACTAGGCTCCAATACAATTGGGGATAAAGTTGAGTTCAGTCAGGTGGCAGGGAGTTGCCGGAAGGTGCAAGTGATAGGGAAAGGCAATCCTCTAGTATACAGGAACGGTAACAAGGGGTGGCTGAAATTGAATAAGCTGAAGATGACATAAGGGAACCCCCTGACAGTCTGGCATATGATGCACTAGGGAAACAAAGTATTGCATGCATCCCAATAGTGAGATATGTTGTCTTCCTTTTACAAATGGATTGGGGATCCTGAAATCACCAAGTACATTTGAACACTGTTATTAATAGTAGTTTAATAAGTTTCAAGATCATGAGGACATGACAGTTTTGGTGGAGGGAGAATGTAATACCCTGGGTAAGATTTCTACTGCTATGTTGTGAGGATTTTTTTATTTTAGCAGTTTTCTGTCAAAGCAATGTGTGATGCTAGTAAGAGTGATTTGGCTTTGGCTAAAGATAAGGAGCCATGTTAACCAATTTAGGAATGTTGTGTCAGCCAATCAGGATTGCCTGGGTATGTGTTGTAGCTCTCCACCCCATGGGATGAGATTTCTGAAGGACAGTAGTCTGGTTTGGGTTCTTGTTGATGGGAGGTGTGCAGAAAAGACCACCAGGGAAGAAGCCTGGTAGATCCCATCCGAAAGCGGGGGGTGGGGGGAGGGGAAGAACCCTGATGCAAGGTTGCTTTGCGAGACGAAGGATTCCAAGAGCGAAATTCTCCCTGTGGTTGGTAGTGGGAATTCAGCATTGTGAGTAAATTGATACACCCAGCTACTGTGGAACTGAACTCCAACATTTACGAGCACAGCCTTTGTTATTCTCCAGATTTCAGAGCCATAGAGGAGCACTGTTTTAACATTTGAGTTGAAGATTCTGATTTTGGTTTTCCTCAATATAGCGCTGGGTGAAGATGTTGAAAAAACTACTCTAGCCTTGTTGACCATGACTTTGACATCCTCATCCATTCCATCATATATATGCACAATGCTTCCAAGACAGACAAAGGAAGTCACTTCTTCTAGGGTTGTATCACTTATCACTATGATCTAATGCTTTCTTTTTCAATATTTTTATTAATTTTCACATAGAAGAATACAAAGTACATAAGGATACATATTATGAATAAAAAAAAGAATAGTAACAAATACATATTTAAATCACACTTGCAATCACAGTACCCTATATTCATAATCAAACACATGCATTAATTAAATTGTAATAATTTTATTATAAAAAAGAATCTAAACCCACTACCAAGGTCGAAGCTGTTTGGTAAAGAAAGAAAGATGGAAAGAAATCCTTATCACAGTGATTTATGTTATTAGCCAACATCTGTACTTTAACCCCAAATCAAAGGTTTGAAAACAGTTCAAGAATGGTCTCCACAATGTTTGAAAGTCTGGTTAGAATCAGAAATTGAATGGATCTTCTCTAAATTTAAGCATGACATAACATCTTGTAACCATGAGTGTGAGTAGGCAGAGCAACATCCTTCCATTTAAGCATCACTGCCCTCCTAGCTACAAGAGAAATAAAAGCCAATATATGCAAATCAGATGTCTCCAAAGTTGTGCCTTTTCTCCAACAATACCAAACAAGGCAGTCAAAGGATCAGGCTTAAAATTTACTTTAAAAAATACAGAAAAAGTTTGGATACTTTTGGATCCAGTATTTTTCAAGTCTTGGACCTGTCCAAAACATATGGATTAGTGAAGCCTCTCCATTGTTACATCTATCACAATAGGGAGATATATCTGGATAAAAATGAGATAGCTTGTCTTTGGACATGTGGGCCCTTTAAATTGTAGGAGGGAGTGGCAAGCTCACAGTGATGAAGTGTTAACCAATTTAAAAATTTCATTCCAAGTCTCCACAGAAAGTCTCCTCATTTTAATACAATTTAAAAGGTTAAGATAATGACCATGCTGGAATGTATATTAAAACCAGACATATAACCTTGAGATAAGGTAACCAAGCAACAGATTTGACTGAGAACCCAATACAGCTTCCAGAAAAAGAGTGCTTCCCCCCTCCCAAAGCCAGAAAGTCGACCAATAGATAGTTGGCAGCTGCTACTAATAATGTCATCCCCCCAAAAAATCCTGCTGCTATGAAGGTTAGCTGCATTCCAACCTAGACAAAACAACAGAGAGAGAAAAAAACTTAAACCACGTACCAAAAGCACACAGAGATTAATTATTGCAATTTCAAAATGATAAAATAATAAATACCCATACTAAGCCCTATTAAGAGAAAAACCTCAAAAAATACGTATAATATAAAATATCAAAACAAATCAAAGATCAAAATACATTAACACTCAAGGTATTAGCTTGTTAAAGCCTTATTCTCTTAGTAAAACAGGTTCAAAAAAAGAGTTAGCTACAAAGGGTTACCAAGAGTAAGAGAGGCAAATATTCATGCAGAAAGATACTGAGCAATTAATCTTCTGATTCCAAGAATTCTTGAGCATCTTCAACCAAACGGAATCCTTCTTCGAGCCATCGTTCAATATAATTCTGAGCACTGCAGGGTAACGAAGAGAAGGCTTGAAACCTTTGTTAAAAAGTTATGACTTAACCTTGTTAAACTTACCACGCTCATTCATGACCTCAGGTGAAAAATCCTCAACAATTCTAATCTTTTGGCCTTTATAATCAATCATTCCTCTTCAACGGGATTCACAAATTAAAAGCTACTTAGTTTGAAATTCATGTAAACAGACTATGACCAATCTGGGTCTTTCTCCTGGAGTCGGCTTAGGAACTGAGGATCTATGTGCTCGATCAACCATAGGCAAAGATGATAAAATTTAAGGAAATAATTGTGCCAAAAAACTTGCAAGGAATTTCGTAGGCTGATCACCTTCAGTTAACTCTTCAATGCCCAGAATTCATAGGTTGTTTCTTCTGTTTCTGTTTTCTAGGTCGATAATCTTCTGCATTAATTTTTCATTAGCCTTTGATTGCTTTTTACAAAGCTTTTGTAAGTCATCAATTTTCGCATCCAAAATCATCAGAGTTGCTTTATTATCTTCAATTCGTTTATCATGTTCAACTAAGTTTTTTTGAATAGAATCCAATTTTGCATCTACCTGTTTAATTTCAGATCTGAGCTGCTGAAATTGTTGCTGAAACTCCTCAGAGGATTCTTTTCTACATCTTCGAAGCAAATCCATAATAGATTCCAAAGATGCAGGAGGATCCTCTTCATTTCTAGTACCTTTGGCACTCCTTGTAGTCATAGTGAAGCAATATCAAGTTTAAGAATAAGGTTTTAAAACAGGTTGGAAACAGTAAAGTAAGTAAAATAGGAGCAAATTCAGAAAGCTGCTACTCCGTCAGTGAACAGCAGGAAGTCTCACTGTGAGATTGAGCAGAGTTAGCAGGCAGTTAGCGGTCAGGTCTTGCATCTGGTGGTTGGAGCTAAACAGTAGAGTGATGTCATCTGCACACTCTAGGTCATCAAGTTGCCACCACCTTGTCCCCTCAATTTTATTTTGTTTTTCACTTTTTGCATGTTTCAATAATCTACTGGATTGCCAACAGGAACAGGAGAGGAGACATCAAACATCCATTCAAACATCCCTGTTTCATTGCAATGTTGATATTGAAGCTTTCTGACAGTTTTTCCACATATATGACTTTGCACGACATGTTGCAGGAGCTCCTGATGATTTCTGCCATATCCTAAAATGTTTCATAAATTTCCATAGGGTATTTCTGTGTGAGCTAATGAAGGCTTTCTCACAGTCGATGAAATTGGCAAAGAGAATTATTACATTCGACTAACTGTTCTCCAGAGCTATGCTCCAACTAACGATAATGACATTGAGGAAAAGGAGGTGTTCTATGGACAGCTACAATCAGAGATAGAGTTAACACCACATAATCATCATCATGGGAGATCTAAACGCCAAAGTGGAAAATAACAAGTCACTACTCTAACATCGAGGAGTGCATGACATGGAACGATGAATAACAATGGCAAAAGACTGGTGGAATTCTGTGCCATCAACAATATGATCACAGGAGGGACCCTCTTTCCACACCGTAAAATTCATAAACTGACATGGTGCTCACCCAATAAACGTGGCAAGAACTATGTTGACCATTTAATGATCAATGGTACATGGAGAACACATGGACAAAGACATTTTAATGTCGAAAAGCTTACGGTCACCAGTGTGAGATCTGCCTTTGCCATTCAGCTTAAGCACAGATACCAGGCCTTGCAGGACCTTGACAAGGACAACAGACAATAGGTGCAGGAGGAGGCCATTTGGCCCTTCGAGCCAGCACCACCATTCAATGTGATCATGGCTGATCATCCACAATCAGTAACCCGTTCCCGCCTTCTCCCTATACCCCTTGACTTTGCCATCTTTAAGAGCTCTATTTAACTCTTCCTTGAAAGCATCCAGAGAATTGGCCTCCACTGCCTTCTGAGGCAGAGCATTCCATAGAAACACAACTCCCTGGGTGAAAAAGTCTTTCCTCAACTCTGTTCTAAATGGCCTACCCCTTATTCTTAAACCGTGGCCTCTGGTTCTGGACTCCCCCAAGATCGGGAACATGTGTCCTGCCTCTAGTGTGTCCAATCCTTTAATAATCTTATATGTTTCAATCAGATCCCCTCTCATCCTTCTAAATTCCAGTGTGTACAAGCCCAGTAGCTCAATCTTTCAACATATGACAGTCCCGCCATCCTGGGAATTAACTTTGTGAACCTACACTGCACTCCCTCAATAGCAAGAAAGTCCTTCCTCAAATTTGGAGACCAAAACTGAACACAATACACCAGGTGTGGTCTCACCAGGGCCCTGTACAACTGCAGAAGGACCTCTTCACTCCTATACTCAACTCCCCTTGTTATGAAGGCCAACATGCCATTAGCTTTCTTCTCTGCCTGCTGTACCTGCATGCTTACTTTCAGTGACTGATGCACAAGAACACCTAGATCTTGTTGTACTTCCCCTTTTCCTAACTTTACACTATTCAGATATTAATCTGCCTTCCTGTTCTTGCCACCAAAGTGGATAACCTTACATTTATCCACATTAAACTGCATCTGCCATGCATCTGCCCACTCACCCAACCTGTCCAAGTCACCCTGAATTCTCCTAACATCCTCCTCATATTTTACACTGCCAGCCAGCTTTGTGTCATCTGCAAATTTGCTAATGTTACTTTTAATCCCTTCATCTAAATTATTAATGTATATTGTAAATAGCTGCGGTCGCAGCACCGAGCCTTGTGGTACCCCACTAGTCACTGCCTGCCATTCCAAAAAGGACCCGTTAATCCCTACTCTTTGTTTCCTTTCTATCCATGTTAGTACCCTGCTCCCAATACCATGTGCTCTAATTTTACCCACTAATCTCCTATGTGGACGACCTTATCAAAGGCTTTCTGAAAGTCCAGGTACACTACATCCACTGGCTCTCCCTTGTCCATTTTCATAGTTACATCCTCAAAAAATTCCAGAAGATTAGTCAAGCATGATTTCCCCTTCGTAAATCCATGCTGACTTGGACTGATCCTGTTACCGCTATCCAAATGTGCCACAATTTCATCTTTTCTAATTGACTCCAGCATCTTCCCCACCACTGATGGTCTATAACCACTATGACCACTAACTGGTCTATAATTCCCTGTCTTCTCTCTCCCTCCTTTCTTAAAAAAGCGGGATAACATTAGCTACCCTCCAATCCTCAGGAATTGATCCTGAATCTATAGAACATTGGAAAATGATCACCAATGCATCCATGATTTCTAGAGCCGCCTCCTTAAGTACCCTGGGATGCAGACCATCAGGCATTAGGGATTTATCAGCCTTCAGTCCCATCAGTCTACCCAACACCATTTTCTGCCTAATGTGAATTTCCTTCAGTTCCTGATGCACCATCAATAACTCACTCTGAGACATAAGGCAAGATATTGGCTTTTATTGACTGGAAGAAGGAACCAGCAGCAAGTGACCACCATACTACATCCTGGAGACTAAGAGGCCGGGTTCAGGCCCTGATCGCCTTTATACAGGGGTCTGTGGGAGGAGCCACAGGACCAGTCAGCAGGGGGAGTGTCCAGACAGGTATATGTAGTTCACCACAGTTCCTCCATTATCCTAGGTCCTCTGGCCAATATTACATCTGGAGATTGTTTGTGTCTTCCCTAGTGAAGACAAATCCAAAGTACCTGTTCAACTCATCTGCCACTTCCTTGTTCCCCATAATAAATTCATCCGTTTCTGTCTTCAAGGGCCCAACTTTGGTCTTAACTAATTTTTTCCTCTTCACATACCTAAAGAAGCTTTTACTATCCTCCTGTATATTCTTGGCTAGCTTACCTTCGTAACTCATCCTTTCTCCCCGTATTGCCTTTTTAGTTATCTTCTGTTGCTCTTTAAAAGTTTCCCAATCCCCTGGCTTCCTGCTCATCTTTGCTATGTTACACTTCTTCTCTTTTATTTTTATACTGTCCTTGACTTCCCTTCTCAGCCACAGTCCCCTTAGAATCTTACTTTCTGTTTGGAATGAACTGATCCTGTACCTTCTGTATTATTCCCAGAAATACCTGCCATTGTTGTTCCACTGTCATCCCCGCTAGGGTATCCTTCCAGTCAACTTTGGCCAGTTCCTCCCTCATGGCTCCATAGTCCCCTTTGTTCAACTGTAATACTGACACTGCTGATTTTCCCTTCTCTCTCTTAAATTGTAGATTAAAACTTATCATATTATGGTCACTGCCTCCTAATGGCTCCTTTACCTCGAGTTCCCTTATCAAATCCGGTTCATTACACAACACTAGATCCAGAATTGCCTTCGCCCTGGTAGGCTCCAGTACAAGCTGCTCTAAGAATCCATCTCGGAGGCACTCCACAAACTCTCTTTCTTGGGGTCCAGTACCAACCTGATTTTCCCAGTCTACCTGCATGTTGAAATTCCCCATTACAACCGTAGCATCACCTTTCCGACATACCAATTTTAACTCTTGATTCAACTTGCACCCTATATCCAGGCTACTATTTCGGGGCTTGTAGATAACTCCCATTAGGGTCCTTTTGCCCTTACAATTTCTCAGTTGTATCCATACAGACTCTACATCTCCTGATTCTATGTCACTCCTTGCAAGGGACTGAATTTCATTCCTCACCAGCAGAGCCACCCCTCCCCCTCTGCCCACCTGTCTGTCCTTTTGACAGGACGTATTCCCTTGAATATTCATTTCCCAGCCCTGGTCCTCTTGCAGCCATGTCTCTGTTATTCCTGCAACATCATACTTACCAATTTCCAACTGAGCCTCAAGCTCATCCACTTTATTTCTTATACTTCGTACATTCATATATAATACTTTTAATCCATTACTCCCCTCACCTTTCATATCGATTCCTATTGCACTTGGCCATACTCTCTGATCCCTTCCTGAGCTTTCTAATGCTTTAATTCTGTCATCTTCTTAACTTTTCTTATTCTCTCTTTCCCTTTAACTCCATCCTTATATTTCCAGTTCATCCCCCTCCCCACTTATTAGTTTAAAGACACCCATGTAGCAGTGGCAAACCTGACTGCCAGAATGCTGGTCCCCTGCCTGTTCAGGTGCAACGTGTCTCCTTTGTACAATTCATCCCTACCCCAAAACAGATCCCAGTGGTCTCAGAATCTTAATCCCTGCTTCCCACACCAGCTCTTCATCCACAAATTCAGATCCCCTATCTCCCTGTTCCTGCCCTCACCAGCATGAGGAACTGGAAGCAAACCGGAGATAAGCACGCTGGAGGTCCTGCTTTTCAGCCTTCCGAGTTTTCGGAAGTCACGCTGCAGAATTTCTTTCCTCTCCTTCCTGATGTCATTTGTGCCGACATGCACGACCACTTCCGGCTGTTCACCTTCACCCTTGAGGATGCCCTGCAATTGGTCCATGACGACCTGGATCCTGACACCAGGGAGGCAACACCATCCTTAAATCCTGCCTGTTGCCGCAGAAACCCCTTTCTATACCTCTCACTATGGAGTCCCCTACTACCACGGCTCTTCCTGACGTCCTCGGCTTTCCTTCAGTGCCAATTTTTGACTCGCAGACCTGTCCGCCTCTCAGACTGGCAGTGACTTCTGTCCCGACAGCTTCCAAGAGGGTGAACCTCTTTATGAGAGGTACATCTCCCGGGGTCTCCTGTACTCCAAGCATCCATCCCTTCCTCATTGTCACCCCCATTCTCTCCTCCAGTATCTTTGGTGTAACGATCTCACTGTAGGTCCTGTCCAGAAAACTCTCATTTTCCCAGATGAACCTGAGGTCATCCAGTTGCCTCTCCAGTGCCCCAACACCGTCCTTCAGGAGCTGAACCTGGACAGACTTATCACAGTTGTAGCAGCCTGAGGCACTATCACTGTCCCTGACCTCCCACATCAAGCAAGCATCACACTGAATCAGTTTACCTGTCATCTCTTCACCACCTCTCACCCTCTCCAACTGTGGCGTTGTCGCTTCCCTCAGCCTCCTCGCCGAAGACTCTCGAGCCAAAGACTCACACTTTCCTCACAAGGCACCTCCCTCGACAAGGCCGCTCCCCAAGTCAAAGCCGCAAAGTTCCACTCCTTTACTGGCCCACTCAGTCACTGGTCGCTTTCCACTGGCCAGGATGAGTCAGTGGACAGGATAGCACAATATCTTTAAGGAGAACAGTGAGGCTTGCCTAGAATACAGAGCTGAGAAGAATGGATACAGCTGGAAACACGGACAGCCTTAGAAGAAAGATGGAAAATTAAGAATAAAGTGTTAGATGCAAAGTCAATGCAAATGAAGGTGAAACTTCAAATAGCACATTCTGAAGTGAAGAAGAAAGTGAAGAGACTTGTAAGAAAGGATAAGAGGGTCTACATGGAAGACAGAGGAGGAGGTTAACAGAGGAGGCAGAAGCTGCAGCCATTTGAGGTGATTAGGGAAATATATACAAGATTTCAAAATTGGTATGCAGAAAATCCCAGGCCAGATCCAGTGGTCCTGTGAGAGATAAGAACAATCTACTTCTGACAACTGAGAAACAGCAAGCATGATAAACAGTATTTCAGCAAATTACTAGATAGATCACCACCAAATGAAGGACCCGGCATACAAGAGACAGCAGAGGACCTTGATGTCAAGCCAGATCCACCTAACAAAGAAGAGAGTATTGCTGCAATTAAATCATTAAAGAACATCAAAGCTCATGACAATTTGAATGCCAGTTTGACAATTTGAGTGTTGTACTGTTCAAAGCTGAACCAAAAGTTGCAACAGCCATCCAGGAACCAGTGTTTACTATAATTTCGGAATGGGGGCCAGTACCCATTTTAGCCAGAGAGTAGTGAATCTGTGGAATGCTCTGCCACAGACTGAAATGGAGGTAAAAGTTGATTGTTTCCTGCTTGGACAGGACATCAAAGGATATGGCGAGAAAGTAGGTGTATGGGGTTGAGTGGGATCTGGCATCAGCCATGATGGAATGGCAGAGGAGACTTGATGGGCTGAATGGCCTAATACTGCTCCTATGTCTTATGGTTGCAAAAAGATAGCACAGTTAGTAGTTTGCCTTCCAGATGCCAGCGTTTGCGATGTTTCTGAATGCATCCACAATATCCTGGAAAGGGAGGGTGAGCATATTCGTGGTGCATATTGGTACCAATGTCATAGGCAGAAAAAATAAGGTCCTATAAACAGGGAGTTAGGAAGGAAGCTGAGAAGCAGGACCCCAAGGGTAGTAATCTGGGAATGGCAGCCTGTGCCATGCAACAGTGAGGATAGGAATATAATGAGGTGGCAGATAAGTGTGTGGCTGAAGAACTGGAGCAGGGGACAGGGATACAGATTTCTGGTTAATTGGAACCTGTACAAAAGGGTTAGCTTGCACTTGAATCCAAGGGGGACCAATATTCTTGCGGGTAGGTTTACTACAGCAGTTGGGAATGGGTTAAACTCTTATGGCAGCGGTACGGGAATCAGTATGACAGAGCTGAGGATGAGCCAGCAGATTTACAAGTAGATGACAGATATAACATCAATGTAAGGAAGGACAAGCTAATCATGGGTACAAATGTAGACGGAGCAAAGAGTCAGATTGTATCACAAAATTCAAAAGGGTGAAGAATGCAGGACTGAAGGTGCTGTATTTAAATGCATGTAACGTTCGGAATAAGGTGGATGAACTTGTGGTACAATTAGAGGTTGGTTGGTATGATGTTCTGGGCATCACTGAGTCATGGCTGAAAGATGGCCATAGCTGGGAGCTTAACAGCAAATGATATACTTTGTATCAAAAGGACAAGCAGTAGACATTGGCAGTGGTGTGGTTCTGTTGGTAAGAGTTGGAGTTTCATCTTTAGAAAGAGATGACATAGATTCAACATTCTCTGACCCTTTGTGGGTGGGTAAAAGAACCATAATGGGAATCATATACAGGCCTCCAAATAGTAGCCAAGATGTAGGGTTGAGACTAGAGATGGAGCCAGAAAACGTATGTATTAAAGGTAACGAGACAATTAGAATGGGGGACTTCAATATGCAAGGTGATTGGGAAAATCAGGTTGGTGTTGAATTGCAAGAAAGGAAATTTGTTGAATGCCTACCAAATGGCTTTCTAGAGCAGCTTGTGCTTGAGCCTACTCAGGGAAAGGCCATCTTAGACTGGGTGTTGTGCAATAAACCAGATCTTATTGGGGAGCTTAATGTAAACAAACTCTTAGGAGGTAATGGTTGTAATGATCGAATTCATACTCATACATAAGTCACATGTATCTGTATCGCAATTGAATAAAGGGAATTACAGAGGTATGAGAAAGGAGTTTACCTAGGTGGATTGGAGGAGGATGCTGGTGGGGATGAATACAGAGCAAAGGGGGCTGAAGTTTCTATGAAAAGTTCACAAGGCACGGGATAGATATGTCCCATGAAAGTGATTCTCAAATGGCAGGGGTTGGCAAACGTGGTTGACAAGGGAAATTAAGGACCGCATAAAAGCCAAGAAAAGGGCATATAAAGTCGCAGTTGGGAATTTAGATGATTGGGAAGCCTGTAAAATCCAACAAAAGGCAACTAAAAAACCTATAAGATGGGACAAAATGAAATATAAGGGCAAACTACCCAATAATATAAAGCAGAATACCAGAAGTTTTTTCAGTTATACAAAGAGTAAAAGGGGAGTGAGAGTTGATATTGAACCACTGGACAATTACGCTGGTGAGGTAGTAATGGGGGAGAAAGAAATGGCAGATGAGCTTAATGGGTATTTTGTATCTGTCTTCACTGTGGAAGACACTAGCAGTGTGCCGGTGAGTGTCAGGGAGCAGGAGTGAGTGCCATTACTGTTACAAAGAACAAAGTGCCAGGCAAACTGAAAGATCTTAAGGTGGATAACTCACCTGGACCAGATGGACGACATCCCAGAGTCCTGAGAGAGGTTACTGAAGAAATAATGGATGCATTGGTCGTGATCTTTCATGACACTTGATTCTGTGGTCCCGGAGGACTGAAAAATTGCAAATGTCACTCCGCTTTTCAAGGAGGAAGGAAGACAAAAGAAAGGAAAATAAAATCCAGTTAGCTTAACCTCAGTGGCTGGTAAATTGTTGGAGTCTATTATTAAGGATGGGGTTGTGGGGTAGGTGAAGACTAATGATAAAATAAGCCAAAGTCAGCATGATTTCTGTAAAGGGAAATCTTGCTTGACAAATCTGTTGGAGTACTTTGAAGAAGTAACACGCAGGGTGGACAAAGGAGAGGCAGTGGATGTCATTTACTTGGATTTTCAGAAAGCACTTAATAAGGTGCCACACATGAGGCTGCTGAATAAGATAACATCCCATGGCATTACAAGAAAGATACTGGCAAAGATGGAGGAATGGCTGACAGGCAGGAGGTAGCAATAGTGTGGACTATTATCTAACTGGAGATAAGGTTCAAACACAGAGATGTAGAGGGAATTAAAAGTCCTCATGCAAGACTCCCAGAATGTAACTTTACAGATTGAGTCTGTGGTAAAGAAGACAAATGCATTGTTGGCATTTGTTTCAAGGGGAAGTGCAAGGAGATAATGCTGAGGCTTTATAAACACTAGTCAGGCCACACTTGGAGTATTGTCAACAGTTTGGGCCCCATATCTCAGAAAGGATGTGTTATCATTAGAGAGAGAGTCAAAGGAGTTTCATGAGGATGATTTCAGGAGAGGCAAAGGAAAATCAATGGATGTTGTCTACTTGGATTTTCAGAAGGCCTTTGACAAAGTGCCACACAAGAGGCTGCTTAACAAGCTGCAAGAACATTGTATGACAGGAAAGATTCTAGCAAACAGTGGCTGTTTGGCGGGAGACAAAGAGCGGGAATAAAGGGAGCCCTTTCTGGTTGGCTGTCAATGACTAGTCGTGTTCTGCAGCAGTCTATGTTGGGACCACTTCTTATGCAATGATTTGAATGATGGGCAAGTTTGCAGACAATACAAAGATAGGTGAAAGGGCTGATAGTTGAGGAAGCAGAAGGGCTACAGGAGGACAGACAGATTAGGAGAATGGGCAATGAAGTGGCAGATGGAATACAGTGTCAGGAAGTATATGCTTGTGCATTTCGGTAGAAAAAATATTCAGTGCCCTGACTAACGAAGGCAAGTGTGTCTGGTGCTGTCTTCACCACCCCATCTATCTGAGTACTGTATACTCTGAGGCTCTTCTTTCTGACTGTGGAAGTTACATCATGGTTTATGTTGCTACAATGCAATTCCTAGCATTTATCTGCATTAAACTCCACCCTTTGCCTTTAAAACTGCATCATTTCTCTTGGGTACACTATGTTGCAGTTTTATAAGAAAATCAGCTAGTAGGTGTGGCAAGCATCTTGGTCAGCTTGCCACAGTTCTTCTGTAGACCTTAGTCTTCTTGCCTGGTTCCATCAGAAAGCCATACAGGAGGTTGCTTAACATATTCAGGGCCCATGCTATTGCTGGAAAGGTACTAGCACAGATAGAGCTTTGACTGATTGACAGGAGACAAAGAGTAGTAATAAAACCAAACTTTTCTGGTAGGCAGTGGCCAGTAGTGTTCCGAAGGGATTTATGTTGGAATTGCTTCTTATGTTATATGTCAATGATTTGGAGGATGGAATTGCTAGCTTCATGGGAAAATTTGCAGACAATACGAAGCATAGACTATTTTCTAAATGGAGAGAAAATTCAGCACTCTGAGGTGCAAAAGGACCTGGAAGTCCACGTGCAGGATTCCTTAAAGTTTAATTTGCAGGTTAAGTCAGTGGCAAGAAAGGCAAATCAAAATGTCTGGAATATAAAAGCAAGGTTGCAAAGTTGAAGTGTTATAAGGTACTGGAGGTGCCTCACTTGGAGTATAGTGAGCAGTTTTGGGCCTCTTATCTAAGAAAGGATGTGCTGACATTGGAGAGGGTTCAAATGAGGTTCACTAAAATGATTCTGGGATGGAAAGGCTTATCATATGTGGACCGTTTGGCTCTACGCCTGTACCCACTGGAATTCAGAAGAATGAGGGGATCTCACTGAAACCAACTGATTGTTGAAAAGCCGCGTTAGAGTGAAGAGGATGTTTCTTGGGGTGCGGTCTCGAAGACCAGAGGACACAGTCTCAGAAAAAGATCATGTAGAAGCAGAATTCCATCATGGCTGATCCTGGATCGAACACAACCCCAACCCCTGATACCTGCTTTCTCACCATAACCTTTGATGCCCTGACCAATCAATTTTTGCTTTAAATATACCCTCAGTCTTGGCCTCCACAGTTGTCTGTGGCAGAGCATTCCACAGATTCAATACTCTCATTAACTCTAGAACAGAAGGGTTGCCCCTCAATTTGAGGCTGTGCCCTCTAGTTCTAGACACCCCTACCATAGGAAACATCCTCTCCACATTCACCTTATCTTGTCAATAGACAATAGGTGCAGAAGTAGACCATTCAGCCCTTCGAGCCTGCACCGCCATTCTGAGATCATGGCTAATCATCTACTATCAATACCCGGTTCCTGCCTTGTCCCCATATCCCTTGATTCCCCTATCCATAAGATACCTATCTAGCTCCTTCTTGAAAGCATCCAGAGAATTGGCCTGCACTACCTTCCGAGGCAGTGCATTCCAGACCCCCACAACTCCCTGGGAGAAGAAGTTTTTCCTTAACTCTGTCCTAAATGACCTACCCCTTATTCTCAAACCATGCCTTCTGGTACTGGACTCTCCCAGCATCTGGAACATATTTCCTGCCTCTATCTTGTCCAATCTCTTAATAATCTTATATGTTGCAATCAGATCCCCTTTCAATCTCCTTAATTCCAGTGTGTACAAGCCCAGTCTCTCTAACCTCTCTGCGTAAGACAGTCCAGACACCCCAGGAATTTACCTCGTGAATCTATGCTGCACTTCCTCTACAGCCAGGATGTCCTTCCTTAACCCTGGAGACCAAAACTGTACACAATACTCCAGGTTTGGTCTCACCAGGGCCCTGTACAAATGCAAGAGGATTTCTTTGCTCTTGTACTCAATTCCCTTTGTAATAAAGGCCAACATTCCATTAGCCTTCTTCACTGCCTGCTGCACTTGCTCATTCACCTTCAGTGACTGATGAACAAGGACTCCTAGACCTCTTTGTATTTCTCCCATACCTAGCTCTACACCATTCAGATAACAATCTGCCTTCCTGTTCTTACTCCCAAAGTGGATAACCTCACACTTATTCACATTAAACGTCATCTGCCAAGTATCTGCCCACTCACCCAGCCTTATCCAAGACACCCTGAATTCTCCTAACATCCTCATCACGTCACACTGCCACCCAGCTTAGTATCATCACCAAATTTACTGATGTTATTCTCAATGCCTTCATCTAAATCGTTGACATAAGTTGTAAACAGCTGTGGTCCCAATACCTAGCCCTGTGGCACCCCACTAGTCACCACCTGCCATTCCGAGAAACACCCATTCACCGCTACCCTTTGCTTTCTATCTGCCAACCAGTTTTCTATCCATGTCAATGTCTTCCCCCCGATGCCCTGAGCTCTGATTTTACCCACCAATCTCCTATGTGGGACCTTAACAAATGCCTTCTGAAAATCGAGATATACTACATCCAGTGGATGTCAGGGTCTGATCCGGAACCAACTTCTGGGTTTCGATCCGGTCCGGGGGCTCCGGACTCCGGGTCCTGCAGTTGTCCTCCCATCTCTGTGATCTAGTTAGGACCCTCCTGGCTCAAGGAGGCACACCTGTGACTCATTTAGCTGCAGGTGTTTATAAGGGGCCTTGGGACTGGGACCAGGCGGGTGGTCGTTTTGTTCTGTTTCCCATTTCTACACCGGCTCTAAACTCTTCTCTGCATTCTGTTATCCTGCCCGGGCTCAGATCTTCTCTTCATCATGCTCCTCTGCCCCGTACCAGTACTGCCAGGTTGGTCCGCTCCCCCACCTTTCTTCCCATGCGCTGGTCCCGCTTCTCCGCTCGTTTGTTTTGTTCGTGCAGTCGCGCTGTCTGCCAGCCATTTTCCTATTTTCCCGTTATCATGACTGTTGTGTTGGTCACCCTGGACCTATGCCCGCTCCTGTCCCCTGCCTCCGTCGGGCAGATCCGGCTGACCCGCCGCAGCCCGACGGGGGTTCTGCCCCGTCCTCCTCTTCTGCCCAAACCCTGAGATAGTGCCCCACACCCACCTAGGGGTCCGCGTCGTGCCCAGACCTCTGGTGTTTCCACCTGGGAGGCGGCCCTACCTGGGACACATGCAGCCTGCCCAGGGAAGGCTCTTTTCTGCCCCGTCCTCCTCTTCCTCCCGAACTCTGGGATTGTGCCCCGCACCAGCCTAGGGGTTCACGCCTTGCCCAGGCCTCCGGTGTTTCCGGCTGGGGGGGGCGTCCCTACCCGGGATATATGCGGGCCGCCCAGGGAGGACTCTCCGCCTGCTTATCTGACCTGCCTGCCTGAACCCCGGGGACCTGCCTGTCTGCCTGAGCCCCGGGGACCTGTCTACCTGTCTGCCTGAGCCCCGGGGACCTGTCTACCTGAACTCGAACTCTGAACCCCGGGGACCTGCCTGCCCAAACCCTGTGGACCTGTCTGCCTGAACCCGGGGACCTGTCTGCCTGAACCCGGGGACCTGTCTGCCCGAACCCTGTGGACCTGTCTGCCTGAACCCGGGGACCTGTCTGCCCGAACCCTGGGGACCTGTCTGCCTGAACCCGGGGACCTGTCTGCCTGAACCCGGGGACCTGTCTACCTGTCTGCCTGAACCCGGGGACCTGTCTGCCTGAACCCGGGGACCTGTCTGCCCGAACTCTGGGGACCTGTCTGCCTGAACCCGGGGACCTGTCTGCCTGAACCCAGGGACCTGTCTGCCCGAACCCTGGGGACCTGTCTGCCCGAACCCTGGGGACCTGTCTGCTTGAACACGGGGACCTGTCTGCTTGAACCCGGGGACCAGTCTGCCTGAACCCGGGGACCTGTCTGCTTGTCTGCCTGAACCCCGGGAACCTGTCTACTTGTCTGCCTGAACCCCGGGAACCTGTCTACCTGAACTCGAACTCTGAACCCCGGGGACCTGTCTACTTGTCTGCCTGAACCCCGGGAACCTGTCTACCTGAACTCGAACTCTGAACCCCGGGGACCTGTCTGCCCGAACCCTGTGGACCTGTCTGCCTGAACCCGGGGACCTGTCTGCCTGAACTCGAACTCTGAACCCCGGGGACCTGCCTGCCCGAACCCTGTGGACCTGCCTGCCCGAACCCTGGGGACCTGTCTGCCTGAACCCTGGGGACCTGTCTGCCCGAACCCTGGGGACCTGTCTGCCTGAACCCGGGGACCTGTCTGCCCGAACCCGGGGACCTGTCTGCCTGAACCCTGGGGACCTGTCTGCCCGAACCCTGGGGACCTGTCTGCCTGAACACGGGGACCTGTCTGCCTGAACCCGGGGACCTGTCTGCCTGAACCCCGGGGACCTGTCTACTTGTCTGCCTGAACCCCAGGAACCTGTCTACCTGAACTCGAACTCTGAACCCCGGGGACCTGCCTGCCCGAACCCTGTGGACCTGACTGCCCGAACCCGGGGACCTGTCTGCCCGAACCCTGGGGACCTGTCTGCCCGAACCCGGGGACCTGTCTGCCCGAACTCTGGGGACCTGTCTGCCTGAATCCGGGGACCTGTCTGCCTGAACCCGGGGACCTGTCTGCCCGAACCCTGTGGACCTGTCTGCCTGAACCCGGGGACCTGTCTGCCTGAACCCGGGGACCTGTCTGCCCGAACCCTGTGGACCTGTCTGCCTGAACCCGGGGACCTGTCTGCCTGAACCCTGGGACCTGTCTGCCCGAACCCTGGGGACCTGTCTGCCCGAACCCGGGGACCTGTCTGCCTGAACCCTGTGGACCTGTCTGCCTGAACCCTGTGGACCTGTCTGCCCGAACCCTGTGGACCTGTCTGCCGGAACCCTGGGGACCTGTCTGCCTGAACCCTGGGGACCTGTCTGCCTGAACCCGGGGACCTGTCTGCCTGAACCCGGGGACCTGCCTGCCCGAACCCTGTGGACCTGTCTGCCTGAACCCGGGGACCTGTCTGCCCGAACCCTGTGGACCTGTCTGCCTGAACCCGGGGACCTATCTGCCCGAACCCTGGGGACCTGTCTGCCCGAACCCTGGGGACCTGTCTGCCCGAACCCGGGGACCTGTCTGCCAGAACCCAGGGACCTGTCTGCCTGAACCCCGGGGACCTGTCTACTTGTCTGCCTGAACCCCAGGAACCTGTCTACCTGAACTCGAACTCTGAACCCCGGGGACCTGCCTAACCGAACCCTGTGGACCTGTCTGCCTGAACCCGGGGACCTGTCTGCCTGAACCCAGGGACCTGTCTGCCCGAACCCGGGGACCTGTCTGCCTGAACCCGGGGACCTGTCTGCCCGAACCCTGTGGACCTGTCTGCCCGAACCCTGTGGACCTGTCTGCCCGAACCCTGTGGACCTGTCTGCCCGAACCCTGTGGACCTGTCTGCCCGAACCCGGGGACCTGTCTGCCCAAACCCTGGGGACCTGTCTGCCTGAACCCTGGGACCTGTCTGCCTGAACCCGGGGACCTGTCTGCCTGAACCCCGGGGACCTGTCTACCTGAACTCGAACTCTGAACCCCGGGGACCTGCCTGCCCGAACCCTGTGGACCTGCCTGCCCGAACCCTGTGGACCTGTCTGCCTGAACCCGGGGACCTGTCTGCCTGAACCCGGGGACTTGTCTGCCTGAACCCTGTGGACCTGTCTGCCCGAACCCTGGGGACCTGTCTGCTTGAACACGGGGACCTGTCTGCTTGAACCTGGGGACCAGTCTGCCTGAACCCGGGGACCTGTCTGCTTGTCTGCCTGAACCCCGGGAACCTGTCTACTTGTCTGCCTGAACCCCGGGAACCTGTCTACCTGAACTCGAACTCTGAACCCCGGGGACCTGTCTACTTGTCTGCCTGAACCCCGGGAAGCTGTCTACCTGAACTCGAACTCTGAACCCCGGGGACCTGTCTGCCCGAACCCTGTGGACCTGTCTGCCTGAACCCGGGGACCTGTCTGCCTGAACTCGAACTCTGAACCCCGGGGACCTGCCTGCCCGAACCCTGTGGACCTGCCTGCCCGAACCCTGGGGACCTGTCTGCCTGAACCCTGGGGACCTGTCTGCCTGAACCCTGGGGACCTGTCTGCCTGAACCCGGGGACCTGTCTGCCTGAACCCGGGGACCTGTCTGCCTGAACCCTGGGGACCTGTCTGCCCGAACCCTGGGGACCTGTCTGCCTGAACACGGGGACCTGTCTGCCTGAACCCGGGGACCTGTCTGCCTGAACCCCGGGGACCTGTCTACTTGTCTGCCTGAACCCCAGGAACCTGTCTACCTGAACTCGAACTCTGAACCCCGGGGACCTGCCTAACCGAACCCTGTGGACCTGTCTGCCTGAACCCGGGGACCTGTCTGCCTGAACCCAGGGACCTGTCTGCCCGAACCCGGGGACCTGTCTGCCTGAACCCGGGACCTGTCTGCCTGCCCGAACTCTGGGGACCTGTCTGCCTGAATCCGGGGACCTGTCTGCCTGAACCCGGGGACCTGTCTGCCCGAACCCTGTGGACCTGTCTGCCTGAACCCGGGGACCTGTCTGCCTGAACCCGGGGACCTGTCTGCCCGAACCCTGTGGACCTGTCTGCCTGAACCCGGGGACCTGTCTGCCTGAACCCTGGGACCTGTCTGCCCGAACCCTGGGGACCTGTCTGCCCGAACCCGGGGACCTGTCTGCCTGAACCCTGTGGACCTGTCTGCCTGAACCCTGTGGACCTGTCTGCCCGAA
Organism: Hypanus sabinus; assembly: GCF_030144855.1. NCBI lineage: Eukaryota > Metazoa > Chordata > Chondrichthyes > Myliobatiformes > Dasyatidae > Hypanus > Hypanus sabinus. The sequence continues at coordinate 62,238,261 of NC_082706.1, read as the reverse complement.
CCCTGTGGACCTGTCTGCCGGAACCCTGGGGACCTGTCTGCCTGAACCCTGGGGACCTGTCTGCCTGAACCCGGGGACCTGTCTGCCTGAACCCGGGGACCTGCCTGCCCGAACCCTGTGGACCTGTCTGCCTGAACCCGGGGACCTGTCTGCCCGAACCCTGGGGACCTGTCTGCCCGAACCCTGGGGACCTGTCTGCCCGAACCCGGGGACCTGTCTGCCTGAACCCAGGGACCTGTCTGCCTGAACCCCGGGGACCTGTCTACTTGTCTGCCTGAACCCCAGGAACCTGTCTACCTGAACTCGAACTCTGAACCCCGGGGACCTGCCTAACCGAACCCTGTGGACCTGTCTGCCTGAACCCGGGGACCTGTCTGCCTGAACCCAGGGACCTGTCTGCCCGAACCCGGGGACCTGTCTGCCTGAACCCGGGGACCTGTCTGCCCGAACCCTGTGGACCTGTCTGCCCGAACCCTGTGGACCTGTCTGCCCGAACCCTGTGGACCTGTCTGCCCGAACCCGGGGACCTGTCTGCCCGAACCCTGGGGACCTGTCTGCCTGAACCCGGGGACCTGTCTGCCTGAACCCGGGGACCTGTCTGCCTGAACCCCGGGGACCTGTCTACCTGAACTCGAACTCTGAACCCCGGGGACCTGCCTGCCCGAACCCTGTGGACCTGTCTGCCTGAACCCGGGGACCTGTCTGCCTGAACCCGGGGACCTGTCTGCCTGAACCCGGGGACTTGTCTGCCTGAACCCTGTGGACCTGTCTGCCTGAACCCGGGAACCTGTCTGCCTGAACCATGTGGACCTGTCTGCCTGCCCGAACCCTGTGGACCTGTCTGCCTGAACCCGGGGACCTGTCTGCCTGATCCTGGGGACCTGTCTGCCTGAACCCGGGGACCTGTCGGCCCGAACCCTGTGGACCTGTCTGCCTGCCCGAACCCTGTGGACCTGTCTGCCTGAACCCGGGGACCTGTCTGCCTGAACCCGGGGACCTGTCTGCCTGAACCTGGGGACCTGTCTGCCTGAACCCGGGGACCTGTCTGCCTGAACCCGGGACCTGTCTGCCTGCCTGAACCCTGGGGACCTGCCTGCCTGAACCCGGGGACCTGCCTGCCCGAACCCTGTGGACCTGTCTGCCTGAACCCGGGGACCTGCCTGCCCGAACCCTGGGGACCTGTCTGCCTGAACCCAGGGACCTGTCTGCCTGAACCCGGGGACCTGCCTGCCCGAACCCGGGGACCTGTCTGCCTGAACCCCAGGAACCTGTCTACCTGAACTCGAACTCTGAACCCCGGGGACATGCCTGCCCGAACCCTGTGGACCTGTCTGCCTGAACCCAGGGACCTGTCTGCCTGAACCCGGGGACCTGTCTGCCCGAACCCGGGGACCTGTCTGCCCGAACCCGGGGACCTGTCTGCCCGAACACTGGGGACCTGTCTGCCCGAACCCGGGGACCTGTCTGCCTGAACCCGGGGACCTGTCTGCCTGAACCCGGGGACCTGTCTGCCTGAACCCGGGGACCTGTCTGCCCGAACTCTGGGGACCTGTCTGCCTGAACCCGGGGACCTGTCTGCCTGAACCCGGGGACCTGCCTGCCCGAACCCTGTGGACCTGTCTGCCTGAACCCGGGGACCTGTCTGCCCGAACCCTGTGGACCTGTCTGCCTGAACCCGGGGACCTGTCTGCCCGAACCCGGGGACCTGTCTGCCCGAACCCGGGGACCTGTCTGCCTGAACCCGGGGACCTGTCTGCCTGAACCCGGGGACCTGTCTGCCTGAACCCCGGGGACCTGTCTACTTGTCTGCCTGAACCCCAGGAACCTGTCTACCTGAACTCGAACTCTGAACCCCGGGGACCTGCCTGCCCGAACCCTGTGGACCTGTCTGCCTGAACCCGGGGACCTGTCTGCCTGAACCCAGGGACCTGTCTGCCTGAACCCGGGGACAGGTCTGCCTGAACCCGGGGACCTGTCTGCCTGAACCCGGGGACCTGTCTGCCCGAACTCTGGGGACCTGTCTGCCTGAACCCGGGGACCTGTCTGACTGAACCCGGGGACCTGTCTGCCCGAACCCTGTGGACCTGTCTGCCTGAACCCGGGGACCTGTCTGCCTGAACCCGGGGACCTGTCTGCCCGAACCCTGTGGACCTGTCTGCCTGAACCCGGGGACCTGTCTGCCTGAACCCGGGGACCTGTCTGCCCGAACCCTGGGGACGTGTCTGCCCGAACCCGGGGACCTGTCTGCCTGAACCCTGTGGACCTGTCTGCCTGAACCCTGTGGACCTGTCTGCCCGAACCCTGTGGACCTGTCTGCCTGAACCCTGGGGACCTGTCTGCCTGAACCCTGGGGACCTGTCTGCCTGAACCCAGGGACCTGTCTGCCTGAACCCGGGGACCTGCCTGCCCGAACCCTGTGGACCTGTCTGCCTGAACCCGGGGACCTGTCTGCCTGAACCCCAGGAACCTGTCTACCTGAACTCGAACTCTGAACCCCGGGGACATGCCTGCCCGAACCCTGTGGACCTGTCTGCCTGAACCCAGGGACCTGTCTGCCCGAACACTGGGGACCTGTCTGCCCGAACCCGGGGACCTGTCTGCCTGAACCCGGGGACCTGTCTGCCCGAACTCTGGGGACCTGTCTGCCTGAACCCGTGGACCTGTCTGCCTGAACCCGGGGACCTGCCTGCCCGAACCCTGTGGACCTGTCTGCCTGAACCCGGGGACCTGTCTGCCCGAACCCTGTGGACCTGTCTGCCTGAACCCGGGGACCAGTCTGCCCGAACCCGGGGACCTGTCTGCCCGAACCCGGGGACCTGTCTGCCTGAACCCGGGGACCTGTCTGCCTGAACCCCGGGGACCTGTCTACTTGTCTGCCTGAACCCCAGGAACCTGTCTGCCTGAACTCGAACTCTGAACCCCGGGGACCTGCCTGCCCGAACCCTGTGGACCTGTCTGCCTGAACCCGGGGACCTGTCTGCCCGAACCCGGGGACCTGTCTGCCCGAACCCGGGGACCTGTCTGCCTGAACCCGGGGACCTGTCTGCCCGAACCCTGTGGACCTGTCTGCCCGAACCCTGTGGACCTGTCTGCCCGAACCCTGTGGACCTGTCTGCCCGAACCCTGTGGACCTGTCTGCCCGAACCCGGGGACCTGTCTGCCCGAACCCTGTGGACCTGTCTGCCTGAACCCGGGGACCTGTCTGCCTGAACCCGGGGACCTGTCTGCCTGAACCCGGGGACCTGTCTGCCTGAACCCCGGGGACCTGTCTACCTGAACTCAAACTCTGAACCCCGGGGACCTGCCTGCCCGAACCCTGTGGACCTGTCTGCCTGAACCCGGGGACCTGTCTGCCTGAACCCGGGGACCTGTCTGCCCGAACCCGGGGACCTGTCTGCCCGAACCCGGGGACCTGTCTGCCTGAACCCGGGGACCTGTCTGCCTGAACCCTGTGGACCTGTCTGGATGAACCCGGGAACCTGTCTGCCTGAACCATGTGGACCTGTCTGCCTGCCCGAACCCTGTGGACCTGTCTGCCTGAACCCGGGGACCTGTCTGCCTGATCCTGGGGACCTGTCTGCCTGAACCCGGGGACCTGTCTGCCCGAACCCTGTGGACCTGTCTGCCTGCCCGAACCCTGTGGACCTGTCTGCCTGAACCCGGGGACCTGTCTGCCTGAACCCGGGGACCTGTCTGCCTGAACCTGGGGACCTGTCTGCCTGAACCCGGGACCTGTCTGCCTGCCTGAACCCTGGGGACCTGCCTGCCTGAACCCGGGGACCTGTCTGCCTGAACCCTGGGGACCTGTCTGCCTGAACCCTGGGGACCTGTCTGCCTGAACCCTGGGGACCTGTCTGATGAACCCCGGGAACCTGTCTGCCCGAACCCGGGGACCTGCCTGCCCGAACCCTGTGGACCTGTCTGCCTGAACCCTGGGGACCTGTCTGCCTGAACCCTGGGGACCTGTCTGCCTGAACCCGGGGACCTGTCTGCCTGAACCCTGGGGACCTGTCTGCCTGAACCCTGGGGACCTGTCTGCCCGAACCCGGGGACCTGCCTGCCCGAACCCTGTGGACCTGTCTGCCTGAACCCCAGGAACCTGTCTACCTGAACTCGAACTCTGAACCCCGGGGACCTGCCTGCCCGAACCCTGTGGACCTGCCTGCCCGAACCCTGTGGACCTGTCTGCCTGAACCCGGGGACCTGTCTGCCTGAACCCGGGGACCTGTCTGCCCGAACCCTGTGGACCTGTCTGCCTGAACCCGGGGACCTGTCTGCCTGAACCCGGGGACCTGTCTGCCTGAACCCCGGGGACCTGTCTGCCCGAACCCTGTGGACCTGTCTGCCTGAACCCGGGGACCTGTCTACCTGAACTCGAACTCTGAACCCCGGGGACCTGCCTGCCCGAACCCTGTGGACCTGTCTGCCTGAACCCTGGGGACCTGTCTGCCTGAACCCAGGGGACCTGTCTGCCTGAACCCTGGGGACCTGTCTGCCCGAACCCGGGGACCTGCCTGCCCGAACCCTGTGGACCTGTCTGCCTGAACCCCGGGGACCTGTCTACCTGAACTCAAACTCTGAACCCCGGGGACCTGCCTGCCCGAACCCTGTGGACCTGTCTGCCTGAACCCGGGGACCTGTCTGCCTGAACCCGGGGACCTGTCTGCCCGAACCCGGGGACCTGTCTGCCCGAACCCGGGGACCTGTCTGCCTGAACCCGGGGACCTGTCTGCCTGAACCCTGTGGACCTGTCTGGATGAACCCGGGAACCTGTCTGCCTGAACCATGTGGACCTGTCTGCCTGCCCGAACCCTGTGGACCTGTCTGCCTGAACCCGGGGACCTGTCTGCCTGATCCTGGGGACCTGTCTGCCTGAACCCGGGGACCTGTCTGCCCGAACCCTGTGGACCTGTCTGCCTGCCCGAACCCTGTGGACCTGTCTGCCTGAACCCGGGGACCTGTCTGCCTGAACCCGGGGACCTGTCTGCCTGAACCTGGGGACCTGTCTGCCTGAACCCGGGACCTGTCTGCCTGCCTGAACCCTGGGGACCTGCCTGCCTGAACCCGGGGACCTGTCTGCCTGAACCCTGGGGACCTGTCTGCCTGAACCCTGGGGACCTGTCTGCCTGAACCCTGGGGACCTGTCTGATGAACCCCGGGAACCTGTCTGCCCGAACCCGGGGACCTGCCTGCCCGAACCCTGTGGACCTGTCTGCCTGAACCCTGGGGACCTGTCTGCCTGAACCCTGGGGACCTGTCTGCCTGAACCCGGGGACCTGTCTGCCTGAACCCTGGGGACCTGTCTGCCTGAACCCTGGGGACCTGTCTGCCCGAACCCGGGGACCTGCCTGCCCGAACCCTGTGGACCTGTCTGCCTGAACCCCAGGAACCTGTCTACCTGAACTCGAACTCTGAACCCCGGGGACCTGCCTGCCCGAACCCTGTGGACCTGCCTGCCCGAACCCTGTGGACCTGTCTGCCTGAACCCGGGGACCTGTCTGCCTGAACCCGGGGACCTGTCTGCCCGAACCCTGTGGACCTGTCTGCCTGAACCCGGGGACCTGTCTGCCTGAACCCGGGGACCTGTCTGCCTGAACCCCGGGGACCTGTCTGCCCGAACCCTGTGGACCTGTCTGCCTGAACCCGGGGACCTGTCTACCTGAACTCGAACTCTGAACCCCGGGGACCTGCCTGCCCGAACCCTGTGGACCTGTCTGCCTGAACCCTGGGGACCTGTCTGCCTGAACCCAGGGGACCTGTCTGCCTGAACCCTGGGGACCTGTCTGCCCGAACCCGGGGACCTGCCTGCCCGAACCCTGTGGACCTGTCTGCCTGAACCCCAGGAACCTGTCTACCTGAACTCGAACTCTGAACCCTGGGGACCTGCCTGCCCGAACCCTGTGGACCTGCCTGCCCGAACCTTGTGGACCTGTCTGCCTGAACCCGGGGACCTGTCTGCCTGAACCCTGTGGACCTGTCTGCCTGAACCCGGGGACCTGTCTGCCTGAACCCGGGGACCTGTCTGCCCGAACCCTGTGGACCTGTCTGCCTGAACCCGGGGACCTGTCTACCTGAACTCGAACTCTGAACCCCGGGGACCTGCCTGCCCGAACCCTGTGGACCTGTCTGCCTGAACCCTGGGGACCTGTCTGCCTGAACCCTGGGGACCTGTCTGCCTGAACCCTGGGGACCTGTCTGCCTGAACCCAGGGACCTGTCTGCCTGAACCCGGGGACCTGCCTGCCCGAACCCTGTGGACCTGTCTGCCTGAACCCTGTGGACCTGTCTGCCTGAACCCGGGGACCTGTCTGCCTGAACCCGGGGACCTGTCTGCCCGAACCCGGGGACCTGTCTGCCCGAACCCGGGGACCTGTCTGCCCGAACCCTGGGGACCTGTCTGCCCGAACCCGGGGACCTGTCTGCCTGAACCCGGGGACCTGTCTGCCCGAACTCTGGGGACCTGTCTGCCTGAACCCGGGGACCTGTCTGCCTAAACCCGGGGACCTGTCTGCCTGAACCCGGGGACCTGTCTGCCTGAACCCGAGGACCTGTCTGCCTGAACCTGGGGACCTGTCTGCCTGAACCTGGGGACCTGTCTGCCTGAACCTGAGGACCTGTCTGCCTGAACCCGGGGACCTGTCTGCCTGAACCCGGGACCTGTCTGCCTGCCTGAACCCTGGGGACCTGCCTGCCTGAACCTGGGGACCTGTCTGCCTGAACCCTGGGGACCTGTCTGCCTGAACCCTGGGGACCTGTCTGCCTGAACCCGGGGACCTGTCTGCCTGAACCCGGGGACCTGTCTGCCTGAACCCGGGGACCTGTCTGCCTGAACCCGTGGACCTGTCTGCTTGAACCCGGGGACCAGTCTGCCTGAACCCGGGGACCTGTCTGCTTGTCTGCCTGAACCCCGGGAACCTGTCTACTTGTCTGCCTGAACCCCGGGAACCTGTCTACCTGAACTCGAACTCTGAACCCCGGGGACCTGTCTACTTGTCTGCCTGAACCCCGGGAACCTGTCTACCTGAACTCGAACTCTGAACCCCTGGGACCTGCCTGCCCGAACCCTGTGGACTTGTCTGCCTGAACCCGGGGACCTGTCTGCCTGAACCCGGGGACCTGTCTGCCTGAACCCGGGGACCTGTCTGCCCGAACCCTGTGGACCTGTCTGCCTGAACCCGGGGACCTGTCTGCCTGAACTCGAACTCTGAACCCCGGGGACCTGCCTGCCCGAACCCTGTGGACCTGTCTGCCTGAACCCGTGGACCTGTCTGCTTGAACCCGGGGACCAGTCTGCCTGAACCCGGGGACCTGTCTGCTTGTCTGCCTGAACCCCGGGAACCTGTCTACTTGTCTGCCTGAACCCCGGGAACCTGTCTACCTGAACTCGAACTCTGAACCCCTGGGACCTGCCTGCCCGAACCCTGTGGACTTGTCTGCCTGAACCCGGGGACCTGTCTGCCTGAACCCGGGGACCTGTCTGCCTGAACCCGGGGACCTGTCTGCCCGAACCCTGTGGACCTGTCTGCCTGAACCCGGGGACCTGTCTGCCTGAACTCGAACTCTGAACCCCGGGGACCTGCCTGCCCGAACCCTGTGGACCTGTCTGCCTGAACCCGTGGACCTGTCTGCTTGAACCCGGGGACCAGTCTGCCTGAACCCGGGGACCTGTCTGCTTGTCTGCCTGAACCCCGGGAACCTGTCTACTTGTCTGCCTGAACCCCGGGAACCTGTCTACCTGAACTCGAACTCTGAACCCCGGGGACCTGTCTACTTGTCTGCCTGAACCCCGGGAACCTGTCTACCTGAACTCGAACTCTGAACCCCGGGGACCTGTCTGCCTGAACCCAGGGACCTGTCTGCCTGAACCCGGGGACCTGCCTGCCCGAACCCTGTGGACCTGTCTGCCTGAACCCTGTGGACCTGTCTGCCTGAACCCGGGGACCTGTCTGCCTGAACCCGGGGACCTGTCTGCCCGAACCCGGGGACCTGTCTGCCCGAACCCTGGGGACCTGTCTGCCCGAACCCGGGGACCTGTCTGCCCGAACCCGGGGACCTGTCTGCCCGAACTCTGGGGACCTGTCTGCCTGAACCCGGGGACCTGTCTGCCTGAACCCGGGGACCTGTCTGCCCGAACCCGGGGACCTGTCTGCCTGAACCCGGGGACCTGTCTGCCTGAACCCGGGGACCTGTCTGCCTGAACCCTGTGGACCTGTCTGCCTGAACCCGGGAACCTGTCTGCCTGAACCATGTGGACCTGTCTGCCTGCCCGAACCCTGTGGACCTGTCTGCCTGAACCCGGGGACCTGTCTGCCTGATCCTGGGGACCTGTCTGCCTGAACCCGGGGACCTGCCTGCCCGAACCCTGTGGACCTGTCTGCCTGCCCGAACCCTGTGGACCTGTCTGCCCGAACCCGGGGACCTGTCTGCCTGAACCCGGGGACCTGTCTGCCTGAACCCGGGGACCTGTCTGCCTGAACCTGGGGACCTGTCTGCCTGATCCCGGGGACCTGTCTGCCTGAACCCGGGGACCTGTCTGCCTGAACCCGGGGACCTGTCTGCCTGAACCTGGGGACCTGTCTGCCTGAACCCGGGGACCTGTCTGCCTGAACCCTGGGGACCTGTCTGCCTGAACCCTGGGGACCTGTCTGCCTGAACCCGGGGACCTGTCTGCCTGAACCCGGGGGACCTGTCTGCCTGAACCCTGGGGACCTGTCTGCCTGAACCCTGGGGACCTGTCTGCCCAAACCCGGGGACCTGCCTGCCCGAACCCTGTGGACCTGTCTGCCTGAACCCCAGGAACCTGTCTACCTGAACTCGAACTCTGAACCCCGGGGACCTGCCTGCCCGAACCCTGTGGACCTGCCTGCCCGAACCCTGTGGACCTGTCTGCCTGAACCCGGGGACCTGTCTGCCTGAACCCGGGGTCCTGTCTGCCCGAACCCTGTGGACCTGTCTGCCTGAACCCGGGGACCTGTCTGCCTGAACCCGGGGACCTGTCTGCCCGAACCCTGTGGACCTGTCTGCCTGAACCCGGGGACCTGTCTACCTGAACTCGAACTCTGAACCCCGGGGACCTGCCTGCCCGAACCCTGTGGACCTGTCTGCCTGAACCCTGGGGACCTGTCTGCCTGAACCCTGGGGACCTGTCTGCCTGAACCCAGGGACCTGTCTGCCTGAACCCGGGGACCTGTCTGCCTGAACCCGGGGACCTGCCTGCCCGAACCCTGTGGACCTGTCTGCCTGAACCCTGTGGACCTGTCTGCCTGAACCCGGGGACCTGTCTGTCTGAACCCGGGGACCTGTCTGCCCGAACCCGGGGACCTGTCTGCCCGAACCCTGGGGACCTGTCTGCCCGAACCCGGGGACCTGTCTGCCCGAACTCTGGGGACCTGTCTGCCTGAACCCGGGGACCTGTCTGCCTGAACCCGGGGACCTGTCTACCTGTCTGCCTGAACCCTGTGGACCTGTCTGTCTGCCTGAACCCCGGGAACCTGTCTACCTGAACTCGAACTCTGGGAGCCTGCTCTGTTCTGCCCGCCTGACACTCCATCTACCTGAACCCCAGCTCTACCCTTTAGTGCCATGGCATCCCCATCCTGTCCTCCCCCTAGTACTTCAGTGTCTGCGTCCTGCGTTCGGGTCCATCCGGCCGCGTTCCTGACACTGGATCTCCTTTGTCTAACTTTCTGGTTACATCCTTGAAAAACTCCAATAGATTAGTCAAGCATGATTTACCCTTGGTAAATCCATGCTGGCTCGGCCCACTCCTATCACTGCTATCTAGATATGCCACTATTTCATCCTTAATAATGGATTCTAGCATCTTCCCCACTACATCTGGGGGATTGCTTGTGTCTTCCCTAGTGAAGACAGATCTAAAGTACTTCTTAAATTCTTCTGCCATTTCTCAGTTTCCCATAACAATTTCACCCAATTCATTCTTCAAGGGCCCAACATTGTTCTTAACTATCTTCTTTCTCTTCACATACCTGAAAAAGCTTTTGCTATCCTCCTTTATATTCCTGGCTAGCTTGCATTCGTACCTCATTTTTTCTCCCCGTATTGCCTTTTTAGTTAAGTTCTGTTGTTCCTTAAAAACTTACCAATCATCTGTCCTCCCACTCACCTTAGCTCTGTCATACTTCCTTTTTTTTTAATGCTATGCAATCTCTGACTTCCTTTGTCATCCACTGTGGCCCCTTCCCCCCTTTGAATCCTTCCTTCTCTGGGGGATGAACTGATTTTGCACCTTGTGCATTATTCCCAAGAATACCTGCCATTGCTGTTCCACTGCTTTTTCTGCTAGGATATCCATCCAGTCAACTTTGGCCAGCTCATCCCTCATGGCTCCATAGTTTCCCCTGTTCAACTGCAACACTGACACCTCCGAGCTGCCCTTATCCTTCTCAAATTGCAGATAAAAACTTAGCATATTATGATCACTACCTCCTAATAGTTCCTTTACTGCAAGATCGCTTATCAAATCCTGTTCATTACACAACACTAAATCCAGAATAGTCTTGTCCCTGATCGGCTCTCGTACAAGCTGTTCCAAGAATGCATCCCGTAGGCACTCTACAAACTCCCTATCCTGGGGTACAGCACCAACCTGATTCTCCCAGTTCACCTGCATGTTGAAATCCCCCATAACTACTGCAACATTACCTTTGCCACATGCCAATGTTAACTCCCTTTTCAACTTGCACCCAATATCCATGCTACTGTTTGGTGGCCTGTAGACAACACCCATTAGGGTCTTTTTGCCCTTACTGTTCCTCAGTTCTATCCACACAGACTCTACTTCTCCTGAATCTATGTCCACCCTTGCAAAGGACTGAATCTCATTCCTCACCAACAGGGCCACCAACACCCCCTCTGCCCACATTTCTGTCCCTACGATAGCACGTATACCCTTGTACATTCATTTCCCAGGTCTGATCTCCCTGCAGCCATGTCTCCATTATACCAACAACATCATGGTTACCCATTCGCACCTGAGCTTCAAGCTCATCCGCCTTATTTCTGACACTTTGTGCATTCAGATATAGAATTTTTAGCCCATTTCTCCTCTCTCTGTTTAAATTGCTGCCTATTGTGCTTAACCCAGCTCTCCGAACTCCATCGGGCTATACGCCCCTTGAATTTTGTTGTCCTTCCTAAATTTACTTATTCTTTCTGCACATTTAACTCCATGTTCCATCAGACCATCCCTCTGTACATGTGTCCTCCTTATCACTCGTTCCGCCTCACCTTTCTCTACTACACACTTAATATTCCAGAACCGTGTAGTCCCCACCTGTCCTTTATTCTTCATCTCGCTATCCTCTCTCACATTCTGGATCCCTGCCCCCTGCAAATTTAGTTTAAACCACCCCCCCCCCCCCCGAGAAGCACTAGCAAACTTCCCTGCAAGAATGTTAGTACAGCTCCAGTTCAGGTGTAAACAGTCCCGTCGGAACAGATCCCACCTTCCATTGAACAAAGCCCAATTATCTAAAAACCTGAATCCCTCCCTCCTGCACCATCCTCTCAGCCACTTATTAATCTGTATAATCATTCTGTTCCTTGCCTCACTCACATGTGGCACAGGTAGCAATCCTGAGATTGTTACCCTGGAGGTCCTGCCCTTCAGCTTTGCACCTAACTCCCTGAACTCACTACGCAGGACCCTCTCACTCATCCTACCCACGTTGTTGGTCCCTACATGGACCACAACATCCGGGTTCTTGCCCTCCCTCTCGAGAATAACCTGCACCCGATCTGAGATGTCCCGACCCCGGCACCAGGGAAGCAACATACCATCCGAGACTCCCGATCTAACCCACAAAATCTCTTATCCGCCCCCCGACTATAGAATCCCCTATCACTACCGCTCTTTTCTCTTCCCTCCTCCCCTTCCTAGTCGAGGGTCCAACCTCAGTGCCAGAGACAGGACCACTGCAACTTGTTCCTGGTAGGTCATCCCCACCAACAGTATCCAAAATGGTATACCTATTGTTGATGGGAACAGCCACAGGGGTGCTCTGCTCTCTCTGTCTGCTCCCCCTGCCTCTCTTGACTTTCAGCCATTTGCCTACCTCCTGGCTTTTCAGTGTGACTACCTCCCGATAACTCTTATCTACCTCTGCCTCCCGAATGATCATCCTTTCAACATTCGGTAGGTTTCTATGAGATCCCCCGCATTCTTCGAAATTCCAGTGAGTACAGGCCCAAAGCTGTACAGTACTCACATCTTAACCCCTTTGTTCCCAGAATTATCCTCATGAACCTCCTCTAGATTCTCTCTAATGACTACAAATCCTTTCAGAAATATGGGGCCCAAAACTGTTGACAATACTCTAAGTACAGCCTGACCAGTGTCTTATAAAGCCTCAGTATAATCTCGTTTTTACATTCTATTCCCCTTGAAATGTACAAACGTATGTCTACATTGCACTTGCCTTCTTTACCACAGACTCAATCTGTAAACCTCTACTGTTTGAATTTTTTCCCCATTTAGATAACAGCCTTCCCTTTTGTTCCTTTTACCAATAACTATATTTCATCTGCCACTTCTTCCCATTCTTCCAATTTTGTCTAAGTCCTTCTATAGTCACATTGTTTCCTCAGCACTACCTACCCCTCCATCTATCTCTGTATCAACTGCAAACTTTGCCATCAATTCCATTATCCAAATCATTGACAAACAATAACGGATCTAATACTGACCCCTGAGGAACACCACTAGTCACTGGCAGCCAACCAGAAAAGGCCCCTTTATTCTCACTCACTGCCTCCTGTCTATCAGTTATTCCTCTACCCATGCCAGTATTTTTCATGTAATGGCATGGAATTTTATCTTGTTAAGCAGCCTCGTGTGGCACCTTATCAAACGCCTTCTGAAAATCCAAGTAAATAACATCCATTGCCTCTCCTTTGCCCACCCTGTTTGATACTTCCTCGAAAAACTCTAACAGATTTATCAGGCAAGATTTCCCTTCACAGAAACCATGCTGACCTTGACTTATTTTATCATTAGTCTCCAAGTATCCCAAAACCTCATCCTTAATAATGTACTCCAACACTTTCCCAGCCACTAAGGTTACGCTAACTGGCCTGTAATTTCCTTTCTTTCACCTTCCCCTCTTAAAGAGTGGAGTGACAGTTGCAATTCTCTAGTCCTCTGGAACCATGTCAAAATAAATTGATTCCTTAAACCTCATAACCAATGTATCTGCTATCTCTTCAGCAACTCCTCTCAGGACTCTGAAATGTAGTCCACCTGGTCCAGGTGACCTATCCACCTTAAAAGCTTTGAGTTTGCCTGACACTTATTCCTTTGTAATAGCAGTGGCACTGATTCCTGCTCCCTGACACTCACGGACCTCTGGCACACTGTTAGTGTTTTCCACAGTGAAGACTGATGCAAAATATTTGTTAAATTTATCCACCATTTCTTTGTACCCCATTACTAGCTCACCAGTTCTTTATATAACTGAAAACACTTTTGGTATCCTGGTTTATATTATTGGTTAGTTTACCATCATATTTCATCTTTTCACTTCTTATTGCTTTTTTAGTTGCCTTTTGTTGGATTTTAAAAGCTTCCCAATCATCCAACTTCCCACTCACTTTTGCTACCTTATATAACCTTTCCTTGGCTTTTATGCAGCTGTTGCCTATCCCTGCCATTTGAGAGCCACTTCTTCTGTGAGACATGTCTATCCTGCACCTTGTGAACTATTCTCAGACACTTTGCCACCTCTGCTCTGCCGTCATCCCCACCAGCATCCTCTCCCATCCACCTGGGCAAGCGACTTTCTCATGCCTCTGTAATTCCCTTTATTGCATTGATACATCTGACTTCTGCTTCTCCCTCTTAAATTATAGTATGAGTTCAATCATATTACCATCATAATCTCATAAGGGTTCCATTACCTTAAAGTCATTAATAAAATCTGGATTGTTATGCAACACCCAATCTAAGACAGTCTTTCCCGGAGTAGGCTCAAACACAAACTGCTCTAGAAAGCCACCTCATAGGCATTCAACAAATTCCCTCTCTTGCGATCCGACACCAGCCTGATATTCTCAATCTCGTTGCATATTGAAGTCCCCCCATTACAATTGTTACATGCCTTTTCCAGCTCCTTTTGCAATATCAATTCCACATCTTAGCTACTATTTGGAGGCTTATATATGATTCCCATTATGTTTTTTTTGCCCTTGCAGTTTCTTAATTCCACCCACAACAATTCAACATTCTCTGACACTATGTCACTTCTTTCTAAAGATGTGATTCTACCTCTTACCATCATCCTTGCCCTCTATACACTTTGACGTTAACTCTGAACTATGGCCTTCTTTCAGCCACGACTCAGTGATGCCCACAAGGTCATACCTGATGCACCATCAATAACTCACACTGAGACGTAAGGCGAGATATCGGCTTTTATTGACTGGAAGAAGGAACCAGGAGTGAGTGTCCATCATACTATGTCCTGGAGACTGATGCCGAGCGTCAGGCCTCAGATCGCCTTTATACAGGGGCCTGTGGGAGGAGCCACAGGAGCAGTCAGCAGGGGGCGTGTCGAGACAGGCACATAGTTCACCACAATACCAACCAATGTGTAATTGCGTCACGAGTTTGTCTACCTTATTCAGAAAGCTACACACATTTAAATACAGCATCTTCATCCTTTTGAATTTTGCCTCTGTGTTACAATGTAGCTTTTTGCATTGTCTGCATTTACCTAGTCATTGGCTTGTCACAAAACTCCACACCCTTATCTCTCCCAACCCCACATATACATCCACCAGCCCGACCCTCAAACAGAATCCTAAAGTCCAAGGGGGCGCACACCCAATCTAACTCTATGCACACCGTGACTAACCCTGGCCACAACCCCACAAACGCAATGACTTGTGTAGGGAGGAGCAAGTTCCAATAAAGGCCTGGTTAATGAAGATGTGTGCCAGATCAAAGTGGCAGGTTTGTGAGACACTGAATCTCAAGTGACGAGATCAAGAAGCACAAGAGGAATGATTTGCCCACTGCCCGCATATTGTATTCCATCTGCCACTTTGCCTTTTCTCATAATCTGTGTAAATTCCTGTTTCCTCACAAGCTGCACCTCCACCGATCTGAATCGTGCACAGACTCGGCCACAAAACCAACCACCAAATATGCCACACTGCAAATGTGAAAAGCAATCACACACTGACCCCTACAGAAAACCAGCAGTCACTGGCAGCCAACTAGGAATGTGGCTGTATTCACATTATTTGCCTCCTGCCGGTCAGCTAATCCTCTTTGCTGTGATACTCCGGGCTCGTATCTTGTTTAGCAGTTTCATGTGCGGCACTTGTCAAAGGCTTTTTGAAAATCCAAGTACTCAACATCCACTGACTCTCCTTTGACTATCCTGCTTGTTAATTCCTCAAGGAATTCCAAAGGATTTGTTAAGTTTGCCTCTTTTATCAAGTTCCCTGAAACCTTATCCTTAATGATAGAATACTAACCACTTAAGTAAGGCTAACAGCCCTATAATCTTTTATCTTTTGCCTCCCTCCCTCTCTTCTTAAAAACTGGAGTGGCATTTGCAATTTCACAGTCACAAATTCACTGAAAAGTACAGCACAGAAACAGGCCCTTCAGCCCCACAAGTGAGCACATACTCAGTAACGCAACCTGGGGCCAATGGGTGTTTCGCCCTCTCCCGGCAACCGGGGAGATCTGAGCAGCTTTGTGTTTATCCCATGGACCAAGGTAATGAAGAGGCATGTAACTATGAGGGTAATGATATTTTTAAACCTCATTACCTGGCATCTATATCCGTGGGATTGCATGGGTTAAACTGACAGTGTTAACTGGGCATTCAGCATCCCTCCACCTGAGTTTAGTACTGCCTTGTTTTCTGTAGCTCCATCTTGGGTTTAACTTACCGGTTGTCTCTCGTCTTTTGGGTATCTGGGCTTTTTTAATTGGCATTTCGTAGAACGGGAAAATGAAGAGCGTGTCACTGTAAGGTTAGGTTGAGAGTATTCGGGCAGTGGGTGAATCAGCCCTCGTGCTTTTTCATCTCATCACTTAACATTCAGTTTCACGCAGCCCTGCCACTTTGATCTGGCCCACGCTTTCATTAACCAGGACCAACACTTGCCTTTCTTGGATCTTTCCCCTCCTGACACAGGTCATTGGGTTTGTGGGGGTGTGGCCAGGGTTAATCAAGGTGTGCCTAGGGGTAGATATGGACTTTAGGATTAGGTTTGAGGGTGGATGTATATGTTGGGTTGGGAGAGATCAGGCTGTGGACTTTTGTCGGGTGAGTATGTAGGGCTCTGGTGGAAAGGGTGGTGTAGTGGCTGTGGGTTTGTGGCGGTGTGGCCAGGGTTAATTGGGGTGTGTGCCCCTTTCAACCTTAGGTTTAGGTTTGAGGGTAGGAATGGTGGATGTGTGTGTGGGGCTGGGAAATTTGTGTGGTGAGCTATGAGGTGCTATGGCAGATAGGGTAGTGTAGTGTAGTGGAGCCAGTTTAATCTGGCCTATGCCTTTCGTTATCGTGGTCTGACACCAGTTCATTTAACGAACCGGGTGTGCACTGGGAAACATCATCAGCAATGCATCCTCGGATCATTGGCTGTTTCGCGTCTTTAATCATTAGACGTTCTCCCCGAGGCAACCCAGCCAGGGTTGATTAGGCTCCATTTGTGTTTATCCCATGGACCAAGATAACGAGAGGCATGTAATTCTGAGGGCAATGATATTTTTAAACATCATTACCTGGCATCTAAATTGCTGGGATTGCATGGGTTAAATTGACTGTTGCCTGTGGACCCAGCTTGGGCTTAACCTACTGGTTCTCTCTCACCTTTTGGGTATCTGGGATTTTTTATTGGCATTTTGTGAACCAGGAGAATGAAGCGTGTCACTCGCGTTAGGGTTAGATGCCAGTATGCAGGCAGTAGGCAAAATATCCCTCTAGTGTTTGTAGATTTCGTACTGGAGATGCAGTATCACTTCACCCTGCCACTTTGCTTTTGGTCCACGTTGTCATCATCTCGACTTGCCTTTACTGGGATCTTCCTCCTCATTAACCGTTCTGGCGTTTAAGTTAAAATGTGGAGTTATTGCTTATGGATAATGTTTTAGGGGTGGGGGTTTATAGTGACTGGGTGCTGTGATCTAGGGGTTGTGCAGTAGGTAACTGAGGGGTGCTGTTGGGAGGGACAGGCCTGGGGGTAGAGTGAGATACTGGGAGTGGAGGATTCACAGCGAAGGGAAGTGGGGTGGGGTGGTAAATGGCATTGCGGGGGGGCGGAGTTTATGCGGGACCTTGCAGTGGGAGGAGGGCTGAAATAGGAGCCAAACTGCTGGTGATATTGGGTGAATTTGGCCCCTTGATGGGATGGCATGGTACTGGTGATGTGGGGTGAGCTTGGCTCCCTGGTGGGGAGGGGATTCGGGTTTACGGGGGAGTATAGGAGGGTTGGAATTGTTAGGCTTAGGTGTATGGGTGGGGCCACGGGACCTTGAAATGGTGGGAGGGTTTGAAAGGGTTGAAGTGGGGTGAACTTGGACCCCTGGTGGAGAGAGGGCTCAGGTTTATGGGGGTGTGTAAGATGAGTGATGTTGTTAAGTTTAGGGATACGGCTGAGGAATGTGCATGCAGGCTTCCCCATGGGGGGGGCAGTGTTAAGTAGGCCCCCCTGTGGGGGTGTGGCTTGGGTCCACTGGGGTGTTGGCTGGTTTAGTTGGGTGTGTGTTCCTTTGGATGTTAGGATTAGGTTGGGGGTTAGGGTTGAGGGAGGTCCACTGGGTGGTGGGAGATAGAACTGGTGGTGTGGGGTGAATTTGGCCCCCTGGCGAGAAGAGGACCTGTGTTTATGGGGTGTGAAGATGTTAGGTTTCAGGGCAGGGCCATATGCTGGGGATGCATTCTTCCCCATGGGGAGAAGCTGGGAGGTTGGGGCGAGTGCTGTGTCTGGATCAAACTGGTCATTACCAGTCTATTCTTCCTGGTGGTTATCCCTTGTAGAGTTATAATTTCTATCTTTATCCCTCTCTATTCCATTTAGCTGTTACTATTCAGGGAATTAGGTTCTGTTCTGAGGCTTAGTTGTTGGGCTCTATTTTCAAAGTATTTAATATTTCCTATTTAATGGTCACCTGTCCTAATTTCATTTCTGGGTGGGTGACTGAAGGGGATCCTCCTTTTCCTCCCAACTCTGGTTTTCTCAATAATTTTCCTAATTATTCGGTGCTGTGTTGGCCCTCTAGTGGGTATATTTTAGTATTCTGACCCTACTTTTTAGGCCTCGTTTAGGTCATTTGGGGAAAACATCTGTAGTGTTTCAATCCATCTCCTCTCTCCTCTTTTTCTTTGGATGTTTGACCAGTTTATGTTAGGCCCAGGATTGCCAAGGAGTGCATTCCGTGCTCCAGGAAGCAGGGCCGGATTAACCTCGGAGGAAAAGTAGCATATGCTACGGGCTCCGCACTAAATGCTTGCAAGCTGCAGTCTGGTGAAATCGGCATCTCACCGTATTCTCACGACGATCTGGCAAAGCTGTTTTCATGTCCGGGGAGCTGCATGGTGTGTGTGTGTTGGCTCCTTGCTGAGTCGTGGTGACCTTTGTACGATCTCCCATGCTCCCAAGCCGCTGTGGCATACGCTATTACGCTGCCAGAGGGTGCGCCACCGTGGTGAGCCTGCGACAAGTGATGTGAAACTCAACAGTTTTATGGAACCCAGTTCATAATTTTTTTCCTGATTTTAGGTAGTCTGAACCAGCTCAGGAACATACAAGATCAGATTAGACTCTGAGTTTCAACAGTATTTCCCAATTGAAATGAGTTTCAATAAGCAACTAAACAGATCATTTTCAGAACACTGTTCCTAGTTGGTTGTTGAGTGCACGCGATCCACACGCACTCATAGCCACAACAGTCACATAAAATTGTTACTGTTCACTGGTCTTTGTTGATACCACTACTTAGCTTTTGTAACATAAACTATTTGTTTTTAAATGCATACTTCATTAACCTTTTTCCATTGCAGATAGCAATGAGCAACAGAGCCAGAGATATTGGATGTCATTATGCTTCTGGAAGTGCAAAATGTAAAGCGAGGAAAGAAAAAGACAGAAGAGACCAACCTGTGATGTCAAAAACATGCAAGTTGACAGAACATTTTAAAAATGAACTGAGGAGCACCAGGGGTCAAAACAGATTGAACAATCTCACTCTAATGAGCATTGAACATGTACTTCTGCGTGAAATGGGCATTTCCAGTATCATCAACAAATTTGCTGACGCTATATCGAGAAAATGTAACTTTTATACATTGGGGAGACCCGCCGCAGACTGGGAGACCGTTTCGCCGAACACCGACGCTCAGTCCTCCAATAGTGGCGGGATCTTCCTGTGGCCACACTCTTTAATTCCACAGACCACTCCCACTCCGACATGTCTGCCCGTGGCCTCCTCTACCATCAAGATGAGGCCACACGCAGGTCGATGGAGCAATACTTTATCTCCCGCCTAGGTAGCCTCCTACCTGCTGGCATGAACATTCAACCCACAGACCTTTGGTGATACCCCTGCCCCCCCTTACCCCCATCCCTATCTATTATTTTAGTCTGGTTCTCTTTCTCTCTCTTTTTTCCCCCTCACTATAATCTCTCCCCCCAGCCCTACCTTTCTTTCTCTTTTATTTCCCATAATTCTCCACCTTCCCTCAGCCCATTTCCCTCCAGCCGATCACTTCCCAGCTCTCTACTTTATCCCTCCCCCCACTTCTTATCCCCCCCTCGACCATCCCATGTTACTCCACCCGATGAAGGGTTTCGGCCCGAAACATCGTCACTATCTCCTCCCATAGATGCTGTCTGGCCTGCTGAGTTCTGCCAGCATTTTGTGTTTTTATTTATTTCCAGCATCTGCAGATTCACTCATGTAACTTTTAAATCATAGTTTTGTTACTTTTGACATTTGAAATTGATACCCACACGTAAGTAATACCATTACTGAAGAGTCAGACATCTGTTGTATTATCTGGCTGTATAGCAAATGAAAAAATTGAATTAATTGAATGCAAGTAAATAATTTATGTTTTAATACTTATGTGCATTTTTAAAATTTAGGCCCCTTTATAATATACGCTACAGGCCCCGCGCTAGCTTAATCTGGCCCTGTCTTCCGTCCTTCAGCTCCACTTTCCTTCTTCTTCGTGAAGAAACGTTTCATGGTCTTCTTACACTATGTTCTGAAATAAGGCCATACTCGTGCTTCTCACCCATGATAATCAAAGACAGATCATACATCTGAAGCAAATTCCTTTTTCACCATCGAGGATGGCTTGTCTGACTTTCATAGAAACTGCTCAGTGGTGCCCCCTAACCGTGCAGACTATTATCTAAATGGGGAGAAAGTTCCAACATCAGAAGTGCAGAGGGACTTGGGAGACCTTGTACAAGACTCACAGAGGGTTAATTTATAGGTTGAGTCCATGGTAAGGAAAGGAAATGCAATGTTGGCATTTGTTTCAAGGGGAAGGAATATAAAAGCAAGGAGATAATGCTGAGACACCAGTCAGGTTGCATTTGGAGTATTGTCAACAGTTTAGGGCACCATAACTCAGAAGGGATGTGTTGTCTTTGGAGAGAGTCCAGAGGAGGCTCACGAGAATGATTCCAGAAATGAAGGGATGAGTATACGAAGAGCATTCAGCAGATCTGGGTCTGGACTCACCAGAAAGTAGATGAGGGCCGGGGTGGGGGTGAGGATCTCATTGAAACCAAAATGTTGAAAGGACGAGATAGCGTGGATGTAGAGAGGATGTTTACTATGGTGGGCATATCCAGAACTAAGGCTGCAAAATTGAGGGTCGACCTTTCAGAACAGAGGTAAGGAGAAATTTTTAGTCAGAGAGTGGTGAATCTGTGGAATGCTCTGCCACAGACTGTGATGAAGGCCAAGTCCGTTGCCATATTTAAGGCAGAAGTTGATTGTTTCCTGATAGATCAGGGTGTCAAAGGATATGGCAAGAAGGTAGGTGTATGGGGTTGAGTGAAACCCAGGATCTGCCATGTTTGAATAGAGTAGACTCAATGGGCTGAATGGCCTAATTCTGCTCCGATATCTTATGGTCTTATCAATATCTTGTTCTGCCGCTGTTCCCACCCTGCTGACCACCTACCTTCAGTCTCAATCGATGACATCCAGGAGTTGAGGGCAGGTCACTAGTCAGAGGTGATCTTGGAGAACACACTGATTGCAGCTTCACCATCGTCTTTAAAGGGAGGATAACTCGTGGTTAACTCGTGGTTAACGAATGGCCCACGTCGGACTGGGTGCATGGCGCGGCAGGTGGGAGACTGTGAGCTAGTTGTCCTCCATGCCTCGGTTAACGAGTTGCCCACGTCGGACTGGGTGCATGGCGCGGCAGGTGGGAGACGGTGAGCTAGTTGTCCTCCATGCCTCGGTTAACGAGTTGCCCACGTCGGACTGGGTGCATGGCGCGGCAGGTGGGAGACTGTGAGCTAGTTGTCCTCCTGCTGGACTTGGTCCGCGAAGCCCTATCTTCCTTTCCTGTAGCTGCGGTTAACGGGTTGCCCAGGCTCCGCCGGCCAGCTGTGTGCAGTTTTGGTTAATGAGTTGCCCAGCCTGCTTTCTCATCCAGTTGTGGGTGTGATTAGTGCTGCCAGTCTTGGTGGTAATAACATTTATTTTTGGATCATGGTAATATTTACATGACATTATATACACAAGAAACTGCAGTCAATGCATACAGATATCTACAATAAGTGCATACATTAAAAACAGACTATGTACACATATCATACCAATAATCCGAGTTACAGAACAATGCACTAGTGTAACAGAAGCCAAGAGCCAGACCATTCAATAAACCCTACTCAAACCCGACCAAAACGTTTCCATAGAGGGCCTCCAGACCGTTAGGGCAGATCCGAATTGCACTGAGAGCGGTAAGCGTAAAGGAGGGGGACTTGATATTCTGGTTAACAACAGATGGTGCAATCCTGGTCATCTTACGATCAAGGAACGTGTTTGTAGCCCGGATATTGGACTTTTTGCTGTTGGACTCCGGCCATGTTATTTGCCAAGGGAAATCTCACATGCAATTGTGGTTGTTGTGTACATCCCTCCCTCTGCCAATCCGACGTCGGCGTGTAACTTCATTCACACCGTCATAGCCAGACAACAAACCCGGGTGCCCTCATTACCATCTCGGGTGACTTCAACCATGTTACCGTGGCTAGATATCACTGCCCACCTTCACGCAGTATGTGAGCTGTACAACCAGAGGGGAGAGGACCCTGGACTTGATGTATGCTAACGGTAAGGATGCTTACAGCTCCTCTCCCTCCACCCCCACTGCGAAGGTCAGATCACAACCTGGTGCATCGCAAACCTTGCTGCATGCCTCTGGTGAAGAGTAAACCTGCAACCTCGAGGTCAGTGAGGAAATGGTCGGGGGCGGCTTATGAGGCACTCCAGGATTGTTTTGAGGTGACAGACTGGCAGGCCCTCTGTGAGCCACATGGAGAGGACATTGATGGGCTCACAGACTGCATCACTGGTTACATTAACTTCTGTGTGGACTGCAATGTTCTGGCAAGAACTGTCCTTTGTTATTCAAATAACAAGCCATGGGTAAGAAAGGATATTAAGGACATCCTGAACGCTAAAAAGAGGGCGTTTAGAGATGGAAATAGGGAGGAGCTGAGGACAATACAGAGGGATCTGAAAGCCAAGATCAGGGAGGTATAGGAGGAAGCTTGAGTGGAAACTCCAGCAGAACAACATGAGAGAGGTCTGGAGTGGGATGAGGACCATCACTGGGTTCTGGCAAACTAGCAACATAGGAGCTGAAGGCAGTATGGACAGGGCCAACCAACTTAACCTGTTCTTCAACAGATTTGACACTGTGGCCATCCCCCACATGATTCATCTGTTGTCGGCCCCCAACCAACACAAGATCCACTCTCCCCTCCTACCCCTCCTCACAGCCCCCCCACCCTGCTCTCGTGACTACACCCCTCCCACACCTGAAACCACTACGGTGGGCTTCACAGCTGAACAGGTGAGAAGACAGCTGAAATGTCTCCACCCAAGCAAGGCTGCAGGCCCGGATGGTCTCAGCCCAGGGTGCTCAAAACCTGTGCCCCCCCAGCTATGTGGAGTACTTCACTATGTCTTCAATCTGGGCCTGAGTCTCCAGAGGGTTCCTGTGCTGTGGAAGACGTCCTGCCTCGTCCCTGTATCGAAGACGCCGCGCCCCAGTGGCTCCAATGACTACAGACCGGTGGCATTGACTTCCCACATCATGAAGACCCTGGAGAGACTTGTTCTAGAGCAGCTTCAGCCTTTAGTTAGGCCACACTTAGACCCCCTCCAGTTCACCTAAAAGCCCCGACTAGGAGTTGAGGATGCCATCGTCTACCTGCTGTCTATGCTCACCTGGACAAGCCGGTGAGCACTGTGAGGGTCATGTTGTTTGACTTCTCCAGTGAGTTCAACACCATCCGCCCTGCTCTGCTGGGTGAGAAGCTGACAGTGATGCAGGTGGATGCTTCCCTGGGGTCATGGATTATTGATTACCTGACTGGCAGACCACAGTACATGCACTTGCAACACTGTGTGTCAGACAGAGTGGTCAGCAGCACTGGGGCTCCACAGGGGACTGTCCTGTCTCCCTTTCTCTTCACCATCTACACCTTGGACTTCAACTACTGCACAGTCTTGCCATCTTCAGAAGTTTTCTGATGACTCTGTCATAGTTGGATGCATCAGCGAGGGAGATGAGGCTGAGTACAGGGCTACGGTGGGAAACTTTGTCACATGGTGCGAACAGAATCATCAGCAGCTTAATGTGAAAAAGACTCAGGAGCTGGTGGTGGACCTGAGGAGGGCTAAGGCACCAGTGATCCCTGTTTCCATCCAAGGGGTCAGTGTGGACATGGTGGAGGATTACAAATACCTGGGGATACGAATTGACAATAAACTGGACTGGTCAAAGAACACTAAGGCTGTCTACAAGAAGGGTCAGAGCCGTCTCTACTTCCTGAGGAGACCGAGGTCCTTTAACATCTACCAGACGATGCTGAGAATGTTCTATGAATCCGTGGTGGCCAGTGCTATCATGATTGCTGTTGTGTGCTGGGGCAGCAGGCTGAGGGTAACAGACACCAACAGAATCACCAAACTCATTCGTAAGGCCAGTGATGTTGTAGGGGTGGAACTGGACTCTCTGATGGTGGTGTCTGAAAAGAGGATGCTGTCCAAGTTGCATGCCATCTTGGACAATGACTCCCATCCACTCCATAATGTACTGGTTAGGCACAGGAGTACATTCAGCCAGAGACTCATTCCACCGAGATGTAACACTGAGCGTCATAGGAAGTCATTCCTGCCTGTGGCCATCAAACTTTACAACTCCTCCCTCGGAGTGTCAGACACCCTGAGTCAATAGGCTGGTCCTGGACTTATTTCCACTTAGCATGATTAAGTTATTATTATTTAATTATTAATGGTTTTATATTGCTATATTTCTTCACTATTCTTGGTGCAGCTGTAATGAAACCCAATTTCCCTCAGGATCAATAAAGTGTGTCTGTCTGTCAGAGTCCATATCATCCGGTTATACACATGTCCCGAGAGTACCTCCCCCCGCACGTAGATATCATAGCACACCAGCGAACCCCACACCACCAGAAGGGCGGAGTCCGCCTGCAACAAGCGGGATAGTCCGATCAAGGCACGTGCCGAAGCAGAACGTGGATATATTAGTCCATGGTACCCAATCACAATGGGCTCCTGCTCCACCACCCGTACGTCCCAGCTGATATTCACCAAACAGTCCTTGACGGCCCGCTGAATAGAGGGCTGGCTGTATTTATGTCTCTTGGATTCGAAGATTCCAGCAGGTGTTCTTCCATCGGGACGGCAATGTCCATAACCACTGCAGCTGACCCAGTCCGAACAATGAGTTCCGCCTTGCAGAAAACCCCCGCTGTAGGAATCCTGGGCTCCTCCAGCACCTCATGTCCCCCACGGCAAATGGATTTCGCTATAAAACAGGCAACCCAATTGTGCCTTGCACAGCGTGCCTCACGGGTGACAGAGGACACTTGCATGATGTGAAGCAAGGACTCGGGAGCCCCACACAGTCCACGGCAGTTAATGTCCACACTCCCTGGCCGCCACGGGACCTTCGCACTTTGGTCCCCAGGGTGTTGGCTCTCAGCTGGATCCCACGAATGAAGAGCCTGGGAAACACCCTGTCAGGTGACTCGATCCAAGTTCTTTTTTTTTTTTTTTTAATAATTTTTTATTGCATTTTTAAATGATTACAAAGTATGAAAAAACAATGTATATAACCCATACCCCCTCCCCTTAACCCCTCCCCCCTAACTGCCCCATAGAAAAAAAAAAGAAAGAAAGAAAGAAAGAAAGAATGCCTGGTGGTTGGAAGATCTCCACATGCTCCATGGAGTTCGTAATAATTTTAATATGTATATTTATTTCTTTCCCCTAATAACCAATTGTTTCATCTTAAAAGCATCTATATATTTAATCCTGTCTTTTGTAAATAAGGGCTCCAAATTTTCAAAAATGTTTCATATTTATCTCTTAAATTATAAGTAATTTTTTCTAATGGAATACAACCATAGATTTCTTTCTTCCAAGAATCTATACTTAAATGTGTATCCGATTTCCAAGTAACTGCAATAGCTTTTTTGGCTACTGCCAGTGCAATTTTTATAAATTCTTTCTGATACTTATTTAGTTTGAGTTTCGGTTTTATCCCTTCAATATCACCTAGTAAAAATAATATTGGATTATGAGGAAATTGTGTTCCTGTAATTTGTTCCAGTAAAAGTCTTAAGTTCTCAAGATCCAAGTTCTTGATTCACGAATCACCTCCACGTGGCGAAGATACTAACAGTCCAGGTTGGCCAAGAGTGAGGAATGCCAGGTGGCTTTGCCTTCGAGCTTGGTACCCACTGGACTCCCCATGATGGTTCCTGGGAGGGTGAACTGCGAGATAACTTTCGCAAATTGCCGCAGGCAGCCCATAACCCGAAGCACTGGATTGGACGAGACGAGGAGTTTCTCCATCAACGAGGCCTTCTGGATGGGGATCGACACCGCAAACGACAATACACCCAATCCGCCAACCTTGATACCTGCATGGAAAAAAGCAGTAGACGTATCAGTGGGGAGACGTAACAAGGACCGAATGGCAGCACGCACCTGTTTGTCGAGGACCTTTGAGGTGTTACAGTGACCAAGGACCAGACTGTGCACCAGTTTTGTTATGAGGTGCTCGCGGAGAATCGCCAGCCGCTGGTGAGGCTGACATTGTCCAGAGCCCTTGTCAGCACCTCCTGGTGTTTAACAGGCTGACGCCCGCGCCAGTCAAACTGAACTCCGAGGTAGCGAAACTCCTCAGTGGGGCCTAGAGATCGAATACCACAGAAGCCGACACCACAATCATCCAGCGCCGTGAACTTCTGTTTCCAATTGCCTCTGACAATGAGGGAAGAGGACTTACTCATGTTGATGCGCATGCCCGCCAATCGCAATGCACCATCAACTCGTGCCAATTTCCACTCCAACATCGTCGCAGACCTAGAGAAGATGATTAAATCAAATCCAAGGTCTGGTCCTCGAAGCAAATGCAAACTGAAGTGTCAGCCAAGGCTACCAGCTCATCAACCGCCATAATAGACCGTAACGGTGAGAGGGGATCACCCTGACGAACCCCACGCTTGGCAGAGATGGACAACCCTCCAAGCCGGGCAGTCACCCCGGTATAGATAGATTGAATGTATCTTACCAGAGGAGGGGGCGCTCCGAATGTTTGGGCAGAGTGAACGATGGTGTTGGTGGACACGGAGTCGAAAGCCTTGGAAACATCGATGCTCGCCAACACTGTATCCAGGCGCCGCTGCCTAACACGCCTCAATACGCAGTCCAGTAAGGTGACCGCCTTGAATGTGCCGTCGCACTGTATAAGTCCAAACTGAAGAGAGGGGAAGTTTAGTACAGCAGACCATCTGAAGGCCAGGATACGATGGAAAGCCCTGAGAAGAAGAGATGTTAATAGGGTGAAAATCAGAAGGTGATGAGAGATTGCCAGAGTGTTTGGGTATCAGGGTTATACAGGAGTGCTTCAAGGGGGAGGGAAGGTCACTCAGACCAAGAATGATGTTATAGTATGCCGCCAGGAAACAAGGGTCTGTACGGCGTAGCTGATGAAAGCTAATTCTGTCAGGGCCCACTGTGGCGCCCGACATTCCCCTGATGGTGGAGGAGGCATCGGACGACTCTATCGGACGTAGCAGGACCCAGTTCGCCGGACAGACACTTTGAACTGGGCGGGGGTCGGAGACACCTTCTGCAGAGAGGATCCCCGACCAGTAGTCATAGATCCCCGGCGGAAGTGCACGCTCCCGCAGAAAAGCGGTCTTCCATCTCCCAGAGACGACAGTTCGGGCCGCATCTTTCCGCCGGGAATGATAAAGCGTCTGGATGTGGGCATACTGGGCACGCCGTTCAGCTTTACGCCCCAGCCCCTCTGTCTTCCCCCCACGACGATGCCGGGGAACTGTAGGCCTCCAGCAGATGGAAAGTGACGACGGGCGTGCTCCTCCAGGCTTCCAATGGCGCAGTCCTAAGGTGCTCCCCCAACGGCCAGATCTCGCCAGCTCCAAAGACATTTTCTGGACAGGACAGAAACTGACGGGCAGCCGCACACCACAGATCATCCCTCCAGCCAAGGTCTTCCGCATCCTCCGCTGAGATGGTTGACAATTCAGCAGAGGTACGCCCTGGTCCTGCTTCCTGGGAGACTTCTCCAGCAGACGAGAGGCTGCAAGAGGAGGAGGTACACCTGGGTCCCGCTTCCTGGGAGACTTCTCCAGCAGAAGAGGGGCTGCAAGAGGAGGAGGTACACCCGGGTCCCGCTTCCTGGGAGGCTTCACCAGCAGATGAGAGGCTGCAAGAGGAGGAGGTACACCGGGGTCCTGCTTCCTGGGAGACTTCTCCAGCAGACGAGAGGCTGCAAGAGGAGGAGGTACACCTGGGTCCCGCTTCCTGGGAGGCTTCACCAGCAGACGAGAGGCTGCAAGAGGAGGAGGTACACCCGGGTCCTGCTTCCTGGGAGGCTTCACCAGCAGATGAGAGGCTGCAAGAGGAGGAGGTACACCCGGGTCCTGCTTCCTGGGAGGCTTCACCAGCAGATGAGAGGCTGCAAGAGGAGGAGGTACACCGGGGTCCTGCTTCCTGGGAGGCTTCACCAGCAGATGAGAGGCTGCAAGAGGAGGAGGTACACCCGGGTCCTGCTTCCTGGGAGGCTTCACCAGCAGATGAGAGGCTGCAAGAGGAGGAGGTACACCCGGGTCCTGCTTCCTGGGAGGCTTCTCCAGCAGAAGAGGGGCTGGCAAGAGGAGGAGGTACACCCGGGTCCCGCTTCCTGGGAGGCTTCACCAGCAGATGAGAGGCTGCAAGAGGAGGAGGTACACCCGGGTCCTGCTTCCTGGGAGACTTCTCCAGCAGAAGAGGGGCTGGCAAGAGGAGGAGGTACACCCGGGTCCCGCTTCCTGGGAGACTTCTCCAGCAGAAGAGGGGCTGGCAAGAGGAGGAGGTACACCCGGGTCCCGCTTCCTGGGAGGCTTCACCAGCAGAAGAGGGGCTGGCAAGTGGAGGAGGTACACCCGGGTCCTGCTTCCTGGGAGACTTCTCCAGCAGAAGAGGGGCTGGCAAGAGGAGGAGGTACACCCGGATCCTGCTTCCTGGGAGACTTCTCCAGCAGAAGAGGGGCTGGCAAGAGGAGGAGGTACACCCGGGTCCTGCTTCCTGGGAGACTTCTCCAGCAGATGAGAGGCTGCAAGAGGAGGAGGTACACCCGGGTCCTGCTTCCTGGGAGACTTCTCCAGCAGAAGAGGGACTGGCAAGAGGAGGAGGTACACCCGGGTCCCGCTTCCTCGGAGGCTTCACCAGCAGAAGAGGGGCTGGCAAGTGGAGGAGGTACACCCGGGTCCCGCTTCCTGGGAGACTTCTCCAGCAGAAGAGGGGCTGGCAAGAGGAGGGGTCCATCTTCAGCTTCTTCTTGATGGCCTCCGCTGATCGACCTGGAAGCAGTCACACCAGTGTCCTGTGTAGCCCAGAGAGCCCCAGTTCCAGTACCCACTGCTCATCAACACCGCGTCGCAGAGCCTGACCTTCCTGCTCTGTCCACCATCCCTGACGAACCAGCAGCTCCTCCAACTGTCTGGTGTTGTGCTCCACCGGGTGAAGACGATGCGTGTGCTGTCCCAGGCCAGCCTTGGAGTGGAACGAAGACCCACAGATCCTGCCAGTAAACAGGCCCTCACCCCCCTCCGTGGTCACGTGAGAACGCCGGTGGTTTGTCATGCCAGAGCGCGAGCGAAAGGTGCGACCACAATCGGGACACATGTACCTTGTCATGCCCCGGGGCAAAGACCCCAGGGTCATTACTATGTTTCTTGGGCAGAACCTGAAGGTACGACAGTGCGAGAGGTTAACCCCACTGAAGGTGGCCTGGATCTTAGCTCAAGGGGACCGAAGTCCCCCATCCCCAGGGGTCGCCATGTGGAGGCGCCCAGGCCATGTGAGTGCAGACTAAAGCCTGCACCCATCTCCCCCCAAAGCTCCCCTTTGTTAACTGCGCAGGATAACTGAGTCGACCGGAGCTCGCCTCAGTCAGCAGGCGGCGCTCCAGTGGTGGTGGTCCCGTGGATGGGTGGCGTGCCTTGACCCACCAGAGGCCGTGGAACCTGCCCGGAACTCCGAGTCCCGGAGTTTCTGAATCGAGACATCTGATTGGCTTGAGGAGCTCCAGTTGTCTGGCCAAAAATGCCGCCGCCCGGCCGGCACAGCACTCCAAATCGGCCCCCTCACGGATTTCCACCGGGCAAGGTTCCGATTCGGCGGTCGGAGCACCGGTGGACGGTCTGAAAATGCCGACCCTCGGCTGGCAGATGCCTCCAAATCGGTCCCCGTGTGGACTTCCGCCAGTGGTAATTCATCTGAAAATTGGTACGGGCAAAGTTGACATTCGGCCATAAATACCGCCACGTGGCCCGGGTTAACGAATTGGGGAGGCCTGTGCCACCTGTCGACCACTCTTAGGTGTTCGTGAAAACCACCTCCCCACATGCCTGCAGGAACCCTGCCAATCCCCTCCCTTACAAAATTGCAGCTGACAAAGGGGTGGCCGAATTTGACGCCGGCGGCTGGGGCTCTGGCACTCCACATCGGGACTTCCGAAGTAGACTTGGTTAACAAATTGCACAGGGGTAAATGGTGAACCAAAGCAGCCTGGAGCATCTGGTCTCTGGACACGTGGTTTAACCTCACACACCCACTGTGCAGGCTTCGTGTGGCGGAGTACTGGGAGAGGTGGGCTACAGCAGTCTCGCAGGGGTTTTCCGGTTGCCGAGGTAGTACAGGGACAGCCGAGTGCGTGGCCGAGTCAGGGTCTTTGTCGGTATTCGGAGAAGATGGTTGCAGGTTTCGGGGCGAATTGGCTGGATGCTGCTGTGGGACTACGGGGTCTGCCGAGCAGATGGCTTGATCAAATGCTGCCAGTATTCAGAGAAGTGGGTAGGAGGCTCAGGAAGACCAAATACCGGATGACGCGCTGAAACAGCGGCTGTGTCGTACTTTGCCACTGGCTGTTCCTAGCAGGCTTGGGGGGTGGGGGTAACCGGCTGTATGCTATGGGACAGGGGGATCGGTCTAGCGTGTGGCTACTCCTGACGTTGATTTAAACGTGTAACCCTCAGGCTCGCCCAGCTCGCATTTGTCTAGGGGAATCACCCTTCAGCCCCGCCAACCTGGGCAATCACGTTTGTGCCGGTGCTGCGTTATGCCCAGTTACAAACCCACAACGCAAAATATCAGACAGTACACTCTATGCAATTAAATGATAGACTTTATGAATCTTAATCTGAATATAGGGTTAGTAATGAAATAAACAAACAAACAAAAAAAAAGGGCCCAAGTCACAGTCAACATTGCATTGGAGCTCACTCAGTAATCATTCTTCCACCATCAGTCCCCTCTGAACGTCGCTGACCTTCGGACCCTCCCCTCCCAGTGCACTCCATCCGGTGGTCCACCAGCTCTCTCCACATGTGTCTTCCCTCTTCATCTCTCCGCAACAAAAGACTGCATAAAACCCAGCTCCCAGACACACACGAAAGAGCAACATTTCTCCCATTGGACAGCCACTGAATTCCAGAGTCCCATTATCTCTAGTCATAACCCAAACATTGCTGCTACAGAGAAACCATCACCTTAACAGTGGAACATTACAGAGAGGCCATTACATTAGCCTTAGCAGTGAAACCTTCCCATAGAACATTACAGCACAGAAACACACCCTTCCGCCGTTCTTAGCTGTGCCAAACCATTTTTCTGCCTAGTCCCACTGACCTGCACCTGGACCATATCCCTCCATACACCTCTCGTCCATGTACCTGTCCAAGTTTTTCTTAAATGTTAAAAGTGAGCCCACATTTACCACTTCATCTGGCAGCTCATTCCACACTCCCACCACTCTCTGTGTGAAGAAGCCCCCCCCCCCACAATGTTCCCTTAAACTTTTCCCCCTTAACCCATGTCCTTTGTGTTTTTTCTCCCCTAGCCTCAGTGTACCCTTCATAATTTTATACACCTCTATCAAATCACCCCTCATTCTCCTACGCTCCAGGGAATAAAGTTCTAGCTTATTCAACCTTTATCTGGAACTCAGTAACTCAAATCCCTGCAACATCCTTGTAAAACACCTCTGCAATTTGCAAACTTATTAATATCCTTCCTGTAATTTGGTTACCAAAACTGCACACTATAC
The DNA here is from genome assembly GCF_030144855.1 of Hypanus sabinus. Lineage (NCBI taxonomy): Eukaryota > Metazoa > Chordata > Chondrichthyes > Myliobatiformes > Dasyatidae > Hypanus > Hypanus sabinus. The sequence continues at coordinate 62,206,373 of NC_082706.1, read as the reverse complement.
TCCAAATTCAGCCTCACCAGTGCCTTATACAACCAAACCATACCATTCCAACTCTTATACTCAATACTTTGATTTATAAAGGCCAATGTACCAAAAGCTCTCTTTATGACCTGTGACAAATGTACCTGTGACACCACTTTTAGGGAATTGTGTATCTGTATTCCCAAATCCCTCTGTTCTACTGCACTCCTCAGTGTCCTACCATCTACCTTGAATCTTCTACCTAGGTTTGTCCTTCTGAAGTGCAATACCTCACACTTGTCCGCATTAAACTCTGCTATTTTTCAGCTCATTCCTCCAGCTGGTCCAAATCCCTCTGCAGGATTTGAAAACCTTCCTCACTGTCCACTACACCTCCAATCTTTGTATCATCAGCAAATTTGCTGATCCAATTTACCGCATTATCATCCAGATCATTGATATAGATGACAAATAACAATGGACCCAGCACTGATCCCTGTGGCTCTCCACTAGTCACAGGCCTCTGCTCAGAGGAGCACTGCCGATCCGAGACCTTGGCTGAAGTTGACAGTGATCTGCCCCGACTTGGAAGACAGAATGAAGCCGACTTCGGGGCCCTCCTGCCAGCTGAGGCGGCTGATCCACGACGGCCCTACTGGAGGGCTGCCTGCCGACCAAGGTGCGGGCCCTTGGCGTCACGCAGGTTAACCAATTGCCATCGGAAGTCTGTGAAGGTCGGCCATTGGGCAGGCCCGAGGTTCGGCAAGACCGGCATGAGCTCCAGGCGTCTTGCTGCCGGTTTGACACATCACTGTTGTACGGGCAGTTGTGGTGCCGGTTAACAAGTTAAGTCCGGAAATCGCTATAAAGGCTGGATTTGCCCCTCCTGGCGGGGCCGAGGTGTGACCTGTCCAGTAGGCATCCCGCCGACTTGACACATGCAATTTCTGTATGGGTAGGGGGGGATTTTCGGGAACACGTTTTCCAGAGACACCTGAAGGGATTACTAGTGGTATGATTGACACTCAGTGTGGAGTTCAAAGCGAACCCCAGTGCACTCGGACTCGGTAAGCGGAAGGCCCAGCCAGCTCCGATTTACAATGATAAAGCTTTGAGTGTGGTGCTTTGTGTGTGTGTGCACATTTGCGTTTGAGCTTGTGTGTTTGAGTGCATGTCTGTATGATTGTGTTTCTATGTGTGTGTGTATTTGTGCATGAGTAGATTGTGTGATTGTATGTGCATTCGTTTGATGTGTGTTTTGCCATGTGTAGTTCTGTGTTTGTGAACATGAATGTGTTTCTGTGTTTTTGTGTATGTTTTTTTCTCAATATTTTAATTGTTTTTTTAAATGAAGAGAAAGTATAAAGGAGAATTGTGCAGTGCATAACAAATGTATCAAATGTACAATTCACATTTATGAAGAGATGCATCCATAGTACATGTTTTATCGCCCCACCCCTCCCAGTCCCCAACAGCAAGCCATCAGTGAATTGACAAGAAGGGTTAAACAAAGCCTTTGTCCCCACAGAGCTGCACTGATATAGAGAAGGTGTGTTTTTCTAATACATAGGCTGTTGTATTATAACAAATCTGAGTCCAGAGTTTTACCGGAAAATGCTGGAGGTCAGGAGCAAAGGGATAAATTCCCAATGGCAGAAGTCAGTCAAGAGGACGTATTCGCAGGCCTATGCCAGCTGAGGGGCGGCATTTACCAGCTGACTACCGGTGCTCGAGCTGCCAAATTGAAACTTTGCCCAAGTGAGTTTCTGACAAAGTCCCGCAGCGGGGATCCGTGAGGGGACGTATTCAGAGGGCCGTGAAGGTCGAGGGGCGGCATTTTCAGAGGGACTACCGGGGGTCCCACCAGCAAAAATAGGGCTATCACCCAATTGAAAATCTGACGAAGTCCCGCGGCAGGGATCCTTGAGGGGACCTACGCGTAGCGCTGAGTCGGCCGAGCGGCGGCATCTTCATCGGTACTACTTGTTTCATGTCCTCTTGAACTCTCTCAAAGTTCTTTTCAACTTTTCCTTAGTTATTGATGGTGCATCATTCATATAATAAACAAACAGTGAGTCCTTTCTAGCATGTCACACCAGACAGTCAGCCATTCTTGCCTGCCACTTAGTGTCAGGATTGGTCTCCTTTTGGATTAACTGGGTCACGATATGAATGTTCCTGACTCGACCCTTGTTTTTTACGAGGCCAAATGGCTAGCTCGATGGTCAACCCGGCACAGATGGAAGTGTGCTTGGGGGGTGGCCCGACTTGGATTTGAACTCGGGAGCCTTTGCTCTGAAGTCCAGCGCTGATGCCACTGTGCCACCAGCCAGCCTAAACCGTGAGTGACAGAAAGAATTCAAGAGGATACTATACTTACAATTGCAAAAAATAATGGAAGAAGGCATTAAGGCAAATTTTGACAGCACCAATTCCAAGATCAACATCCTGTTGATGTGCAAACACCACACACAAAATGCTAGTGGAACACAGCAGGCCAGGCAGCATCTACAGGGAGAAGCACTGTTGACGTTTCGGGCCGAGACCCTTCGTCAGGACATTTCCACATGTTTGCTGTTGATGTGCAATGTAGCTTTCAATACAATCCATAATTAGATAAAAAGTCATCTCTTCTTCAAAGTATCACCCTTGTAATTCATCTGCTTAATTTGATACCTGATCTCCAATTCAAATTAAAGTTATAAAGTTGACCTTAAACATCAAAAATCAGTCAGAGCATTGAAACACATAATTAGTTTGCCATGGAATTGCATGCTATGCAGCTCATTTATGAAGAAAATGTGAATTATTGAAATTACATTTATTTGAATTTGAACATGTAACTAATACAGTTAAGTAGAACTCGATAACATTGTAAATCTGATCATTTAAGTGGGTTCATTCAAATTAAAAATATAAGAAAAATAAGGTATTCTAAATTTTTTACAGAGGACTTCTGGTAAATTATGCCATTAAGCCTGCAACTTCTGTGAAAACAATTGACTTTTATATTATTAATGAATATCAAATCAGACAGCAATACTATTTCAGGTATTGTTCAAATCTAAAATCTACAAATTTTGAACATCTGACAGGCCTAGTGACAGTACAAAGCATTAGAGTACAGTATTAATATGTGTTATTTAAGAGACAAAGCAGGTAAAAGATTTTACTGTTCTCAGCTCAATGAGGAGTGGTGATTACTATCCAAATAAGCTGGGTAAGGTGAATACCTTCAGCATCTCCAAGAGCCTCAAACTCTGATGACCAATGAAATGCTTTAATGCATCAAGAACAAAGTCTATTAAAGATATCACACATATCAATTTCAAAGATTACACCAGATTTTCTAAACCCTCCTATACATAATTCACAGCTCCTCACTAAAGCTAGCAGTTGACTTGCAACTGCAATTCAATGAAGTAAACAACTTCAATTGCTTGGTATACCACCATAGATATTGTCAATAAAGACCTAATCACTGTCAGAGTCTTCATCATCCTTTGTAGCTTTCGTTGTGTCAGACTCACATCCACCATCCTCTTCCTCCTCCATCTCCTGTAAGAAAGCAAATTGTACAGCTTTTTGTTTTCTTTGTAGATACTATAATAAAAGCATGATTTATTCTCACATAATAGTTTTTTCCTTTCACAATCTATGAACTGTGGCTGATTGTATTATCTTCCCTGAGTTTGATACCTTGTTTTGTACAATCTGTACCATAGTAACTTGCTTGCATTAACACAATTATAATATTGGACCAGCTGATTGGATTTTTTAAATACTTTGTACGATCTGTATCATAGTACCTAGCTTGCATTAACACAATGACAGATTTTGGAATTGACTAACATCAATAACCAAGTATTATATAATCATCCAAGCAGCTGGCCCAATATTATCCCAAGTATATTGTATTATACAACATTGACAGCTTACTTTATCATAGTCACCCTCACAGTACGTGTACCCTCCCAAAGCTTACCTCTTCCTCATGATCTTCAGATAGCTGTGATTCTTCCTCATCTCCAATCTCCTGCTGGGATTCCTGGGTTAAGATCTCTTCCCCCTGTTTAAAGTAACAATCACTCAATCAGCTGTATTTACCCCATTGAAAACTTCATTCTGATACAATGCTCAAGGTACACATAAACAATTTCCAAGGGAGAACAGAGATGGGTAACAGAAGGAAAAGGTGGAAGAAACCCGCTGTGACTTTTGGTTTATTCTCCATTCCATCTGGCCTTCCCTCCCTCAATAGAACTAAGGATAACTATATACACATATCCCACCAGTCAACCACATTTCCCTGGTTTGTCCTTCTGTATGAACGTAATAATTTAGTAACATTAATTGGTGAGTAACATTCAGCAGCCACAATAGGAGAAAATGCAGAACCTCATTTGAAGATATAGATCATAAGACATTTTTCAGTCATTGTTTGCCAAAGTTATTATATGACTTGGAACAGTAATGCCAGAGCTATTAGAATCATTTGCAAACTAGTATTTGGGATTTGTAGTGTTCTTATTAAAAATGAGAAACATGGTGGGGAATTGCAAAGGTGAATTCTAACCACCATCAAGAAAGTTGGATAGAAGGAGACAGAAGATGGGATGGATCAGGAAATGATGATGAGTAGGTGATGCCTTTGGAGCTTATTAAAAAGAACCTGATAAGGTGAGAGAAAAATAAAACACTGAAAGACCTGGGAAAGAAGGGGTTTGAAAGGAAGCTCACATATTAATTTAGGAAGGAGGTGCAAGACATTGAAGGAAATATTCTAAGCTTCTGCATTGAATACAACTTTCAGACCCACAAACAAACGCAACTGTAAGCACGTAGTGTGATTACTCGAGTTGAGTAAGGGAGTTAAGCCTCCCTTAATGGAGAGTGCCTGTGTGCGACTTTGTCTAATGTGGGGAGGCTGATGCACAGGCAGCCACTACATGGCCCTTGACAGATCGAGGTCAGTGTCCAGTGGCATGGCACGCAAGGCAACTGGGGACCCTTCACTGCTACAGCCTTCCTCTGCCATTGTGATGTGTCATCACCTCCCACCAGCTACAGCAGTGAGGTCTCGTTGGATTGCTCTGTTTGGAACCTCTCCCTTGACTTTACCACCATGGGTGACCTTAACACGAGCTAAGCTCCAGATGCATCTCTCTTGGGATCTCAGGAGCTCACAAACCTCTCCACTATGACAATGTGATGACCCTCAGTGAAGCATGTAATAATTTGGCAGAACATAATTCTATTTTGACAAGCCAACAGACAGATCTGTACTTTTATTTAAATATATACACTCACATGCAGGTCTCTGTTTTTGAGATTTCCTAGCCAGAATGCATCTTGGCATTTGTTGATGGTCAACATTGCTTTAACTCGGTACACAAATAGTTCCAACAGCTTCTTCAACAATGGGACATGATTGGTAAGATTAGTATCTTGGTTGATCTAAAAGTTAACCATAGGAAAGAGAAGGTAATGTTTGTTACAATAAAGCTTAAAAGCTCATGTTCTTCTGATAACATCACTAATATTAAAATGTACTAACATTGCATCATTATCCATATTTCACTTACTTACACTACGAAATATTAGTAATTAAAAGATTAACAGTTAATTCATATCACACTCCACCTTCTGTTTTCAGGTACTTTTTGTGAGAAAGGAAAGCTCTTAAAAACATTAAAATAACTTGCTCATTTTCCTGAAGTGTACCTTCCCATCTTGATGTTTTTTTAAGTATTCAAGCATATCAGATATTTTAAGCAATATAATGGATCTTTTTGATTCATCTTATTTTATTACTAATGGGAATTAAGAAATGGGAATGGGAATTAAATTTGCTACACCAATGCTGCGTACCAGGACTTAAAGAATCATTTGAATTCAAGGGAGACCAATATCTTTGCAGGCAGGTTTGCTAAAACTGTTGGGAGTGGTTTAAACAAATATGGCAGGGGGGTGGGATCCAGTATGACAGAGCTGGTATGAATGAGCCAGCAGGTTTACAAGTAGATAATGGGTAATCATTGGAAGGACAAGCCAATGACTGGGTACAAATGCAGCAGTGCAAAGAGTTATATTGTACCACAGAGGCAAAATCCAAAAGCATAAAGAATGTAGGACTGAAGGTGCTGTATTTAAATACACGTAGTATTCGGAATAAGGTGGATAAATGTGTGGTGCAATTAGAGATTGGTCAGTACGACATTGTAGACATCAGAGTCGTGGCTGAAAGAACATCACAGTTGTGAGCTTAATATCAAATGATATACTTTGTATTGAGAGAGCAGGCAGGAAGGCATAAGTGTTAGCATTGCTCTGTTGGTAAGAGATGGAATTACATCTTTAGAAAGAGGTGACTCAGGGTCAGAGAATGTCGAGTCTTTTTGGGTACAGTTAAGAAACTGCAAAGGGAGCTGGTAAGGATATGTAATAAGGGCAACATCACAATTGTAATGGGGGACTTCAATATGCAAGGGATTGGGAAAATCAGGTTGATGTTGGATCACAAGAGAGGAAATTTGTTGAATGCCTATGAGATGGCTTTTCAGAGCAGCTTGTGTTTGAACCTAATTGGGGAAAGGCTATCTTAGATTGGATATTGTGTAATAACCCAGATTTTATTAGGGAGCTTAAAGTAGTGGAACCCTTAGGAAGCAGTGATTGAACTCCTACTGTAACTTGAGAGGGAGAAGCACAAGTCAGATGTATCAGTATCGCAATGGAATAAAGGGAATTGAAGGCATGAGAATGGAGCTTGCCCAGATGGATGGGAATGGGATACTGGTGGGGATGATGACAGAGCAGAGGTGGCTAAGGTTTCTGGGAATAGTTTTCAAGGCACAGGATAATTATGTCCGACAGAAGTTGTTCTCAAATGGCGGGGGTAGGCAACTGTGGATGACAAGGGAAGTTAAGGACCGCATAAAAGCTAAGGAAAGGGCATATAATGTAGCAAAAGTGAGTGGGGAAGTTGGGTGATTGGTAAGTTTTTAAAATACAACTAAAAAAAGCCATAAGAAAGGAAAAGATGAAATATGAGGGCAAACTAGCCAATAGGATACTAAAAAGTTTCTTTCAGTTATATAAAGAGTAAAAGGGAGGTGAGAATTGATATTGGACCACTGGAAAATGATACTGGTGAGGTAGTAATGGGGGACAAAGAAATGGCAGATGAACTTTGCATCAGTCTTCACTGTGGAAGTCACGAGCAGTGTGCCAGAGGTTCATGAGAGTCAGGGAGCAGGAATAAGTACCATTGTTATTACAAAGGAAAAAGTACCAGGCACACTCAAAGATCTTAGGGTGGTAAGTCACCTGGACCAGATGGACTACATTCCAGATTCTGAAAGAAGTCGCTGAAGAGATGGCAGATGCATTGGTTATGATCTTTCAAGAATCACTTGATTCTGGAGGAATGGAAAACTACAAATGCCACTCCACTCTTTAAGAAGGGAGGAAGGCAAAAGAAAAGAAATTCCAGGCCAGTCAACCTGCAGCTTCAGTGGTTGGGAAAGTGCTGGAGTCCATTTTAAGGATGAGTTTCGGGGTACATGAGGCCAATGATAAAATAAGTCAAAGTCAGAATGGTTTCTGTAAAGGGAAATCTTGCCTGACAAATCTGTTAGAGTACCTGGAGGAAGTAACAAGCAGGGTGGACAAAGGAGAGGCAAAGATATCATTCACTATTCACTTGGATTTTCAAAAGGCATTTGACACGGTACCACATGAGGCTGCTTAACAAGATAAAATCCCATGGAATTACAGGAAAGTTACTGGCATGGACAGAGGATTAGTTGACAGGAAGGAGGCAGTGAGTGGGAATAAAGGGATAAAGGGGGCTTTTTTGTTTGGCTGCCAGTGACTAGTGATGTTCGTCAGGGGTCAGTATTGGGTTAGCTACTTTTCACATTGTTTGACACTGATTTAGATAATGGAATTGATGACTTTGTGACAAAGTCTGTGGATGATACAAAGATATATGGAGGGGTAGGTAGTGCTGAGGAAGCAATTTGAAGAAGGAATAGACAAATTGGAAGAATGGGCAAAAAAGTGGCAGTTGGAATAGAGTGTTGGGAAATGAGTGATAATGCATTTTGGTCAAAGGAACAATAGTGCAGACTATTATCTAAATGGGGAGAAAATTCAAATATCAGAGGTGCAAATGGACTTATGAGCCCTTGTGCTGAGGCTTTATAAGACACCGTTATTCACAGTTTTGGGCCCAACATCTCAGAAAGCATGTGTGTCATTGGAGAGAGTTCAGAGGAGGTTCAAGAGGATGATACTGGGAATGACGGGGTTAACATATGAGGAGCATTTGGCAATTTTGGGCTTGTACTCACTGGAATCTAGAAGAGTGCAGGGGGATCTCACTGAAACCTGTGGAACGTTGGAAGGACTAGATAAGGTGGACGTGGAGAGGTTGTTGCCTATGATGGGGGTATCCAGAACTAGAAGGCACAGCCTCAAAATTGAGGGGTGACCCTTTAGAACTGAGGTAAGGAGGATTTTTTTTAAAGTCAGCAAGTAGTGTACCTGTGGAATGCTCTGCAATAGACAGCTGTGGGTCAAGACTATGGGTCTATTTAAAGCAAAAATTGACAGTTTCTGGATTGGTCAGGGTATCAAAGGTTATGGCGAGAAGGCTGGTGTATGGGGTTGAGTGGAATCTGGGATCAGCCATGATGGAATAGCGGAGCAGACTCGATGGGCTGAATGGCCCAATTCTGCTCCTTTGTCTTACGGTTTCTTATTCTGACTTTTTCACAAATGAAATCTTTCAATATGGTGATATGTTTAGTCTGCTGACACTAAAAACCCTTTTACCAGATCATTCTACTTTATAATAACAAAGATATTAAAACTATGTGCAAAATAGTGCATTTATTGAATTCAAATATTTTTCAAAACTAATAAATGCACCCAATTTAAAAGTGCAGAGACTGTATAGATCTTCATTCAATTCACTGTTTATGTGGTCTTTTACAGTGGAGGAGGCAAGACAAAAGTATATGGTCAGCCAAAACATGGAAGGCTGAAAAGCCCATTTCTATATTGCATAATTCTATGACTTCAGAAACAATTTCAGGATAAATGAATTATGATATTGCTTTTATTGAGTTAAAGAACAAATAGTAAAATAATTTCTGGTATTTTTTCATGTAGAAGTCAAAAAGTCAAATGTCTACATTTTCCTCATCCATGTTACTTGAACAACCCTAGAGGATTCTTGTAATTTAGAGCAATTATGTTAATTTAACCAATCAAATACAATGTTGACTAAAATAACTCTACAGATAGTCCTACAAGAAATTCAAACCAGTCGACTCAATAGCCTTTTATGCTGCACTGATACCTTGCTATGTCCACACATATGGTGCAGCTGACGAGTGCTCAGCTGTAGAGCTTTCAGCAAACTCTGAACGTCATCCTTTAAGGGAAAAAGAAAATATCCTTAGTGCTCAGTTATAAATTATGGGAGAAAATAATTGAATGTTATTAAGTTAAACATTTTTAAAAATTGCTTTGGTAAGGTGAATTTATAACTAACCCTCTCTTAACCTATTGCAAAATAAATTATACATAAATAGATAAACAGATAGATACTTCATTGATTCCAAAGGAAATTAGTGTCACAGTAACATTACAAGTGTACAGATTTACAATTATAAAAGAAGTAAGAATGAATAAAAAGTAAGTTACCTCAAGCAGTCTAACAGGAGGGGGTCATCACTTCCCCGGCTACAGGTTGACTCATTATGGAGCCTAGTGGACTCGAGTAAGAATGACCTCATATAGCGCTCTTTGGAGCAGTGCGGTCGTCTTAGTCTATTACTAAGAGTGCTTTTCTGTTCAGCCAAGGTGACGTACAGAAAGTGAGAAGCATTGCCCAGAATAGAGAGGATTTTCCATAGGGTTCTTTGTTCTACCAATGTCCAATTTGATTCCTATAACAGAGCAGCCTTTCTAATCAGTTTATTGAGCCTGTTGGCATCACCTATGTTGATGCCATTGCCCCAGCACACCACCACATAAAAGACTGCACTGGTGACAACAGACGAGTAGAACATGTGAAGGAGAGGCCTGTATACGTTCTGGCATTGTACTGGATGACTGGAAACTTGCAAATGTTACTCTGCTATTTAATAAGGGTGGGAGGCAGCAGAAAGGAAATGATAGACCTGTGGAGCTGACATCAGTGGTTGGGAAGTTGTTGGAATCGATTGCTGGGGATGAGATTACAGAGCACCTGGAGGCAAATGACAAGATAGGCCAAAGCCAGCATGGTTTCCTGAAAGGAAAACCCTGCCTAACAAACCTACTGCAATGTTTTGAGGAAATTACAAACAGGGTAGACAAAAGAAATGCAGTAGATCTAGTATACTTGGATTTTCAGAAGGCCTTTGACAAGGTGCTGCACATGAGGCTGCTTAACAAGAGCCCATGGAATTACAGGGGAATTACTAGCATGGGTGGAGGATTGTCTGATAAGCAGAAAACAGAGAGTGGGAATTAAAGGGATCCTATTCTAGCTGGCTGCTACAGGGGTCAGTGTTGTAACCACTGCTTTTTATGATGTATGTCAATGGACTTGGACTATGGGCTTAATGGATCTGTGGCTAAATTTGCCAATGATACAAAGATAGGTGTACGACTGGGCAGTGTTGAGGAAACAAACAGCCTGCAGAGAGACTTAGATAGTTTAGGAGAATGGGCAAAGAAGTGGCAAATGAAATACAATGTTGGAAAGTGTATGGTCATGTATGTTGGTAGAAGAAATAAACAGGCAGATTATTTAGATGGGGGATGAATTCAAAATGCAAAGATGCAAAGGGACTTGGAAGTCCTTGTGCAGGATATCCTAAAGGTTAAGCTCCAGGTTGAGTCGGTGGTGAAGAAGGCAAATGCAATGTTGGCATTCATTTTTAGAAGTATAGAATATAACAGCAGGGATGTGATGTTGAGGCTCTATAAGGTAGTCATGAGACCACACTTGGAGTATTGTGTGCAGTTTTAGGCTCCTTATTTTAGAAAGGATATACTGACATTGGAAAGGGTTCAGAGAAGATTCATGAGAATGGTTCCAGGAATGAAAGGGTTACAGTATGAGGAACATCTGGCAGCTCTTGGGCTGTATTCCCTGAAGTTCAGGAGAATGAGCGGGGATCTCATAGAAACATTCCAAATGTTAAAAGGCCTGAACAGATTATTTCCCATGGTAAGGGAGTCTAGGACAAATTACTTTAGTCAGAAGGTGGTAAATCTGTGGAATTTATTGCTACGAGAGGCTGGGGAGGTCAAGTCATTGGGTGTATTTAAGGCAGAGATAGAAAGGTTTTTGATTAGCCAGGGCATCAAAGAGTATGGGGAGAAGGCAGGGGAGTAGGGCTGACTGGAAGAATTGGATCAGCCCATGATTGAATGGTGGAGCAGACTTGATGGGCTGAATGGCCTACTTCTGCTCCTTTATTTTATGGTCTTATGGACCTAAATCTTCTCAGGAAGTAGAAGCCACTCAGGCCCTTCTTGTACACAGCCTCTGTGTTGGTGCTCCACTCAAGTCTGACATCTAGGTGCACCATCCAGTACTTGCAGGCCCTCTCCACATCCTATCAATAGTAAGAGGGAGCAGTCCAGTCTTAGACTTCCTAAAGTCCTTCATCATCTCCTTTGTTTTACTGATGCTAAGCTGTAAATGATTCACCTTGCATCATTTGACAAAGTTCTCCACCAGGGCCCTGTATTCATTCTCCCATCCTCCCTTTATACACCCAACTATTGCTGAGTCATCAGAGAATTTCTGCAGATGACATGACTCAGTGTTTTATCTAAAGTCCGAGGTATACTGGGTAAACAGAAAGGGAATCTGTGGGGCCCCAGTGCTGCTTATAGACATGTCTGAAGCCACACAAACTATGGTCTGGTAGTCAGGTAGCACATTATCCAGGATAAAAAGAAGTTCCGACCTCTGTTTGATGGAGTTTCCCCCCAGCAATGAAGGGAAAATGTTCCCCATCAAATGTTCAATGAGGAGGGACATTATAATTTCAGTGGACTTCAGACACTAAGAGCATAAGACACAATAATGTTAGGCCATAGAAAGCATAGAAACATAGAAAACCTACAGCACAATACAGGCCCTTTGGCCCACAAAGTTGTGCTGAACATGTTCCTACCTTAGAAATTACTAGGCTTACCTATAGCCCTCTATTTTACTGAGCTACATGTAGCTATCTAAAAGTCTCTTAAAAGACCCTATTGTATCCGCCTCCACCACTATTGCTGGTAGCCCATCCCACGCACTCACCAGTCTGAGTGAAAAACATACCCCTGACATCTCTGTACCTACTCCCCAGCACCTTAAACCTGTGTCCTCTTGTGGCAACCATTTCAGCCCTAGGAAAAACCTTCTGACTATCCACACAATCAATGCCTCTTATTATCTTGTACACCTCTGTCAGGTCACCTCTCATCGTCCTTCGCTCCAAGGAGAAAAGGTCGAGTTCACTCAACCTATTCTCATAAGGCATGCTCCCCAATCCAGGCAACATCCTTGTAAATCTCCTGTGCACCCTTTCTATGGCTTCCACATCCTTCCTGTAGTGAGGCAACCAGAAATGAGCACAGTACTCCAAGTGGGGTCCTATATAGCTGCAATATTACCTCACGGCTCCTAAATTCAATTCCGCAATTGATGAAGGTCAATACACCATAGGCTTTCTTGACCAGAGTCAACCTGTGCAGCTGCCTTGAGCATCCTATGGACTTGGACCCCAAGATCCTGCTGATCTTCCACACTGCCAACAGTCTTACCATTAACACTATATTCTGCCATCATGTTTGACCTACCAGAATGAAGCACTTCACACTTATCTGGGTTGAACGCCACCTGCCACTTCTCAGCCCAGTTTTGCATCCTATCAATGTCCCGCTGTAACCTCTGACAGCCTTCCACAATATCCACAACACCTCCAACCTTTGTGTCATCAACAAACTTACTAACCCATCCCTCCACTTCCTCATCCAGGTCATTTAGAAAAATCACCAAGAGTAAGGGTCCCAGAACAGATCCCTGACGCACTCCACTGGTGACCGATCTCCATGCAGAATATGACTCGTCTACAACCACTCTTTGCCTTCTGTGGTCAAGCCAGTTCTGGATCCACAAAGCAATGTCCCCTTGGATCCCATGCCTCCTTACTTTCTCAATAAGCCTTGCATGGGGTACCTTATCAAATATCTTGCTGAAATCCATTACACTACATCTACTGCTCTTCCTTCATCAATGTGCTTAGTCACCTCCTCAAAAAATTCAATCAGGCTTGTAAGGCACGACCTGTCCTTTACAAAGCCATGATGACTACTCCTAATCATATTATACCTCTCCAAATGTTCATAAATCCTGCCTCTCAGGATCTTCTCCATCAACTTACCAACCACTGAAGAAAGACACACAGGTCTATAATTTCCTGGGCTATCTCTACTCCCTTTCTTGAATAAGGGAACAACATCTGCATCCCTCTAATCCTCCGGAACCTCTCCCGTCCCCATTGATGTAGCAAAGATCATCACCAGAGGCTCAGTAATCGCCTCCCTTATCTCCCACAGTTGCCTGGGGTACATTTTGTCCGTTTCCAGCAACTTACCCAACTTGATGCTTTCCAAAAGCTCCAGCACATCCTCCTTCTTAATATCTACCTGCTCAAGCTTTTCAGGCTGCTGCAAGTCTTCACTACAATCACTAAGATCCCTTTCCATAGTGAATACTGAAGTAAAGCTTTCAATAAGCACCTCTGCTATTTCCTTTGATTCCATACACACCATCCCAGTGACACACTTGATAGGTCTTATTCTTTCATGTCTTATCTACTTGCTCTTCACATACACAACCCTAAATTATTGGAAGGAGTACTAAGAGATAGGATCTACAAGTATTTGCATTGACAAGGACTTATTAGGGAGAGTTAACACGGCTTTGTGCGTGGCAGGTCATGCTTAACAAATCTTTCAAGGAGGTTACAAGGAAAGTGGGTGAAGGGAAGGCAGTGGATGTTGTCTACATGGACTTCAGTAAGGCCTTTGATAAGGTCCCACATGGGAGGCTAGTTAGGAAGATTGAGTCACTAGGTATACATGGTGAGGTAGTAAATTGGATTAGACATTGGCTCAATGGGAGAAGTCAGAGAGTGGTAGTGGAGGATTGCTTCTGAGTGGAGGCCTGTGACTAGTGGTGTGCTACAGGGATCAGTGCTGGGTCCATTGTTATTTGTCATCTATATCAATGATCTGGATGATAATGTGGTCAATTGGATCAGCAAATTTGCTGCTGATACAAAGATTGGATTTGTAGTGGAGAGTGAGGAAGGTTTTCAAAGCTTGCAGAGGGATTTGGATCAACTGGAATAATGGACTGAAAATGGCAGATGGAGTTTAATGCAGACGAGTGTGAAGTATTGCACTTCGGAAGGACAAACTGAGGTAGAACATACAAGGTAGATGGTATGACACTGAGGAGTGCAGTAGAACAGAGGGATCTGGGAATACAGATACATAATTCCTTAAAAGTGGCATCACAGGTAGATGGGGTCGTAAAGAGAGCTTTTGGTACATTGGCCTTCATAAATCAAAGTATTGAGTATAAGAGTTGGAATATTATGGTGAGGTTGTATAAGGCATTGGCGAGTCTGAACTTGGAGTATTGTGTGTAGTTTTGGTCACCAAATTCCAGGAAGGATATTAATAAGTTGAAAGATTACAGAGAAGGTTTACAAAAATATTGCCGGGACTTGAGAAACTGAGTTATAGAGAATGTTGAATAGGTTGGGACTTTATTCCCTGGAGCATAGAAGAATGAGGGGAGATTTGACAGAAGTATATAAAATTATGATGGGTATAGATAAGAGTGAATGCAAGCAGGCTTTTTACACTGAGGCTAGGGGAGATAAAAACCTGAGGACATGGGTTAAGGGTGAAGGGGGTAAAATTTAAGGGGAACATTAGGTGGGGTTTCTTCACACAGAGAGTGGTGGGAGTGTGGAATGAGCTGCCAGATGAAGTGGTAAATGCAGACTCCGTATTAACATTTAAGAAAAACTTGGACAGGTGCCTGGATGAGAGGGGTATTGAGGGATATGGTCCAGGTGCAGGTCAGTGGGACTAGGCAGAAAAATGGTTTGGCACAGCCAAAAAGGGCCGAAAGGTGTGTTTCTGTGCTGTAATGTTCTATGGTTCTAATATTTGGGAAATTAAAATTTCCCATCACATCTACTCTGTTATTATTACACCTTTCGAGGATCTGTTTCCCTATCTACTCCTTGATATCACTGTTATTATGAAAAACACCCAGTAAAGTTATTGACCCCTTCCTGTTCCAAACCTCCACCCACAGAGACTCCGTAGACAATCCCTCCATGGCATACACCTTTTCTCCAGCCGTGACACTATCTCCAATCAACAGAGCCACGCCCCCACCCCTTCTGCCTTCCTCCCTGTCCTTTCTGAAACATCTAAAACCCGGGACTTGAAGTAACCAATCCCGTCCCTGAGCCATCCAAGTCTCTGTAATGGCCACCATATCAAATCTCCAATTACTAATCCAGACTCTAAGCTCATCTGCTTAGTTCACAACACTCCTTACATTAAAATAGACACATCTCAAGCCTTCGGTCTGAGCGCATCCCTTCTCTATCACCTGCCTACCCTCCCTCTTGCACTGCCTACAAGCTTTCTTTATTTGTGAGCTAACCTCCTTTTCCCTAGTCTCTTCAGTTCGGTTCCCACCCTCCAACAATTGTAACTTAAACTCTCCCCAGTACCTATCAAGCTCCATGTACCTATCCAGGAGTCTCTTAAAAAACCCAATCGCATCCGCCTCCACCGCTATTGCCGGCAGCCTATTCGACGCACTCACCACCCTCTGCGTAAAAAACTTGCCCCTGACATCTCCTCTTTATGTACTTCTAAGTGCATTAAAACTGTGCCCTCTCATGTTAGCCATTTCAGCCCTGGGAAAAAGTCTCTGACTATCCACACGATCAATGCTTCTCATCATCTTATACACCTCTATCAGGTCACCTCTCATCCTCCTTCACTCCAAGGAGAAAAGGCCAAGTTCACTCAACCTATTCTCATAAGGCATGCTCCCCAATCCAGGCAACATCCTTGTAAATCTCCTCTGCACCCTTTCTATAGTTTCCACATCCTTCCTGTAGTGAGGCAATCAGAATTGAGCACAGTATTCCAAGTGGGGTCTTACCAGGGTCCTATATAGCTGCAACATTACCTCTCAGTTCTTAAACTCAATCGCACATATTTCCATACTTGGAAGTACGAGGGGTGATTGATAAGTTTGTGGCCTAAGGTAGAAGGAGTCTACTTTAGAAAACCTAGCACATTTACTTTTCAACATAGTCCCCTCCTACATTTACACACTTAGTCCAGTGGTCGTGGAGCACACGGATCCATACTTTGTAGAAGTTGGCATCTTGGACCTCCAGAAGTGGTCCACAGCAGGGGTGATTGATGTTTGTGGCCTAAGGTAGAAGGAGATGAGTTATACAGCTCTCATTACTTGCACGTGCAGCTCAACTCTGAGTGATCATACAGAAAGTTTAAAGTTAATAACTCATCTCCTTCTACCTTAGGCCACAAATTTATCATTCACCCCCGCTGTGGACCACTTCTGGAGGTCCAAGATGCCAACATCTACAAAGAAGGGATCTGGATGTTCCACGACCGCTGAACTAAATGTGTAAATGTAGGAGGGGACTATGTTGAAAAATAAATGTGCCAGGTTTTCTAAAATTGACTCCTACCGTAGGCCACAAACTTATCAATTACCCCTCGTAATTTATACTTCCAAGTTCCTGCCTGATAGCTTCGTATTTCCTCCTACTCCAATTAAATGCTTTCCTAACTTGTCTGTTCCTACCCCTCTCCAATGTTGTTGTAAAGGAGATAGAATTATGATCACTATCTCCAATTTGCTCTCCCACGGAGAGACCAGGTTTATTTCCCAATACTAGATCAAGTACAGCCTCTCCTCTTGTTGGCTTATCTACATATTGTGCCAGGAAATCTTCCTGAACACACCTAACAAACTCCACCTCATCTAAATCCCCTGCTCTACGAAGATGCCAATCAATATTTGGGAAGTTAAAATCTCTCGCCACGACAACCCTGTTTTTATTACACCATTTCAGAATCTGTCTCCCTATCTGCTCCTCAATGTACTATTGGGAGGTCTGTAAAAAACACCCAATAGAGCTTTTGACCCCCCCACACACAGAGACTCAGTAAACAACCCCTCCACGACTTCCTCCTTTTCTGCAGCCGTGACACTTTCTCTGATCAGCAGTGCTACGCCCTCACCTCTTTTGCCTCCCTCCCTGTCCTTTCTGAAACATTTAATGCCTGGCACTCTAGTTAACCATTCCTGCCCTTGAGCCATCCAAGTCTCTGTAATAACCACAACATCATTGCTCCAAGTACTGATCCACGCTCTAAGTTCATCTGCTTTGTTCATGATGCTTCTTGCATTAAAATAGACATACCTCAAACCATCAGTCTGAGTGCATCCCTTCTCTGCCTATTCTCCCTCTCACACTGCCTACAAGATTTCTCTATTTGTGAGTTAACCACCCCTTCCTCTGTCTGTTCAGTTCAGTTCCCACCCCAGCAATTCTAGTTTAAACTCTCCTCCAACAGCCTTCGCAAACCTCCCTGTCAGGATATTGGTCCCCCTCGGATTCAAGTGCAACCCGTCCTTTTTGTACAGGTCACACCTGCCCCAAAAGAGGTCCCAATGATTTAGAAATCTGAATCCCTGCCCCTTGCTCCAATCCCTCAACCATGCATTTATCCTCCACCTCATTCTATTCTTACACTCACTGTCACGTGGCACAGGTAGTAATCCCGAGATTACTACCTTTGAGGTCCTGCTTCTCAGCTTCTTTCCTAACTCCCTGTAGTCTGTTTTCAGGACCTCCTCCCTTTTCCTACCTATGTTGTTGGTACCAATATGTACCACAACCTCTGGCTGTTCACCTTCCCACTTCAGGATATCGTGGACACGATCAGGAACATCCCGGACCCTGGCACCTGGGAGGCAAACTATCATCTGCGTTTCTTTCCTGCGCCCACAGAATCGCCTGTCTGACCCTCTAACTATAGAGTCCCCTCTCACTTCTGCCATCCTCTTCTTTTCCCTACCTTGCTAAGCCACAGAGTCAGACTCTGTACCAGAGGCACAGCCACTGTTGCTTCCCCCAGGTAGACCCCACCCCCAACAGTACTCAAACACAACAGCCACAGGGGTACTCTCTAGTATCTGACTCTTGCCCTTCCCTCTCCAGACTGTTACCCACATATCCGTCTCCTGAGGCCCCGGTGTGACTACTTTCCCTAACCAGACAAAGGACAACAAACTGCATCTCCAGTTCCCTAACATGGTCCCTAAGGACCATGACGCACCTGATGTAGATGTGGCTGTCCAGGAGGCTGGGAGTCTCCTGGACATCTCATATCTGACACCTAGTACAGAATATTGGCCCCATAGGCATACTCTCTATTCTTCACAAGTAGCTTGCCTTGCCTCAAACTGTTACCGCTGAAGCTCTTTGAACCAAAGCCCTCCCACTGTCTCCCCCTACAAAGCCGTCTTCTTTTAAATCCACGCTGCCAGTCTAACTCACTGACATCCATGTGCTTGTGCAGCTGTGCCTCAATCAAACCACTGAGGAAAAAGACTGTCTTCTTTTAAATCCTCCCCAATGGTCTAACTTGCTGATGTCTACACACTTGTGCAGTTGTGCCTCGAAAGAGCATTTGTTTTTTTTAAGTTTGCTCAAATGAAAAAAACATTTGATTTTTTGAATTGAACCTGTGCTTCCTAAATTCAATTGACTGACCGTAGGGACAGAAGGAAATCAAGACAATAACTTATTACAGATGTGATCATAGGCAGGCAGAAAATATTTCAGAGGATTGGGAACAAATTCCTTGCCTACCTCCTATCTGAAGAAATAGTAAATGTTAATGGAAATTATAAAACATTTTAGTAAGATTCCAGTAACAACCAAGAGAAAATCTGTAGATGCTGGAAAGCCAAATTGCTGGAGGAACTCAGTAGGCTAGGCAGCATCTATGGAAAAGAGTACAGTCGATGCTTCAGGCCTAGACCCTTCATCAGGACTGGAAAAAAAGATGAGGAGTCAGAGTAATAAAGTGGGGGTGGGGAGGAAGAACCACAGGGTGGGGTGGGGAGGGGTAGTATTGGGCTGGAAAGTTGATTAGTGAAAAAGATACAGGGCTGGAGAAAGGGGAATCTGATAGGAGAGGGCAGAAGGCCATGGAAGAATGAAAAGGGAGAGGAGCACCAGAGGGAGATGATAAACAGGTAAGGAGATAAGGTGAGAGTGGGAAATGGGAATAGAGAATGGTGAAGGGGGGTGGGGCACTACTGAAAGTTAGAGAAATTGATCTTCATGCCATCCTGTATATCGATGAGACCTGACACAGATTGACGGACCGCTTCGCCAAGCAACTACGTTCCACCCAGCAAGAAAAGCAAGATCTCCCAGTAGCCACCCATTTTAATTCCACTTTCCATTCCCATTCTGACATTGTTTGCAATTACAAGTTTTGAAATATTTGCTGGAAGTTCATACCCGATACTTCTTGAAGCTGTAGTCAAGGAGTGGCATGCCTTGCTTAAGAAAAGATTCAACAAAAAGACATCCATGCTGCATCACAAGAAAAAAACATTTATTAGATCAAAAATATAATTCAATCAAAATTCTGTTTGTGCAAAGTCAAATAATGTACTTTCATTTTGTTTGAGACATTTGGTAGCAATTGTGGAGGAACTGAAATTTCTAACCATCATAAATCAGATTGAAGCAATGTATTTCCGTCTGACATGTAATGGCTAGAAGTTTCAATTGAGATAACATCCTGATAAACCCCTTCTAACATCGGAGGCTAATGCTAGGCTCACTTTAAATAGGGTGAACCCTCGCAAAACAGAAGGTCCCGATGGAGTACCTGGTAAGGCTCTGAAAACCTGTGCCAACCAACTGGCGGGAGTATTCATGGACATTTTCAACCTCTCACTGCTACGGGTGGAAGTTCCCACTTGCTTCAAAAAGGCAACAATTACACCAGTGCCCAAGAATGTAAGCTGTCTTAATGACTATCACCCAGTACAACTCACATCTACAGTGATGAAATACTTTGAGAGGTTGGTCATGGCTAGACTGAACTCCTGTCTCAGCAAGGACCTGGACCCACTGCAATTTGCCTATTGCCACAATAGGTCATCGGCAGATGCAATCTCAGAGGCTCTTTACACAGCCTTAGACCACCTGGGCAATACAAACACCTATGACAGGATGCTGTTCATTGACTATAGCTCAGCATTTAACACCATCATTCCCACAATCCTGATTGAGAAGTTGCAGAACCTTGGCCTCTGCAATTGGATCCTCAACTTCCAAACTAGAAACCTGTGGAGATTGGTGACAATATTTCTTCCTCGCTGACTATCAATACTGGTGCACCTCAGGGGTGTGTGCTTAGCCCACTGCTCTACTCTCTCGATACTCATCACTGTGTGGCTAGGCATAGCTCAAATACCATCTATAAATTTATTGATGTTGCAACCATTATTGGTAGAATCTCAGATGGAGACGAGAGGGCGTACAGGAGTGAGATATGTCCACTAGACGAGTGGTGTCGCAGCAACAACCTTGCACTCAACGTCAGTAAGATGAAAGAGAGGATTGTGGACTTCAGGAAGGGTAAGGCAAGAGAACATAGAGAGTGAGCAGTTTCAAGTTCCTGGGTGTCAAGATCTCTGAGGACCTAACCTGGTCACAACATATTGATGTAGCTTTAAAGAAAGCAAGACAGTGACTATAGTTCATTAGGAGTTTGAAGAGATTTGGTATGTCAACAAGAACACGCAAAAACTTCTATAGCTACCGTGGAGTGCATTCTGTCAGGCTGCATCACTGTCTGGAATGGGGGTGGGGGGGGGGGGTGCTACTGCTCAAGACTGAAAGAAGCTGAAGAGGGTTGTAAACTTAGTCAGCTCTATCTCGGGTACTAGCCTACAAAGTACCCAGGACATTTTCTAAGAACGGTGTCTCAGAAAGGCAGCGTCCATTATTAAGGACCTCTAGCACCCAGGGTATGCCCTTTTCTCACTGTTACCATCAGGTAGGAGGCACAGAAGCCTGAAGGCACACACTCACACACTCAGCAATTCAGGCACAGCCTCTTCCTCTCTGCCATCCAATTCCTAAATGGACATTGAACCCGTGTATTGCATTGAACTGCTGCTGCTAAGTTAACAAATTTCATGACAGACGCTGGTGATAATAATTCTGATTCTGCCCCTTTTCCATAGTGTCCACAGCCTTCTTGTAATAGGGCGACTAGAGTGACGGAGGATGAGAGGTGACCTGATAGAGGTGTATAAGATGATGAGGGGCATTGATCGTGTGGATAGCCAGAGGCTTTTTCCCAGGACTGAAATGGCTAACACCATAATTTTAAGGTGCTTGGAAATAGGTACCGAGGGGATGTCAGGGGTAAGTTTTTAAACACAGAGAGTGGTGGGTATGTGGAATGCACTGCTGGCGGCAGTGGTGAAAGCGGATACAATAGTGTCTTTTAAGAGCCTCTTAGATGGGTACATGGAGCTTAGAAAAATAGAAGGCTATGCACTAGGGAAATTCTAGGCAGTCTCTAGAATAGCTTAATAGTTGGCACAACATTGTGGGCCGAAAGGCCTGTAGTGTGCTGTAACTTCCTATGTTTTAAGTAGAACTGCACACAGTACTCCCAGTGTGATCTTTACACTGTAGCATGACTCTCTTATTCTTAATATCCAATGAAGGCAAGCATTCCATATACCTTCTTTGCCACCTTTTCCACTTGCATAGCTACTTTCACTGAACTATGGACTTGGACCCCAGGATTTCTTTGTACCTTAACTGTATGACTTTGAAACTCATAGTAATGTTCAAGAACCTCAGTCTGGATATGTCTAGGATAGTAGCTCAAAACCGGGACTTAGTAAGAAGAGATAGAATTACAGGAATGCTGCAATCTTATCTACAGTCGGTAAGTTGGTAAATCTTAAATGTTTGAAATTAAATCACTAAATGGGACACTGATTTTTATTTCTGGTTAATAGCACATCATACTGGAAATCCCACCCCAATGTCCTAATGGGTATACGAATAGTCATAAACTCTGCCCGTTGTAATTGTTTTGCTTTGCATAATTTTTTCAGTAGATACACAATGTGAATACAAGGTCTTCCCCCAAGAAATAAATTGACCATGGGCAAACAAAAACTTAATAAGCTGATTACCTTGAGGCAAACACCCAGTACTGGCCTGCTGTCAAACACCTGAGATTAGAGAATATTAATGAACACAAAAATAGATTTTCCCAAGTATAACCAATACAAATAGATACTAAAATAAGGTTCATATTAACATTCACATAAGCAAATCATTGTAGAATTAGCACAAAACACTGCAATGACCACTCTCTCAGGATCTTTATATTATCTTTATCAGTAAAGGGAGAATCTGAGCATACAGAAAAACAGGAAAATGAACATCCCAAGGTCGTACGGTATATATCATAGCCACATCACAGCTGTACTTGGAAAGTAGGTCGGTATGGCAGCGTCACAGTTAATACCACACTTCACAGCATCAGCTGTATGAATGGCATTTGATTTCTGCCGCTGTCTGTAAAGAGTTTCTAAGTTCCTCCCGTGACCGTTAGGGTTTCTTCCCACATTCCAAAGCCACAAGGTTAAGGTTAGTTGATACCAAAAGTATAGCAATACTTAAGGCTGCTCAGCACGAACCTTATTGATTTGATTTAATGCAAATGATACACTTCATTGTACATTTCAATGAATTTGTGACAACTAAAGCTTGTATCTTTAATATTTATCTTTGGAAAGATTGGGAGGAACAAAACTACCTGTCCTACCCAGATAACTTGTGAAGCTAACACAGGTCCCAAATGCAGCAGGTCATATAATTTTGGCAATCATTTCTACAAATAGCAACAATCAAATACAGTGGATTTCAGTTCACTGGGACAACTCTTAAAGAACAAAGACTAATTAAGTAAATAGCTGGGATTCCCTTAATTTATTTCGTACACTATGTCACTTAATTGGGACAGGAGACAGTTGCTGAATAGTTTCTAACTAGCATCAGTCATGTACACTCGTGTGGCTGTTAGACACTATACTGTGCTTAGAGTGAACGGTTTTGAAATCACATCAATTGCAATAAGCATTGATTTTTGTTACTGATAGTTGGCAAGAAATAAGCGGTAAGACAATTCAGAATTATTTTTTCACTGCGGTTTCAAGCTTGGAAATGCCAAAAATGGGAGTGAAAATGAAACTATTCCACTACTTCAACAAGTTAGGATCTATGTACAATTGAAGGTATTGATTATCATCTTGAATGTTACCTTTGGTCACCACAGACAGTTCTCATCTATGGCTTCAAGCAGCTGTTTGCCTGCAGCAGTGGCCACACCCTAGTACACTGCTTTGACAGGCGTGCTAAACCAGGTGAGGTAGCTGGTGGGTCCCATACCCAAGTGAGATAGGAACATGCCTGTTCTAAGCATCCCAAGTTAGCTCTGGTGGACTTGGGAGGGTGAGATCTATAGTGAGAAAGGAATGCAGGTTATTTTCTCAACTGCAATGCTCTGTGGAGATGAAGGCAATGTGAGGCACAGAAGTCATGGTCATCCACTGCAACCAGGAAAGACACCAATTGTGACGTCTACTCGTAGAACTGGACCCGGACTTCAGAGGTCAACAGAGTGCAGCTGCTCAGTGCAACGGCTTTTCCACTTTAAAAACTCTCTAGAACAGGTTTCATCTCATTGTTGGATATGATGGCCAACCACCAGTAGTATTGATAGTGTTCTAATTTTCCTGTATTTCAATTAAGTGCATAATTTGTTACTCAGTTAAATGATAGATTTTTTTAATATATCTTTTTAATTATTTCCATGAAACTTTGGCTATTTAGGGCAACTTTTTATTTGAGCCAAAATGTACTGGTCCTGATGTGTCCCAATTAACTGGAATGCACTGTATTTTAAGCTTGAGGTGGTAGATCTTTATTAACCTCTGAAGTACCATCATTAAGATACAGTGGCATGCAAAAGTTTGGGCACCCCTGGTCAAAATTTCTGTTACTGTGAATGGCTAAGCGAGTGAAAGATGACCTGATTTCCAAAAGGCATAAAGTTAAAGATGACACATTTCTTTAATGTTTTAAGCAAGATTTTTTATTTCCATTTTTTACAGTTTCAAAATAACAAAAAAGGAAAAGGGCCTGGAGCAAAAGATTGGGCACCCTGCATGGTTAGTACTTAGTAACACCCCCTTTGGCAAGTATCACAGCTCATAAACGCTTTCTGTAGCCAGCTATGAATCTTTCAATTCTTGTTTGGGGGATTTTCACCCATTCTTTCTTGCAAAAGGCTTCTAGTTCTGTGAGATTCTTGGGCCATCTTGCATGCACTGCTCTTTTGAAGTCTATCCACAGATTTTCAATGATGTTTAGGTTGGGGGACTGTGAGGGCCATTGCAAAACCTTCAGCTTGCACCTCTTCAGGTAGTCCATTGTGGATTTTGAGGTGTGTTCTACAACATTATCCTGCTGTAGAAGCCATCCTCTTTTCATCATCAGCTTTTTTCCAAAATTTGCTGGTATTTAATTGAATTCATTCTTCCCTCTACTAGTGAAATGTTCCCCGTGCCACTGGCTGCAACACAAGCCCAAAGCATGATTGATCCACCCCCATGCTTAACAGTTGGAGAGGTGCTCTTTTCATGAAATTCTGAACCCTTTTTTCTCCAAACATACCTTTGCTCATTGTGGCCAAAAAGTTCTATTTTAACTTCATCAGGCCACAGGACTTGTTTCCAAACTGCATCAGGCTTGTTTAAGATGTTCCTTTGAATTTTTTGGCCCTAATGCCACTGTACTAGACTGGTAATGCAGAGATGCAGACTGATGATCCAGAGAAATCAATTTAAATGCCATCAACAGACTGGAAAGTTCATCAAATCAGTTAATTAAATAAATTCTAGAATTAAAAACCAATCTCTAAATGACCTATCTAAAGCATCAGATTGCCAAAAAGACTCAAGAGATTGCAGATTCTGGAATCTGAAACAAAAAACAATCTGCTGGAGGAATTCAGCTGGCCTAGTAGCATCTGTAGATGGAAAGGAATTGTCAAAATTTTCAAAGTTCAGAGCTCAAAGTAAATTTATTGTCAAAGTACATATACGTTACCATATACTACCTCGAGGTTCATTTTCTTGCAGGCATTTGCAGTAGAAAAGAGAAATACAATAGATAGATAGATACTTTATTCATCCCCAAGGGGAAATTCAACATTTTTCCAGTGTCCCATACACTTATTGTAGCAAAACTAATTACATACAGTATTTAACTCAGTATAAATATGATAGGCATCTAAAATCACCCTCCCAAAAAGCATTAATAAATAGCTTTTACAAAGTTCTTAAATAGTTTACTAAAGTGCATTGAGTGGTAACTTAAGCTCAGTCCTAACCCCGGCACTTTAACATGTCTTGCCTCTAGTGGTTGAATTGTAGAGCCGAATGGCGTTGGGGAGTAATGATCTCTTCATCCTGTCTGAGGAGCATTGCATTGACAGCAACCTGCCGCTGAAGCTGCTTCTCTGTCTCTGGATGGTGCTGTGCAGAGGATGTTCAGGGTTTTCCATGATTGACCGTAGCCTACTCAGCGTCCTCCTCTCTGCCACCGATGTCATACTCTCCAGTTCTGTGCCCACGACAGAGCCCGCCTTCCTTACCAGCTTATTAAGACGTGAGGCGTCCCACTTCTTAATGCTGCCTCTCCAGCATTAGAATATATGGCATTCAGCCATAGAATCAATGAAAAACTGTACATAGACTGATAAATGTGCAAATTTCTAAAATTAATTAATTAAATAATAACATGTGGTAGAGTCCATGAATAGAAGTCTATAGGTTGTAGAATCCATTCAGAGTTGAGGTGAGTGAAGTTATCCATGCTGGTTCAGGAGCCTGATAGTTGAAAGGTAATGAATGCTCCTGAATCTGGTTGTGTAGGCCCTGTACCTCCTTCGCAATGGTAGCAGTGAGATGAGAACAGTGGTCCCCAACCACCGGGCCGCAAAGCATGTGCTACCAGGCCGCGAGAAAACGATATGATTTGGCGATATGAAACGATATGAGTCAGCTGCACCTTTCCTCATTCCCTGTCACACACACTGTTGAACTTGAAATAACCTACCAAATCATACCAAATAACACATAAAACCTAAACTAACACTAACATATAGTAAAAGCAGGAATGAGGCGATAAATACACAGCCAATATAAAGTAGAAATAATGTATGTATAGTGTAGTTTCACTTAACAGAATCGGGAAGATTAAGGCAAAGCTGAGTTTGTAGAGTAAAAAAATAAATTGGCACGTACACACATGCGCACATCATGCATGCACACACAGGTGCTCGCGCAAGACTTCATGGTCACGGTAGTCTTTCTTGGGGTAAACACAAGTGTTCTGTATTTGACTGCTATTTTTGTCCCTTATTTGGGAGTGAGAAAGGTGGCAACCCTACTTGAACACCACCCCCACCCCCCAGCATTGGCCGGTCCGCAAGAATATTGTCAATATTAAACCGGTCTGCAGTGTAAAAAAGGTTGGGGACCCCTGGATGAGAGCATGGCCTGGGCGTTAGGGGCTTCTGCATTAGGCCTAGTTTTGACTTGGAATGTTAATTCTTTCCCACCCTCAGAGACTGCTCAACCTGTTGAGTTTCTTCAGTGGATTAATGTCAGGAAAACATTTGCTTCACTGTTGTCCCTTGGAGAGGGAGCTTAACTTGCAAACAGTTCTAAAGAGACTTAGGGTTCTGGCCTTGCCAGTGATGCCATATAAAACATGGGAGCAGAATCAGGCCATTCAGTTCATCGAGTCTGCTCCACTATTCGATCATAGTTGATTTATTATCCTTCTATAGCCTATTCTCCCGCCTTCTCCCTGTAACCTTTGACACCTTTACTAATCAAGAACCTATTAACTTCCGTTATATTTATACCAAATGACTTGGCTGATTGTAGGAATGAATTCCACAGATTTCTGGCTAAAGAAATTCCTCCTCATCTCTGTTGTAAATGAATGAATGAATTAAAAAAAGCTAAGCAAAACATGCAAGAGTCTTCTTACTGAATGGTAGAACAAGATTAAGGAACTCCTTTTCTTCTTGATCGATCATGACAAAAAGTTACGTACCCTTACAAGAAAATAAATCAATTTACCTTAACAAGATTTACAAGGATATGGAAGTCCCGCACAGCTAGATTCCACCGTAACAGCTTCTCTACCTGCACCTGAGACCAAAACTGTGTTAGTTAAAGTAGGGCTGAGAAAGACATAGCAAAACCATCACATTTGTTCCCTGTCTACTAGTTTTATGCTACAGCACAAACAGCTATTACCTCCTTCACAAAACAAATGCACTGGATAATGTTTCAAGTGTAAACATCTCATCAGTATACAGTGCCTATAAAAGTATTCACCCCTCCCCCCCAGAAGTTTACACGTTTTATTGTTTTACAACATTGAATCACAGTGGATTTAGTTTGCTTCTTTTGGCGCTGATCAACTTAAAAAGATTTTTTCATGTCAAAGTGAAAGCAGATTGCTACAAAGTCATCGAAATTAATTACAAATATAAAACACAAAATAATTAATTGCATAGGTATACACCCCCTTTAACATGACACACCAAATCATCACTGATGTGGACAATTGGTTTTACAAGTCACATAATTAGTTAAATGGAGATCACCTGTGTGCATTCAAGGTGTTTCAATTGACTATAGTAAAAATACACTTGTATCTGGAAAGTCCAGCTGCTGGTGAGTCAGTATCCTGCCAAAAACTACACCATGAAGACAAAAGAGCACTCTAAGCAACTCCTCAATAAGGTTATTGAAAAACACAAATCAGGAGATTGATACAAGAAAATTTCCAAGTCACTGAATTTCCCTTGGAGTACAGTTAAGTCAATTATCAAGAAATGGAAAGAATATGGCATAGCTGTAAATCTGTCTAGAGCAGGCTGAACCCAAACAGAGTGACCACGCAAGATGGCGATAGTGAGGGAGGTTACCAAGAGACCTATAACACTTCGGAGGAGTTACAAGCTTCAGTGGTTAAGATGGGAGAGATTGTACATACAATTGTTTATGGGAGAGTGGTAAAGAGAAAGCCATGGTTTAAAAAAAACATCACATAAATCTTGGATAGGGTTTGTCAGAAGGCGTGTGATAGACTCTGAAGTCAGCTGGAAGAAGGTTCTATGGTCTGATAAAACCAGAATTGAGCTGTTTGGCATGAGCCAAACACCTCAGATAATCAAAAATACACCATCCCTACCGTGAAGCGCTGTGATGGCTGCATCATGCTGTGGGGATGCTTCACTCTGCAGCAGGCCCTGGAAGGCTTGTGAAGGTCAAGGCTAAAATGAATGCAGCAAAATACAGGCAAATCCTGAAGGAAAACCTGATGCAGTCTGCAAGAGAACTGTGACTTGGGGGAAGATCTGTTTTCTCTCAAGACAATGACCCTAAGCACAAGGTCAAAGCTACACAGGAAAGGCTTAAAAACAACAAAGTTAATGTCCTAGAATGGTCAAGTCAGAGTCTAGACCTTAATCCACTTGAGAATTTGTGGCTGGAATTAAAGGGCTGTTCACTCATGATCCCCGTGTAATCTGACAGAGCTTGAGCAGTTTTGTAAAGAAGATTAGAGAAAAATTGTAGTGTCCAAATGTGCAGACAGAGACCTAATCACACAGACTTAAGGCTTTAATTGCTGCCAAAGATACATCAACTAAATAATGATTTGAAGGGGTGAGTCATAAATTATTTTGCTTAGTAATTGTAATAAATCTAGACCAATTTGTAAAAACTGTTTTCAAGTTGACATGAAAGAATCATTACTATTGATCAGTGTTAAAAAACCAAATTAAATCCACTATGATTTAATGTTGTAAAACAATAAAACACAAAAACTTGTGGGGAGGGGGCTGAATACTTTTTATAGGAACTGTAAATAGATGAAAACAGACAAAATTATGCAAGCTTGTGTCTCAGTCAGAATATCAAGAGTGATTAAAATATTTCATTTCCTCCTCATGATAAGCACTCAATGACACATACCAATTCTCAATTGTTTGTCAATGTCCAGTTAATCTTAAATAATTTAATCCTTAAAAGACATTCCAGTCAGATGCTCTTTTGTCTGAAACCTTGCCACTTTCCTCCTAGAGATAGTTTTATTGAGGTACTGTAATGGCTAACATAAAGAAAATGGCAATGGTGTAAGATCTGCTTTACCTCAGACGAATCAGACGTTGTACCAACTGGAATTTCCTTTATTGATGCATTCAGTTCTCTCATCATCACCCGGTAGAAGACCAAAAATGTTTGCCTGTACAGAAATTAAGTATATTATTTTACGATTTCTTTCCATCTATTCTAGGTCCATTTTCGTTTACGTCAACAACTAAAAAAGGTAGTAATTGAACACAATGCCACAGTATCTCCCGAATGATACACAATATATGTTAACGATGGCAATGGTCTTAGGAAAATCATTTTCCAATAGGTATCACTGGATTGTGAATGTGAGCAAAAAAATACTTTCACTGGCATTTTGCCAACTGAGATCAGATATGTCAGTGTAGGCTGGGATGTGAGTTGTCTAGGTACATCACCGTTTGGTATGGCGGATCCAATGTGCAGGATTGAAAGAGGCTGCAGAGGGTTGTAGACTCAGCCAGCTCCATCATGAAAACCACCCTCCCCACCAACCGAGGATATCTTAAAAAGGCAGTGCCTCAAGAAAGTAACACCCATCATTAAGGATTTTCACTCTCCAGTACATGCCCTCTTCTCATTAATATAATTGGGGAGAAGGTACAGGACCTTGAAGGTGAATAATCACTGCTTTAAGAGCAGCTTCTACCCCTCCACCAGATTTCTCAATGGTCCAGAACCCAATCTCACTATTCTGCTTTTGCACTATTTATTGTAACATATAGTGATTTAAAAAAAAAATGTCCTTCACTGTACTGCTGCAACAAGACATTTCATGATATATACCAATGATAATATATCAAGGAGCTGATTGCTGTGATTTTAACTTATAAGATTGCTATGTTTGCCTGAAACACTATTCTTTTCAAACCTGGTCAGTGTTGGAAATGTCAGTGAGTTGCCATCCTTGGTTGAGTTCAATAGTTCAGGAACACCCACACCAGCAATTTCCTCCACAGATTTCAACAGGTCATCTGTATGTTTCAAATAAATACTGCCAACACAGTAAAAATATTTAATAGGAAAATAACAATAAATGGTATGGAGTAGTTCATTATTTAATATTTCTCAATTACTCTGGATGATATGTAACAAAAAGCAAACTAGATATTTTAAACACACCCACAAAATACTGCATGAATTCAGCTGGTCAGGCAGTTTCTTTGGAGGGAAATGAGCATTTGACATTCTGGGTTGAATTTCTTCATTAGGATAGAAAAGAAGCCATAATAAGGTGGGTTGAGGGGGAGAAGTACAAGCAGGCAGCTGATAGTTGAGACCAGGTAAGCAGGAAAGTGAATGGGCTGGGCAGGAGGAAGATGTGAGAAGCTGGGAAGGTATAGGTGGAAGTAGTAAAGGTCTGAAGAAGGCATCTGATAGGAGTAGACTGTGGAATAAAGGGAAGGAGATGGGAAACCAAAGGGAGATGATGGGGGGATTCTCACATCATTCCCCCTCTGCTACCCACATGCCTTCCACCTTCTTATTTAGCCCCCTTCCTTTCCAGTCATGATGACAGGTCTTGGGTCAAAACATCAACTGTTTATTTCCCTCCATAGATGCTGCCTGAGAACTAAATAACGATGTTCAAACCCTACAAATTCCCAGCTATGGAAACAAAATTCACTTATTCAATAACCTAGAAAATGTAGCTAGTTTCAGTAAGCATCTGCTTCACAAATGTTATTTTTAGAGAAATAAGTCTGCTGACCTTACCCAGTCTGGCCTTGGTGACCTCTGAACACATTCCAAATGTAGGAGATTCTTAAGTGTTCTCTGCATAGGCTTAGCAAGCCACTTAGATCAAGGATGAATTAAGAATTGGTAAAATATGTTGGCCTAGCCAACAATATGGATCTCCCGCCCACTAATGAATTTTCAAAAACTGTACCACAACCTATGTCAGTTTAACTGGGTTCCAGGGGTCAAAAGATTGCTTGGTCCTCAGGTGTGCAGTGGAGAGCAATGTTAAAGGACCAAACAAGTTCCCGATAAATGCTGGAACAAGATGATCTCACTCAACATTGCAAGAACTAGTATTGATATAGATTGCACCTCATCAAAATTAAATTACACCAATAAAAAATATCATTCAGATATCGAGGGTCAAATTTTATTCTGGCCAATTCATGTGATTACTAGTTGCACTTACCATAAGAGTGTTTCCAGAGCTTCATTATACTTATTACCTTTCTCTTTTTCTCCAGAAGGTGAAACCCAGGATTGGCACAAGAAGCCCCGTGCTATTTGTGCTAAATAGAGAAAACTGTGAACAATGATGTAATTTTTCATGCAATCTTTACTATGCATTTACTGTAAGCATATTTCTATACATTTCTTTTTCTGCAAACTATCTTCAGATCTCTCCCAGTATGTTTACTAAAAAAGGTGGTATCAGACAGAAAAGTGGAACAAAAATTAAAATAGACCATTAAAAAGAACATACAGAACAAGAGTGAATTGAATTGACTTTATTACTTACATCCTTTGTTAACATGAGTAAAAATCTTTATGTTACATCTCTGTCTAAATTTGCAATGTGCAATTTATAGTAACTTATAATACATAGTATGTGCAACAGGACAGTCAATATAACATAAAATACAGTTGTGTCAGCATGAATTAATCAGTCTGATGGCCTGGTGGAAGAAGCTGTTGGTCCTGGGTTTTATGCTGCGGTACCATTTCCCGGATGGTAGAAACTGAAACAGTTTGTGGTTGAGGTGACTTGGGTCCCCGATGATCCTTCGGGCCTTTTTACACACCAGTCTTTGTAAATGACCTGAAAAGTGGGAAGTTCACATCTACAGATGCGTTGGGCTGTCTGCCCCACTCTCTGCAAAGTCCTGCGATTGGGGGAAAGTACAGTTCCCATACCAGGTGGTGAAGCAGCCAGTCAGAATGCTCTAGATTGTGCTCCTGTAGAAAGTTCTTAGGATTTGGGGGCCCTTACCAACCTTCTTCAACCGTCTGAGGTGAAAGTGGAGATGTTGTGGCTTTTTCACTACAGAGCCAGTATGTACAGAACACAAGATCCTCAGTGATGTGGATGCCGAGGAACTTAAAGCTGTTCATCCTCTCAACCCCAGATCCATTGATGCCAACAGGGGTTAGCCTGTTTCCGTTCCTCCTGTCGTCCACAACCAGCTCCTTTGTTTTTGTGACATTGAGGGAGAGGTTGTTTTCTTGACACCACTGTGTCAGGGTGATGACTTGTTCTCTGTAGGCTGCCTCATTATTATTTGAGATTAGGCCAATCAGTGTAGTGCCATCAGCAAATTTAATTAGCAGATTGGAGCTGTGGGTGACAACACAGTCGTGGGTATACAGAGAGTAAAGGATAGGGCTTAGTACACAGCTCTGAGGGACACCTGTATTGATGGTCAGAGGGGAAGAGGTGAGGGAGCCCACTCTTAACACCTGGCAACGATCTGACACGAATTCCAGGATCTAGCTGCACAAGGCAGAGTGAAGTCTCTGAGCTTCTTGTCAAGCCTGGAGGGAATTATGGTATTGAGTGCTGAACTGTAGTCCCAGAACAGCATTCTCATAAGCATCCTTCATCTCCAGATGTGTAAGGACGGTGTGTAGAGCTGTGGCTATTGGCGTCGTCTCTCGATTGGTTGTGTCGTTAGATGAATTGTAGGGGGTCCAGGTTGCGTGGTAGCATGCTGCAGATATAGTCCTTGACCAGCCTCTCAAAGCATTTGCTTATTATTGAAGTGAGTGCGACAGGACACAAGTCGTTCATACATATTACCTTGCAAGTCATTTGTCATTCAAGTCATACTGAAACTGTAAATGTAAGATACAATGAAAGATAGACATTACCTAATGGAAAGAAGTAAAATTAATTGAAAGAGCAATGTTCCATATTAGTACTCTTCCTCTAAAATTTCTACCATAATGCTCAGATGCTCCAAGAAATCTGCACTCCTCCAACTCTATCCTTGTCTTGCACTATAATCACTTTGAAGGTCCCTTGCCTTCAAATGCTTGCTTCTTGGACTTCAGAATTAATTCTTTAAGCCATTCTCTCCCCTGTGGCATTAATCTCTATCTCTGATCAAGTTTCCAACGAAAGCTCAGCGGTCTGGGACATTAACTCTGTTTCTTTCTCCACAGATGCGTACATCCTGCATTTCCTGTATTTACATTTGGAAATCAAATGTAGCATAGTGGTTAGTACAACCCTATTACAGCTCGGACGTCAGAATTCAATTCTGATGTCATCCGTAAAGTCCTCCCCATGGAATGTGTGGATTTGCTCTGATTTCCTCCCACAGTAAAAAGGCATAACAGTTAAGTAAGTCAATTGGTCATTATGAATTAGCCCTTGATAGGTTAGGGATAAATTGTGGGTTGCTGGGCGGTGCATCTCAAAGGGCTAGAAGAGCCTGTTCTGCAACGTATCTCTAAATAAAAGATAGACAAATAATGATCCCAACGAAGGGATTGTTTAAAAGTATGAGAAAGGCACTGTATCAAAGCAGACCACTTATATCGTGAAATAGCAGCTTCCAAACTTTAAATCATGGTGAATGAATGAATCAAGGTAAACAGCTGTGAAGCTGGTCCACACCAAATTTTAAAAAGTCATTCCTTTTTATGTGTAGACCCACAAATTCAAAGCGGCATTTGCAACAGATCAAAGATTATGCTTAGTTAAAAAAAAATGATTCCAGATGTCTTCTTCCTATATTAGCGTTCCAACAAGTCTGTGTTACCTTAAGGGATTCTCCACAGTCAAGAAAGCTGACCAATGCCTCTACTTCTGAGGAGGCTGGAGAGAGATGGACTATGCACATCAATACTGACGACCTTCTACAGATGCACAGTTGAGAACATCCTAACATGTTGAATCATTGTATGGTATGCAAACTGTATGCAAACTATGATGGAGAGGAGGATGCTATGATGAGTAGTTAAATCTGCCATCAAGAACATATATACAGAAAGGTGCTGGAGAAAGGTCAGCAATATAAAGAAGAAGCCCACTCCCATCAGGGGAGAGGCTATGCAGCATCCACATCAGGACCACTAGACTCAAGAATAGTTATCTCCCCTAAGTTGTCAGGATGAACAACATCTCCCGTTAATCCACCCCACCACCACTACATACGTGTCACCTAATGTCACTTTATGTACATTGTCTATATCATAACAGGCACTTGTACATTGTGTTTTATAGGTTGCTTTTATATTTATATTTGTGTTTTTAAAAAAAATTATATTGTGTCTTCATGCTTATTGTGTTTTTATTTATGTTACACAATTGGAGTCACAATCATTTCATCATTCTCCTTTACAATCGTACTAAAGAATGATAATAAACAATCTTGAATCTTTCTCAATTCCCAACCCAAATTGTAAACATAACGGCAAAGATAAAAGAATCAAGACAAACCTATTTTCTCCTTGTACTGGTTGTCTAAAGATCTTGATATGACAATGAGCAGCTGGGTAAGAGTCACTGCTGAGGCACAGGTAGATATAGTGGTTTGAAAGTTCTGCAGATAGTGGAAAGTCTGCCTATAGTGAATAGAGATAACATTTTATAAACTACACCAGACTGCATTTTCCAAATAGACTAAATGAAAATTTCACTTGCTTCGTACTCGCCAATAAAGTAAATATTGGAACATTAAGAGAACTGTTCTGGTGACAAATGTAGGTAAAAAGAGGAAAGAAATTCTGCAATATCTAATGTCCAGCCTTACAATAAATCATCAGAAAATGGGAAAAAATATTTGAGTACTAGCTGACCGATTTCAAAGACAGATGAAAATTAACCACATTAAGGTGTAATTTGTCAAGGGAGACCAATTTTCTTCCCAAAACAAGTTAACCAGCAGGGCTTTAATAGCAACACACACAAAATACTGGAGGAGCTCAGCAGGCCAGGCAGCATCTATGGAAAAGTGTACAGTAGATGTTTTGGGCTGAAAACTTCCACCAGGACTGGAGAAAAAAAATGAGGGATCAGAGTAAGAAGGTGGGGGAAGGGGAGGAAGAAACAAGGGGATAGGTGAAACTTACCATACAGGAGAATGCATTGTGGTAGCTTAAGAACAGGGAGGTTATGCTGCAACTGTATGAGGCTGCATCTAGGGTATTGCATGCAGTTCTGGTCTCCCTATTTGAGGAAAGATGTACTGACTTTGAAGGCGGTGTAGAGGAGATTCACCAGGTTGATTCCAGAGATGAGGGGGTAATGAGGAGAGATTGAGTTGCCTGGGAGTGTACTCACTGGAATTCAGAAAGATGAGAGATCTTATAGAAACATATAAAATTATGAAAAGGATAGATAAGCTAGAGGCAGAAAAGTTGTTTCTATTGGTAGGTAAGACTAGAACTAGGGGACATAGCCTCAAGATTCAGGGGAGTAAATTCAGGACAGAAATGAGGAGGAACTGCTTTTCCCAAAGAGTGGTAGTAAATCTGTGGAATTCTCTACCAACTGAAATAGCGGAGGTTACCTCAGTAAATATGGTTAAGACAAGGTTGGATAGATTTTTGCATAATAGAGGAATTAAGGTTTATGAGGAAAAAGCAGGTAGGTGGAAATGAGTCCATGGGCAGATCAGCCATGATCTTATTGAATGGTGGAGCAGGCTCGATGGGCCAGATAGCCGACTCCTGGCCCTATTTCTAATGTTGCTTGGATTTCCAGCATCTGCAGATTTTCTCTTGTTTGTGAGGGCTTTTCAATAGTGACACTTTCATTAATACCAGCTTTTTATTTTCAGATTTAAAAATCATCAACTTACTCTCAAATTATCATCGGTGATTTAAATAAGTTATCTGTATCGTTAACATGAAGATCTCAATAAAGTACAGTAGTGAAACAAGTAACCTTAATGGGCAAAAAAAGGAACTAGCTAGTTTCTTGTCAAAAATAAGATTAAAAATTATGTAAGATGAAACTATATATTAATTAAGTAGCATGAAGGTCCATTCTTAGAACAATACAGCACAGGAATAGCCCTTCAATTCATTGTGTGCCAATGGAACTAATTCCATCCATCTGCATGTGGTCTGTATTCTTCTGTCAACCTGTTCCTGTATCTGCCTACGTACCTTTAGACATTGCTATCATATCTGCTTCCACCACATCCCAAGGCAGTGTGTACTAGACACCTACAACTCCGTGTAAAAATTGTGCACACCTCCTTTTAACTTTCTCCTTCTAACCTTAAAAGTGAGCCTTCGAGTCATTGATACCCTCAGAAGAAGACTATCTAATTTATCTAAGTTTCTTAAAATTTCATATACTTCTATGAGGTTGCCCCTCAGTCTCCCATGCCTCAGAGAAAACAATCCAACCCCTCATAGCTAAAATAATCCAATCTAAGCAACATTCTGGTGAACCTCTTTGCATCCTTTGCAAAATTTTTGTATGCCTCCTATAGTGTGGCAACTAGAACTCCACAGAATACTTCAATTGTGGCCTAGACAGAAGTTTCATGCAGCTGTAACCCAACTGGCTAACGTTTATACTCAGTGCCCTGACTGATAAGGACACATCTACCAGATTCATTGTCATTTAGAAACCACAAATGCAATGCATTAAAAAAATGAGACAACGTTCCTCCAGAATGATATCACAAAAACGCATAATAAAACAGACTACACCAGAAGATCTACATAACGTTTGGCAATCCCCAATCCAGAGTCCGGAGAGGCTGCTGCATATTAATATTGCGCTACCATCTAGCGCGTTCCCCGGAAAGGAGCTCCAAAACCACCAGACAAAACAAGACCAAAAACTAAAGCTACAAGACCTGCACAAAACCACATAGTTACAACAGTGCAAACAATAGCATAATTGATAAAAAAAAAGACCATGGGCACAGTAAAAATAGTCCAAAGATGCCAAAAGACTATTAGTTTGAAAGAAACCACTACACAGTTTCCAGAAGTCTCCAGGGTCCCAACAGACTCGTCCTCTCATGCTGCCGGCAGAAGGGAATACCCCTGCTACGAACCTCCACGGTGCCGCCCGACCCAGCCTCGCAGACGCAGCACACAGCGAAAGCTCTGTCGAACCCAGCCTTGCAGACACGGCACACAGTGAAAGCAACCTGACCGCAGCGGACCATCGCAGAATCCGTCGAACCGCCGAGCCTTCGACCATCCCCTTCGGCACAGCTTCTCCATCAGCAACGCGACCCCAAGGACTGGGGGGCCTGTTCTTCCCAGCAGAGTCCAGGACCTCACAACAGCAGCAGCAACGAAGAAGGTCTTCATGAGATTTTCAGATGTTCCTCCATGCTCCCACATCTTTTTTTCATCCGATTACGATTGCGCACGGCACCCCGCTTCACAAATAACAGATCATCAGCTCTGGAGTGGTTGCTGCAAGCTGCTGTCATGCCACCACATGCCTTCTTTACTAAGCTATCCACATGAATCTAAGAGTTCCCACTTTTAGTGCGATGTAGACTTGCTCTAGGACATCTCACTGTAGATTAATAGCCCTCAGGGCCCTACCATTGACTTTCCTTTTGCACTTGAACCCAAAAATGCACCTCCTCACACTTAACTGACTTAAATTCCATCTGACATGTTCTACCTACACCTTCCAATCGATCCCGCTGTATTTTTGACAACCTTCCTCACTATCCACAACTCCATCAATTTCCTTGTCATCTGCAACCTTATAAATCAGACCATATGCATCTTCATCCAGTTCATTTATATATTCAGCAAGAAAGGTCGCAGTGGAACACAACTAGTCATGCACCTCCGATCAGAAAAATACACCCCTCTACCACCACCCTCTGCCTTCCATGACCAAGCTAATTTTGGTTCCAATTTACCAATTTACTGTGATGTGCCTTAATCTTCTGGATCAGCCTGCAATGAAGGACTTTGTCAAAAGCTTTACTGAAGTCCATGTAGACAACATTCATTACTCTACTCCCATCATTTGTTTTGATACGTCCTCAAAAAATTCAATGAAATTTATGAAGACCTTCCCCAAACAAAGTCATGCTATCACTAATGCTTTTTCAAATGCAAATAACTCCTGCTCCTTAGAATATTTACCAACAGTTTTCCTATCACTTATACAAGACTCACCAGCCCATGTCTTCCTAGATTATACGATATGCCCTTCAAAGCCAAAACAATTTAAAGTTCCAGCGATCAGGGTTCAAGTCACACTGCTGTCTGTAAGTCTCCCTGTGACTCTGAGTTTCCTCTGAGTGCTGATTTCCATGAGTTATTAAGTTGTGGGCATGCTATATTGGCACTGGACACATGACAACACTTGAGCTGCCTTAGCACACAAGACCATAAGACATAGGAGCAAAACTTGGCCATTCAGCCTATCAAATCTGCTTCACCATTTCATCATAGAACATAGAATAGTACAGCACATTACAGGCCCTTCGGCCCACATTGTTGTGCCGACCCTCAAACCCTGCCTCCCATATAACCCCACACCTTAAATTCCTCCATATACCTGTCTGGTAGTCTCTTAAACTTCACTAGCGTATCTGCCTCTACCACTGACTCAGGCAGTGCATTCCACGCACCAACCACTCTGAGTAAAAAACCTTCCTCTAATATCCCCCTTGAACTTCCCACCCCTTACCTTAAAGCCATGTCCTCTTGTATTGAGCAGTAGTGCCCTGGGGAAGAGGCACTGGCTATCCACTCTATCTATGACCTGGCCTCCACAGCCAACTGTGGCACTGAATTCCACAGATTCACCATCCTCTGGCTCAAGAAATTCCTCCTCATTTCTGTTCTAAATGGATGCCCCTCTATTCTGAGGCTGTGCCTCCTAGACTTTCCCACTATGGGAAACATCCTCTCTACATACACTCTATCTAGGCCTTTCAACGTTCAATAATGAGATCCCCCCCTCATTCTACCAAATTTCAGTGAGTACAGGCCCAGAATATTCAATCGCTCCTTATATGATAAGCCTTTCATTCCGAGGATCATTCCTGTGAACCTTCTTTGGATCTTCTCCAATGCCAGTAAATCCTTTCTTAAATAAAGGGACCCAAAACTGCTCACAATACTCTAGGTGAGGCCTCACCAGTACGTTATCAGCACCACATCCTTACTTTTCTATTCCTCTCAAAATGAATGCTAACATTGCATTTGCCTTCCTCACTACTGACTCGACTGCATGAGCGGAGAAGATTTAAATAAAGGTGTCACCACACATTCTGGCACTATCACCTATCAGCCTTGTGCATTTCCAGAAATTAATTGATAGAAAATCTTAACTGTAAACCCACAGTTTTCATATAAAGTGCAGTTTTACATCCCCATGACAGCAGAATGTGGAATTATCATGATAAAAGTTTAAAGCTGTCATTGTATTTACCCAATCCTGCAAAAAGAGTCCTGAGATCCCATTATATTCAGCTTATTAAAACCATCTCAAAGTTCCTTTAAAAATAAATTCTCATCTTCAACTCCCCATGCCTTTATTTGCAATTTCCCCCATCTCAGGTTATTACAATAATATCC
Organism: Hypanus sabinus; assembly: GCF_030144855.1. NCBI lineage: Eukaryota > Metazoa > Chordata > Chondrichthyes > Myliobatiformes > Dasyatidae > Hypanus > Hypanus sabinus. The sequence continues at coordinate 62,166,427 of NC_082706.1, read as the reverse complement.
CACTGAATGTTCTTGCCTTTAGTACAATCCCTCCCCCCTCCAGATGCACCCACCTCCCCCACTCTTCCTTCATTATTCTATGGTTGGCCAAGCCTAAAACACTGGAAATTCCTCCTTGAACCTCTCCTGCAGTCCCATCTCCTATAAACCCTGTTTAAAAAGGGATCCTCTCTGATGAAATCAGAGACTCTGCAGATTTTGGAAAACCAAGTAACATATTCAAAATGCTGGAGGAACTCATAGTATCTATGGAAAGAAAGAAACGGTCGCTATTTGGGGCTGAGAACATTCATCAGATCTGGAATGGAAGGGGAAAGAAGCCAGAATAAGAAGCTAGTGGGAGGGGAAGTAGTTCCAAGCTACAAGGTGATACAGTAGGTGAAGCCAGGTGAGGGGAAGGGGGGAACTGAAGTGAGAAGATTGGAGGTGATAGGTGGAAAAGTAAATGACTGAAGAAGGAATCTAATAGGAGTGGAGAATAGACAATGGGAGAAAGGGAAGGAAGAGGGGCACTAGGACACGCAAGAAAAGAGGCAAGAGGGGAGCCAGAGTGGCGAATGGAAGAAGAGATAATAGGGAGGAAATTACAGGAAGTTAGAGAAATTAATGTTCTTTGGTGGCTACCCAAAATTATGAGGTGTTGCTCCTCAAACCTGCAAGTGGCCTCGTCGTGGCAGTAGAGGAGGCCATGGGCCAACACGTCGGAATGGGAATGGGGATTTCTATGTTAATTGCTTTGTTTCAGCAGCACATTTTTGTTATTTTATGTACAAAGCTGTACAGGAAAAATAATGACCAGGTATCAGTGAGAATGCAGACACTATTCCTTTCTCTCTGCTCCACCCTGCAATTTTGAAAAATAAGAAATTCTTTATTGTACCTGAAGAGATCTTCCATTTCCAGTTCACCTTCTCCAGCTTTAAGTCTGATGGCTAGGACGCCAAGAGCTGACTTGAGCAGTTTACGGTTTTCATTCTGGACAAAGCCACACCTGGGAGTTTAAAATTAAACAACAATTCTGTTGATATGTCACTAAATCTTACCACTCCTAATACTATTCCAGTGAGAAAGAAATCATTTTAACATTGTCTTATTGTGGAAACACCATCTTCTCTGCATATGCAGGGACTAAGTCTTCCACAATCAAAATAAATCTCTTTGGGTTACTGTAGTCCCTTGACTATTTTGTATAATGGAAAATGACATCTACTGGTATTGTGGCAAAACCAGAGCTACTGCCTCACAAGCACCAAAAGCCCAGGTTGAACGGGCATCTGTGAGGGTTTGCTCCCAGTCTTTGTTTTTTTTACACATCACAAAAACCTGCAGGGTGGTAGGCTGGGTGGCCTCCATAAATTGCTACTAGTGTGCAGATTGGTAGAATCTGGAGAAATTTGATGAAGATAGTTGATGTAGTTTAATCCAGCCAACTGTGAAGTGTTGCACCTTGGTAGAACAAATGTAAACACTATTAAGGGTAAGACCCACAACAGTGTTGATGAATAGATGGATCTTGGGGTTCAAGTTCATAGCTCCCTGAAAGAACAGATTGATAGGATGTTTAAGAAGATATATGGTGGGTTTGCCTTTATTAGTTGAGCCAGAGTTCAACTGTCAGGAAGTTATGTTGCAGCTTTATAGAACTTTAACTGGGTCACATCTGGAATAGTGCATAAAGTTCTGGTCACCCCATTACAGGAAGGAGAGGGTGCAAGAGATTTACCAGGATGCTGTCTGGATTAGAGGGCATGTGGTATAATGAGCAACTGGACAAACTTGGGTTATATTCTCTGGAGAAATGGAGACTGAGGGGAGATCTGACAGTGGTTTATAAGATTATGAAAGGCATAGATAGAACCATATCTTTTTCCCAGGGTTAAAATGTCTAATATCAGAGAGCATGCACTTAAAGTGAAAGAGGGCAATTTCAAAAGAATGTGTGGAGCAAACTTTTTTTTTTCTTTTTTTTTTTTTTACACACAGAGCTGGGTGCCTAGGATGCACTGCGTGGGGTGGCAGTAGAGGCAGATACATTAGGACTTTTAAGGAAGTTTAGATAGGCACATGAATTTGAGGGAAACAGAAGGATATGGACATTGTGTAGCCAGAAGTAGGAGTTGTGTAAGATTAGTTTAGCTGGCCATTTGATTACTAATTTATTTGGTTCAGGACAACATTTTGTGTTGAAGGGCATATTCGATGGTTCAATAGTTCCATTTAATATCAGAGAAATGTATGCAATATATATCCTGAAATTCTTTTTTTGGAAAACATCCACGAAAACAGAAGAGTCGCCCAAACAATGAATGACAGTGCCTCGATCAAAACAACTTTTAGAGGACCTTAGAAGAATTATAGAGATGCATGAAGCTGAAAAAGGCGACAAAAGCATTTCTAAAAAACCAAGTGTTCATTAGTCCACAGTAAGGGAAATAGTCTACACATGGAGGAAACTCAGTACTGTTGCTACTCTCCCTGGGAGTGGGAATCCTGTAAAGATCACACCAAGAGCATGACAGGATGTGAAAAAGAACCCGTGTAACAGCAAAAGACCTGCAGAAATCTCTAGAACTTGTTGAAGTCTCTGTTCATGTGTCCACTATAAGAAAAACACTGAACAAGAATAATGTTCATGGAAGGACACCACAGAGGAAATCACTGTTTCCCCTAAATAAATAAATAAATAAACATGCCGAATGCCACACATTTCAAGTTTGCAAATGACTACTTGGATGTTCTACAATGGTTCTGGGACAATGTTCTGTGACAGATGAGACAAAATTTGAAGTTCTTGGCAGAAATGCACATTGCTATGTTTGGAAGAAAAAGGGCACTGTACACCAACACCAAAACCTCATCCCAACTGTGAAGCATGGTGGAAGGAACATCATGGTTTCCGGCTGGTTTGCAATCTCAGGACCTGGACAGCTTGCAATCGTTGAGGGAACAATGAATTCAAAATTATATCAAGACATTTTACAGTGGAATGTCAGGGTAGCAGTCTGTCAGCTGAAGCTTAACAGAAGTTGGATAATGCAACAAGACAATGATCCAAAAGACAAAAGTAAATCAACAACAGAATGGTTTAAAAAGAAGAAAATTTGTGTTTTGGAATGGCCGAGTTAAAGCCCTGACCTTAATCCTATAGAAATGTTGTGGAAGGACCTGAAGCAAACAGTTCATGCAAGGAAGCCCACCAACATCCCAGAACTGAAGCAGTTTTTTAAGGAGGAATGGCCTAAAATTCCTCCAAACTGATGTGCAGGACTGATCAACAGCTACTGGAAATGTTTGGTTGAAGTTATTGTGTATAAAGGGGTAACACAAGTTACTGAAAGCAAAGGTTCACATACTTTTTCAAACATACACATCTAATATTGGATCATTTTTCTTAATAAATAAATGAACAAGTATAATGTTTTTTGTGTTATTTATTTAATTGGGTTCTCTTCATCTAGTTTTAGGACTTGCAAGAAAATCTCATCATGTTTTAGGTCATAGTTATGCAGAAATAGAGAAAATTCTACAGGGTTCACCAACTTTCTAGCACCACAGTATTTATTTATCTATATCCTTCATGATTTTATACTCCTCAATCTCTTACTTTCCAAGGAATAAAGTCCAACCCTTGTTGTTTGAAAGGTACTCAATAGGCCAAAGGGGGTCAGTTTCTATTCCCTCTCCCTATCCCCCTCACTATCTATCCTTCACATTTCTAGCACTGGCCATTATTCAGTCATGTTGATCTACTGGAAAGGGCCACTGTTGCTAAAATAATTTTATTAAATACCTTGAAGGATGAATTCCTTCGAGCACAACCTATCAATTCCTTTCAACATTATTCATAATTCACACACTGTTATATACTTTGTACCCACCAAGCAAAGAGAGTATTCAAGATTTGAAGTAGTAATTGATAGCACGTGGCCATCCTCTGATACTCTTTTACATCTGATCCCAGAACGTCCACCACACCATTGTTCTCAGCCATCATCACCTGCACAGCAGAAGCAGTGGCTAATTATAATGCAATAATGTTGATCCGCAAAGAAACGTCAGAACAATGACTTTACATATTCACTTTAAGCTTTAAAAATTAATTAATCAGGTAGAATTAGTTGGTTCCTATGTGGGAGTTCATGGCTTGTTGATTCAGAACCAAATAAGCTGTTAATTTTGTACTTTTAAAGTTCAAAGTTCAAAAGAAATTTACTATCAAAGTATGCATACCACCAAATTCTACTTTAAGATTCATTTTCAATGGTGCACATAGATTTTTCCTGGAGCACTTTCATGGCCCTTTCTAATGCATAATTAGAAGGTAGCAAGGAGAGGGTAAAGATGCTGCTGTGCTCAGAGACATTCTTTAAATACCCCAGCATTCACCATTCATTTCTCAACAACAATTCATGTTGGAATTGAGCCTAGGCAGTAGATGCTTATTAACTCCAGGAACCACAAGGGTTCCATTGTTTTAGATGTAACAGAGCGGGATGGATTAAAGGAGCTGGTCAGGGAAAATGTCACCGCATGCTCAGTCAGGATGTCTAGTAGGCCATTATAGACGGAACTGAGAAATAGGAAAGGTGTGAATGTGCTAATGGTGTGAGCATTAAACATCCGAGAAAAATAGTGGCAGAAGTTTGCAGAGGGATCACAGATTGCTGCTAGAAAAATTAGGTTGTTATAGTATGTGATTCCATACACTGACAGGGACTCCCATACTGTAAAAGGACTAGATAAAAACATAAGAAATAGGAGCAAGAGTAGGCCATCCGGCCCATCGAGCTTGCCCCACTATTCAATAAGATCATGGCTGATCTGTCCGTAAACTCAGTTTCATCTACCTGCCTTTACCCCATAACCCTTAATTCCCCTACTATGTAAAAATCTATCTAATTGTATCTTAAATACATTTAGTGAAGAAGCTTCAACTGCCACAGATTCACCACTCTCCGGGAAAAACAGTTTCTTCTCATCTTCTTTCTAAATCTTCTCCCCTGAATCTTGAGGCAATGTCCCCTAGTTCTAGTCTCACCTACCAATGAAAACAACTTTACTACTTCTATCTTACCTATCACTTTCAAAATTTTGTATGTTTCCGTAAGATCCCCTCTCATTCTTCTGAACTCCAGAGAGTAGTTCCAAGCGACTCAATCTCTCCTCATAGGTTAACCCCTTCAATTCTCGAATTAACCTGGTGAACCTCCTCTGCACTGCCTCCAAAGCCAGTCTATCCTTCCTCGAGTATGGAGACCAGAACTGCACACAGTACTCCAGGTGCAGCCTCACCAGTACCCTGTGTAGTTGCAGTATCACCTCCCTGCTCTTGAATTCAATCCCTCTAGCAATGAAGGCCAACATTCCATTTGCCTTCTTAATAACCTGTTGTACCTGCAAGCCAACTTTTTGCAATTCATGAACAAGCTCTCCCAAGATCCAAGATGGCAGCGTGACGCAGCTTGCAGCGGCCACTCCGGAGCTGATGATCTGTTATTTGTGAAGCGGGGTGCCATGCGCAATCATAATTGGTTGAAAACGGATGTGGGTGCACGGAGGAACATCTGGAAATCTCCACGAAGACCTTCTTCGTTGCTGCTGCGGCTGTGAGGTCCGGGTCTCTGCTGGGAAGGACAGGCCCCCAGTCCTCGGGGTCACGTTGCTGATGGCTGTTGGCAGGGACGTCTTAATACGCTCGGCAGAGGATGGTGCTCGGAGAAGCTGTGCTGGAGGGGATGGTCGGAGGTTCGACGGACTCGGAAACTGCTGTGGTCAGGTCACTTTCACTGTGTACTGCGTCTGTGAGGCTGGGTTTGACGGAGCTTTCATTGTGTGCTGCGTCTGCGAGGCTGAGTTGAGCGGCGCCTTGGAAGTCCATAGCGGGGGTATTCCCTTCTGCTGCCAGCGTGGGATGACTAGTCTGTCGGACCCTGAGGACTTGTGGAAACTGTGTGGTGGTTTCTTTTGAACTTATAGACTTTTAACATCTTTGGACTATTTTTACTGTGCCCATGGTCTGTTTTTTTTAATCAATTATGCTATTGTTTGCACTATTGTAACTATATGTTGTGACTATGTGGTTTTGTGCAGGTCTTGTCGTTTTAGTTTTTGGTCTTGTTTTTCTGGTGGATGTGGAGCTCCTTTCCGGGGAACGCGCTAAGATGGTAGTGCAATATTAATACGCAGCAGCCTCTCTGGACTCTGAATTGGGGATTGCCAAACATTATGTGGATTTTCTGGTGTAGTCTGTTTTGTCATATGCTTTAGTGATATCATTCTGGAGGAATGTTGTCTCATTTTTTAACTGCATCCCATTTGTGGTTTCTAAATGACAATAAACTGAATCTGAAGTCCCTCTGCACAACAGCATGCTGCAATCTTTCACCATTTAAATCATAATCTGCTCTTCTATTATTCCTTACAAAGTGGATGATCTCACATTTACCAACATTGTATTCCATCTGCCAGACCTTGGCCCACTCACTTAACCTATCTATAACCCTCTGCAGACTCTCCACATCCTCTGTACGATTTGCTCTTCCATTCAGTTTCGAGTCATCAGTAAATTTTACTACACTACACTCAGTCCCATTTTCCAAATCATCAACGTACAGGTAGTCCCCGAACTACAAACATCTGACTTACGGACAACTAGAACTTACAAACCGAGGAAGGCGAACGCCGTCCACTATTTTAAGTTGGGTCGCGACACTGTCTGCCATTTTAAGTTGTTGCCGTTGTCACTGTGTTGAGCGTGTAACTTTGTATTTGGCTTAAATTTTACTTAGCAAGATTCACCCTGACCTCACCGCCCCCCTCCCCCCCACCCACTGTTCTGGTTGGCTGGTGGAGCAGTGAGATCAGCACCAGGCTGGAGAACGGGAGAACGGAGGTTCCTGACTTCAATCCGTGCCGGGTTGATGTCGATCCAGTGACTCCCGTACCATCCGTGCCAGGTTGATGTCGAGTTCGCAACTCGACCTCGTAAAAAAAACTGCCACCTCCAGTTTAAATTCCTACACGGAATATTGTGGAGGATCAAATACCCAAACCCAGCACAGTCCCCACTTGTCCCATTTAACCTGTCTCAGTGCGGCAGGCTTTAGGACCTGGGGAATTCAGTGCAGTGGTCCTTAGGACCAAGTGGACCTCCCCACACTTACTGTCCTTAATTTTGACTGGAATATACTTTTGTTGAGCACTGTGAAAAATCTCTTTGAATGTATTCCACTGTTCCTCAACTGTCCTACCAAATAGCCTGTGCTCCCAATCCACATCAGCCAACTCCTCCCTCATCCTGTTGTAGTCTTCCTTGTTCAAGAATAATATACTAGTTTTAGATCTATTTAGAGGCGGGAAGGGGGAGGGGGAAGGGGAAGGGGGGGGAAGAGGAGGGTTGGCCTTCATAATAACTCATCTTCTTCTACCCTATGCAGAAAGTTTGAAGCATTGAATACAGGAGATGGGATGTAATGCTTAAGTTGTATAAGACATTGGTGAGGCCTAATTTGGAGTATTGTATGCAGATTTGGTCACCCTGCTACAGGAAAGTTTGAAAGAGTACAGAGAAAATTTACAAGGGAGTTGGAAAGAAAGATTGAATAGGTTAGGACTTTATTCTTGGAACTTTTAAGACTGAAAGGAGGTTTGATAGAGGCATACAAAATTATGAGGGGTATGGGGCAAATACAAGCAGGCTTTTTCCACTGAGGTTGGGCGGGACAACTAGAGGTCATGGGTTAAGGGTGAAAGGTGAAAAGTTTATGGGGAACATGAGAGGAAATTTCTTCACTTAGAGGGTCATGAGAGTGTAGAACGAGCAGCCATTGCAAGCGGTGCATGTGAGCGCGCTTTCAACATTTAAGAGAAGTTTGGACAGATACACAGATAGTAGGGGTATTGCGGGCTATGGTCCAGGTGCAGGTTGATGGGAGTAGGCAGTTTAAATGGTTCAGCATGGACAAGATGGGGTGAAGGGCCTGTTTCTGTGCTGTACTTCTCTATGATTCTAACTCTTCTGGATTTTGTGTTAACTTGAAGTCCACACCTTTTCAAAAGGAAATCCTGGACCACAACCAAGATGACAACCTGATTGATTTTGCTTAGTTTACAATTGTAGAACTCAGTTACAAGGTCAGTGCTGTCGTTAAGGAAGACCAAGTAACTCAGAACAGAGTAAGGAATTAATCTGAGAATGAACATTTGAAATACCCCATGAGTCATAAGTATCTAAGAATCTTTCCGTGGAGTTGGCCTCAGTAACACTTTGAAATATAATCTTTTCCCTTCCAAAGTACTCTTCCTCGAAGTCTCTTGCACCAATCCCAGACACAGGAACTATTGGAGTTCTGGCCAGAGATTTCTTTAAATAGCTACTGCAATCTATATAGGAAAAACTTATGGCAATCAAACCTTCACACTTCCATTCTTTACTTTGGGGTTTTGCCTTCCTCTGCTCACTGCTTTGAGTTAGGACTCATCCTAGTATAATCAATGCAACACACCAAAATCTTGTCCTTTCTACAGTATATTAAACTCTGAGTTTGTAAATGAACAGAATCTTTTACTATTCAGAGATAAACTTACAGTTAAGAATGAACTGTCGCCCATCGGCCTTCAGTAAAGTTAATGAAATTTCACCAAATTGCCCTACCTAAGTTAGTTATTCATTTCCACAGATGCCAGACTTTACCTGAAAGAAATTGTGAGCATTTTCCAGGTGATTACACAGGGGATTGAGCAGCTTTACAGTAAATCGAGCGAGCTGCTGAGGAGTCATTTGGCGCAAATGTGAAAATCCAGTGTCTCTACATCCTTTAACCTGTATGAAGAAAAGAAAATAATACAAATCATAGAAATCATAGAATCAGAAAATGCTTGAAAAGCACACAAGGCTATTCAGCCCATCGCATCTACAGCACATCTCCACCAAATCAATTTTCTAGTCCCACCTTTTCTGTGTAGACTTTTCCCAACACATATTTATTCAATCCCCTCTTGAGGGCTACAATAGAAACAGACCCCATAACATTTTAGATTCCAACCATGTGCTATGTAAACAAAAATCTTTCTCTTTATTTTATACATATGATTGCTAATACTCAACCATTCTACCAAAGGGAACATCCAGTCACTCTGACCAGACCTCTCATTGTTTTATATGTTTTTATCAAATTTCTCTTTGGACTTCTTTTCTCTAAAGTATTTTACCCAGATTAAGCGAATTCACTTCCTCCTCTCCTTCGGGAGTAGTTTGTGTAAGAAGAGCAGCACATCACATGGGAAATACCGAGAGGAATTTATGTTATATAACATCAAGCACAGCTAAGTGCTGTGGCACTGAGCCATCTTTGACTGTTAAGTTGAAACACTGATTAAGTTCAAAGAATTCACTAGTTCTGATGAGCATTTACGCCTTTCCCTTGTAAAAAATAAAAACAGAACAAGTTACATTTGGAAAAGATTTAGTAGGTTGTAACTAAAGGAATTGATCACTCTTCGTACAATAAAAACTGCTTATAGCTACTGTTCTCTCCTAAAAACCTGAACTCTTTATTTTGTGATTCCACATCCACATTGCAAAACACATCTTATTATCCTGAGCTTCTTTACCAGTTTCAGAATTAATAACACATTTATTTATCTGAAGTACCTAGGCAACACAGCCATGCATGGGAGCTTTGTCAGAAAGGGAATTGCTATCATGCCAAATAAGGAAATAATGGGGCAGGTGCCAAAAGCTTAAAGGAAGAAAAGAAGGCATAGAAGGGAGAAGTTTAGAAAAGGAATTTGAGAACTGAGGGCCTTGATAGCAAAAGGAACTGTCATTCAGTCCTATAAAATTCAGGGATGAGCAAAAAAATGCATTTCTAGAATGCATGGGTCTCAAAGAGTTAGGTTGGAAAGAGATTATGGAGATTGGGAAGGGAGAGGCCACAGAGCAATTTGAAAATGAGGGTGAGAATTTCATGTCAAGGTTTTACCTAACTGGAAGCCAACCAGCCAGCAAGGACAGAATGACATGAAAGGGACAGTGCAATTTGGTTAGACAGCAGTATTTTGCTTGGTTACAAAGTTAGAGTCAACTGGAATAAATAAGTCTAAATTCTAAAATGAATAAGGGTTTCAGCAAACAGATGTACCTTCAGGAACAGATTTTTCTTGGTAGCATTTGCTACTAACATGTAATCCAGTTTACGAGATAGGTCCTCCAGAAGAAACATTAGCTCTGCTGACCCCAGTTGCAGAACCTCAGTAACCTATAAGGTAGGAAATCTTTAATTCAGTAAGTCACCTATGAATCAGAAAATGCTGAAAACTCTTCTGGTCAGCAACATCTGCAGGAAAGTCAAACAGTTATTGATTTAGGTATGAGACCACAGAGGTCTTTCCACAAACAACAGTTTTTCCTCTTTTTTTAAAACTTATTTTTCAGACTTTAACTGTTTGCATTTTTTTGGTATTTTCATCTTTACGCCAGAATGAGTTCTGCAATTGCAACAACACATTCACTGTATTGGTTAAACTGTCAACATTATGTATTTTTTTATTATGATAAATAAAGAATTCTTATGCAGTGGTATATTACTATTCGTTGTCGTTGGTATATCGCATCTGGAATTTCCGGTTGGTGATTTCCTTCCACACCGCTCTGACATATCGGGAAATCATGTACGTGGCAAGTTACAGCAGTGGTTTGCCATTGCCTTCTGCCGGGTGAGTTTTTTTTAAGAGATCACCAGCTCTTAACCCAGCACGGATGGAGAGCTTTGTTAGATAAAGAAATGAAATAATTTTTTTTTTTAGTGATTGATGAATTTGCAAGGGTGGTTTTTCTGATGTAGACTTTCCATTCACTCACCTTGGTATTTAGCTCAGTATCCAGATGGGACTTGGTTACCAGACCTGATTGTAGGACAAAAAATACATCTATATCCAGTTCTCTAAAGTAAGCTCTGTAATTGGCCAAGTTAACAACGACCTTTCCTTCTTCACTGTTCTCCTGCAGAATACAGAATAGAATACTACTTAAGGTATTTGGAGTCGTCTAGATCATCATTCATTCACTTCTATCAGAACAGCTTAATGTGTACACATCCCAGGGTGCAATGAAGTTCCTTACTTGCATGAAACTCACAGTGTAAACAGACTACATGGTGCTTATGAACAGTTTGTCCCACTCCATTCAAGGTAGAAGTTATGCAGCATTCAAACCAAAACCACTTGACTCAAAAACAGTTACTTCCCCAAAGTCATCAGGCTGATCAACACCTCCACCCATTAACCCATCCCACAACAATTTGCCACCACTACATACATATCACCCAGCGTCACTTAGGCAATTCAGCCCATTAAATCTGCTCCGCCATTTCATCATGGCTGATCCACTTTCCCTCTCAGCCCCAATCTCCTGCCTTCTCCCCGTATCCCTTCATGCCCTGACTAATCAAGAACCTATCAATTTCTGCCTTAAATACACCCGGTGACTGGGACTCCACAGCAGCCTGTGGCAACGAGTTCTACAGATTCACCACCCTCTGGCTAAAGAAATTTCTTCTTATCTCTATTCTAAATGGATGTCCCTCTATTCTAAGGCTGTGCCCTCTGCTCAGACTTCCCCCACCACAGAAAACATCGTCTCCACATCCACTTTATCAAGGCCTTTCACATTTGATAGGTTTCAATGAGTTACCCCCCCCCCCCCACCCAGTCTTCTAAATTTCAACAAATACAGGCCCCAGAGCCATCAATCCCTCTACATACAATAAGCCTTTCATTCCCTGTGAACTTCCTTTGGATACTTTCCAATGACAGCACATCCTTTCTTAAATCAAGGGGCCCAAATCTGCTCACAATACTCCAAGTGAGGCCTCACCAATACCTTATAAAGCCTCAGTATGATATCCTTGCTTTTATATTCTATTCCTCTCAAAATGAATGCTAACAGTACACTTGTCTTCCCCACCACTGACTCAACTGTAAATGAGCCTTTGGGAATCCTGCATGATGACTCCCAAGTCCATTTGCACCTTGTATTTTTGAAGTTTCTCCATGTTTAGAAAATAGTCTTTGTTTTTAATCCTACCAAAACACTTGACTATGCACTTTCTGACACTGTATTCCATTTGCCACTTCTTTGCTCATTCCCCAAACCTGTTTAAGTCCTTCTGAAGTCTTCCTGCTTCCACAACACTACATGCTCCTCCACCTAACTTTGTATATCCTGTAAACTTGGTCACAATGCCAACAATTCCATCATCCAAGTTATTGACATATAATGTAAAAAAAAGCAGTGCCAACACTGGAACACCCCTTGTCACCGGCAGCCAACCAGAAAAGGCTCCTTTTATTCCCATTCTTTGCCTCCTGCCAATCAGCAATTCCTCTATCCATGCCAATATTGTTCCTGTAATATTACGGGTTCTTATCTTGTTGATCTGCCTCATGTGCAGAACCTTGTCAAAGGCCTTCTAAAAAGCCAAAACATCCATTGATTCTCCTTTGTCCATCTACTTGTTATTTTTTTTCCCCAAAGGATTTCAACAGATTTGTCAGCCAAGATTTTTGCGTTAAGGAAACCCTGCTGACTTTGGCCTATTTTATCATGCTTCCAAGTATCTTGAGATCCCTGCTTGTACATTGTATTTTATAGAACTGCTTTTATATTTATAGTTATTATGCTTAATGTGCTTTTTTGAGCTGTATCAGATCCAGAGTAATAATAATTTTGTTCTCCTTTACACTTGTATGCTAAAGAATGACGATAAACAATATTTAATCTTTAATAAATAAAACAAAGAGCATAAAACAACACAGTACGAAGTGTAGCAATGCTAACTGAAGAAATAAAAAAAAGCTTAAGTGACAATAACAGAATAACTGAGAGGTGTAAGATTAAGAGTCTGCGAATGGAACGGCATCACTAGTTAGAGGATGTAAAAGAGGTGATTGGTTTGGTAGCAGTGGGGAAGAAGCTGTTCTTGAGTCTAGTTGCCTGGGCTTTCATACTCCTATCTTCTCCTAGAAGGTAGAAGGGAGAAAAGGGAATGACCATGATTGCAGGCATCCTTGATAATACTAATAGCTCTTCTGATACAATGCACGTGAAAATAAACCATAGAAGGAAGTAACATGCCTGTGATGGACTGGGCTATGATTTCCATAACAATAGGGTGTTGCTGTGTGGCATTGGCTCACTGCTAATGGCAAAATCAGGGTGAGGAATCACACTTTGATGCTGATAATTTATTGAAAGAAAATGACCGAGAAACATACACAAACACATTAATATGATACCAAGAGTTTCAATTCACGGAACGCCTTCTTGTCTGAGCCACTATTGTACCTTTCCTTGAGCATTCTCAGTTTGCATTGGACTTCCTTCTGCAGGCTCCTCAGTCAGAGTGCTGTCAGCAGAAGAGTTCTTGCTGCCTTCTGATTTCTGCTTTTTCTTGCCCTTCAGCTCTTGTGGGACAAATGCAAATTAAAAACAAAAATATTAACATCTTTAAGGCTCTGGATTTGATATATTCTTCAGTGTAAAACAGTTGGTAGAAAATATCTTCATTTCTCCCCAATGCAAAAATTTATTTCACCCTGCTGGTATCTTAGCCAAATGTCATCTTTGAGTCAAGGAAGTATGGAAAATCAGAGCAGATCCAGTTCTTTCCCTATCAATATCCGCGTGCAGATTCTTTTCCACCAGAATCACTAAATAGTCATTGAGAATCATGAACCCTTGCTGCTATTCCTTTCCCTAACAGCAAGTCAGTATTCCTTTGGATTCTCTTGAAAAACACAGCTCAGTTGGATAAATTAGCTAACCCAGAAAGGAAGATCATCTTTCATTTACAACTAAGACTGGAAACAGATTAAATGTCAATCAGGAGCCAAATTACTTCCTTGTCTCAAACATGTTTTTTGTTATATAACCATATAACAATTACAGCATGGAAACAGGCCATGTCGGCCCTTCTGGTTGTGCCGAACACTTACTCTCACCTAGTCCCACCGACCTGCACTCAGCCCATAACCCTCCATTCCTTTCCTGTCCATATGCCTATCCAATTTTTTTTTTTCAATGACAATATCAAACCTGCTTCTACCACTTCTACTGGAAGCTCGTTCCACACAGCTACCACTCTCTGAGTAAAGAAGTTCTGTCTCGTGTTACCCCTAAACTTTTACCCCCTACCTCTCAACTCACGTCCTCTTGTTTGAATCTCTCCTACTCTCAATGGAAAAAGCCTATCCACGTCAATTCTATCTATTCCCCTCATAATTTTAAATACCTCTATCAAGTCCCCCCTCAAACTTCTACGCTCCAAAGAATAAAGACCTAACTTGTTCAACCTTTCTCTGTAACTTAGGTGCTCAAACCCAGGTAACATTCTAGTAAATCTTCTCTGTACTCTCTCTATTCTGTTGACATCTTTCCTGTAATTTGGTAACCAGAACTGTACACAATACTCCAAATTTGGCAACACCAATGCCTTGTACAATTTTAACATTACATCCCAACTTCTATACTCAATGCTCTGATTTATAAAGGCCAGCATACCAAAAGCTTTCTTCACCACCCTATCCACATGAGATTCCACCTTCAGGGAACTATGCACCATTATTCCTAGATCACTCTGTTCTACTGCATTCTTCAATGCCCTACCATTCACCATATATGTCCTATTTTGACTAGCCCTACCAAAATGTAGCACATTACACTTATCAGCACTAAACACCATCTGCCATCTTTCAACCCTAACTGGCCTAAATCTCTCTGCAAGCTTTGAAAACCTACTTCATTATCCACCCACAACATCACCTATCTTAGTATCATCTGCATACTTAGTAATCCAATTTACCACCCCATTATCCAGATCATTAGTGTATGACAAACAACAATGGACCCAGTACAGATCCGTGAGGCACACCACTAGTCACCGGCCTCCAACCTGACAGTTATCTACCACTACTCTCTGGCATCTCCCATCCAGCCACTGTTGAATCCATTTTACTGCTTCAATATTAATAACTAACGATTGAACCTTCCTAACTAATCTTCCGTGCAGAACCTTATGAAAGGCCTTATTGAGGTCCATATAGACAACATCCACTGCTTTACCCTCGTCAACTTTCCGAGTAACCTCTTCAAAAAATTGAATAAGATTTGTCAAACATGACCTTCCACGCACAAATCCATGTTAACTGTTCCTAATCAGACCCTGTCTATCCAGATAATTATATATACCATCTCTAAGAATACTTTCCATTAATTTACCCAGAAATTTAAATAGAAAAAGCAAAGGTTAAATAATCTTCAATTGAAGATACAGAGAAGTACATAGTTCCTTGTTTGAAGTAGTCAATTATACAATACTTTTGGTCATTGACAGCATTGATTGTAAAAGACTAAAAGATATAGGAGCTGAAGCAGGTCAGTCAGCCCATTGAGTTAGCTCTGCTATAAATCATGGCAGATTTTAGCCTTATTCTTAAGGTATGTGACCTTAAAAGAAAGGTGTAGGTAAAGGAGGCTATTTAGCTCATCACAAAGTGCAGACTTTAGAGCCATTTTTATGGCCTATTCTGAAACTACCAACAAGCTTTTCTTTTTGGAGCATTGATCACCTTTATTTTCTTTCTTGGCTGTTGTTACAACAGCTGTCATTGGAGGAACTTCAGTGATTTCTGAGTCAAAGTTTGCCAGTGGAGGAATATATCCAGGAGTCTCTGAAATATTAAAAGGAAAATTTAACTGAGAAAGTTAAAAGTGAATACTAAGGACACAGAAATAACTTAGCGCAGAAATTATTCTTTTTCCTTGTTTTAACTATCCTCTGATATTTGGGGAACCATTTATTTATTTATTTATCCCTTGATTTAATCCTAGCCAAATCATGGGATACTTTATAATGGCCAATTAATCTATCAACTAGTTTGTCTTTGAAACTGAAGCACCGGGAGGAAACCCATGCGGTCATGGACAGAACCTACGAACTCCTTACAGGCAGCTTTTTAAACTCTGAGATATAAATGAATATCGTGTTCAAGTGAATAGAACAAGTAAAAAGAGAATTTAGGTCAATATTTAGACATGAATTGCAAAACATCCAAAATATGCATCCGGCTCTTGCCTTCATTCAATTGGTATGTTAGACTAGTGGCTAATAGCTCCACAAGAAATATGCAGCAGTCCATTATATTATGGGGTCAAAGATCAAACCTGGGAACACATGGAAACATTGAAGCACGATCACTTGCATTGTTACCTAAAGTAGAATACTCTAACCTAAGGAAGCAACCACTATTTATAAGCAGTTATATTTTAAATGATCTTTGCAAAGCCAGAAAGAGGAAGCTGCCTGCAGTTTTTCCTTCTCCCCTCAACTTCTTCACTCTTCACCTCCTCTGAACAGCAAATTGCCTTAGATACGCTCATAATGCATCAGAGTTAGTTTAATTTTGTTCTTGTCAGTACTAAGATAGTCACATGTTATGCTGAAGCTCAGGTAATGTAACTGTAAACAATGGGAATGAGGATAGGAATTAGAAAGTGTCTTGTTTTGAAATACTAGATGGGGTTGTCAAAAGTATAAATAGAATAAAACTGGGTGACTAGTCAAAAATTAACATTACTAACGTCCTCATTTCAAGTATGGGGCCAAATTTTGTTACTGGCATACCAGCAATTCTTCCAGTGCATTCTTGTTCTTCTGCTCAGTATTATAAAATTACAGAACACGAAAGTACTTCAAATTCCCACAATGGTTCTGAACTCATCAATGATTCCAATTTACAATGAGCAGGAGGATTGTGTACACCATAGCAGGCTTATCTGAAGGAACTGAAATGTCTAATAGGGCCTCATTTATTTCAATGGATTCCAATTTTGCCCTCCCCTTTTATTTTGTCTAGTAGTAATGCTATTCATTATATTATAATTGGTAATATATCTCATTTGTTTGTCAATATCTCTGCCATTGAAAAATACTGTAAAGCCCAAAAGACAGCACGGAGTCATAATCAGGGAGGTGGAAAAGGTGATTCAAATTTTACACGTACGAACAAGCTGGATGAACTCAGCAGGTCAGGCAGCATCCGATGAAAGGAGCAGTCAATGTTTTGGGCTGAGACCCTTAGTCAGGACTGAAGAAGGAGGGGGCAGGGGCCCTATAAAGAAGGTGGTGGGAGGGTGGAAAACCAGTCAGAGGAAAGATCAAGGAGTGGGGGAGGGGAAGCAGGGAGGGGATAGGCAGGAGAGGTGAAGAAGGAATCTAAGGGGAAAGCACTAAGTATAGTAGAAGAAGGCAATATCATGAGAGAGGTGATAGGCAGCTAGAAGAGGAGACAGAGTGAAAGTGGGATGGGGGAAGGGAGAGGGAGGGAATTACCAGAAGTTGGAGAATTTGATGTTCATAACAAGGGGCTGGAGACTACTTAGACGGTATATGAGGTGTTGCTTCTCCAACCTGAGTTTGGCCTCATCACGGCAGTAGAGGAGGCCATATATGGACATAATCCGAATGGGAATGTGAAGCAGAGTTGAAGTGGGTGGCAACCAGGAGATCCTGTCTGTTGTGGTGGACGGAGCGGAGATGCTCGACGATCTGCATTGGGCCTCGCTGATGTAGAGGAGGCCGCACCGGGATCTTTCCTCTGATTGGTTTTCCTCCCTCCCCCCCACCTTCTTTATGGGGCCCCTGCTCCTTCCTTCTTCAGTCCTGACGAAGGGTCTTGGTCCAAAACGTTGACTGCTCCTTTTAATGGATGCTGCCCGACCTGCTGAGTTCATCCAGCTTGTTTGTACATGTTGATTTGACCACAGTATCTGCAGTGTACTTTGTGTTTACTGATTCAAATTCTGCTGCCCAAGATCCTGTCATTCCTGGGCTACTTGCTTTGTAGGATGCCTGCAGGACAGTAGTAGGTGCACAGCCAAAAAAGGCAGGTGTAACCAAGGGACTATTAATAGGATGTACCTGAGATACAATCTCAACTATAGTTCAGGCCCCAGTCTTTACACTATCTTGCAAACCCTGCCACAAACAGCTATTATGCAACTACTATAAAATCTCTATACAAAATGTTGTAACCACAACAGTACGTGCAAATGAAATGGCCAAGCTGTAGAGCCCCACTTAAGTACAAACCAAGGCAAACCTGATATACACTTCTCAAGAAGACCTTGTAGCTGAGTAATGTTCTGCAATCGGAGAAGTACCTTTCCTTTCATCTCAGTATCCTGCTGTTTACAGAATCCATTTACTACCTGAAAAACAGATAAAATTAATCACTGCTGACAACTCCACAGAAATAATGCTCATTAACTACACTGGAGTATAACTATATTGACCATGTCTATTTCAAATTTATAATTCAATAAACTTTAGCAGAGATATCACAAAGTGGGCTTTTAGAAATCAGAAGCTACCAGTCATTAAGTTGCAGACTTGTACCAGACCAGGCTTCAGGTAACATTACCTCTCTGAACCAGTTGAGGGCATGAAACAGCAGTGAACAAAGCAACTCCCGTTCTTGTTTGGACAGAGACTCCACCTTCTCTACAAGCTCCAAATCAGTCAGATAAAGTGGACAACCTGCAACAAGACAAAAAGCTGAGTAAAGACAAAGGCCCCAGCAAACATGGATTTTACAATGACATGCACGTAAATTTCTAAGAAGCCAGATTTGCTGTGCATTGTGCTACAACAGTATTTTATAATTATTTAATATAATATTACTTGATAAAATCTGTTACAATCTAGACAAGGGTGAAATTCAATTCATACTTTTCATTATGTTATACTTCATTGTCAATATACATTGCTATACACACTATTACTACGTAGGTGTTTACCCAGACGAGTACTGCACAGGAAAAGGTCATTCAGCCCACAATGTTGTGCCAAAACAGCTAAGAAGCAAATCAAAAACACCCAAACATTAATCCCTCCTACCAATGCTATGTTCCTATTCCTCGATTTTCCTTACATTTATATGCCTATCTAAACGTCTCTTAAAAGCATCTAATGTATTTGCCTCTACCACCATACCAAGCAGTGCATTCCTGGTATCCATGACTCCGAGTAAAAAAACTTATTCCTCACATCCCTCTTGAACTTAAACCCTCTGCCTTCAATGCACACCCTCTGGTATTACTCATTTCAACCATGGGAAAAAGGTACTCTCTCCACTCTATCTATGCCTCTCATAATCTTGTAAACCTCCTCAGCCTCTGACGCTCCAAGAGAAAACAACCCAACTTTATCCAGCCGCTTGTGATAGTACATGCCCTCTAAACCAGGCAGCATCCAGTACACTCTCCAAAACCTCAATGTACTTCCTTTAGCAGGGTGACTAGAGCTGTATACTATACTTCAGTTGTGGCCTAACCACCAGAGTTTTATAAAGTTGCAGCCTAACGTCCTGACTTTTGAACTCAAGAGCCTCGACTAATAAAAGCAAGCATTCCATATGCCTTCTTAACCACCTTTGGATCTGTGTAGCCACTTTTGAGGAGCTATGAACTTGAACCCCAAGATCTCCCTGCTCAGCAACACTATTAAGGGTCTTGCCCTTAACAGTGTACTGTCTCCTTGCATTTGCCCTACCAAGGTGCACCGCTTCACATTTATCTGGGTTAAACACCACCTGCTATTTCTCAGCCCATATCTCTGCAACTGATTTTTATCATCTTGTGTTCTTTGCCAGTCTTCTACACTATCTACAACTCCACCAATTTTGGTATCATCCACAAATTTACTAACCTACTTATCTACATTTTCTTTATCAATCTTTTTTATTGAGTTTCAAGTAGATAAACATAAGAATGGAAGTGATACAAAAAGATCGGGATTACATTAATAATGGTTAACGTAAACAGAAACAGACTCCAAGTAACATGTATAATCTAAGCCTCCCAATCTATTAGTAACTAAATATGAAAAAGATTCAAAAACAATTTTACAAGAGAAAAGGAAGTCCCCCTAAACTAAAAAAAAACAAAATAAAAACAAAACAAAAGCTGGGCTGCCATGTTTAATCGGTTAAAATCATTATTTGTCCTCTATACACGAACGAAAACTAACATTAACGCTAGTTAGTGTTTTAACACTAAAAACACTAACATTAGAAATGGAAGTTAACAGCACAGGAAGCAACCATTCAGTCCCTCAGATCCACAATGGAAGTTCCTATGTGAGAAAACTTGCAATGCAAACCTGGTGGCTAATCTACATTTGCTTGAGCATTTCTATTTATAACAGCCATTCTACACCTAATTAAACAATGGAAACTGATTGAGAAACCACAACACTATATCAAGTGCACAATTGAGCACTTACTTAAGAACCCAGCACCACATGCTGGCTAGGTTTTTGTTGTAAAATTTCTTTCAAGCAGCTGAAACAAGAGTGCAGTTAAATAACACAGAACTGAACCAGACATAGCATCCATCCCCATTCAGCTGAGCTCTGAGATGACGTAGCTCACCTCAGTGATCTTAAAGTAGTGGGAAAAAAGAAATAAAACTGTTTTATTTATGGTGGAAGTCTGAAATGGTAGACATACAAGGCAGTGTCTCTGAATAGAGAAAAATAATTAACTAAAATCTTTATCAAAGTAATTATCAATTTAGTATATTAAATCTATTTCTCGCCCCACTGGAAAGGAAATATTGGTTTAGCTTACATATGACTCGATCACCATTGTGGCTCTTCTCAGTATACCATTTAATTCAGAAGGCAATTAGTGACATCCATCTTCAGTGAATGAATACACACATTGAAGAAAATGATGCTGCCTAACTTGAGAATTATCTGCATTTTTGCAATTAGTTAAGATTACCTTCCATTCGTAACTCAAATTCATTCGTAAGGCCAGTGATGTTGTGGGGGTGGAACTGTACTCTCTGACAGTGGTGTCTGAAAAGAGGATGCTGTCCAAGTTGCATGCCATCTTGGACAATGACTCCCATCCACTCCATAATGTACTGGTTAGGCACAGGAGTACATTCAGCCAGAGACTCATTCCACCGAGATTTAACACTGAGCGTCATAGGAAGTCATTCCTACCTGTGGCCATCAAATTTTACAACTCCTCCCTCGGAGTGTCAGACACCCTGAGTCAATAGGCTGGTCCTGGACTTATTTCCACTTGGCATGATTAACTTATTATTATTTAATTATTTATGGTTTTATATTGCTATATTTCTTCACTATTCTTGGTTGGTGTGGCCGTAACGAAACCCAATTTCCCTTGGGATCAATAAAGTATGTCTGTTTGTCACATTCACAGTAGTCCTAAATATTGAGATGATCAAATGAAACGAATTGATCAACTCTATTGTCTAAAAGAGTTGAATAAGAAAGGGTTTTTGATATACATTTCCTGCACTCACATACAAAATAAGAAAAAAACAGAAGTTAATCAAATAAAATTGTGGTGTATTTTTTAATCCATTTAAATGATATGGGCAAAGTCAACGTTTAATGCCATACTTAATAGTCCTCTAGAAAAGCTTCCTCCTTGAAATGTCTGTATTTAACCCTTACATACTGTTCCTATTCTATACCTTCACAGTATGGTCCGGGTCAATTTTGACCCGGCCCCTAAATCCTCTCATAAATACCAAATTTTGAATCATAGATCTATTTAGAATGCATAAATAGCCTATCTGACATTAATAAATGGGTGATTAATCCTTAATTAATGTTTCAGAGATCTAAAATCCATTTCAATAGATATGGGTCAAATTTGACCCAGAGCAGCCTCAATGTACAAAATTTTGTAGCACCTGTACAAAAGTATAAATTTATTAAATATTTTCATTTTTGTGCATTTTGGGTTACTTTAGGAAAAGTCATCAAATTTTGGCTAAACAAATGGCATTTAGGGTGTTTTCACTACTGTCAAATGTCAAAATGCATCAAATTTGACCTGAACAGTATGTAAGGGTTAAGATATGCTCACAGTGCTGCAACATAGGTAGTATGCAGTTGATGTTTAACTCGGGGATATATGCCTAAACCAGGACTGTATGCAACTTGGAGAGCAACGTGATAACCTATACCCACTGGTATTTTTTTTCACTTCTGGACTACTACTAATCCCCAAAAGTCCTTGAAGTGGATCTGTGTCTATGGTCCAACACAGCCTAATATTTTGGTCGGACTGCTCAGTGTCAACCTGACTTTTTCTTATAACCTGTTATTTAGTAGTTACAGAGTTAAGAAGCAACAATGATATTGTGTTATAGCCATATTTCCTTTCTTGTATGGCATTTTGTCACCAGTTTTATCTATACTAAAACATTCAGTCATTCAATCTTCATTACTGATAGATCCCTCTATGCTGATGATCCTGTCTATTCTACCTTACTTATCTCAGCTTCTCCATAGTGTCATATTCCAAACACTTCGAGAGGTAATTAATAATAACCATATATTTATAAACAGAAGAAATTCTACAGATGCTGGAAATCCAAAGCAACACACACAAAATGCTGGCGAACTCAGCAAATCAGGCAGCATCCAAGGAAATAAATAACAGCTGACACTTTTTTCCGAGACCCTTCTTCAGGACTAGAAAGGAGGGAGGAAGATGCCAGAATAAAAAGGTGTGTGGAGGGAAAGGAGGGTAGCTAGGTGATAGCTGAAACCAGGCGGGTGGGAAAGCCAAAGGGCTGGAGAAGGAGGGGCACAGGGGAAAGTGATAGACAGGTGAGAAAGGGGTAACAGGCCAGAGTGGTGAATAAAAGGGGGTGAGGGAAAATTTTTACCTAAAGGAGAAATTGATATTCATGCCATATACCCAGTCAGAATATAAGGGGTTGCTCCTCCACCCCGAGGGTGGCCTCACCATGACACAAGACATGGGAATGGTAACGGGAATTAAAATGCTTGGCACTGGAAGTTCCGCTTTAGGCAGATGGAGCGGATGTGTTTGATGAAGTGAACCCCGATTTACCATGGGTCTCACCAATGTAGAGGACGTTGCATCTGGAGCATCAGATACAACAGACAAATCCAGCAGATTCACAGGTGAAGTACTGATTCACCTGGAAGGTCTGTTTGGAGCTCTGAAAGGAAGTGAGGGAGGAAGTCAATGGGCAGGCGTAGCACTTCGGCTGTCAGGAGCAAGTAATTATAAGTAGACTGAGAATTGGGCACAGGAACCTTAATGGTACTCTGACCATCATAAATAAACATCCGACAGGTTTTTGCAATCTATGTCAGGAGTCTGAAACAGTACAGCATATCCTTATTTCATGCAGGAAATTTGCACAGGAAAGACAACAAATGCTACAACAATTACGCAAAATAGGTCTGGTAGAGAACTGTGTTAAAGGTTTATTGGAATGTGGGGAGAGTGATCAGGGGAATTTAGTTTTGGTTGTTTAGTTTTTTAAGGGCAATGGGACTGGAAAGACAACTTCAGGCAGTCAAGTGAATGGACAATGAGGGACAGTAAATCCTGAAGTTGGCAGTAATGTGAAAGTGTGGATGCCAACTGCCGTAAGAACGAGGAGGAGGAAAAGGAGGGGGAGGGGGAGAAGAAGAAGAATTCTTAAAGTCTTAAGGTTCAGATGGCAAAGTAGAATAGATGAATAAATAATAGATAAATAAATAATAGTGGATAAATCTCCGGATCCTGACAGGATATTCCCTAGGACCTTGAGAGAAGTTAGTGCAGAAATAGCAGGGGCTCTGACAGAAATATTTCAAATGTCATTAGAAACGAGGATGGTGCTGAAGGATTGGCGTATTGGTCATGTGGTTCCATTGTTTAAAAAGGGTTCTAGGAGTAAACCTAGCAATTATAGGCTTGTAAGTTTGACATCAGTGGTGGGTAAATTAATGGAAGGTATTCTTAGAGATGGTATATACAGTTGGCTCTCCTTATCTGCAAGGGATTGGTTCCTGGATGCCTCGTGGATACCAAAATTCGTCCCTTATTCAATCTGTCTCAATGCGGTGGACATTAGGATCCGGCACCGAAGCTCTGAATCCACAGTGTTTCTGTTCACGAAAATAATCATGACCATGATTGAGAATAAAGTGGAAATAATAAAACAGTCGGAAAGAGGTGAAACGCCATTGGTTATTGGAAAAGCATTAGGCTACGTCGGTCAACGATCAGAACAATTTTAAAGGATAAAGTGAGAAAGGCTCTGACCCGATGAAAGCTACAATTATTACTAAGCAACGCAGTGGTTTAATGATTGGGTTTGGGGTACTGATCCTCCACATCAATCCGGCATGGTGGAGAACGCCCTTGGGAGCTGAAACATATGTTCTTAAGTGTTTTATATGCATAGAAAGGTAAAATATATACTATATACCAAGACAAACGTTTGACTAACTGACGCTAAATAATACCAGATGTACCTGCTCCGGCTTACTTAGTAAGAGAACTTCCGATTTTTTTCGATTCCGATCCACGATAACCCTCACACATCCTCCCATGTACTTTAAATCATCTCTAGATTACTTTTAATACCTAATACAATGTAAATGCTATGTAAAATAGTTGTTATACTGTATTGTTTAGGGAATAATGACAAGAAAAAAAGTCTGTACACGCTTGAACAAGTGCTGGAAGAGCACTTTCGGGTTTTTGCGATTCACGGTCGGTTGAATTCGTGCATGTGGAATTTGTGGATAAGGAGGGCCGACTGTTTAATTATCTGCATAGACAGGGTCTGATTAGGAACAGTCAACATGGAATTGTGCATGGAAGATCATGTTTGACCAATCTTATTGAATTTTTTGAAGAGGTTACGAGGAAAGTTGATGAGGGTAAAGCAGTGGATATTGTCTATATGGACTTCAGTAAGGCCTTTGACAAGGTTCCGCACGGAAGGTTAGTTAGGAAGGTTCAATTGTTAGGTATTAATATTGTAGTAATAAAATGGATTCAACAGTGGCTGGATGGGAGATGCCAGAGAGTAGTGGTGGATAACTGCTTGTCAGGTTGAAGGCCGGTGACTAGTGGTGTGCCTCAGAGATCCGTACTAGGTCCAATATTGTTTGTCATATACATTAATGATCTGGATGATGGGATAGTAAATTGGATTAGTAAGTATGCAGATGATACTAAGATAGGTGGCGTTGTGGATAATGAAGTAGGTTTTCAAAGTTTGCAGAGAGACTTAGGCCAGTTAGAAGAGTGGACTGAAAGATGGCAGATGGAGTTTAATGCTGATAAGTGTGAGGTGCTACATTTTGGTAGGACTAGTCAAAATAGGACATACGTGGTAAATGGTAGGGCATTGAAGAATGCAGTAGAACAGAGAGATCTAGGAATAATGGTGCATAGTTCCCTGAAGGTGGAATCTCATGTGGATAAGGTGGTGAAGAAAGCTTTTGGTCTGCTGGCCTTTATAAATCAGAGCATTGAGTATAGGAGTTGGGACTTGATAGAGGTATTTAAAATTATGAGGGGGATAGATAGAGTTGACGTGGATAGGCTTTTTCCATTGAGAGTTGGGGAGATTCAAACAAGAGGACATGAGTTGAGAGTTACAGGGCAAAAGTTTAGGGGTAACACAAGGGGGAATTTCTTTACTCAGAGAGTGGTAGCTGTGTGGTACGAGCTTCCAGTAGAAGTGGTAGAGGCAGGTTTGATACTGTCATTTAAAGTAAAATTGGATAGGTATATGTACAGGAAAGGAAAGGAGGGTTATGGGCTGAGTGCAGGTTGGTGGGACTAGGTGAGAGTAAGCATTCAGCACAGACTAGAAGGGCCGAGATGGCCTGTTTCCGTGCTGTAATTGTAATATGGTTATATGATGGAAGAAATCCAGATAGAGAGAGGGCGATACAAAGAATCCCAGGTTTCACGTTGGGTAAACGAAGTAACAATCGAAGATCTTGTCCATTGAGTCGTTCTGAAATCCACCAGGTGACAGTCACAGGAGTATTGTCTTCAAGTGGTTATAACCTCACACCCTGATTCCAGGTAAAGGGCCAACAAAAGCGGTACCACAGGATACTCCAACAAATCCACACATATGGATTATACCAAGTGACAGTCACACATCCTTTCAGCACTACGTGCCGATAATCAACCCAAGCTTTTGGGCAAGGGAGAGTATGGAACTCCCAGTCTTTCGATGACAGCAACAAACTGAAGATCTCTCTCTCTCTGTTTAAGTCCACAGCAGGCTACCACAGCCTGTGACTGACGTCATAGTCCTGCTTCACTCAGGCGCTCTTAAAGTAACACCTACAGTACAAGCCTGTGTCTCTTGTTACAGTTGGATGTGGAGGCTCATGGTATGGTACGTATGGACCAGAGGAACTCTACTACTGTTAAGGTGGCAGGAAGATGAGGTGAGCAGGTATTTCCGGGAAATGCAGGAGATGTTGGTAGGGCAGCATCTCTGCTGGAGGAAAAAAATCCCATTCATTGAAGGAGGACTTCACTGATGTCATGGAAAGGGAAGGCTTATCCGAGGAACAAATGCACTGGAGACAAAGGAATTGAGAAGAGAATAGTATTCCCAGGATAAGCCTTTCTTTTCCATAAAAGGGGAGGGAGTTGTCCGAAATGGACCAAGTGAATTTAAGGGCAGGGTGTAAGTTGGAGACGAAGTTGATGAAATTGACAAGCTCAAGCATGGGTGCATGAAACAGCACCAATGCAGTCGTCAATATAGTGGACAAAGTTTTGGCGGGCATTATTGGGGAAGGCTTGGAACATGGACTGTTCTACATAGCCACCAAAAAGGCAGGTACAGCTGAGGCCCATGGCCTCAAGACTGGAGGAAGTGAGAGGAGCCAAAGGAGAAATTGTTGAGAATGAGGACCAGTTCTGCCAGATGGAAGAAGGTGGTGCTGGAGGGGAACTGATTGAGGAATCAGTTAAATTAATTAAAAAATACTATTTTGATGTTCATATTGATTTCTGCTCTTGTGTCAAGCTGTACAAATGAAATCAGCACTATTACATTGCAGTAACAAACTTACCCACCACAGAGCTGCTCGACTCACAGTTCTGTCAAGCTTCGCCAGATACAGTTTCCTTTTGAAAGTAAAAGTGTATTAAATTTGTTTATTATCAAAGTATGTGTGAAGCCTTTGTTGGTCGGGGTCAACCATGGATATTTCATCATAACTGTCTATATTATACGCAAGCCAGGACAGTATGATAAGGAGAGCAAGCTGTTAGTCATGCAGAAGGCTCCCCCTCTCCACGTAGCTGATAAATCCAAAGAAACAGCAGAGACCGATACAGTTTGCCTCCAGTGGCATCGCAGTAGTTGCCAGTCAGTGTTGAACTCAACATTGGACTGCCTTAGGGACTCCAGGGCCAGATTTTTCCTCAGGGTTTACTCCTGAAACCTTCCCCATGAGTGGTTTAGCTGCAAGGCAGTAGATGTTTGAGATCAGGTTTCCTTCTCCTAGATGAGATGCCAACCATGGCTGACGAGCCCCATTTGCCCAAAGCAACTGTTTTTAAGGTGCCAGTAACCCCACCTTTTCCCCTTTACTTGTCAGAGGCCATTTGATATGCATGCCATTAGGAGCATATCCCCATTACCTCCCTTGGCTATGACAACGTCAAGGAAGCAAAGTATGTGTAGATCACCATATACTACCCTGAAATTCATTTTCTTGCGAGCATTCACAGTAGGTACAAAGAAATACCCATTGAATCAATGAAAAAATACACACAATCAAAGATGGTCAAACACAAAAATTCCAAGATAAGCAAATAATATGAACTAGTGATAATACATGTATTTTTGAAGAGCTACTCAGACAATTATTCTAAATGGTGACCAAAGAGAAGTCTTTGTTTCAGATTTAATCATCCTTGAAACACAGATTCCATTGGTCTTCTCTACAATGCACAACCAGTAACAATGAGTTCACCTTATAGTTCCTTCTTCCAGGTTGCTTTCTAATCTATGCTCAAAAATTATGAAAAGCCCTATACTTTACCAAGTTTCTTGTTTTACATCCTGATGGTTTTAATCCTTGCCTTTTCAGTTTTATCTCCTTATTGCAAAGGCATGGAACATGCTATATACAGCCAATGACCATTTTATTAGGTATCTAATGAAGTGATACCGAGTACATATTCATGGTCTTTTCCTGCTGTCAGCCATCAACTTTAAGATTTGACTTGCTGTGCATTCAGAGATACTCTTCTGCACATCACTGTGGTGATACATGTTTTTATTTGAGTTACTGTTGCCTTCCTGACAACTCGAACAAGTCTGGCCAATCTCCTCTGACCTCTCTCATCAACAAAGCATCTTTGTCCACAGAACTGCTGCTCACTGGATTTTTTTTCATAAATTTTAAGCACCATTCTCTGGAAGATCTAGAGACCGTGTGTGTGAAAATCCCAGGAGATCAGCAGTTTTTGTGATACTCAAACCGCCCTGTCTGGCAGCAACAATCTTTCCACAGTCAGTCACTTATATCACATTCTTTGGTCTGAATAACTTGCTTTTATACCTTCAGTTGGCTGATTATGAGCAAGTGTACCTCAAAGTGCCCATTCAGTGCCCGAGAATAATAAAGAAAGACAGGTGTGTTGCATCTGGAATTTTTTCCTGTTAGCAGACAATTTCCTTCCACGACTCTCTGACAAGGCAAGTTACAGCAGTGGTTTACCATTGCCTTCTCTTAACCCAGCATGAGTGGAAAGTGTGCAAGGGAGCCGTATGGATTCAAACTTGGGACCTCTCATCCCGAAGTCCAGCACTGATGCCATTATGCCACCAGCTGGCCTATCTGTGGCCCAAATAAGAGAAGTAGTTCTATAGTGGAGACTTACATTTTTGAACCTCTGATGTTCTAAACGGGATAATAACTGGACATGTGCTTGTATTTGCAGCATTACCAACTAACGGCTACCAATTGCAAATGGTACAAAGCAGCAACCCAGAGCAAAGAGAAAAAATAATTAAGATATTGGGATCAGAGAGGGAAATAAATTATTGTGGAGCACTCCTAACAGTCTGAATTAAACTGATACTAACAGGTAACTTATTACAGCAAATCTCAGACAATCCATTACATTTAGGACTTTGGTGGTGCCAGATTAGCAGCAGATTTTCCATACTATCACATTTTTATGTATTAAACATTCTGGTAATAAATTTCCCAGAACTGGGGCCCCAGCGAACAGGAAAAATAATGTGGCAAACATAACCTAGTGATCCAGAAGCTGAACCATAGAGATTTCTGAATGGTTAAATAGCAGATTATCAGAGTTTTGCTATACCTACAGGTATATTTACAGACAATTACATTTTTAAAAAATTACCTGAAGTAGGTTCATTGCAAAATTACAGAAATACGACTGTCAAGAAATTACCAGCTTCTTAGAAAACAACCTTCAACTAAAGTCAAGTGCTATTTATTCGAGCACATCCTCAGGCTGTGTTGATTGTTAACACAAAGAATGCATTTCACTACATGTACGTGATAAACAAAGTGAATCTGAATTTTTTCTAATATTACCTTTTTCCTATTCAAACTCCAGTAAGGCCCTCAAAACCTACCTAACAAGGCGTCAATTTCCTCCAAATTTCCGTGATGTTGCACCTCTTCACACAGCCTCAGCAAACGGAAAAAGGAAGCAAGACTCACAGGTGAAACACATCTAAAAATAGACAAATACACAACATTTTGTTCTTTGTTTTCTTTAAAACAAAGTCAATCTATGTTTTTGACTGTTTTAGAATAAAACGTTTATAACCACTGCTAATCCTTACTTCTGGATTCCCTGCTTGCCTTTAAAGCCAGTGTTATTCACGCTATCGGACAACAGCGGCAGAAGGTTGATTACAATCCCACCTTCACTTTCTTCTTCATCCAAGTTATACATGCACTTCAATGGTAGCAGGTATTTACTAAAAGAATCAAAATACAGAGTACAGAACAATAAGAAATTGAGTACTGGAAATATCTTCACATATTCAAAACGTCAATAAAACTGACTGTAGAAAATTGGACAAAATTAATTTGGGGAGCTTCAATCCAACTTTTAATGGAAAGGCTCATGATCCCCTTATTCAGAATCCCAAAGGTGCCCCTGATACAGCATCAATTGACAGTATTGTTCCGACAGGCCACATGGACCAGTCCTTGCAAGGTGAAGTCAAAATTGGATCATGCTTGTGTAATCTAGGAGTTTCTCAAGGCAATGTTTATCACTACATTGTCCAACCTACTGCACAAACACATTTTAAAAAGGTGAAAGAGAAACAAAATTCCAACTGCACTTAGATTATCCACTTAAAGCACTGATTTACGGTTTTTAGTCTCGTACAATCTCTCTTTCTCAATCAAGTGAGGTTTACAAATTATGTTTCTGGTGCTGACACAGAACAGTTATTTTTGCTGAGGTGCCCTGATGAAGAACCATAGAATTTAAATACCTTCAGCACATTACAGGCCCTTCAGCTCCCAATGTTGTGCTGACCATGTAACCTACTCTAGAAACTGCCTAGAATTACCCTACCACAGAGCCCTCTATTTTTCTAAGCTCCATGTACCTATCTAAGTCTCTTTAAAGACCTTGTTGTACCTGCCTTCACCACCATCGCCGGTAGTGGATTCTACACACCCATCACTCTGTGTGAAAAACTTACCCCTGATAGCCACTCTGTACCTACTTCCAATTACCTTAATACTATGCCCTGTTGTGTTAGCCATTTCAGCCCTGGGAAAAAGCCTCTGGCTATCCACATGATCAATGCCTCTCATCATCTTATACACCTCTATCAGTTCGCCTCTCATCCTTCATCACTCCAAGGAGAAAAGGCCAAGTTCACTCAACCTATTCTCATAAGGCATGCTCCCCAATCCAGGCAACACCCTTGTAAATCTCCTTGGCATTCTTTCCTGTAGTGAGGTGACCAGAACTCCAAGTGGAGTCTGACTAAGGTCTGATATAGCTGTAGCATTACTTCATGGCTCTTAAACTCAATTCCACAGTTGATGAATGTCAAAACGCTATGTCACCTGCACAGCAGCTTTGAGTGCTCAGTTCTGCATCCTATCAATGTCCTGTGACCTCTGAAAACCCTCCACACTATCCACAACATCCCCAACCTTTGTGTCATCAGCAAACTTATTAACCTATCCTTCTACTTCTTCATCCAGAGCATTTATAAAAATCACAAAGAGGAGGGGGTCACAAAACAGATCCCTCCAGAGCACCACTGATCACCGAATAGTCTAGGCCCAAAACATTGACTGTTTATTCCCCTCCATAGACGCTGCCCGACCTGTTAAGTTGCTTTGGATTTCCAGTATCTGCAGAATCACTTGTGATTATTTCTTAATGAATGATCAGTTATTCCATTCATTCACTCATCCTCACCATGGTATTCCATATACTGAACAAAAGTGGTTCCCTAATAAACAAAAGTTTATTTTTATCATACATGAGCAAGCAGTAATTTATAACTTACTTATCTATTTCTGGTATCAGATCTACAACAAAGTCCTCTTGAAAGTCATCAAGTACACTTCTTCCAATCAGTTCCTAGATCATGGGCAAAAGGGGGAAGGTGCTTAATATACATTTCAACATATTATTCCATTTTATTATTTTTAAAAGTTCTACCACACCGAGAAGCACAGAGTGGCACAACTCATCAATGCTAAATCTCAAAGGAGGACATAATTTCGCACTTATATTTCTTCCACATACACAGGTGATCGCTTAAGAAGGCAGTCCTATAAAACCATCCATTGTCAAAATTCATAATTCAAGATTGTTTAATGCCATTTCCAGTACACAAGTGTAAAGGAAAACACAATAATTGCTACTGTGGATCCAATACAGCACAAAAAATAAACATAAGATTAACAAAAACAATAATAACAAAAAAAATAAATTAAATACATAAGATAGTTTTATATATAGATTAACTATGTCCATAAAGTGACACTAGGTACAGGAGTGTCTGAACATAAGGTAACTGACAGGAAATGAAAAAGTAGTGGTGGTGGGAATATGCTGGGGTGGGTTAGTGGCTAGAGGTATTGATTAGCCTTATTGCTTGGGAAAAGTAACTGTTTTTGAGTTTGGTGGTCCTGGCATGGTTGCTACGTAGCCTTCTCCCTGATGGCAGAGGGACAAACAATTCACGAACAAGATGGGTGTGATACTTCATGATATTGTTTACCATTGTCTGGGACTTTTTTGTACACACATCCTTGACAGCAGGTAGACTGGTGCCAGTGGTGTGTTGAGCAGTTCTGTCTATCCATTGTAGAGCTTTCCTATTTGCCTTACTGCAGTTTCCCTACACAATCTTCTGTAATTAAATACCCCATTTCCCATCAAATCCCATGTTATAAGCAGAGATGTGTCCCTAAAGAATGTTTTTCTCTCACATAAAGCCATTTTATCTGCAATAATAAAATTACATCAGATTGATTTAATAGCCAAGGCCAGCATTAGCTTCAAGAATCATACAAAAGAAACAACAAATGCAGTCCATTTTTATCTTTTACCTACTCAGTACTGTGGGCTATAAGATTTGGATATGATATCACCATGTCAACTGGAATAGCAACCACAGGCAAGTCCTTCCTTTGCCACACCCTTTCTAGTCTATGGACACGTGAACAGGACACCTCAGAGAGCAGCTTTGCCAACCGCTTAATCTGTGAGATTTTCTCTGAAGCACAAGGTTTGTGTATTAGGAAATGGTTTAGAAAGTGAGGATATCAGGGAAAGTGATGGGACTTGAGGATCAGGGTTCATAGGAGAAAGGTGGCTTTGGTGGAGTTCAGGGGGCAATGGGTAAAAACATGGTGATTTGGTGGATGTGATGTAAAGGCCGATGACAACATTGGTTTTCTACAATTCAGTGTATCAGAGAATACGTTTTGTAGATGAAGAACATGTGTGTGGCAAGGAAGGGACAGGGTTTTGACTGCCAACTCAATAGAAGCACTGATGTCATATGCAAATCATATTATCCCACTATATGAGTGACTTGTGAGTACACAAAGTTTATTGTTTTTTTCACATTTCAGGTTTATTTATTTATTCCTCCCCCACCTCCACCTAACATAAATTCCTTAACAGCAAACTCTACCCATATCTGAATTTTTTGTGAATTCCATAAGGGCAAATTTCCATTTCCAGAACGACCATCATTTGGGTGGGAAACGTGGAGTCATTTGTACCCACTACTATATTTTATAACAATTCCCAACTTAGGAAATTTTCTGTAATTATATATCAACAGGATTCCAAGCTTATTTTAGTTGCTTAAGGTTGCTTATGTCTGCTCAGAAATACTTCAGCATTGCAGAGTGAAACATAGCCTCAAACAATGGGAATCTCACAACTTCCTCTTCAATCTCCAAAACTACCTTCAAAAGCTTAACTTCAATGCCCGATGGTTTTTTCTGCTCCCTAATGAATAAATCGTGCTGCACAGTTCTCCATTAAAAGAAACATGGAACAAAGCAAAGCACTGAAAAATTAGATTCAATTGCACACAGAATCAAGATGTAGAAATTAAAACAGCCCATACTTCTCAAGGATTCGAGATGCCAAATCATAAAAATAATTACAAACAAGGCAACATGAAGGAAAACAACTGAAACTGACCTTTTGATGGTCAAGTCAAAAGGTTAGTTGAGGACATATCTGGAGAATTATTAGGAGCTAGAAAATGGAGATATTAGAGCATAGGACATGGAGGAAAAGCAGTTAGAAGAAGTGGCGAATTAGTGGGGAAGTGATACATACCCAAAATCTGGGCTGGGGGCTGAACCCGGAGTCTGGAATAATTCACCCACAGGTTTCTCATCTGTCCCTGCCTCTCCTCACTACCCTCTCCTATCTGGTTCTCATTCCGTTTGCCATTCACCACTCCCCTCACGGTCTCTATTATCATTTCCTGTATCTAACAGATTCCAGCGCTGGAATATGTTCCTGCTTATTGCCTTCTATCAGCCATCTCCAATCTTCACCCAGCTCTCCACCCACCTTGCTCCATCTGCTCTTTGTCTCCATCTATCAACCATCTAGATTTAGATACTAGATCTAGTATTAGGTAACGAACCGGGTCAGGTCATAGATCTCTCAGTGGGTGAGCATCTGGGGGACAGTGACCACCGCTCCCTAGCCTTTAGCATTATCATGGAAAAGGACAGAATCAGAGAGGACAGGAAAATTTTTAATTGGGGAAGGGCAAATTATGAGGCCATAAGGCTAGAACTTGCGGGTGTGAATTGAGATGATGTTTTAGCAGGGAAATGTACTCTGGACACGTAGTCGATGTTTAGAGATCTCTTGCAGGATGTTAGGGATAAGTTTGTCCTGGTGAGGAATAAGGAATGGTAGGGTGAAGGAACCATGGGTGACAAGTGAGGTGGAAAATCTAGTCAGGTGGAAGGAGGCAGCATAAGCAAGGATCAGATGGGTCTATTGAGGAATATAGGGTAGCAAGAAAGGAGCTTAAGGAGGGGCTGAGGAGGGCAAGAAGGGGGCATGAGAAGGCCTTGGCAAGCAGGGTAAAAGAAAACCCCAAGGTATTCTTCAATTATGTGAAGAACAAAAGGATGACAGGAGAGAAGGTAGAACCGATTAGAGATAAAGGTGGGAAGATGTGCCTGGAGGCTGTGGAAGTGAACGAGGTCCTCAATGAATACTTCTCTTCAGTATTCACCAATGGGAGGGAATGATGATGGTGAGGACAATATGAGTGAGGTTGATGTTCCGCAGCACATTGATATTAAGGGAGAGGAGGTGTTGGAGTTGTTAAAATACATTAGGACGGATAAATCCCTGGGGCCTGACAGAATATTCCCCAGGCTGCTCCATCAGGCGAGGGAAGAGATTGCTGAGCCTCTGGCTTGGATCTTTATGTTCTTGTTGTCCATGGGAATGGTACTGGAGGATTGGAGGGAGACGAATGCTGTCCCCTTGTTCAAAAAAGGTAGTAGGGATAGTCCAGGTAATTATAGAACAGTGAGCCTTACATCTGTGATGGGAAAGCTGTTGGAAAAGATTCTTAGAGATAGGATCTGTGGGCATTTAGAGAATCATGGTCTGATCAGGTACAGTCAGCATGGCTTTGTGAAGGGCAGATCGTGTCTAACAAGCCTGATAGACTCCTTTCAGATGGTGACCAAGCATATAGATGAGGGTAGTGCAGTGGATGTGACCTACATGGATTTTACTAAGGTATTTGACAAGATTCCGCACGGTAGGCTTATTCAGAAAGTCAGAAGGCATGGGATCCAGGGAAGTTTGGCCAGGTGGATTCAGAATTGGCTTGCCTGCAGAAAGCAGAGGGTCTGGTGGAGGGAGTACATTCAGATTGGAGGGTTGTGACTACTGGTGCCCCACATGGATCGGTTCTGGGATCTCTACTTTTCTTATTTTTATTAACAACCTGGATGTGTGTGAAGATAGAAGGGTGGGTTGGCAAATTTGCAGACGACACAAAGGTTGATGGTGTTGTGGATAGTGTTGAGGATTGTTGAAGATTACAGAAAGACATTGATAGGATGAAGAAGTGGGTTGAGAAGTGGCAGATGGAGTTCAACCCAGAGAAATGTGAGGTGGTACACTTTGGAAGGACAAACTCCAAGGCAGAGTACAAAGTAAACGGCAGGATACTTGGGAGTGTGGAGGAGCAGAGGGATCTGGGGGTGCATGTCCACAGATCCCTGAAAGTTGCCTCACAGGTAGACAGGGTAGTTAAGAAA
The DNA here is from genome assembly GCF_030144855.1 of Hypanus sabinus. Taxonomy (NCBI): domain Eukaryota; kingdom Metazoa; phylum Chordata; class Chondrichthyes; order Myliobatiformes; family Dasyatidae; genus Hypanus; species Hypanus sabinus. The sequence continues at coordinate 62,130,719 of NC_082706.1, read as the reverse complement.
GCTTATGGGGTGTTAGCTTTCACATGTCGAGGGATGGAGTTTAAGAATAGCAGGGTAATGATGCAGCTCTATAAAACTCTGGTTAGGCCACACTTGGAGTACTGTGTCCAGTTCTGGTTGCCTCACTATAGGAAGAATGGGCAAGCATTGGAAAGGGTACAGAGGAGATTTACCAGGATGCTGCCTGGTTTAGAGAGTATGCATTATGATCAAAGATTAAGGGTGCTAGGGGTTTACTTTTTGGAGAGAAGAAGGATGAGAGGAGACATGATAGAGGTGTACAAGATATTAACAGGAATAGATAGAGTGGACAGTCAGCGCCTCTTCCCCAGGGGACCACTGCTCAGTTCAAGAGGACATGGCTTTAACGTAAGGGATGGGAAATTCAAGGGGGATATTAGAGGAAGGTTTTTTACTCAGAGAGTGGTTGGCGCATGAAATGCACTGCCTAAGTCAGTAGTGGAGGCAGATACACAAGTGAAATTTAAGAGACTACTAGACAGGTATATGGAAGAATTTAAGGTGGGGGGGGGGGTTATATGGGAGGCAGAGTTTAAGGGTCAGCACAACATTGTGGCCCAAAGAGCCTGTACTGTGCTGTACTATTCTATGTTCTATCTGCCCTGATCTCCCAACTCTATCAGCTCACTCATCTCTACGTGGCATAATCTGTCTGTCATCTTTTGCACCTACTTAGTCCACCAATCACCTGCAATTCATATGTCACCATGCCCCCTCTCCTTTTTGTAACGGTTATCGCCCCTCTCAGTCCTGATATAAGGTTCAGACCCAAAATACTCTTGATTCCTCTCCTCCCTACAAATATTATTTGACCACTGAGTTTCTCTAGCAGGTAGTTTGCTTATAAGAGTATTTAGTTGTTAAATCACATAAAGTCCATTAGTTAAACAGAAAATTAATCTCAGTTTACCTGCACTTGTGGATCCAGGTTTCCTTTCTGAACCAAGTTAGCCATCTCATCATAATAGAGAGCAGCAGCCTCTGGTGAATGCTCACTGCAAGTTCGCACCAGTTCAAGCAGGGCTGATGCCTAATATACATATTGTTTCAGAAGAGCAAATTATTGGAACATACAATAATGAGAAAAAAAATCAAATTAACTGGCTTCTTGCAGGTCCTGTGCAAAACAAATGAGAAGGTAAACAAAACATGAACATTGTATTACACTATAAGACTCAGGAGCAGAATTAGGCCAGTTGGCCCATCAAGCCTGCTCTGCCATTCCATCATGGCTGATTTATTATCACGCTCAACCCCATTATTCTGCCTTCTCCCATAACATTCTTGTTAAATTAAGAACCTATCACCCTCCACTTTACATATATCCAAAGCCTTGGCCTCCACATCTGTCTGTGGCAATGAATTCCATAGATATCAGCTGATAAACAATTAAAGGTCTTACAACCAGTCTGTTAAAGATGAAACATTTATTTTAAACAGAGGGCTTATTTGGAAATTTTAATGACACCTATAATATAATCATAGAAATTTTACAACACAGGAGGCCATTACATCCTTTGTGTCCATTCAAGTTGAAAAGGAGCTACTCAATCTAATCACATCATCCAGCATTTGCCCAACACACACAAAATGCTTCAATAGAGTCTCAGCTGGAAATGTCATGCTCAGGTTTAAATGTCATTCAATCATACATCAATACCAACAAATACAGCCAAACAAAACAGAATTACTCTGGGGTCAAGGTGCGAAACACAGTACCAGAAGCCACATACGGCACAGGGCACATATATCAGTAAAATACAGTCTCACACACAAAAAGATACAAAACCCATTTCCAGAAAAGTTGGGATATTTTCCAAAATGCAATAAAAACAAAAATCTGCAATATGTTAATTCTTGTGAACCTTTATTTAACTGACAAAAGTACAAAGAAAAGATTTTCAATAGTTTTACTGACAAACTTAACTGTATTTTGTAAATATGCACAAATTTATAATTTGATGGCTGCAACACACTCAACAAAAGTTGGGACAGAGGCATGTTTACCATTGTGTTGCATCACTTTTCCTTTTAATAACACTTTTTAATCGTTTTGGAACTGAGGATACTAATTGTAGTAGATTTGCAATGGGAAATTTTGTCCATTCGTGCTTGATAGAAGACTTCAGCTGCTCAACAGTCTGTGGTCTCCGTTGTCTGATTCTCCTCTTCATGATGCGCCATACATTTTCAATAGAAGATACATCTGGACTGGCAGCAGGTCAGTCAAGCACACGCACTCTGTCTCTACAAAGCCACGCTGTTGTAGCCCGTGTAGAATGTGGTCTGACATTGTCCTGCTAAAACAAGCATGGACATCCCGGGAAGAGACGTCACCTTGATGGCAATATATGTCTCTCTAAAATCCTAATATACGTCTCAGAGTCAATGGTACCTTTGCATACATGCAACTCACCCATGCCGTGGGCACTGATGCACTCCCATACCATGGGCACTGATGCACCCCCATACCATCACAGATGTTGTCTTTTGCACTTTTCGCTGATAACAATCAGGATGGTCGTTTTCATCTTTGGCACGGAGAACTTGACACCCGTTTTTTCCAAAACTAGCTGAAATGTGGACTCATCTGGCCACAGCACACAGCTCCACAGTCTTTCGGTCCATCTGAGATGAGCTCGGGCCCAGAAAACTTGCCGGTGTTTCTGCATAGAATTGATGTATGGCTTCCTCCTTGCGTAATACACTTTCAAGTTGCATTTCTGGATGCAGTGACAGACTGTTAAGTGACAATGGTTTGCTGAAGTACTCCCGAGCCCAGGTGGCTATAATTGTCACAGTAGCATGACAGTTTCTTAGGCAGTGCCACCTGTGGGCTTGAAGATCATGTGCATTCAACAGTGGTTTCCGACCTTGCCCTTTACGCACTGAGATGCCTCTGAATTCTCTGAATCTTTTCACAATATTATGTACTGTAGATGTTGAAAGACCTAAATTCTCTGCAATCTTGCGTTGAGAAATGTTCCTTTTGAACTGACTAACAATTCTCTCACACATTTTGGCACAATGGGGTGAGCCACGACCCATCCTTGCTTGCAAAGACTGAGCCTTTGATGGACGCTACTTTTGTACCCAGTCATGATACCTCACCTGCTACCAATTAGCCTGCTTAATGTGGAGTCTTCCAAACCGGTGTTACTTGAATATTCTGTACACTTTTCAATCCTATTTTAACTCTGTCCCAACTTTTGTTGAGTGTGTTGCAGCCATCAAATTCTAAATTTGTGTATATTTACAAAATACAATTAAGTTGGTCAGTAAAACTATTGAAAATCTTTTCTTTGTACTTTTGTCAGTTAAATAAAGGTTCAAGTGAATTAACATCACAGATTTTTGTTTTTATTGCATTTTGGAAAATATCCCAACTTTTCTGGAAATGGGGTTTGTAATTGTCCAAGACCTTGAGTCCATGAATGCTGTGACAGTCTGCAGACACACACAATATAGAAAACGCACAGCTCAATACAAACCCTTCAGCCCACAATGCTGTGCTGACAATGTACATACTTCAGACATTACCTTTATTTTTCTCAGCTCGATGTAACTATCCAGGAGCCTCTGAAAAGACCCTATCACATCCACCTCCACTGCCATTGCTGGCAGCCCATTCCACACACTCACCACTCTCTGAGTAAAAAAAATTACCCAACACCTCCTCTGTACCTACTCCCCAGCACCTTAAACCTGTGTCCTCTTGTGGCAACCATTTCAGCCCTGGGAAAAAGCCTCCGACTATGGTTCTCATCACCTTATACACCTCTATCAGGTCACCTCTCAACCTCTGTCGATCCAAGGAGAAAAGGCCGAGTTCACTCAACCTATTCTCATAAGGCATGCTCCCCAATCCAGGCAACATTCCTGTATATCTCCTCTTCACCCTTTCTGTATTTCCACGTCTTTCCTGTAGTGAGGTGACTGCGCACAGTACTCCAAGTGGGGTCTGACCAAGGTCCTATATAGCTGCAACATTACCTCTCAGCTCTTAAACTCATTCCCATAGTTGATGAAGGCTAATGCACTGTTTGCCTTCTTAACCATAGAGTCAACCTGGGCAGCAGCTTTGAGTGTCCTGTGAACTCAGAGCCCAAGATCCCTCTGATGCTCCACATACTATACTCTGCCATCATATTTAACCTACCAAAATGAACCACCTCACACTTATCTGGGTTGAACTCCATCTGCCACTTATCAGCCTAGTTTTGCACCCTATCGACGTCCCACTGTAACCTCTGACAGCCCTTCACACTATCCACAACACTTCCAACCTTTATGTCCACTGGTCACTGACCTCCATGCAGAATATGCTCCGTCTACAACCACTCTTTCTGGATCTACAAAGCAATATCCCCTTGGATCCCATGCGTCTTTACCTTCTTAATAAGCCTCGCATGGGGTACCTTTTCAAATGCCTTGCTGAAATCCATATACACTACATCTACTGCTCTAACTTCATCAACGTGTTTAGTCACATCCTCAAAAAGTTCAATCAGGCTCGTAAGGCACGACCTGCCTTTGACAAAGCCATGCTGACTATTCCTAATCATATTATGCCTCTCCAAATATTCATAAATCCTGCCTCTCAGGATCTTCTCCATCAACTTACCAACTACTGAGGTAAACCTCACTGGTCTATAATTTCCTGGGCTATCTCTGCTCCCTTTCTTGAATAAAGGAACAACATCTGCAACCCTCCCGTCCCTATTGATGATGCAAAGATTATTGCCAGAGGCTCAATAATCCCCTCCCTCACCTCCCAGAGTATCCTGTGGTATATCTCATCCAGTCCCGGAGACTTAACTAACTTGATGCTTTCCGAAAGCTCCAGCACATCCTCTTTCTTAATGACTATATGCTCAAGCTTTTCAATCCACTCTAAGTCATTCCTACAATCGCCAAGATCCTTTTCCATAGTGAATACTGAAGCAATCATTAAGTACTTCTGCTATCTCCTCAGGTTCAATATACACTTTTCCACTGTCACACTTATTCTCTCATGTCTTATCCTCTTGCTCTTCACATACTCGTAGAATGCCTTGGGGTTTTCCTTACTTTTGCTTGCCAAGGCCATGTCATGGCCCCTTCTGGCTCTCCTAATTTCATTCTTAAGTTCCTTCTTGCTAGCTTTATAATCTTCTAGATATCTATCATTACCTAGTTTTTTGAACCTTTTGTAAGCTTTTCTTTTCTTCTTGACTAGATTTTCAACAGCCTTTGTACACCACAATTCCTGTACCCTACCATCCTTTCCATCTCATTGGAATGTACCTGTGCAGAACGCCATTTAAATATCCCCTGAACATTTGCCACATTTCTGTCAAACATTTCCCTGAGAATATCCAGGTTCCTGCCTGATAGCTTCATATTTCCTCTTACACAAATTAAACACTTTCCTAACTTGTCTGTTTTTTTTATCCTTCTCCAACACTATGGTAAAGGAAATAGAATTGTGATCACCATCTCCAAAATGTTCTCCCACTGAGAGATCTGACGCCTGACCAGGTTCATTTCCCAATACCAGATCAAGTACAGCCTCTCTTCTCTACATATTGTACCAGGAAATCTTCCTGAACACATCTAACAAACTCCACCACCTCTGAATCCTTTGCTATAGGGAGATGTCAATCAATATTTCGGAAATTAAAATCTACAACCACGCCAACCCTGTCATTATTACACCTTTCCAGAATCTGTCTCCCTATCTGCTCCTTAATGTCCGTCGCTGTTACTATTGGGAGGTCTATTAAAAAGCACCCAGTGGAGTTGACACCTTCCAGTTTCAAACTTCCACCCACAGACTCAGTAGACAATCTTTCCATGACCTTCTCCTTTTCTGCAGCCATGATACTATCTCTGATCAGCAGTGCCATGCCCTCACCTCTTTTGCCTCCTTTCCTGTCCTTTCTGAAACACCTAAAGCCTGGCACTCTAAGTAACCATTCCTGCTCTTGAGCCAGCCAAGTCTCTGTAATAGCCACATCACAGCTCCACGTACAGATCTACGCTCTAAACTCATCCGCTTTGTTCATGCTTCCTGCATTAAAATAGACACATCTCAAACCACCAGTCTGAGCATATCCCTTCGCTATCACCTGCCTATTCTCCCTCTCGCACTGTCTCCAAGCTTTCTCTATTTCTGAGCCAACTGCCTCTTCCCCAGTCTCTTCAGTTTGGTTCCCAGCCCCCAGCAATTCTAGTTTAAACTCTCCCCAATAGCCTTAGCAAACCTCCCTGCCAGGATATTGGTCCCCTTCAGATTCGACTGCAACTCATCCTTTTTGCATGGGTCCACCTGCCCCAAAAGAGGTCCCAATGATCCAGAAATATGAACCCCTGCACCCTGCTCCAATCACTCAGCCACACATTTATCCTCCACCTCAATGAATTCCTATACTCACTGTCACGTGGCTCAGGTAGCAATCCCAAGATTGCTAGCTTTGAGGTCCTGCTTCTCAACTTCCTTCCTAATTCCCTGTAGTCAGTTTTCCGTACCTCCTCTCTTTTCCTACCTATGCCATTAGTACCAGTATGTACTATGACCTCTGGCTGTTCACCTTCCCACATCAGGATATTGTGGACGCAATCAGCAACATCCCAGACCCTGGCACCTGGGAGGCAAACTACCATCCACATTTCTTTCCTGCATCCGCAGAATCATCTGCCTGCCCCCCTAACTTTAGTGTCCCCTATTACTGCTGCCTTCTTCTTGCTTTCCCTAACCTTCTGAGCCACAGGGCCAGAGTCTGTGCCAGAGGTGCAGCCACTGTTGCTTCCCCCAGGTAGGCCACCCCCTCCTAACAGTACTCAAACAGGTATACATTGTTAAGGGGGACAGCCACAGGGGTACGCTCTAGTATCCCTTTCCTGACTGTTACCCACTTATCTGTCTCCCGAGGCCCTGGTGTGACTACTTGCGTTTTGCTCCTTTCTATCACCTCCTCACTTTCCCTATCCAGACGAAGGTCACCAAGCTGCATCTCCAGTTCCCTAAAGCACTCCCTAAGGAACTGCAGCTCGACGCACCTGGTGCAGATGTGGCCGTCCGGGAGCGGGTCTTCTGCCAAGCAAACACTGGGGCAGCACTGACTCTGACATCTCTCTCCTGGGCAGCTGTCAATAGGCTCACCGTGGCTTAAGGCCTAGTCCTCGTTATAACCGAGGCCACTCAGCTTTCCCCCACCATCTGTCTCTGCTGATTGCCAATAAATCAGTGAATCAGACTCACAGCATTCCACATTAACAATGTCCAACAGGGTATTGCATTCACAAGAAAAACACCTTAGCTGATCATTCACTGTTAGACTGCATACTGCCTTCGTGCACCAACTCCTGCAATGCCTCTCTTATACGGGTAGCAACACGATCTGCACCAAGTCCAGCAAATTCCATTTCTCCCCCCAAACAGCAACCTGCTGATAGAAGACCTGCCTTACATTAAGTTCATAATACTTACATAATCATAAAAGATTTCTTTGGTTGGCCCCATAGAAGCCATTGTGATTGAACACACCTCATCTTACTGGAAATTGACTTCAGTTCTTTTTGCATTCTGTATGTGCTGTTCAAGATTTCCAGCATTTGCAGAATTTCTTGTAACCCAGCATTTGCCCTTCAGGTTATGGCCAATCAAACATAATTTAAAAGAATTTCAATTTGCAAAGGTGTCTGCTGCTACCATCCTAACAGCCAGCAATTCCAGGCCACCAACACCCACTGGGTGAAAAATCTTTTCATTATATCTCAATTCCTTCTACCAATTACTTTAAATTATACCAAAGCAAATATAATACCCATAAGAAGTATTCATCTCCCCCCCCCCGGAAGTTTTCATTTGGCTTTTTTTTTTACACTGATTAACAAAAAGACTCTTGTGTCAAAGTGAAAATAGATCTCTAGGAAGTGATCTAAATTAATTACATAATTGATTGCATAAGTATTCACTCTCTTTAATATGACACACTAAATCATCACTGGTGCAGCAGTTTGGTTTTAAAAGTCACATAATTACTTATATGGAGTCAAGGTTCAGTCAAGGTGTTTCAATTGATTGTAGTAAAAATACACCTGTATCTGGAAGGTCTGACTGCTGGTGACTTAGTATCCCGGCAAAAATTACACAACAAAGACAAAAAAACACTGCAAGCAACTTCTTGAAAAGATTACTGAAAAGCACAGTTTGTGAAACGGAAAGAATAATGGCACAGGTGTAAATCTGCCTCGAGGCAGGCGTCCTCAAAAAGTGAGTGACTGTGTAAGAAGGGGACTAGTGAGGAAGGCCACCAAGAGATCTATGATAGTTTGGGAGGAGTTACAAGCTTCAGTGGCTGAGATGGGAGAGACTGCGCATATAACAACTGTTGCTTGGGCGCTTCACCAGTCACAGCTTTATGGGAGAGTGGCAAAGAGAAAGCCACTGTTGAAAAAAAAGTCACATGAAATCTCAGCTAGAGTTTGCCAGAAGGCATGTGGGAGACTGGAAGTCAACTGGAAGATGGTTCTGCGTCTGATGAAACCAAAACTGAGCTGTTTGGCAATCAGAACAAACACTATGCTTAGCATAAGCCAAACATCACACATCATCACCCCCATCCCTACCGTGAAGCATGGGGGTAGCTGCATCACGCTGTGGGGATGCTTCACTGTAGCAGGCCCTGGAAAGCTTGTGAAGGTAGAAGGTAAAATGAATGCAGCAAAATACAGGGAAATCCTGGAGGAGTCTGCAAAAGAACCACGACTTGGGAGATTTGTTTTCCAGCAAGACAATGACTCTAAGCATAAAGCCAGAGCTACACAGGAATGGATTAAAAACAACACAGTTAATGTCCTGAAGTGGCCAAGTAAGAGTCAAGACCTTAATCCAACTGAGAATTTGTGGCTGGACGTGAAAAGGACTGTTCACTCACGATTCCCATGCAATCTGACAGAGCCTGATCAGTTTTGTAAATAAGAGTGAGGAAAAATTGCAGTATCCAGATGTAAAAAAAAGATAGGGACCTATCCATACAGACTCAAGGCTGTAATTGCTGCCAAAGGTGAATCCATTAAATATCAATTTGAAGGAGGTGAGTGATTATGCAATCAATTATTTTGCGTTTTATATTTGTAATTAATTTAGCTCACTTTATGGAGCTCTTTCACTTTGACGTAGAGTCTTTTTCTGTTGGCTAGTGTCAAAAAATCCAAATTAAATGTTATAAATTCAATAAAACATGAAAACTTTTAAGGGGAAGGGGGTGAATACTTTTTATACTGTATATACAATGTACAGTATACTGTATATTCTTTCCTTATATACCTTGTGCAAGCCTCTTATAATTTTACATAATGCATATAAGAATCTCTTCAGTTTTGTGTTCCAAACAAATTGAATGCAGCTTTTTCTTTCTTTTCAGCCTAGTAATTTCTAAGGTAGGGACACATTCGGCACAACTTTGTGGGCCAAAGGGCTTGTATTGTGCTGCAGGGTTCCTATGTTTCTTTTCCCCCATTCATGGGACTAACCTTCAAAACCTCTGCACCTTCAGAAAGGTACACACATCTTAAATATATGAAATTCTGAAGAGACTGCAAATCCAAAGCAGCAGACAACAAATTACTGGAGGAATTCAGCAATTGATGGGCATTTACGGAGAGGAATAAATAGTCAAGACTATTCATCAGGACTTCATTATATGTGGCATTCACATCTGTTTTGCAAAATGGTTATTCAATTACTGTATAAAGAGTACTGAAGTTTCAGTCTAACTGGTATTGTATACAACTATAACTTCTTTGCTTCAGTTGATAATGGGAAACAACCCTTAAGCTTTTATAACATTTCATTGTTCCTTGACATAAAATGTTGAGTCCGCTCAGTGACTGTATATTCCCATGCTTTTGCACATGTACTACCTCATATTTACATTCCATTTGCCACAACTCTGCTGAGCTGACCAAACCATCTAGATCCTTTCGCAATATAAACTCACCATCACCCACAAACCCAGTTTTTATACGATCTAAAAACTTCATTTCTCATGCCCTGTACATTTAGGTCTAAGCCATTAAAATATTGCTACAGAACTGCACAGTAATAAAAACATTATCATTCTGCTGCCTTACACTAATCCCAATCTGCCATCTCTCTCATATCCTGTTGACTTTTGCTAAGAAAAATCCTTCTGCTGTTATTAAATAACCTTGCTTTTCACTAACATATTTTTGTTTTCATGTTTATTTTTATTTTTAAAATTCTATTATCCCATTTAAAAGCACTTTGAACTACTGTACAAGTGCTCTAAAGTTATTATTATACCTACCCAACGTTCTGGTTTCTACAGAAATTGCTCCCTACGCAACTCCCTTGTTCATTCATCCCTCCCCACTGATCTCACTCCTGGTATTTATCCTTGCAAGCGGAACAAGTACTAAACCTGCCCCTACACCTCCTACCTCACTAGCATTCAGGACGCTAAACAGTCCTTTCACTTGAGGCAACGCATTAGCTGTGAGACTGTTGAGTTATATACTATGTTTGTTGCTTATGGTGTGGTCTCCTGTATATGGGTGAGATCCAATGTAGATTGAGAAAACGCTCCGTCCACCAGAAAAAGTGGGATTTCCCAGTGGCTCCCCATTCCGATATGTCCATCCATGGTCTCCCCCACTGTCGTGATGAGGCCACAGAGGGTGGAGGAACAAACCTTATATTTCGTGTGTTCCTCCACTGAGGAAACTGACGGCATGAACATCAATTTCTCAAGCTTCCGGTAATGCCTCCCACCCCACTTCATCGTTTCCCATCCCCTTTTCCCTCCCTCACCTTACCTCCTAGCCCATCCATTGCCTACTGTGCTCCTCCCTCCACTTTTTCTTTCTTTCATGGCCTTCTGTTTCTTTCACCAATCAACTTCCCAGCTCTTCACTTCATCCCTCCCCTCTAAATTTCACCTTTCACCAAGTGCCTCTCTCCCCCCTCCCCCCACCTTTTAAATATGCTCCTTAGCATTTTTTCTCCAGAAATGTTGACTGTACTTTTTTTCCATAGATGCTGCCTGGCCTGCTGAGTTCCTCCAGCATTTTGTGTGTATTGCTCGGATTTTCAGCATCTGTAGGTTTTTTGTCACTGGGAAGAGCTTTGGTTTCTCAGCTCTAGATTTAATCCCAACCTCTGGTGCTATTTTTGTGGAATTTACACATTCTCCCTGTGAACATATTGCACAGTAGCACAGCAGTTAGCATTACACTTAACAATGCCAGCTGAAAGATCAGGGTTCATTTCCTGCCACTGTCTGTAAGGAATTTGTATGTTTTCCATGTGACCATGTGGATTTCTTCCAGGTACTCTGGTTTCCTCCTAAACTCCAAAAGATGCACTCAAGGTCAGTAAGACAAAAGAGCTAATTGTGAACTTCAGGAAGGGTAAGGTGAAGGAACACATACCAATCCTCATAGAGGGATCAGAAGTGTAGGGAGTGATGCACTCCCTCTGATAACTCACTCTGAGACGTAAAGATGAGATATCAGCTTTTATTGACTGGAAGAAGGAACAAACAGTGGTTGACCACCATACTACATCCTGGAGACAGAGAGGCCGGGCTCAGACCTCAATCATCTTTATACAGGGGTCTGTGGGAGGAGCCACAAGAGCAGTCAGCAGGGGGCGTGTCCAGACAGGTATATATAGTTCACCAGAGGGAATGAACAGATTCAAGATCCTGGGTGTCAAATCTCCAAGGACCTAAACTGGTTCCAACATATTGATGAAGCTACAAAGAAGGCAAGACAGCGCCTGTAATTCCTTAGGAGTTTGAAGAGGTTTTGTATGTCAGCAAATACACTCAAAAACTTCTATAGAAGTACTGTGGAGAGCAGTGTGATAGACTGCATCATTGTCTGCTATGGGAGGGGGGGAGAGGGCTACTGCACAAGAACAAAAGAAGCTGCAGAAGCTTCATGCAGAACAAAAGAAGCTGCATAAATTTAGTCAGCTGCATCTTGGGTACTTGCCTACAATGTATCCAAGAACATCTTCAAGGAGCGGTGTCTTAGAAAGGCAGCATCCATTACTAAAGACCCCCAGTACCCAGGGCATGCCCTTTTCTCATTTTTACCATCAGGTAGGAGGTACAGAAGCCTGAAGACCCACACTTAGTGATTCAGGAACAGTTTCTTCCCCTATGCCATCTGATTCCTAAATAGACATTGAACCCATGAACACCACCTCACTTTTTCAATATATATTATTTGTTTTTGCATGATTTTTAATCTCCAATATACATATACTATAATTTATTTATTCTATATTATGTATTGCATTGAACAGCTGCTACTAAGTTAACAGATTTCACAACACATACCGGTGAAAATAAACCTGATCCTGATACACACATTAGGGTTAGTAATTTGCAGGAAAGCAATCAATTTTAACACTGGAAGCATGGTGACACAAGCAGGCTGCCCCAACACAACTCAGATTGTTGATCACTGATGTAAATAAAGCATTTTACTGTATGTTTTGATGTCCATGTGACAAATAAAACTAATTTTATGTAACTTTTCCTTCCGGCAATTTAGTTTAGAGGTGTATGTTGGTAGGTAAATAGGCTATTGAAAATTCTCTCTAAAGTGGTAGAGCCTGGAGGGAGTTGATGGGAATGGTAGTGTAGCACTATCACAACTCAAGGTTCAGATATGGAGTTCAATTGTGATGTCTTCTATAAGGAGTCTGTACATCCTCTCTGTGGAATGCATGGGTTTTCTCCTGATGCTCTGGTTTCCACCCACATTCCAACGACATATCTGTTATTACGTTAATAGGTCATTGTAACCTGTCCTGTGATTAAGCTAAGGTTAAATCAGGGATTGCTGGGTGGATGGGCCTATTCTGCACTGTATCTGTAAATAAAAAATAAAAAATAAAAAAAAATTAGGGTAAAATTGCTGTAAATAGGCACCTGATTGTCAGTGTTTACCTAGTGGGCTGAAGACTATGTTGTATGACTGTCTGGCAAAGGAAAATTGGCATGCTGCTGAGGTAATGTAAATGATAAAGCACAAAATGATGGAAATAATCAGCAAGTCAAGCAACATTTGTGGAAAGAGAAACAGAGTTTTTTTTTAACCCCTCTGGGATACCCAGCCTGAATTGCCAGGCATGTCTTCCTGCTCCACATTTTGTATTTTTACTTTACTTTAGGTATACTCTTTTGTCTACGTTCTCACTAACTACAGTTGGCCCTCCTTATCCGCGGGGGATTGGTTCAGAGACCGCCTGCGGATACCAAAAATCGCGGATACTCAAGTGCCTTATTTAACCCGAATCATTATGGTGGTCTTTAGGACCCAGTGGAACCCTGGACTTTATTTAACATGCCCAGAGCGGTGGATATTAGGACCTGGCGTAGCTCTGAATCCGCGGTGTTTCTGTTCATGAAAATAATCATGATCGCGATTGAAAATAAGGTGGAAGTAATAAAGCGATCAGAAAGAGGTGGAATGCCATCGATCATTAGAAAAGCGTTAGGCTACAGTCAGTCAACGATTGGAACAATTTTAATGGAGCATTTGAAAGGCCCTGCCCCGATGAAAACTACAATTATTACTAAGCAATTATTGAACTACGTATGTTTCTTACATGTTTTATATGCATAGAAAGGTAAAATATGTACTATATACTAAGAAAAACGTTTGACTAACTGACGCTAAATAATACCAGATGTACCTGTTCCAACTTCAAATCTGACTTAAAGATGGACTCAGGAATGGAACTCATTCATAACCCAGGGACTGCCTGTACTTTTAAGTCATTTCTAGATTACTTATATTACCTAACACAATGTAAATGCTATGTAAATAATTGTTATACTGTATTGTTTAGGGAATAATGACAAGAAAAATAGTCTGTACATGCTCAAACAACGAGTGCTGGAGAGAGAACTTCCGGGTTTTCCCGATCCGCAGTTGGTTGAATCTGCACATGCAGAATCCGCGGATAAGGAAGGCCGACTGTACTTCCATTCACTCATTGACTAGATATCCTCATTTATAAGGTCACCCTGGTTTTACCTTGTCAAGACATAACTTATCCCCACTCTTCCTGCAGCTTCTCAAGTTGAAGGGTCTTCAACCTGAAACGTTAACTCTTTTTTTCTCTCCACAGATGCTGCCTGATCTGCTGGGTGTTTTCAGCAGTTTTGTTTTTATACCTGAATATACTAGAATGTTCTATGGATAAGAAAATATACTTGAAATAGTACTTGGCTGTCAACTATATCAGACTAGTGAGCAAATCTCTGGACTAATCTGAATGCAGCTAACTGTTGGCAGTTATGGCTGTATCTTCTGGTCGGTGGATCAGATGTTTGTGTCCATAAAGTAGCTACATATGGGCTCTGAGGCACAATGTTAAAAAGGTAAACATTTCAAAAGACACTTTTCATTAAAAAATATCCAGGAGTCAGTGAAGCTACAAATCTCACCCATGCTCCGAAAACAAATTTCAGATAATTAAGAATACTGAGCTGGCAATGTTTTTAACTAAACAATTTAATTCAAAGCAGCGCTAGGGGATAAAAGCAAAAAGTTATAAGATCGTACCTGTCTGAATGACTCCTTGCTCATGGCTGGTAAATCTGTTGAACATGTATCAATTTTACTTCTGGAAAAGATGCAGGAACTTAGATGTTGTTTGGTTTGAAAAATGGTCTTCAATTATGCCAAGATTAAGGAAATCATTTTTTGTTGGTCCACAGGTCAAGCAGGTCATCAATGACAAACAATTACAGACTCTAAAATCAACACGTACAACACGCTGGAGGAACTCAGCCAACATGCTGAGTTCCTCCAGCATGTTGTATGTGTTGATTTGACCACAGTATCTGCAGTATACTTTGTGTTTACAGACTCTGAAAGATGGTTCCCACTGTTGAAATCCATCACAAGCTCTATAGTAATCAGTACAACATAATTCTACACAGTTTTGGCACTCTGCAGCTACAAATCTTAAGAACACAAGTTTTTACACAAACCATGGATGTAACACAAGCCCCTAATATTTCATTAATGATACTGCTACCTCCACATCAATGCAGCTGGACATGGTAAACACCAAAGTCAATGTATTGTGAGCAGTTTTGGGACAACAAAGATTTTGCTTCCTCAATACTTTTGATGTATCTTATGGATTTTGGGCTGCTGATCATGAAATTTCCCTATCACACACCATTTTCTTGAAATTGCCTAAATTTATTATTTAAATTCATAATTCAAATTAGAATAACTGATGCCAAGATTAAGGAAGGAATTTTTGTTGGTCCACAAATCAAACAGGTCATCAATGACAAAGATTCAAAGAACTTCCAGTGGGACAGATGAAAATCAAATGGAAGGATGTTGCTGAAAAACTTCTTGGCAACTACACAGCACCAAAGTACATGCAGCTGGTTGACAAGAAGTTGAAACATTGCATGAATTGCAACACACCACTATAGATTCATGTTCTGGATTCCCATTTAGACTTCTTCCTGCAAATCTTGGCCCTGTCAGTGACGAGCATGGTAAAAAGTTTCACCAGGACTTTGTGGTCATGGAGAAAAGGTATCAGGGCAATTGGAATCCATCAATGCTGGCTGATGTTGGACACTTAAGCGAGAAGATTCAGAAACCAAATACAAATGAAAATCATCAACAAAATATTTTAGCATAGCTGAATTACTGCAGCATCAGCACTGTTATACAATTAAACACACTATATTCAATCAAGGTTAATTTCTTGTTTCTCCAAATTCCTACATGATACATAATCTGAAATTATATTTGTGTTCAGCTTCAGGTGATCTATCATAATCAAAAAAATTTTGAGCAGGCAACACTTTTAAAGAAAAATTTGTTGCCCTGTATTATCTAAGAGAGGATGTGCAAGCTTTGAAAAGGGTCCACAGGAGGCTCTCAAGAATGATCCTGGGAATGAAAGGGCTAATGTATGACAAGTGTTTGATAGTTCTGGGGCCTGTGCTTGCCAGAATTTAGAAGAATGAGGGCATGGTTCCTGAGGTGGGGATGTCTAGGACTAGAGGCACAGCCTCAAAATACAATGACATCCCCTTCGAACAGAGATGGAGAAGAATATCCTTAACCAGAGGGTGGTGAATTAGTGGAATTCATTGCCACTGATGGCTATGGAGGCCAAGCCACTGGGTGTATTTAAAGTGGAGGTTAACAGATTCTTGACTAGTAAGGGTGTTAAAGATTATGGGGAGAAGGCAGGAAAATGAGCTTGAGAGGGGTAATGAGTCACTCTTGAACAAATGGCAGACCAGACCCGATGGACCAAATGGCATAATTCTGCTCCTACTGCATGTCTTATGAAATCATCACAGGTGCTCAAAATGGTGTCTGCAAAATTCAACATTTGACGAGACGATGGAGAACTCCAGCAGGAAGCACCTGACAGAGCTGATCTCTCCACACCTGAGCCATCCCAGTGCTAAAGAAAGGTCCAAGTGAGTGCCCCTTCTGACACTCTAATCCATTCGTCAAGGAAAGAGAGGATCAAATGGCCTAGATCATCAAACAATGGATCTTGGAAGCAGCTTGATGATGACCTGGATTGCATCTTGGAAGCTACTTTTGCAGGACCAGTCTACAGGAAAGTCGACTCTCTCACAGCCACTGTGTTAAACTTTGCAAAAGAATGATTCAGCCCAATGGAGAAGAAAGGGGATCTTAAACTATTAGGGCAACCAAACAGGAGGGAAAGGTAGATTCACCACCTGAGAAGCGAGATAAAGATCCTGAACAAACAATGCAAAAACAATTCTCCTGATGAAAAAGCAAACATGAGGAAATCTGCAGATGCTGGAAATTCAAGCAACACATACAAAATGCTGGTGGAACACAGCAGGCCAGGCAGCATCTGTAGGAAGAAGCACTGTGGACGTATCCGGCCGAGACCCTTCGTCAGGACTAACTGAAAGAGAAGATAGTAAGAGATTTGAAAGTAGGAGGGGGAAGGGGAAATGTTAAATGATAGAAGACTGGAGGGGTGGGGTGAAGCTAAGAGCTGGAAAGGTGATTGGCAAAAGGGATTCAGAGCTGGAGAATGGAAAGGATCATGGGACGGGAGGCCTAGGGAGTGGGCACTCTGCCTGTTCCCCATCTCCCTCTGGTGCTCCCCTCCCCCTTTCTTTCTCCCTAGGCCTCCTGTCCCATGATCCTTTCCATTCTCCAGCTCTGTATCCCTTTTGCCAATCACCTTTTCAGCTCTTAGCTTCACCCCACTCCCTCCAGTCTTCTATTATTTCACATTCCCCCCTCCCCCTCCTACTTTCAAATCTCTTACTACCTTCTCTTTCAGTTAGTCCTGACGAAGGGTCTCGGCCGGAAACGTCGACAGTGCTTCTTCCTACAGATGTTGCCTGGCCTGCTATGTTCCACCAGCATTTTGTGTGTGTTGCTCCTGATGAAAAGTGGTGTCAATGATCTAACCAGCAAACTGCAGGAACATCAGCACAAGTTCAAGAGTGGAGCAGCTGCAAAAGCGAAAGGAGAAAGAGAGAAGGAGAGCGCAGTCTGTTAAAAACCCATTCAGGTTCACCAGGGTCCATCTCAGCCAGCAAAAATCTGGCACCGTAACCAGCTCAAAGCAGAAGGTAGAAGAATTTCTGCGGGAATCACACAGTGATCCCCATAGGAATCAGGGACTAGAATTCAGTCCAAATGTCACCCAACCAAGAATCCCAGCAACTGAGCTCAACATAGATGTCATTGACAGCAAAGTCATTTGCCGCCCCAGGACCAAATGGTATATCCTACAAAGTATATAAGGAATGCCCAAAACTCCTTTGGAGGTTGTGGAAGATAATTTGAACCAAAGGCTTTATTCCACTAAGCTGGAAAATTGCTGAATTCCTTGCTGAATCTCCCTCCTTATCGTGCAGTGCAAGATATTCTTGGTGCTTGTGAGAAGGCTGACCTCTTACCTAATGGAGAACCACGACATCAACACAGCCATCCAGAAAAGTAGCATCCTAGGTTTTTCTGGGTGCCTTGAACACACGTCAATAATCAACTAATTGATCTGTGAGGTCAGGCAGAAGAAAGGCAACCAAAGTCGTCTGGTTAGACCTAGCCAACGTCTATGGATCAATTCCACACATCCTCATCTCAGTTAGCCTGGACCACTACTATATCCCGCCAGTAACACAAGACATGATCACCAGCTATCTAGGAGGATTCAAGCTACACTTCACACTTTACAACCAGTTGGCAAGACCTCCAAAAAGGGATTCCAACTGGCTGTACCATCTTCCCCATCTTGTGTTATGGGTATGAAAGCAGCAGCAGATGCAACCCAAGGCCCAGTGTTGGAGACCAGCATCCAACAGCCTGCAATATGGGGGCTCATGGATGATGACACACTAACCACTGTAACCCATGTCCAAGTAAGATAGGTATTAGAAATACTGGACAATGTAGCTACCTTAGCTAGGATGATCTTCAAGGCCAGGAAGTCCTCCAGATGCATGTTGATCAAAAAGGGCAAGGTTATTAACAAGCTCAGTCTTCAAGAAGTCATTCCATCCATAGAGGACAACCCAGTAAAATGTCTTGTAAAGTGGGTTAACGTAGCAATGACAGGCAGTGCCAACATCACTAACACTGTAAAGCAGGCAGAAGAGTGGTTGAAGAAGATCAACAAAACCAGACTCCCTGATAAATTTAACACATGGTTGTACCAACGTCGTCTTCTACCAAGGCTGCTCTAGCTTTTCATGGTGTACGAGTTCCCCATGACCTCTGTAGAAGGCACCAAGAAGAAAGTAATCAAGCACCCGTGGAGGTAGCTGGGATCCACCCCAACCTTTTCTCCAATGGCTCTACATAAGATCAGGCCAGCTACACCTCCCATTGTCATCGGTAGTGGAGGAATTCAAGGTGGCAAAGTGTAGAGTTGTGTTAATGCTAAGGGGCTCCGATGCCAAGCTAATAAATCAAGCAGAAGTCACAACTAGATCAGGCAGAAAGTGGGCCGCCAACCCAGCCACAGACCAGGCAGTGAGCACCCTGCAGTTGAGACATTATAGGCAATACATGCCTGGGCCAGTAAAGCCTTTGCTCTGCACACTCCCAGCAATGGGGAAGTGCAAGGGATACAAATGACATGGTCCAGGCAGAGGTATGGAACCAAAGGAACAAAAGGCAGTTACTGAAGGCAAAAGAGTTGCGGTCACAGGGCACCTGGACAAAATAGGATCTTCCCAAGCACAAGATCACTTGGGCAGAGCTTTGGAGACTGGAGCCCTTGCACATTTCTTTCTTCCTGCAATCCATGTATAACACTCTCCCTACACCACCACAGTTGCGTACGTGGGAGCTGAGGGGGGACTCCAACTGCCAGGATGCAAAACAGCTTTAACACAAGTATGGTATAGGTGGCGCCACAACAAGGTTCTGCTGTCCCTTGCTGACACACTGGAGTGGAAGAGGTGTAAAAAGAGACCAGCTGGCAGAGAAGCAAATAAGGCAATCATTTTCATCAAAGAGAGAGCCATGCGAGTTATATCAGAAGTCTAAATCCAATTTGTTACAAACTGCCAGATCATGAGGGCTGACGTGGCGAGAAGCCGCAGTTCCTGGAAGTGGTGCAAACCACATTTCGACCAGACATTGTACTGTGGTCCACCAAAGACAAGAAAATCATCCTGTTGGAGCTCACAGTACCATGGGAAGAAGGATGTGAGAAGGCTCTTGAGGGGAAGGCCCTGAAGTACCAGTCCTTAGTCCAGGATTGAGGGAACAGAGGTTGGCAGATGTGGCTATTACCACTGGAAATCAGCTGAACAGGGTTCCTGGCAAGGTCAGCATGGAGGTTGCTGTCCGCACTGGGCCTTGATGAAAAGATCAAGAATCAAGCAGCTCGCAGGATGGGGGAGGAAGCAAAAAGGGCTTCTTGTTGGATTTGGAGCAGGTGAGAGGAGCTGAACTGGAAGTCAGGAGCAGATGGGCAGTGACTTGACCACCACTGCTGATCTGCCAACTGGACAGTTTAGTGGTTAAGGGTAGAAACACTCTATGAAGGTTGGACACCACCTGACGACATTTGCTGCTGGTCAAAGGCCATGGTCACCTCATCAGGTAACTGAAGAAAGCACCCTGGTGTATGATGCAAGTGATATTAGAAACATTTTGCTCTGAATGAGTAAATGTTATGAATGTTCCCTCCTTCCTGGTCACTATGCCAAAAAATTCTCAGAAATGGTATATTATTTGCTGAATTCTCTTTATTCTTAAGTTGGCTATAGAAGAACATAAACTTGCATGGTACTAATGAAGGCTTTTGCCCTTGTTCAAAATAATACAATGGTATTTCTTAAGTGTGGCATTCCCTCAGTCTACACTAGATTATATCAAGGTTCGTACTTAAAGCCGAAACCTGACTCAAAGGCAAGAGTATGTCACTGAACCATAACTGACAAAGGAAGGCTGAAGTCCAAAGCACCCTGCACCTGCTGTAATTAGATTAGCTTTATTTGTTACTTGCACATTGAAAACATACTTTATGTCAATTCAAATCAGTGAGAAAGTTCACTGTGCTGTCTTGCTCATGAAGGCAAATTGTGAAGGAAGGCTACTTTAATACCTCCATCAATTTCCCACTATTGGTCCGTGCCCTCCTGTTCCATTGAAGCTCAAGGATTATCACCTCAGCTTCCATCTGGCACATTGTAGCCATCTGAATTCAATACTGAATTCTATAACTTCATGTAACTCAATTCCCCTTATATTAGCTCAGATTGTTCTGACAATCTGATTCCGGATTGTTCTGACATCTCAGTTCTGACAATGGGTCTCTGATTCAAAAAAAATTTGCTTTGCTTCCCTGAACACAGAAGATACTTGACTTGCTGAGTACTTCCAGAATTTTGTTTTTGTTTTAGATTTCTAGAATCTGCGGTCTCTGAACATTACCTCCTGTACCTAATAAAGTGGCCACTGAGTGTATGTTTGCTTTACTGCTGCTGTAGCCCATCCACTTCAAGGTTCAACACACAAACACTGGTGGACCTCAGCAGGCCAGGCAGCATCTATGGAAAAGAGTAAACAGGCGATGTTTCGGGCTGAGACCCTTCATCAGGACTGGAGAAAAGAGATGAGAAGTCAGGATAAGAAGGTGGGGGGTTGGGGTGAATCAAAGAGTTGGGAAGTCAGTTGGTTAAAGAGAAAAGGACTGGAGAAAGGGGAATCCGACAAGAGAGGACAGAAGGCCATGGAAGAAAGGGAAGGGGGAGGAGCACAGAGGGAGGCGATGGGCAGGTAAAGAGAAAGAAAATGGGATGGGAGAAAGATGAAAGGGGGAAGAGGGCATGTAAGAAGTTTGAGAAATTGATGTTCATGCCATCAGGCTGGAGGCTTCGCAGACATTACAAGATGCTGCTCCTCCAACATGAGTAAGGCCTCATCTTGGCAGAAGAGGAGGCCATAGACTGGAATGGGAATGGGAAGTCGAATTGAAATGGGTGGCCACTGGGAGATCTTGCTTCTTCCGGCAGACGGAGTGTAGATGCTCGGTGAAGTGGTCTCCCAATCTGTGTTGGATCTCACCAACATACAGGAGGCCACCAGATAGATACTGTAGATGACCCCAACAGACTCACAGGTGAAGTGTTGCCTCACCTGAAAAGACAGTTTGGGACCCTGAATGGTGGTGAGAGAAGCAGTGTAGGGGTGATTATGGCATTTGTTCTACTTGCAATGATAAGTACCAGGAGGGTAAACAGTGGGAAGGTTCAAATGGTCAAGGGAGTTGTGTAGGGAGCGATCCCTGTGGAAAGCACAAAGTGGGGGGAGGGAAGGGAAAGACACGTTTGGTGGTGGGATCCGGTTGGAGATGGCGGAAGTTAGAGAATAATGTGCTGGACGCAGAGGCTGGTGAGGTGGTAGGTGAGGACAAGAGGAACCCTATCCCTGGTGTGGTGGTGGGTGGACGGAGTGAGGGCAGACGTATGTGAAATGGAAAAGATGCAGGTGAGGGCAGAAAATTGGAGGAAGAAAAGCCTTTTTCTTTGAAGGGGGATATCTCATTAAGTCTAGAATGAAAAGCTCATACTGAGAGCAGATGCTGAGGAGACGGAGGAATTGGGAGATGGGGATAGCATTTTTACAAGTGACAGGGTGGGAAGAGGTATTGTCCACGTAGCTGTGAAAATCAGTGGGTTTATAAAAGATATCAAATACTGTCTCCAGAGATACAGACAGAGAGATCAAGCAAGGGAAGGGAGGTATCAGAAACAGAACAGGTAAATTTGAAGTTGGAGGCAAATTTGATGGGTTCAGGTCGCAGGAAGCAGCATCAATGGAGTTGTCGATGCAGTGCAGGAAAAGTTGATAATGGTATAGGCTTGGAACATAGACTGTTCCACGTAGCCAAAAAAAGGCAGGCATAGCTGGTACCCATGCAAATGCCATCGGTTACACCTTTTGTTTGAAGGAAGTGGAAGAAGCCAAAGGAGAAATTATTGGGAGTGAGGCCAAGTTCCATCAGACAGAGGAGTTTAATGGTGGAGGGAAATCGGTTGGGTCTGTTGTCCAGAAAGAAGCGGAAAGCTTTGAGGCCTTCCTATTACTGGGGATGGAGGTGTTTAGGGACCTAGTGAAAATGAGACGATCAGGACCAGGGGACTTAAAATCATTGAAAAGATCAAGGGCATGTGAAGTGACACGGAAGTACATAGAAAGGGGCTGAACGGGGGGGGGGGGGAGAGAATAAAACAGTCAAGTATGCAGTTACAAGTTTGGTGGGGCAAGAACAAGCAGAAACAATGAGTATCTGGACAGGCAGGTTTATAGATCTTGGGAAGGAGGTAAAAGTGGGAGGTGCAGGGTAAGCGAACTATGAGGTTGGTAACAATGGATGGGAGATTTCCAGAATTAATAAGGTCAATGATGGTGTGGGTGACAATGGCCTGGTGGTCCTTAGTCAGGTCCTGTTCAAGGGGTAGGTAAGAGGAGGTCTCTGAAAGTTGTCGTCTGGCCTCAGCGAAGTAGAGCAACACACACAAAATGCTGGAGGAACTCTGCAGGCCAGGTAGCATCTATGTTAAAGAGTGCAGTTGACATTTCAGGCCAAAACCCTTCATCAGGACTGGACTCTTGTTGGTGCTCAGCAAAGTATAATCACTCCACCAGACTACAACATCCCTCTTATTTGTAGGTTAGATGCTGAGATTAGGATTAGTGCAGAGAGAAGGAAGAGCAGTCTATTTGAAAGGAGTGAGGTTAGAATTAGAGAGAGGAGTAATAACATTGAGGCAGTTCATTGGCAGTTACACCATAAGACATAGGAGCAGAACTAGGCCAGTCAGTTCACTGAGTCTGCTCTACCATTTCATCATGGCTGATCCCGAATCCCACCCAACCCCATATACCTGCCCTCTCACCATAGCCCTTGATGCACTGAATCTATTAACTTCCACTTTAAATATACCCATGGACTTTGTCTCCACAGCAGTCTGCAGCAGAGCATTCCAGATTCACCATTCTTTGGCTAAAAAAAATTCCTCCTTGTCTCTATTCTAAAAGATCACCCCTCAATTTTGAGGCTGTACCCCCTAGTTCTGGAAACCCCCACCAAAGGAAACTTCCTCTCTACATCCAGCTTATCAAGTCCTTTCAACATTTGGTAGGTTTCAATGAGATCCCCATTCATTCTTCTAAATTCCAGTGAGTATAGGCTCAAAGCTACCAGATGCTCCTTATATGTTAACCCACTTCATTCCCATTATCATCCTTGTGAACCTCCTCTGGGCTCTCCAATGACAACACATCCTTTCTGAGACATGGGGCCCAAAACTGTTGACAATACTCCAAGTACGGCATGACTAGTGTATTATAAAGCTTCAGTATTATCGTCTTGTTTTTATATTCTATTCCCCTTGAAATAAATGCAAATGTTGCATTTGCCTTCTTTACCACAGACTTAACCTGTGAATTAACCTTCTGGGAGTCTTGCACCAAGTCCTTTGCACCTCTGAATGTCAGCAATGAAAAGATCCACAGCAGCCAGAAGACCAGAGTGGGGTGTTCAGGAAGAGGAGGAAAGTTGAAGATGAGAGAAACGGTTATCGGCTTCAAGGTTCAATGTGTTGTGTGTTCAGAGATGCTCCTCTGCACATCACTGTTGTAATGCATGGTTATTTAAGTTACTGTTGTCTTCCTGTCAACTTGAACCAGTCTGGCCATTCTCCTTTGATTTCTCTCACTAACAAGGTGTTTCTGCCCACTGAACTGCCGCTCCCTAGATAGTTTTAGTTTTCCATGTGATTCCCTGTTAACTCTGAGACTGTTGTGCATGAAAATCCCAGGAGATAGCAGTTTCTGAGATACCTAAACCACTTTTTCTGGCAGCAGCAATCATTCCACAGCCAAAGTCACTTAGATCTCATTTCTTCCCCTTTCTGACGCTTGGTCTGAACAACTGAAACTCTTGTCCATGTCTGCATGTTTTTATGTATTGAGTGCTGCCACATGTTTGGCTGATTAGATATTTGTATTAATGTGCAGCTAATAAAGTGGCCAATGAGTGTATGTACCATATATCACTCGGATCCATTTTCTTGTAGGCATTTAGAATACTGCAAAAAATAATTCTTTTTCTTTGAGAACTTTACTAAGAGTTTGCCCGCAGACAGATTGATGTGCAATTTACATTACCTATCACAGGCCATGAATCCCACCATCATGACTGCCCCGATGATCCCAATGCGCTTATATTTGGATATTGTACTGGACAGTTGTTTCCTGATAATAATGTGCATATCATCCTGTGAAATAGGTCAAAGCATAGTTAGCAATCCCTCCATTTAACTTAGATCATTCTGGCAAAGAGAAAACTCATTATGAGTGTATACATCACAACAGGTTTTCATGAGATGAAATTCCAGAAGTACTACGCACATACATGATAAACCCGAATCTGCGCAGGTTGTTCGTAGTCTCTCCCTCACCTGAATATGGCTGCCCTCCAGTCCTCTACCAAAAGCCAAAGTGCTAAGAATAAAAAAAAGCTTCCTAATTTGTTGGGGAGACAAGTTGTCCATGTAATCCAAGATGCCCTGTGAAAAAAAAGATTCCTTAGTTTGTTATAAATGTTGCCTTCTAGCCATTTCAAAACCCTGCTAAGATATACTCATAGCAAGATACAACATGGGAACAGGCCCTTCAGACTACTACACTGACCATCAACCAATCCTTTTATATCGATACCACATTCCCATCAACTCCTATAAATTCTTCCACTCACCTCACACCAGACCCAAGTTAAAGTGGCCAACTGACCTACATCTGCAGCTCTTTGGGATGTGGGAGGAAACAGGAGTGCTCTGAGGACACCAATGTGATCATATACAAACTCCACACAGACACCACACCAGGATTCAAAGTAAACTTATTATCAAAGTACATATATGTCACCATATAAAACTGAGATTTGTTTTCTCACGAATATACACATAATAGCAAGAAACATAATAGGATCAATGAAAGACCACACACATGACAAACAGAAACCAAATGTGCATATACACAAGAAAAATAAGAAATAATAATAAATAAATAAGCAATGTATTGAGAATATGTGATGAAGAGTCCTTGAAAGTGAGTCCATAGGTTGTGGGAACAGTTCAGTGATGGTGTGAGTGAAGTTATCCCCGCAGGTTCAAGAACCTGATGATGCAAGTCCTGAAGCCCATGTGCCTTCTTCCTGATGGCTGCAATGAGAAAAAAAAGCATGGCCTGCCTGCTAAGGGTCCCTGATGATGGATGTCTCCTTCCTGCAACAGCACTCTATGCAGATGTGCTTAATGGTGGGGAGGGCTTTACCTGTGATGCATTGGGCTATATACACAACTTACTGTAGAATTTTCCTTTCAAGGGCATTAGTGATTCCATACCAGGCTGTGATGCAACCAGTCAATATACTCTCCACCACACATCTATAGCAGTTTGTCAAATTTTAGTATTATGTCAAATCTTCTCAAGCTACTAAGGCAGTAGACATGATGCCGTGCTTTTTTCATAATTGCACTTAAAATGAATACACTGAGGAATTTAAAATTGCTGACCTTTTCCACCTCTGATCCCCCCATGAGGACTGGCTCATACACCTCCAGTTTCCTCCTGCAGAAGTCAATATTCAGCTCCTTAGTTTTGCTGACATTGAGAGGTTGTTGCTATGGCAACGTTCAGCCAGATTTTCAATTTGCCTCCTATCACCATCCCCTCAAAACTAATCACTAGCTCCTTGTGCATTTGGATCCTGGATTTCCTCACTTGTAGACCCCAGTCAGTTCAGATTGGCAATAATATCTCCTTCATGATCACCATCAGCAAAAGAACACTACAAGGTTAAATGCTTAGCCCACTGCTCTACTGACTTTACACTTATGACTGTGTGGCTTAGCACAGCTCCAATGCCATATTCAAGTTTGCTGACAACGACGCTGTAGTAGGCCAAATCAAAGGTGACAACAAATAACATAGGAGAGAGACTGAAAATCTAGCTGAGTGGTGCTATAACAACAACTTCCTACTCAATGCAAGACCAAGGAGTTGATTATTGAATTTAAGAGAAGGAAGTAAGAGGTCCATCAGCCAGATCTCATTGGAGGATCAGAGGTGGAGAGGGTTAGAAATATGACAAACTTCTATAGATGTGCAGTAAAAAGTAAATTGACTTACTGCTTCAAAGCCTGATATGGAAACACCAATGCCCTTGAATGGAAAATCCTATATAAAAAGTAGTGGATACAGCCCAGTTCATCACAAGTAAAGCCCTCCTCTTCATTGAGCACATCTACAAGAAGCATTGTCACAGGAAAGTAGCATCCATCATCAGTGAAACCCCCCACCAACCAGAACATGCTCTTTTTCTTGCTGCGGCCATCAGGAAGAAGGTACAGGAGTCTCAGGTCTCACACCACCAGGCTCAGAATCAATTCAAACATCAAGCTCTTGAACCAAAGGGGATAAACACTCAACTTCACTTGCTCCATCACTGAAATGTTCCCACAACCTCTGGACTCACTTTCAGAGACTCAACATTTATTGCTCATTTATGTATTAAGACCACAAGATATAGGACCAAACTTAGACCCTCTCAGTTCTAATCTCCTGCCTTCTCCCCATATCCTCTCATGCCCTGACCAATCAAGAATCTATCAACCTCTGCCTTATAAATACCCAATGACTTTGTCTCCACAGCTGTCTGTGGCAACAAATTCCACAGATACACCACTCTCTGGCTAAAAAAATTCTTCCTCATCTCCATTCTAAAAGACCATCCCTCTATTCTGAGGCTGTGTCCTCTGATCCGAGACACCCCCACCATAGGAATCGTCCTCTCTATATCCATTCTATCAAAGCTTTTTTAACATTCAATAGGTTTCAATGAGATCACCCTTCACGCTTCTGAATTCCAGTAAATACAGGCCCAGAACCATCAAACGCTCTTCATATGTATGACAAGTCTTTCAGTCCTGGAACCATTTTTGTGATCCTCCTTTGAACAATCTCCAACGTCAGCACATCCTTTCTTAACTAAGGGGCCCGAAACTTCACATGATACTCCAAATGAGGCTTAATCAGTGCTTTATAAAACCAATCACTCAATGATTTATTCATGCTAGTACAGTTCATGCTAAACATGCGGAAGTTTGGGCACCCCTGGTCAAAATTTCTGTTACTGAGAATAGTTAAGTGAGTAGAAGATGAACTGATCTCCAAAAGTCATGAAGTTAAAGATGAAACATTCTTTTCAACATTTTAAGCAAGATTAGTGTATTATTTTTGTTTTATACAATTTTAGAGTGAAAAAAAGAAAGGAGCACCATGCAAAAGTTTGGGCACCCCAAGAGATTTGATAACTTTTACCAAGATCTCAGACCTTAATTAGCTTGTTAGGGCTATGGCTTGTTCACAGTCATTGTTAGGAAGGGCCAGGTGATGCAAATTTCGAAGTTTTTTGAACCTTGACTCCTCAAACCTTGTCCCAACAATCAGCAGCCATGGGCTCCTCTAAGCAGCTGCCTAGCACTCTGAAAATGAAAATAAATGATACCCACAAAGCAGGAGAAGGCTACAAGAAGATAGCAAAGCATTTTCAGGCAAACCTGATGCATTTTGGAAACAAGTTCTGTGGACTGATGAAGTTAAAGTAGAACTTTTTGGCCGCAATGAGCAAAGGTATGTTTGGAGAAAAAAGGGTTCAGAATTTCATGAAAAGAACACCTCTCCAACTGTTAAGCACGGGGGTGGATCAATCATGCTTTGGGCTTGTGTTGCAGCCAGTGGCACGGGGAACATTTCACTGGTAGAGGGAAGAATGAATTCAATTAAATACCAGCAAATTCTGGAAGCAAACATCACACTGTCTGTAAAAAAGCTGAAGATGAAAAGAGGATGGCTTCTACAACAGGATAATGATCCTAAACACACCTCAAAATCCACAATGGACTACCTCAAAGAAGCCAAAGGTTTTGCCATGGCCCTCACAGTCCCCCGACCTAAACATCATCGAAAATCTGTGGATAGACCTCAAAAGAGCAGTGCATGCGAGATGGCCCAAGAATCTCACAGAACTAGAAGCCTTTTGCAAGGAAGAGTGGGTGAAAATTCCCCAAGAAGTGAAAGACTCTTAGCTGGCTTTAAAAAGCGTTTACAAGCTGTGATACTTGCCAAAGGAGGTGTTACTAAGTACTAACTATGCAGGGTGCCCAAACTTTTGCTTTGGGCCCTTTTCCTTTTTTGTTATTTTGAAACTGGATAAGATGGAAATAAAAAAAGTAATTTTGCTTAAAATATTAAAGAAATGTGTCATCTTTAACTTTATGCCTTTTGGAAATCAGGTCATCTTTCACTCACTTAGCTATACTGGCCTATTGTTTCCTTTCTTTAGCATCTCTCCCATCTTGGTGTGACATTTGCAATCTTCCCTTCCTCTGGAGCCATGCCAGAATCAACTGATTCTTGAAAGATCATTACTAATGCCTCCACAATCTCTTCAGCCACCTCCTTCAGAACCCTGGAGTGTATACCATCTGGTCCATGTGACTTATTTACCTTCAGGCCTTTCAGTTCCCAAGAACCTTCTCTCTAGTAATGGCAACTTCACAACCACTGTCACCTGGAACTTCTACCATACTGCTAGTGTCTTCCTCAGTGAAGACTGATGCAAAGAAATTATTCAGTTTGTCCACCATTTCCTTGACCCCCATTACTACCTTTCCAGTAATCTACTATCTACTCTTGCCTCTCTTTTACACTTCGTATTTCTGAAGAAACTTCTGGTATCCTTTTTAATATTATTGGCTACCTTACCTTCATATTCCATATTTTCCTTTATGACCATTTTTAGATGCCTTCTGTTGGTTTTTAAAACTTCACAATCCTTTAATTTTCCACTAATCTTTGCTCTATCATATGCCCACTCTTTGGCTTTTATATCGGCTTTGACTTCTTTTGTCAGCCATAGTTGTATCATTCTGCGTTTAGAATACTTCCTCTTTAGGATGTATGCATTCTGTGTCTTCCGAATTGCTTCCAGAAATTCCAGCTATTGCTGCTTTGTCATTATCCCTACCAGTGTTCTTTTCCAAAAAATTTTGGCCAGCTCCTCTCTTATGCCTCTGTAATTCCCTTCACTCCACTGTAATACTGATACATCTGACTTTAGCTGCTCATTCACAACTTGCGGGGTGAATTATATCATATATTGATCTCTTTCTCTACGGGATTCCTTTACCTTTAGATCTCTCATTAATTCTAGTTCATTGCACAACACCCAACCCAGAATAGCTGGACTCAACCACGAGCAGTAGGCATTCTAGAAATTCCCCTTCTTGGGATCCAGCACCAATCTGAATTTCCCAATCTACCTCCATTTTGAAATCCCCCATGACTATTGTAATATTGCCCTCCTGGCATGCATTTCCATCTCCCATTGTAATTCGTAGCCTACATCTTTACTACTGTTTGGGGTTCTCTAGATAAATTTCCATCAGGATCTTTTTATCCTTGCAGTTCCTTAGCTCTACCCACAATAATTCAACACCTTCTGATCCTATGTCAACTCTTTCTAATGATTTGATTTCATTTTTTTTGTAAAACAGAGCCACTCCACCTGCTCTGCCTATCTGCCTGTCCTTTAGATACAATGTGTATCCAAAGATGTTAAGCTCCCAGCTGCAATCTTCTTTCAGCCATGATGCCCACAATGTTATACACACCAAACTCCTTCAGTCTTGTATTCACCCTTTTCAATTTTGTCCGCCTTTTACATTGCAACTCATCCTGTTGACTGTAATTTTGCCCTAATATCAGCACCTCCTTGCTAGTGGTCTCACTACACACTGCCTATATGTAAACCAACTACCCCATCCTCAAATCACTCTAGTTTCCATCCCCCTGCCGAATTAGTTTAAATCCTCGCGAACAGCTCTAACAAGTCTTCCGACAAGGATATTGGTTCCCCTTGGGTTCAGGTTTAGCCCGTACCTTTTGTACAGGTCACACCTTCTCCAGAAGAGATCCCAGTGATCAACAAATCTAACTCCAGTGCCCTGCACCAATTCCTCAGTCACGCATTCACCTGCCAAATCATCCTATTCTTACCTTCACTGGTGCTTGGCATGGGCCGCAATCCAGAGAGTACCACCCTGGAGGTCCTGTTTTTCAGCTTTCTACCTGGCTCCCTAAAATCTCTCTTCAGGACCTCCTCACCTTTCCTACCCATGTCATTGGTGTCAACATGTACCAAGACTTCTGGCTGCTCACCCTGCCCCTTTAGATCTGAGGCATCCTAACCCTGACACCTGGGAAGCAATATACCATCTGAGTATCTCTATGTGCCCACAGAATCTTGTCTCTGTTGTTCAGACTATGAATCTCCTATCACCACTGCACTCCTCTTCACCTCTCTTCTCTTTGCCAGAGTGAGGTTGAAGGCAACGTCAGACTGCCTTAGGGACTCCAGCTCCAGATCTGTCCTCAGGGTTTACTCCCGAAACCTTTCCCTTGAGTGGGTATGGCAACAAGGCAGCGGAGGTTTGAAATCAGAATTTTCCCTCTCTTAGATGGACTGCCTTCCCAGGCTGACAAGCTCTATCTACCCAAATTATCACCCTCAACAGTATCCAAAATGGTCTACTTACTGAGGGGAATATTATTATTATTTCTATTTGTATTTGCATAGTTTGTTGTCTTTTGCACTCTGTTGAATGCCCAAGTTGGTGAGGTCTTTCATTGATTCTATTATAGTTATTATTCCATTATGGGTATATTGATTATGCCCACAAGGAAATTAATCTCAGGGTTGTATATGGTGATACATATGTACTTTAATAAAAAATTTAATTTGAACTTCATATGTTGATTTGTTACTACCTTTGATTTGGCCAACGACAGTGGTGTCTGGGGGTCAACTGAACCCAGGTCTCTGGTGCCACTGTTGCAAATTTAATGATACAAGGATATGTGAGCTGGCAAATAGAAAGGAGATCCTAAAGAGCATACAAATATGAATAGACAAATCCACTGAGCAAGAAGTTGACAGAAAGATTAAAAAGTAGGAAACTGAAGTATAAACTTTGGAAGACAGAATGAAAAAATTATTTCAATGGAGTGAAACTACAATGTAAATATGAAGGGATCCAAGGTCCTAAGAAATAAAACGTAAGCAGTCAGCATACCAAAGGAACAATAATTAAGGAGGTTAAAGGAATGCTGGGCTTTATTGCATGCAGCAGGAAGCATCAAAGTAGAAAACCTTTGATGTAGCAAGCAGAATGACAGATACCTCAATTACATGGGAGTCAGGTTTAGGAGAAAACATGGGTGTTGATGCTAAAACTGGATTAGTCAGGATCTGATCGAATGGTGGGGAAGGCATGAAGGGATGATGGACTGATTCTTGTTGTTTCTTATATTAAGGAAAATGAGGTCAGGGCAAAAAAGACTGGCTTTTCCAAAGATCCACAAATACTTAAATTTAAGCTGTAGTTCAAAAGAAAAATCTGGAATCTGCTGCCTATTTCACGTGAAACTATTCCCAACGAATGGTTTATCATTGTGTGGCATCTGATACCAGTTCAATGAGAAGTCACATATCTTAAATGTTTCTCTTGAAAGTAAAATATAAAATCAACCGACCTTCACAAATACAGCATAGACAGCCATAGCAGATGAGCACTGGGAGACCAAGTCTATGAGCACATCGAGTGAGATATCCACCTCTGCAGTGAAACCACTGCAAACATGTGTCACCAGCGCACCAACAACCTCCTGTACAGATGTAATCACAACTGCGTTCTTATTCTAAAATAGCTTGAATGTTAATACACACATGTAATGAACATTAGAAATAAAAACAGAAAATCCTAGTTTTTTTTTAAAAAGATCAAACTGCAATCTCATGAAATACATTTGTCCTAAAACATTAACTGCTTCTTGCCTGTCCAAGGGACTAGTACTTTCTTGAGTATCATTTCAGATTTCCAGTATCCACAGGATTATGTTCTTATTATATCTTGGTTCTTCACACAGAATCAGCTTTGTTACCACTGACATTTGTCATAAATTCTGTTGTTTTGCTGTAGCTGTACAATGCAATACACTGAAATACTTTATATATCACAATATATAAAAAAATAAACAAGCAGCGCAACAAGAGAGCAAATAGAAAGGTGATGTTCATGGACAGTTCAGAAATCTGCTGGAGGAGAGGAAGTAACTGTCTAGAGTCATATGTGGTTAAGACTACACAAGGGTGATAGATTTTATTCCCAAACAGTGAGTGAAACATACAGAGTTTTATTTCAATCTTCAAAAGGTGATATCGCAAGAAGGTGGCATCCACTATGAAGGACCATCACCATCCAAAATATGCTCTCTTCTCATTGCTACCATCAAGGAGGTACAGAAACCAGAAAATGCACACTCAAAGCTTTAGGAATAACTTCTTCCTCTCTGCCATCAGGAAAAGTCCATGATCATTACCTCACTATTTTGTTCTTCTTGCATTATTTATTTTTTATATAATCTTACTGTAATTTTTAGTAATGTTTTTATATACTGCATTATGCTGGTGCAAAACAACTTTCATGACATGTCAGTGATAATAACCATGATTCTACTTCTGGTTAAGATTACACAATGCTATTTTTTTTTCATTTAACTTATTTTGTGAAAGTAAATTGACTTTAAATTCCCCAACTGCAACGATGGGATTTAAACTAAAATCTGTGGTTAAATAGTCCAAGCCTTGAATTACTGCTTTACCAACTTACCATTTTATCACTGTTAACAGGCATAAGAAAATAACTACTTAGATGACAAATTTGAAAATCATCATTATACCATACTTTACAAAAAGTCAGCTTTTCATTAAAAAAAAACAAAAAAAGCTCTTCTCTTACCTGCTGACAGTAGGAATCAAACATCATAAAGGCATGTTTATATATCTGACTTCCAAACGACACAACACTCACATCTGGGGATCTCAACAGAGTTTGAGCCAAGGACAACACAGAAGGAAAGTATTCACGGACAACCTGGAATAAAATAATAGGATTTTTATTGAAGAGTAGAGTGATTTTTTTTCTACAATAGGGTGATTCACAATGCTGAACACAAAATATTTAGTGAACCTATTGCACAGTGAAGTCTTACTTCAAGAAGCGGTTAGCCTTTGGCAATAATAGACTGTGCAATATTATATTTAATTATCTATGTGGGAAGTGTTTTTTGCATGAAGAAGTGGAATAGCCCTTAACTCCTGGTGGAGCCATTGGGGCGCCGATCTTTTTGGTGATTGCTCATTATATGGCGCGTCTTTAGCTTTTATTTTTACGAGGTCAAGTTGCTAGCTCGACGCTCAACCCAGCACAGATGGAAAGTGTGCAAGGGAGCCGGCCAGATTCGATCTCAGGACCACTCGCCCCGGAGTCCAGCGCTGATGCCACTACGCCACCAGCCACCTTACTTTGCATTAAGCATTGCCAAAATAATCAAAAAATAACTTACTGTGGAAAACAAATTGTTACGAATGTGCCACAACTCTGAGGGGCCGAAGGGTACAAAGTCACCCCCTCCTTTTTGAGAATCGCAAGATCGCTATTAATTCGGGTCTGGGACCCAGGAAATGAGAGAGAATCCACGTTTGGAATGTGTCCTGGCCTCAGCGAAACAAAACCATTGATAACGGCTATTGTCTCTTGGAGACGGAATTGTATATTGAGTACTGTACTATTCATTGAAGCCCCTCAGGGGACGACCAGAGTGGGCTGGTTGAGGGATTGCATCATCCCAACCTGATTGACATCTGAGACCCCATGAGTAAGGATAAAAGAGGGTCTGGGGAACAACCCCTTTAGACACACCAGGAGAAATGCTAGAAATCCTGTGTCAGCGTTTAATAGCGACAGCCGGTGGGGGGCTCGTGTGCGTCCTTCCCTTGCCTGGGATTGGCGGGCTTGCCACGGAAGAATGACTTAGCTAAAGGAGAGGCCACAAGTGAATGACCACACCAACGAGACTCTGACGGATCGAAATCATAAAAGGAAAGCCAGCAAGTTTTCTCAACATCTCTCTCTCCAACTATTGCAAACCCAGTGGTCCCCAAAGGCTGCAGCCTGCATGAACTGAGTGACTTTTATATTTCCATCGGACATTACATTATCCCCTAGACAACGATAGAGCTTATTTCTTATTATTATTATATCCGCACTTTTAGATTTAGTATTGACGAGGTATATTATCTGTACTGTTACGTACCCCGTAACTGGGTCACTTACCAGCAAAGATAGAGAGGTCTGTTGAAGTCTGATGGTACTATTTTTAACAGTATTTATTGATAAAAATACACAAAAACAATATCAATGCAAACATACAGATAATATACGTTGTCAATACTAAAATCTAAAAGTGCGGGTATAATAATAATCAATAAGAAATAGCTCTATCGTTATCTTGGGGATAATGTATTGTCCGATGGAAATATAAAAGTCACTCAAGTTCATTCAAGCTGCAGCTTTTTGGTTGGAGAGAAAGACGGAGGTTTAACTTGCCCATTCTTTTTATGATGTCAATCCTTCAAGAGTCGTTGGGGACTGACTTCCCCTTTGTAGTTGGCTACAGCCATGCTTCCATGGTAAAGGCCCACCAATTCCGAGGCAAATGGAAAAGGACGCACGTGGGCTTTTCCACCGGCTTTCGCTATTACGCTGTTACAGGAGTTCTAGCATTTCTTCTGGTGCGTCTGAAGGGGCTGTTCCCCAGACCCTCTTTTATTCTGACTCACAGGGTCTCAGATGTCAATCAGGTTGGGATGATGCAATCCCTCCACCAACCCTCCTCGGTTCATTGCCTGGGGGCTTCGATGAATCGTATAGTATTCAATACACAATTCCATTTCCAAGAGACAATAGCCGTTATCAATGGTTCTGTAGCGGTGTGCTACACGCAGCGCTAAAATTACGACATGGAGTCGGTAACTGCAGTCGAAGGAAAAAAACTTTATTCGAAATCTTCAGCCTCACTTTTAAGCCTCCCTCAACCTGCCCCCCATGGCGCAGAGGCTCCAAAGCTCTGTGCTCGCAAACCCCCGTAGGCTATCTAATTGTGAGTCGGTTCGGATGTGCCAGGAAATGGGTCGCCACATAACCCCCCCCCCCCACAGAACCGGCGATACACCCCCCAATGTCCACAGTCTGGGCCAGAACCTGCTTGGGAGGTCGGCCTCTGCGCCGAGGTGCCGGAAACTCGGCCGGTTGCGCCAGGTCCACATGGGCCGGTTTGAGGCGGTCCACCGTGAAAACCTCCTCTTTCCCCCCAATGTCCAGCACGAACGTGGACCCGTTGTTCCGGAGCACCATAAACGGCCCCTCGTATGGCCGCTGCAGTGGTGGCCGATGCCCGCCCCTTCGTACAAACACAAACTTACAGTTCTGTAGGTCTTTGGGTACGCAGGTCGGGTGCCGCCCGTGCTGTGAAGTGGGTATGGGGGCCAGGTTACCGAGCTTCTCGCGTAGTCTGCCCAGGACTGCTGCGGGATCTTCCTCTTGCCCCCTTGGGGCTGGTAGGAACTCCCCGGGGACGACCAGGGGCACGCCGTATACCAACTCGGCCGACGAGGCGTGCAGGTCGTCCTTGGGCGCTGTGCGGATGCCGAGTAGGACCCAGGGAAGCTCGTCCGCCCAGTTGGCTCCTCGCAGGCGGGCCATGAGGGCCGACTTCAGGTGACGGTGGAAACGCTCCACTAGCCCGTTCGACTGTGGGTGGTAGGCAGTGGTGTGGTGCAGCTGAGTCCCCAAAAGGCTGGCCATAGCTGACCACAGGCTGGAGGTGAACTGGGCGCCTCTGTCGGAGGTAATGTGGGCTGGTACACCAAAGCGAGATATCCAGGTGGCGATCAGGGCTCGGGTGCAAGATTCGGAGGTGGTGTCGGTGAGCGGGACCGCCTCTGGCCATCCTGTGAACCGGTCCACAATAGTCAGGAGGTGCCACGCTCTGCGCGACACTGGCAGGGGGCCCACAATATCCACATGAATGTGGTCGAAACGCCGGTGGGCGGGATGGAACTGCTGCGGTGGGGCTTTGGTGTGCCGCTGCACCTTGGCCGTCTGGCAGTGCATGCACGTTTTGGCCCATTCACTGACCTGTTTGCGGAGTCCGTGCCAAACGAACCTGCTGGAAACCATCCGGACAGTTGTCCGGATGGAGGGATGCGCCAAGTTATGAATGGAGTCAAAAACGCGGCGCCGCCAGGCTGTCGGGACGACGGGACGGGGCTGGCCGGTGGCGACGTCACAGAGTAGGGTCCTCTCACCTGGGCCCACGGGGAGGTCCTGGAGCTGCAAACCGGAGACTGCGGTTCTGTAACTCGGAATCTCCTCATCTGCCTGCTGCGCCTCTGCCAGTGCCTCAAAGTCTACCCCTTGGGAAAGGGCATGAACGGTAGGGCGAGAGAGCACATCCGCCACGACATTGTCCTTACCCGAGACGTGCCGGACATCCGTCGTGTATTCAGAGATGTAGGACAGGTGGCGTTGCTGGCGGGACGACCAGGGGTCGGAAGCTTTCGTAAACGCAAAGGTAAGCGGTTTGTGGTCCGTGAACGCGGTGAAGGGCCGACCTTCTAGGAAGTACCTGAAATGCCGGATTGCCAGGTAGAGCGCCAACAGTTCCCGGTCGAAAGCACTGTATTTGAGCTCGGGTGGTCGCAGGTGTTTGCTGAAAAACGCCAGGGGTTGCCAGCGACCTGCGATGAGTTGCTCCAGCACCCCACCGACTGCCGTGTTTGATGCATCCACTGTGAGGGCGGTAGGGGCGTCCATTCTGGGATGTACTAGCATCGCGGCGTCCGCCAAAGCTTCCTTCGTTTGAACGAAAGCGGCGGCGGACTCCTCGTCCCAGGTAATGTCCTTGCTCGGACCCGACATCAGGGCGAACAGGGGGCGCATGATCCGGGCAGCTGAAGGGAGGAAGCGGCGGTAGAAATTGACCATACCTACGAATTCCTGAAGGCCTTTGATCGTGGTAGGTCGGGGAAAGAGGCGGACCGCATCTACCTTAGCGGGCAGAGGGGTTGCCCCGTCTTTAGTAATCCTGTGGCCCAGGAAGTCAATGGTATCAAGTCCGAACTGGCATTTGGCGGGGTTGATTGTAAGACCGTACTCACTCAGTCGGGCGCAGAGTTGACGGAGGTGGGACAGATGCTCCTGATGACTGCTGCTGGCTATGAGGATGTCATCCAAATAGATGAACGCGAAGTCCAGGTCCCGTCCCACCGCGTCCATTAAGGAACTTGAAAAGGCCAAACGGGGTGATAAGAGCCGTTTTGGGGACGTCGTCAGGATGCATCGGGATTTGATGGTACCCTCGGACGAGGTCTACCTTGGAGAAGATCCGTGCGCCGTGCAGGTTTGCTGCAAAGTCCTGAATGTGCGGCACAGGGTAGCGGTCCGGTGTGGTAGCCTCGTTCAGCCTGCGGTAGTCGCCGCACGGTTTCCAGCCCCCCGTCGCTTTGGGCACCATGTGCAGGGGGGAGGCCCATGGGCTGTCGGACCGCCGGATGATCCCCAATTCCTCCATCCTCTGGAACTCCTCCTTCGCCAGTCGGAGCTTGTCCGGGGGAAGCCGCCGAGCGCGGGCGTGGAGAGGTGGTCCCTGGGCCGGGATGTGGTGCTGTACGCCGTGCCTGGGCATGGCCGCGGTGAACTGCGGTGCCAGAACCGATGGGAAATCCGCCAGGACCCTGGTGAAGTCGTTGTCGGACACCGTGATGGAGCCGAGGTGAGGGGCTGGCAACTGGGCTGCACCCAGGGAGAACGTCTGAAAGGTCTCGGCGTGGACCAGTCTCTTCCTGGGCAGGTCGACCAGTAGGCTGTGAGCCCGCAAAAAATCCGCACCCAGAAGCGGTTGGGCTACGGCGGCCAGAGTGAAGTCCCACGTGAACTGGCTGGAGCCGAACTGTAGCTGCACCTGACAGGTGCCATAGGTCCTTACTGTGCTGCCATTCACGGCCCTCAGGAAGGGACCCGGTGCTCTGCTGCGGGTGTCGTAACTCGTCGGAGGTAAAACGCTGATCTCAGCCCCAGTATCGACCAAAAACCGGCCCCCGACCTTCTATCCCACACATACAGGAGGCTATCCCGATGGCCAGCCGCCGTAGCCATCAGCGGCGGCTGGCCCTGGCGTTTCCCGGGAACTTGCAGGGCGGGCGACAACGGCGGGCTTCTGCGCCCCACCGCTGGTGGTAGAAGCACCAGTGTTCATTGGGCCGGGGGTTGGCGGGCTCTGCGGCCGGGCCTGGACTGGTTTGCTGCCGGGAGCGTGGCTGGGAGATCTGTGCAATGGACGCCCCGCTCACCTTTTTGGCGTTCCACAGCAAGTCCGCCCGGGCTGCCACCTTCCGGGGGTCACTGAAATCTGCGTCGGACAGCAGCAGGCGTATGTCCTCGGGCAGCTGCTCCAGGAATGCCTGCTCAAACATGAGGGAGGGTGTGTGTCCGTCGGCGAGAGACAACATCTCATTCATTAAAGCCGATGGAGGTCTGTCTCCCAAGCCATCCAGGTGCAGTAAACGGGCAGCCCGCTCGCGCCGTGAGAGTCCGAAAGTCCTGAGGAGCAGGGCTTTGAATTCCGTGTACTTGCCGTCTGCCGGGGGCGACTGCACGAACTCCGCGACCTGGGCCGCTGTGTCCTGGTCGAGGGAGCTCACCACGTAGTAGTAGCGGGTGTCTTCTGAGGTGATCTGGCGAACGTGGAATTGGGCTTCGGCCTGCTGGAACCATAGGTTCGGGCGCTGTGTCCAGAAACCCGGCAGTTTCAACGAAACCGCATGAACAGAGGCGGCGTCGGTCATTTCTGGTCCAAAAATCGTTTGGACTGTTGGGGTCACCAATTGAAGCGGTGTGCTACACGCAGCGCTAAAATTACGACACGGAGTCGGTAACTGCAGTTGAAGGAAAAAAACTTTATTCGAAATCTTCAGCCTCACTTTTAAGCCTCCCTCAACCTGCCCCCCATGGCGCAGAGGCTCCAAAGCTCTGTGCTCGCAAACCCCCGTAGGCTATCTAATTGTGAGTCGGTTCGGATGTGCCAGGAAATGGGTCGCCACAGTTCCGCCTTTCAGAGGCCAGGACACATTCCAAACTCTTTGTGGATTCTGCATGTCTTTCTCTCATTTCCTGGTCTCCTGACCTGACTTAATAGTGATCTTGCGATTCTCAAAAAGGAGGGGGCCACGGATGTAACAGTATATTGGCATTGATATCATTTTTGTGTATTTTTACTAATAAATACTGTTAAAAATAGTACCATCAGACTTCAACGGACCTCTCTATCTTTGCTGGTAAGTGACCCAGTTCTGGGGTTCATAACAAAATAAAACATGGAAATTCAAGCAACACACACAAAATGCTGGTGGAACGCAGCAGGCCAGGCAGCATCTATAGGGAGAAGCAATGTCGACGTTTCGGGCCGAGACCCTTCATCAGGACATAGATGCTGCCTGGCCTGCTGCGTTCCACCAGCATTTTGTGTGTGTTGCTCAAAACAGCAGATGCTGTAATTTGATACAAAAGCAGAAATGCTGTGAGAGTTAAGCAGCATCTGTGCAAAGCAAAACCAGTCAATGTTTTAAGTAGGCAACTCCTTCCTCAGAAGTGGGGGAGGACAAAGGGTGCAAACAAGAGAAAATCTGCAGATGCCAGAAATCCAAGAAACACACACAAAATGCTGGTGAAACTCAGCAGCCCAGGCAGCATCCATGGAAAAAAGTAATGTCAATGTTTCGGGCCAGAACCTTCGGCATTTTGGAATGGAATGGGAAGTGGAATTAAAATGGATCTCCCATTGGCCACCCATTTTAATTCCACTTCCCCTTCCCATTCTGCTAAAGTCATTCCATTGCCTCTTCTACTGTCATGATGAGGCCACACTCAAGTTGGAAGAGCAACACCTTATATTCTGTTTGGGTAGCCTCTAACCTGATGGCATGAACATCGATTTCTCAAACTTCTTCCTTGCTTCACACACAAAATGCTGGAGGAATTTAGCAAGCCAGGCAGCATCTATGGAATAAAGTACAGATCCAAAGGGTCTTGGCCAAAATGTCAACTGTTTACTCTTTTCTATAGATGCTGCCTCGCCTGCTGAGTTCCTCCAACATTTTGTGTGTGTTGCTTTGATTTCCAGCATCTAGTTTCTCTTATTTATCTCTTTGGCTGCCCATTGCCTCTCTCTGGTCCTCCTCTCCCATTTCGTTTCTTCCATTTCGGCCTTCTGTTCTCTCCTCTGGACTGCCCTTTCTCCAGACCGGTATCTCTTTCACCAATCAACTTTTCAGCTCTTTATTTCATCCCTCTCCCTCCCAGTTTCATTTATCACCTAGAGTTTCTCACTCCCTTTCCCCCACCTTTTAAAGCTACTCCTCATCTTTTTTACTCAGTCCTGCCATAGGGTCTCAGCCCAAAACATCGACCGTACTTCTTTTTCCCATAGATACTGCCTGACCTGCTGAGTTCCTCCAGCATTTTGTGAGGCTAGAGGGTTTATATTTTTCAAAGCAGAGGTGTCAGAGGGTGCAAAGGAATGAAGTGTAAGATTATACAAGATCATAAAACCAAGAGATATAGGAGCAGAATTAGGCCACTTAACCTCCGCCATTTCATCATAGCTGATCCATTTCCTTCTCAGCCCCAACCTTTTCCTTTCTCCCGTAATCCTTCATGCTCTGAGTAATTAAGAATATATCAACCTCGGCCTTAAATATACCCAATGATTTGGCCTCCGCAGCTGCCAATCTCTTAGTCTGATAGGTTCATGGTAACCTGCCAGGTAACAGATTCCACAGATTTACCACTCTCTGGCTAAATAAATCCCTCCTCATCTCCATTCTAAATAGACATTGCTTTATTGTGAGGCTGTGTCCTCTGGTCCTAGACTCCCCCACCATAGGAAACATCATATCCATATCCCCTCTTATCAAGACCTTTCAATATTTGATAGGTTTATTTTAGAAAAGTGTTGCAAAAAAGCTGCAAAAGATAAAAAGGTGGTTGTAGACACATTATACAAAAACTGAAATCTGGAGCTGGCTTAAACAAAACAATATTAATTGAATATTTCAGCTGGAGATTTAAGACTTTTGACATCAGAGAAAGTGAAACTCCTGCAGATGACTGAGGATACTAACCAGAGCATGACTCCGGAATGCAACCTGCAAAAGCCGATCCCTGATAAGGCCCAGGCGAATCTTGCTGCGTAACAGCTTCTCTACTTGTTTCTTGCTATTGTTTGTCCCAGCTGTATGGAGGATCAGGAGAACTAAAAAATCTATTACCTTCAGATGGAAATTAAAAACACAAGCAAAACTAGTGAGATTTTACCATTAACAGCAAAAAAAAGTAATCAATTTACATTCTCTCCAAGAACAGCAAGCAACAAATATTCTCCCAACAACAGAATCCAATGAGTGCAACAAAATATAGTAATTCTTGTTAGTTAAATGAAGTAGATATTAAGCTTTCACCAAAAGAACTGCAAGCAATCGAGGGTGGAATTCTCAATACGAGGGGTGATTGATAAGTTCGTGGCTTAAGGTAGAAGGAGTCAATTTTAGAAAACCTGGCACATTTATTTTTCAACATAGTCCCCCTCCTACATTTACACACTTAGTCCAGCAGTTGTGGAGCAAACGGATCTTGGACCTCCAGAAAGAATCCACAGATGGGTGATTGATAAGTTCGTGGCCTACAGTAGAAGGAGATGAGTTATACAGCTCTCATTACATGCACATGCAGGTCAACACTTTGAGTTATTATGCAGAAAGTTTGAAGTTAATAATGCATCTCCTTCTACCATAGGTCATGAACTTATCAATCACCCCTCGTATATTGAGAGATGATGTGATATTGAATATACAGCCTGGAAGGGTGGTGGAATCAGACCCAGTAATAATTTTCTAATACTGAAATATGCAAAAATTTCAATGCTATGGGAAAAGAGTAGAGAAACATTTGTTTCTTCCAACATTGATGTAGCATCTGTATGATCCATTGCAGCATCTCCTAAGCAGATGGTTTCAATACTTAGAATAACAGTGGCAGCAGAACCACTACTCCTGCTGTCACTTCTCTTACCGATTCACATCTTATTCTGATTTAAGACAGTGATACACAAATGCTGCAGCAAAATCCTGTAGCTCTGAACTAACTCCACAACCTATGGACTCACTTTCAAAGACTCTACACCCCACAGTTTCAGTATTTATCTATTATTTATTTGCATTTACACAAATTGGCTTATTTAGCATATTGGTTGATTGTCAGCCTTTGCGTTTGTTTTTTTTTATTGATTCTATTGTATTTCTTTATTTTCTTGTAAGTACCTACAAGAAAATGAATCTCAAGGTAGTATATGGTGACATATATGTACTTCGATAATAAATTTACTTTGAAACAATTAGGAGGTAAAACTTGCAATGATTAGAGTGGTAACTCACCACTGATACCAGACGACAAATAATCAGTTTTTTTTAAGCAATGCTCATATTCTATGTGCTTTCAAGAAGAACCTCTACATTTTCTTGACATTGAATTTTGAAAGACTATGACTAATATTTTGATCTCTCTAAGTTCCTGTTGCTAGAATTAAAAATGAAATGAATGCAGGGAAAATTTGACTGCTTGGTGGTAGTCCATCAGACTCTGTTTCTGTGCAGAAGCCATCACCCTTTCCAGTAGGGAAATACAGCTAATTAATATTCTCCCCATTCTACATGTAAAGAGGGTTTCTTCTTTTTTGTTAACTAGCAGGAATGCTAATTTACTGATAACGAGAATGGTATTCCTTTGTAAACCAAATGGGGATTAATGTTCTTTCTTCTGAGTCTGTAAGCTTTTGTTGATGGGCTTTTGGGCAGATCGGCGCGAGGGGGTCGAGAGAGAGGACGCAATGCTCTAAGCTGGGCGAGGATCGGACCCCAAAGGGGGGT
Organism: Hypanus sabinus; assembly: GCF_030144855.1. Classification (NCBI taxonomy): domain Eukaryota; kingdom Metazoa; phylum Chordata; class Chondrichthyes; order Myliobatiformes; family Dasyatidae; genus Hypanus; species Hypanus sabinus. Next base: position 62,087,152 of record NC_082706.1, on the reverse strand, counting down.
CCGAGGCCGGGAGATTCTCCGAGGGGGGGGGGATAAAGCTAGATGTGCTTGGTTGACCACTCGGAGGGTCCTGAGCTGTTTGGAGAGTCGAGGAGTTTGGAGGGTCCTGAGCTGCGAGTCGAGGAGTTTGGAGGGTCCTGAGCTGCGAGTCGAGGAGTTCGGAGGGGATCGAATGGTGGCCAGAAGACTTCAGAAATTGAGCTCCAATGGTTGTGCACGAAGTGGTTTGGACTTTGATAAGTTTGGCGCCTTTTCTTTAATTTTCTCTTCATATATACTGTATCGTTATTAATCACTTAGTTATAGTAACCTTTATAAATTGTACTCATTTAATCGCATATGGTGTACTGTCTGTTTTTGGGTGAGGCGGGGACATCACACAGCATCCACACCAGCTGATTACCCAGTTTGGCGGGGCCGAAGGCTGCTCCCCCTAGACGAAACGAGCTGAGCGAGCCTGAGGCGACCCAGGGGGTTACATACAAATGAGTTATGTTCTATCAGAATTTTACTTTGATTAATTTGCCATTATTTTTGTAAATTACATACAATTCTAGCTCCTCATTTGTTTGGAACCCTTTTACAACCCCTTTATGTAAAAGGAAAGTCCAACTTGATGATTATTGGCAGGTTAAATGCTAAAATTAAAGAGTTATGTTCTGGCTCTTATGGGGTGCTTCCTCATTTGAGTACATTAGGCCGATGCACTGAAACATAGGACAAAGTAGAAAGATAGTAAAGGAAATTAGTTACCTTGTACTCAGCAGCAGAATCTACGTTTTCAATTGCCTGCAAGAAGATAGGAACAGAAATCAGTCAAAGCCTTTATAACTTTTGTTACTGATTATCACAAGCACATTACGTAGGTTGATACTAACATCACTGAAACAAATTATCTGGATAATGTATTGCTGTCTTGATATTTATTCTTTCGCTCCGACTGCCCATCTTGCTTCCTCTGTTACAATGACAACTTTTCAAATGTCCTACATTGGATATAGGTGGCTTTGGCTTGTTTTCTGCTTAAAGGCTCTATAATAACAGAACCTTTGCAAGCCTTCCTCATTAGTCAGGTTGGCTACAGCTTGAGTTAAAAATAAAAGTGATTGAAGTTCCATATGATAAAACTCATCTGCGGCAAGCAACCAGTTTAATTTTAGGAATTATGCAGAACTTAAGCTTTATAAGGTATTGGCACTTGGAGTATCGTGAACAGTTTTGAACCCCTTATCAAAGAAAGGATGTGCTGGAACTAGAGAGATTTTAGAAGAGGTTAGTAAAAATGACCCTAGCTAAAGGTTAACGTATGAGGAGCACTTGATGGGTGGGCCTGTACTCGCTGGAAATAAGAGAATGGGGGGGGGGGGGAAATCCCATTGAAACCTATGGAATATTGAAAGGTCTAGATAGAGTGCACATGGAGGGGATGCTTCTTATAATGAGGGAGTCTACAACTACAGGGCACAGCCTCAGAATACATCTTCAGAACAGTGATGAGGAGGAATTTATTTAGCCAGAGGGTGTTGAATCTGTGAAATTCATTGCCACAGACGGCTGGGCATATTTACTGCAGAGGTTGATAATCAAGATCTTAAGGACTTCAAAGGTTATGGTGATCAGGCAGTAGAATCAGCCATGATGGATTGGTGGAGCAGACTTGATGGGCCAAGTGGCCTAATTCTGCTCCTATGTCTTATCTTCTCAAGTGGAGTAAGGAGAAGTACACTAATAAGCCTCAGAGGCAAAACTGGCCAGTGCCATAAGCACATATGTTAATCAAAATTAAGAAAATGCTTTCATGGATCCCCACTGTGAATAAGATTAGATCTTCATTTTTTTCAACAACCAGTCACCACCAATGATCTCAAGTGCACGGTCATTTGAACAAGAGAGAAGCTGGAAGCCTAGCAAATATAGCACGTGGAGTCGATATCTTATCAGAAAGGTATAAGCTGATTGGAAATAGTAAAAAAAAGCTTCTAGTTTCTATTTATATTCTACTCTGCCAAAATTCTTATAACCATTATATTACGGATAATTCTCCCACAATTACAAAATGAAGATCAATATCTAATGAGCTTCAGGAATAAATGTATTAATGTACATCTATAGAACATTTTATGTTTGATTTTTAAAATTAAGCCTTAATGTTGCTATCTTTATTAAATGTTGCAGTTGACATTAGTTTTGAAAGGTGCAATATGAATATTATTACACCTAGTTGCAGATGTTTGCAATGTGGTGAATCTTTGAAACTCTGCCCTGGAAGGCTGTGAAGGCTAGATCTTTGGAAATATTTTAAATGGAGCATGTAAGTAAGATTGGTAAACTGAAGCCTGGAGAAGATCAGCCACGATCCTTTTGAATTGAAGGGATAGGAAGCAGTGAATCCAAGATGCTGGTGAAAAAATAAGGGAACATCTCGGACATCTTAAAGTTACTGTTTGATTGCTAACTTTAGAGTCATGAAACAAGTTTTACCAAAGATAAACCAAGTGTGTTTTACAAAAAGGAAGTACAGCTTACTACCTGCTTTTGGAGTCAGTGTTTAATATAAAAGGTTTAAGGAAATAAGTGATAACAATGGCAGTGATTAAAATAATTATACTGCATTTATTGCCTGGGATAATAAACAGAGTGATTAGTTTAGTATGGTAGGAAGATCTATTTATTGCAGTACGGGGACAATACGATCCATTTTAATGATGATAAAAGCATTTATATCAGTAAGTCTTTTCCAAGATAAGCAACTCTGAAGCAAATGATATACATGAATAAAGTAACTTCGAAATATTATCAGGTTTTCTCTGTGTACATTAGAGGAAAGCAAAATTGTGTATAAAGATACAATGTTAGCATGGAGTGCATTAATAAAATTAGTTCATTACACTCCACCATCAACTAACTTGTGTTTACTCAGTACACATTGCTATGAACCAAGGAAAGAAAGTTAAAAATAGTCACAGAGCCCAGTATTGGCCTCAATCACTATGGTAGGCCTGTGCAAGACAAGCAGCATCCATGAGGTTCAGAGATGGCTACAATACATAAATACAGAATAACCTTACAGCAAACTATTTTATTACATTAGCCGACTTAATGTTAACCCAATAATAACATATCGGATCACCTTAATCCAAGCTTCAGCAGTCACTTTTTGAAACCGTACAGCAGCCTTGATAACATCAAACATAATCACAACACAGTCATGACCGCTGTTTTTCTGGTTCACTGAGGTCCTAAATACAAAATCAGAACATTAAACAGCATTTGTTGTCATTGAGTAAAACTGTCTCTACAGAGAGCAAAATCAGAATCATACAGCATTATTACAAGCCATTCTCCCCACCATATCTACAATGATCAATGGGCACCCATTCACAATCTTCTATGCCTGGGCAACTCAAGTACTCACCTTGACATTTCACTCGTGTCTCTGGTTCCACCACACTCTCCAGCAGTGTACTGCAGTTACTCTACATTCTGGGTGGAAAAAAAGACCCCCTCATCCTCTCTAAATCTCTTTCCCATTAATGTATTTCTATGCTGCCTAGTTTTATGTAATTCTATATTATCTAGTTTCCATATTCCCTAGGCAAAAAAAGCACAACAGTGCCTCTTTCATCTCAGACGGTTGAGGAAGTTTGGTATGGGCCCCTAAATCCTAAGAACTTTCTACAGGGATACAATTGAAAGCATCCTGACTGGCTGCATCACTGCCTGGTATGGGAACTGTAACGTCCTTTAATCGCAGGATTCTGCAGAGAGTGGACTGGGCAGCCCAGCACATTCTGTAGTTGTGGACTTCCCATGATTCAGAACATTTACAAAGACAGGTGTGAAAAAAAGGGCCTGAAGGACCATTGGAGGCCCGAGTCACCTCAACCACAATCTATTCCAGCTGCTACCATCCAGGAAATGGTACCGCCGCATAAATGCAGGACCAACAGGCTCCGGAACAACTTCTTCCACCAGCCCATCAGACTGATTAACTCACGCGGAGTTGAGTATATTTTTATGCTACGTTGACTGTTCTATTTGTTATAAATTACTATGATTGCACATTTTGACAGATGTAACATAAAGATTTTACTCATGTATGTGAAGGATGTAAGAAATAAAGTACCTACCTCTAATGGAAAATGGTTGCCTAGTTTTCACTTATAATTAGTTAGTTCCACTAAAAACAATACATCTACAGAATATGTGCTCAGCCATATTGTATTAGAGACTTGCAGTTAGATGGCACATTTCACAGTCTCAGTAGTTTTGACTCATACCCACCGATTTAATGTAGAAAACACAGCAGCTAATCTTTACAGTCTAATAAGGCATTTGTTTTATTATGGGATGTTGACTGAAAGATAAATATTGCTCACAAGACCAAGATCAATGTTCTTTGAGTCAGTGTCATGTGACCCTTTGGCATTGAATTGTCAGCCTTATTCATGACCTCAGGACTAAAGTGACAGGCAAACTCACAGCCTGTTTTTGTTTAAACTACCAACTGAGGCTTAGTTGTCAACTAAACCTCAGTTGGTAGTTTAAACAAGAACAGCCAGTGGGTACTTGATATATTTCCTTTGGCTCCTAACTCAAAAAAGCTGTTAATAATGTTAAACAAGTTTTCCCACCAGCTGTACAGATTAAGGTTTTTTTTAAATAAGCTGACACCTTGGAAATTAAAGATGTGGATATTCCTACTCAAAATGAGGCACAATCTACTTTAATCTCTTATCTGCTCAGCAGGTGAATACAAATATTACAATCATGATGTTCAAGGGCTATTAAAATCCATAGTTATTTCATATAATTGTTGACAACCCAGCTTCTCCACTCTCACCTGTAACTAAAATTTGATTCCTAGAAGCATCCTAGTAGGTATCTTTTAAAATCAGAGTTGGACACAATATTCCCACTTCTGCAAAACCTGTGATTTTTGTTAAAGTTTCAACATAATGTCTCATGGCTCAATTTGTGAATCCTAGGATCATTAACATATCAAAATAGCAATTTCCTTGACCTCCAGGAAACACCACTATTTACTTTTCCCAGATTGAAAAACAACCGTATATCACTAATCTCTAATATCACTGCCAAATCTGGAGTTTATAGTGAACAAGACACAAAAAATGCTGAAGGAACTCAGTAAGTCAGGCCACGGAAGGGAATAAACAAATGACGTTTGAGGTTGACGCCATAAGACCAAGCTTGTGGAGTGGGACTTGATCAAGCATCTTCTGAAACTCCGAGTGGACAAAACTTACTGTTTTCTCATCAACATTCACATTACCTCATCAAAAAATGTAATTACCCAAACCGCATCTGTTTTTAATACATTTGTGCTGTCTCTCTATTACTTCAAACTTCTCTAATGTCCCTAATTAATTTTCCACAACTATTGTTCCTATAAACATTCTCAAACTGAACAGCTTAGATTTGATGTGAATTTCCTTATAGGGCACCACATTTGCCATTTTCCAGCCCTTTGGATTCTTCTTTATACAGAATATTGGAAGATTACAACAAGCTTCTCTACTACTTCCATTGGTGATTTGTGAATTTAAACATAGCCAGTTTGTCAAATATACCAACTTACACCCCATCCTTTATGTCTACTCTTTCTATTGTGATGTTGGCAGCATTATTTTCCTCCATAAGGATTGTTACAAAATGCTTTTAATATTCCTACTAGTACCTCTTCTTCTGTGCACTGATGACTGCTAATCAGCTCCGTCCCTCCTCTTGTACACACTAAAAGACATTCAAATTTCCTTGAATGTTACAGTAACAATCATTCTCTTTTCATTCTTTACTCATCTTATTCTCATTTTCATTCCCTGAGATTAATACCTTCGACTCAATTCTCAATGAAGTCATTCCTCTGACATACATCTAATATTGCCCTATTTTCCTCTCATTATCTTTATCTCCCTTGTCATACAAAGAGCTCCAAGTTTCGTTCTCTTTATGACAATATATCTAAACTGTATCTGGAACACTTGGTCTTTAAAACTCAACGGTGGATCTGTTAATTTCACCTCTCATTTATATATAACATAATGATCTGACGTCATACCATATAGCATTCTGATTCTGTTTGTCCTGACTAGTCTGGAGTTGAGGAGGAAGCACACATGATTCCAATTCTAAACTCCTTCGTAGTTCCCCAATCACCTGTGAAAAAAATATTGCAAGTGTCAATAAGCTAGGTTCAAAACTAAGGTTCTTTCAGAGGGTCTTTGCAGACAAAAACCCAGTTAGAATTGAAGTTTGACAAAAACCAAATAACATACTACACTCGCCCAACATAGTTCTACAGTACATAACCAAATTCTGCAATTACATTTTGCACAAGCATATTTATGGCGTGATGAGTTAAATAACGTTAGCAGCATAAGTGATTTTATATTACAAGAGTGCATTTGATAGTAAATGTGACATTGACTGCACTTACAAAAACAAACAAATTTTTTCTGCTACTTGTGAGCTGTTGCCTGATTCAATAGTCTGTTTATGGCCCATTAATTGCACAAAATAGGGTTAAAACAACTATTTGCATGTCATCAGAAACAATAAAATTGCTATTAAAAATGTTAGACTAAGTTGCAGAAACACGACTAGACATGTGCGCTTCCAAGCCTGCTCTGTATTTCAAAAAGGTTGTTACTGATCCTGTACATCAGCCACCCTATCCCATCTGATCACATACCCTTACACCCCTTTACTGTCCAAAGACCAAGGAGAAGAAACCTTTCACCTCTGTCCAACAGCTAAGCACAATGTTAGACATAATTCCAAAGACTACTTCCAACCAAAAGCCTCTCAACATGCAACAGATCAGACCCTTTCAAAACTGTGTTTCAATGAGATTTCATTTCATTCTTCTGAACTTTACTGATCACATGGCAATATTGTTCAATCTCTTCACCTAGGAGAGCAATAACTCTAATAATCTAGCAAGGATGTAATATTGAAGCTTTATAAAGCACTAGTGAGGTCTTACTTGAAGTACTGTGAGCAGTTTTGGGTCCCTTAAGGACATTTTGATATTGGAGAGGGTTCAGAGGAGGTTCACGAGAATAATTCTGGGAATGAAAACCTTATCATATGAGCAGCGATTGATAGCGCTGGACTTTTACTCGTTGGAATTTTGAAGGAGGGGAATCTCATTGAAACCTATCGAATATTGGAAGGCTGAGATGTGGAGAGGATCTCTCCTATGATGGGAGAGTCCAGGACCAGAAGGCACAGCTGCAGAATAGAGGGCCATTCATTTAAAATGGAGAAGAGGAAGAATTACTTAGCCGGGGGTGATGAATTGGTGGAATTTGGTGCCACAGGTGACTATGGAGGCCAGGTCACTGGGTGTATTTAAAACGGAGGTTGAGATGTTCTTGATTAGTCAGGGTGTGAAAGGTTACGGGGAGAAAACAGGATAATGGGGTTGAGAGGGAAATGGATTAGCCATGATGAAATGGCAGAGCAGACTCCATGTGTCTAATTCCACTGCTGTGCCTTATGGTCTTACTTTATGCTACACTAACTTAAAGGCATGTAATCTTGCATCTGGCTCACTTTCTAGTCCAGAATATGAGCTGGAGACCAGAGTACAAGAGTGTGTGCCACCTGCGGCTGGGGTCTGGTGTGCAGCCAAGACCAGAACATGTACGGGCCAGGTACGAAGTCAGTGCTGGGATTCGGATATGGAACACTAAGGGCAGGATGGCAGCCAGAGCCAGAGTTTGGAGTGCTTAAATATATCCTGTTCACCACAGAAATTAATTATTATACTGAGGAACATGCAAGAAAAATGAAACAAAAACACTTTTGGATATTGACAAGTGTAACACCCTATTATCCAGACAGTTTGCTAGTCCAGCACTACCATAGTCTAATTGGTGTTAGATTATCACTATACATTGTTCCTGAAGGTATGGTAATAAAAGAGCTCAGGCTGAAACAAAGATAAACCCATCTCTACATTCCTCAAATAGAATCCTGTAATTATGCCAAGCAGTTTCATGTTAAAAAGCAAAAATGGCAGCATTATAAGAACCAGCAACACAGCAGCCAAGCTTTCAAATTCCACCCCAATACTCCAAAATCATTATAGTACATCAATAAAATGGAAGTTAGAAGAAATATAAAGACAACTTGTGTTTACTCAATCTCTACAAGAGGTCAGTCAGGTCGTTTATATTCCCAAGGACAGCTGGCAGTCATTCATAGTTGCTGATTTGTATACAAAAATGCATTACAGCTTTGATATACTTTACCTCTGTAGCATCTGCTGCTGTAATTGCATGAAGAATAAACTTGACAACCACAGGAAGATCATCAAGTTTGACCGCAGACAGAGTTGACATGACACTATGACGCACCTGTATTATATATTTTAAAAAATTAAATGACACTGGACAGTGTTTTTCCCCACATACAGTAAAATCCTAATTTACTTTATTTTATGTCATTACACTTGCCTTTAACTTCATATCTTAAATGTGTACATCACCCCAAATTTCAAAATACCAAGACACTGTGAACTATATTGGCCAAGGAATATGAGGTAAATTTGACTAGAAAGTTTCATTTATTCATCTATGACAGTACCTGATATCAGCTGATTCAACAAAGGAGACTGAGGAATGACCTGAGAGACTTATAACATTATGAGAGGACTGATAGGATGGACAGTCAGATTGTTTCCACCGCCACCCCCCCCCAACCCTTAGAGTTGCGGGGCACATGTTAAAGATGGGAGGAGAGAAATTTGAAGATTTATAGGTTAAGTTTTTTCAGAGGATGGTGAATATGTAGAACAAGCTGACAAAGCAGGTGATGGAGGGAGATACAATTTCAATGCTTAAAAGGGAGGTTTAGGGCTAGGAAAGGAATAAGGGAAAACATGCCTAACGTAGACAAATAGGATTAAAGTAGATCAAGAATACTGTCAGCATGGACAGAATAACCAGAAGAATCCATTTCTGTACTATACTCCTTTGTGATACTATAATACAGCAAATTCATACTTTGAAGAGTTTGTAATTCTCATTGAGAGCATCCTGAGCAGCTGCATCACTGCCTGGTTCGGAAATTGCACCATCTCGGATCGCAAGACCCTGCAGCGGATAGTGAGGTCAGCTGAGAAGATCATCGGGGTCTCTCTTCCTGCCATCACGGACATTTACACTACACGCTGCACCGCAAAGCGAACTGCATTATGAAGGACCCCACACACCCATCGTCAAACTCTACTCCCTCCTGCTGTCTGGGAAAAGGCACCAAAGCATTCGGGCTCTCATGACCAGACTATGTAAGTTTCTTCTCCCAAGCTATCAGACTGCTCAATACCCAGAGCCTGGACTGACACTTTATTGCCCTAATGTCCTGTTTATTATTTATTGTAATGTCTGCACTGTTTTGTGCACTTCATGCAGTCCTGGGTAAGTCTGTAGTCTAGTCTTTTTTTCTGTTTTTTTATGTAGTTCAGTCTAGTTTTTGTACTGTATCATGCAACACCACGGTCCTGAAAAAACGTTGTCTCATTTTTACTATGTACTGTACCAGCAGTTATGGTTGAAATGACAATAAAAGTGACCTAATTACTGATTATTTACTTGTTTTCAATTAAAATTTTTAAATTTATTGAGATCTAGCCTAATCATGGGACCATTTACAATGATCAATTAACCTAATAACCTGTATGTCCTTGGACTGTGGGAGGAAACCGGAGAACCCGGAAGAAACCCAATTGGTCAAGGCAGAGCATACAAATTCCTGACAGACAGCGGTGTAAAACGAACTCAGGTCACTGGTACTGTAAAGTACTGGGCTAACCACTACGCTACCTTGCCTGAATTCTGCCCTGCAGCTGATGGTAGATGCATTTGTTGAAACGAATTGTGATATCATTGTTTCACAGTCACAAAACAGACAGCTTCCAATAATTTGACAGGTGCAAAATGTTGTACTTGCCCATAGAAAGTCATCTTTAAAATTGGAGTTCAAAAAACAATTTGAGCTTGCTTTCAAAATAAATTTTCCACTCACTTCCAATGAATTGTGTGTCATCACAAGTCAAAAAAGAGAGCAGAAAGCCTTTTATCTCAACCTTCTTGGTCCATCTCTTTCAGAGCCGACAATCAGACCAATCCCCTGCAAATCTTCTCTTCAACATCCCCTCTTCTTAGAAAGTTCTTGGACTTGATTCTATGTCTATTCTTTGGTTCCAGAGAAGACTGACAAGATACTATGGGATCTCAAATTAGGACAGGAGCTCCTTGACAGGACAATGAGAAGGAAGTTTGTGAGGTAGTGCACTCCTTCAAGTCATGTAAGGCTTCCTTACAGTCCTGACAGAAGGTCCCAATGCTAATCGTATGCTTCTTCACCACTACATGAGGTCATGGGCCATGTATGCTTGTAGTAATGGAAATGGTATCAAAAACTCTTGAAAAAAGATGTAACAACTTTGAATAATTAATGCTAATTACATCCTGCAACAGAATTTGGAGTACTGTGTGTATTTCATCCAGTGGCTAAAGAGGTATTTCAATTTTCCACATGACATAGGAGATCCGTTGGCACAAAAAGTCCATGCCAGCTCACAGAGCAATCCTTTTCACCCACGTCCTCTTACTTAATGTACTTACATTCCCATTAACTCCCCCTTGATTCTACCCTTTAAGTATAAACTATGGGTAATTTAGAGTGCTCAATTTTCCTACAAACCCCTACATTGTTTGGATGTGTAAGGAAATTAGAGCACTCAGAATAAGCTACATGTTCACAGGGAGAACGTATAAATGGCACCAGAGGTCAGGATTGAATCCAGGTTGGTGGAGATGTGAGGCAGCAGCTCCATCAACTGGATTTCACTCTTCCCTGAATTACAGTTAATAGTTCAAGACATCCTGCAGTGCAGTGGATACAATCAAGAGAATTGCAAAAAGCACAACAAAACCAGTACACAAAGTCTCTTTCAACCTGTCAATCAAGAGGGACTGAAAATCTGGCTACTGGGAGAAATTCATTGACATTTTGAAGTAAACATCCAATTGTCAAGACCATCGACACGAAAACATCCCACCTCAACCACCAATGAAACATTCACCTATGCAATGTTACTTCTATTCCAAAATTCCCTGTGGCTGGCATCCCATATTCCACTCAACAAAAACTTTTGTTCCTAACCCTTTCTGCCCATATCATGATTTGCACTACCAATCCCATCACCCATCTTTCTGTGACATATCACAATTTAATAAGATCCCAGTTTTAAAATTCTAGTTTTAACTTTCTCTTGCTGAAACATTTTTCATCCCAGCAACCTTGTAAGATCTCTGTATGGCCCATGTTCATTGCTCACCCACTTGAATTCTTGCCTTCGGGTGTCATGACTCTATGTTCTGACATTCCTTCTAAAAGTCTCCCTGCCAGTTAAATTATGAGACCACAAGACATAGGACCAGAATTAGGCTATTCAGCCTATCAAGTCTGCTCCATCATTCAATCATGGTTGATTTAGTTTTCCTCTCAACCCCATTCTCTTGCTTTCTCCCCATAACCTTTGATACCCTTAATAACCTATAGAACATATCAAGCTCCACTTTAAATATTCAAAATGAATATTTTACAGATTCACCACCCTCTGGCTAAAGAAATTCCTCCTTGCCTGTTCTAAAGGGATGTGCCTTCTGGTCCTGGACTCCCCTCCATGTAGAAGGAAATTAGAGCATTCAGAATAAGCTACATCCTCTCCATATCTGTTCTAGAATAGATTAGAAAACCTACAACACAATACAGGCCTTTCGGCCCACAAAGTTGTGTTGAACATGTCCCACCTTATAAATTACCAGGCTTCCCTATAGCCCTCTATTTTTCTATCAAGACTTCTCAAAAATAAATAGGTTTCAATGAGCTCCCCTTCATTCTTCTAAATTCTAATGAGTACATAGTCAGCAGTATCAAATGCTTCTCATACATTAACCTTTGTATTCTTGGGATCATTCTTGTGAACATCCTCTAGACCCTCTTCATCTTTAAGACTTACCCTAAAAACGATGCTTCTATCATATAACTGATATCTCTTTCGGCTTCAGGGGATGACATTCCCCGAAAGCATTTTATGAGATTAAATTTCCTATATAAATGCTTTCCTTTTGATCTTAAAGTTACCACTGAATCTTTATTCACTCACGTTTTCAGGCAAGGAATTCCTGCATAAAAATTTTCAGCAGGGCAAAAAGAGTCTACTCTACTTTTTCGTCCCTCCCTTTCCATCAAGTTATAGTGTGCCAACATGTACCCCAACCTTACAATACTATCTTATTTTCTATTATCAATTGCAGTCCCTGAAATCAATTTAGGAGAAAGCATTATGGTTACATTACTATTATAGTTCCTCACTTTCCATAGGTGAGCATGGATACAATACTGTTAAATCATGGCAGTAGAACTTGATAAGCCTCACCTTCACTAATAGCTCAGCACACAAGTTAAGACTAGACAAAGCATCCAAGATGGGCACAGTCAAATGGGTGTTCTGTTGTAGCAAAGAACTGTAAAAAAAATGAAAACATGTAAAAATGACTGGAAATGTGAACCAACTTAAACTGAATTTTAAATATAGTTCAAGAATGACCCTATTACACAACAAATGGAAACAAATTTTAACGTGAACATTTCTAAGCTATTTGTGGACAATCACATACTCAGTTTTAATGCCAAGACAATGCAGCATGTAATTTAAACAAAAGCAACTGGTACAACAGTCTATAGTGCTCATGCTGAGGTTATTTTAATATCTTGTGAAATGTCATATAACGCATGTAATATTAAAAGTGAAGGTTTTAATCAAAACAAACTTGTGAAGACAATGAAGAACTGCTGTAAACCAGAGCTGGGAAATTTAATACTTATGTTTTAATCTGAACTACTGCCTAAACATCAACATCCTTAACAGTTACAAACCCTGCTGGGTTAAATTCTTTACAAAGGTGTAACTATGTATTATGCTCACAAGTTCAATAGCAAATTATAAAACAAGGAAACTTTCACAATAACTGATTAAAGTTCCACTACGTTTAAGAGATTTTCCAGAATCTTGGGATATGATTACAAGATATAGGAGCAGAATTAGGCCATTCAGCCCATTGAATTTGCTACATCTTTCAATCATCGCTGATCTATTATCTCTCTCAAACCCATTCTCCTGCCTTCTCATAACCTTTGACACCCTTATTAATTAAGAACTTATTAACCTCTACTTTAAATATACCTAATGACTTGGCCACTACAGCCATCTCTGGCACTGATTTCCACAGCTTCACCATTCTCTGGCTAAAGAAATTGTTCCTTGCCTCTGTTGCATTGTGAGGCTGTGCCTATTGGTCCTACACTCCCCCACTATTGGAAATATCCTCTCAGTGTCCACACTGGTCTAGGTCTTTCAATACTGGATAGTTTTGAATGAGATTTCCCACTTCCATTCTTCTAAACTCCAGTGAGTACAGGCACAGAGCCATCAAAAATCCTCTATGCCTCTCTTCTTTAGAAGAGACAATAAACTGAAGTAAACTATAACTACACTGAACCCTTTCGAATACTACAGCAAATCTAAACATGGGGAACCGTAGTTTCCACATTGAAACCATTAATTCTTTCATGTACTTTCCAGCAAATGTTGCTGGCTAGTTCTCATGACTGAACTGCAGGTAGAGTTTACCCTACTTATCTCAGAAACATTTAGTTACAGAGGTATACAGCAAGGAAAGATGCCTTTAGGCCCATCAGGTCTGCCCTGACCATTAACCACCCACTTTACATTAATCTTATTATTTTAAAATATTTCTTAATAGTTCAAAGTTAAAAAACACTTATCAAAGTATGCACACATTATCAACAAACGCCCAATGTGCAGACAGGGAAAAAAATGGTGCAAACAATAAAAGTAAGCAAATAGATTGCAGGTAGATTGAGAAAATGAGTTTGGTGCTGGATTACAGGAGGGGAAATTTCAAGACAAGATGGCTTCTTAGAATAGGTTGTGGTTGAGCCCACTATAGGGTCAGCTTATTCCAGATGGGTGTTGTTCAATGAGCTTAGGGTAAAACAACCCTTGGGGCAAGTGATCATAATTATGATCAGATTCATTCTGAAATTTGAGACGCAGAAGCTAAACTCAGATGTATGTATTAAGGGAATTACAGAGGCATGAGAGGAGTTGACCAGAATTGTTTTGAAAACAAAACTGGCAGGGACGGCAGCAGAGCAGCAATGGCTGGAATTTCTGGAAACAATGTGAAAGGCACAGGATAGATACATCCAAAAGAGGAAGAAGTATTCTACAGTAAGGATGACAGAACCGTGGCTAACAAGAACTCAAAGCCAACATAATGTCAAAGGGAGGACATATAAGAGCAAAAATTAGTGGGAAGTTAGAGGATTGGGAACCTTTCAAATACCAACAGAAGGCATTAATAAGGTAATGATGGAATATGAAAGTAAGCTAGCCAGTAATATTAAAGAAGATACCAAAAGTTTCTTCAGATACATTAAGCGTAAGAGGTGAGAGTAGATATCAGACCACTGGAAAATTATGCTGGAGAGTTAGTAATGGAGAACCTCGAAATGGAGGATGAACTGAATAAGTATTTTGCATCAGTTTTCACTTCAGAAGACACTAGCATTATGGTGGAAGTTCCAGGTGTCAGGGGCTGTGAAGTGTGTGAAGTAACATTAACTAGAGATAAGGCTCTCACAAAACTGAAAAGTATGAATGCAGATAAGATACCAAGACCAAATGGTGTATACCCCAGAGTTCTGAAAGAGGAGGTTGAAGAGATCATGGGAGGCATTAGTAATGATCCTTCAAGAATCACTTGATTCTGGAATGGTTCCTGAAGACTGGAAAATTGCAAATGTCCCTCCACTCTTCAAGAAAGGAGAAAGGCAGAAGAAAGGAAATCATAGGCCAGTTAGTCTGACCTCAGTGGTTGGGAAAATGTTGTAGCTGATTATTAAGAATGAGGTCTCAGGGTATTTAGAAAAATATGATAAAATTGGCCATTGTCAGCATGGTTTCCTCAAGAGAAAATCTTGCCTGACAAATCTGTTGGAATTCTTTGAAGAAATAACAAGCAGGATTGGCAAAAGAGAATCAGTTGATGTTGTGTACTTGGATTTTCAGAAGGCATTTGACAAGATGCCACACATGAAGCTGCTTAACAAGCTACAAGCCCATGGTATGACAGGAAATATTCTAGCATGGATAAAGCAGTGGCTGATTAGCAGGAGGCAAAGAGTGGGAATAAAGGGAATCTTTTCTGGATGGCTGCTGGTGCTTAGTGGTGTCCCACAGGGGTTTGTGTTGGGACCGATTCTTCTTGCAATATATGTCAATGATATGGATGATGGAATTGATGGCTTTGTTGCAAAGTTTGCAGATGATGAGCAGGTAGTTTTGAGGAAGTAGAGAGGCTACAGAAGGATTTAGACAGAATAGGAGAATGGGCAAAGAAATGCCAGATGGAATGCAGTTTCGGCAAGTGTATGGTCATGCACTTTGGGAGATGAAATAAAAGGGTTGACTATTTTCTAAATGGAGAGGAAACACAAAAACACAGTACAAAGGGACTTGGGAGTCCTTGTGCAGAATTCCCTAAAGGGATCAGAAGTGGAGAGAGTAAGCAGCTTCAAGTTCCTGGGTGTCAAGATCTCTGAGGAACTAACCTGGTCCCAACATATTGATGTAGTCATAAAGAAGGCAAGACGGCTACTTTATTAGGAGTTTGAAGCGATTTGGTATGTCAACAAATATACTCAAAAAACTTCTATAGTTGTACCATGGAGAGCATTCTGACAGGCTGCATCACTGTCTGGTATGGAGGGGCTACGGCACAGGACCGAAAGCAGCAGGAGGTTGTAAATCTAGTCAGCTCCATCTTGGGCACTAGCCTACAAAGTACCCAGGATATCTTTAAGGAGCGGTGTCTCAGTAAAGCAGCATCCATTATTAAAGACCTCCAGCACCCAGGGCATGCCCTTTTCTCACTGTTACCATCAGGTAGGAGATACAGAAGCCTGAAGGCACACACTCAGTTATTCAGGAACAGCTTCTTCCCCTCTGCCATCCAATTCCTAAATGGACATTGAACCCTTGGACACTACCTCACTTTGTAAAAAATATACAATATTCCTGTTTTTGCACATTTTTAAATCATCTATTCAATATACATAATTGATTTACTTGCTTATTTGTTTTATTTTATTTATTATTATCTTTCTCTCTCTCTCTGCTAGATTATGCATTGCATTGAACTGCTGCTGCTAAGTTAACAAATTTCACGTCACATGCCAGTGATAATAAACCTGATTCTGACAGATTCTGAAGGTTAATTTGCAGATTAAGTGTGGTGAGGAAGGCAAATGCAATGTTAGCATTCTTTTCAAGAGGACTAGAATATAAAAGCAAGGATGTAATGTTGAAACTTTATAAAGCACTGGTGAGGCCTCACTTGGGAGTATTGTGACCAGTTTTGGGCCCCTTATCTTGGAAGGATGTGCTGGAACTGGAGAAGGTTCAAAGTAGATTTGTGAAAATTATACCAGGATACAATGACTTGTCATATGAAGAGCATTTGATGGCTCTGGGCCTGTATTAATTAGAATTTAGAATAATGACAGGTGACCTCATTGAAACCTACTGAACGGTGACAGGCCTTGATAGAGTGCATGTGGAGAGGATGTTTCCTTTGATGGGAGAGTCTAAGACCAAAGGACACAGCCTCAGCATAGAGGGGTATCCTTTTAGAATAGAGATGAGGAGGAATTTCTTTAGCCAGAGAGCAGTGAATCTTTGCCACAGGCAGGTGTGGAAGCCAAGACTTTATGTAAATTTATGGCAGAGGTTGATAGATTCTTGATTAGTTAGGACATGAACCCTCTGCAGTTAGCATACCAACCACATTGGAGTCGAGTAAGCCATTATCTTCCTGCTTCAATGGATGAGCCAGGCAGCTCTGTGAGAATTAACACGAGGAAATCTGCAGATGCTGGAAATTCAAACAACAACACACACAAAATTCTGGTGGAACACAGCAAGCCAAGCAGCATCCATAGGGAGAAGCGCTGTCGACGTTTCGGGCCGAGACCCTTTGTCCTGACGAATGTCTTTTGAGCAATTATTCAACAAATATAACTCGCCTAGATTTCATTTTTTTAGATATTTACAGATTAGACATTTTTTAAGTTCTGTACTCTCTACGTTTCCAAATTTTGTGCCTTCAGATATTTTGGAGAGTTTATTTGAATTAGACCCTTTTCAAAAAGGGCTTATTTCAAAACTTTATAATATAATTATGAAGATACGTTCAGAGCCTCTTTATAAGACTAAAAAGGATTGGGAAAGAGAGCTTAGTCTTAGTATTTCTAGTGAGAATTGGGATAGAATTCTTCAATTAGTTAATACATCATCGTTATGTGCCAAACATTCATTAATACAATTTAAGGTCGTACATAGGGCCCATATGTCCAAGGATAAATTAGCTCATTTTTACTCTCATATTAGTCCTATTTGTGATAGATGTCATTCTGAAATTGCGTCTTTGACTCATATGTTTTGGTCGTGTTCATTTTTGGAGAAATATTGGAAAGATATTTTTGATATTATTTCTGCGGTTTTGAATATCGATTTACAACCTCATCCTATTACCGCAATTTTTGGTTTACCAATGATGGACTCACTGCATTTATCTTCTCCCGCCCGTCGAATGATTGCATTTCTAACTCTGATGGCTAGAAGATCTATATTGTTGAATTGGAAAGAAATTATTCCTCCCACTGTATTTAATTTGTTCTCTCAAACTATGTTATGTTTAAATTTAGAAAAAATTAGAAGTGGTACTTTTGAGACTTCTATTAAATTTGAAAAGTTATGGAGACCATTTATTCAACATTTTCATATGATGTAATATGACCCTGTGCCAAGTTCATTTGATTTCCCAGCTTTTAGCTTATGTATTTTGAGAGGACCGAAGTGACGGCATTGATGAATACTTATTTTTGTGAGATATTATAAACAGCTCCCCTTTTTTTTCTCTTTTTTTTTGCTTCTTTTTTCTTCTATATTACTTATTAGTTATAGTTATTAGATTAGATAGTTTTGCATTATATAAAATTTTTTTGTTTTTTTCTTTCTTTTTTCTGTTTTCTTTATATCATACATTATGAAATATTTAGACTTACTATGTTCATACATATATTTTATGGCTTATGTCTTGGTAAACTCATTTATATTGTAACTATTATGTATGTTTTTTTTTCATATGTAATGGAATTTGTACGTTGGTAATTTCTTTATTAATATATCATTTGTATTCTGTCCATATTACTAATATTAATAAAAAGATTTAGAAAGAAAAAGAAAAGAAAGCTTACTTCAGTTCCTTGGCAACTTCATTATGTTGAGCATCTTCAAGGATTTCTGGCAGGCTGGTGATGATGTCACGCTGGATTTCAAGGGGTGCAACATTAATCAGCTGCATGACTTTACTGGTCAATTCCTGTTAAAACAAAACAAGCTGGCCAAAGAAGCACTGATTACAACATTGCACACAGCTCAGAGCCATGTACAGTCTGCTGTAACAACTCGAACAGGTACATGTTCAAGGTTAATTAATAGCTAAAGCTTTTCCCAAAAGTAGCCAGTCAAGGAAGAGGGTAATTACGACAGAGGGAAGGAGTATAAGTAGTATAATTTTGAAAAATTATTCCAAATTCTTCCTTAAAAGCCATCACCTACAAAGCATTCTTATTTCTCCCTTAAGTGAATAAACAAGATCTTCCATTTGAAAAATACAAACGTACTTGCCTGGACTAATTGTTAATCCTCTAATCCTCTTAGACATACTCTGAGAATATGGGCTCAGTTCAGAGAATATAATGGCCTTCATGGTCTCTCTCTCTCACTCTCTCTCTAGTCCTATTTTACACAATCATCTTTTCCTACCTTCTTTGCAAGATTCAACATTTCATGGTTGGTACAGAAAGGGCATTAAGCGCTTTGAAGATCTTTTCATAGATAATCATTTTGCAACTTTTCAACAACTGTCTGTAAAGTTTAACGTACCTGATACTCATTTCTTTAGATATCTACAAATTAGACATTTCATTAACCCTTTAATATCAAACTTTCCTGAGATGCCCGAGAAAAACGTTGTGGACCTGTTTCTTTGTATTAATCCATTGGGTAAAGTTTTAATATCTACTATTCGTGATAAGTTAGTGATCTTGAGGCATGCCCCCTTCGATAAAATTAGAACTGCCTTGGAAGAATGATTTAAATATTTCTTTATCTGATGCAGTTTGGGATTCAATTCTTAAGTCAATTAACTCAACCTCTTTATGTGTTCGCCACTGCCTTTGCAGGTTAAGGTTGTACATAGGGCTCATGTGTCTAAAACTAAATTATCGCGGTTTTATCCTGACATTAGTCCCTTTTGTGACAAGTGTAAAGGGGGAAGGCTTCTCTTATTCATATGTACTTGGCTTGTCCTAATCTAGAGAAATTCTGAACAGAAGTTTTTTTTTTAAACTTTATCCCATGTTCTTAATTGCCACTTAGAACCTAACCCTCTGATTTCTCTTTTTGGTGCCTTGGGTGAAGTAGATATGTATTTGAGTCCAACTAAATGTCGAACATTATCTTTTGCCTCTCTTTTGGCTAGATGGTTAGTTCTTCTTAGGTGGAGAGATGTTGCCCCACCCACTCATCCTCAATGGCTTAGTGATATTACGTCCTGCTTAGACCTTGAAAAGATTCATTATGCACTTCTCAATTTGGACATAAGGTTTCATAAGGTGTGGAGACCTTTTCTTGAATACTTTCATAACTCCTCTTTAGATTAAGTTTATCCTTTCAGCTTTTTTTCCTGTATGTTTTATGTTTTTTTGATGAAAATTATATTATAGTTTTGGTAGTAGGCATTATATTTTTTAAAATATATTTGCAGTTCTGTGGGGTCGAATGCTCCGATTAATTTTTCTTTTACACATTGAAATGGTTGGCTGGAGTTTTGCAGTGGGAGGGTGGGGAGGACACTAACTTTACATGATTTTATTTTGGATGCTTTTTCCTTATTGCTATGAATTATATATTAGACGTGCTTGTCTTGCACTGTATAAATTGTTGTTGATTTTGGTGTTGTATTGTAGAAACTCATAAAAAATTAAAAAAAAAGAAAAATACTTACTTTCACCCAAATGGAAAAACAACATTCCTACCTTACTATCTATAATCCTGTCCAGCCATTTAAACTGATTGATGATAAGCCTTGGCATGTTAATCCCATCTTCTGGTACACTAGAATTGAAGAAAAATGCATAAAGGGATTTTGTAATATCACAATACTAAAAGATTTTATTTTATATGTCTGGAGGCCCTCCATAGGTCAGGATCGATCATGATTGCTTATTACATACAGGTGTTCCCCACTTTACAAATGTTCGCTTTATGCCACTTCACTTTTACAAAAGACCTACATTAGTAACCTGTTTTCACATTACAAAGAGGACTTTCACTTCTACGAAAATTTTTCCCATATAAATTAATGGTTCTTCGCTTTACGCCATTTTGGCTTAAGAAAGGTTTCATAAGAATGCTCTACCTTTGTGGCGGGGGTGGGGGGGGGGGAAGACACCTATATATGCAAGCCATAGTAGTGCGATAAAGACAGCAAGCTGTTGCCCATGCCCGTGTAGCAGGCTCCCCCTCTCCAAGCAGCTGATGAATCCAAAGGAATGATATAGCCTGATACAGTTTGGTGCCATCGTAGGAATTGGCAGTCAGTATTAAACTCATCACAGGACTGTCTTAGGGACTCCAGCTCCAAGTTTTTCCTCAGGGTTTACTCCCGAAGCCTTCCCCATGAGTGGGTATAGCCATAAGGCAGTGAAGCTTGAGATCAGAGCTTTCCTTCTCCAAGATGAGCTCCTAACCATAGCTGATGAGCCCCATCTGGACAGAGTGCCTGGTTTTAAGGTGCCAGTAACCCACCATTGTCCCTTCTCCTGTCCGGAGAGCTGTTTCCATGATCACTTTAGCAGATATAATGAAAATGACATTCAATAAGATCTGATAGCGAATCAATGGTTGACTTACCTAGTATGAGTAAATGTTATTATTCACTAATCTAAAATAATATGAATTCTGAAAGTGTCAAGTGGTTATACTTTGTAGAGTAATAGCATTGTTCAGAAATTTACTTGGTTAATTAGAAGATCCACCTCCATGGAGAGACTTATTCAGTGTTGGCTATTCTCCTACTTCTGTTATAAATATTTACAAACACAAACATCACATGTTGATTACTCTCATTGCACCTGGAGTTTCCCAAAATGGTGTGCAAATTAAATTTTAATAGTAATTTATTATTGCCTTCTTTTTCTAAAAGTTGCCATTTCTAATAAAGAAATTAGTGTCGATGCCCCACCATAATTGAGGTATAGACTACTTAACTGCAATGATGAATAAAAACAGGTCTTACCCATCATACATAAATTCAGGAATTTTTTCAAATAATATATTCATAACAGGAGTCTATAAAGAAAAAGGAAAATAACACCATCTTGAGTAAACTATACATGAGTAATTTGGCATGCAACTAAAGCTACTGTGATTGTTTACCTGCAGAATCTCAATCCCAAGAAGCAGCTTTATGAGACTTTCCTGATAGTTCACGGTGTTACTACAACAAATCAAAAGAATGTACACAATTATGCAGCTTTTATAGGTAGGATGTGGATTTCTAAATTGCATTCACACTTCTGGTTTAGAGTCAGGAAAAACCAGCTTAGGTTCTCACTGCCAATCATCAAACAGTAAACCTGTTGCTACTAAAACTGAATCAATGGCTACAGATTCTGCCTTGATTTGCATTATTACAATAACAGGCTGAGTGAGATGCCAATAAACAAGGTTTAATATCTGCAGGAATAAATGAAAATGGCAAAAAGTAGGGTGCATTATAAATAGCTTCATACAGTAAAGTATCCTCCAGCAGCCCAGTACTAACAATACTGTAATGTTATCTCATTAATACAATTGTACCTGGATTCTTCCTCTTGAGATTGCCCACAAGGTAAAAGGCAATTCCTGAACTTATCCCTGTTCTCGATGTATGACTCCATGCCAGTTATAAATTCCTGCACAACCTACAAAGAGAATGGTGTGCAATAATTGATTAAAAAATGCCACTTAATATTTCTGTAACCAGAGAGGCTGGCTGAGTTTCAAAATATGCAAGCACACCATTCAAACTTACTGCACAAAAATGTACAAGAGCAAAGATTTCTTTTCATACAATTTCTTTCCCAGTTTCTTGATTACTTACTGAAGTAAACCCCCTTATTTCAGATGGTAACGACTTACATTCACACATTTAACTGAAGTCACTGAGTTATCGAAGTGTAGCATTCACCTTGGCTGATGCTTCTCGCCAGTGCCAGGATGTTTAAGGGCAACTCTAGTGATTCCTTTGGCAGGATCAAAGAAGACCAGGAACTTCTACTTATGGCATGTTCAGAAACAAGTGTGCTCTTGTGCTTCTTCAAATGAAGCATTATCAAAAAGCCAAATTGTCATTTTAAACATGAATTGCAGTGAAAAGAATAGTTCCAATATGTATTATTGACCATCTGCTACTATTAACAGGTCTTAGCAAATACCAGCTAAGATACAAAGTAATATACTGTAATTACATTAATGAGGGATTCTGACATTACAGTATGGAGCTGAATCATGGACCACTTACAGGTGGAAGCCCTGGAATAAAACCGCTAAAAATCCTTTTGAACAATTTTAAGGATCAGCAGGAAGGACAGACACACTAACACGAGGGCACTGGAGGAAGCCAACACAAACAGCATCTCCACCACAACAAAGCAACACCAACTCCGATGGATAGGTCATGTCATCCGGATGCTGATCATTTCTCCCTAACCAGATCCTTTAGTCCTAGTTGAAATAAGGATAGTGAGCCCCTGCTGGGCAAAGGAAATGCTTCAGATATTATAAACAGCCTGCAGAAATTCAATATTACATCTAGACACCATGAAGACATTGTGCTCAATAGATACACCTGGGGAAATCTGTTCAAGAGAGCTGTGCTATATGAGAACGACCTCTGCTGTGCCAGTGAAAGGAGAAACTGAACAAACAAATGACCCAACTACCAACTACAGCCATCCTGCCCACACTGCGTATACTCCAGATTGGCTTGTACCTCAACCCTTAGAAGAACATCATACTCGGCCCGAGTGATTGCACTAATGCTACTACTTACGTTAGGATAGCATGCGTGTTTCCTCAAAGCTTGGTAAAGCTTCTTTTGAAAAACTGCTTGATCTGAAACTACAAAAATAAATATTAAAACAAGTTAAACGTAATATTGGATAACATAAACAGATACAGAAAATGGCAGATTCCAAAATGTTCTGGGATCTCATAGGCCTTGTGTTCAGTTGCTATTCAGTTACCTATTTATCTATCTGTTGAAAACTTAATTATAGTTTTAAGTAAATTCAATGATGAAATAACTTAATGCATCACAGTACATTTTGGTCTTGGGGGCAAAGTACTGACTGAAAAATCATAACTTTTGTGTGTATCCAGTTACTTTGAATATTTAAACTAGGCAGCGTAAGCTTGTTGGGCCAGAAGGGCCCGTTACCATGCTGTATCAGACAGATAAATAGAAAGATTAATAAATCTCTTGTTGTCTCAGAATTTGAATTAGGATACCTTCAATCTGTTGCAAAAAGAACAATGTCAACTTTACAAATACTCCAGATAATGAAATGTCAAACTCTGGTGACATCTTGGTAATGCCCTCTGACAAAGGTCGTTTATTGGTCAGGTCACATCCAATTTAAAGGCAAACGTAAAAAATTGAAGAACTGGATTACCTAGAATCTGCATAGAACAAACCCAGCTGGAAGCATGATTGAAAAAATATTCAGTAAGACTGGAAATACTTTAGCTACAAGGACACAAGATTAAGATGGAAACTTCCACCAGACTAATGCAGTTGTTTTTTTTTAAATCAAACTAGAAGAACAAATGCAGAACTCTCACAACCAATGCACTGGACCTGTTGAACTTTCCAAAGATATTTTGAAAATGTCATCAACTAAAATTATACATTTATTATAAAATTTTAACTGTTATCAACCAATTAATTTACAGAGGACATGACGCTCAATTCCTCCGTGTGATAATCATAGGAGACTCAAGAAATTCTAGGTGCTGGAATCTAGAATGGAAAACCAAACAGATGATCCGAAATGTCAACTGCCCATTTCCCTCTACAGATGCTACCCATCCCCCTGAGTTCTTCAAGCAATTTGTTTTCTTATCGATAAACTTACTGACTACAAAAGAACTTTGAAAATATTTATTCAAAAAATGAGAATAGTATAATAGCTGTTTGAACAACATACTTAGCTTATTCGGTTGGTTTCCATATTTCAGAATCACTCCTGCTACTTTCAGCAACTGTACGAATACATTATCATTATCCACCTCTTCTTCCTCAGCAGACGATATTTGTTTTCTACCTTCGGTTTTGCTCTTCTTTGCCCCTTAGGAAAATATCATCACTCATCATTAAGGAAAATTGAACAAACAAAAATACAACGTACAATAATCTCCACAATATTGTCAGAATCAGGTTTATCATCACTGACCTATGTTGTGAAATTTGTTGCTATGCAGCAGCAATACAGTGCAATACATAATAAAACAATCTATAAGTTGTAATAAAAATATTTTAAAAAGTAAATAAATAAAGTGTGAAAAGAGAGCGAAATAGTGAGGTACTGTTCATGGGTTCAGGAACCATTCAGAAGTCTTTTGGTGGAGGGGTAGAAGCTGTTCCTAAAACATTAAGTGTCTGACTTCATGCTCCTATACCTCCTCCCTGACGGAACAAACATGCCCATTCATGGAAGAAAAGGTGAACTCACCTTGAATCTTAGTTATAACACAGTCCAAACATCTCAATCTCCTACACCTTTGGACATTACATGCCCCTCAAGACTGCTTTCTCAGTTCCTGACTTTGCTCTTAATACAAAATTCTGCTCTACAACTCTGCAGATAATACTGGCATCATGAGCCAGATCTTAAATAATGACAGGACAGACGAAGTACCTAGTAGCTTGGTGACAAGACAGCAATTTCCCCCCCAATATCAGAAAAACAAAATCTAATCACCACTGATAGCGTATTCTGGATCAACAATACTGGACAAAAAAGTACACAAATTCCATGTCCCTTTGAACCTCATCTATTTTTATACATGCACCATAGAAATCACTGTATCCAGATGACATGCCAACTGTTCTGCCCAAGACTGCAACAAATTGCAGTGAGTTGTGGACACAGCTCAATCCATCATGAAATCTAGCCTCTTCCTCCAATGACCCTGGCTGCTTTCCTGAGGCAGCAGGAAGTATAAACAATGTAATCAAAAACCTCTTCCACCTTGGTCTTTCTCTTTTTTCACCCCCCCCCCTCCCTGGGAAGAAAATATTGAAGTTTGAAAACATGCTTAAGAACAGCTTCTACCCTGCTATTATATAACTCCAGGATAAACCACTTATACATTAAAGATGAACCCTTGACCTCACAATCTACCCCATAATGACTTTTTACCTTATTTGTCTACCTGTACTACATTTCTGTAACCGTAATGCCAGATTCTGAATTGTGTACACCAAACAACACACACAAAATGCTGGTGGAACACAGCAGCCCAGGCAGCATCTACAGGGAGAAGCACTGTCGACGTTTCGGGCCGACATCAGGATGAAGGGTCTCGGCCTGAAACGTCAACAGTGCTTCTCCCTATAGATGCTGTCCAGCCTGCTGTGTTCCACCAGCATTTTGTGTGTGTTGTTTGAATTTCCAGCATCTGCAGATTTCCTCGTGTTTGTTCTGAATTGTTATTGTTTTTTTCTTTGTATTAGCTCAATATGCTTGTGCTGTGAAATGATCTATATGGATGACATGCAAATTAGTTTTTCTCTGTATTATGGTGCATGTGACAATATTACCAATTATAACTGCAACAGGAATCTGCTTGATGGAAGGATTAACATTACAGAGATTTTACATAACGGTAAAGAATAAAATAGACTCCACTTTGTTATCTTGTATTCCAAGCAGTAAAGTTCACCAACAGTATTTCCATCAACACATGAAGTTTGGAAGTCTGCAATGAAGTCACAACTTTTTTTAGATTTACCTGTTATCAGAGGTCTATCAGTCTTTAAGGTAGTTACATTATTTAAAATATACATTACCTCCTATACAGTACATCAGTTAATGACAGACACTAAATTTACACTAAAAAGTGTTTTTTTTATAAAAACAGATCTGTCCAGTATTTCATGGACACTGTTAACAGTCTTAAAGCATGACTTTAAGAACATTTTACCATTCTAATATTTTACATTTTAACAAAAGTCTAGTATTTACTTTGAAATGTCTAACAAAACGTAGCTGCAAACTGAGCCCAAAAAAAACTTTCATAAATAGCAACATGGCATAAACACCCACACACCTACTTCTTTGTAGTTGTGCGATAGGATATTTTAACATCTCATCTGAAAGACAGAACCTGCAACTAAGAACTA
The DNA here is from genome assembly GCF_030144855.1 of Hypanus sabinus. NCBI lineage: Eukaryota > Metazoa > Chordata > Chondrichthyes > Myliobatiformes > Dasyatidae > Hypanus > Hypanus sabinus. The sequence continues at coordinate 62,060,453 of NC_082706.1, read as the reverse complement.
TGTTCACATCATGAGGACCTGGATCAAGATTACCCACAATATAGATAATTATTCATTCAAACATCTTCAGTCGATTTTCAGTTTAGAATTTTTATTGGCTTTAACATTTACAGGTCTGCATTCCGGTTTTCCTATTGGGTGTTTCTGTATATTGGGGTATGATAGGATTTGAATGAATGGCAGCAAACATTACTGAAGCCTGAGAGAGAGGTCAAAGAACAAATACCATGCCATTAACTTAGGTGAGGTAAAATAAAAAAAAAGGAAGTTAAGCAGAAAATTGGAGAGCAAATATACAAGATCACAATTAGTAAGCAGTCAATGCCAAATTCCTGAAGCTGTAACCCCGAGGTGCACAGTATTTATACACTATTAAGCATTACCTGTTTAATATTGCTAGCTAATTATTCAGTGATGTAAATTTAATTTACATAGTTACTGGTCTCAAAAAACAGAAATCAATTCAAATTAAGCAACTACACCATTTCGTAGACTGCAAAGGAACTGTGATTTAAGTTGTCCGGAGATTCGCTAATTGTTTCAAGACTAGTAATAGTGGGGAATGAATAACTTGATTCAGAGATTGGTATCACTCCTCTGTCACTTTATCTTCGGAAAGGACGAGAGTCTTCCCTCAGAGCCAAATAAACACCTAAGACGGATGTAGGTTGCTGGAGATAGCCACTGTGAACCGTCTAGATAGCAGTTTCAGTAAGCAGAAAAACAAACACAAAATAAGAAGTTTATCGGTTCATTTACTTGATAGCTCTTTGGAATTTACCACTTCGTCATCATCGACTGACTTAGAAAGCCTTCTCTTGGTCACCATGGCGCTGGAGTCGGGCCTGATCCCTGCACTCCAAGCAGCTGCCGACAAAAACTCCAAATTGATCAGCCCGCCACTGCGACCGAGTCAGTGCGCATGCGTCCCCGTCCTCCTCCCCCCCCGCCCTCCTCCTCTTCCTCCTCCCCCCGCGGTGAAATCAGCGCGCATGCCTCCCCCGCCCTCCTCCTCTTCCTCCTCCCCCCGCGGTGAAATCAGCGCGCATGCGTCTCCCGCCCTCCTCCTCCTCCTCCTCCTCCTCCTCTCCCCCCCCCACCCCCGCGGCCGAGTCAGCGCGCATGCGTCCCCCGCCCTCCTCCTCCTCCTCCTCCCCCCCCCGCGGTGAAATCAGCGCGCATGCGTCTCCCGGCCCGCGCCAATCTCGGCTTCAATGTGCGTGTTGAAATATGTAATTATTCTGCTTGAAGACCCTTCATTCTGCGATGATAAAACATAAAGCAATCTAAAATACAAAGAGAAACTGTACGAAATACCATGCAGGTCTATCAGAGTAATGAGGCCGCACTTGAACAGTTTTGGTCACCCCGTTATAGGACCGACCTGGTTAAAGTGGAAAGAATGCAGAAAAAGATACTGCCTTGACTATAGGATCTGAATTAAAAGAAGGGGTTGGCCAGGCTGTTCTCTAAAACGCAGGAGAATGAAGTTATATAAATGTTTAAAATCAATGAGTGGCACACATAAGGATCATAACAGTCTTTTCCTCGGAGTAAAGGAGACCTAAATTCGGGGGCATAGTTATCTTCACCCTAGATAAACTGATTTAAAAGTTTCAAAGCGTTAAAACAGCCTTTAAAAATGACAGACCCCAAGTGATAATTCTGATATTGTTTTTGCAGGCTGCTAACAGCAGTTTTTCCCTCGATATAAATTTATATTAATACATGCAAACCGAATAAATCCACTACGGGGTTAGGGAAGAGTGGACCAGCTACGTATCTGGGCATGATAACACCGCAGACACAATTAATAAATATCAGTATCAATAAATTCTGGGAGCGACTTAAAAACGTCATTTCCTGCGAAAGATGGCGGAACCCGAGTTGTTGCTGGACTCCAATATTAGGCTCTGGGTGGTTTTGCCCATCGTTTTCATAACTTTTTTTGTTGGTTTAATCAGGCATTACATTTCCATCCTACTACAGAGCGTCAAGAAGCTCACGGAAGAGCAAGTTTCCGACAGGTACAGAAAACCGCTCATTTAGTAATTTATCCTCTATCTCCATGGAGACCATCTTTTCCCCAAGGCTGTTAAAGGATTGTTAAACATTTGTGATTTTAGTGTATAGTTAATATTCTTATTGCCTCTCAAATTGCCTCTCAGCGTTTGTTCTTTCACTCGTCGTTGGTAGTTGGTTAAGCTTCCAGGAAAATTGGAACGATTTATAGGAACAACATAGAAGAATTCTGTGCACACACAATACTCAACAGAAGGATAGAGATTATTCCCCTAACGTCTGTGGTGTTTGAAAGAAAGTTGGTTTTGCTTTGGAAAACTATTCGCTTTAAGATTATGGCTGTAGCATTTTTTTCTGTTAAAATTTGAAGCAATTTATGTTCTGTGATTAATGAAGTGTGGGTGTAGTTTTTAAAATTCATCATATTTAAGAGCATTGAGAGGAACTGTCTCATTGTCAAGAATGAGCCACTTTAGTGTGCATTACTTTTGTCAACATACTTTCAATTATGCAAAATATAGCTTTTTGACCCTAATATCACTTTGTAACCTACAGCAGTGATGCTGCTGTTTTGAGTTGTCAGCAGATTTACCCACTAAATCTGCAGACTTTCCTAAATCTGTCGTTTTAGCTGCAACTTTCTTTTTGTGTTTGACCTGTAATTAATAAGAATCAGGTTGAAGCTAACTGTACCATTATGCGGTTTTTGTAACCTGGTTTAACAAAGGGACATCTACATTGATGTGTTCTCCAGGCAAATTACCTGGGTAACTGTAGGCCTTGGAAATATGGGTGACAATTTGAAGAATAAATAATAGGCTGCCTGAAGTGGCTGAAAACAGTGAATATAGAAAACTGCTGAAGTGAAGCACTTAGAAAGAAACAATATTGACTAAGATGGCAGTTTCCAAAGGGTATGTAAGACACTAGAATCTGGGTGTACATACTTGAATCAATCCTTGAAACTGGCAAGACCTGATGAAGATGTATGATGTAAAAAAATGCAGGAAAGTTATTTAATGCCTTCAATAGCATATCTGTTGGGCCACAATTGAGTCTTATTTACTTTGGATCATTATAGTATTACAAAAAATGTGAACATCCTTCTACAGAATGAATAAGTGGTTTATTAGATTGATAAAAAGGAAGGATATCTGCTGTAGGGTTAGACTGGAGAAGTTGGAGTCGTTCTCTGGGGAGGTGGAGGGGGAGGTTCTGAGGTTGAGAAGAGATGGGGTAGATAATAGATTTACATAAGATGGAGGGACTTATACAATTCTTATACAATTTGCATATATACTTGACTATTGGACATTGATCTAAATGTTTTAAAATATCTTAAATAAGAATGATAGGCATTAAATTTTGGAGTTAGTCTCATAGCTTCTTAGTAAATCCATTAATTTAGGTTATCCATGAGGCTTACTCTTAGCCCTTCCCCTCTCCCACTGAACTACTAATTGTCAAACTTAATTTCCTGATCCCCATGTTAGCTCCTATTATATATTTTATGTCGTCAAATATTGTTTCCCTCACCACAAAACCTGCCTTCAACATTCACCCCTTTTAAATTTTTCCCTGTCACTGTGTAACTAGTTATAAAACTCACTCATGGCATCCTGTGTCACAGTAAAAACATTATCTTTGTACTTGCTGAGCTGTCATAGCCTTTCATAAAGTCAATCGTGCCATTCTCTGGTTTTTCTCTATTGTCACCCAGCTGGATGGATTTTTAAAAATTTACTTAGATACAGCGTGGAACAGACCATACCAGCCCAACAAGCCACACAACTAGCAACACACCTATTTCAAAATAAATTTATTATCAAAGTATATATGGCATCATACATAACCCTGAGATTCACGTTCTTCCAGGTATTCACAGTAAACAGAAGAAAGAAGATGCCCTTAACTCCTGGTGGAGTCATTGGGGCGCCATGATTGCGCATCATGTGGCGTTTCTTTAGCATCTCCTTTTTTATTTTTTTATGAAGTTGAGTTGCTAGCTTGACGTTCAACCCAGCACAGATGAAAAGCGTGCAAGGGAGCTGGCTGGATTCAAACTCAGGGCTTGTCACCCTGAAGTCCAGTGCTGGTGCCGCTACGCCACCAGCCAGCCACAGTAAATACAAAAGAAATGAAAGACCACACCCAACAAGATCGACAAACACCAATGAGCAATAGACATTAAGCTGCAAATACAAAAGAAAAATAATAAATAGCAACAAATATTGAGAACATGAGATGAAGAGTCCTTGAAAGTGAGTCCATAGGTTGTGGGGACAATTCAGTGATGGGGTGAATGAAGCTATCCCCTCTGGTTCAAGAGCCTAATAGTTGGCTGTAGTCTAATCACAGGACAATTTACCATGACCAATTAACCTACTCGTATGTTTTTAGAATGTTGGAGCAATCTGGATCACCCAGAGAAACCCCTTACAGATGGCATCAGAGTTGATCTCCAAATTCGAATGCCCAAGCTGTAAAAGCTTCATACTTATCTGTTGAGTTAACAGCTAGAGAATCACCTGCTATGGCTTCTTCCCACTCCTGTTAATCTCCGATCACTGTCTGTCATTGGCCACCATTAATTCTCAAAACCTATACAAAGGCACAGAGGGCTACCTCCCACCTTGCGTGACCTCTCAGCAGTCTTTAAATTTCTATATTACTTGTCCAATGTAAAATGGAGTTTTTCATGTTGTGGGAAGTAATTGGACAGGGCAGTGTCCTTTTCCTTGGACCAGCGGGGGGTGGTCCAGGGCAGGAAATGTCTTAATTTAAGATGTGCAAAATTGAGTGCTGCTAATAGGGTGAATTACCATAGCAGAGATATCGAAACTAAAGAGCTTGAGTTTAAGGTAAGGGGTAGGAGGTATGTTATGCAGCAGATCCTTGGAACAGTTTCCTATCTCTTGAGTGAAGGCAGAGATTTTCACAGCATTGAAATAGTATCGGTCTCAGAACTTGAATCACCAAAGCAGAGAAAGCATTGGGATGCTTAATGGTAAGAATGGTTGTGGTGGGCCCAAAGTATTTGTTTCTGTTCTGATGTTGTCTTGAACTAGATCACAAGGTAAGCTAGCCTCTAATTTTAGAGGATACCCAATGATTTTTTTTCCCCAGATATATAAAGAGTAAAAGAGGGATGAGAGTAGATAGCGGACCATTGGAAAATGATGCTGAAGAGGTAGTAATGGGAACAAGGAAATGGCGGATGGACTAAATACGTATTTTGCATCGGTCTTCACTGTGGAAGATGCCAGGAATATGCCGGAAGTTTTAGAGTGCTAGGGGGCAGTTGGTATTACTAGGGAAAAGGTGCTTGGGAAGCTGAAAGGTCTGAAGGTAGATAAGTCACCTAGACCAGATGCACTACACCCCAGGGTTCTGAAAGAGATAGATGAAGAGACTGTAGAGGCATTAGTAATGACCTTTTGAGAATCATTTGATTCTGGAGGACTGGAAAATTGCAAATGTCACTCCACTTTTCAAGAAGAGAGGGAGGCAGAAGGAAGGAAATTTTAGGCCAGTTAGCCTGACCTCAGTGGTTAGGAAGGTGTTGGAGTTTATTGTTAAGGATGAGGTTTCAGAGTTCTTGGGAGCACGTGATAAAATAGACCAAAATTAGCATGGTTTCCTCAAGGGAAAATCTTGCCTCACAAGTTTGTTGGAATTCTTTGAGGAGATGACAAACAGGATAGATAATGTCAGTGGATGTTATGTACTTGGATTTTCAGAAGGCCTTTGACAAGGTGCACTCATGAAGCTGCTTAGCAAGATAAGAGCTGAGAAAGGATCTAGTGCTTCTCTGGAGTATATGACAAATAAACTCTTGGGCTTCTAGCCAGGTACGGTATCAATTATAACTGATGTTTCAATGACAAACTCTGCCATCTTCATCAGGGATGATGCCTAGGCATGTCTAGTCTGGTGGTATTTATAACACCATCACACATCCATCCTGATTGGTTAGTACAGAATCAATCACGTTTCCACTGTCCCACCTTGTTTACAGTCGAATTCCAGTTCTTAGAGTGAGACTTTAATCTTTGTTAAAATTCTTCTTCTCTTGTTTTATTTCAATCGTTTCCTTCACCAGGTGGTCCCAAAAGCTATTGGCGCGGCACAGTAGTTCTGTGCTGTTGGAAGTCAATCCTATGGCCATTGTGAATACATTGTTCTGCTACTACAGATTTCTTCGGGTAGCCCAAATGAATACACCTCCTATGCTCCTTGATGCGTGTTTCCACCAGAAAAAGCAGGAAACCTAACAACGAGGAGGGAGGAGGGACTTGGGACCGCTGGCGTTTACAGGATTCCCTGTGAATGCGAAGCCGCGCATATCGGCACGATGGAAACCCACATGTACCCGGCTGGAAGCCCGAGAAGAGTCTGTTTGAAAATACAGGCCCATGGTGCTATAGAAAAGATATTCACATGGATAGAGCATTGGTTGATTGAAAGGAAGCAACGAATGTGAATAAAGGGAGTCTTTTCTGATTGGTGATATTCCACAGGGATCGGTATTGGGACGGCATTTTACGTTTTATATCAGTGATTTGGATGATGGATTGATGGCTTTGTGGCCAAATTTGCAGACTATATGAAGGATGGTGGAGAGGCATGTAGTGTTGCAGAAGGACTTAGACAGGTTAGGAGAATGGGCAAAGAAGTGGCAGATGGAATACAGTTGTAAAGTGTATGGTTATGCACTTTAGTAGAAAGAGTAAAAGTGTAGTCTATTTTCTAAACAGAGAAAATTCAAAAACATGAGATGCAAAGGGATTTAGGAATCCTCATGCAGGATTTCCTAAAGGTTAACTTGCAGGTTGAGTCTGGTGAATAAGAAAAATACAATGCTAACATTCATTTCGAGAGGACTGGAATGTAAATGATTACGAGGGTGTAATGCTGAGGCTTTGAAAGGCTCTGGTGAGGCTTCACTTGGAGTATTGTGAGCAGAGTGAAGGCACTCGCGTGTTTTAGGAGCAATTTCTTCCCCTCTGCCATCAGATTTCTGATGGACCATGAAGTCAGTGTTTGCTCTTTTTGCACAACTTATTGTATTCTTATTGCAAGTTGTGGTAATTCTTTATGCATTGCACTTACTTTCATGACACATATCAGTGATTATAAACCTGATTCTGATTCCGTATCCTCTATCTTGCTGAATTAGTTATTAAATTGGACAACTATTTTTTAAACTCCATTTATTTCATGTCAGTGGAAACCTACTGAAACTTGTGTGACCCCAGGTTATGCCTGTCTTTTTGTTGGATGTAAGAATCAGTTATTCTTGTCTCGTTCCTTTCTCACCACATTGATGCTGCTTCCTGTGCATGCAGAAATGGAAACTTTCAGTTGCCTTTCCATCCTGCTCTCATATTGACATGGTCTAATAAGTGACTCTTTCCTCTTCTGACAATTCTACCTGCATCTCAGTGGGTAGGTCAGGTACCAGTGCACATTAGAAGCCCACAGTTAGCACCTCAATATCCTGCAAGGACATCATTACATTTCCCCAGTTTTTTTTTATCACTATTATCTAATTTCCAAACCAGAGGCATTTGAAGTATCTTCATTGTTTCTTACCATAGCTCTCCCTCAAATAAAGTTGGCACGACTTGCAGCTGTATCTACTGTTTCCCGCACTTCCATTTTCATCCCTGTACATCTGTCGTGCCCACACCCCACTAATCTCCACATCCAATGAATCACCCATGATTATTCTACATCCCGTTCCACCACCAGGCACGACTTCCTCCTCTCCTTTCAGCATTCAGAAGAGATTTCCTGGACACCTCTTCCATCTTTTCATGACACTTTCCATTGGAACTGTGCTTTTTTTTTCCCCATCACATTATGACCCAAACTGTATTCCTAGATGAGGCAGCATTTCATTTGTGCTGCTTTTTCAGTGTATTTTAGTTTATTTGGTGTTTTTTAAAAAAAAAACACTCATTATTTAGTCAAAGTTTTAAATAAGCTCTGAGTAAAGTATTGTTGTGTTTCATTAAAGAAATATTCCAGTAATTAAGAAATGGATAGTGTTACGTACCCCATAACTGGGTGTCTTACCAGCAAAGATAGAAGTGTCCGTTGGAGTCTGGTGGTACTATTTTCAACAGTGTTTATTAGTAAAAATATACAAATCAATATCAATGCAAATATACAAATAATACACGTTAGCAATACTAAACCTAAAAGTGCAGGTATAATAATAATCAATAATAAAACAAGCTCTATCGTTGTCTAGCGGATAATGAATTGTCAGATGGAAATATAAAGTTCAGTTCATGCAAGCTGCAGTAGTTGTTGGTTGATGTGTTGCAATTGTTGAGGAGAGAGAGAGACTAGAGAAAGAGAGCGCGCCAACAGTAACAGCTATGGTCTTTGCCAACCTTCCTTTACAATTTTGATCCGTCAATGTGTCGTTGTTGTGGCCATTCAAGTGTGACCCCCTCCATCTTTTAGCTAGACCGTTCTTCCGTGGTGGACTCATCACCCAAGCAAGGGTGGACACACACACAAGCCCCCACCAGTCTCGCTATAAACACTGTGAGTTAAAATTTACCGACCCTTCGTTCGGTCTCCGATGTCCCACACTGTCTCGTGGGTTTCTGCTGCTCACTAGCATTTCTCCTGGTGTGTCTGAGGGGTGTCACCCCAGACCTCAATTTTATCCCCACTCTCGGGGTCTCAGGTGTCAATCAGGTTTGAATGATTTAACCCATCAAACCAGCCCACTCTGGCTGTCCCCTGAGGGATTTCAATGAATAGAACAGTATCAAGTAAACAATCCTTCTCCAAAAGACAGCAGTAAATTTCCTCTTTTGTCAGTAGGAGATGTTCCCCCTTGTGTACCTTTTAGCTGTCTCTCTCTCCCTCTCCCCCCCCCTCTCCCCCCTCTCTCCCCCCTCTCATGAGCTGTTATCAATAGCAACTGCCCTGGCAGATTTCCTTTTGTCTCTCTTACTTCCTTGTTAGCAGCATCGAAATAGTAGCGATTTGCGATTCTCCAAAAAGGTGGGGGGGCATTGGCCACTCTGCACCCTTCTGCCCTTCGTAACAATGGAAATAACTTTTGTTATTCTGAGCACATGCCAAGACTTTCAATAATGAAAATACTCCCATTGGGAATTCAGGCTAGCATTGAGAATTAAAATAATGCTTCTTGGGAGATTCAAAACAGAGGAAAAATAAAGCTAACAGTTAAAGAGAAATGATTTATCTCATAAATGTAAGCATTGTTATTTTTTTCAATAGCTATGATGTTTGATGGACTGCAAAAGAAATCAAAGTACAAAGAAACCACTAGATGGGAGTAAATGGTAAATAAAAATATCAGAAATGCAATTTAATCAAAGTTAATGGGCAGTACAACTGATGTTGCCACATGCATATGACAAGCCTGCTTCTTAGTGGACCAGGTGTCTGTGTGTCTGCCTCTGTCTGTCTGTAACTAATCACATTTTTTTTACATACTATTGTTTTCTAATGTGGTTTTGTTCTGAATGTAAGTTTTCTTTGTATTTCAAGTTGATGAGTAACTGAAGTATTCCAGTAATGTGAAGTACAGGCAGTCCCCAAGTTACAAACGTCCAACTTATGGACGACTGGTACGAGTAAGGAGAACGCCATCCGGCATTTTAAGTTGCTGCGCTTGACTCTGTGATGAATGTTTAACTTTGTATTTGGCTTAAATTTTTCTTAGTAAGATTCACCCTGACCATAGTAAGATTCCCGTACCATCCGTGCCGGGTTGATGTCGAGCTCAAAACTCGACCTCGTTAAAAAAAACACTGCGACCGCCAGTTTAAATTCCCACGTGGAATATTGTGCAGGATCAAATACCCAAACCCAGCAGAGCCCCGACTTGTCCTATTTAGCCTGTCTCAGTGCGGTGGTCCTTAGGACCCAGCGGACCTCGGGAGCCGCCCGCTGTGTTTCTGTTCCATTGACGGGAAGTGATCGCGATTGAAAATAAAGTGGAAATAATAAAGCGTTTGGAAAGAGGTGAAACGCCATCGGTCATTGGAAAAGTGTTAGGCTACAGTCGGTCAATGATCAGAACAATTTTAAAGGATAACGAATAGAGTGAGAATAATGGAGGATGTGAAAGCTACAATTATTACTAAACAACACAGTGGTTTAATTATTGAAATACATACATTTCTTAAGTGTTTTATATGCATAGAAAGGTAAAATAAATACTATATATTAAGACAAAAGTTTGACGTACTGACGCTACATAATACCGGATGTACTTGTTCCAACTTATGTACAAATCCGACTTAAAGACTGACACTCAGGAATGGAACTCGTATGTAACCCGGGGAGTGCCTGTACATGCAGCAATTCTGTGGATGGAGGCTATCAAACCACTTGAAAGTGTTAACCATCATCTGTAATTTCTATTTATGTTCCAATTATTCCAGAATTTGTTGAAGTATAATTGATACCTTTTCTTTTGCAGTCAAATTCTAATCAGAAGTAGAATTCTGAGAGAAAATGGCAGATATATTCCAAAACAGGTAAATCTTCCTTTACATAAACACACCTGAAATAACTCTTGTCATGCTAAGGGCAGCTTGGAGGTGTCAGTGTTGCAGTTGAACAGGGGAAACCATGGAGCCATGAGGGAGGAGCTGGCCAAAGTTGACTGGACGGATAGCCTAGCAGAAAGGACAGTGTAACAACAATGGCAGGTATTCTTGGGAATAATGCACAAGGTGCCAAATCAGTTCATCCCCCAGAAAAGGAGGGATTCAAAGGGGGGAAAGGGGCCACAGTGGTTGACAAAGGAAGTCAGAGATTGCATAGCATTAAAAAAAAAGGAAGTATGACCGAGCTAAGGTGAGTGGGGGGACAGATGATTGGGAAGTTTTTAAGGAACAACAGAACCTAACTAAAAAGGCAATACGGGGAGAAAAAATGAGGTACGAACGCAAGCTAGCCAGAAGTATAAAGGAAGATAGCAAAAGCTTTTTTAGGTATGTGAAGAGAAAGAAGATAGTTAAGAACAATGTTGGGCCCTTGAAGAATGAATTGGGTGAAATTGTTATGGGAAACAGAGAAATGGCAGAAGAATTTAATGAGTACTTTAGATCTGTCTTCACTAGGGAAGACACAAGCAATCTTCCAGATGTATGGATGGGCCAAGGACATAGGGTAACAGAGGAAATGAAACAGATTGACATTAGGAAGGAAACGGTGATGAGTACTGATGGGACTGAAGGCTGACAAATCCCCAGGTCCAGATGGTCTGCATCCTAGGGTACTAAAGGAGGTGGCCCTGGAAATTGCGGATGCATTGGTAATCATTTTCCAATGTTCCTTAGATTCAGGATCAGTTCCCGAGGATTGGAGAATGGCTAATGTTATCCCACTTTTTAAGAAAGGAGGGAGGGAGAAAACAGAGAACGTATCAACCTGTCAGCCTGACATCGGTGGTGGGGAAGATGCTAGAGTCCATTATTAAGGATGAAATAGTGGCATATCTAGATAGCAGTGATAGGATTGGGCCGAGCTAGCATGGATTTACCAAGGGTAAATCATGCTTGACTAATCTATTGGAGTTTTTTGAGGATGTAACCAGGAAGTTAGACGGGGGAGATCCAGAGAATGTAGTGTACCTCAATTTTCAGAAGGCATTTGATAAGGTCCCACATAGGAGATTGGTGGGTAAAATCAAAGCTCAGGGCATCGGGGGGGAAGACATGGATAGAAAACTGGTTGGCAGATAGAAAGCAAAGGGTAGCGGTGAATGGGTGTTTCTCGGAATGGCAGGTGGTGACTAGTGGGGTGCCACAGGGCTAGGTATTGGGACCACAGCTGTTTACAATTTACGTCAACGATTTAGATGAAGGCATTGAGAATAACATCAGCAAATTTGCTGATGATACTAAGCTGGGTGGCAGTGTGACATGTGATGAGGATGTTAGAATTCAGGGTGACTTGGTGAATTCTGGGTGAGTGGGCAGATGCTTGGCAGATGACGTTTAATGTGAATAAGTGTGAGGTTATCCACTTTGGGAGTAAGAACAGGAAGGCAGATTATTATTTGAACGGAGTAGAGTTAGGTAAGGGAGAAATACAAAGAGATCTAGGAGTCCTTGTTCATCAGTCACTGAAGGTGAATGAGCAAGTGCAGCAGGCAGTGAAGAAGGGTAATGGAATGTTGGCCTTTATTACAAAGGGAATTGAGTAGAAGAGCAAGGAAATCCTCTTGCATTTGTACAGAGCCCTGGTGAGACCACACCTGGAGTATTGTGTACAGTTTTGGTCTCCAGGGTTAAGGAAGGACATCCTGGCTTTAGAGGAAGTGCAGCGTAGATTCACGAGGTTAATTCCTGGGATGTCTGGACTGTCTTACGCAGAGAGGTTAGAGAGACTGGGCTTGTACACACTGGAATTAAGGAGATTGAGAGGGGATCTGATCACAACATATAAGATTATTAAGGGATTGGACAAGATAGAGGCAGGAAATATGTTCCAGATGCTGGGAGAGTCCAGTACCAGAGGGTATGGTTTGAGAATAAGGGGTAGGTCATTTAGGACAGAGTTAAGGAAAAACTTACTCTCCCAGAGAGTTGTGGGGGTCTGAAATGCACTGCCTCGGAAGGCAGTGGAGGCCAATTCTCTGGCTCCTTTCAAGAAGGAGCTAGATAGGTATCTTGTGGATAGGGGAATCAAGGGATATGGGGACAAGGCAGGAACCAGGTATTGATAATAGATGATCAGCCATGATCTCAAAATGGCGGTGCAGGCTCGAAGGGCCGAATGGTCTACTTCTGCACCTATTGTCTATTGTTAATGGTTGGATAATATGAGTGTAAGTCAATGTGGTTTGGATTACTTTAACAATTCTTTTTATTCTGCATACTTAGTTCTGCCAAGCTCCTGCTGGCCTTTCAAAGTAATTTAAAACTTGGTGTGGCTAGGATGTGCCATATTCCATGATCTGCCATATCGCAACACCCACAAAATGCATAGAAAGTTGGGGCATAGGTAATGGGAATTTTGTAATTTACGTTCAGTTACCTGAAATGCCAGGTTTCCATTCGGATACTGCCTTATTTCGAACCAGCAATGTGCATGCTACTTTTCCCTTCTTGTAATGGAATTGCAAAATGTTTAATTTCTTATAGTTTTGAATGTTTCTGTTTTAACTGTTTAGTCTTTCCTAACACGGAAGTACTATTTCAACAACCCTGATGATGGATTTTTCAAGAAGACCAAAAGAAAAGTTGTTGCGCCCTCTCCTATGACTGGTAATCGATTCTTTTAACTTGTAATCTATGCAGTAGATATGGACTGTCTTATTTAGGCTATAAGACATGGGAGCAGAATTATGCCATATAGCCTATCGGGTCTGTTCCAGAATTCCATCATGTCTATTTTATTATACCTCTAAATCCCATTCTGCCTTTTCCCCATAACTTTGAAACCCCAACGAATCTGGAATCTATCAACCTCCACTTTAAATGTGCTCGATTACTTAGCTCCCATAGCTGTCTGTGACAATGCATTCCACAAATTTACTATTCTCTGGCGAAAGAAATTCCTCATCTCTAATCGAAATGGATATTCCTCTATTCTGAGGCTGTGTCCTTTGGTACTAAACCATAAGATATAGGAACAGAATTAAGCCATTTGGACTGCTCTCCCATTTCGTCATGGCTGATCCATTCCCCGCCCCCACCCCTCAGTCCCAATAGAACATAGAAAATCTATAGCATGTTTCAGGCCCTTCGGCCCACTATGTTGTGCCAACCATGTAACCTCCTCTAGAAGCTGCCTAGAATTTTCATACTGCATAGCCCTCTTTTTTTTAAGCTCCATGTACCTATCTAAGAGACTCTTAAAAGACCCTATTGTATCTGCCTCTACCACCTTTGTTGGCAGTGCATACCACACACCTCCTCTCTCTGTGGAAAAACTATGCCTTCTCCCTGTATTCCTTCAGGCATGGATTAATCAAGAATCTATCAGACTCTGCCTTAAATATACCCAATAACTTGGCCTCTGCAGCTACCTGTGGCAAGAAATTCCTCAGCTCCATTCTAAATGGACATCCCCTATTCTGAAGGAGCCTCTAGTCTTGGACTCCTCCACCATCGGTAACATCCTTCCACATCGTATTCCATCTTCATGACTTTTTAAATTGCCTTCTATAGGTTTGTAAAAGCTTCCCAATCCTTTAACTTCACACTAATTTTTGATCTGTTATATGACCTCTCTTTAGCTTGTATGTTGTCGTTGACTCCTCTTGTCAGCCATGTTTGCATCACCCTGCCTTTAGAATATTTCCTCTTCTTTGGGATGTATCTATCCTGCATTCACTGGGCTCCCCTGCTATAGGAAACATCCTCTCCATATCTACTCTATCTTGGCATTTCAATATTCAATAGTTTTCAGTGAGATCCCTGTTCATGCAAACCCAGAACCATCAAACACTCTTCATATGTTAACCCTTTCATTCCCAGAATTACTCTCGTGAACCTCCTCTGGACCCTCTCTAATGCTAGTTGTTTTTTTTTTCAGATAAGGGATCCAAAACTGCTCTCAATACTCCCAGTGCAGTCCGACCAAATACTTATAAAGCCTTAGTATGACCTCCTTGCTCTTGTACTCTACTCCTCTCAAAATGCTAATATTGCATTTGCCTTCCTCAGCACCAACCCAATTCACAATCTAATCTATAGTGTAGTGGTCACCAACCCGTTGATCGCAATCGACTGGTCGATCTTTGAGACTTTCCCAGTAGATCCCAAAAAAAAGAAAAATAAATACACAAATACTGTTGAGAGATTGTTTTCAGGTTGCGGGGTTTTAGTTCTTTCTGCCTGGTGCGCATGCATGTAGCTCCCCTGCCACATGCTGGTCCCCAACCACCGGGCCACAAGGAAACGATACGAGTCAGCTGCACCTTTCCTCATTCCCTGTCACGCCCACTGTTGAACTTGAATACACGCAAGGTCATCAGTCGCCTAAACACAGTGATACCCTCGCACCAGGGATCACTGGTTGGCCTCGGGTAACCGGCCGCCTCAGGCAGCCGGTGAGAAGTGTCGTTGCTACTGGCCTGGAGTGTGGACAGATGGCCGCCGCCTCTAAACCCGTTTAGCACTCCGAATGTTCGTGGGAACCCGGTGCTAAAATATTCGCAGACGACCTAATTTGTAAGTATCAGAGCAGTATCGCTGCGATCTAATGAAAGTCATCCCTCGAGACAATCTTTTGTCAGCTGATAGATCCTGCAAGGGGGGCGGGCGCGTTCCCTAGCGCACTCCTTGCTCGTTTGGTCAGTCGCTCTCTCTGGACTGTGACCGCCACGGCCCTGCCACAGGGACCTCCGACTCTATCTTGTCCTCTCACCCCATTCATTATCAGCTGCACCTGGCCAAGCCGGCAGGCGGTGAATGGGCGGGAGGTTGTCTAATGAGGCAATGAAGCCCTCAAAACTGCCTCGGAACCCTGAGTCCAAGCACCCTGCACTTAGACAAACCCACTGAGTTTTTTTCAGAGGAAGAAACGTGAGCAAGTGGGACAGCAGCTAAGTGGTGAGAGCCACGGAAATTAAATTGCGGAATAGACTGGACATAAGGAACCTGCTTCGAGTATCACTGTATTCTGGTCATGTTTAACACCCCCCATCCCGTCGGCCGTTCCGCAAGAATATTGTCAGTATTAAACCGGTCCACAGTGCAATAAAAGGGTGGTGACCCCTGGTGTTCATACTTTATTTCTGCTTCCAGGTTGTGGGGTGTTATTTCTGGTCTTTTCTGCCCTGGTGCACATGCTTATAACTAATCGATCTGGGGTCGATCTTGCCTTTCACTAAGGCCGAGGTAGGGGATCTTGGGCTTAAAAAGGTTGGTGACCACTACCATAATGAATCCTGCACAAACACTCCAAAGTCCCCTTGCACCTCGGATTTTTGAATTTTCTTTTCTTTTAGAGAATAGTCTACACATTTACTCCTGCCGAAATCATGGACAATCACTTCTCAACACTATATTCCATTTGCCACTTCTTTGCCCATAATCCCAGTCTAAGTCCTGCAGATTCCCTGCTTCCTCAGCACTACTTGCCTCTCCACCTATCTTCGTATAGCTGCAAATCTGGCCACAAAGCCATTGATTCTGACGTCCAAATTTTTGACCTATAACTTGAAAAGAAGCAGTCCCAACCAAAAAAGGCACTCTTTATTTGCATTCTTTGCCTCTTGCCAGTCAGCCAATCTTCTATCCATGCTAGTATCTTTCCTTTAATAGAGACTGTTGTTAAGCAGCCTCATGTGTGGTACCTTGTCAAAGGACCATGTAAACAACATCCACTGATTTCTTTGTCCATTTTCCCCTTTGATTTTGTGGAGTCTAACATACAAAATGGTTAGTTGTAAAATTTCCACTTCAAAAACATTCAAAGGTCATTCTGTACTTTGACATAACTTATGGCATTGTATATACGCTCAGTGGAGTGGAAACCGGGGTGTCCCCTAGTGCCGTAGCCCATCCACTTCAAGCTTCAAAGTGTTGTGCATTCAGAGAAGTACTTATGCACACCAGTGTTGTAATGCATGGTTATTTGAGTTACTGTCAGCTTGAACCAGTCTGACCTCTCTAACTGGCATAGAGAATTTGCCCACAGAACTGCTGCTCACTGGATGTTTGTTTTTGTTTTTTGCACCATTCTCTGAATGCTCTAGTGACGGTTGTTTGTGAAAATCCCAGGAGATCAGTAGTTTCTGAGATACTCAAACCAACAATCATCCCACAGTCAAAGTCACTTGGATCATATTTCTTCCCCTTCTGATGTTTGGTCTAGACAGCAATTGAACCCCTTGACTATATCTGCATGTTTTTATGCATTGAGTTGCTGTCACGTGATTGGCTGATTGGATGTTTGCATTAACGAGCAGGTGTACCTAATAAAGTGGCCACTGAGTGTCTTGGATGTGTGGACTTAAATTGATTAGTGAAAGATGAAGTGTCACACCCAACGTTTGCTTTCATTTATTTGTTTTATCTGTTCCATTTGTTACGTATTCAGGCAACAATAAATATATGAGTTCGGCAAGGGTTTTTTTTGTAACAAACAACACGTTTATTAAACACAAAACAACCCCCCCCCCCAAAAGTAAACAAACACTAACGTAACCGGAAACAGCTGCTGTGCGGCAGCTTAAATGGTTCTTAAAGCAATGTAGCTCAAACAGTTCTTAAAGCGATGTTGCAAAAACAGTTTTTTAAAAGTAATATTGCCAAAAGTTTAAAAATGCTCACAGTCCATTTAAAAGGAGAGACTTTATAAGACAATTTAAATTCTCTTTCACGTCGTTTAGCTTCGATCCCCAACGTCGAACTTTTCCCACGAAGAATTTACGAAACGGAACGAAACGAAACGGCTTAAAGGCACTGACCTTTACTTTATCACACTGTCCTCAATCTTCTGCTATCCTGCAGAGATTAACACAAGAACAGTCAACGAATTACTTTCGAATAAGGATTAAATAAGGTAGAACCCGTTCCACCGTCGTAAATTGATTCTCCTCGATCTTTAACTCCCGAACTCCAATCTTCACTCTCCACTGATTTCTCAAACTAGCAGTATTGTAAAGAACCTGCTGGCAATGACCTTTTAAACTTTAGGCATTAGATTAAAAACTTCATCCTTCAACTAAACTGCGTCATCAAATTAAATCACACAGTGGCATGAAGTCAACTTGGCAAATCCAGCCACGAACTGCCCCTCCTCACAGGGTGGGGTCTTCCTTTTATAACCTATTAAAAAAAACCTGTCACATGATCTCTACTGGTGGGAAAATGACATCACTCCACCATCACAAGACCATTACCTCAAGTCCAGTATAGCTTCAACCCCAGTCACGTGACAAGGGTACCACTGTCATATGTCACGAGTACGTAACACATTAAAGAAAATTGCAGAGGTTGAGTAAAAACGTAAAATTTGTGTATGAATGAATTCAGTAGACTTGTATTGCCAGGTCAAGTAATTACCATTATTTTCTCACCCAAGGGTATTTGCATCTAGCTTCCACTTTATTTTTAATCGTATTTTGAAAGATGCACTCAATAAGCAGCAAACACCTTGTGATTTTTAAAGTTTTAAAGAGATATCCTGCCTAACAAATGGGGTAAGGATTTTCTTTGTGTATTTCCTTGTACTGCTGATAAAAATATTGAAATTAAACCTAATAATTCTCCGAACTTAATGTTTCAGACCCCACAATGGTGATGGACATGATGAAAGGCAATGTTACAAATGTACTTCCAATGATTCTTATCGGTGGCTGGATCAACTGGACATTCTCTGGTTTTGTCACAAGTGAGTGATGCCCTTGAAGAAGTGCAAGTAAAATAATTGTTGTTCTAATTTTAAATGAACATTTGTGTTCTCAAAGTGAAATTGAGAAAACCAAAGCTATAATTTATATTCTCTTGGTACAATTCAGTAATTTATTCCAAAACATGTAAACCTGCTGCAACTTCTTCAATTAATTCAACTTTGTTTCCTATTCAAAATCAAATTATTTTAATCAACATCTTACTTAGTTTTTCTTTACATCCACAGTTACAACAAATCTGAATTTCATAGTTTTAAATCTTTTTCAAACATATCATTGCCATTTTAAAAAAAACTACCTGCTTCTCTTGTGTACTAAATGCTACTCATCCCATCACCTCTATCCAACTTTACTTTCATTTTCTCGCACTTTTCTCTGATGTATTACCATTCTGTTTAGTGCTATACAGGTAGTCCAAATATCAAATGTATGTTTAGTAAATTGAAGTTAAAATTATCTTACTAACACTATTTATTTTTCTCTTTAGCAAAGGTTCCATTTCCTCTGACATTACGTTTTAAGCCCATGTTACAGCAGGGAATCGAGCTGCTCTCACTGGACGCTTCTTGGTACGTTGAAAATTACAGAAGAATATAAAGCTCATCAACGATCACCCCTTTAGTGCACATTACAGATATGATATGCCAAAAGCAAGTTTTGGTTTTAATTTTTCACTAAACCATTGCAGTTAATCATGGTTAGCACTTATTTGGGACATCTCTAAAGAACAAAAACTAATTGAGAAAATAACCAAGATTCCCTTTGTTTATTTGGGGGCATTATGCCACTAAATTGAGACAAGAGACTTTTGCTGAAATTTCTAACAGTGTCAGTCATGTGCACTTGTGTGGATGTTAACACTGCATCATGCTTGGAGCAAGTAGTTTTTAAATAGTGTTAGTTGTGTGTGTTTGTGTTCAAAATGCACTGATTTTTCTTTTGTCACTGATAGTTGGTGAGAAATAAGCAGTAAGATAATTTTTGAACTGTTTTACCTACTGCGATTTCAAGCATTCAATCTTGGAATGCCAAAAATGGCCAGAATGAAAATGAAACAATTTCACTGCTTTAAGTTAGGAATTTGAAGGTATCGACAATCATCTTGAATGATGCATGGAAACGAAGATTTGAAGAATGCAAATGTCGGAATTAATTGTATGAAGGTAGTCCATTATTTGCACTAAGTGTCTACGCTGATTTTGTTCATTTACAGTCAATCAAAAGAACATGGCAGTGTATACTGGATGAATTGCTATGTCAATATCTATTATGAACTGTAATTTTATAGTACTGTAGTGTATTGTTAGTGTTCTTATTTGTTCTGTATACATAATTTGTTAGTTAAATGGTAGTTTGTCCTTTTCAATAGGTTCAAAGGTACATTTAATATCAGAGGAATGTATAGAATATGCATCCTGAAATTCTTTTTCTTTGCAAGCATCCACAAAAACAGAGTGCCCCAAAGAATGAATGACAGTTAAACGATAGAACTCCAAAGCCCCCTCCCACAAGCAGCAAGGCAATGACCCTCCCCCCCACCAGCAAAAAAGTATCGGCACCCTCCACTGAGCAATCAAGTGTGCAGCAAAGCATCAGTAAAGACACAGACTTGCAGTACCCCAAAGACTCCTCTTCACCTGGTAATTCAACACAGGACAGCCTCTCCCTAATAGAGGAAAAAGAGTTGTCCCCGTTTCACAGCAAGAGGGGGGAACATAACAAACAACTCACTGAAGTACCTGGTAAGGCTCTGAAAACCTGTGCCAACCAACTAGCGGGAGTATTCAAGGACATTTTCAACCTCTCACTGCTATGGGCAGAAGTTCCCACTTGCTTCAAAAAGGCAACAATTATACCAGTGCCTAAGAAGAATAATATGGGTTGCCTTAATGACTGTCATCCGGTAGCACTCACATCAACAGTGATGAAATGCTTTGAGAGATTGGTCACGACTAGACTGAACTCCTGCCTCAGCAAAGACCTGGACCCACTGCAATTTGCCTGTCGCCACAATAGGTCAACGGCAGATGCAATCTCAATGGCTCTTCACATGGCTTTAGACCACCTGGACAACACAAACACAAGATGCTGTTCATTGACTATAGCTCAGCATATAATACCATCATTCTCACAATCCAGATTGAGAAGTCGCAGAACCTGGGCCTCTGTACCTCCCTCTGCAATTCAATCCTTGACCTCCTAACTGGAAGACCACGATCAGTGCAGACTGGTGATGACATATCCTCCTCGCTGACGATCAAGATTGGTGCACCTTGGGTGTGTGCTTAGTCTACTGCTGTTATCTGTCTATACGCATGGCTGTGTGGCTAGGCATAGCTCAAATATCATTTATAAATTTGCTGACGATGCAACCATTGTTGCTTAGAATCTCAGGTGGTGACGAGAGGACGTCCAGGAGTGAGATATGCCAACTAGTGGAATGGTGCGGCAGCAACAAGCTGGCACTCAACATCAGTAAGACGAAAGAGTTGATTGTGGACTTCAGGAAGGGTAAGATGAAGGAGCATATACCAATCCTCATGGAGGGGTCAAAAGTAGAGAGAGTGAGCAGCTTCAATTTCTTGGTGTCAAGATCTCTGAAGATCTAATCTGGTCCCAACATATCAATGTAGTTAAAAGAAGGAAAGACTGGGGCTATACTTTATTAGGAGTTTGAAGAGATTTGGCATGTCAACAAAACCACTCAAAGTTTTCTATAGATGTAGCATGGAGAGTCTTCTGACAGGCTGCATCACTGTCTGGTATGGAGGGACGACTGCACAGGACCGAAAGAAGCTGCAGAAGGTTGTAAATCTAGTCAGCTCCATCTTGGGTTCTAGCCTACAAAGTACCCAGGACATCCTTAGGGAGCGGTGTCTCAGAAAGGCAGTGTCCATTATTAAGGACCTCCAGCACCCAGGGCATGCCTTTTTCTCACTGTTGCCATCAGATAGGAGATACAGAAGCCTGAAGGCACACACTCAGCTAATCAGAACAGCTTCTTCCCCTCTGCCATCCGATTCCTAAACAGACATTAAACAAGAGGAAATTTGTAGATGCTGGAAATTCAAGCAACACACAGAAAATGCTGGTGGAACGCAGCAGGCCAGGCAGCATATATAAGGAGAAGCACTGTCGACGTTTCGGGCCGAGACCCTTCGTCAGGACTAACTGAAAGGAAAGATAACAAGAGATTTGAAAGTAGGAGGGGGAGGGGGAAATACGAAATGATAGGAGAAGTCCGGAGGGGGTGGGGTGAAGCTGCAAGCCGGAAAGGTGGTTGGCAAAACGGATACAGAGCTGGAGAAGGGAAAGTATCATGGGACTGGAGGCCTCGGGAGAAAGGGGAAGGGAGCTCCAGAGGGAGATGGAGAACAGGCAGAGTGATGGGCAAAGAGAGAGGGAAAAAAGGAGGGGGGAAAAACTATATCAAGAATGGGGTAAGAAGGGGAGGAGGGGCATTAATGGAAGTTAGTGAAGTCAATGTTCATGCCATCAGGTTGGAGGCTACCCAGCTGGTATATAAGGTGTTGTTCCTCCAACCTGAGTATGGCTTTATCTTGACAGTAGAGGAGGCCATGGATAGACATATCAGAATGGGAATGGGACGTGGATTTAAAATGTGTGGCCACTGGGAGATCCTGCTTTCTCTGGTGGACAGAGCGTAAGTGTTCAGCGAAACGGCCTCCCAGTCTGTGTCGGGTCTCACCAATATATAAGAGGCCACACCGGGAACACCGGATGCAGTATACCACACCAGCTGACTTGCAGGTGAAGTGTCGCCTCACCTGGAAGGACTGTCTGGGGCCCTGAATGGTGGTGAGGGAGGAAGTGTAAGGGCAGGTGCAGCACTTGTTCCGCTTACCAGGATAAGTGCCAGGAGGGAGATCGGTGGGAAGGGATGGGGACGAATGGACAAGGGAGTCGCGTAGAGAGCAATCCCTGCGGAAAGCAGAAAGGAGGGAAAGATGTGCTTGGTAGTGGGATCCCGTTGGACAAAGCCCATAGCCCTAAATAGACATTGAATCTTTGGACTCTACCTCATTTTTTTAACATACAGTATTTGTTTTTGCACGTTCTTTTTATGCTCTACGCTCAATATGAGATGCTTGTGTTAAATATCCTTCTGGCATACTTTTAAAAATGCTTTCACAGAAACTATAAAATGGAACAATTTGAGTTAATCTAATAATCCAGTGTCCAATAATATATTGTATGTTGAATGTTTTATTTTTATAATCTATGGGCTTTGAATCTCACCTATTTCCATATTCATTGTTCATGTAAACCTTTTTCCTTGAATCAAGGGTTTTATAGAAATAGAAGTCGTATTTTTAAGAAGGCAGGGAATAGTGAGTTTTGGTAGGCTTTTAGAATTTGTGAGATGGCCTGTTTAAAAATAAAATAAAAATTGAGTGAAGATCTGCAGTGAATGCTCCCTTCAGTGGATGAGATTTATCCATGAATCTGTTTAATGCTGCATTAATCCTCCATTAAAGTAGGACAGGAATAAACAAAGGCTAAGCCAGCATCATATAACTCATGAAACTCTAATCTACTGAAAATCCAATAGAGCTATTGAGTTTTGAAATGAAATTAACATTCTCATGAGTTTATATAAGGATTCCTAAATCTGTCTTTTCAATCTTACATTTTTCCTTTTCTGCCTTTTCCCTGGAGTTTTCATTTCCTTTGGCTAAGTACTCAGATCATTTATGTGAGAAGCATTTTATGATTTCAAGTGTCTTATGGATGAGACTTTCAAAGAGGCAGATGTAAAAGATCCATGGCACTATTTTGAAAACTCCGCATAACCAAAGCAATATTCATCTCACTGAACATTGCTAAAATTTAGCTTATTCAGCCTCTGTCACTTTGCCTTTGTGTGAGCTTGCTATGTAAAAATTAGTGGTTACATCTCCTTAATTATGAGAGTAACCCCTCTTGTAAAATGCTGTATCATCACCATTAAAGACATTATATGAAGGTTATTTTCTTCTTGATAAAGGCTAAATATAGTTTGAGTATAGGCTATCAAGCACACAGCACAATTGGAGTGGCGTGCCCTCTTAGTACATCTGTTTATGCAATACTGACTTGATTCCATCTCAAGAATCATATCATACAGGAACATCTTACATCTTGACTTGAAGGCATGTCTGGTTTATCATTATGTAGACAAAGCTGATAGTTCAGTAATGCTACCACATTTACATTTATTTTTCAATTTCTTTCAAGTTAATTTGTCTTTTTTGTACTCAGGGTGAGCTCTGCATCTTGGTACTTCCTGAATGTGTTTGGACTCAGAAGCATGTATTCTCTACTCCTAGGACAAGATAATGGTAATCAGTAACTTGAGCATGTATATGATGAATATCATATATGGCACAAATGGAATGTGTATAAAATTGTGTCAGTAGATTGATTTTACAGGCTGGATGTATGGTAGGATAGATTTTCTTTTTGGAATTGGAGATTACATTTTGTATTTTCACCAGAAAATGAGCTCCTCAAGCTTCTATAGCCATAAAGATCTTTTTCCTATCTGCATGTATTTTGCCTCTCTTCTAACCAACGTAACAGTTTAAAAAAAAAAGTAAATATTGGCCCAGAATTTAATTTGGAACTTCAAGTCACACAGCAGCAAGATGTTAGTGTGGACAAATGAGGTGATCCATCCTACTTGCCCTTCCTACAAAGCATCTTACTAATCTTGTGGTTAGTGGTGCACATTGTTAAACATTTTGAGAGAATATGAAAATTATTGGTTAAGATACCTTGAAATCTAAAGATACAGTATTCCCATTTTATCAACATGCAAAACGTTTTAACATCTTATAAACTTTATTGACTAAAGCCATACAACATTTGGTACTTTGTGTTAATTAGCACAATCAAGCCAGAATGAAATTAAATATAATTCGACTTTTCAGACTTGATTGTGACCTATTTATTTCTAATCTAGATTGAATTTTCAAGTGTTTGAGTTCAGAATCTTGAATATTTTAGAACCATAGAACATTACAGCACAGAAGCAGGCCTTTTGGCCACTGGCTGTGCCAAACCATTTTTCTGCCCAGTCCCACTGACCTGCACCTGGCCCATATCCCTCCATACCACTCTCATCCATGTACCTGTCCAAGTTTTTCTTAAGTGTTAAAAGTGAGCCCGCATTTACAACTTCATCTGGCAGCTCAATCCACACTCCCACCACTCTCTGTGTGGGGGGGGGGCTTCTTCACACAATGTTCCCTTTAACCTTTTCACCCTTAACCCATGTCCTCTGGATTTTTTTCCTTCCCTAGCCTCAGTGGAAAAAGCCTGCTTGCATTCACTCTATCTATACCCATCATAATTTCATACACATCTATCAAGTCTCCCCTCATTCTTCCTACGCTCCAGGGAATAAAGTAAGCATTAAAGACCCTTTGAGTTGGACTGCTTTTGTAATCAGCTGGTGTTATGGGTTCTGTTTTCAGGATGAAGAAAGGAGAAAGTTGTATTAATAATGTTCACTTGGTATATGTGAATATAATCTATTAAAAACATTCAGAAGGCACTCTAATAATGTAATGTGGTTCAGAGGAAATGCAGAGGTAAGGCTTTAGCACATCTTTATTACCATGTTGGTATTAAAGATCTGTTCAAAATGAAGCCTGAAGAAACTTTGTTCTCTCACTGTCACCACCATGAACATTTCTCCTACCCTGATCTGTCTTAACAGTCATCCATTTTTGAATGGATGATGGAGTAATTGCAAAAGCACCTTGCTGCCTTATGTTATCCTATTTGAGCCCAAGCCGTTAAACGTCTATTAACTATTAGGTTGTCACTGACTTCCTTAACACAAAGTGAGTCAGTGACCTGCGGGAATAGATAAAATTTGACAGGATGGAAAGAAAGAGAAAAAGTTTACTTTTATAAACAGATAGCAATTGGGATCACTTGAAATGGCAGTTCTCTGATGCAAGCTTTTTTTTTAAATGTGTTGAATAAATTGTTTACAAATCTTGAAAACAAACATTCATATTTAGCTGCAAACAAAATGGAAAGTTGTTGCTGAATCAACCAGCAATAGTATCCTGCATTAATTTTACACCACTACCAATCAGATAGAAAATGATGGGTTGGTGGCTACAATCTGATTGCAGCAAAACAAAAATTAATAAAACATTCATTGAACCTTAGAACATAGCTTTGTGCTTTGAAAAACTTGTGAGATTATTTTAGATCCTTGTAAATCATGAACATCATAAAGACAAGAATATGGGTTTTCTGTTTTTGTACTGGGTATAATTTAAGGATGTGTTCTGATAATTATGAGAATTGCAATTTTGTTTTCATAAAACTAACTACTTTTTATAGTGGTTGCCATTCTTGTTATTGTAAAAATAAGTTAATTTTAATTTAAGGAAGTGTCTTTATTCTGGGATTTATTGTGCATGAAAAGTAAACCATGTTAATGTGGAACTGAATACTATTTAAGAATGTTCCCTTTATAAAATGAAGCTGCTGATCTGTGAATAAAAGTTTTCCCTTTTAAATTTTTTTTTCATGATTAGATCTGTTTCTTTCCTTACTTTGACATTTAATCCACTGAACTGAATACTCTGCCTCTTATTGTAGCTGCAGATCAGTCACGTATTATGCAAGAACAGATGACAGGTGCTGCAATGGCAATGCCTCCAGATACAAATAAAGCTTTCAAGGTTTGTTAGTTATACCATATAAATATAGAAATATCCTGTTCTTGCCTTCTGGTATAACATTAGTTGTCTTGCACATCACAGCATTTTATAGTAAGCTCTAGTAGACACTTAATTTGGATAATAAAGTCAAAGTTGGCAGTATTTTTGTTCATGAAATTTATGGTATTATGTGGATGAAAAAATGTTTGATAATTTTTATTCATAAAATGCAAAGCTTCATGTTTAGGACTTTATAAGAGTTTGGATTCATTTCTGTTTTTTGAGTAGGGAATAAGGGATTTGTTACCAGATCTATACAAATGAATATTAGAACAAAAATGAACTGAAGTCCTTGTCAAGAGGGTGTATATAGAGTATATTCACATTATTGTCCCAAAATGTTGCACTCCAGTGACGCTATTTTTCCATAATCTGCTGAGGAAAAAAACAAGATTAAAAAGTTGGAACTTCTGTGGGAATTGTTAGGGTCATGTGAGGGAATACTTAAATAGAAGATTGTAAGGCAAAGATTTTAGACCTTTTTTTATAACTAGAACATTCTTCCATAAAATTGACTGAAAATCCTCTAAGTGCAATTAATAATTGAAAACAAAATTATTAACTTCAAGTTCAAATCCATCACACAGTGCTGCTTAGTTCAGAGTGACACACACCAAATGTGGAGGAACTCAGTAGGCCAGCAGCATCTAAGGAGAGGAATAAACAGTTGCTGTTTTGGGTCAAGATTCTTCATTTGGACTGGCTAGAAAAGGGTGGAAAGCAAGAATAAGAAGATAAGGGGTGTGGGGGGGGGGGGGTGGAGTACAAGCTGCCAGGTGATAAGTGAAGCTAAGTGAGGAGGAAAGGAAAATGGATGGGGGGGAATGAAGTGAGAAGCTGGGAGGTGATGAGTGAAAAAAGTAAAGGGTAAAAATAGAATCAATCTGATAAGAGTGAACCATGAGAGAAGGGGACAGAGGGGGCCCTGTTTCCTCGTGGTTAACATTTTCTGGCCATGGTCTGATCAATGCAAAGATACTTAATCTTGGTTCTGCCCCTATTAAGAGAATCTGTTCAGCCACAGAGTTCCTTATTCTGTGGTTCCTAATACTGATTAAGGTCCCAATCATTTCTGCTGAAGATCCATGCAAAGATAAGTGACAACAATGTTGTGAATTATAATATCCTTCATATTCAAGCACCTTATCAGCACTGATTAATATGAATTTGCATGAAAAATGGCCTAATGATATACTAGGAATTTAGTAGTATGCATAAGAGTAGGATTAAAATAGAAGGGGGAGTAATAGGAATAAGTAATCTATTTGGTAGTGCAAAACTGAAAGGTAGAAAAATATACAGTTTCTTTTGTTTTTGTATTTTTATTGTAAAGGCTGAATGGGAAGCTTTGGAAATCCTGGATCATCAGTGGGCCATGGAGGAAGTGGAAGAAGAACTTATGACCAAGGATCTCAATTTTGAAGGAATGTTCAACAAGGAAATAGACACGTCAATGTTTTAAGGCACCTTAACCAGGGACCCCAGATTAAACTTCTACCATAAGTAGGTTTGTAGTAAGACAGATATTTCTCCTTGTCTTAAAAATTCAGTTGAAAGCATTAGAAATGTCTGGTAAAGCTGCAAGTCACACAAACCACTAATGTGAGATTTTACTGTGAATTTGAAAGCCATCAGTGTAAAGATTACTAGATAAGAATAGATTGTATATTTTCTTGCAATATGTCAGGAATTCTCTGTCACTGTTCATTTATAGAAGTAAAAGTTATTTAGAAGTCCAAGGTGTCTATGACCAAATGTATTGGATCACTTTTTTTGTTAAAAGAATTATGAAGGGAAAATAAAAATTACTATTCTCATGTGGATAAGGGTGGTTCTTTGGGTAATTGAAGCATCTTATTTTGCAGTTCTTGTAGGTCAGAATTAGTTCATTTAATATTTTAAAAATTTTAATATTAATTAAATATTTTCATATTTAATGTTCATCTTGTGACTAAGTATTGGCATTTCATCATTTTTTTTCCATATTATCACCAAGGGAACTGGGTAGCCTTCAACCTAATGACATGAACATCAATTTCTTGAACTTCTGATAATTGCCCCGCCCTCCCCTTACCAATCTCCATTTCCTTCTCTTACCTCCCTCTGGTGCTCCTCCCCTTCCCTTTCTTCCATGGCCTTCTGTTCTATCCTATCAGATTCTCCCTTCTCCAGCCCTTTACCTCTTTCACCTATTGACTTCCCCCTCAGCTCCTTACTTCCCCCCCCCCCCACCCCCATCTTCTTACACTGACTTACTATCTTTTTTTCTCCAGTCCTGATGAAGGTCCTCGGCCAGAAATATCAACTGTTTATTCTTCTCCATAGATTCTTCCTGCCTGCTGTGTTCCTCCAGCATTTTGTGTGTTGCGTTTGTTTTTCCAGCATCTTCAGATTTTCTCCTATTAGGGAAAATTGTTGATTCCCTTTTGACATATATACTGGTAGTCTTCTGTTAGCTATTTTATACCCTGCAAAAGAGAAAACCACTTTAATATATTTAAAGTTTTCAACATGAAATGTTGTCAGTGCTCAGTTCCTTCTGAGTGAACTGCAGAAATTGAAATAAATGCCAACTGAGAATCTCAAACAGAAGTCAAAGCAACTCATTATCTTCACTCCAATCATGCAACACTTTGGTTTTTCTACTTTTGTAATGTTGTACTTTATAGTTAAAGGTTGGCACACAGTTCATAAACTGGTAGTGTGAAGGGGGAATATTGAGCTGGTTTGATTTTTTTTTGTGGTTTTGAAGTATAACCTTCAGCGTTTTGAAATACTATTTCAGGTTGACTGATTTTTAAAATGTATATTTCATAAAAAAGGGTTGGGGACCTCTGGTGTAGAATTAGACCATTTGACCACCATTCCACTTGGCTGATTTATTATCCCTCTCAACCTCATTCTCTTGTCTTCTCCCTGTAACCTTTGAAGCCTTTACTAATCAAGAATCTATTAACTTCCACTTTAAATATCCCCAATGACTTGGCCTCAACAGCCACCTGTGGCAATGAATCCCATAGGTTCAACACCCTCTGGTTAAAGAAATTCCTCATTCAAAGGGATATCCTAGGTTCCCCCTCTATAGGAAACATTCTCTCCATGTCCATTCTATCCAGGCCTTTCAAGCGTGTGGTAGAGGATGTGGATTTATCTGGGGAACAACATAGCTGTGGACTGCTGAACTGGTCCAACAAGCCCTTTAAACTGTTTAGCGAAAAGAGCTACAGTGAGAGTTTGACTGCATTCATACCAGGCTGTCTGGTATGTTCCACAAGCAAGAATGGAAAAACTTGAGGGATGCTCTAATGACGTGCTTGTACTGAGTATACTATTACCCTTTTGTGGCAACACTGCTTGGACAAGTTTTTAACACATTCATAAAGTAACTGTTTGCTGTGATATGTCAGCTCTGGTTCCCCAGAGTTGTTCTTGATTAGAAATCCGCTTGCATCAATTTCACCAAGTCCACCAACAGGACCCTGCCAGTGTTGAGCGGTGTAATGAAGACCAGCCTGAACTCTACTTTTATGTCAACAGTGGACAAATGCTTCTGCATTATTCAAACTTGGACAATAGTTGAAGCAAAGTAATGTTAGGAAATAAAATCGCTTTTGGTGCTGAAGTCATGGTGCTGCTTTCTTTGACTGTGACCATTAATAGCTAACTTGTTAATATAAATTCAAAACGGAGGATCATGGGTGTTGATGGAGATGTCTTCTTCAAGCTGTACATTGTGTTCACTTTTCTACCAAGATCCAATTACGTGCAATTACTATTTAACTTTTTATACAAGATGAGTTTTAAGACCATAAGACATGGGATCACAATTTAGGCCATTTGGCCCATTGGGTCTGCTCTGTTATTCCACTTGGCTGATTTATTATCCGTCTCAAACTCATTCTCTTGTCTTCTCCTTGTAACCTTTGACTCCCTTACTAATCAAGAGCCTATCTATCTCCACTTTAAATATATCCAGTGCTTTGGCCTTCAGAGCTGTCTGTGGCAATAAATTTCACATTCATCATTGGCTAAAGAAATTCCTCTCCATCTCTTCTAAAGTGACATCCTTCTATTCTGAAGCTGTGCCTTTGGTCTTGGACGCCCACTCCCCAACTATAGGAAACATCCTCTCCACATCAACTCTATC
Organism: Hypanus sabinus; assembly: GCF_030144855.1. Classification (NCBI taxonomy): domain Eukaryota; kingdom Metazoa; phylum Chordata; class Chondrichthyes; order Myliobatiformes; family Dasyatidae; genus Hypanus; species Hypanus sabinus. Next base: position 62,030,161 of record NC_082706.1, on the reverse strand, counting down.
TAGGCCTTTCAATGTTCAATAGGTTTCAATGAGATCCCACCCTCCCCCCACATTCTTTTAAACTCCATTGAGCACAGGCCTAAGGTCGTCAAACTCCTTCATATGTTAAAATCCGTTAACCCTTTTGTTCCTGAGATAATTGTCATGAACTGGATCCTCTCAGATGACAGCACATCTTTCTTAGAAAGGGGACCCAAAACTGCTCTCAATACTCCAAATGTGGTCTGACCAATGCCTTATAAAGCCTACGCATCCTATTTCATAGTTGGTTTTGTGGCATTGTTCCAGAAACTGTCCCAAGTAAATTCTGTGAATTCATCCTCCAAACCTCTTTTGTTCAGTCTCTGCGTAGGTTAAGTACTTTGTATTTCCAAATTTACGTATTTCTTGATTAGTTTACTCCCCAGGTATATTCTTCATGTAAGGAGGCCTGTGAACTACTACAACTGTTGTTTGTGTCTGAAGTCCACTGTACCAATTCTCTTCCTGTTCTTCTGAATCTAGATAGTTTCATGCCAGTGCTCTAAGTTGGTGCTATATGAGAGGTCTCATCTCATTTCTTCTGTTCTTTATAAGCTTCATGGACTCAAGCATTTGCAGTTTCTTGGTCACCTTGCAATCACTTCTCTTTAATGACTATTACTTCAAAGCTATTTGACTGTGGTTCCAAAAAAAACTTATTTTTTAAGAATGCTTCATATGATTCATTTTTAATATTTTACCAATTTTTTTGTGGAATTAACTTTGCATTATTTCACGATTGCATTAAAACACTGTTCTTTATCCCAGTATGCTTTATCCTGTTTTATTTATTTCGAGTTACATTTTTCATCCCTCCACAGGTGGAGCTTTTAACATTACATCTTTGGGTTTAATTAACCTGGGTTATACCAGCCAAGAAATTACTTTCCTTATTTTAGTGAGGGCTAAAGTAGCAATGCATAGCAGCTAACTTTTGTAAATACCCAATAGATTAATCTCAGAATAATGTTGTTGGGTTTCCCTTAGTAAAGGTGCACTGTATTTCAGCTTCAGTGCATACTATTCTATAGATCTCTTAGTACTTGCCGTCATATCAGTAATCTTTTGGTCAGCCCTTATCGGGACCAACACACACACAAAATACAAGCCACACTGCTTCATTAGGTGGAGAATGCTGCATGATGAGAGAAGGGAGGCTGAGAGCTCCCAAACTCTCTGGGAGCTTGGATAGGTTGGCTGAAAAGGATTTCTGTAGAAAATTACCTATCTACAATCAAGTACCCCTAGCAGGAGTTTACTAGTGAGATCATGAGATTTCATTAAGCAGTAATATACATGAGGAACGTCTATAAATATCTTACTCAGCTTTTCATTCATTGTCTCTTAGCTGCTGTTCTCCATCTAGCTGAATCTCTGCCCAGCAGTAATAATTAAACAGCAACAGGCCTTTGCCCACCAAGATAATACCCTATTCAATCAGATTTGGCTGGTGCTGTAAAGCTAATAAATAAAAGACAGCCCAAAGTCATATAGTCATATAAAGACAAACAAGAGAAAATCTGCAGATGCTGGAAATCCGAGCAACACACACAAAATGCTGGAGGGACTCAGCCGGCCAGGCAGAATCTGGGGGGGGGGGGGGGGGGAAGTACAATGTTTCGGGCAGACCTGCCGAAGGGCCTTGGCACAAAACGGCGACTGTACTTTTTTCCATAGATGTGCCTGGCCTGCTGAGTTCCTCCAGCATTTTGTGTGTGTTGCTAGTCATATAATGGACCATGTGTATTCTACAGTGGTAAACACATTTTAGAGGGACAGACTTTTTCCTCACAACAGTTAACATTGTCCAAAGCAGAATATCGGGCTAGATATGGAACCTAAAATGTGATAATGGCTACATAATTATTGCCATGACAGCAAAGAAGTCAGCGTGACTATTATGTACAGGGCATAGGAGTTTGAAGTTCAATCCCAGCAGCCTCTATAAGGGGCTTGTGCATCCTCCCTGCAAAATGTGTGGGTTTTCTCTGGGTTCTCTGACTTCCTCCCAGGTCCAAAGACATGCTGGTTAGTAAGTTAATTGGTCATTGGAAAACCCTCATCAATTTAGGGTTAGGGGTTGCTACATGATGAGGCTTATTCCATGTTGTATCACTAAATAAAAAATGTTTTTTATTTTGCTGGAAATATTGGCTGAAGGGTAATTTTTAGATTTGAAATGAAGGATAAAAATCTTCATAATAAAGCCATGGTATCTTTATAACCTATCCGTAGGATCTTGGTTTAAAATTTCATTCAAAGGAATGCACTTCTAAGATATGATGTATTTTCTGCACTCTGTTAGAGTCTGGCATTAAAACTCTGTATTCTGTATTTTTTATTATTTTTACCGCATTGGTTGGACCTTGAATTCAAGCCTTTTGATGAGAATGTGCTAACATGAATCTAGTCCCATTTATTACCAGAGTCCCTATAGAGGTCTACACTATTAGTGACTGTAGAATTATTAGGTACTTCCATTCATAATATGGGTTGGAAGTCATCTCAGGCCACTTACCTTAACATTCCTTTCATTTATCGATGTGAATGTACAGTAAAAACTACTAAACTTTTTTTTCTCTCCAAACTCTGCAGACTAAGGTTTCTTCACTTTAGATTCTTTGTAACTTGTTTGTAAATTGCAGGTTGTGGATCATAGATCCCTTCAAAAAATGTAGGCTGCTTTCTATCCTTTGATAATTATGCAATTATTTTGGAAACCTTGCCAAGGCCTTGTGCTGAGTGAGCAGTGATTATTGCTCTATGATGCTAAATTAATACAGTAAGCACTAACCAATTTTCTACATTCCTGTTTTTTTTTCCAATTTAGGAATATATATGATGCCCAGGAAGTTTTTGTCTTATCGAGCCAGCAGCTCAGACTGATCTTGTAATCTTCTTCTGTCCTTAGGTGATTGAAGTTTATGACTTGAGTAAAGTTAAGTTGAAGTACTGGTGAGTGGTTTTACTATATTGTGTTAGTATGTGTCAAGACAAGAAATTATGTCAGAGTCCCAGGTGCAAGTCAGTGGCCTGTGCAAGGGGTACTGAATATGCCAGCTGGTTTTAAGTTTGAGGGGAATCTAGAGAAATGACTGACTACAGATGCTAAATTTGGAGCAAAAAAAACCCCAAACTGTTGGAAGAACTCAGTAAATTGAGTAGAATCTATGAAGATGGTGTTTCAGGTCATGACCCTGCAACAGAGTCCACTGAGTTCCTCCAACAGTTTATTTTTTTTTGCTGAGGAAAGTCTGGTCCTGAATTAATTTTTCATCACATAGGTCAGGTTGCTGTAGTATTCCCAGAGGTTTGGGAAATTGTAATTGTCTTTGCTGAATTATTGTAGTCTGATTGAACATTATGAACAGTTTATATTCCCACTGATTTCTTGCTTTAGAGATGAAATCCAAGAAAATAATATTAAGTAATGATTTTACTCTAGAAAATAAATCTCAGAAGAAAAATTGTATGGAAGTTAAATGGGAAGTAAGTTTTAAATTTGAAAATCTGGAAGACATGAATGGAGACTCAAAGTTTAATTGGCATCTGAACTGACCTTGTATTGAAATTCTTTACCAGAATTATCACTAATATTTTACAATCATATTTCACAGTTTAGAACATTTCTTCACAAGAAGCAGGTCCTAATCTCCATATCTGTACAGTGGTACATATACACTGTTGTATAGAACTTGAACTTATGCTGTCTGGCCTGTCCCATACTGTTGAACTTTCAAAAATAAAAGAGTAAGATTTTTAGAAAGAAGGTGCAGTTCTTGCTAAGTTCAAGTGAGGTTTTTAATTCAAAAGAAATTTAATTGGCTCGAAGGGTTGAGAGTGACCAAAGTTGAGAATTAATTTGAGAGAATAATTTATTATCCTAGACACAGATTCAATAATTGAAGACTGGGGCATTGTAATGCCCATGTTGATTGGTGTGAATGTTGTGGGGGCATAGGCCATTGATTTTTTATGAGTCTCACTAAATGTTGTACTGAAGTGGCTACCAAGAATTATTGAAATCAAGAAATGATTTTTGATTTTATCTTTGTCACATCACACAAACACATCTGAGAAGAACTCCATGGAGTATGAGATCAAATGGTTTGCATTCCTGAAAATCACAACACTGGATTTGCAGTTTTAACTGCTGCCCTCACTGAAAACGATCAGCGCCATACGCTTGGCAATTTTATCAACAATTGTTATAGATTATTAAAATAATTCTTTCCAATATTTTCCTGGTGGTAGCTGATGGAGTGACAGCAATTTGCTGTTGCTCCAACTCTAACTATCTTACTATTTTTAAACTGTCTTGAAACTTTTTTAAGTGTGATATTCTTTCATTATGGCTACAAGGGGTGCCAGAGGTACTGAAAAGGATGATCCCCCTGCCTCTTTGGATTCTATTATGGATTTGCTGCAAAGTCATACACGAGAAGCCTCTGAGAAGTTTCAACAATTCAGCTCTGAATTTAAACAAATAAATGGTAAATTGGATTCTATTCAGCAAACTGCTAATGAATACGATAAACATATAAAAAATAATGAAGCAATTTTGTTGTCTCTGGAAATGGAAGTGGATGAGCTGCAAAAGCTTTGTGAAAAGCAATCGAAGTCCAACGAACAGTTAAGACAGAAGATTATCAACCTAGAAAATAGAAGTAGAAGGAACAACCTATGGATTCTAGGTCTTGAAGAATTAACCAAAGGTAACCAGCCTATGGAATTTTTTGCAAACTTTTTGCAAGAATTATTTCAGAAAATGTTGGCGTCTTTGCCTATGATTGATCGAGTTCACAGGTCTCCTGTGTTTAGACTTAAAAGAGATAGACCAAGATCAGTAATAATCTGTTTTCATGAATTTAAAACAAAGGAACTTAATTCGTGAATCTTGTCAAAGAGGCAAGATTGACTATAATGGTTGCAAGATTAGAATTGTTGAAGATTACTCGCCTGAGGTTATGCAGGAACGTGCTAAGTTCAAAGAAGTTATGTCCGAGTTTTTTAACAAGGGTTTCAAGCCTTTCCTTCACTACCCAGCTCAACTCAGAATTACACTTAAAAATGGATCTTTCATAATGGTTTCGTTCGACTGTTGAAGCACAAAGGTTTTTAAAATCCAAAGGCTAGCTGTTTAGTTTGTCCTTACATGAAGACACAAGATTAAATGAGAAACTTTTAATTTGTAAATCCAGTCGAAGGGGCGTGATTGGTTATAGGGTGGAATATTAAGATTCTCGAAGACTATTTGCTTGAGGTTATGCAGGAGCACGCTAAGTTTAAACAAGCTCTGTTGGAATTTTTTTAACAAGAGTTTCAACCCATCCCTTGGCTACCCAGTTTGACCGAGAATCTCATTAAAGATGGATCCTTCGAATGGTTTCGTTTGAATGCTGAAACAGAAAGATTTTTTTAAATTTGAAGGCTAACTGCTTAGTCTGTTTTTTCATGAAGATATAAGATTAAATGTTTAATGTTTTTCTGTATGAATAATTGTATCTTTTACTTTTGGTAAACATTTGTAACTAATTTCCTTTTGTATTTTTTAATACTGCATTTTTGGTATACGAGAACTGAATTTCTTGTTTGGATATTGTTTAGTCTAGGTTGGAATATAAATAACCTTGAAACTAATTGGAGCGATCACCAGGTTTTTTTGGGGGTTTGTCCGTAGTTGTAGATGCTGGCTTTCTATTGGTCGGTTTTCTTTCTTTAGGAGGTGGGCAGAGGTATGTTTTTTTTTCTCAGAAGCTGTTTTCGAATTTTTAGTCAACTTGTTGTTTGGTTACCATTTCTCAAGGTTTATGGGTTGGTTTTAACTGACATTTTAACCCTGCCTTTAAATAATATTAAAAATGGACCAAACTCAGATTCAGGTTCAGATTCAATTTATTTATTACTTAAACTATTAATTTATTTAGTTTTAACATGAAAGGGTTAAATCACCCTGTTAAACGTAATAAGATTTTTGCTTATATTAGGAAATTTAAGGTCCCTATTATTTTCTTACAAGAAACTCACATACGCAAATGTGATAATCTACGTTTTTTCAGCTGTTGGAACAGACTTTGTTTTCATTCTTCTTTTCAGGCCAAATCCAGAAGAGTTTTGATTCTTATAGGTAATACACTTCCCTTTGTTCAGCATAGTGTCTGATACTAATGGATGTTTTGTTATAGTTTCAGGAAAACGAGATAATAAATTAATAGTATTTGCCAATGTGTATGCTCCAAATGTAGATGATACAGGATTCTTTGAGCGCTTTTTTTGTTTTTACCAGATCTGAATCTTTATTCTTTGGTGATGGGAAGAGATTTTAACTGTTGGATAGACCCAATTTTAGACCGATCATCTTCTAAACCAGTGTCTCTTAATAAATCAGCTTTGTTTATTCAATCTTTTTTATTGAAGTGTGGGATTGTTGATGTTTGGTGTTTTTTTACATCCTTTAGATAGGGAGTACTCGGTTTTTTCCATGTTTATCATACATATTCCAGGATTGATTATTTTTTAATTGATAGTCAAATGATTTCATCAGTTCATTCCTGTGAATATAAAGAGATTGATGATTCAGTACCTGCTCCTGTATTTCTATCTTTAAATCTTCCCTGGTCTTCCTGAAACAAACAGATTTTGGCATTTTAGTACAACTTTGTTATCTGATAAGGAATTTTTTTTAATTTCTAGAGAGGCATATTATTTTGTTTTTTGAAGAGAATAAAAAGGAAGAGACTTCTAATCTTATTGTATGGGATACTTTAAAGGCCTATATTAGAGGATATTTTCTTATACTGCGAGTGTTAAAAGGTAATAAAGAAAGAATTGAATTAGCCAGTCAATTGAAACAATTAGATCAAAAATATGCTATACCTCCAGATCCTGTTTTATATAAAAGACGTGTTGAAGTTAAAACTAAATATGATCTTCTGTTAACATATCCAATTGAAACTCAATTTAAAGATAAAACTCAATTTTACATTCACGGAGATAAACCAAGCAAAGTATTGGCCAACCAATTAAAAACTTCTGTAGTTAAATGACAAATTAAAGAAATTTGCAAAACTAATTATGTTAGGACAACTGATTACTCTGAAATAAATGATACCGTTAGAGAATTTTATTCTAAATTTTATTGTTCTGATTCCCCTAAAGATAATACTATAATGAATAATTTTCTAGATCAATTAAATATCCCTGCACTTTCTGCAGATAATTGTAAACAGATGGATCAACCCATTTCTTATGAGGAAATTACCAAGGCTATACGTTCATTACACTCGGGGAAGGCTCCTTGTCCAGATGGATTTTCTGGAGAATTTTATAAGGCTTTTTCTTCATTAATTATACCGCAGTTATTCTTAGTCTTTTTGAATTCTTTCAAATTGGGTAGCTTGCCTCAATCTCTCTATGAAGCCTCTATTCCGCTTATCCTAAAGAAGAACAAGGACCCAACTAAATGCTCTTCATATATTCCAATTTCATTACTCAATGTTGATACTAAACTCTTTTCTAAAGTTCTGGCTCTTAGGATTGAAAATATTGTACCTTCTATTATCTCTGATGATCAGACTGGATTTATTAAAACCCGACATTCCCATTTTAATATACACTGTGTATTAAATGTTATTTACTCTCCTTCCAAGGAAATATCAGAATGTGTGATAGCCTTAGATGCTGAGAAGGCCTTCAATCAGGTTGAATGGAATTATTTATTTAAAACCTTAGAAAAATTTAATTTTGGACCACATTTTATTCAATGGATTAAATTACTTTATCTCCTTCTGCTCGGGTTCTTACTAATTTTCAAAATTCCAAACCAGTTAAACTTCATGTAACTGGACAAGGCTGTCCGTTGCGCCCTTTGCTCTTTTTCTAGCTTTAGAGCCCCTTGCCATTGCTTTTCGAGAATCTAATGATATCTGTGGTATTACTCACAAAATCTCGCTTTACACTGATTGATATATTGCTTTTTATCTCCAACGTTGAGACCTCATTACCTTGCGTACTTTCTTTATTCTCCCGTTTTAGCCAATTTTCAGGATATAAATTGAACCTACATAAGAGTAAATTATTTCCTTTAAATAATTTGGTATCAGTTAATACTAATCTTCCTTTTAAAGTTGTAAGGAATCAACTTACTTATTTGGTTGTAATAGTCACTAAGAATTACAAACACCTGTTTAAAGAAAACTTTCTTTCTTTATTGAACCATGTAAAAAAGATATCATTAAATTGGTCACCTCTTTCAATATCATTGATTAGACAAATTAATTCTATTAAAATGAATATTCTACCTAAATTTATATATCTTTTTCAGGCTTTACCCATTTTATTCATAAATCCTTTTTTGACTCTCTTGATTCTATTTTATCCTATATATGGAAAAATAAACATCCTCGTTTAAATAAAGTTTATCTTCAAAACTCTAAAATGTCTAGAGGTTTCGCCTTACTTAGTTTTAGGTTTTATTACTGAGCAGTTAATAATGATATCGTATGTTTTGGCTATATTAATCGTGTAGACTGTCTGGTATGGATTTTTTTAGAAGCTAACTCTGTTAATAAGTTTTCTATTATTTCTCTAATTGGATCCTCACTTCCTTTATTTGTAAATTAACAGATAATTTAATAGTTAAACATACTCTGAGGATCTGTATACAATTTAGAAAACTTGTTGGTTTATTGAGATTTTCCCTTTCAAGTCCCATTTATTCTAATCTTTTTAAACCCTCCATGACTGATATAGTTTTTAAAGAATGGGACGGGTTGGGTATTAAATGTTTTTTGGGATCTGTTTGTTGGAGGAAATCTTTTTTCATTTGAGTAATTGTCAGCTAAATATAGCTTACCCAAAACTCACTTTTTTAGATATCTACAAATCAGAGACTTTCTAAGATCTCAATTGTGCACATTTCCTATAAGCTCAGATAAGAACTTACTAGACGTAATTTTTAATTTGACTCCTCTTCATAATGGTTCAATATCTACTATTTGTGTTATGTTACTGGAGACGAGGAATGTTCCTTTAGACAAAATTAAGCATCAAGATTTACAGACATCAATATCTGAGGAAATTTGGAATGAAATTTTTAAACTGGTTAATACTTCATCGCTATGTGTTCGTCATTCCCTAATACAATTTAAGGTGGTACATAGAGCTCATATGACTAAGGATAAGCTATCTTGTTTTTATTCGGATATATCTCCCTACTGTGACAGATGTCATAATGGAGAAGCTTCATTAATTCATATATTTTGGACTTGTCCGAGTCTTGAAAAATATTGGAAGGAAGTTTTTCAAACTTTTTCCTTACATTTCAAAGTCAATTTTAAGCCTAACCCTCTGACGGCGATATTCAACATTGTTGCAGGATAAGATATTAAGCTGAAGGCATCTGATTTATATATTTTGGCCTTTAGCTGTCTTATAGCTAGGAGAGCGCTTTTGTTTAAATGGAAAGATGTTTTCCGTCCTATTCATGCTCAATGGTTATGCGACGTTATGTCATGCTTAGATTTAGAGAAGATTCGTTGTCCAATTTCTGTACTCTGTACACTATCAGTTACATTGTAGGGCTCAAAATTAGTAGGACTCTTGCCCAGCCATTTCAAATTTAAGTCTTAGATGTGTCACGTATAGTGTACTCCATGAAAGTACTGGAAGAGAACTGACTTCCAAAATGTATGTAGAAAAGAATAAGGCATCACTAATCATTTAATTAAAGAAAACAAGTAACACCTTAGCTGGAAATCCATGTAATTCTTTTTTCAAAATATTAATGAACAGCCATTGAATTTTAAATACCCATGATTAATACCTGTGCTATGAACACTGAGGAAAATGTTTTTGATTGGAAATCAGTATCAACTGACCTTTTTGGTCATCTTGGATGATTCATTTTAACAGGATCAGCTACCTCAGACCTTCTCATCTGTGTTCCTCCTCTGAAATGATAAGTCTTGAAAGTCAGGAAGAGCCCTTAAATGGTTGTTGTCCAATCTCTGTCAAGGTTTTGCTTTACATGTATGTTGTCATCACACAGATACAGAGAAAGTGCTCATTAATCAAGCTGGTAGCATATGCAGTAACGTTTCTACCAGCACAAAAGGCTCAAAGTTGAACTCACTGGTTGTAAAATCAACAATGCACATAATCACTGTTACTTTTGTGACCTTAAGTTGGATGTGCTCTCTTTTGTAAGCTTTTTGGTTCTGAGAATGATAATAATAACTTGTCACCATGTCCCATACTATTAGCTGTAATTTGCAACAGTCTTTGATATAGCTAACCTTTAAGAAAATCTATGTGAAAACAGTAATTCTGGAGTTTAGATCCTGGAAATTCTTATGGACAAAGCTGCAGAAAATCCCCCCTCCCCAAAAAAGGCTGGCATCAGTTCAGCAAGGTGTATTCCATCATTGTCTTATTTGAGGGTATTTAAATATGGACAATGAATACTTTCTTTGCTTGAGGACACACATTCTGTAACTCCTTTCTCCAACATCACCCAAAATGATGCTACAGTATATTAGAATATTCTTTATTAGGTTGTTTTTAAGAATCAGTCGGGTTTATAAAACTTTACCAGAAATTATGTGTGCCACTGATTTACACGTTATTATTTTTGGCCAAAAACTTGTTAGTGGTGGCAATCTGTCGCTGCTCATATTTAGTTTGCAGTAAAACTTCAAAAAGCATGTTTTTGTAAGCAGAAAGAGAGGGGAGGGAAATGAGTTTTAAATGAGGGTAGCTATCCCCTTTTGTTCAAGGGCCTGATGGTTGAGGGGTAGTAACAATTCTTGAACCTGTTAGTGGGTCCTTAGTCCAGTACCTTCTGTCTGATGGCAGCAACGAGAAAAAGGCAGGGCCTGGGTGGCGAGGATCTTTGATATAGCTGCAACGTTTCATGTAGATATGCTCAATAGTTGGGAAGGTTTTACCCCATGATGTACTGGGCCAAATCCATTACCTTTTGTAGGATTAGTATTCCCATACTAGGCCACAAGGCAGCCAGTCAGCACACTTTCCACCACACTCCTATAGAAGTTTGCCAAAGTTTTTGATGACATGCCGAACCTCCAGACTCCTGAATAAGTAGAGGCACTGTCATGCTTTCTTTGCAATTATATTTATATGATGGGTCCAGGACAGGGCTTCTGAGATAGTGATACCCAAGAATTTAAAGTTACTGAACCTCTCCACTTCTGATTATTGGTTCATGGATCCCTGGTTTCCCTCTTCTGAAGTCTACAATCACCCCTTGATCTTACTGACATTGAGTGGGTGGTGGTTGTTGTTGTTGTTATACCCCCAGCCAAGTTTTGGTCTCCCTCTTGTATCCTGATTATTCACCCCCTTTGATAAGATCAGAAGACATAGGAGCAGAATTAGGCCATTCAGCCCATAGTCAGCTCTCCCTTTTCCTCCTGGTTGATCTGGATCCAACCTCATAAACCTGCCCTCTCACCATATACCTTGATGTCCCAACCAATCAGGAATCTATCGACTTCCTCTTTAAATATACTCATGGACATGACCTCTACCGCTGTCTGTGGCAGAGCATTCCACAGATTCACTACTCTCTGGCTAAAAAAAAATGTCCTGCTTGCTTCTGTTCTAAAGGGTCACCACTCAATTTGAGGCTATGCCCTCTCGTTCTAGATACCCCCATCAGAGGAAATATCCTCTCCACATCCACCTTATCTAGTCTTTTCAAAATTCGGTGGGTTTCAATGAGATCCCTCCACCCCTGCATTCTTCTAAATTCCAGTGAGTACAGGGCCAAAGCTCCGAGATGCTCATCATCATCCCTGACATCATCCTTGTGAGCCTCTGGACTCTGTCTCCAATAACAATGCACCCTTTCTGAGAAAAGATGCCCAGAACTGTTGACAGTACTCCCAAGTGTAGTCTGACTAGTGACTTGTAAGGCCTCAGCATTATATCCATGTTTCATATTCTATTCCCCTTGAAATTAATGCCAACATTGCATTTGCCTATGTCACGAGATTTAGTTTTGTAGGAAGTTATGGCATTCAAACCCTACCACAGCTGTCGAACATCCCTCGTTGATTCCAAGGCAACACGAGTGAATCTGCAGATGCTGGAAATAAATAAAAACACAAAATGCTGGCAGAACTCAGCAGGCCAGACAGCATCTATGGGAGGATGTAGTGGTGACGTTTTGGGCCGAAACCCTTCATCAGGAGTCTAGTTGATTCCAGTCTAGTTTGGAATCTCCACTTCACCGAAGAGGTGACTCGAACCTCCTTTCTTTGTTCTTTCTACATTCTTTCTACTCACATGGACTAGGACAACTCCGAATCATTTCTCTGCAGGTTATAGATGTCTTGAACCCAGGCACGAGGGAGACAACACAGATTTTTGGGACTCTTGATCCTTTTGCAGAATTGTCTATTCTCTTACTATAGTATCTCTAATTACAACTATGTCTTTGACCCACAGTGCCATAGTTTGTTGTTCATCCTTCCTGCAGTTTCCACTCTCATCCCCAGCAGGAGCAAGGATCTTACACCTTTGGACAAGCTTTGAGATCATCCTCAAGGGCTGAGGCTTGTCCATCACTACCTCTGTGTTCCCCTACCTGCCTCACTTATATCCACTTGTCTCTGCTTCAAGCTGACATTCCCACCTGCCTTATAAAGATCACTATCATTACAGTACTTAAGGAAACAAGTCTTGATGTCTACCATGATGGCTATGATGTCTACCACCGTGAAGTACTTTGAGTGCCTGGTTTTGACATGCACCAACTCCAGTGAACCTCAACCATCGCAATTTGCCTACTCCTGAAATGGATCTATGGCAGACGCTATTTTCTGGCCGTACACTTTCCAGGAACATCCAGACCAGGTGTTTTCAAAAATTTTTTATGCCTTGGAACCCTACCATTAACCAAGTGGTCCAGGGAGTCCAGGTTGGGAACCCCTGGTCTAGACAGTACAGATACCAGCAGTAGAATGTTTATTGACTAGTAGACTGCCTTCAATACTATAATTTCAAACAATTGTCCTTGTTCTTGTCTTCAGCGCATGACTTGATTCCCTATACATTCAGATGCGTGGCCATATTCTTCTCTAACTAAGTTAGCTGATCACACCACTGTAGTGAATCATATCTCAAATAACAATGAATAAAGGAAATAGGGAGCCTAGTAACATGGTATTAGGACACACCTTTCCCCCAGTTTCCACAAGAGCAGGTCATTGACTGCAGGAAGAATAATTCAAGTTTGCATAGGAGTCTGAAGAAAATCTGGTTTCTGATTCTTGTACTGGCAAGAATTTACTAACATAATTTTTTCCTTTAAATATTGTTTTACTTCAGCTTCACAGAATAAGCTGCTGCACCCATTCCTGAAATCATTTCTATTGCTGTTAATAGTTTTTAAACTCTATTTGGCTCAAAGCTTTACATACATACTGAACACTGTGAACTTCCTGTATTTATACATTATGCAAATAGGCAAAATTAGACAATTAAGTGAAATGTTAAAGGCTTGGTATATACGAACATTGTTAAATCAATGGTGCATAACATCCAGCCCCTACAACATTTTGGCCCAGCTTTCCATTCTGTGCACCTAGTCATTGTTGCTTATTTGGGAGAATAAACTTAAATAAAAAGAAATACAAGTAGGAGGAGACTTTCATGTTGTAAAACATGCTGAGAATGCTTGGCAGGTTATTAGTAAGATGACAGCTGGTCAACTAAATGATGTTTTCATGCACTAACCTCATTCCTCTTGATTCCTTTAATATCTAAAAATTGCCTATATTCTAAGTTGCTTTATTCTGATACAAGGTGAGCGTGTCACATTTTTCTACACTAAATTTGTCCACCCTAGTCATGTCTGCTAGCTGAGTTCCAAATGTGCCCAAATTTTCTTGAAACCATAGAACATTACAGCACAGAAACAGGCCTCTTGGCCCTTCTTGGCTGTGCCGAACCATTTTTCTGCCTAGTCCCACTGACCTGCACCTGGACCATATCCCTCCATATGCCTCTCATCCATGTACCTGTCCAAGTTTTACTTAAATGTTAAAAGTGAGCCCGCATTTACCACTTCAACTGGTGGCTCATTCCACTCTCCCACCACTCTCTGTGTAAAGAAGCCCCCCCAATGTTCCCTTTAAAATTTTCCCCCTTCACCCTTAACCTATGCCCTCTGTGTTTTTTCTCCCCTAGCTTCAGTGGAAAAAGCCTGCTTGCATTCACTCTATCTATACCCATCATAATTTTATACGCCTCTATCAAATCTCCCCTCATTCTTCTACGCTCTAGGGAATAAAGTCCTAACCTGTTCAACCTTTCTCTGTAACTCAGTTTCTCAAGTCCCGGCAACATCCTTGTAAACTTTGTCTGCACTCTTTCAACCTTAGTAATATCCTTCCTGTAATTCAGTGATCAAAACTGCACACAATACTCCAAATTCGGCCTCACCAATGCCTTATACAACCTCACCATAACATTCCAACTCTTATACTCAATACTTTGATTTATAAAGGCCAATGTACCAAAACATCTCTTTATGACCCTACGCCACTTTTAAGGAATTTTGTATCTGTATTTCCCGATCCCTCTGTTCTACTGCACTCCTCAGTGCCCTGCCATTTACCTTGTCTGTTCTACCTTGGTTCATCCTTCCAAAGTGCAACAACTCACACTTGTCTGTATGAAATTCCATCTGCCATTTTGCAGCCCCTTTTTCCAGCTGGTCCAAATCCCTCTGTGAGCTTTGAAAACCTTCCTCACTGTCCACTACACCTCCAATCTTTGTATCACCAGCAAATTTGCTGATCCAATTTACTGCATTATCATCCAGATCATTGATATAGATAACAAAGAACAATGGACCCAGCACTGATACCTGTGGCACACCACTAGTCACAGGCCTCCACTCAGAGAAGCAATCCTCCACTATCAATTTCTGGCTTCTCCCATTGAGTCAATGTGTAATCTAACTTACTACCTCACCATGTATACCTAGTGTCTGAATCTTCCTAACTAACCTCCCATGTGGGACCTTGTCAAAGGCCTTACTGAAGTCCGTGTAGACAACATCCACTGCCTTCCCTTCATCCATTTTCCTGGTAAACTCCTCGAAAGATTTGTTAAACGTGATCTACCACGCACAAAGCCATGTTGACTCTCCCTAATAAGTCCCTGTCTATCCAAATACCTGTAGATCCTATCTCTTAGTGCTCCTTCCAATAATTTACCTCCTATTGATGTTAAACTTACCAGCTTATAATTTCCTGGATTACTTTTAGAGCCTTTTTTAAACAACAGACCAACCTGAGCTATCCTCCAATCCTCCGGCACCTCACCCGTAGATACCAACATTTTAAATATATCTGCTAGGGCTCTGCAATTTCAACACTAGTCTCTTTCAAGGTCCGAGAGAATACCCTGTCAGGTCCTGGGGATTTATCTACTCAGATTTGCCTCAAGGCAGCAAGCACCTCCTCCTCTTTAGTCTGTATAGGTTCCATGACCTCACTACCTGTTTGTCTTATTTCCATTGACTCCATGCTAGTTTCCTTTGTAAATACAGATGCAAAAAACCCATTTAAGATCTCCCCCATTTCTTTTGGTTCCATACATAGCCGACCACTCTGATCTTCAAGAGGCCCAATTTTATCCCTTACCATCCTTTTACACTTAATATACCTGTGGAAGCTCTTTGGATTATCCTTCACCTTGACTACCAAAGCAACCTCATGTCTTTTAGCCCTCCTGATTTCTTAAGTATTTTCTTGCACTTATTATAGTCCTCAAGCACTTTATTTGCTCCTTGTTGCCTATACCCGTCATACATCTCTCTCTTCTTTATCAGAGTTCCAATATATCTTGAGAACCAAGGTTCCTTATTTTTACTCACTTTGCCTTTAATCCTGACAGGAACACACAAACTCTGCACTCTCAGAATTTCTCCTTTGAAGGCCTCCCACTTGCCAGTCACATTCTTCTCCACCAACTTTGTGTGGTTTATACAGTTAAAACCCTATGTCCACATTGTTTGCATCACCAATTGCTGGCTTGTATGAAGGAACACTCAGCAAATTAATATGCTACATTTTGTAGGTGGTGCACAGGAATGCACCAGTTTTGAATGGAATGATTGATGCCTGTTACATCTCTGAGCAGTCAATTGCCCTGGAAGGTCCTGAATGTTGTTTATTGCCATTAACATAGCTAGGTGGTAGTGTGAATAAGAGGCTGTTAATGCGAAGGTGTGAGAAAACAGATTACCGCAAGATTACCATGAGGTAGAGGGAATGCTCTGAGACCTATCATTTTTGCTCAGATTTTTTGCTCTGCAGTCAAGTATCTGTGGGAGAATCTGACTGAGTACTGGTGAATAATTTTCCCCGGATAGCGTTGCCCATAATTTTGTTAATTGTGTGACTGGGTCAGTAATTAGATGTATTTTATTTACCTTTATTGTGGGTGTAAGATCTTGCTGTAGTTTTCCTGCAGAAGCTAATTCAAGAGCTCAGAACTTCAAATTAAACTAGATTGTTATCAGAACCATCAACTTTTGTTGCACAGCTGGTTTTCATTGGTGTAAGTGATCCAAATTGGCTGAAGATTGACTTTTATGACTGGGCCTCAAGAATAGCTGTTATTTTCTTAGAACTCAAGGCTATCTTTTCATTGATAATCGCTTCGCTTCTTTTCAGCAGCTCTCTGTTAAGTTCAGTCTGCCCAATGCTCATTTTTTTAGATATCTCCAAATCCGACACTTTATTGCTCCTTTAATTCCTAACTTTCCTGAAATGCCTGGAAAAATGCTATGGACTTACTTCTTTCCATTAATCCACTAGGTAAAGGTTTAATATCAATTATTCGAGATAAATTAGCAGCCTTACGACGGGCCCCTGTGGATAAAATTTAAATGGCATGGGAGCAGGATTTAAATACCTACTTATCTGATGAGAGCTGGGACTCGATTCTTAAATCAGTTAACTCAACCTCTCTTTGTGCTCGCCATTGCCTTTTACAGTTTAAGATTGTTCATAGAGCCCATATGTCTAAATCTAAACTATCTCGATTCTACCCTGACATTAGTCCGCTCTGTGATAAATGCAAGAGGGGCAAGGCCTCTCTCATTCATATGTACTGGTTCTGTCCTAGCTTGGAGAAATTTTGGAAAGATGTCTTCACTACGTTATCGTATATTCTGAATTAGCACCTAGAACCAAACCCCTTAATTGCTTTGTTTGGTTTCTGGGGTGAGACAGATTTACATCTGAGTCCGACCAAATGCCGAATATTATCCTTTGCCTCGCTCCTGGCTAGATGCTTGATCCTCCTTAGATGGAGAGATGTTGCCCCGCCCACCCATGCTCAATGGCTTAACGACATTATGGCCTGCTTGGACCTCGAAAAAATTCATTATTCAGTTCTTAATTCAGACCTAAAGTTCCATAAGGTCTGGGGACCTTTTATTGAGTACTTTCAAAACCTTCCTCTTGACACGGGTTTTTTTCTTTTTGGTCCCTTGCTTTCAGCTCCCTTTTTCTTTTTTTTTCTGGTAGTAGGCATTACTATCCTCTGTTGCTAAGTGTATTCACAGTCTGGGAGTTTGATTGTCCTGATTTATATTCTCTATATTGTGTTGTGGTTGGTCTGGAGTTTTTTTTTGTGTTGTGGGGCTTGGGGAGGGTACTAAGTTTACTTGTCTTCAATTTAGGTGCTTTTTTAAAAAATTCTCTTTCTTTGTAGCATATTGTCATTGTATGCTTAATTTTGCACTGTATTAATGTTCCTCATTGTGATTTGGGGTTTTTTAATTTGTGAAATGTATTTAAAAAACTAATAATAAAAAAAAAGAACTCAAGGCTGGTGGTTGCAAATCTTTAGGTTTGCCACCTAAAGCGCTGGAATCTATAAAGCTGCTTTTTTCATGTTGATTGTTTATCACTATTCTTATCTGGATCTGGCAAAACTATAGAGCTTTCATTAGATCCATTATTTGTGAATATGTGTACTTTTTCAGGTAACTCGTAATGTTGCTTCTGACTTGCTCCACTACTTTAATCATAACAAAATTTTGACCCCTGGCTTGATAATAGCAGAGGACATCTTAAGGCATAAAACATTAGGTTGTAGTGGAGTGAGTGTATTTCCAGTCTGAGCTGATTGGAATTTTTAATTCTTTTACATTGTTTAGCTGACTGGTGCCAAACAATGTAATCCACAGTATGAACATAACATTTCATCTCAAGTAACACACACAAAATGCTGGTGGAACACAGCAGGCCAAGCAGCATCTATCAGGAGAAGTACTGTCGACGTTTCAGGCCGAGACCCTTCATCAGGACTGAAACATGGACAGTGCTTCTCCTTATAGATGTTGCCTGGCCTGCTGTGTTCCACCAGCATTTTGAGTGTGTTGTTTGAATTTCCAGCCTCTGCAGATTTCCTCATGTTTGATTTCATCTCAAGTACTGTGGTGGCTGCTCGCACCAGTTTCATACAAGATGTATGTATCTATGGAAGGCTGATTGGTGGTGAATTCAAGTTGGGTTTCCCCATACATGATACCACACAACCCTGAGATTCTTTTTCTACAGGCATACTTAGCAAATCTACAGAACAGTAACTGTGAACAGGATCTAAACTGTAAACAAACTGAGCAAATGCAGACAGTCAATAATGAGCATGAAATAACAAGATAAATGAGTCCTCAAATGCCTGTAGTTATCCTCTGTTGTTAAAGAGCCTGATGGTTGAGGATTAGTAACTGTTTTTGAACCTGGTGGTGCAAGTTCTGAGGCATTTGTACCTTCTATCTGATGGTAGCAGCAAGAAAAGAGCATGGCCTGGGAAGTGAGGATCTTTGAATGTTGCTCAATGGTTTGGAGGGTTTTACCCAAGATGTACCGGGCTGAATCCTTTACCTTTTGTAGGATTTTCTGCTAAAAGGCATTGGTGTTCCCATACCAGGCTGTAATTCAGCCGGTAAGCACACTTTCCACCACGTACCTATAGAAGTTTGCCAAGGTTTTTGATGACATGCCAGATTTTCACTGATTCCTGAGGAAGTAGAGAGGCTTGTGACTTGTGGATGGTCAGGCAACCCTAAACAACAACAAAAGAAGTTATTTTCCTTTTGAGTGTTGTAGTGTAGCCAAACTTGGTGAACATTGGAGACTCTACACAAAGCATATTCTTTGCCCTTGCTCTCTTACCATTGCTGCTGTTTACAGATTTTGTTCATCAGATGAGGGAGCACTGGAGGGGTTAGGAAGATATCTTTGTCTATGTTTGACCTGAATTTGAGAGCTTTTACAGTGTGGAGTTAACATGCCTTCTGATGGATGATTTTGATTGTGACGTTACTTCTGATGGATGATTTTGATTGTGACGTTACTTCTGATGGGTCTGTCCATCAGGATACATCCAGTAAATAATACTGGAAAAAACCTGGAATATTGTTCTGTGAATTTAAACAACCAGTAGTTTTTCTTGAAATTTCGTGAGGACTGCAAGCAACTAACAATGTTCTTTTTAATGTCAGGTGGAAAGGTTGAAACCAACCGATCTATCTTTTATTATAGTTTTTATAGGATTTGATTTCACAGGTAAATTTCAGAGATAGTTAAGAGTCAACAGCCTAAAAACTTTTTGCATCGTTGATGACTAAACCCAGTGCTGCAGGTCAGATCAGTATATCATTAAGGACTTCTCCAGGCAGCTGTATTTTATTGCAGAGCAGCAGCACTCATGAAGGTGGATAAACAAATTTTTGAAGCAAAATTATAGCAAGGAAGAATGTGGAAGTCTAAGTATTGGAACAGGCTGAAAGTGAAATGTTTCTAAAACAGTTTTGGGCATGTGATGAGATGGGGAACCATTTGCAGGTTGTATCAAAAGGCTGAAAATAATTTTTTTTTTGTTGCCACGTAGTTTGAGTTGGAGAATGGTGCTGAAAATCTATACTGAATGCTGTTGAATTTATGTATTGTTTCCTCAGTAATACAGGCAAGGTCCCTGAGGAATGGTGAGTACTAATCTTACTCCTTCGTTCAAGAAGAGAAATGTGAATCCAGTAAATTATAGCCAATAAACTTCAAGTCACAGGGAAGCTATTGGAGACAATTCTTGGGAATAGTATTTGTATGCATTTGGAAAAATATGGCATCATTAAGGACAGTCGAGTAGCTTTCTGCAGGGCAGATGATGTCTGACTAGAGCTTTGAAGGTGATGGTAGGGCAATGGATGTTGACTTCATTGATTGTAATAAGCCATTTGATAAGGTCCAATGTAGTGGTTGTTCCAGAAAATTAAGATAGTTTGGTCATGGCTTGCCAATGAAAATAGAGGATGGTGGTGGAAGAGTATTATTGTGGCTGAATGGTGTGACAAGTGGTGTAGCAAAGGGATCGGAGCTGGGGTATAAGTATGTGGAATATGGAAATTACTTCGCAGTGTAGATGCGGGAGTTGTTAAGTGTTCAAAAGGTACATATTGTGGACGGTGTAGAAGGCTGTCAAGTGACAAAGCAGAAAGCAGATCAGTTACAGAAATGAGTAAATCGAATTTAATTGGGAAAAACTAACGCAACACACACAAAATGCTGGAGGAACTCAGGAGGTCAGGCAGCATCTATGGTATAAATAGTTGATGTTTCAAGCCCAGACTCTTGTTCTGGACTGAGAAGGAAGGGGGAAGATGCCATAATAAAAAAGTTGGGCGAGGGGGAGGAGGCTAGCTTTTAGGTGACAGGTGAAGCCAGGTGCGTGGGAAAGGTCAAGGCCTGGAGAAGAAGAAATCCGAAGTCTATAAGAGAAAGGAAGGAGCAGGAGACCTATGGGGCATGATAGGCAGGTGTGGGAAGAGAGTAGGGATAGAATTTTTTTAACCAGAAGGAGAAATTGGGTTGGAGGCCACCCAGACAGAATATAAGGTGTTTCTCCTCTACCCTGCGGAAAGTGGAGAGGAGTGGGAAGGTAAAAATGTTTAGTGGTGGATCTCTTTAGAGATGGCGGAAGTTGGATAATGTGTTGGAAGTGGAGGCTGATGGGGTGGTAGGTAAGGGCACAAGGAACTCTATCATTGTTAGGGTGGTGAGAAGATAGGTTGGAGCAGCTATTCGGGAAATGGAGGAAATGCTGTTTGAGGGCAATATCGATAGTGGAGGGATGGAAACCCCGTTCTTAGAAGAAGGAGGCCATCTCTGATGTCCTGAAATGAGAAGCTAATGTAAGGAGAATGTATAGTTAATGGCAGATCTCTTAACAACACTCTACAGAAAGATTTTGAGGTCTGTGTCCATAGCTCCCTGACTGCAATGGTGATAAAGAATGCTTATAGCATGGTTATCTTCATTGGCAAGGCATTGAGACCAGTTGCACTTGGAGTGCTGTGTGTGTAACTGATGCAGTAGAGGGATAGCGAAATGCTGCCTGTATTAGAGGGTATGAGCTGTAAGGAGAAGTTGGACAAACATGTTTCCTTTGGAGCTTATAAGCTGAGAGAAGAGCTGATTAAAAATGTATATGATTGTGAGAGGCATGATCAGACTCTTTTACCCAGGATAGAAATGTCAGGTACTAGAGGATGCGCATTTAAGTTGAGGGGGCAATGTTCAAAAATAATTTGTGGGACAAGTTTTCTTCAGAGTGGAAATTGCTTGGGAAAAGCTATTTAGGTAGTGGTAGATGCATATGTAATAGAGATGCTTGATGCTGTTAGATAGACATTGCAAGGAATGGAAGAGTTCATGTAAAGGCAGAAGAAACTGATCCAATTTTGGTATCAAGTTCAGAGCAAGTTCAGGGTCTGTTCTGTTCAATAGAAGGATCCTGCTGAAGTTTTAATCACAAAAGCCTTTTGAGCATCATTTTGTGTCTTGTGACCCCAGATAGCAAAGGCTACCAAGCATGCCAATGAATTCTATCATTTTTCTATCACTAATTCTATCGCTTTTTTTCCTGTGTGAGCAGTAATATGATTTGGTGCAATATAATAAGACCAACTTCCTTAAAAGGAGCTGTAAAAGCAGTATCAATCATTACACCAGGAGTGCTCAGATGGATTCTCACTTCGAGTAAGTTCTGTGAGACTTTACTGCAAAAGTACATTTGAATACATTGTGTTCACTGTAAAATCTCCCAGTCACTCTCAAATAATACAGACCCCTCTCATTGATCGTGTGGATAGTCAGGCTTTACCCCAGGGCTGAAATGGCTAGCACGAGAGGGCATAGTTTTAAGATGCTTGGAAGTAGGAACAGAGATGTCTGGGGTATATTTTTTATGCAGAGTGGTGAGTTCATGGAATGGACTTCCGGCAGCTGTGGTGGAGGCAGCTACGATAGGGTCTTTTAAGAGACTCCTGGACAGGTACATAGAGCTTAGAAAAATGAAGAGCTGTGGGTAACCCTAGGTAATTTCTAAGATAAGGACATGTTCGGCACAGCTTTGTGGGCCGAAGTGCCTGTATCATGCTATAGGTTTTCTGTGTTTACTAAGGTGCTTTGAGAAAGTAGGCCAGTCCAGATAGATTTCCAAATGAAACTTAGTCCAGTCTGTAATTATAGACTTGAAGCTTTCCTGTCCCGTGCTGTTTTAAATGAAGATTTGAATAGTCATTCCAAAGTGTTTTATAAGCCTCTCACTCAATAAATTCAGACCAGGGAGCTGATCATTGATTTCAGGAGGACGAAATTGGATGTCCATGAGCCAGACCTCATTGGAGGATCAGAGATCAAGAAGGGCAGCAACTTTAAATTCCTGTGTTATCCTTTCAGAGGATGAGTCCTGGTTCCAGCACACAATTGCTATTGCAAAGAAAGCAGGACAGCACATCTACTTAGAAGTTTGCAAGGAGTCGGCATATCATCTAAATCTTTGACAAATGTGTATAGGCGTATGATGAAGAGTAAGTTGACAGTTACATCACAGCCTGGGATGCTGTTGAACTGAAAAGCCTACAAAAAGTGCATATGGCCCACTCCATCAAGGTAAAGCCCTCCCCATCATTGAGCACAGCTGTACCAAGTGCTGTCACAAAAAACAGCGCCCATCATCATGGACCTCCGCCATCCATAAGAACATAAGAAATTGGAGTAAGAATAGGCCATCTGGTTGTGGACTCATCTCCTACATGCCTTTTCCCCATATCTCTCAATTCCCCGACTATGCAAAAATCTATCCAAGGTTATCTTAAATATATTTACTGAGGTAGCCTCCACTGCTTCATTGGGCAGAGAATTCCACAGATTAACACTCTCAGGGAAAAGCAGTTCCTCCTCATCTCCATCCTAAATCAATCCCCCGAATCTTGAGGCTATGTCCCCTGGTTCTAATTTCAGCTATCATTGGAAGCAACTTTCCTGCCTCTATCTTATCTAGCCCTTTCATAATTTTGTTTCTCTAAGATCTCCTCTCATTCTTCTGAATTCCAGCGAGCACAGTCCCAGTTGATTCAATCTCTCCTTATAGTCTAAACACCTCATCTCTGCAATCAACCTGGTGAATCTCCTCTGCACCACTTCTAAGGCCATTATCTCCTTCCTCAAGTAAGGAGACCAGAACTGCATGCAGTACTCCAGGTGCGGCCTCATCAGTACCCTGTACATTTGCAGCATAAACTCCCTGCTCTTAAATTCAATCCCTGTAGCAGTGAAGGCTAACATCCCATCTGTCTTCTTGATAGCCTGCTACTCCTGCAAACCAACCTTTTGTGGTTCCTGCACAAGTACCCCCAAGTCCCTCTGAACAGCAGCACGCTGCAATTTTTTCCACCATATAAATAATAACTTCCAAAGTGGATGACTTGGCATTTACCAACATTGTATTCCATTGTATCCAGGCCATGCTCACTTCTCTCTGCTGCCCTCAGCAAACCTCAGGACTTGCATCACCAGATTGAGGAAGTTGTTACCCTTCAGTCATCAGGCTCTTGATTGTTACCCTTCAATCATCAGGCTCTTGATTGTTACCCTTCAGTCATCAGGCTCTTGATTGTTACCCTTCAATCATCAGGCTCTTGAACCAGAAGGTTCACTCAATTTCACTGCACTGTCACTGAACCTTTCCCCCAGCCTGTGCATTCACTTTCAAGGACTCTTCACCTTATATCCCTGACATTCAAATAGTTCAATTTAATATAAGATAATGCATAGTATTTAACCTGAAATTCTTGCTCTCCAGACATCCATGAAACAAGAAAACCCATAGAATGAATGATAGAAACATGAGAACCCCGGACCCCTCCCCCTCCCACCTCACAAGCAGCACTTGAAGCATTGACAGTCCCCCATCCCCACCGTGCAAACAATAGCAAAAGCTCCCCGAAGAGACCCTGATCCAGTCCATTAAACAACTACAGTTCATAACCCATATCTCAACCAGGCTCTCTCTCCCATCCCCCTCCCCTGGCTTCTTTCCCCCCCCCCCAACTTCCCCGAGGGAGAGAGGTTGCATTTGCAACAACATGAGCAGAGACCCACAACTTGGTGTTTTGATGTTGCAATTTTATGTATTTGCTTATCTAAGCCACACCCCACCCAAACTCAAATAGCAACAGCCTCACACTCTCCTTCAAAAGAGAGAAAGCGAGCGATCGAGTACAGAGGAGTTCTTACAGCAGCAACACACACCTCCTGCTGTCCTGATATTTGTCTCCCACGACACGGTGATGTCTTCAGGGAATCAGGTAGTCTACGGGGGGGATGGGGGCATGTCTTCCAACCTTTCCTGGAGATGCTGAAGCACCAGGCCGCACAGTCGGCCTGAAACCCACTGCTTGCAAACAGCCATAGTTTGAACTGTAGATCACAACCTCCAGCAGAACCACAACCACTCTAAAAAGAGACAAGAGAAGAGTTTGTGGAAAACCTGGAAGAAATTGCATGAGTCTGCAAAAACTGCTGGTGCCATTATTACTTTTTTTTCTTTAGTATTTGCAGTTTGTTGCCTTTTACACATTGCTGGTTGGGTGCGGTCTTTCTTTGATTCTGTTGTTTCTCATTTACTATGAATTTCAGCAGGAAAATTAATCTCAGTTTGTATATGGTGACATATATGCATACAGTGCCTATAAAAAGCATTCAAGCCCTTTGGAAGTTTTCATGTTTTATTGTTATACAACATTGAATCACAGTGGATTTAATTTGACTTTTTTGACAGTGGTCAGTAGAAAAAGACTTTCAAGTCAAAGTGAAAACAGATCTCTACAAAGTGATCTAAATTAATTACAAATATAAAACAAAATAATTGATTGCATAAGCATTCACCTCCTTCAATTCAGTATTTAGTAGGTGCACCTTTAGCAGCAATTATATAACCTTGAGTCTATGTGGATAGGTCTTTGTCAGCTTTTTACACTTGGACACTGCAATTTTTCCCCATTCTTCTTTACAAAACTGCTTGAGCACTGGCAGACTGCATGGGGATCATGAGTGAAAAGCTCTTTTCAAGTCCAGCCACAAATTCTCAATTGGATTGAGGTCTGGACTGACCTGGCCACTCTGTGACATTAACTTTGTTGTTTTTAGGCCATTCCTGTGTATCTTTGGCTTTATTCTTAGGGTCTGACTTGCTGGAAAACAGATCTTCTCCCAAGTTGCAGTTCTCTTGCAGACTGCATCAGGTTTTCCTCCAGGATTTCCCTGTATTTTGCTGTATTCATTTTACCCTCTACCTTCACAAGCCTTCCAGGGCCTGCTGCAGTGAAGCATCCCACAGCATGATACAGCCACCACCATGAGTCACAGTCGAGATGGTGTGTTTATAATGATGTACAGTGTTTGGCCTGCGCCAAACATAGCATTTTGCTTTCATTAGACCATAGAACTTTGTTCCAGCTAACTTCAGAGTCTCCCATATGCATTCTGGAAAACCCACCAAGATTTCATGTGAGTTGTTTTCAACAGTGGTTTCCCTTTGCCACTCTCTCATAAAGCTATGACCGGTAAAGCACTGAAGCAACAGTTGTATTGCTCTCTCTCCCATCTCAGCCACTGAACCTTGTAACCCTCCAGAGTTGTCATGGGTCTCTCTTGCTGGCCTCCCTCACTCGATCCTCCTTGTCTATTTCTCAATTTTTAAGGATGGCCTGCTCCAGGCAGATTTGCAGCTGTTCCATATTTTTTCCATTTCTTGATTAACTTAACTGTACTCTAAGGGATATCAATGTCTTGGAAGTGTTCTTGTGTCCATATCCTGAACTATGCTTTTCAATAACCTTTTTACGGAGTTGCTTGGAGTGTATTCTTTTGTCTTCATGGTGTAGTTTTAGCAAGGATACTGACTCATCAGCAGTTGGACCTTCCAGATCTGGGTGTATTTTTACTACAATCAACTGAGGCACCTTGACTGCACACAGCGATCTCCATTTAACTAATTATGTGACTTCCAAAACAAATTGGCTGTGCCAGTATTGATATGCTGTTCCATATTAAAGAAGGGGGATGACTTCTAGAATCAATTAGTTTGTGTATTATATTTGTAATTAGGTGATCACTTTGTAGAGATCTGTTTTCACTTTGACACAATTCTTTTTCTGTTGATCAGTGTCAAAAACCTAAATTAAATCCACCAGTTCAATATGGTAAAAACAATAAAACATGAAAACTTCCAGGGGGGGGGGGGGGGGGATGAATACTTTTTTCATAGGCCTACTTTGATAATAATTTACTTTGAAAAATTGGAGATAAGCTACCTGCAGGAATTGTTGAACTGAAACCATATACTACCAATATACAAACGCCTAATGAAGAGTTGGAGGAAGTGAGAAGCAAAAGAGTGCAGATGCTGGAAATTAGCAAAATCTAAAAATGTGGGTTTACTCAGTAGGTTGTGTGTCATTCATGGAGAAAGCAACAGCTAATGTTTTGAATCAATGACTTCATGAGAACAGAAAGAAGTACAGCATTAAGTTGTAAAACAATCATTATAAACGGGAATGTAGACTCAAGTGCAGTATCCGAAGAAGAAATTAGCTTTTCAAATCAGTCACAAAAGAAAAGCAACACAAATATTGCTACTGCTGAAGATCCAAGATTTACTTGCTTGTAGCATAGTTATCACTCTATATTCATGTTGCATAAATACATGTCCATACCAAACTAGAAATCCATCCACATCAATCAGACTTAATATATATACAATATTACATAGCTTTCTATGCCTTTCCGATTCACATGCTCAGGGAGATAATCTTTAAATGTGAGAGTACCTGTCTCTATTACCTTAGTGCATTTCAGATGACTAACACTCTGGATGGTAAAATATTTATTCTTTGCATTAAACCTATCATTCTATTGTGGGTAAAGTTTCCTTATTATCTACCTCAGTTAGGTAACCACCCACCCCCCCCCCCCCCCCACCCGCCTCAGTGTACTGAGAGTCCTATCGTGTGGCTTAAGGAGTTCACATGGTGGTAGATGCTGGAAATATTCGTCAGGTTCCAGTTTCTCTGCCAAACCAGCTGAACATTTCCAGCATCTGTTTTTAAGAAATGAAAGGAAATCTGTAAATTTTGCTGGTAGTGCAAAGCAGTCCCACCTCAGACGCTTATGGCTGTTAAAATGACTGGGTCCATTTCATCCTTTTTTTTAAAGGGGTGTCATCATTTCCTTTGATATAATGCATGCAAAAATAGATTGAAGTCAAATTTTATAGATATTTGTACAGCAGAATGTAGTGTTGAAAAGTTTAAATGGGTAATTTGCATCCTGTGGAATACTAGCAGAGATTGTGTGCAATGATGAACCACAGTTCAAGCAATGCAACGGTATCAAGAATCCAGAGAACTCTCCACATCAACTTCCAGGGAAGCAACTGATTGATCTGTCAATGTTATCTGCATGTGTTAAAGAATACAGTCTTCCCAATGAACCAGTATTTGACTAACTACATATTTAAATAACAGAGAACTTAGTAGTTTGTTTCTGATTTTACTCGAGGGAATATTGATTTTTGCATGCTGAACTTTGGAATCCAACTTTTAAAGTAGAAAAATGATAATTGGAGCAGAAAGTAATGGTTTGAGGAAGAACACATAATTTTGAATTATTCAAAGTGTTGGGCATCAGATGAGTGAGCATGTACAAGGTTCAGCAATTGGGCCGTGATAAAGTGCTCCAAATTTCCAGTTTAAGGGGTTAAATCAGAAATGCAAATAAAATAATTACAACAAGAGATCTATCTGAAGGCACTGAAGTAATGTATAAATGATGAATCTATTTCCAACGTTGACAAAGATCAGTGTTCTTGAAGAGACTCGGCTAAAAAAGCCACTTGAGTTTTATCTGTGTTTTTATATATAGCTAACTGTAAAATATCTTTTCTTCAGGGGGGAGAAACAGCATTGTGCATTGTAGGTAAATATGTAAATGTCATGTAAGCAGAATATATTATCTGCTCTATATGTTGTATAACACCATGTGTATGAAATTCATTCATGTTAAAATGTTCAATAAAGGAAGCACCATTGTTTGAAGCTCCTGTCTCAGGTTTATTATCACTTGTGGCATGAAGTTTATTGGTCTGCAGCAACAATATGGTGTCAAGACGTAAAATTACTACAAACTACAAATAGTGTAAAAAATTATGGGTTTATGAACTCTTCTGAAATCTGATGGCAGAGGGGAAGAAGTTGTTGTTTAAACATTGGGGGTGGGTCTTCAGGCACCTGTACCACTGCCTGATGATGATAGCACAAGTACGGATGTCCCAGATGACAAGGTGCAAATGATTGGCACCTTTTGGAGGCTCTTCCTCTTGAAGATGCCCCTGATGGTGTGGGGTTGGAGGGGTTATGCCATGATGGAATTGGTTAAGACGACAACCCGCTGCAGCCTCTTACAGTCCTGTGCATTGGAGGCTCCAAACCAGGCTGTGATGCAACCAGTCAGAAGTGTAGGCAGAGGCCACAGAGAGGAATCTTGTTTCCGTGATATGGTGAGCTATGACGGCAACTCTTGTAGTTACATGGTAGAGGGGGAAAAGCTGATCCTAAAATGAGGTGTGTCTTAAGGCTCCATGATAATAGTAATAAGAAGTGGGCATGCCCTGGGTGGTGAGTGTCCGTAATGATGGATGCTGCCATCTTGAGGCACTAACTTCTGAAAATTGATGGCAGGGATATGTGTGTATGTTAGAACTAGTTGAGTATACGACCTTCTGCCGTCTCTAGATCCTGCACATTGGACCATCCTTACCAGGCAATGTTGTAACCAATCAGGATGCTTTCCACCATACAAATGTAGATATTTGATGAGGCCTTTGGTAACATAAATCTCCTCAAGTGTTTAATGAGGTAGAGCTTTTGGCCTGGCTTCTTTGTGGTTGCATGAATATTGAGCCCAGGGTAGATCTGAAATGTTGGCGCCCAGGAGCTTGAAGCTGCTCACTCTTTTTATACTGATCTGTAAAAAAGGCTGGTGTGTGTTTTCCTAATTTCCCATTCTTGAAGTCCATGATAAATTCCTTGTGGTTTCTGACATTGAGGGAAAGGTTGATGTTATAACACCTTGTTAGTAAGCTCTCTATCTAATTCCTGTACTCTGATTCATTGTTATTCGATATGGAGAAGGGGAGATGGTGTTAGGTGTTGAGTTGTAATCAATAAATAGCAGCCTGATATGTTTTCCCATTGTAGGGAAATTTTGGTGGGTCTAGGTTCTTGCTGGAGCAGGAGTTGATTCTAGCCATACCAAACCACCTTAGGCACTTCATCACAAAAATGGCAATAACTTGATGGTTGTTGAATCTTGATGAGGAGAGTGACTAGCTGTGTTTTGAAGGGAAATGTGAGTTGTCTACTTGAAGGATTTATAAAATTGAGTTATAAGGCTTCAATTTTTGTATCTCAAGATAGAACGTTAATCTTCTGAATTATGGGTATATTTCCATTTTTATTACTTTTACACTTACATATTTAAAATATATAAAATTTTCACTGCTTTAATCTTTTACTGAACAAACTGCATCTTTTATTTGCCATTGATTATGTGCTAATGACCAAATTACTTTCATGCTACTTTTTCACTTCTACCCATTCCATTCAATGTAAACATACCAAAACATGTACTTGCAATAGAATTTTCTGGAAGTTGTTGAAGGATACCATCAGATGAATTGCCAGCAATATTGTGACTAGACTTAATTTTGGACAATTTCCTGTTTGGCTCAACTAAATTTAATGTTTTTATTTTGCTGATTTGCTTTTCTAGACAGTAATTCAAAGATGTCATCAGACTGAAAAGTCCCCTGGTGTGTTTATAAGTTCAAGTCAGTATGTATTTAAACTAGGAAGTTTCAGGATGATGGGGAGAAAATAAATGGAGAGAAGTACACTGTATAATATAGAAGGACAGTATTGCTTGTGCTATGGAATTATATCCTTGGTTTCTATTGTCTGGAGAGGAGAAATGTTTGGGGTTATTTATGATCCAAGACTCAGTTTAAATTAAGTTAATAAAGCTTCATGTGGTTGATTGGTAATGAAAAATCTTTTAGTCTGATAGGATCAGTTGTCATTTTTAATGTTAACATTAGTAATAGAATAGAAAACCATGAGGCTGGATCTGAGCCTGCCAAGTAAGCATCAGGTCCCGCAGAAACACGGCAATTCATGAACTAGAGTCAAGTCCAGATGAATTTATGATACCAAGAGTTGGGTGTAAGTTAGAACTTTAGTACAAATGTATTATGAAGGGTGGTTCCAAACAGAATAGTGCTCTGTCCTACATTCCATGATTTACTGAGATCTATTCTACATCAGCCACTCTTCCCTGAGCTTACTGCCAGTGTAGCAGATCCTGGGATAAATATGGATTCATTCTCCCCTCTTCTCCTTTTTTGTACCCATTTCTCATGCCCTTCAACTCATTGATCATTCATTCAAATATTTATTTTATCTCACTTTAAATACTTCAAGTGAACATCACCACAAGGGACAGAAATTTCTAGATATTTTCTACCTCCAAAAGATGGTTCTATGTTCCTCAATTTTAAATAACTAGCCTTTTATTTTGTAAACCTTCTCCTTGTTAAATACTCTCTACAATATGGTAGGAGGTGGCTAACATGGCAAACAAGTGGGTAGTTTGCAGTGCTGTGCTCCTTCACTGCTTACAGAGGCTTCTGTGTACTCCTGATTATGGCTTTGAAGATCCTCGTGGTCCCTGAAGTTTCACTATTTGTGGACATCAACTGACAAATTCTGCTTTAATAGTCTTGAGATTTCACACATGTGATTCTTTAGGACAGTTCAATACCTAGCTGCCTCAACAGATGTTGCTTAACCAGTTGAGTTCTTGCTGCAGTTTATTTTTGCTCCAGATTTGTCTACAGTCTCTTGTCTTTGTTTCATTGTCAACGCTGAATGATTTAAAATGCTATATTTTAGTATACTTCCTCTTTAACTATACTGGGTACAAGCTGTTAATGATTAAAAGCCTTCAGATAATGTAGATGATTCAAGAACAAGTGGGTGCAGTATAAGATATTATGAAGATAGCTGTGGCTTGTTGGTGGATGAATAGACAGATTCATGTAACTGAGAGTGAGTGAATTAATCAGAACTGTCTCCAAAGGAATGCAGCTCTTTGAAAGATTCCATTGGGGCTGATAACTTGAGGGCAGACTGCTTGTCTAGGGTCTCAGCCAATTTCTGATGATGTGGATTTGCTACACTGATTCATGATCTCCAATTACAGAAGTCATGAGAGGGTACGATTAAAATTCCTGCTGTCCCTCAAAATAGAGTTAACATGGGAAAAGGCAAGCTTCTGAGTATTGGGCTTGAAAGAAGAACTAGGATGTGGTGGAGTAGGAATGTATGGTTGATCAGTTGGTCTGGTCATCCTAAGTAGCATGCAGTCATTTGTCAGGAAACATAGCTGAAAGAACAAGAATTCAGAAGGGAAGCCGTAGAGTGTTGTTCTGTGAAGGAGAATAAGATTCCCAGATGGTTTGTTGCCTCCCAGATGCCAGGGTCCTGGACGTCTCGGATTGAGATCACAGTGTTCTTAAGTAGGAGGGTAAGTAGCCAGAGGTTGTGATCCACATCAGTAACAATGACATGGGTAGGATAGGTGATGAGGTCCTGCAGAGTGAGTTCAAGAAGTTAGGTGCTAAGTTAAAGGACAAGACCTCCAGGGTTGTGGCCTATTGCTATTGCTATGTGTTATTGTTATCCATGTCTCTTTCTAGTGTGGCCAGAAATGGGAAGATCACACAGTTTATCACTTGGCTAAGGAGTTGGTGGAGGGAGGAGGGCTTCAGATTTTTGGGTCATTGGGCTCTCTTCCATGGAATATAGAACCTGTACAGAGGGGAGTGAACCAGAGGGGGATTAATATCTTAGTGGGAAGGTTTGCTGGTGCTGTGTGGGGGTGGGCTTAAACAAGGGTTGTAGGGGGATGGAAACCAGAGCACCAGAACAGGTAGTGAAGTGGTTGTGGAGAAAGATGTTGTTAAACCTACATACAAGGTCAGGAATCAAAGGGTTAAGCCTGGTGCATCTAATGTTCTAGGCTGCATATATTTCAATGTAAGGAATATTGTAGGAAAGGTGGGATGTGCTTGGGGCATTGATCACAACACATAGAATTATGTACTTCTTCCTATAGATGCTGCCTGGCATCTACCAACTACACAAATGAGGAAGTACTAAGCTAGATGTCAGAATAAAATATTACAGCATATTTATCCTTAAAATCAGTTAGGATATAGTATTCATATGTTTAACTTGAGTAACAAGATATTTTAATCAGTAATGAAAATTTTCATCCAATTAATGTATTCTAATTTGCAATCTAAAACTCCATAAATCACAGGCAGTAGCACAACTTGGTCATTTCCTGTTGAAACACTTTTCATAAACAGTTGAATGTCTACCTCATGAGAATGATTAAATATTTTAATTGGATGCTTATCTTTAACATTGTTACTTGTCTTTAAAAATGTGACTGAAATTGCAAAGGAATATGGTGTTCAACTATAAAATTCATCACTTTTTCTGGTAAACAACCATCACAAGCAATAACATGTAACTTCTGTTGAGTACTTAATATTTCAATAATATTTGAGTGACCTTGCACATATATTGTTTAATTAACCATTCTTGTTCATTTAAATAATTAATTTATATGAAAAAATATGCAGACCTCATCACGCTACATGATACACACATGCCTCACTCAAAGTACACCTGTACTTTCGGATTCCATGTTTTTCCTTGAATGAGTTTAATGTTTCAAAATTACAAAAGATAGCAACTTCTGTTTGGACTTGGAGACATTTTAATGCAACAGAATTGAAGTGAGGTGTGGCAGTGAACTGATCACTATGGGCAAGGAAGAACTTGAAGTTCGATTGATTTAAGCTCTGTGCCAAATCATAAAGTTCGGGTACTGCCCTCATCAGGGCGACTGCTTATCGGATCCTGGATCCGGAGGATATCAAAGCAACAGAATCTGATGTTTGGATGATGATTTAGTCTCTGGGCCAGATTGAAAAGGTCAGAGTGCAGGACTGGATCCTGTATCTGGAGCATATCGAAGTGACAGAACCTGATGTTTGGATGATGATTTAGTCTCTGGGCCAGATTGAAAAGGTCAGGGTGCAGGACTGGATCCCAGATCTGGAGCATATCGAAGTGACAGAACCTGATGTTTGGATGATGATTTAGTCTCTGGGCCAGATTGAAAAGGTCAGGGTGCAGGACTGGATCCCAGATCTGGAGCATATCGAAGTGACAGAAGCTGATGTTTGGATGATGATTTAGTCTTCAGGCCAGATTGGGAAGGTCAGGGTTTAGGACTGGAGACAAGGGACGTGCCAGTTCAGCTTGCTGTTCTGCTCTGTGTTGAACAAAGGCTCGATGGACAGTCTCTTGTTGTGGACTTCAGATCGTTATTTGCTCACATTTACTGTTTGCATGATTTTCTTTCATCTCTCTACAGTCGGTGTTTGACAGTCTTAAACATATTTTTGGGGTTTCTTTACTCTCATGGCTGCCTGTTAAAAGATGAATCTCAAGAAACTTTGCACACTGCAAATGTACATAATGTATAGTCAGTAGAACCTGGACATCCAACTGAAATCATTGGAAGTGATAATATTCCTGCTCTATTTAATCAGACTCTTCATTACTTTCACATTTTATTCTGATGGGGGCAGAGGATGGATACTCAGTTATAAGGGATCTTGTGCTTTACAGACCTGAACTTAGGGTCTCCAAATATTACAGAGGCTCTTTTTCATTAGTGAGGTACGGTCTTTGATATTTATTGTTCCACATTCATTTATTTCTGTCAATGAGGATAACACTACTTTGTTTATACATTCATGTTCAAGAAGAGATCATCTTGAATTCATATTTCTGGATGATGTATTTGGCAGATCATCAGTGGCAATGGTCTAAATTTTTGGAGCCCTCATTCAATGAAGTGGAAAAAATACTGGAGGTGCAGGAATTAAAAACTCTTCCCCAAAGTGAGCAGAAAGATCCTCATGAGTACTTGCTTTGTTCTTTGTGTTCCTTCCTCTCCTCCTTGTCCTTTGTTGTTGTATGGAGATGTACTGGCTCTAGCAAAGAAACATCTGATGGTTGCTTCCATAATTGCCGAGAGGCTTTGGTTTAAATGTGTCGTTAGAAACTTTTTCAGTAGAGGGGAGTTTTGAATTCAGTGGTAGCATTTGTCTACAAGGAGCCATATGCTGGTTGAGTATGGTGACTGAAATATGATGGCACAGGACTGCTTCTGAATGAATGAGCCTTGAAAACATGGTGCAAGGCTTTGTCAGGGAGGATATTCTGGTGGTAGTTATAGCATATTTGCTGGGGAAGTGATAGCACCACTGGACTTCGAGGTGAATATTCCTGGGTTTCAGTCTGGCCGGCCCCTTGCACAATTTCCATCCCTGTTGGGTTGAGTTTCGAGCTAGCAATTTTGGCCTCGTAAAAAAAGATGAGCGCTAAGCAAACAGCAATATCACCCAACGTGCCACAAGGCGTGAAGACAAACAACAACAATGTCAGCATATTTGCAGGGGGAGCAGGCAGAGAGAGCAGAGCACCCCTGCGGCCATTCCCATTAACAATAAGTATACCGTACTGGATACTGTTGATGGGGATGACCTACCAGGAATGAGTTGTAGTGGTCCTGCCTCTGGCACAGAGGTTGAACCCTCAACTAGAAAGGGGAGGAGGGAAGAGAAGAGAGCAATAGTTTTAGGGGACTCTATAGTTAGGGGGGCAGATAGGAGATTTTTTGGGGCAGATCGGGAGTCTCGGATGGTATGTTGCCTCCCTGGTGCCAGGGTCCGGGACATCTCAGATCGGGTGCAGGCTAATCTTGAGAGTGAGGGCAAGAACCCAGATGTAGTGGTCCATGTAGGGACCAATGATGTAGGTAAGGTGAGTGAGGGGGTCCTGCTTAGAGAGTTCAGGGAGTTAGGAGTGAAGCTGAAAGGCAGGACCTCCAGGGTGACAATCTCGGGATTGCTACCTGTGCCACGTGCGAGTGAGGCGAAGAATAGAATGATTATGCACATTAATACGAGGCTGAGAGCATGGTGCAGGAAGGAAGGGTTCAGGTTTTTGGATAATTGGTCTTTGTTCCAGGGACATTGGGATCTGTTTCGAAGGGATGGTCTACATCTGAACCGGAGGGGTACTAACATTCTTGCAGGAGTATTTGCCAGTGCTGCTCGGGGGGGTTTAAACTAGATGTGCAGGGGGCAGGGATCCAGATCCAGAGGGTTGGTCAGAAGGTGCATGGGGTTAAATGTGTACAAGGTTTGGGTGATCTTGAGAAGGTCATCAAAATTCAGGGTGCAATTTGCCCGATGGAAGTTCAAGGAGCTGGGTTAGGTACAGTAGACAGTGTTTTAAGCAAAGGGAGGAGGAATGGGCTAAGAATTCTATACTTGAATGCGCGTAGTGTCAGAAATAAGACAGATGAGCTTGAAGCTCAGATGAAAATGGGGAACTACGATATTGTTGGGATAACGGAGACATGGCTGCAAGGGGATCAGGCCTGGGAATTGAGTGTACCAGGGTATACGTGCTATCGTAGAGACAGAAATATGGGAAGAGGGGGTGGGGTGGCCCTGTTGGTGAGGAATGAGATTCAGTCCTTGGCAAGAGGTGACTTGGGAACAGGGGAAGTAGAGTCTGTGTGGATTGAGCTGAGGAACAGTAAGGGTAAAAAGACCCTAATGGGTGTTGTGTACAGGCCCCCAAACAGTAGCGTGGATATTGGGTACAAGTTGATTAGGGAGTTAACATTGGCATGTGCTAAAGGTAATGCAGTCGTTATAGGAGATTTCAACATGCAGGTGGACTGGGAGAATCAGGTAGGTGCTGGACCCCAGGATAGGGAGTTTGTGGAGTGTCTAAGGGATGTATTTTTGGAACAGCTGGTGCTTGAGCCAACCAGGAACGAGGCTATTTTGGACTTGGTGATGTGTAATGAACAGGAATTGATAAGTGATCTTGAAGTAAAGGAGCCATTAGGAAGTAGTGATCATAACATGATAAGTTTTTATCTACAATTTGAGAGGGATAGGGGCAGATCAGAGGTGTCAGTGTTGCAATTAAATAAAGGAGACTACGGAGCCATGAGGGATGAGCTGGCCAAAGTTAAATGGGCGGATGCCCTGTCAGGAAAGACAGTGGATCAGCAGTGGCAGATATTCTTGGGCATAATACAAAAGATGCAAATGCAGTTCATTCCAATGAGAAGGAAGGATTCAAAGAGGGGGAAGGGGCCACAGTGGTTGACAAAGGAAGTCAGAGATTGTATAGCATTAAAGAAAAAGAAGTATGACAGGGCTAAGATGAGTGGGAATACAGATGATTGGGAAAGTTTTAAGGAACAGCAGATCTTAACTAAAAAAGCAATACGGAGAGAAAAAATCAGGTATGAGCTCAGTCTAGCCAGGAATATAAAAGGGGATAGCTAAAGCTTTTTTAGCTATGTGAAGAGAAAGAAGATAGTTAAGAACAATGTTGGCCCCTTGAAGAATGAATTGGGAGAAATTGTTATGGGAAACAGGGAAATGGCAACAGAATTTAATGCATACTTTAGATCTGTCTTCACCAGGGAGGACACAAGCAATCTCCCAGATGTATGGATGGGCCAGGGTCATAAGATATCAGAGGAATTGAGACAGATTGACATTAGGAAAGAAACTGTGATGAGTAGACTGGTAGGACTGAAGGCTAATAAATCCCCGGGTCCAGATGGTCTGCATCCGAGGGTTCTAAAAGAGGTGGCTCAGGAAATTGTGGATGCATTGGTAATCATTTTCCAATGTTCCTTAGATTCAGGATCAGTTCCTGAAGATTGGAGAGTGGCTAATGTTGTCCCACTTTTCAAGAAGGGAGTGAAGGAGAAAACGGAGAACTAACGTCAGTCGTGGGGAAGATGCTTGAGTCCATTACTAAGGACGAAATACTGGCACATCTAGATGGCAGAAATAGGATTAGGCCGAGCCAGCATGGATTTACCAAGGGCAAATCATGCTTGACTAATCTGTTGGAGTTTTTTGAGGGTGTAACAAGGATGTTAGATGAGGGTAAGCCAGTAGATGTTGTGTACCTAGATTTTCAGAAGGCATTCGATAAGGTGCCACATAGGAGATTGGTGAGTAAAATCAGAGCTCATGGCATTGGGGGCAGGGTTTCAACATGGATAGAAAACTGGTTGGCAGATAGAAAGCAAAGGGTAGCAGTGAATGGGTGTTTCTCAGACTGGCTGGAGGTGACTAGTGGGGTACCACAGGGCTCTGTATTGGGACCACAGCTCTTTATGATTTATGTCAATGATTTAGATGAGGGCATTGAAAACTATATCAGCAAGTTTGCTGACGATACTAAACTGGGTGGCAGTGTGACATGCGAAGAGGACATTAGGAGAATACAGGGAGACTTGGATAGGCTGAGTGAGTGGGCAGATACTTGGCAGATGTCATTCAATGTGAATAAATGTGAAGTTATCCACTTTGGAAGCAGGAACAAGAGGGCAGAGTATTGTCTGAACGGTGTCGAGTTAGGTAAGGGAGAAATGCAAAGAGACCTAGGAGTCCTAGTTCACCAGTCAGTGAAGGTGAATGAGCAAGTGCAACAGGCAGTGAAGAGGGCAAATGGAATGTTGGCCTTTGTTACAAGGGGAATTGAATACAAGAGCAAGGATGTTCTTTTGCATTTGTACAGGGCCCTGGAATATTGTGTACAGTTTTGGTCTCCAGGTTTAAGGAAGGACATTCTGGCAATTGAGGAAGTGCAGCGTAGATTCACTAGGTTGATTCCTGGGATGGCAGGGCTGTCTTACGCAGAGAGATTGGAGAGATTGGGCTTGTACACGCTGGAATTGAGGAGATTGAGAGGGGATCTGATTGAAACGTTTAAGATAATTAAAGGATTTGATAGGATTGAGGCAGGAAATATGTTCCAGATGTTGGGAGAGTCCAGTACCAGAGGGCATGGATTGAGAATAAGAGGTCAGTTATTTAAAACAGAGTTGAGGAAGAGCTTCTTCTCCCAGAGAGTTGTGGAGGTGTGGAATGTACTGCCTCGGAAGACGGTGGAGGCCAATTCTCTGGATGCTTTCAAGAAGGAGCTGGATAGATATCTGATGGATAGGGGAATCAAGGAATATGGGGACAAGGCAGTGACTGGGTATTGATAGTGAATGATCAGCCATGATCTCAGAATGGCGGTGCAGACTCGAGGGGTCGAATGGTCTACTTCTGCACCTATTGTCTATTGTCTATTGTCTAATTGCAGAAGAACTTTTATGGAGATGTTACATATTATTTATGGATGCAGAAATGGACAGCAGTTTTAGTAATTGAACAGCTCCCGGTTTACGCATTCTCAGTGGCACACTCTAGACATCAGCATTTGACCTGCAACAGAGAGGCAGATCTCAGTGAGTATTTCTTTATTGAAAATCTTTGCCTCCGGTGTGCTTCATATCTTGATTGAATGAAGAAAGGAACATTGCTTCTGGGTGTTCCTGCGGAGTTAACCCTCCAGCTGCCGATTAGAATTCAAGCTGAACCAATACTAATGTACATACATTTTTAAATATAAATCTAAAAGTCTTTACTTTCACTGGGATGAATCTGATTTTGTCCACTTCTTCAATGTTTAGCTTCCTGCAAGAAAAGATAATTTTATTATGAAGTTACTGTTCCAGTATTGCAAGTTAAGAAAGAACACCTGACAAATGTTTGAAGGATTAATAATGTTCCCAATTTTAAATGCACACAAATAGTCTTAAGATACACTGTGTGTTGGCTTGATTCAGACAATAATCATTCAAAATTTAGTTTGGCTTCAATACATTCATCTAATTTCTAATGAATGAAAAAATAGATACAAATAAAACAGACTAATTAACTTTCAAAAGATGATATCCAAGTTGCTTTAAGAAATTCACTTAACTGATTTATAAACACAGTAGATTGAAAACATTAACAACATTTGATAGAGGTTTAAAGACAGCTGATCTGTGGCAGACGTTGTATGTGAGAACTTGCCAAGATACATCTATGAAACTGGAATAGCGCAGAAACAACATTTGAGGTAGGGACCTGGGTAGAAGGATAGGAATGCAACTCAGATGCATATGGGACCCTTAGATAATAGCCTATTCCTCTGTAATAGTCTTTAGGGGTATGAACAAAGTCAGGAGGGAAAGGGGGCAATCTAATTATAGATGGAATCCAGCTGGTGGCAGTGAAATGGAATGAAAAGGACAGTGGTTAGGGGCATAGCTACGACGAGGTGGGTTGTGTGCCTACTGTCTGAATTAAGTCTGTTGAGTATAAAGTTGGGAAGCCCTGTTGGAGCTTTAGAAAACTTTGAAGTTACATTTGGCGTTCTGAGTGTAGTTCAAGTTGCCACATCATAGCATTTGGCAGGGGGATGGGAACCGCAGTGATAGGGTTGAGGATGATCCAGTGAGTTTACAAACAGAGGCAGTGCCAGCAAGGAAAGCCCAATGAAAGGGCAAAATCACAGTCTACAACTTGAGCGGTCTACAAATGACAACAGGAGACAGAAAATGCATGCACCAATTTTCTCTGATTTGGAAAATCCATGTCAGAAGTGTGTAAGAAGAGCTACTTTTTAAAATCAGGAGGGTGATCGAGATTTTAAAGGCAGAATTTCATGGCAGTTTCTCTGGATCAGGGTGGTCTTAGATCAGGTCCATGGCATTCTCAAGGGTGAAGGTGAGCAGTCTTGGTGCATATTGGCACCAATGACATAGGTGGACAAGCTGAAGAGGTCCTGAAGAGAGATTTCAGGGAGCTACGTAAAAAGCTGAAAACCAGGATCTCCAGGATAGTAATCCGTGGATAGCTGCCTGTATCAAGTGCCCATGAGGGTGAGAATAGGATGATTTCGCAGGTGAATGTGTGGCTGAGGAACTGGTGCAGGGGGCAGGAATTTGGCAGGGGGTGAGATAGTGACGATCACGTGATGACAGGTTCCGACAGATATAAAACGGGAAGGCCTGCTGTGATGCAGGAGTTTTTGAGTTGAGACATCGGTTAATTTGTCAGTTACTCCGTTATCCTGTGTATTTGTCTTATGATGCAGTTTCGTTTTAAAGTGGAGTTTTACTTTCTATTGTAAGGTACAGAATCGTAGCACAGGCAGTTTTGCCAGTCCCTGCCAGTTGTGTTTCATGTATCTTTGATTTAATTTTAAAGTCTAAGTATTGGAAAGTGAAGACTTTACTGAAGTATGGGAACCCAAAGGATCGAGTGAAGTTCAGTGGTTTACTACAGGATTGACCTTATTGAATCTTCATTCAGGAAATAGTGACCTGAATCTGAGATAACCCCTACCTGTAAGAGTAGAAAGGGCTGTGCAGTGCTCATTCGCCAAGGAAAAGGTCAGTTCCTTTAAGCCGTTTTTATTTCCTTCATCATGAATCCTTCAGACAAGGCATATTTCAGCTGGGATCAGCAGTAATGTCACGTTGTTGAGGAATTTGTTACTTCAGGAAAGTCTCTCCTAATTGACTGTATAAATCACTTGGACTTTCACATTTACCACTTTAAGAACTGTTCCAGAGTTGCTGTATAGCAGTTAACTTCCGGTTAAGTTAATTGTTTGTTTACTTTTCACTTTTGCTTAGCAGAGTTTAATAAAGTGTTTATTTGTTTATAAACCCAGACTTAATTCTATATTCATTGTTGCTGTATTGTAACACAGGATATACAAAAGAAAATCAGTGGATGTTGAGAAGGGTTTGGATTTTCAGAAG
The DNA here is from genome assembly GCF_030144855.1 of Hypanus sabinus. Classification (NCBI taxonomy): domain Eukaryota; kingdom Metazoa; phylum Chordata; class Chondrichthyes; order Myliobatiformes; family Dasyatidae; genus Hypanus; species Hypanus sabinus. Next base: position 61,988,849 of record NC_082706.1, on the reverse strand, counting down.
GCCTTTGACAAGGTGCCACACATGAGGTTGCTTAACAAGCTATGAGCCCATGGTATAACAGGAAAGATTCGAGCATGGATAAAGCAGAGACTGGTGGGAATAAAGGAGGTATTTCTTTTTCTTTTAAGTGAGGCTGGTGACTCGTGGTGCTCCACAGGAGTCTGTATTGGAATCGATTCTTTTATGTTAAATGTCAATGATTTGGATGATTGGAACTTTGTTGCAAAGTTTGCAGACAATACAAAGAGAAGTTGAGGGCCAGTTAGTTTTCTGGAAGTAGAGAGGCTACAGAAGGACTCAGACAGATTACAAAAGTGGGTAAAGAAGTGGCAGATGGAGTACAGTGTCAGGATGTTTGGTATAGTGATGCAATTTGGTATAAGAAAGGCTCAACTATTTTCCCAATGGAGAGGAAATACAAAAATCCCTAAAGGTTAGTTTGCAGGTTGAGTCTGTGGTGAGGAAGGCAAATGCAATGTTCGCGATCATTTCAAGAGGACCAGAATATAAAAGCAAGGATGTAATTCTGACCCTTTATAAAGCGCTGTTGAGACATGGAGTATTGTGAGCAGTTCTGAACACATAGGCAGCAAATGGTGTTGGGTAGACTGATGGGACTAAAGGCTGATAAATCCCCAGGGCCTGATGGTCTGCGTCCCAGGGTACTTAAAGAGGTGGCTATAGTAATCGTGGACGCATTGGCAATCATTTTCCAATGTTCTATAGATTCAGGATCAGTTCCTGTGGATTGGAGGGTAGCTAATGTTATCCCACTTTTTAAGAAAGGAGGGAGAGAGAAAACAGGGAATTATAGACCAGTTAGCCTGATATCAGTGGTGGGGAAGATGTTGGAGTCAATTATAAAAGATGAAATCGCGGCACATTTGGATAGCAGTAACAGGATCAGTCTGAGTCAGCATGGATTTACGAAGGGGAAATCATGCTTGACTAATCTTCTGGAATTTTTTGAGGATGTAACTAGGAAAATGGACAAGGGAGAGCCAGTGGATGTAGTGTACCTGGACTTGCAGAAAGCCTTTGATAAGATCCCACATAGGAGATTAGTGGGCAAAATTAGAGCACATGGTATTGGGGATAGGGTACTGACATGGATAGAAAATTGGTTGGCAGACAGGAAACAAAGAGTAGGGTCCCTTTCAGAACGGCAGGCAGTGACTAGTGGGGTACCGCAAGGCTCAGTGCTGGGACCTTTTTACAATATACATTAATGATTTAGATGAAGGGATTAAAAGTAACATTAGCAGATTTGCAGATGACACAAAGCAGGGTGGCAGTGTGAAATATGAGGAGGATGTTAGGAGAATTCAGGGTGACTTGGACAGGTTGGGTGAGTGGGCAGATGCATGGCAGATGCAGTTTAATGTGGATAAATGTGAGGTTATCCACTTTGGTGGCAAGAACAGTAAGGCAGAGTACTATCTGAATGGTGTCAAGTTAGGAAAAGGGGAAGTACAATGAGATCTGGGTGTCCTTGTTCATCAGTCACTGAAAGTAAGCATGCAGGTACAGCAGGCAGTGAAGAATGCTAATGGCATGTTGGCCTTCATAACAAGGGGAGTTGAGTATAGGAGCAAAGAGGTCCTTCTGCAGTTGTACAGGGCCCTGGTGAGACCACACCTGGTGTATTGTGTTCAGTTTTGGTCTCCAAATTTGAGGAAGGACATTCTTGCTATTGAGGGAGTGCAACGTAGGTTCACGAAGTTAATTCCTGGGATGGTGAGACTGTCATATGTTGAAAGATTGGAGCAACTGGGCTTGTATGCACTGGAATTTAGAAGGATGAGAGGGGATCTGATTGAAACATGTAAGATTATTCAGGAATTGGACACACTAGAGGCAGGAAACATGTTCCCGGTGTTGGGGGAGTCCAGAACCAGAGGCCACAGTTTAAGAATAAGGGGTAGGCCATTTAGAACGGAGTTGAGGAAAAACTTTTTCACCCAGAGAGTTGTGGATCTGTGGAATGCACTGCCTCAGAAGGCAGTAGAGGCCAATTCTCTGGATGCTTTCAAGAGAGAGTTAGATGGAGTTCTTAAAGATGGCGGAGTCAAGGGATATGGGGAGAAGGCAGGAACGGGGTACTGATTGTTGGCGATCAGCCATGATCACAGTGAATGGTGGTGCTGGCTCAAAGGGCTGAATGGCCTACTCCTGTACCTATTGTCTATAATCTGAGAAAGGATATGCTGAAACTGGCAAAGGTTCAAATGAGGTTCACAGAAATGATTCAGGTTTTAAAGGCTGGTCATAATGAGGAGTATTGATGGCTCTGGGCCTGTATGCATCAGAATTAAGAAGAATGAAGGGCGACCTCATTGAAACCTATCGAATGGTGGAAGGCTTTAACAGAGTGGATGTGGAGAGGATGTTTCGCATGGTGGGTTTCTCAGTGTAGTACATATCATCCCTGGAAGCCTGTAACCTGCTGAAGTGCAGTTCTCTTGTGGAACTGACACACCAGCAGTTGCACCTTCCAGATACTGGTGTGTCTTTTACTGCAATCAATTGAAACTCCTTGACTGTACACAGGTGATCTCCATTTATCTAATTATGTGACTTTTTAAAACAATTGGCTGCACCAGTGATGATTTGTTGAGTCCTATACTTATGCAATAAATTATTTAGTGTTTTATATTTGTAGGTAAATCAGATCACTTTGTAGAGCTATCTTTTCATCTCAACACAAAAGTATCTTTTTCTGTTGATTAGTGTCAAAAAAATCTACTGTGATTCAATGTTGTCAAACAATGAAACACAGTAGGGTGGAGTGTGAATACATTTCATAGGCACTGTGGGAGCAGACTAAGGCCATTTGGCCCATTGAGTTTGCTCCACTATTTCATCATGGCTGATCAGTTTTTCTTCTCAGCTGCAATTTCCAGCCTTCATCCCTATCCCTTCATGAATCCCTTCACCAATCAAGAATCTATCTACCTCTGCCTTTAATATACATATAGGCTCAGCCTCCAAAGCTGCCCTTGGCAAGGAATTCTACAGATTCACGACTCTCTGGCTAAAGAAATTCCTCCTCCTCTCCGTTGTAAAACGACACCCCTCTATTCTGAGGTTTTGCACCTGTTGTTTAAATGTTTTGCATGTCCAAAAGGATACAAACAATTATGGCTGCATAAATACATTGATGAAGACTTGGCACATTGGTATATACTGGATACTCTGTACAGACAGCTTCAGACTCTACCTATAGATTTTTCCAGACATCACAGTTTTAGTTACTCCATTGCTCCATATTAACAAACTCAAAAAGAAAGCACTTCTAGTAAAACTCCAGCTGTCCACCACACTTGGCCTCTTGCTGGTGCCAGACTAACTGAACTTCTGGGCATCTTTTCTCCAGTATCACCACCATGCAGATCCTGCCCTCTTCTTGACACAGCAAGTACAGAATCCTGAAATCCCACATCCCAAGATTCAGAAACAGCTACTTTCCTACAACCATGAACTGCTTGAACTGCCCTGCAATACCCTTATCCTACCTCATCAATTGACAATCTCTCGCACTACCATTGATGTGTGTCTGATTGTGCGAAACATGACGTAAAATAAAGCAAAGTCACTTTCTTCACTATCTGTATAAATTATACCTCGTTGCCACTGAATGTCTGTTCATGGCCTTTTTGCTGCTGAAGCACATACACAATTGGGCATTCAGAGATGCTCTTCTGCATACCACTATTGTAATGTGTCGTTACTTGAGTTGTGTTGCATTTCCGTCAGCATGAACTATTTGGGCAATTCTCCTCTGATCTCTCATTACAAGATGTTTTTACACACTGAACTGCTGCTCACTGGATACCCACACAATTCTCTGTAAACTCTTGACACCCCTTAACAGTGATAGATTTCTACTTGTCCTCACCTACCGCCCAATGATCCTCCGTATCCAACACGTCACCCTCCACAACTACCGCCTCTCCAAAAGCATGCTAACACTAAAGGTATGTTACCAACTTCCCACCCCTGATTTTTCACGGGGATCACGTACTCTGCGATTTCCTTGTCCATTCATCCCTCCCCACTGATCTCCTAAGTGCTACACCTCTCTGTTGACGTACTCCCTTCCCCTCCATTCAGGGTTCCAGACAGTCCTTCCAGATGAGGACATATTTAACCAGTGAAAATGCTGGAATCACCAATTGTGTCTGGTACTCCCGATGCGGCCTATATCATGGTGAGACCCGTCGTAAACTGGGGGACCGCTTTGTCGTGCACCTCTGCTCCATCCACTGAAAGTGGTATTTCACAGTGGCAAAGCATTTTAATTCTGATTCATATCCCATTCCAACATGTTTTTATTACCATTTCTGGTAATAAAAAATTGTCCACTCTCCTTTACTATCATCTCCAGCCCTTTACCTTCCCAAGCACCTGGCTTCACCTCACACCTTCTAGCTTTCCACTTTTTATTCTGGCATCTACCCCTTTCATTTTCAAAGTCAGCAGAACCTGTTGACCATATTTGCATGCTTTTATGCAGAGTTGCTGCCATGATTGGCTGATTAGATATTTGCATTAACGAGCAGGCACGTGTGTGTACCTAATAAGTTGGCCACTGAGTGTATGATCTGCATGTTGTAAATTTTTCATTGTACCTGTACTTCACGGTATCTGTGCATGTGAAAATAATAGCAGCATTTTTACAAATTCAGTTTCATTAAAAAATTGCACTATTTTCCTGGTAACCAGGACCATAGGAAATGGAACCACGCACAGTTTAAGCAGGACGTAGGAATCAGGACCAAAGTGAATTGAACGGAAACACAGAAACAAGACACCTAATAACAAAGAGAACTCAGCAAACGTTACCCGGTGAGCCAGTTGTCAAATCATCAGGACTCTTCACTCGTCAGATTATTGGAGTTTTACTGCAACTAAACTCGGGTCTGCTGGTTTCACACCAATCAATGCAAGCACGATTTCAAACAGTAATTACTGAAGAACATGCATAATAAGTTAAAAGTTCACAACTTGTTTTGGACAACTTGATGTTAAATAACTCATGCTTACCCAATTTCATCAAATTAGGTAACAGGCATATCACATACGAGGTCAGGTCACTGGTCTGAGTGCTACTGGTACCATGTAACCCAGTACTACCTGTCGCATGGTCGGCGACTAAACCGGCTCCTCCCACCGGGCTTGCCTGCTGAGGAGGGTGGCTAGACACCCTGCAGGATGAAAAACAAGACCTGTCAAAGGGCGGATGAACCCTCTCGTAGGGTCAATGGCCATCTAGCAGACACGTGCCGTGAGGCGCGGAAAGGGCGAACTCGCATCGAAACTTGGTCTGGCCATTCACTGCAACAAAACTTCCCCCAACTGTCTCGGACCCCACCATGCCTCTGGATCCGGGAGGGGATGTCAAGAGGGTGGGTCTGGACCTGTGTAACACCCTACTCACCTAAAATCTATTCACGCACACGCTGTTTCTTTCTGAGGAGTGGGGTCAACCCCACTAACTGACTGGAAGGAACCATCACCAGCCAGAGAGAGATCTCGCTCTGGGAGAGATAGCCAGAGAGAGATGGGATGGATAGCCATCTCACTCCTGGTAACTGGATTTAGCTGTAAATCTAGCACTGTTAAATTGATTAGGTGGCGCAAGCTGGAAATTTTTTTCAAAGACGTCACATTAAGGTACAAGTTCAATTTTTCCAGTGACTGTAAACACTCCAAACCCTGCACAAGGAAAGACATACAAACGGTCATTCATGAAACAACTGACACTTTTGAATTTAATATTGCACTTGGATATTTTACCCCAAGAAATAATGCTAACATTTTAGAATATACTGTGATAACAAATTATGTTTCAAATCTGTCAGCATCAATAGAATTAAACAGGAGATTAAATCATTTTTAATTATTAAAATTTTTACAGTAAGATCTGCCCAAAAACCAAAAATTTACACCACTGTTGATGATCAGGCCCACAGACTGAACCAACTTCACCAACTTCCATACTTCTCAGGATTTTGAAAATAGATGAATATTTCTAATTTTCCAAATGGCAGATTACATCATTTTCACATTGTTACACCTGTTGCAATCTGTCACAATAGGAAACAAGAAAGTACACTACTCTTTGGTATCAGATCCACACACTTAGCTAACTTTCATACCTTTCTGGATTTCAAATGCACATGAGTATTTCTGATAATCTGAAGCATTGAAAATACTATTTAAGTTAATTGAGGGAATTAAAATTTTAAAAACGGTTCAAAATATGAAACAAAATTAAATGAAACAGTTGAAATTCTTCAAATTATTATGTATTTAATTGAACTTAGCATTTTCAACTTCCATTTCCATTTAAATGAGTAGACTCACTGATCCCAATTTAATCCAAGGTATCTACCTGATTATTGCATCCACCAATGCCAGTTTGGGAAAATCCTGGGAAAAAAGGCACATTTAAGTTCAGTAACTTTCATGAGAAAGACACATGTACTGAGAAATAATGGCAATTCAGTATCAACCCGTTTACATTTCCCATCAAGTTCGGCCCATTAGATCTAATCGTCGAGCTGAAATTGACTCGTGAGTTGCAGTATTTTGCAAAGTCACTGGTGAAATTTAATACAAATAGTTACTGCCTAGTTCCCATTGCCACACTGGATCTGAGTGCTTCTTGGTTCACAGGATTGACTGGCTTGCTGTTTCAGAGAAGGGAAAAGGTGGGGTCTGTGTTTCATGATAAAGTCTGTGTGGTGTTCAAACACAGCAGTCTTGCCACACTTGTGTTCCCTTGACCTGGAACACCTAATGATTAAGTGCCGACTGCCCTAATTACCAAGAGAGTTCTTTCTGTGATCCTGACTGTAGTTTACATTCCGGCAAAAGCCAGTGTTAAGCAGGCACTCGAGGTATTGAGTGCTGCCATCAGCAAACAAGAAACAGCCTATCCCGATGCCTTTCACATCATTGTCAGGGTCTTCAATCAGGCTTGTTTGGAGAAATCTCTTTCCAATTATCATCAACATATCACCTGCAGCACCAGCAGTCCCAACACATTGAATCTACTATCCTGTGATAAGGAGTGCCTGTCGTTCCAGGCCGAGACAGCATTTTGGGAGATCTGATCACTTGGCTGTCCTTCTACCTGCATACAGGCAGAGGCTCTCAGGATAAAGACAACAAAGAGGTGACCGTGGGAGGAGTGGCTACAGAATCGCTTCGAGTCAGTGGACTGGGCTGTGTTCAAGGACTCATCAGAGGATCTGAATGAATATACGACAGTTGTCACAGACCTTATAAACACAGTTGTAGACAAGTGCCTTTCCACAATGTCATTCAGAGTCTTCCCTAACCAGAAGCCCTGGATGAGTCGTGAGATCCTCAGTCTGCTGAGGGCCAGATAAGTGGCTTTCAGGTCTGGCAACAAAGTAAAATACAAGAGGTACAGTTACGATCTCCAGAAAGCCACCTCGTGCAATGTGGCAATTCCAGACCAAACTTGAATCATTGAAGGATGCTCAACAGCTGTGACAGGGTTTGGATGCTATCACCTCCTGCAAAGTAAAACCAAGTGACATGGGCGACAACAGGGTTTCACACACAGGTGAGTTCAATGCCTTTTATGCTCGCTTTGTCTGTCAAAACATGGAGGCACCCTCACAAACTCCCACAGCCCCCAGTGATCCTGTGGTTTCAGTCTGAGTCTGATGTGAGAGCACCCTTCAGAAGAGTGAATCTACATAAAGTATCTGGCCCAGAAGGGGTACCTGGCCAAGCACTAAAGACCTGTGCAGATCAACTGGCTGGTGTGTTCTCTGATATAGAGGAGCTTGACCCAAAAGCAGAGCAGCAGAGGTGATTAAGCAGTGAGCGATAACTTTAATAACAAACTGCCAAGCAACAAGCCACAAGGGGCCACCAAACAAGTGAGAACAGATTATAAGGCAACAAGGTAACTGAAGGCTAGCAGCAACTGGTTGAGGCTGGCAAGTTCAATGGGTGAACAAGGACTGTGGATGAGATCTGAGTTCTAATAGGCAGCAGGTGACAATTTGGAAATGAGTGGCAGGTGACTCCTGTTAGTTGGATGGATGTCAGGAGCTGCCTGGTTCGGATTCTGAGGTACCCACCTGCTTCAATTCTGCTGGTGCCTAAGTAGAACGTGGTAACCTGCATCAATGACTATCAAATAAAAGAGAATCTGCAGATGCTGGAAATCCAGAGCAACACACACAAAATGCTGGAGGATCTCAGCAGGCCAGACAGCATCTGTGGGAAAAGAAGTACAGTTGACGTTTCAGGCTGAAACCCTTTGACAGGACTATTATCTAGTAGCATTTACATTACAATGAGGAAGTGTTTTGAAAAGTTGGTGATGAAACGTACCATCTCCTGCCTGAGAAGTGACTTGGATCTGCTCCAGTTTGCCTACTGTCATAACAGGTCAATGGTAGATGCCATTTCATTCAACCCTGGACAGCGAAGATAGATAAATCAAGATATTCTCTATTGCAATTCAATGCTATCATCCACTCAAAACTAATCAATACTTCAAGATCTTGGTCTCAATACCCCCTTGTGCAACAGTATTTTTTTTCAAAATTTTATTTCCAGAAAATTTTAAAAACCCCAAACCCTTGAGTCGGTGTTGAAATTATGTAAATCATAGCTTACAAAACATAAATTTCAATATAATAACCATATGTGTATTTAGACCTCTAATAACAGAGAAGGCAGCCATTCAGCAATATGCTTCACCACTATTTCCCCTCCAAAAAACCTAAATATTTGCCCCATTTTTGTGTATAGATGTCTAATCTAGCAAGCTGTTTGTAAGATATGCATTCAGAAGCTGCCACTTTGGCTATTTCTGTGACCCACTCTTGAAATGAAGTTCCTCCAACCTCTAAGTATAATTTGTCTTCCTACAATTATACTTGTCTGGATCCAATTTTGAGAGTGATTATCCCCAAGTAACCCAGCTGTCTCCCCTAAGACTAAAAGTCTAGGGCAGAATGGGAGTTGAATACCTGAAACTTCACCAATATACTTATGTCTCATAATCCAAAATTCTTGAATTCTGGGACAGAACCAGAGAGCATGCACTAAGTCTCCTTTATCTGCCTCACAACACCAACATTCAGGGGTGTTTTTTAACCCTAATCTATGTAACCTTGCTGAAGTCCAATAAAAGCAGTGTAGGATCTTAAACTGAATAAGGCACACCCTCAGGTCTCTTAACATTCTTGCAAATTTTGTCCCACTCTTTTGTCTCAAAAGTTACACTCAGGTCTTTTCTCCATGCTCTTTTAAGACCCAACATAATTTTGTCCCTGGAGATTTGTGTTAAGGCTGAATAATAAGTTGAAGCTTCGTGACCTTTACCATGTGCAGCCAATGCAGTAGACAGCATCGTAGCAGCTTGTGGGGGTTGCTGTGTAGAACCAAAAGTTGTATGTAGCAAATGACGCAGTTGAAGATATCTCCAAAATTGTGACCTAGAAATATCATACTGTTGAATTAATTGATTAAAAGATTTTAAACTATCACTATTATAAAGGTCTCCCAATTAAATTATGCCTTTCCCTTGCCATTCCTTCCAGAAGAAAGGGGCCTTATCAACTCACAACTTTGCATTCATCCAGATACTCAAGGCTTCATTCAAGTATAGATTAAATTTAAATAATCTGGCTAATTTATTCCAAAACAAATGCAAATGCAATATAATTGGGTGAGATCTTGCCTCAGGAGGTAACTTGATAGACAAACATTGTAATGGAGGAATGGGAGGAAGAGCAGAACACTCAATATGATACCAAGGGGGTGCTCTCTCCGGAGGGAGAGACAATATGCTAAATGTTTAAGAGTGAAGGCATAGTAATATAATATTAACTTTGACAAACCTAAGGCCTCCCCTTTCAACTGGCAGTTTAAATTTATTAAAGTTTAAATGTGGGCATTTACATTCCAAATAAAACCCTTAATTATCTTATTAAGTTGCTTAAAATATGTTAATGGGATTTGCACTGGCAACAATTGGAACAAATAATTAATCTTTGGAATGCTATTCACCTTTAAGGCATTTACTTTTCCTGACATTGATAAATACAATGATGACCATCTATCCACATCGCATGAAATTCTCTGCAATAATGGATCAAAATTTACCTTTGCTAAATCCTTCAATTGAGGGGGAAAGTTAATACCGAAATATCGTATACCCTTCTTTGGCCAGTGAAATTGGCCCGGGTGAAAAGCAGATGCAGGACAATATGCAGTCAATGGTAGTGCTTCTGATTTTGTCCAATTAACCTTATAACCTAAGTATCTAGAGTAAGATTATCTAATGTTAAAAAGACATGGCACCGACTGACTAGGGTCTGACACAAATAGTAAAATATCATCCGCATAAAGCATCAGTTTGTGAAACTGCCCTCCCACAGATATCCCTATAAAGTTCTCATTCTCTTTGACATCTGCTGCCAAGGGTTCCGAAGCTAGACAGAACAACATTGGGGAAAGTGGGGAACCCTGACGGGTACCCCTTCTGAGAGAGAAGTAAGGTGAAATGTAACCAGTAGTTTGAACCGCTGCTTCAGGGTTATTGTATAACAGACTAATCCATTTTGAAATCCAAATCCAAAAAATTGAAGACTCTTAAACAGACAGTACCATTCCACCCGATCAAATGCCTTTTCAGCATCGAGTGAGATAGCTGCTAAAGGTGACTGATTATTGGCCACCAACCACATAATATTCACCAGGTGCCTGATGTTATCAGATGAGCTGCGGCCCCTGATAAATCCCACCTGATTACTATGTATCAACCATGTTATTACTGTATCTAAACTGTGACGTATACGTAACCCTGTAAGAGTATCAGCAGCAATAGAACACACCTGGAGTCTGGTTTTGCTGTTAACACAACACTAATTTATTAGTAACTACATCAGATAGTAACTTAAACCAGGTAAATCAAGAGTTAATGGTGTTATGCATACATAGGGGTAAATATATAAATCCCCAAACTCCTTCAAACTCAGGTGGTAAATGATACAGTAACCATATAACAATTACAGCACGGAAACAGGCCATCTCAGTCTTACGATGGTGTGGTAAGAAAGTTCAGATCAGGTCAATCCATGGAAATTGAAGTGAGAGAGAGGTATCTGTAATCCAAACAAACAGGTGTCGTCAATCTTCCCGTTGTCCTCTGAATCCTCACACGAAATATCACCAACAGTAGCTTATCACAAAAGGGACCATCTTCAAGTGAACCACCACCCAATCAAGGATTAGTACACCAGTAGATTCCACAAGGTTACCCCACTCACACACAACATGATAGCCACATCCAATTCCACGACATACAAAATAACTCCAACAGTGATTTGCCACAGGGATGGATACCTTTCTTCAGTGAACTACCACACCCAGACAAAGGATAAACACACACGTGTTATTCATAAAGGTTTTCCCCTCACCAGAGAACCCACTCCCGTGGATTAACTATGTGACAATCACACTTCCGTATGGAATCAAACTCACCCTCACAGGCTACTTGGAGAGAGAGTCCAAACTGTGATCTCTTTGTCACTAGGTTTCTTCTGTTTCAAACCTTCCTCTCCTCTCCTCTCTCTCTGCAAACTTCTAGTTGCAGCACTTGTGAGAGTCATTTATCAATACTCTGGATCAATCTCAACTCACCCCTTTTGGGCTACTGAAAGTTTATACCAGCGACCGACTCACTGGTGTCTTTCATTGACCAGATCCATCTTGACTCTAACTGTGTGTGTCTGTGTCTCCTTGTATATTCAAAACAAGCTGCGAGAAACCATAAACATTCATTGTCTATAGAATAATTCCACCTCTCTCACCATAGTAACCAAATAACTTTGTAATCAGAAGAAATCTAACAGCGCCTAAAAGTCAGCCTCATTCTTTAGGTGTTTTAAAGTGACAGTCCACAGAAAAAATGAACACTGTGGGTATATAACAAAACAGTTTGCAAGAATCTTTGATACAATTTTCACATCTATTGGGATTAGGGAAATCAGTCTATAATTCTTACATTCTCACGATTCTTTACCCTCTTTCAAAATCAATGTAATTAACATTTGTGATAAACTAGGGGGTAAATTACCCCACTCTATCGACTCATTGTACATATTCAGCAGTAATGGAGCTAGCTCCTCTGCGCAGCATTTAAACATTCAGCTATAAATCCATCTGGGCCAGGAGCTTTGCCTGTAGGTAAGGTCTTAATCACTGAAAGAATTTCTTCTAATGTAATAGCAAAGCCAAGGTATTGTTGTTGTTCTTCCATCAACTTAGATAATCCTAATGGCCTCAAAAAACTACCAATTTCTTCCTCACTAGAGTTGGAGGTTGATGTATATAGGTCCTTATAAAACTCTTGGAATGCATCATCAATATCTTTAGGTGTCATCAAAGTATCCCCTGTTGCTGATCTAATAGCTGGGATGATAGATATTGATTCTCTCTGGTTTATACACCTTGCCAGCTTTCTCTCCCGATTCAAATTGCCTTTGTCTTGCCCTGAGAAACCAAAATTCTACTTTCTGGGATAATATTAGATTGTATTGATATTTCAGCCATGTTAATTCTCTCAACTCTTTGGATAACATCTGTTGCTTCAATTTTGTCTCAATCTCTTTGATTCTATTTTCTAAGTTTGTAATTTTCTGATTATTCATTTATTTCATATAAGAAATATATTGAATAGTATATCCCCTCAAATCTGCCTTCAGGGCTTCCCAGTTAGTCCCTGCTGAGGAATTTATCTATTAGGAATTTAGGTGTATTTATCTCAATACTCTTGGATTTGTTGTCTCATAGCTTGCCTAAATATTGAATCTTGTAACAAGGATGAATTAAATCTCCTTCTACATGACTACATTCTCTTATACTGAGGTATTATTGTCCCTAGACAAACCCAACCATGACCTGATATTATAATATTACCAATTGCACATTGAGACACAGAATGAATAAATGACTTGGATATTAGGAAATCAATCCTTAAGTATGTTTTATGAACTGCAGAAAAAAGTGTGTAATCCCTCCCACTGGGATTCATAAGGTGCCAAACATGCACAAGCCCAAGAGGTTTACACATTTTTTGCACCGTCATAGTGAGTTTTGAGGTTCTATATGACACCATCTTACGACGGTCGATGATTGGATCCATTACCAAATTGAAATCTCCCCCAAGTATGATGTCATAAGCTCCAATAGAATGTAACTTTCCTTCAAGATCAACAAAAAATCCTGCATCCTCTATATTAGGTGTATATATGTTTGCTAAAACAACATGTTGCCACTGTACTTCTGCCAAAATAATAAGAATTCTCCCTGCTTCATCCTTAATCTGTTTCTCACATCTAAACTGCAGCTGCCTATTGATAAGTGTTACAACAAGTGTTTATAGTAAAGCATAGTGTCCTTTATGGATATGGTGCTGTGGCGACCCATTTCCTGGCACATCCGAACCGACTCACAATTAGATAGCCTACGGGGGTTTGCGAGCACAGAGCTTTGGAGCCTCTGCACCACGGGGGGCAGGTTGAGGGAGGCTTAAAAGTGAGGCTGAAGATTTCGAATAAAGTTCTTTCCTTCAACTGCAGTTACCGACTCCGTGTCGTAATTTTAGCGCTGCGTGTAGCACACCGCTACAATTGGTGACCCCGACGGTCCAAACGATTTTTGGACCAGAAATGACCCTTTACGCCGGGGTTCTTCCCATGCACCTGGGGGATCTCGGCTGGAGGGTACTGCATAGGGCAGTGCCCTGCAATAAGTTTTTCAGTTTGTACATGGACTTCCCACCCACATGCCACTTCTGCGGGCTGGAGGAGACCGTGTACCACATGTACATGGAGTGTGTGAGGCTGCAGCCTCTTTTTGCATATTTGCGTGGGCTGCTTCTCGCCTTCTGGCTGCATTTTAGTCCCACCCTGTTTATATATGGTCATCCAGTAAGGAAGGGGGCATGGAGGGATGAGGATGTCCTAGTCAACTTGCTCCTGGGGCTGGCGAAATCCGCCATCCGTGGGTCTTGGAAACGGGTGGCGGGAGGATCTCCCCGGGCAGACTGCCTGGCAATGTTTAGGGGGTATGTTCATGCCCGGGTAACTATTGAAAAGGAACACGCGCAGTCCACAGCGGCCTTGGAGGAGTTTCGAAACCGTTGGGCTCCGCGGGGTGTAAATGCCATCGTGGATAGGGATGGCAACATTCTGGTGTAATGTCTATTGTGTATTTGTAGTTCAGTAATTGTGTTTGCCACTGTTTTGTATATATTGTATAGCACCGAAATTTGTAATAAAGGATTTTGTAATAAAAAAAAAGGTAGACGGCAAGTACACGGAATTCAAAGCCCTGCTCCTCAGGACTTTCGGACTCTCACGGCGCAAGCGGGCTGCCCGATTACTGCACCTGAATGGCTTGGGAGACAGACCTCCATCGGCTTTAATGAATGAGATGTTGTCTCTGGCCGACGGACACACATGCCTCATGTTTGAGCAGGCATTCCTGGAGCAGCTGCCCGAGGACATACGCCTGCTGCTGTCCGATGCGGATTTCAGTGACCCCCGGAAGGTGGCAGCCCGGGCGGACTTGCTGTGGAACGCCAAAAAGGTGAGTGGGGCGTCCATCGCACAGATCTCCCAGCCACGCTCCCGGCAGCAAACCAGTCCAGGCCCGGCCGCAGAACCCGCCAACCCCCGGCCCAATGAACAATGGTGCTTCTACCACCAGTGGTGGGGCGCAGAAGCCCGCCGTTGTCGCCCACCCTGCAGGTTCCCGGGAAACGCCAGGGCCAGCCGCCGCTGATGGCTACGGCGGCTGGCCATCGGGATAGCATCCTGTATGTCTGGGATAGAAGGTCGGGACGCCGGTTTTTGGTCGATACTGGGGCTGAGATCAGCGTTTTACCTCCGACGAGTTACGACACCCACACCAGGGCACCGGGTCCCCCCCTGAGGGCCGTGAATGGCAGCACCGTAAGGACCTATGGCACCCATCAGGTGCAGCTACAGTTCGGCTCCAGCCAGTTCACGTGGGACTTCACACTGGCCGCCGTAGCCCAACCGCTTCTGGGTGCGGATTTTTTGCGGGCTCTCAGCCTACTGGTCGACCTGCCCAGGAAGAGACTGGTACACGCCGAGACCTTTCAGACGTTCTCCCTGGGTGCAGCCCAGTTGCCAGCCCCTCACCTCGGCTCCATCACGCTGTCCGACAACGACTTCACCAGGGTCCTGGCGGATTTCCCATCGGTTCTGGCACCGCAGTTCACAGCGGCCATGCCCAGGCACGGCGTACAGTACCACATCCCGGCCCAGGGACCACCCCTCCACGCCCACGCTCGTGGCTTCCCCCGGACAAGCTCCGACTGGTGAAGGAGGAGTTCCAGAGGATGGAGGAATTGGGGATCATCCGGCGGTCCGACAGCCCATGGGCCTCCCCCCTGCACATGGTGCCCAAAGCGACGGGGGGCTGGAGACCGTGCGGCGACTACTGCAGGCTGAACGAGGCTACCACACCGGACCGCTACCCTGTGCCGCACATTCAGGACTTTGCAGCAAACCTGCACGGCGCACGGATCTTCTCCAAGGTAGACCTCGCCCGAGGGTACCATCAAATCCCAATGCATCCTGACGACGTCCCCAAAACGGCTCTCATCACCCCATTTGGCCTTTTCAAGTTCCTTAATGGACGCGGTGGGACGGGACCTGGACTTCGCGTTCATCTATTTGGATGACATCCTCATAGCCAGCAGCAGTCATCAGGAGCATCTGTCCCACCTCCGTCAACTCTGCGCCCGACTGAGTGAGTACGGTCTTACAATCAACCCCGCCAAATGCCAGTTCGGACTCGATACCATTGACTTCCTGGGCCACAGGATTACTAAAGACGGGGCAACCCCTCTGCCCACTAAGGTAGATGCGGTCCGCCTCTTTCCCTGACCCACCACGATCAAAGGCCTTCAGGAATTCGTAGGTATGGTCAATTTCTACCGCCGCTTCCTCCCTTCAGCTGCCCGGATCATGCGCCCCCTGTTCGCCCTGATGTCGGGTCCGAGCAAGGACATTACCTGGGACGAGGAGTCCGCCGCCGCTTTCGTTCAAACGAAGGAAGCTTTGGCGAATGCCCCAATGCTAGTACATCCCAGAATGGACGCCCCTACCGCCCTCACAGTGGATGCATCAAACACGGCAGTCGGTGGGGTGCTGGAGCAACTCATCGCAGGTCGCTGGCAACCCCTGGCGTTTTTCAGCAAACACCTGCGACCACCCGAGCTCAAATACAGTGCTTTCGACCGGGAACTGTTGGCGCTCTACCTGGCAATCCGGCATTTCAGGTACTTCCTAGAAGGTCGGCCCTTCACCGCGTTCACGGACCACAAACCGCTTACCTTTGTGTTTACGAAAGCGTCCGACCCCTGGTCGTCCCGCCAGCAACGCCACCTGTCCTACATCTCTGAATACACGACGGATGTCCGGCACGTCTCGGGTAAGGACAATGTCGTGGCGGATGCGCTCTCTCGCCCTACCGTTCATGCCCTTTCCCAAGGGGTAGACTTTGAGGCACTGGCAGAGGATGAGGAGATTCCGAGTTACAGAACCGCAGTCTCCGGTTTGCAGCTCCAGGACCTCCCCGTGGGCCCGGGTGAGAGGACCCTACTCTGTGACGTCGCCACCGGCCAGCCCCGTCCAGTTGTCCCGACAGCCTGGCGGCGACGCGTTTTCGACTCCATTCATAACTTGGCACATCCCTCCATCCGGACAACTGTCCGGATGGTTTCCAGCAGGTTCGTTTGGCACGGATTCCGCAAACAGGTCAGTGAATGGGCCAAAACGTGCATGCACTGCCAGATGGCCAAGGTGCAGCGGCACACCAAAGCCCCACCGCAGCAGTTCCATCCCGCCCACCGGCGTTTCGACCACATTCATGTGGATATCGTGGGCCCCCTGCCAGTGTCGCGAAGAGCGCGGCACTTCCTGACTATTGTGGACCGGTTCACAAGATGGCCAGAGGCGGTCCTGCTCACCGACACCACCTCCGAATCTTGCGCCCGAGTCCTGATCGCCACCTGGATATCTCGCTTTGGTGTACCAGCCCACATTACCTCCGACAGAGGCGCCCAGTTCACCTCCAGCCTGTGGTCAGCTATGGCCAGCCTTTTGGGGACTCAGCTGCACCACACCACTGCCTACCACCCACAGTCGAACGGGCTAGTGGAGCGTTTCCACCGTCACCTGAAGTCGGTCCTCATGGCCCGCCTGCGAGGAGCCAACTGGGTGGACGAGCTTCCCTGGGTCCTACTTGGCATCCGCACAGCGCCCAAGGCCACCGCTGCAGCGGCCGTACGAGGGGCCGTTTATGGTGCTCCGGAACAACGGGTCCACGTTCGTGCTGGACGTTGGGGGGAAAGAGGAGGTTTTCACGGTGGACCGCCTCAAACCGGCCCATGTGGACCTGGCGCAACCGGCCGAGTTTCCGGCACCTCGGCGCAGAGGCCCACCTCCCAAGCAGGTTCTGGCCCAGACTGTGGACATTGGGGGGTGTATCGCCGGTTCTGGGGGGGGGGGGGGTTATGTGGCGACCCATTTCCTGGCACATCCGAACCGACTCACAATTAGATAGCCTACGGGGGTTTGCGAGCACAGAGCTTTGGAGCCTCTGCGCCACGGGGGGCAGGTTGAGGGAGGCTTAAAAGTGAGGCTGAAGATTTCGAATAAAGTTTTTTCCTTCGACTGCAGTTACCGACTCCGTGTCATAATTTTAGCGCTGCGTGTAGCACACTGCTACAGTGCTATATTTTGATAGGACTAATCAAAATAGGACATACATGGTAGGGCATTGAAGAATGCAGTAGAACAGAGTGATCTAGAAATAATGGTGCATAGTTCCCTGAAGGTGGAATCTCATGTGGACAGGGTGGTGAAGAAAGCTTTTGGTATGTCTGCCTTTATAAATCAGAGCATTGAGTATAGGAGTTGGGATGTAATGTTAAAATTGTACAAGGCATTGGTAAGGCCAAATTTGGAGTATTGTGTACAGTTCTGGTCACCGAATTATAGGAAAGATGTCAACAAAATAGAGCAAGTACAGAGAAGATTTACTAGAATGTTACCTGGGTTTCAGCACCTAAGTTACAGAGAAAGGTTGAACAAGTTAGGTCTTTATTCTTTGGAGCGTAGAAGGTTGAGGGGGGACTTGATAGAGGTATTTAAAATTATGAGGGGGATAGATAGAGTTGACATGGATAGGCTTTTTTCCTTTGAGAGTAGGGGAGATTCAAACAAGAGGACATGAGTTGAGAGTTAAGGGGCAAAAGTTTAGGGGTAACACGAGGGGGAACTTCTTTACTCAGAGAGTGGTAGCTGTGTGGAACGAGCTTGCAGTAGAATTGGTAGAGGCAGGTTCGGTATTGTCATTTAAAGTAAAATTGGATAGGTATATGGACAGGAAAGGAATGGAAGGTTATGTGCTGAGAGCAGGTCGGTGGGACTAGGTGAGAGTAAGCATTTAGCACGGACTAGAAGGGCTGAGATGGCCTGTTTCCCTGCTGTGATTGTTATATGGTTATATATAGTGATAGTTTCTTCATTTGTCTGGGTTCTGCTTTCGTTTGTTTAGTGTTGTGTTCTATTTTATCAGAATTGCATACGTTCACCTGGAGTGCTGAATCTTGTTTTCGAAAGTATATCCTTAGATGTTATCTGTCTGTTGTAACTTTCTACGTCTGTTATTCTTTTTCCTTATTCTGTCCTAGGTAGTGTCAATCTAAGTGTGTTCGAGTGTACCTAGTGTTTTCTGAAATTTGTCACTTCATTGTAAGTGTAGGATGCTCTGGAGGATGAACACGGGGCTGAGGAACTGGAGTACGGGGCATGGTTTCAGATTTCAGGATCATTGGGACTTCTGGGACAGGTGGGACCTGTACAACAGAGATGGGTTACACCTGAACTACAGGGGGACCAATATCCTTGCAGGGAGGTTTGCTAGTGCTGTTGGGGAGGGTTTAAACTAGATTTCAGAGGGACGGGAACCAGAGTGCGAGAGCAGATAGTGGAGCAGGGGTGCAAATAAATGATGTTAAAAGTTCATGCAAAGTCGGAAAGAAAAGTGTTGTGTGGTGGTAATTATCTCCTGAGGTGTGTATATTTCAATGCGAGGAGTATTGTGGGGAAGGCTGACGAGCTGAGGGCCTGGATTGTCACGTGGAATTATGACATGGTAGCCATTAGTGAAACTTGGCTACAGGAGGGGCAGGACTGGCAGCTCAATACTCCAGGGTTCCGATGTTTCAGGCATGATAGAGGCAGAGGGATGAAGGGGAGGGGGGTGGCATTGCTAGTCAGGGAAAATGTTACAGCAGTGCTCAGGCAGGACAGATTAGAAGGCTTGTCCACTGAAGCCATATGGGTGGAGCTGAGAAACAGGAAAGGTATGACCACATTAATAGGGTTGTATTATAGACCACCATTATCGTATTATTACTGTATTATAGTCTGTATTACTATATTATACTATATACTGTATTACTGTATCATTACTGTATTATAGTCTGTGAGAATTGGAGGAGCAAATCTGCACAGAGATAGTGGACAACTGCAGGAAACATAAAGTTGTGTAAGAAGGGCATTTTAATTTTCCACATATTGATTGGGACTCCCATATTCTTAAAGGTCTAGATGGGTTACGATTTGTAAAATGTGTTCAGGGAAGTTTTCTAAATCAATATATAGAGGTACCAACTAGAGAGGATGCAATATTAGATCTCCTATTAGGAAACGAGTCAGGACAAGTGACAGAAGTGTGCGTAGGGGAGCACTTTGGGTCTATTGATTATAACGTCATTAGTTACAACTTGGTCATGGATAAAGATAGATCTGGTACTCGGGTTGAAGTACTAAGCTGCAAAAAGGCCAAATTTGAAGAGATGAGAAAAGATCTAAAAAGCATGGATTGGGTCAGGTTGTTCTCTGGCAAGGATGTGATTGGTAAGTGGGAGGCCTTCAAAGGAGAAATTTTGAGAGTGCAGAGTTTGTATGTTCCTGTCAGGATTAAAGGCAAAGTGAATAAGAAAAAGGAACCTTGGTTCTCGAGGGATATTGGAAATCTGATAAAGAAGAAAAGAGAGATATATGACAGGTATAGGCAACAAGGAGCAAATAAAGTGCTTGAGGACTATAATAAGTGCAAGAAAATACTTAAGAAAGAAATCAGGAGGGCTAAAAGAAGACGTGAGGTTGCTTTGGCAGTCAAGGTGAAGGATAATCCAAAGAGCTTCTACAGGTATATTAAGAGCAAAAGGACAGTAAGGGATAAAATTGGTCCTCTTGAAGATCAGAGTGGTCGGCTATGTATGGAACCACAAGAAATGGGGGAGATCTTAAATGGGTTTTTTGCATCTGTATTTACTAAGGAAACTGGCAAGAAGTCTATGGAAATAAGGCAAATAAATAGGGAGGTCATGGAACTTATTCAGATTAAAGAGGAGGAGGTGCTTGCTATCTTGAGGCAAATCAGAGTAGATAAATCCCCAGGACCTGATAGAGTATTCCTTCGGACCTTGAAGGAGACTAAAGTTGAAATTGCAGGGGCCTTGGCAGATATATTTAAAATGTTGGTGCCAGAGGATTGGAGGATATCTCATGTTGTTACGTTGTTTAAAAAAGGCTCTAAAAGTAATCTGGGAAATTATAGGCTGGTAAATTTGACATCAGTATTAGATAAATTATTGGAAGGGGTACTAAGACTTATTAGGGAGAGTCAGCGTGGCTTTGTACGTGCTAGATCATGTTTAACCAATCTATTAGAGTTTTTTGAGGAGGTTACCAGGAAAGTGGATGAAGGGAAGGCAGTAGATGTTGTCTACATGGACTTCAGTAAGGCCTTTGACTAGGTCCTGCATGGGAGGTTAGTTAGGAAGATTCAATTGCTAGGTATACATGGTGAGGTAGTAAATTGGATTAGACATTGGCTCAGTGGGAGAAGTCAGAGAGTGGTAGCAGAGGATTTCTTCTCTGAGTGGAGGCCTGTGACTAGAGATCAGTGCAGGGTCTATTGTTATTTGTCATCTATATCAATGATCTGGCTGATAATGTGGTCAATTGGATCAGCAAATTAGCAATGATACAAAGATTGGAGGTGTAGTTGACAGTGAGGAAGGTTTTCAAAGCTTGCAGAGGGATCTGGACCAACTGGAAAAATGGGCTGACAAATGGCAGATGGAGTTTAATGCAGACAGGTGTGAGGTATTGCACTTTGGAAGGACAAACCAAGGTGAATGTACAAGGTAAATAGCAGGACACTGAAGAGTGCAGTAGAACAGAGGGATCTAGGAATACAGATACAGAATTCCCTAAAAGTGACATCACAGGTAGATAGGGTTGGAAAGAGAGCTTTTGGTACATTGGCCTTTATAAGTAAAAGTATTGAGTATAAGAGTTGGAATGCTATGGTGTGGTTGTATAAGGCATTGGTGAGGCTGAATTTGGAGTATTGTGTGCAGTTTTGGTCACCGAATTACAGGAAGGATATTAATAAGGTTGAAAGAGTGCAGAGAAGGTTTACAAGGATGTTGCGGGACTTGAGAAACTGAGTTACAGAGAAAGGTTGAATAAGTTCGGACTTTATTCCCTGGAACGTAGAAGAATGAGGAGAGACTTGATAGAGGTATATAAAATTATGATGGGTATGCAAGCAGGCTTTTTCCACTGAGGCTAGGGAGAAAAAAACCAGAGGACATGGGTTAAGAGTGAAGGGGGAAACGTTTAAAGGGAACATTAGGGGGAGCTTCTTCACACAGAGTAGTGGGAGTGTGGAATGAGCTGCCAGATGAAGTTATAACTGCGGGCTCTCTTTTAACATTTAAGAAAAACTTGGACAGGTACATGGATGAGAGGGGTATGGAGGGGTATGGTTCAGGTGCAGGTCAGTGGGACTAGGCAGAAAAATGGTTCGACACAGACAAGGAGGGCCAAAAGGCCTGTTTCTGTGTGTAATGTTCTATGGTTCTAACATCCACAGCCCTACCATCACCTTCAACACTTCTTCAAAACTCTAGTGAGACATCATCTGCCCTGCACAAAGCTACTCCACTGTCCTTAATTATGCCATATTTTTCCAAATGCATACAAATACTATTCCCAAGAATTGCCTCCAATAGCTTCCATGTGACTTGAAGTTTATTGGCTATAATTTACTGGATTCACATTTCTCTTCTTGAATGAAGGAGTAAGATTAGTACTCACCATTCCTCAGGGACCTTGCCTGTTATTACTGAGGAAACAATACACAATTCAACAGCATTCAGTATAGATTTTCAGCCTTTTGATACAACCTGCAAATGGTTCCCCATCTCATCACATGCCCAAAGCTGTTTAGAAAATTTTCACTTTCAGCCTGTTCCAATACTTGGACTTGCACATTCTTCCTTGCTATAATTTTGCTTCAAAAATTTGTTTATCCACCTTCATGAGTGCTTCTGCTCTACAATAAAATGCAGCTGCCTGGAGAAGTCCTTAATGATATACTGATCTGACCTGCAGCACTGGGTTTAGTCATCAACGATGCAAAAAGTTTTTAGGCTGTTGACTCACATTAGGGTTAGGGTTAACTATCTCTGAAATTTACCTGTGAAATCAAATCCTATCAAAACTATAATAAAAGATAGATCGGCTGGCTTCAACCTTTCCACTTGACGTTAAAAAGAACGTTGTTAGTTGCTCGCAGTCCTCACAAAATTTCATGAAAAACTACTGGTTGTTTAAATTCACAGTACAAAATTCCAGGTTTTTTCATCGATCAGAAGGCATGTTAACTCTACACTCTAAAATATCTCAATTTCAGGTCAAACATAGACAAAGACATCTTCCTAACCCCTCCAGTGCTCCCTCATCTGATGAACAAAATCTGTAAACAGCAGCAATGGTAAGAGAGCAAGGGCAAAGAATATGCTTTGTGTAGAGTCTCCAATGTTCACCAAGTTTGGCTACACTACAACACTCAAAAGGAAAATAACTTCTTTTGTTGTTGTTTAGGGTTGCCTGACCATCCACAAGTCACAAGCCTCTACTTCCTCAGGAGTAAGTGAAGATTTGGCATGTCATCAAAAAGCTTGACTAACTTCTATAGATATGTGGTGGAAAGTGTGCTTACCGGCTGAATGCTGGCCGTGATACATCTATGTAAGTTTTTAAGTATTTTAGTTGACAAACCAAATCTCTTCAAATTCCTGATGACATATAGCTGCTGTCTTTCCTTCTTTATAGCTGCATTGATGTGTTGCGACCAGGTTAGATCCTCAGAGATCAATACCCAGGAACTTGAAATTGCTCACCGTCTTCACTTCTGATCCCTGTGTGAGGATTGGGATGTGTTCCTTCATCTTACCCTTCCTGAAATCCACAATCAGCTCTTTCATCTTACCGACATTGAGTGCAAGGTTGTTACTGTGACACCACTCAACTAGCTGGTGTTATCTCGCTCCTTTTCGCCCTCTCGTCTCCGCCTGAGATTCTACCAACAATAGTTGTATCACCAGCAAATTTATAGATGGCATTTGAGCTACACAGTCATGGGTATAGAGAGTGTAGAACAGTGGGCTAAGAACAAACCCCTGAGGTGCACCAGTGTTGAGGAGATATTATCACCAATCCACACAGATTGTGGTCTTCCAGTGAGAAAGTAGAGGATCCAATTACAGGAGAGCTACAGAGGCCCAGGTTCTGTAACTTATTGATCAAGATTGTGGGGAATGATGGTTTTATACATGGGTATTATGTAAATTTTTATTTTAATTCACTCTGATTGCAGATTACTTTTTTGTGGTATGCAGAGTATAGCCAAAAAGCTGTTATTTACAAGTGTTTTTCCAAGATACTTGTAAATACTTAGTTAAATAGATAATTAATCATTAAAGTGGCCCTTGTTCCAATTCGTTAAAATTGTTTGGACATCAGACATGCTATGGCATGACTGTGAGGAAATCTGCTTGGATGACAACTTGCATTTCTTTTCTCAATTAATTATTGCCTTCAATTTGTAGAAATTCTGACTAACCTAAATATGGTTCATAGTGTTTAAGCCTATATCCATTGAGCAAAGAGAAATACCACCTCCACTGCATTTTATTGATTGGATTTTTAATTTACTTACTAGTGATAGCCAGGAAATTTTAGTTTGCTACAAAAATAGGAAGTCTTCTCATAGATTAGCTTGAAAGTGCCACGCTGTGACCTTTTGCTTTCAACCACGCCAGCTCATAATGGCCATGACCCTAATGCCAATATTTATAGCTTTACTTTTGTATTCCATTACAGCAAGAAGGCAAGATGTCCACCTTACAAAAGAACAAGAAAGCAGATTAGTAAGCACAAAGTACACTGCAGATGCTGTGGTCAAATCAAGACGTACAAAAAAGCTGGATGAACTCAGCAGGTCGGGCAGCATCCATTGAAAGGAGCAGACAACCATGGTTGATGCACTGTGGCATCTACGTGACATCATGTTATGAGACACTCTAAATATTTGGCATGCATACAGCCTGGAATAATGTCTGAATCCATTTGACATTACCACCATTTATTATGATGCAAGAATACTGTGGAAAGTGTGGCTGAGAAAAGTGTGTTTTAGAACCTGCGGGGAAAATGTTAGTACAAATTATTTTACTGCAATTCTTGTATGGTCAAATTGAATTTGTTTTTATAAAGACTTTTTTAAATAAACTGTCACTGGATATTTCAATTTACTATCGTTAGACTCTGCTGCGGTCTTATGAAAAAACCCTATTATATTTCTGCACTGATTCTATCCCTTGTATTGAATTCAGTTTAATTTTTTCACTGGTACAAGCTCAGTACATTTGTGTTGTAATGAGACTAATTTGAAGATTTTTCATTAATAAAAAGAAAAGTTCATCCTAATAACAAATGTTATTAGGATAACAAATGTTGAGTCTGATTTTTGAATTGTGAAGTGTTGCTGTAGAAAATCATAGAAATGAAGTATGTAGAGGATAAGCAGCTCACCTTATGTATGTAGGAGCTATCCAGCTTGAGACCTTGTAGCCACATAGTGATATGATTTATCTTCTACCAACTATCTTAAATCTAAGTACCTTTAACCCCATATACGTTGTATTCATATCTATCTGTACTCATACTTTTAGTCTATTCAGTCTCAGTTCATAGTAGTTTCCATGGGAAAATGGTAAAGCACCTTCAGTCTGCCAGGATTCACAGAGTTACTTCCTCCCAACTGAATGAGTAGAACATTTACACGAGGATTGTCGAGGAGTCTGGAAGTTTAGCTGTAAGATATGATTCATCCAGTGTCACAGTGTCAGGCTGTTGAGGCAAATATGCAGATCACCTCTCCTAATTTCAATGCCAGTATCTAGATACTCATAAGGGGGAAATTGCAGGATCTCTAGGTTGAAGGTGACTGCCTGTGCAAAGTCAACACCTTTGTCGTGTTTCATTTTGCAGGGGTCCCAATCTTTTTTATACCAAGGACCAAGAATATTATGCAAGGGGTCTGGACCCCAGTTTGAGAACTCTGGAGAGATACAGAACAGGCCCTTCGGTCCAGTGAGCCACACCGCCCAGCAACCCACCTATTTCACCCTAGCTTAATCATGTTACAATTTACAATAAACCTACAAACTGGTGCATCTTTGCAATGTGGGAGAAAACAGGAGCACCCAAAGGAAATCCACATGCTCATGGGAAGGACATATAAATTCTTTACAGATGTACTGAGCTGCATTAGTATCGCACTAACGCTACGTTGCTGTGTTTTAACTTGGCAAATTGAAGCTTTGATCTGTCTTGCATTTCCGGGGCTGTTTAAAAAAAAGAATCAGGCACATAGTTATGGACCATATGGACCAGAAGTCACAATCAGCAAAACTAAACAAACTCCAGTCCTACTGAAGGTTATCGGCTCGAAACGTGGACTCTACTCTTTTCCATAGATGCTGTCTGGCCTGTTGAGTTCCTCCAGCATTGTTCTACGAATCTCTGGTGGCCAGTGCTATCATGTTTGCTTTTGTGTGCTGGGGCAGCAGGCTGAGGGTAGCAGACACCAACAGAATCAACAAACTCATTTTCTAAGGCCAGTGATGTTGTGGGGGTGGAACTGGACTCTCTGACGGTGGTGTCTGAAAAGAGGATGCTGTCCAAGTTGCATGCCATCTCCCATCCACTCCATAATGCACTGGTTAGGCATAGGAGTACATTCAGCCAGAGACTCATTCCACCGAATTGCAACACTGAGTGTCATAGGAAGTCATTCGTGGCTGTGGCCATCAAACTTTACAACTCCTCCCTCAAAGTGTCAGACACCCTGAGCCAATAGGCTGGTCCTGGACTTATTTCCACTTGGAATAATTTACTTATTATTATTTAATTATTTATGGTTTTATATTGCTATATTTTTACACTATTCTTGGTTGGTGCAACTGTAACGAAACTCAATTCCCCTTGGGATCAATAAAGTATGTCTGTCTGTCATTTTGTGTGTGTTGCTTGGATTTCTAGCATCTGCAGATTTTCTCTTGTGTGGGATTGAAACATCGAAAATTCACTTTTCTTAAAGTTATCAGCAAACCAATTGTGCTTTGTGGCAAAATTATAGTTTTTAATTTCCCATCTACTGTAGTCATGTCTTCAGATTGATAATCCAGGTATTAGTTTACAATGAGTATCGCTGAAGGTTTCTGATTTAAGAATCCGTTTGGAAAACCTTAAAACTACCTCGGACGATACTTTTTAAAATCTCTCTCAATCTTGCACTGGTCATTTTTATTTTTATTTTTAATTCATGTCTATGTTAGCTTATGTTTGCCCACTTGCTGTTTCGTAAAGCTAATTTTCATTACATTTACACCCTGTGTCTGTATGTCTATGTCAGCAATTATCACTTGAACTAGTTAGGAAAGCTCCAGCCTCGATGTGGAGGGAGTGAGAAGAAACAGCTCCCGCGGCGCAGACTGTTACTCTTTAAATCATAGAGATATGGTGAAATTAACAAGACTTAGGTTGGGGCATTGTGGGCTAAACAACTACTTAAAAACAATAGGAAAACATCCTACTGGATTATATGACTGTGGTAGACCAGAGACAGTTCAGCATGTTTTGCTGAGTTGTAATCGATATGAAATTGAATGAAGAATATTGTTCAAGAGGCTGTCTGACTTAAATGTATTTTGTTTTTCTATTAAATCTTTATTTGGTCACTAAGAGACCATCATCTGATTGAAAAGTTTATTATTCTGTTTCTACGTGTGACTAGTTTATATTTGAGAATTTGAGTTTCTGGAAATTCTGTAATTAATTGCACATCCCACAGAGGGCAGTAATACGCCTCGATGCGTCTAAACTGCTGGAAGTAGAAGAAAAAGAAGCCTTTGGGCCTGTAATAATTAAAGAAAATGTTGAGCGTCTTTCAGTCACCTCCTCATCCTGACATGGAGCCATCTGGAGCAAAACACCGGTCCTTTCCTGCTTTGCTGCCATTGACTGGTGAAAAGTCACTGGGACAGAATCGGTGGAGGCTGAAGACTCTCCCTTAAAGCTACTGCTTCTGTTCCCCCAACCGTTCTGCTGCTTTGCTCTGAGGGAGCTGGTTAAGGCAAAGTGCATCAGCGCACTGAACCCGGGACTGTCTCCACAACGGCCAAGTCCTGGTGCAGACACGGCCGCTCCTCCAGCCATGCCACAAAGCTCCGGGCTCACCCGGTGGGTCAGTTTAGTTCCTGGGAAGAAGATTTTCGGGACCTATCGCTTTCTGCCATATTTCTTTGTACTGGGCGGTGTGCTGAAGTGGATAATGTTAAACGTGCGCATCAGCTACAAAACATTTTCTAAGTAATCTGTGCAACAGCCATCCGGCAGTGCTTGTGCAGTACCAAGCAGAAGCAGAAGAAGGCTGTACTTGCAAAATAGTCCAAACACCCAAGTCGCAAAAATACTT
This sequence comes from Hypanus sabinus, assembly GCF_030144855.1. Lineage (NCBI taxonomy): Eukaryota > Metazoa > Chordata > Chondrichthyes > Myliobatiformes > Dasyatidae > Hypanus > Hypanus sabinus. Next base: position 61,960,838 of record NC_082706.1, on the reverse strand, counting down.
TTTTCAGTCATATGTCCACATGTCGAGAGCCGTAATTTCCGTTTCCTGTGGAAAAGCCACTGGTTCACTGGTCCTTTTGCCTTGTATCTGTTTATGATGCAGACCACCTAGTTCTGTGGAGTACTGAATACTGAAAGAGACCGGTCTATTCTTCTAAAGAGCTGTCTAATTTAATAGTCATACAACACGGAAACGGGCCTTTTGGTCCATGCTGTCCACAATCCCCATCTAATCTCCATTATTTTATTTTAGCATATTTGGTTCATATCCTTCTAAACCTTTCCCATCCATGTCTTTGCTCATATACCTTTTAAATGTTTTTAATGTACCCACCTCACTCACTTCCTCTGTCAACTCATTCCATACATTGACAACTCTGGTTGCCCTTCGGTTTCCTGTTAAATTTCTCCCCTTGCGCTATCCAGAATTCCCCAACCCTGGGGAAAAAGATTGTGCTTTCACCCTACCCAGGTCCCCCATGATTTTATACAATTCTGTGAGATCTAATTCTATGTTGCATCTGCAGAAAGTGCGTTCAGTGACAAGCCTTTGACAACTTTTCCCTCAACATTAACAAAACAAAAGAACTGGTGGGGGGGGGGCAGAGGTGCTCATGCTCCTGTCTTCCTCCCAGCTGTTGAGGTTGAGCGCATTAAATTCCTAGGATTGAACTTCACCAAAATGTCCAATCACGTAGAGCCAAGGAAGCTCACCAGCACCAGTACTTCCCCAGGAGGCTAAAGAAATTTGGCATATCCCATTTGATTCTTAACAATTTTTATTGATACACCGTAGAAAGCATCCTCTCATGTTGCATCATAGCTTGGTGTGGTAATTGCTCAGCCTGTGACCTCAGGAAACTGTAATGAGTTGTGGACACAGCTTGGCGCATCACTGAAGAGACGGAGGAAGGGGCAGTTGGCTCACAAATAGAGAAAGCTTGGAGACAGCGTGAAAGGGAGGATAGGCAGGTGATAGAGAAGGGATGCGCTCAGACCAAAGGTTTGAGCTGTGTCTATTTTAATGCAGGAAGCATCATGAGCAAAGCAATGTGGTGGCCATTACAGATACTTGTTTGGCTCAGGGGCAGGAATGGTTACTGAGTGCCAGGCTTTTGATGTTTCAGAAGGGACAGGGAGGGAGGCAAAAGAGGTGGGGGTGTGGCACTGTTGATCAGAGATAGTGTCACAGCTATGGAAAAGGAGGAACTCATGGAGAGTTTGTCTACTGAGTCTCTGTGAGTGGAAGTCAGGAGCAGGAAGGAGTCAATAACCCTACCGGCTGTTTTTTATGGAGCTCCCAATATTAACAGGGACATCAAGGAGCAGATAGGGAGACAGATTCTGGAATGGTGCAATAATAACAGGGTTGTTGTGATGGGGATTTTAATTTTGCCAGTATTGATTGGCATCTCCCTAGAGTGAGGGGTTTAGATGGGGTGGAGTTTGTTAGGTGTGTTCAGGAAGATTTCCTGACACAATATGTAGATAATATGTAGATAAGCTTTGAGAGGAGAGGCTGTACTTGATCTGGTATTGGGAAATGTACCTGGTCAGGTGTCAGGTCTCTCAGTGGGAGAGCATTGTAAGATGGTGATCACAATTCTATCTCCTTTAACATAGCATTGGAGAGGGATAGGAACAGACAAGTTAGGAAAGCATTTAATTGGAGTAAGGGGAGATATGAAGCTATCAAGCAGAAACTTGGAAGTATAAATTGGGAACAGATGTTCTCAGGAAAACGTATGGCATAAATGTGGCAAATTTTTAGGAATATTTGCGTGGAGTTCTGCATAGGTCCATTCCAGTGAGACAGGGAAGTTATGGTAGGGTACAGGAACCATGGTGTACAAAGACTGTTGAAAATTTAGTCAGGAAGAAATGAAAAGCTTATGAAAGGAATTAGGTAATGATAGAGATCTAGAAGATTATAAAGCTAGCAGGAAGGAGTTTAAGAATGAAATTAGGAGAGCCAGAAGGGGCCATGAGTAGGTCTTGGCGGGCAGGATTAAGGAAAATCCCAAGGCATTCTACAAGTACATGAAGACCAAGAGGATAAGACATGAGAGAATAGGACCAATCAAGTGTGACAGTGGAAAACTGTGTATGAAACCGGAGGAGAAAGCGGAGGTACTTAATGAATAATTTGCTTCAGTATTCACACAGATAAGGACCTTGGTGATTGTAGGGATGACTTACAAATGGAATGAAAAGCTTGAGCATATAGACGTTAAGAAAGAGGATGTGCTAGAACTCTTGGAAAGCATCAAGTTGGATAAATCACCGGTAATGGATGAGATGTACCCCAGGCTACTCTGGGAGGTGAAGGAGCAGATTGCTGATCCTCTGGCGATGATCTTTGCATCATCAATGGGGACAGGAGAGGTTCTGGAGGATTGGAGGGTTGCAGATGTTGTTCCCTTATTCAAGAAAGGGAGTAGAGATAGCCCAGGAAATTATAGACCAGTGAGTCTTACTTCAGTGGTTGGTAAGTTGATGGAGAAGGTCCGGAGAGGCAGGATTTATGAACATTTGGAGAGGTATAATATGATTAGGAATAGTCAGTATGACTTTGTCAAGGGCAGGTCATGTCTTACGAGCCTGATTGATTTTTTAAAAAAATGTCACTAAACATATTGATGATGGTAGAGTAGTAGATGTAGTGTATATGGATTTCAGCAAGGCATTTGATAAGGTACTCCATGCAAGCCTTATTGAGAAATTTTTTATAAATGACCTGGATGAGGAAGTTGAGGGATGGGTTAGTAAATTTGCTGATGACACAGAGAGTGGGACATCGATCAGATGCAAAACTGGGCTGAGAAGTGGCAGATGGAGTTCAACCCAGATAAGTGTGAGGTGGTTCATTTTGATAGGTCAAATATGATGGCAGAATATAGCATTAATGGCAAGATCCTTGGCAGTGTGGAGGATCAGAAGGATCTTGGTGTCTGAGTCTATAGGACACTCAGAGCTGCTGCGCAAGTTGACTGTGTGGTTAAGAAGGCATATAGTGTGTTGTCCTTCATCAACCGTGGGATTGAGTTTAAGAGCCAAGAGGTAATGTTACAGCCTTATAGGACCCTGGTCAGACCCCACTTGAAGTATTGTGCTCATTTCTGGTCACCTCACTTCAGGAAGGATATGGAAACTATAGAAAGGGTGCAGAGAAGACTTGGGGAGCATGCCCTATGAAAATAGGTTGCATGAACTTGGCCTTTTCTCCTTGGAGTGATGGAGGATGAGAGGTGACCTGATAGAGGTGTATAAGATGATGAGAGGCATTGATCATGTGGATAGTCAGAAGCTTTTTCCCAGGGCTGAAATGGCTAGCACGAGAGGGCACAGTTTTAAGGTGCTTGGAAGTAGGTACAGAGAAGGTGTCAGGGGCAAGTTTTTTTTTTACCAGATGGTGAGGTTGGAATCCATTGTTAGGGTTGAGATTATGGGGTACCTGGAGACACATGACAAGATAGACCAAAGCCAGCATGGTTTTCTGAAAGGAAAATCCTGCATGTCTAAACTACTGTAATTTTTTGAGTAAATTACAAGCAAGGCAGACAAAGGAGATGCAGTGGATGTGGTGTACTGGATTTTCAAAAGGCCTTTGACAAGGTGCCACACATGAGGCTGCTGAGCAAGATACGAGTCCATGGAATTACAGGGGAGTTACTAGCAGGGGTGGAGAATTGGTTGGTCAGCAGAAAACAGATTGGGAATAAAAGAATCCCATTCTGGCTGGTTGCCATTACCAGTGGAGTTCCACAGGGGTCAGTGTTGGGATCCTGCTTTTTACAATGTATGACTATGGGATTAATGGATTTGTGGCTAAATTGGCCAATGATACAAAGATAGGTGGAGGAGTGGGTAGTGTTGAGGAAACAGAGAGTCTGCAGAGAGACTTAGATAGTTTAGGGGAATGGGCAAAGAAGTGGCAAATGAAATATAATGTTGGAAAGTGTATCATCATGCACTTTGTGAAAGAAATAAAAGGACAAGAGGGCATGACTTCAGGATTGAAGGACATCCATTTAGAACAGAGATGCAGAGAAATTGCTTTAGTCATAGGGTGGAAAATCTATGGAATTTGTTGCCACGAGCGGCTGTGGAGGCCAAGTCATTGGGTGTATTTAAGGCAGAGATAGATAGGTTCTTGATTAGCCAGTGCATCAAAGGGTATGGGGAGAAGGCAGGGGACGGGGATGACTGGATAATTGGATCAGCCCCTGATTGAATGGTGAAGCAGACTCAATGGGCTGAATAGTCTACTTCTGCTCCTATATCTTATGATCTTATTCAGTCTGCAAGGTAACTAAGCTTCCAGTTATCTGTCATTTTAATTCTCCTTCACGTTTCCTCTTCAACATCTCCATCATGGACCTCCTGCTCTGTTCCAAAAACCTCAAAATAAGCTTAAGCAACTACATTTCATCTCCCATCTGGGCACTTTTAAACAGTTGGAACTCTGTATCGAATTCAGCAATTTGAGGTATCTAGCCTTTCTAGTTTCTGCAGAAATGGCCAGTTCTAATACAGGCTTACTAATTTTTTATTTAAAGACCCAATGAGTCCACTCCGCCCAATTTCACCCTAAGCTACTAAACCGTGTGTCTTTGGAGAGTGAGAGGAAACTGTAGCACACAGGAGGGACCTGCATAATCACGGGGAGAGTGTGCAAACTCCTTATGGGGGAGAGGGAGAATTGAACCCAAGTCACTGCTGCTGTAAACCCGGGTCTAACCGGTGTGCTAATAGGCTGCCATTGATCTGATGATGAAGGTTAGTTGGTCTGAAAGTTTAACTCAGTTTCTCTCTCCATAGATTCTGCCTGGTTTGCTCAATATTTATAGCCTTTTATCTTATTTAATATTTGCACCTTCTGTTACTCCATGCTACACATTTGGGACTTCTCGCTCCTTGCATCTCACAACCCAAAATGGTGTATTCTTTTTTTAACTTCAGGCAGTGGACGTAACACAAAGTGGTATCCTGGTTTTGTCACATGATAAGGAAAAGATTGGAAGCCTGATTTCTACAAAAAATAGATTTAGCCAGTACCGTGCATTCACTTTTAAAAACTCTTAAGTTTACTTCTTTCTTTGAACTCATAATTTTTATTGTCTTTCTAGATGATGAGTACCGAAGAAACCGTTCTGAGCAGCAGTGCCAACAGAAATTAGAAGCACTGTCCACAAATGAAAATTGCTTGGCATCAAAATAAGACACTTTACCTAACAGTCAAATTTGCATTATGAATAGATTAAATTATTTCCTCTTTAAAATTGTTTTATTTCCTGAGGTGTGTATCTTATTGCATTTCAAATACAATGTGCGCCTGATTTCATGAAGTTACTTGTTTTGTTTCTATTTCTATCCACTTGGTTTGTATTGCACCTTATATCATAGGATATTTAAAAACCCACTTATATAATTGCTTGAAGAACTGTTACTCTTGACATAGAACTAAGTACATAGCAGTAAAGATGAACGTTGGAGAAGTTATGTCAGAAGCACTTTGGCTCATCAAATTATTTAACAGACACTTTTTGCTCCACCAGAAGAGGGAGTAATTGTTTTGCTAACAGCTCTTTCCACTGAAGTGGAGTATTGATGCACCATCAATAACCCTCAGAGATGTGAGTCAAGGTAGGCTTTTATTGGCTGGAAGAAAGCACTGTCAGCAGCAAGAGACCACCACACAACACCCTAGAGACTGAGGGAGGAGCAGTGCCTCCAATCGCTTTATATGGTCTGTGGGAGGAGCCACAGGAGCAGTCAGCAGAGGGGCATGTCCAGACAGGTATATGTAGTTCACCACAAGTTTAGACAGAGTTAACAATCTAACAAAGAGGAATGCCACTAACTGAGCCCTGCTGTATCAAATAAGGGCCATAGGAGGCCTGACAAATAATAGAAACCCAGTATATGGTAAATGATTGGAATGCTAAGCCATAAGACATAGGGACAGAATCAGGGCATTAAACCCATCAAGTCTGTTCTGCCATTTGATCATGGCTGATTTATGTTTCTTTTCAACCCACTCTTCTGCCTTTACTAATCAAGAACTTTAAATATACCCAATGACTTGGCCTTCACAGCTGTCTGTGGCAACGAATTCCATAGATTTGCCATCCTCTGGCTAAAGTAATTCCTCCTTATCTCCTTATTTCTGAGACTGTGCCCTCTGGTCCTAGACTCTTCCACTGTTGGGAATATCCGTTTCACTGTTGAAATCTTTGTCATGATATATTGAAGTAGAGACTTGAGAAGAAAGCAGAGCTCTAAAGGGATAGGACAGAAAAATATAATAAGTATGGTGAAAATGTGTGTGGAATTTAAATGGTGGATGTTTGTTACAGTGTGATATGTTTCCAAAATGTCTTTGCTGTGCCTGAATTACTGGTAAAACCATTCAGTCGTTCCCTTCAGGAAGATAAGAGGATTTTGTTACCAGCACAGGAGACCATCTTTATACCTTGCATCAAATATCCAGATAGTACAAAGCCACCGTGCAGCACGAGTTCCATCAGGTGTGTGTATTTCATTTGTAGCACATTATCAGTCTATGACACTGACACGATATTTACTGAAACATTAAATTGACATAGGCTTTGTTAAGTATCTTAAGGATGTTTTAAATGTCTTGAAAGCCATTGACAGTCACCTGTTGAAAGGATGGCAAGGAAAAAGAAGGAAATAAAATATTTTCACACGAGTTACATCTGCTTGAGACAAGATATCTCTAAACATTGAGAATAACTAATTTAGGATTGCCTAGCTGTAGACACTGAATGTTTTATCTTTTCTGTTTCACAGTATAATGTTACAGTTTTAAAATGCAGCATCAAGGTAGGATTTCCCTCTTTGATTAACAGTCATGAATTCCCAACTTATGCTAATTCAGGAATGTTTTCATCAGACAACATTTAGATGTTATGAAATTCTTCACATTATAATCAGTTGAAACCAATTCAGAATTAATGAACAATACTATATGTACAAGTAAAAACTAAGTATAGGTTCAAGAATATTTCTGTTGGTCAGGCAATAAAGTTTGTTCTGCAAAACTGGACCATAGTACTAAGTGCCTTGTGATGTTTTATCCTGCAGTTCAGGTACAGATAGCCGTATTATTGATTATACTTAATGGATGCAGAGTCTGATTGCACCAGTTGGTTGATGGATACAGGCTGCAAAACGCTGATGTATAATATGCAAGACACGGTTTTCACTATACCTCGGTGCACGTGACAATACTAAAACAATTCACAGAGGAATGTGGGTCCTTCCCAAGTGATACATAGTAAAAGGGGAGGGGAGTGAATGATTGGAAATGCAGCAAAATGCTCATCAGGTCAGGCCATCTGCAGGCTCAGGAGTACTTTTGTTTCAGGCTAATGATCTTTCACCACAATTGGGAAAAGTTAAAGATTAAATGAAGTTTGTAGATGTAAAGAAGGAGGGGCAGAGGTCAAAAAGGAAGAGCTAGAGTACAGGGGAGATTGGATGTCAAAAGTGGTGGTGATACAGATTTAAAGGGGATGATTAAAAATTATGAATAAAAGGCTGGCTGGGGGATTATAAATATTGCAAGAGATATATGAAATTTGAAATTACCAGAAAACTCTAAAGCTGAAAATATGAGAAACAGGGCTAGAATTTCCAGGAATTAAGTTGTTGAATTCATTATTTAGTAAGGAAGGTAGTGACATGCCTAAACAGAGAATGAAATGCTATTTCTTGAGCTTCAATGTAGGATGCCGATGACTGTGAGGCAGTGGGCAGGCAACTAGAAGCTCAGGTCACCCTTGCAGATTGAACTGTGTTAGATTTCTCCCATGTAAGGGAGACCACATCAGGAGCATCAGATGCAGCGCACTATATTTGAAGAACTACCAGAAATGTTTTTTTTTCACTTGGAAAAGAATGTTTGAGGTTCTGAATAGTAGAAAGGGAGAGGATAAAATGGTAGAGGTTACATCCTCCAGAGTTGGACAGAAGGGGCAGGTGGTGGGGGGTGGGGGGGGAGCTTGTGTGATGATGATGATGATGATGAAGGTACAAAGAGGTCCTCGAATAAATGGGCTCCTCAGAAAGAGGGAAAGAGAAATGTGTCTGATGTGGTAGGCCATTTTGGAGGTGTCAAAAATTGGACTGAACAATCTGTTGAATTTGGAGGCTGCAGGAGACAAGGGCAGCTATACTGTGTTTTGGGTATGCAAGAAGCGCTGAAGGAAATAAGATTAAGGATCTTGACAGCCACAGTGAATTGCTGTGGGAAAAGGCTTATTGGAAGCAGTGGAAGATGGTGTAGTCAGAACACTGCTAATGGGACTAGAGAAAGTGGAAAAATGGAATGAATCCTTGCAAGAAGGAAGATGGGAGTCTGAGAGCTTGTAGTGAATGCTTAACAGAGAAAATGCTATGAAGATGATTCCTCTTGTAGCGACATCCAGGACTAAGACTTACAGTTTCAGAATAAGTATCTCCCATATTAGATGAAGAAGAGGTAAAAGTTCTTCTCCTGGACAATGATGAATCTTTGCAATTCTTTTCTTTGGAGAGGGGTAGAAAATGTATGATTCACCATATTCAAATCTGAGATGGAGTTTGGAATATTAGGGAATCAAAGGTTAAGGAGAACAAATAAGAAAGTGGAGATGAAGTCCTGATTTCATTGTTTGGTGGAGAGGGCCTGAGGGCCTATTCAGCCAATTCCTATTTTTTTCAGGAGATAAAAAAGCTCTCACAGGAGTAACCAAGATTTAGCCTCTTCAGTCTGCTGCACAATTTAACAAGTTTTTGGCTGATCTGATTTTCTTGTTCATCAACATTCTCGACCCATTATTCATTTCCATAGATGCTGCTAGTCCTGCCGAGTTTCTCCAGAATTTTGTGTGTTTTGCTCTGGATATCAATCATCTGCAGAATCTCTTGTGATTATCAAATGTGATATTAGCATTTATTTCAAGAAGATGAAAATAGAAAAGCAAGAATGCATCCTGAGGTTTTCTAAGGCATTGGTCAGGCTGTATTTGGAATATTGAGTTTTTTTAGGCTATATAAGGAAAGATGTGCTGATGTTGGAGGGGGTCCATGAGAGATTCACAAGAATGGGCATTTCCCCCCCTCACAGAATCACTGTATTTCTAAAAGTGGAGAGTTATGGCTAGTTTATTGGCAAAGTCTTTGTCTGCTTTGTTGCAAATGAAAACAATGAAGTGTTCTGCCATTAAATTGGCTGTGAATTATTGTACTAAAACGGTTGATCTGTCCACTGTGTCTGGTTGCACAGCCCAGGCGACGCAATACGGTCACTTCGATAATCCATCAGATTCCAGGATTTGCGACAAACCAGTTGCAGCTGCAACCGCAACATCGGAGAACAAAACTTATCTGTGGGGTTGTTACAATGAAGTGAAAAAAATAGCTCATGGTAAGTCAGTTTAAATAACTGTTTTTTGGCTGCAGCAAGATGTATTCGGTTTTTATTTCGTTATACACATGCATTCTATTTATCTTTTGTGACCTTTTTAATGTTTTTTTGTTTTTCTCTTTCATTGGATTTAAATTCATGAATTTTTTTGAAATTGGGTAACAACACGAACATGTCCGCGAGCTTCCTCATTCCAATGTGGAGAACACTGAAAAATTCGAATACAACACTCACAAGAAAGTTGGTTGTAGAAAGCGCAACTTTCCTGTTCTATAGTTCATTTGTTTTCGGTGGTGAATCTATAGTTGGTTTGTTTACCATTAAAGTGGTCAGTCAGAATTTGCTTTGTCCCTCCATTACTTCAGCTTGCCAGCTCACTTGTTTTTGTTTCCCAAGTGCTCAGCTATCTATCCTCCTCCTTGATCATCCACAGCTGAGGTAGGGAATTAGAAAATTTATACTTCTAAAGATAAAAACGTTGCTCCTTCTCCAAATCCTGGATGGCCGACATTTTACATCAAGCATCTCGAATTCACCACACCCTATTCCAAACGCTTCGGTCTGAACACTTTGCTCTCCGCTCCCTCCGCACCAATCCTAACCTCACTATAAAACCCACTGATAAGGGGGAAGCTGTTGTTGTCTGGCATACTGACCTCTACCTGGCCGAGACACAGCGACAACTCTCTGATACCTCCTCTTATTTATCCCTTGATCATGACCCCACTAAGGAGCACCAGGCCATTGTCTCCTATACCATCACCAACTTTATCAGCTCTGGGGATCTCCCATCCACTGCCACCAACCTCATAGTTCCTATACCCCGCACTTCCCGTTTCTACCTCCTACCCAAGATCCACAATCCTGCCTGTCCAGGTAGACCCATTGTCTCAGCTTGCTCCTGCCCCACCGAACTCATTTCTGTATACCTTGACACTGTCTTATCCCCCCTTGTTCGATCTCTCCCCACCTATGTTTGTGACACTTCTCACGCTTTGAATTTTTTCAATGATTTTAAGTTCCCTGGCCCCCACCGCCTTATTTTCACCATGGACACCCAGTCCCTATATACCTCCATCCCCCACCTGGATGGTCTCAAAGCTCTTCACTTCTCTTTGGATTCCAGACCTAACCAGTTCCCCTCTACCTCCACTCTCCTCCGTCTAGCAGAATTAGTTCTTACTCTCAATTGTTTCTCCTTTGGCTGCTCCCACTTCCTCCAAACCAAAGGTGTAGCATGGGTCCCAGTTACGCCTGCCTTTTTGTTGGCTTTGTGGAACAGTCCATGTTCCAAGTCTATACAGGTATCCATCCCCCTCTTTTCCTTCACTACATCGATGACTGCATTGGCGCTGCCTCCTGCACACATGCTGAGCTTGTTGACTTCATTAACTTTGCCTCCAAATTTCACCCTGCCCTCAAATTCCCTCAGTTCATTTCCGACACCTCCCTCCCCTTTCTTGATCTTTCTGTCTCCATCTCTGGAGATGGTTTCTCTACTGATATCTACTATAAGCCTACAGACTCTCACAGCTACCTGGACTATTCCTCTTCCCACCCTGTCTCTTGCAAAAAGGCTATCCCCTTCTCACAATTCCTCCGTCTCCGCCACATCTGCTCTCAGGATGAGGCTTTTCATTCCAGGACGAAGGAGATGTCTTCCTTTTTTAAACAAAGGGGCTTCCCACCATCAACTCTGCTCACAAACGCATCTCTCCCATTTCCCGCACATCTGCCCACACCCCATCCACCCGCCACCCCACTTGGGATAGGGTTCCCCTTGTCCTCACCTACCACCCCACCAGCCTCCAGGTCCAAAGTATAATTCTCCGTAACTTCCGCCACCTCCAACGGGATCCCACTACCAAGCACATCTTTCCCTCCCCCTCTCTTTCTGCTTTCTGCAGGGATCGCTCCCTACGCGACTCCCTTGACCACTCGTCCCCCCCATCCATTCCCACCGATCTCCCTCCTGGCACTTACCCTTGTAAACGGAACAAGTGCTACACCTGCCCTTACACTTCCTCCCTCACCACCATTCAGGGTCCCAGACAGTCCTTCCAGGTGAGGCGACACTTCACCTGTGAGTTGGCTGGTGTGGTATACTGCGTCCGGTGCTCCCGGTATATATTGGTGAGACACAACGCAGACTGGGAGACCGTTTTGCTGCACACCTAAGCTTGGTCCGCCAGAGAAAGCAGGATCTCCCAGTGGCCACACATTTTAATTCCACATCCCATTCCCATTCTGATATGTCTATCCATGGCCTCCTCTACTGTCAAGATGAATCTACACTCAGGTTGGAGGAACAACACCTTATATACTGGCTGAGTAGCCTCCAACTTGATGGCATGAACATTGGCTTTTCCAACTTCCGTTAATGCCCCTCCTCCCCTTCTTACCCCATTCCTGACATATTTAGTTGTTTGTTTTTTTCTCCCTCTCTCTCTGCCCATCACTCTGCCTGTTCTGCATCTCCCTCTGGTGCCCCCCCCCCTTTCTTTCTCCCGAGGCCTCCCGTCCCATGATCCTTTCCCTTCTCCAGCTCTGTACCACTTTCGCCAATCACCTTTCCAGCTCTTAGCTTCACCCCACCCTCTCCGGTCTTCGCCTATCATTTTGGATTTCCCCCTCCCCCCAGTACTTTCAAATCTCTTACTATCTTTCCTTTCAGTTAGTCCCAACGAAGGGTCTCGGCCCAAAATGTCGACAGTGCTTCTCCTTATAGATGCTGCCTGGCCTGCTGTGTTCCACCAGAATTTTGTGTGTGTTGGCTGACATTTTATTCTGGTATTACAATATGAAGTTCCATACTCCTGAGATGGGGAAACACACCCTGTGTGTTTAATTTGTCATTTTTAAAAGATTTTTCATGTTTCGGGTGAGATGTACCTTTAAACAATGTCCTTAAGCCCGAAATCCATCTAGTGAACTGCCACTGTACTCTGTCAAAGGCAATTGCATCTGTTCTTGGGTAAGTACATACAATAGGTACTATATTCTGCAAGTGTTGTTTCACCAAGGCTTTGTAACAATTTTTGTAACGAAGCCCAACTGAAATATTGCTTTCTAATTATCTTTTGTACCTGAATTTTAATTTTCTGTGACTCTTGTAGATTAGAAACACATTGATGGCCTGTCAATACTGCTTTTTCTCATTTTCTCACTTTTGAAAACAAATTTCATGCTTTTATAATTTGAAATGAAAAACTAAAAGACAAAAAATCCACGTAACCCCTGTGAAGAAGAGTCTTTGACTGTTTCTCAGGCGCTGCCCAGACTTCTGAACTTCCCCAGCATTTTTTATTTTGTTGTTTCCCAATGTTTGAAAGCGTACTACGTCTTTATCCATGAAACTTCGTGATTTTGCTTTTTCATCTACCACATTCTTATTCTGTTATTGGTAGTGTGATACTGTTTTGAGATTCCCTTTCTAATCCTCTGATTACATTATGTTTTTTTCGCAGTTTAGTCCTCTGAAACCATCCCAGTACCTTGGAGATTATGGGAAATCTTTATCCATCCATCCATTTTTGGTGGCAATCTTCTTTTGTATGTCTGAGATATAGAGCATCAATGTATTTGTCAGTTCTTTTTTGTTAATTTCCCCAATTCCTTGTCATTTTCTGGGATTTCTGTGCTTTCTGATGAAGAAGACAAACAATATATTTGTTTTAATGTTTTTCTGCATGTTCTTCTAGCAGATAAATATGTGATCCATATTTATTTTTTGCAAATCAGTTTGCATGCCAATAGAAATTCAAATGTTTCAGATTTCTTAATCCGCACATGGATTTCTCTGGATTTCCAGCTCTCCCTCCTCCCTGACCGCCATCATTGCTTGTCTTAGACACCTTTTGCTGAAGTTTAAAGCTCTTCTAATCCTCTGATTTACAAGATTAGAAATCTTTTCAAATCCAAGATCATCTCTCATTTAGTTAGTTAGTTGTAGATGAATCATGTTTCCTGTTGCCCTTTTATTTCTCAATAGAATGTAAATTTATTGAAAATTATAAATGTTATCAAATATTCACATATTTTATCAGTTTGTAAGACTCCCTAATGTTGCCTTAGAGCCTGTTATCTTTGATTTGTCATGTTATTTTTTAAATTTAAGTTTGTAATTTCATAATTGAATTGCCATCATTACTCAGTGTAAGCTTTTTTGCACTTAATCTCATCTATTAAGTATGTCCTATTATACAAAAATGTAAAACAAAATCATCTGCCCATGATTTTTGTCACTAATGCAAAATGGTCTGTGCATGATTTGATCTGGGAGCTGGCAATCTCTTCACAACCGCTTTAGCAGCAATTTGGTTTCCTAGCCAATTTGAGTATTAAAATTTCCACAACTATTGCAATACTCTTGTTACAGTAGTAACTTATTTCTTGAATAAAAATGTCCACAATGGTCTCCTCTGGAGGGCTTCTTGTTAGTACCCACCGGTTTATTTTCTGTCCAATATTGAATATAATTTAAAGAATCATCTTGGTGGCCTAGGTTAACTATTATTAGCAGGTCTTACAAGATAAGCAGTGTGCTTATTTTTGCTTTTAGTTTTTCAAACTAACATAACTAGAATATTTAATTTCCAACATCGATCTCCAAGTAACCAAATCTCTGAAGTTACTTTAGATTAAACCCATTTGACAGTAGTCTTGTCATATATTTGGTTAGTGTTAATTTTAAGATTATTATTTATTCTTTTCTGACCATATACAGTGCCTTGAAAAAGTATTCAGCCCCCAACCCTTTGTTCACATAAATGAATATTATAACCAGGGATTTTGGTCAATTTAACTAGGAATTTTTATTTGAATCATGTTTTTTTTCAAAAATGGGGAAAATTCTAAAGCATGAAAAACTAACAATTCAAAAACTGAAATGTCAGCATTTGGAAGGTATTCATCTCCTTTGCTCAGTATTTAGTTGAGCACATCTTGCATCTATTACAATCAGTAGTTATTATGGATAAGTCTGTATTAGCTTTTCACATTGTGATGGAGCCCACTCTTCCTTGTAAAAGCTCTGCCAGGTTATTTGGGGAGTGGCAGTGGTCAGCATTCTTGAGGTCTTGCCAGAGATGTTCAATCTCGTTAGGGTCAGGAGTCTGACTGGGCCACTCAAGGACATCAATTTTCTTCATTTAAAGTCACACCACGTTTGCTCTGGCACTGTGCTTTGGGTCATTGTCCTGCAGGAAGATAAATTTCCTTCTCGTTTGAAGATTTCTGGCAGAGGCTAGCAGGTTTTCATCTAAGATCTCTCTGTATTTAGCAGCATTCACCTTCCCATCAATCCTAACCAAATTTCCAGTCCCTGCTGCTGAAAAGCATCCCCACAGCATGAAGCTACCTCCACCGTACTGTACTTTATAGTAGGGAAGGTGTTACTTGGCTGAAACACAGTGTTAGATTTATGCCACACATATTGCTCAGTGTTGAAGTTTTAGTCTCATTCAGCCACATTAATTTTTCCTGCATCTTGACATTATCTTTTAAGTGAAGCTTTGCAAAGATTTTAGGGGCAAGGATGTGTTTTTTTTAATCCAGGGCTGCTTCCTTCCTTCACTCTTCCATAAATACCCTTTTTGCGCAAGGCTTTAGAGATGGTGGAGACATGAGCTTCGTCTCAAGCTGCAGCCACTGACTTTTGCAGCTCAGTCAGAGTGACTGTTAGTGTCACAGTAGCCTCTCGTACAAATGCCGTTCTTCTCCAGTGAGTAAGTGTAGAGGAGCGGCCTGACCTAGGCAGTGTGACTGTGGCTTCATATTTTTTCCACTTGTTCATGGTGGACTGCACAGAACTACGAGGTATGTTCAGAGCCTTTGAGATGGTCTTGTACCCTTCATTTCCCTGACTTGTCTTTTGTCTTCAATTTGGTTTGGTTCATTAAAAATCTACCATACTGTTGGACCTTACAGAGGAAGGAACATTTATTTAGGAAATCCTCCAGTTTTCTACATCAACAAATTGGATGAGTTGATAAGGCAATGTACAGTATTGCACCCAAAAAAGGTTAGTGTATAAAGGAGATGAATGTTTTCTCAGCCTCACAATTTCAGTTTCAATTTTTAGTAAATTGTTGAGAGGGTTTTGGAATTTTTACTTTTGATTTTACGTCATGCACGGAGTTTTGTAAATCACCTCAAAAAATACCACTTCAATATATTTTAAGATTAGAAGATTAGACAATAAAATGTGAAAATACTTGTGGGGGGTGAATACTTTTTCAAGGCACAATACAAAAGCTAACACTTGCCAAGAACTAATTGTATTAAAACAGCACCTTCAGTGCAGCAAAGTGTTGCTAGGTGCACTGTAGGAATGTTTGCATCACAAATTTTGAAATCAAGCTGAAGGAGATGCTTGGCCATAGAAGTAGGTTTTAGGGAGAACTCAAAGAAGGTTAGAGAGGACAAAAGGTTGAGGAGGGAGGGAATTCTAGATCTTGGAATCTTTACAATGACATGCAAGGCTGTCAGTGGAAAAAGGTACTTGGGCCAGAAATGGAGGGACTGATAAATTGTATAGAGAAAATAAAATCTACGCATCTGAAATAACTGAATGTGATAGAAATGCTCAAAGTCAGGCAGTGTCTGTGGAAAGAGAAACAGTGCTGGTGTTTTGACTTGAAATGTTAACTTAGTTTCTTTTTCCATGAATGCTGCTTGTTGTGCTGAGTGTTTCCAACATTTTCTCTTTATTGTCTGTCTTATGTTGGTAGATTGTGGAAGTGATTGCAAAGTCAGTGGAGACAAGACCATGGGCGGCTTGAAAACTTGGATGAGAACTTAAGAAAATGGCAAACTCATCTAAAAGCCATTGTAGATCAGTGAGTGATGGGAATGAACATGTGGGCCACAGTAGCCTAGCGGTTAGCATGATACTATGACAGTTCAGCGTATCTGAGGTCAGAGTTCAATCCTAATGTCAACTCTCCCTTCCGCAACTCTTACAAAGCACTCGTTTGCTCACCGTTTGGAAAATTGGATCACTCCTCCATCTTGCTGCTGCTGAGGTACAGGCAGAAGCTGAAACAAGAGGCAGACATAGTTAAAACCATCCACTGTTCATCTGACCAATCGGCCTCCCTGCTACATGACTGCTTTACCGTCTTCTGTGATGAGGATGTCTCTGAGTTCATGGAAGGGGTCATGAGTTTCATCCAGAAGTACATCAAGGATGTCTTCCAGAAATCACTCAGGGTCTATCCAAACCAGAAACCTGGGATCAACAGTTCTGTGCGAGCAGCACTTATTGCATGATGCAGAGCTTACATTGCCAGTGACCAACAAGAACTCGAAGTGCAGCTAGGATCTACGCAAAGTCTTCAAGGCAGTGAAACAACAATACAGGGACAAGATCCAGACACAACTCTCCACCAACAACACATGCAGCTTATGGCAAGGTCTGCACACCATCGCAGACTTCAGAGCTAAATGCAGCGGTGCTGCCCCTCTCCCAGATGAGCTAAATCTTCTTTACTCTCGGTTCAACGTCACCAGCACTGAGCCCCTGAGGAGAGCCGCCGATGCGACCTGCATCTTGGTCATCTCTGAGGCTGAAGTTCTCAGGTGGACAGTCGCAAGGCATCCCAGGGTGGGTACTCTGAGTGTGCGCATCCCAGGGTGGATACTCTGAGTGTGCGCATCCCAGGGTGGGTACTCTGAGTGTGCGCATCCCAGGGTGGGTACTCTGAGTGTGCGCATCCCAGGGTGGATACTCTGAGTGTGCGCATCCCAGGGTGGATACTCTGAGTGTGCGCATCCCAGGGTGGGTACTCTGAGTGTGCGCATCCCAGGGTGGGTACTCTGAGTGTGCGCATCCCAGGGTGGGTACTCTGAGTGTGCGCATCCCAGGGTGGATACTCTGAGTGTGCGCATCCCAGGGTGGATACTCTGAGTGTGCGCATCCCAGGGTGGATACTCTGAGTGTGCGCATCCCAGGGTGGGTACTCTGAGTGTGCGCAGCACAGGGTGGGTACTCTGAGTGTGCGCATCCCAGGGTGGGTACTCTGAGTGTGCCCATCACAGGGTGGGTACTCTGAGTGTGCGCAGCACAGGGTGGGTACTCTGAGTGTGCGCATCCCAGGGTGGATACTCTGAGTGTGCCCATCCCAGGGTGGATACTCTGAGTGTGCCCATCCCAGGGTGGATACTCTGAGTGTGCGCAGCACAGGGTGGATACTCTGAGTGTGCGCATCCCAGGGTGGATACTCTGAGTGTGCGCAGCACAGGGTGGGTACTCTGAGTGTGCGCAGCACAGGGTGGGTACTCTGAGTGTGCGCATCCCAGGGTGGATACTCTGAGTGTGCGCATCCCAGGGTGGATACTCTGAGTGTGCGCATCCCAGGGTGGATACTCTGAGTGTGCGCATCCCAGGGTGGATACTCTGAGTGTGCGCATCCCAGGGTGGATACTCTGAGTGTGCGCATCCCAGGGTGGATACTCTGAGTGTGCGCATCCCAGGGTGGGTACTCTGAGTGTGCGCAGCACAGCTGGCAGGTGTGTTTACAGACATTTTAATCTCTCCCTTTTCCGGCATAATGTGCCCTCCTGCTTCAAAACATCCATTGTATCTAAAAAAAACCAAGATAATATGGCTGAATGACTGGCGTCCTGACACACTCACCTCAATAATAGGCAAATGCTTTGAGAGGTTGGTCAAGGGCCACATCTGCAGCTTGCTACCACCACACTGAACCCCCTACAATTCACCTACCGACACAACCAATCGACAGATGACGCAATAGCCACAGCTCTGCACACCGTCCTTACACACCATCCTCACACACCTGCAGAAGAGGGATGCTTATGTGAGAATGCTGTACAGTTCAGCATTAAGCACCATAGTTCCATCCAGGCTCTCAAGAAGCTCAGGGACCTCGACCTTCACCCTGCTGTGCGTAGCTGGACCCTGGACATCCTTTCAGATTGCCGGCTGTTTCCCAAGACCCCTTTATTACTCTCTGTATATCATGACTGTGTCACCAATCTGCCAATTAAATTTGCTGACAACACTACACTGGTTGGCCAAATCTCAAATAATACAGGGAAGAAGTTATCACCCTGACACACTGTCAAGCAAAACCTTTTCCTCAATGTCACACAAACAAAGGAGCTGGTAGTGGACAACAGGAGGAATGGAGACAGGCCCTATTGGCATCAATGGATCCGGGGTTGAGAGGGTGAACAGCTTCAAGTTCCTCCACATAAACATCACCGAAGATCCTCATGTGGTCTGTACACACTGGCTGTGTGGTGAAAAAAGCACAACAGTGCTTCTTTCACCTCAGAAGGTTGAAGAATTTGGAATGGGCCCCCAAATCCTAAGAACTGTCTACAGGGGTACAATTGAGAGCATCCTGCCTGGCTGCATCACTGCCTGGTATGGGAATTGTACTTCCTTCAGTTTCAAGGCCCTGAAGAGAGTGATGCAGACAGCCCAGTGCATCTGTGGATGTGAACTTCCCACTATTCAGGACATTTGCAAAGACAGGTGTGTAAAAAGGGTCCAAAGGGTCATTGGGGACCTGAGTCACCCCAAACACAAACTGTTCCAGCTGCCACCATCCAGAAAACAGTACCGCAGCATAAGAGCCAGGACCAACAGGCTCCGGGACAGCTTCTTCCACCAGGCCATCAGAATGAGTAATTCATGATAATGCAACTGTATTTCTATGTTATATTGACTGTCCTGTTGTACATACTATTTATTTTAAATTACTATAAATTGCACATTGTACATTTAGATGGAGAGGTAACATGAAGATTTTACTCATGTATATGAAGGATGTAAGAAATAAAGTCAATTCAATTCACTGTGAAGAGTTTGTACACCCTGTCTGTGAAATATGCGGATTTTCACCGGGTGCTCCTGTTTCCTCCCAAAGTCTAAAGATGTACTGGCTAGTAGGTTAGTTGGTCATTGTAAATTGTCTCATGATTAGGCTAGGGTTAAATCGGAGGTTGCTGGACAGCACAGCTCAAAGAGCTGAAAGGGCCTACTCTGTGATATATCACTAAATAAATAAATTTGTTTGACATCAACACTCCAGTAGATAAGTGGTTGGCTGGAAATGCATTAGAAAGATTGAGTCGAGATGTAACAAACTATGTCTGAGGGTTTCAGCCAAAGTGATCTGAGGCGAAGTTGAACACTGTTGTGAAGATGAAAATTTAGATGGCCTGGTGGAAGCTAGGACATGGAACATATAAAAGCAATCCTACCTCTGGCATTCCCTAAATGTTCTTTCAGTCACCTTCAACAGATGTCCTCTGGTATTTGTCACTGGCATCTTGAAGAAAAGGTATAGCCTGTCCACTTCATCAGTGTCTCTCATAACACTGTACACCTCTACCAAGTTGTGTCTCCCCCAGCCCACTGGTCCTCACCAGAGAAAAGCCCCACGTCATTCAAACTTTCCTCATGTTCTCCAGCATCCTGGTAAATCTCCTCTGCACCTCTCTTAAACTTTCACTTCCTTCCCATAATAACCAGAACTGAACACAATACTGCAAGTGTGGTCCAACCAGAGTTTTGTAGTTCAGCAACGTTACTCTGCAGCTAACCGCGCAAGACTCCCAGAAAGTTAGTCTATAGGTTGAGTCGATGGTAAAGAAAAGAAATGCAATGATGGCATTTATTTAAATAGGAATAGAATATATAAGAACAATCAAGGAGAAAATGCTGAGGTTTTTGTGACACAAGACAGGGCACACTTGAAGTATTATCAACAGATTTGTGCCCATATCTCTGAGAGGATATGTTGTCATTGGAGACACCAGAAGAAGTTCATCAGCATGATTCCACGAGTGCCAGGGTTAAGATATGCAGAGCATTTAGCAACCTTGGGCCTGTACTCAAAGAAGTTTATAAGACTGCACGGGGATCTCATTGAAATCTTCCGAATGCTGTAAGGAAAAGATTGGGTGGATGTGGAGGGGAAGCTCCCTTTGGTGGGGTGTGTCCATAACGAGAGGCTACAGCCTCAAACCTCAGGGGCAATCCTTTTTACCGGATGCAAGGAAGATATTTATTTTAGCTGGAGAGTAGTAAATATGTTGACTGTTCTACCACAGACTGAGGTACAGGCTAACTCGCTGTGTATATTTAAGACAAGCTGATTGTTTCCTGATCGGTCAGGTCATCAAATGATGTGGCCAGAAGGAAAGTGTTAGAGTTGTGTGGGATCCGGGATCAACAATGATGGGATGGCAATGCAGACTTGATGGGCTGAATGCCCCATTTCTGCTCCTGTGTCTTGTGGCCTTATGGTTTTGTTTTACAATATGTTGGTGGGATTGTTCCAGTAGGTGCAGATAACGGTTTGCATTGATGTTAGTGCAGAGCCGATTAGGGGATTAGACTGTATTAGAGAACGTGCAGTTGGGATTTGTGAAGTTGTTTGTTCTGGAGATAGTGCATAGAGGATTGGAAGTGTTGCTGTCCTGGAGAATCTGTAGATTGGCTGGAATGGGTGAATGTATAGGATGCAAATGGAATTGATGTGTGATTATATAGGAGAGAATGCAGCGAGCATTAGGTCTGCAGTGATTATACTTCAGAGGGTGCAGAGGGTATTGTGGAATATGGTTGTCCAGGAAACAGTGCAGAAGGCATTGGGATGTTACTGGATTCAAGAAAGCGCAGAGGGCATTTTGATGTGATTGTCTTGGAGAGAGTGCAGAGATTATTGGGATGGTGAATGCACAGGAGAGGGCTCGTGGCAGTCTGGGAAAGTGACTATATTGGAGATGGTGCAGATGGAATTGGAGTGTGACTGTACTTGAAATTATGCAGATAAAACTGTGGTATGATTGTATTGTAGAGAGCGGAGAGGTGATTGGAGTGTGATTGTAGTAGGAAGGGTGTAGATGGCATTGGAGTGTCATTGTATTAGACAGGGTGCAGAGGACATTGGAATGTGTGTTGGAGAGGGTGTGGTGGGGATTGGTGCATGATTGTATACAATATAGTGAACAGTGGATTTGAAATGTGAGCATATTAGAGATAATGCAGAGAGGACCGGGATGTGATTTTATTGGAGAATGTGAAGAGGAACAATGGTTTCATTTTATTTCAAAGGGTGCAAAGAGCATAAGAGCTGTGATTGTATTGGGGGAACTGCAGTAGGGTGTGGATTGCTGTGTGTTGGGGAGGGTGCAAATAACACTGGGGAAGTGATTATTCTTGAGGGAGTGCGGGGAGGATATAGCCTCTGTTTGCATTGGTGAGAGGTTACAGGTGATTGATTGTATGTGGTTGTTTTGGAGAGGATTCTGAGTGGATTGGGCTTCTAATTATATTGCAGAGGATATGGAGTTGATTTGGATGTGATTGTACTGGACAGACTGCAGAGGTGATTAGGGTTCTGAATATATTCAAGAGATGCAGAGCGAATTGGGGATATGATTGTTTTGGACAGTGTAGAGCGAGTTGGGTGTGATTGTTTGGAGAAAATGCAGAGGGTATTGGTTATCTAATTATATTAGACAGGATGCCGAGGGCATTGGAAATGAGATTATATTGGAGAGACGTGGAGCAAATTGGAAATGTGGTTATTTTGGACACAGTACAGAGGGAACTGTGTGTGATTGTATTGGTGAGGATGAGGAAGGCAGAAGAATTGTGATGGTACTGGGGGAGCTGCAGTTGGCTGTGGATTGTTCTTTATTATTCTGGAGACAGTGCGTGGAGCATTTTCACTGTGACTGCAAAGGTGAGAATGCTGAAGTGATAAAGAAGATGTGATTGATTTGGTGAGGTTTCAGTGTCATTGGGTTTGTAATTAGAGAGGAAATGGAGGGGATTGGAGTGTGATTGGATTTAAGAGAATACAGAGGGGATCGGAGTGTGATTGGATATACGGGAGGTAGAGGGGATTGGAGTGTGATTGGATATATGAGGATGTAGAGGGGATTGGAGTGTGATTGGATATATAAGGTAGAGGGGATTGGAGTGCAATTGGATATATGAGGATGTACAGGGGATTGGAGTGTGATTGGATATATGAGGATGTAGAGGGGATTGGAGTGTGATTGGATAGATGAGGCAGAGGGGATTGCAGTGTGATTGGATATATGGGGATGTAGTGGGGATTGGAGTGTGATTAGATATATGAGGTAGAGGGGATTGGAGTGTGATTGGATATATGAGGATGTAGAGGGGATTGGAGTATGATTAGATATACGGAGATGTAGAGGGAAATGGAGTGTGATTGGATATACGGGAATGTAGAGGGGAATGGAGTGTGATTGTTTATATGAGGTAGAGGGGATTGGAGTGTGATTGGATATATGGGGATGTACAGGGGATTGGAGTGTGATTCGATATATGGGGATGTAGAGGGGATTGGAGTGTGATTGGATATATGAGGTAGAGGATATTGCAGTGTGATTGGATATATGGGGTTGTAGAGGGGAATGGAGATGTGATTGGATATACGGGAATGTAGAGGGGAATGGAGATGTGATTGGATATATGGGAATGTAGAGGGGATTGGAGTATGATTATTTATATGAGGTAGAGGGGATTGGAGTGTGATTGGATATATGGGGATGTAGAGGGGATTGGAGTGTGGTTGGATATATGGGGATGTAGAGGGGATTGGAGTGTGGTTGGATATATGAGGTAGAGGATATTGCAGTGTGACTGGATATATGGGGATGTAGAGGGGATTGGAGTGTGATTGGATATACAGGGATGTGGAGAGGAATGGAGATGTGATTGGATATACGGGAATGTAGAGGAGATTGGAGTGTGATTGGATATACAGGGATGTGGAGAGGAATGGAGATGTGATTGGATATACGGGAATGTAGAGGAGATTGGAGTGTAATTGGATATACAGGGATGTGGAGAGGAATGGAGATGTGATTGGATATATGGGAATGTAGAGGAGATTGGAGTGTGATTGGATATACAGGGATGTGGAGAGGAATGGAGATGTGATTGGATATATGGGAATGTAGAGGAGATTGGAGTGTAATTGGATATACAGGGATGTGGAGAGGAATGGAGATGTGATTGGATATATGGGGATGTACAGGGGATTGGAGTGTGATTATTTATATGAGGTAGAGCGGATTGGAGTGTGATTGGATATATGGGGATGTAGAGAGGAATGGAGATGTGATTGGATATATGGGAATGTAGAGGGGATTGGAGTGTGATTGGATATATGAGGTAGAGGATATTGCAGTGTGACTGGATATATGGGGATGTAGAGGGGATTGGAGTGTGATTAGATATATGGGGATGTAGAGGGGATTGGAGTGTAATTGGATATATGAGGTAGAGGATATTGCAGTGTGACTGGATATATGGGGATGTAGAGGGGATTGGAGTGTGATTGGATATATGGGGATGTAGAGGGGAATGGGGATGTGATTGGATATACGGGAATGTAGAGGGGAAATGGAGTGTGATTGGATATATGGGAATGTAGAGGGGAATGGAGATGTGATTGGATATATGGGAATGTAGAGGGGATTGGAGTATGATTATTTATATGAGGTAGAGGGGATTGGAGTGTGATTTGATATATGGGGATGTAGAGGGGATTGGAGTGTGATTCGATATATGGGGATGTAGAGGGGATTGGAGTGTGGTTGGATATATGGGGATGTAGAGGGGATTGGAGTGTGGTTGGATATATGAGGTAGAGGATATTGCAGTGTGACTGGATATATGGGGATGTAGAGGGGATTGGAGTGTGATTAGATACATGAGGTAGAGCGGATTGATTGGATATATGGGGATGTAGAGGGGAATGGAGATGTGATTGGATATACGGGAATGTAGAGGGGAATGGAGATGTGATTGGATATATGGGAATGTAGAGGGGATTGGAGTGTGATTATTTATATGAGGTAGAGGGGATTGGAGTGTGATTGGATATATGGGGATGTAGAGGGGATTGGAGTGTGATTGGATATATGGGGATGTAGAGGGGATTGGAGTGTGGTTGGATATATGAGGTAGAGGATATTGCAGTGTGACTGGATATATGGGGATGTAGAGGGGATTGGAGTGTGATTAGATACATGAGGTAGAGCGGATTGGAGTGTGATTGGATATATGGGGATGTAGAGGGGAATGGAGATGTGATTGGATATACGGGAATGTAGAGGGGATTGGAGTGTGATTGGATATATGAGGTAGAGGAGATTGGAGTGTGATTGGATATATGGGGATGTACAGGGGATTGGAGTGTGATTGGATATATGAGGATGTAGAGGGGATTGGAGTGTGATTGGATATATGAGGTAGAGGAGATTGGAGTGTGATTGGATATATGGGGATGTACAGGGGATTGGAGTGTGATTGGATATATGAGGATGTAGAGGGGATTGGAGTGTGATTGGATATATGAGGATGTAGAGGGGATTGGAGTGTGATTGGATATATGAGGATGTAGAGGAGATTGGAGTGTGATTGGATATATGGGGATGTACAGGGGATTGGAGTGTGATTGGATATATGGGGATGTAGAGAGGATTGGAGTATGATTGGATATATGAGGATGTACAGGGGATTGGAGTGTGATTGGATATATGAGGATGTACAGGGGATTGGAGTGTGATTGGATATATGAGGATGTACAGGGGATTGGAGTGTGATTGGATATATGGGGATGTACAGGGGAATAGAGATGTGATTGTTTTGGTGAGGATACAGGGAAGAATGAAAATGCTTTTGCTTTAGAGGGAGTGGAGAAGGGTTCGAGGGTGTGATTGTATTGCAAATTCAGAGAAGAATGTGATTGAAATAGAGAAGGCTGCGTGGGAATTGAGCATGTATTGATATTCACTGGGTGTTGAGATTATATTGCAGACGCTGTAGTTGCAAAACTGGGCTGCTTTGTGGATCCAGAATTGGCTTGGTTGCAGAACGCAAAGAGTGGTTGTAGACGGCTGATATTCTGCATGCAGGTCCGTGACCAGTGCTGTGCCTCAGGGATCTGTTCTGGAATCCCTTCTCTTTGAGATTTTTTTAAAATGACCTGGATGAGGAAGTGGAGGGATGGGTTAGTAAATTTGCTGCTGATACAAAGTTTGGGGGTGTTGTGGATATTGTGGAGGGCTGTCAGAGGTTACAGCAGGACATCGATAGGATGGCAAACTGGGCTGAGAAGTGGCAGATGGAGTTCAACGCTGAGAAGTGTGAGATGGTTCATTCTGGTAGATCAATTATGATAGCAGAATATAGTATTAATCGTAAGACTCTTGGCACTGTGATCAGAGGAAATGTGGCGTCCGTGTCCATAGGACAGAACAAAACTGCTGCGCAGCGTGACTGTGAGGTTAGGAAGGCCTTCATCAACCCTGTGAATTAGCTCAAGAGCTGTGAAGTAATGTTGCAGCTAAATAGGACCCTGGTCAGACCCCACTTAGAGTACTGTGCTCAGTTCTGGTCGCCTCACTACAGGAAGGACATGGAAACCATAGAAAGGGTGCAGAGGGGATTTACCAGAATGTTGCCTGGATTGGGGAGCATGCCTTATGAGAGTAGGTTGAGTGAACTCGGACTTTTCTCCTTGGTGTGACGGAGGATGAGAGATGACCTGATAAAGGTATATAAGACAATGAGGGACATCGATTATGTGGATAGTCAGAGTCTTTTCCCCAGGGCTAAAATGGCTCGCACAAGAGGACACAGTTTCAAGGTGCTTGGACGTAGATACAGAGGAGATGTCAGGGACAAGCTTTTTTACACAGAGAGTGGCGAGTGCATGGAATGGGCTGCCGGCGACGGTGATGGAGAGGGATACGATCGGGTCTTTTAAGAGACTCCTGGACAGGTACATGGAGCTGAGAAAAAATACAGTTCGATGGGTAACCCTGGGTAAGTTCCAAAGTCAATACATGTTCGGAAACAGCATTGTGGGCCGAAGCACAGAAACATAGAAAACTTACAGCACAATGGGCCTGCATTGTGCCATAAGTTTTCTATGTTTCTGTTTCTATAACGCATGCCAATTATCCTGGCGTCATCATTACAAAATTGTATAACATTTCCCCCTATCCCACACACACACACACACCACTTCACTCAGCCACTGTCGGAACAGCTGTATCCTGCCTCCTTTGATCTCGACGCTCTTCGCTCTATCTTCTGGGCCACGACCCTGTTTCTGCTAACTTTCCGGAGCTGCCTGTCGCTAGGACAGTCCGACCGGGAATAGCACCTGGGTTATCAGGCGGAGCTGGAGCCCGGCTGGAGACACTGCGGCCGCCTCTGTCTTTTACTCAGGACCGGGCTTTATTCACGAATTGACGCACCGAGGTGACCGGGTATTTCACCGCGCTGATCACCTGCTCCCTGAATTTCGACTGAGTCACCGCGTAAATAAACGTGTTCGTGCAGCAGCTGAAATTCATCAGCAAGAACCCGACGTGGTAAACGATCCACTCAGAAACATTGAAATCGAATCCCATTCCTCTAACCTGATAATAGATGAAATTTATAACCAGCGTCACCCACAGGAGGATGAAGCTGCCAGAGAGGGTGAAGAGCAAAACCATAGACCTCTTCCTGCTCGCCATCTCTGGATCGCTGCGGTTCTCCACCTTGCTCTGACCCTTCAGACCCTTACGGACCCGACTGGCCATTAAAATGTGCCTGATTGTCAGGGCGTTGAGCAGCAGGATCACAGCAAAAGGGAGGAACGGAGTTAAAACCGTGTCGAACCAGTCATAACCTACCCACCCGGGATCAGTGACGAAACTATCTATAGGTTTACAAAACCATGGTATAGTGTTGATGATCACTTTAGGTTCCAACATGAAGTAGCGGGGAACGTTTTTCAGACAGAACAGCACGCCCATTGTTGTCAGAACCACAGCCGCTGTTTTCCCGGTGCAATATCTTGTTTTCACTTTCTGGCAGCAAATGACGACAAACCGATCAAAGGTGAAAGCGACGGTGAACCAGACGGAACAATCTATGGCGCTGTACTTCAGTACCTCGATAGCACTGCACACAGGGGTGACGTTCAGAAAACTCACTTGAAAGAAAAAATATTTGATGTGATACAATATGACCTTGGTGACAATGGTCAGTAGATCCGCCGCTGCCATGGCCACCAGGTAGCGAGTGGTGCAGGTAGAGAGGCCGCACTTTCCCCGGGACAGGATCACAATCGCCATTAAATTCACTGGAGAGAGAGAACAGACACTGGGCATTACTGCACACATTCTCCGGGAATTAACACGGATCGGATTTCAGCTAATGATCAGGAGTGCTCGAGTCTGTGAATGGTTGCTAACCTAACATCAGACACTGGTCTCACCATCTCTGATCGGCCTTCTTCAGTGTGGAGATGAGACGATGCGTGGGTAATCGTCGGACATAAACGAGCTGCGTGAACAACAACAATCGTTGCTGATCCCGATTCCAGTCGCTGAATGGGACTGATTATCTGTGACTGACCAGGCCTCTGGGAGCTCCGCATCTGAAGGGGACATGGACTGCTTCAGGGGGAAGTAGCAAATATAACACTCGCTTCACCCTCAGCAGGTCATGCTGTATCCATGGGAACGAACAACACTTCGGGCCGAGAACTTCCTTCAGAACGAAGCTGCGTTCCAAGTTACTACGGATCTCAAAAGGAAAGCAGCGATAACTTCGTAACCAAATGCTGAGTGGCTCCGTTAACGGAATTATTCTGCAGCGCAGTTTAATTCGGAGCACACGTCTGCAGGTCCGTGGATATTGCTTCAGCTGATCAGACCTAATTATTGACCAATAGGCAGTGTGATCCGACTGTGATAGACTCCACATTCAGACATGAGCACAGGGCCAGGTATTCATGCTGATAAATAACTCCGAAACAGTGAACCCCCCTACCCAGCAAGTCACAATTTCCTGGAGAGCAGCCTGACACCAGCGCTGGTACCACTAAGGACAAAGTGCCATTAAAACCCTCCCAAACACTCATTCCCGAAGAGCTGCCTGTCCACCGCCCTCTTACAACTCTGGGCAAGGTGTCAATAAGGGAACAGGTGTTCACTC
Source organism: Hypanus sabinus (assembly GCF_030144855.1). Taxonomy (NCBI): domain Eukaryota; kingdom Metazoa; phylum Chordata; class Chondrichthyes; order Myliobatiformes; family Dasyatidae; genus Hypanus; species Hypanus sabinus. The sequence continues at coordinate 61,932,379 of NC_082706.1, read as the reverse complement.
TAATCAATACGTCAGGAGCCGGCAACATTAGAATTGAATACCTGCCACTCACATACTGCAGGGAGATTTCTGTCCCCATCCTGGAATAACTCTGACTAAATGCCGTTAACGGAGCAGGTGTTCGCCTGGATCCATAGATCAGGAAAAGAGAACTTCACAATGCGTAACCCTCACTCCCAGTCACACGTTCTCGGAGAGCTGCCTGGCCGCCAGAACGGTCCAACTGTGGAGAAGATGTCTAAAGGGGGTTAGTACCGCTTGTCATTGAATATGAAAAATCAGAATGTTGAATTGACAGGATCGATATTTCTGACGGACATTTGTGAAATGATCATCAAGGCGGAAGCTTGTAAAATGATCACTAATAGGTTCACACCGGTTAACACACAGAAATACTAACCAAGCAATATATACCAATAAATACCAGTGCTCTGCTCACCCACCCACCAGGAACTCCGATGACGGCAATGAACACGTACAATATTTTCTCCACGCTCAAATAACTATCCAACATTGCAGACATTTTCTCTGTCCAATGATTTGTCTCCCTTTGTTACAGGCGTTCTCTCGAAATGAAATGTTGAGGCGGCACATCCTGGGTTTTTAACCATTTCGCGATCTCCACTGAGATTTCAACAGATTTAAAAATATTTACAATTATTTACTGACCGATTACGTCAGGCAAGTGCAAATCCCCGCGGAGACAGATTGAGATTAATCCCGTGAATGCTTCTGGTATATCAAACAATAGAAATTGTTACAATACTGAGGGGTGTCAATTGGGAGCGGCATTCTTCCAGTAAAGGGGATATTGTTTGAAACACCGTCAGACTCGGCTCTCCACCACATGTTTTGTTGGTGTTCCTCTTCATTTAGCAAGACCATCACAAATACCAGAGGTCCTCTCAGAGCTTCTCCCACTTTGAAAACGGACTGTACGGTTTCTGTCAGCACATTGAGGAATTAGTCTTTCAGAGAGAAAAATGGCCCGACCACTCCGATTCTCCACTCATTATGATCGCTTCTAATCAGTCTGTAACTTCATGCCCCACTCCAAAATCCCCACACAGCTCGGCTGCTAGACTTGTAACTAAATCCAGGGTGAGCGAACAGATTACTCCGGTAATAGCTGCTTTGTAATGGCTTCCTGCTCTTTTAGCTGAAATCCAGATGAAGAAACATGTCATTCCCGTGCAGGCGAACCTGCTTTGGACTCATGTCTTTGAACTAAATCCGCGATGAGGGAACATATCGCCCTCTTACCTGCAGCTTTGTATTGGCATTTCAGTCATTTAGAATTAACTTCCATCTTCTCTTACTTGTCTTTAAAGATCTGAGTGATGTAAGATCCGAGTACATCACCGAATCGCTATCCTTTTATAATCCTGTTCGAGTTGTCAGGTCTTCTTCCGACCGTCTCTTAATTTAAGCGTAAGTACATAGGAAATAGGACCAGGAATGGCCAATCCAGACGGTCGTGCATGCTCCGCCATTCAGTAAGATCATGGCTTACCTGGACATTGACTCATCTCCATCTACCTGCCTTTTTCCCAAATAAGCCTTACTTCCCCTACTATGCAAAAATCTATCCAACCCTGTCTTAAAAATATTTACTGAGGTAGCTTCCGATGTTTGATTGGGCAGGGAATTCCACAGATTCACCACTCTGGAAAAAGTAGTTCCTCCTTATTTCCGTTCTAAATCTACTCCCCTGGATCTTGAGGCTATGTCCCCTAGTCCTAGTCTCACCCATCAGTGGAGACAACTTTGCCTCTATTGTACCAATTTGTTTCATAATTTTACATGTATCTATAAGATTCCCTCCCATTCTTCTGAATTCCCGCGACCACAGTCTCAGGAGACTCAATTTCTCCTCATTGTCTGAACCCCTCATCTCTGGAATCTACCTGGTGACTCTCCATTTCAGAGCCTCCAAAGCCAGTATATCCTTTCTCAAATAAGGAGACCAGAACTACTCGCAATACTCCGGGTGCGGCCTCACTAGTACCCTGTACAGTTGCAGCATATCCTCTCTGTTCTTAAACTCAGTCCCACTAGCAGTCATGGCCAACATACCATTTGCCTTCTTGATCGCCTGCTATACCTGCAAACCAGCCTTTTGTGATTCATACACAAGCACTACCAGGTCCTCTGCACAGCAGCAGCTTTACCATTTAATTAATAATCTGATCTTGTATTTTCCCTTCCATTCTGAATGATCTCGAAATTACCAACATTGTACTCCATCTGCCAGACCCCTACCCACTCTCTGACTCCCTCTGCAGACTCTTCGTATCCTCTGCACAATTTGCTTTTCCACTCAATTTATTATCATCAGCAAACTTAGATACACTACACTAGGTCCCCTCTTCCAGATCGTTAATATATGTCATAAACAGTTGCGCATCCAGTGATGAGCCCTGCGGAACACAGCTCATCACTGATTGCTAACCAGAGCAACAGGCATGTGTACCAACTCTCTGCTTTCTATCAGTTAACCAATTCTGTGGTATGTTATCACAACACTATGCATCCTTAATTTATGGATAAGTCTTTTACGTGGCATTTGATTGAACGCTTTCTGTAAATCCAAGTAAATAATTTTCATCTATTCCCCTCTATCCACTGCGCTCGTTATATCCTCAAAGAACTCCTGTCAGTTTGTCAATCACAACCTGAATCCGTGCAAATTGTGCAGGGGGTATGGATCTCATCCATAACATCACACTTTTCCTTTGTAGATGTGTCCTGCTCCATGAGGACCGACACAAAATAGTCATTCAAAGCCCCAGCCATTTCCTCATTACCCAATATTAATTCCCCCTTCGGACGAACCACCTGTTTCCGCTTTATATAATTATAAAAAAAATTCCTAGCCACTTTTATATTTTGTGCTAGATTATTTTCATTATTTCTTTATTGCTCATTTAGCGGATCTTTGCCACTTTTTAAAATTATTTCCAATCTTCCAGTTTTCCACTACCCCTGGTGACTTTATTTGCACAAGCTTTCAGTTTGATACCTTCTTTTATTTCTTTACTTATCCAAGACTGGGTCTCCCCACCTTTACCCTCCTTGCATTTAACTGAAATATAATTTGTGCGGGTAAAGATTCTATCGATTTAGAAAGGATCATCTGATATGAACAGATATCAATAAAAAATCATGCAACATCTGGAAAGAGATGGATCCATCAGGCAGACGCAACATGGATTCAGCAGAGGCAAGTAAACATTGACAATCTGACTGGAGTTCTTTGAGGATATAATGAGTGCAGTGGATAGAGGGGAACAGATGGACATTATTTACTTGGATTTCCAGATTGCGTGTGATAAAGTGAAGCATATGAGGCTTATTTATAAGATAAGGAATCGTAGAGTTGGGGTGATGTATTAGCACTGATAAAAGCGGAGATTTGGGATACATGGGTGCTGCTCTGGTTGGCAATCAGTGGTGGGCAGTGTGCCGCTGGGGTTGGTGATGGGCCTGCAACTCTCTTGGGATATGCTACCATTGCAGCAGAGCCTCACTGCTCTTAAATTAAACCCCTCTGGCAATGAAGGTCAACATTCCATTTTCCTTCTCGATAGACTGTGCACTTGTACAGGCTACAGGTGAACCCCTCTGGAGTATTGCATGCAGTTCTGTATTCCACAGTTAGGGAAGGATATACCGGTTTTAGAGACTGTGCAGAGGATGTTCACCAGGTTGATTCCAGAGAAGATGGGGGTTAGATTATGGCAAGAGGTTGAGTCACCTGGGACCATACTCACCACAATTCAGAAGAATAAGAGGAAACTCTTTGAGAAACACATAAAATTATGGAAGGCATACAAGATATAGACACAGAGAAGTTGTTTCCACTGGTAGGTAAGACAGGAACTGGGGGAAAAGGACTCAAGATTCGGGGGAGCAGATTCAGGATGGAGATGAAGAGGATCTACTTCTCCCAGATAGTAGAGAATTTGTGGAATTCTCTGCCGAATGAAATAGTGGAGGTTACCTCAGTATACGTATTTAAGACAAGGTTTGATAGATGTTGCATAGTTGGGGAATTAAGGGTTATGGGGGAAAGGCAGTTAGGTGGAGATGGGTCCATGGCCAGGTCAGCTATGATATTATGGCAGAGAAGGCTTGATGGGTCAGATGGCCTACCCTGCCCCCATTTCTTATGTTCTGATTGTCTTGTAAAAAATGACACCAGGACGGTATTAAATTACCGATGCAGGAGATCACTCCACGGCTTGGGGTTCCTTGTATGTTTAATAGTGATGGAGGGATCCCTTTCCGGGGAAATTAACTAAAGCAGTGGGCAAGCCCTGGGATTCTTGAAGCACATTCTCGGAAGTACTGAGAAGGATGAATGGAGTACTGAAAGACACTCTGGCCAAATACACCAAAAAGAGGGATTGAAGTGGCCGGAAGCTCTGATACCTTCAGTTATCACATTAACAGCATCACCGCGTTGACCGCTTTTGAAGTATAGATCTATGCCCACTGGTCCTAAATTCCCTTTGACAAATGGTTTCTCGCAGGGGTCATACTTGGAACTGTTTTTAACGGTTCGTATCGCTGATTTAAATGAAGGAAATGATGGCTTCATTGCCAAGGTTACAGATGATATGAAGACTGGCGTAGGGGCACGTTGTGCTGAGGGATTACATAGGCTGCAGAAAGACTTAAGCAGATTAGGAGATTGGGAAGAAAGTGCCAAATGAAACACAATGTTGTTAAACATATGGTCATGCACTTTGGTTGGAATGTAAACGGGGAGAAGTTACACACACCTGAGATGCAGAGGGACATGGGTGGCTTTGCAGTAAAAACTCTGAAGGTTGACTTGCAGGTAGAGTCAGTAGTGAGGAAGGCAAGTACAATGTTAGTATTCATTTCAAGAGGTCGTGAATATAAGATCAGGATGTGATGCTGGTCCTTTATAATGCAATTCTGAGGCGGCACCTTGAGTATTGTGAACAATGTTGGGCTCCTCATCTGTAAAAAATATGCTTGAATTGGCAAGTGCCCAGTGGCCATCTAAAGGATAATTCCGGGTACGAAGGGGTGATCATACGAGGAACGTTTGATAGTTATAGGTCTGTACTCAGTGGAATTTAGAAGGATGATGGGGGATCTCATTGAATCTTTTTGAATGTTGAATGACCTAAACAGAGTAGATGTGGAAAGGTTTTTTTTATTCCTATTTTCGAGAAGTCCAGAACAAGGGGGTGCAGGCTCAGGATAGAGGGGCATCCTTTTAAAACAGAGATGCCGAGAAACTGCTTTAGCCAGAGAGTGGTAAATTTATGCACCTTGTTGCCATGGGCATCTGTGGAGGCCAGGTAGTTGGGTGTATCACAACAACATCAAATTTTACGGGGTGAAGGCCAGGGAATGCAGTTGTAGAGGAAAAAACAAGGATCAGCCATGATTGAAAGGCGCAGCAGACCCGATGGACCAAATAACTGAATTCTGCCGTCATATCTTATGGTGTTTTGGCCTTTAAATCAAGGTATCTGTGGGCTTGCTATTGTATTATGGGAGGTGACGGGGTTGAAGCTGTTGCTGAAGTAAGTACGGTGTGGGTGTTGGGAGATTGCGAGTTTTGATGCTGCTTGTGCGTGGGAGGGGGTGCTTTTGCTTCAGACTTTAGACATTTTTCGCTCTTATTTATTGGGTATTCTCTCTCTCTTTCATGGATATCTGCAAATAGTAATGATTTTAGGCTGTCTACTGTATACATTCTCTGATATTAAATTCAACCATTGAACATTGATCCTTTGAACAGGTAGATACGGTCGCAAAGAAAGCTTTTGGCACATTGACCTTCAGAAACAAAAGTATTGAGTACAGGAAATAGGATATGATGTTGAAGTTTTGTAAGGCCTAATTTGGAATACTGTGTGCAGTTGGAAATAAGTCAATAGGTTTACAAGAGATTGGAGAAAATTTGTAAGATGTTGCAGTGTCTGGAGGATCTGGAGTATAAGGAAGGATTGAATAGGGTACGACCTTATGCTTTAGGATGCTGACGATTGATAGATATATACAAAATTATGGATATTTCTTGATTCAGAGAGCGTTAGTACTGGAGGAGACACCAGCACAATCCGTGCATGCAAGCTCGTTTCCAACGTTTAAGGACAGTTTGGAGAGGTACGTGGATGGTGGGTGTCTGGTGGACTAGTCTTGCAGGAGGTCGATGAGAGTAGCCAGGTTAAATGTTTCGGCATGGACTAGACTGGCCTAATGGGCTGTTTTTGTGCTGTACTTTTCTGTGATTCTATATGATAAACTATCAATCGCAGAATCACTTCTGTGATCACCTTTTGAATCCTCTCCAATGTCAGTGCATCCTCTCTTAGATAGGTTGCCAAAACCTGCTCTCAAAATTCCCTAAGGCCACATCGGCGATTTATGAAGCCTCAACACAAATTATTGCTTTTATTAGGCTAAGCCTCCTGAAATGAAACTCACATTGTATTTGCCTTCTTTACCCCTGAGGGTGTCCGGCATGAGAACTTCCAAGTCCCTTTGTATCACAGTTCTTTTTATTTTCTCGCCATTTAAAAGAAAGTGTACAGTTTTATTACACCCACTACAGTGTATGCGCATATATTTCTGGACGCTACATTCCACTATCTATCGATGCTGGAATCTTTCCTGTAATATCACGGCTTGTAGCTTGTTAAGGAGCCTCATGTGTGGCAGCATGTCAATGGTTCTCTGAAAATCTATGCAGCAAACATTGACAGATTCGCCTTTGTCTAGCCTACTTGTTAGTTATTCAAAGAATTCTAACGTATGTCCAGAAAGATTTTCCCTGACGGGAACCATGCTAACGTCGGCCTAATTTATCATGTATCCCGAAACCACGTCCTTAGCAATTGATTCTACAATCTTCGCAACCAACTGTGGACAGACTAACTAAGGAAAAATATCCAAAATAAATAATAAAAGACGAATAAATTCAAAATGATGAATGTTGAAAAATGCTGAGGAAAAAACAGCAATAATGCAATGCATTACAGGATCCTGTTGCAGTTCAACTCAATGTGATTACAATGTGATTTAACACATGGCAAAAATCATTCAACAAAATCTTGCTTTAAAAAAGAAACATAGAAATGAAATCACAAATTACTTGAAATACAAGCTGATCCAGTTTTAGAGACAGGGACCGCAAATAATAATATAAGCAGTTATTTATTGCCAATAGGACAATACATAATCATTGTCCCAATATGATTATACAGGATAGACAAGCAAAAGTAACTTATTTGAGAGATATAGGCATTCCAAAAACATATACCTTACAGAAACAATTGAAAAATAACAGAAGTATGCTGAATTAAAAGAAATTGAAACAATTTTGACCATGAACAGGGTGTACATTACCATGAGAGTAATATCCACAGCTAGTAAAATGCAAAATGCTAAGGCACTACACAACAGCATTAAACAATAAGGACTACACTGTAATATCTATATAAATCTTTATAAAGCCACAATGGTAAACACCACCAGAACAGCGGGAAAGTTACCAGCAATTTAGAAATGAGGTTGAGGAAATTCGATTGAAGCTGATTGCAAGTAAATTCAACTGGGACTTCGGAGTAAACACAGCTGTAAAGACAGTGTGGTGAACTACATATATCTGTCTGGACACGCCCCCCCCCCCCCCCACCGCTGACTGCTCCTGTGGCTCCTCCCACTGACCATGGCTCCTCCCACGGACCCCGGTATAAAGGCGAATGGGGACTCCGCCCCGGCCTCAGTCTCCAGGATGTAGTGTGGTGGTCACTTGCTGCTTGTTCTTTCTTCCAGCCAATAAAAGCCTATATCTCGCCTCACGTCTCCAAGAGTTATTGATGGTGCATCAGACAGCTTTCACGATATCATGGGGAATGGAACCCCTTACGGTGGGTTTTGAACTCGCAATAATACAGAGAGCACAAATTGATAAGAAAATGAAGCAAAGGCAGTTTGATTGAGACTAATACCTAGGATCAGATTTAGGACATTAGGCCTATCAAGCTTGCTCCATCTTTCAGTCATGGCTGATACTTTTTTTCCCTCCTCAAACCCATTCTCTGGCTGTTTCCGCGTAACATTTCACGCTGGATACAATCAAAAACCTATCCATCTCTGCGTTAAATACACCCAACGAGCTGGCTTCCACAGCTGTCCGTGTTAACATCTTCCACAAATTCTGGCTAAAGAAATTAGCCAGAATGCTCTTATATCCACAGGCTGTGCCCTCTTTTCCTAAACTCCCCTGTCTAAGCCGTTCAACATTTGACCTGGTGAGTTAGAAATAAAAGAAGCCAGGTTCACATACAGTTCTCTAGTGATATAGAGAAACTGCCATTTTTTTTACATCAGTCCTCTGTACAACTTTGTATTAACTTTGAGTCATATCCCTGAGTCCAATTCTTGCAAGATAAGTAGAAGAAAGTTTTTACTCTAAGAGTCGCCTCTACTGAAAGCCAAGACCATATCTATAGCAAACTAAGCTGCAAACTGGCTTACACACTCAAAACCCCAATAGTAAACCTTCGTTTGTAAAAACCATGTTAATCACAATATTTACCTCCACAATCCCCTCCTTTTGATTGCAAGAACAACTATAAATATCTGAGTTAGCATATGGAACCTCATAACCCGGTGGTAGGGGTCTCATTTTAAATTTTCCTCTTTACTATACTCTGGGTCATAAGTACTGGTGACAGAACAGTGAAATGAGTTGCACATTGGTCAAAATACACACTATCCCTTCAGCAATAATGATTCCACAATGAGACCATAAGACCATAAGACATAGGAGCTGAATTAGTCCATTTGGCCCATCGAGTCTCCTCCACCATTCAATCATGACTGATCATCTTTTTTCTATGTCCTTTGACATGCTGTGTACAATCAAGAGCCTATCAATCTCCCTCTTAAATACACCCAACCAACTGGCCCCCACAGCTGCACATGGCAGCAAATACCACAAATTCACCACTCTTTGGCTGAAGAAATTTCACTGCATCTGTTTTGAGAGTGTGCCCCCCCATCCTGAGGCTATGCCTTATTGTCCTAGACTCTCCCACCATGGGAAACATCCTTACCACATCTACTCTGTTTAGGCCTTTCAACATTCAAAATGTTTCAATGAGATTGTCCCTCATTCTTCTGAATTCCAATGAGTACAGGCCCAGAGCCATCAAAAGCTCCTCATATACAAGCCTTTCATTTCTGGAATCATCCTTCTGAACCTCCTCTGGACCCACTCCATGGTCAATATATTTTGTCTAAGATAAGGGGCCCAAAATTATTCACAATAATGTACTAGCGCTCTCCTCGAACCAAGGATGTTCCTTCAGAGCCTCCAGCCCCAAGCAGAGCTAAGGTTATGAATTATTTCCCGATCTGACATATCTATTTTATAATTCTCCGCATATGGTTGGCTAAGTGGGTTACATTTTTAAATTCACCAGGAATACACGTACAAAATTCCTGTCCTGTTTCTCTTTTCTCAGCTAAAATAAACTCTAAGGCCACTCTGTTTTGCAGGGCCACAGTTTGTGTACCTGCTACTTCAGCAGTTAAGCTTAAATATGTTTCATAAGCACAGGTAGAGCTGGCAGCTAAAGCAACAGGGAAAATAAGACCACATAATCCGGAGCAAGAAGGCTGCGAGTGAACTGCTGATTTTTCGGAGCAAAGGGAGTTTTTTTACGACTTGGGTTAAAGAGAGGCGAGACTGCGCAAGTGCTTGATGTCAGCCAGTTGAGCATGAAAGGTTTAAAAGGAAGGCAGCCATATCCAGCGGGCAGCAGAGTGAAAGGGTACCAGTGTTACAGGGCTTTGGCTGAAAGGGCTTAGGTGGTAATGGGACGAGGCAAGATAGGAATTATGTGTGTGAGGCCAGTTTTCTATGCTCAGTGTCAGATGTGAGGGGTCCTGGAGTCTCCCAGCCCCCTGGACGGCCATATTTGCACCAGGTGTGTTGAGCTGCAGCTCCTGAGGGACCGAGTTAGGGAACTGAAGATGCAAATCAATGAACTTCACCTAGTCAGGGAGAGCGAGGAGGTGATGGAGAGGACTTGCAGGCAGGATGTCACACCGGGGCCACAGGAGACAGACAAGTGGGTCACAGTCAGGAGGGGCAAGGGGAAGAGTCAGGTACTAGAGAGTAACCCTGTGGCTGTACCTCTTGACAATAAGTACTCCTGTTTGAATACTGTTGGGGGGGACAGCCTACCCTGGGGAAGCAACAGTGGCCGTGCCTCTGACTCAGAATCTGGCCCTGTGGCTCAGAAGGGTGGGGAAGGGAAGAGGAAGGCAGTAGTGATAGGGGACTCTATAGTTAGGGGAGGATCAGACAGGCGATTCTGCGGACGCAGGAAAGAAACTCGGATGGCAGTTTGCCTCCCAGGTGCCAGGGTCCGGGATGTTTCAGATCACGTCCATAATATCCTGCGGTGGGAGGGAGAACAGTCAGAGGTCGTGGTACATCTTGGTACCAATGACATAGGTAGGAAAGGGGAGGAGGTCCTGAAAACAGACTACAGGGAGTTCGGAAGGAAGGTGAGAAGCAGGACCACAAAGGCAGTAATCTTGGAATTACTGACTGTGCCACGCGACAGTGAGTATAGGAATAGAATGAGGTGGATGATAAATGCGTGGCTGAGGAATTGAAGCAGGGGGCAGGGATTCGGATTTCTAGATCACTGGGACCTCTTTTGGGGCAGGTGTGACCTGTACAAAAAGGATGGGTTGCACCTGAATCCCAGTGGGACAATATCCTGGTGGGGAGGTTTGCTGAGGCTACTGGGGAGAGTTTATACTAGAATTGGTGGGGGGGGGGGGGTTGGGAACTGAACTGAAGAGACTGGGGAAGAGGAGATTGGCTCACAAATAGAGGAAGTTTGCAAACAGTGCGAGAGGGAGAATCGGCAGGTGATAGAGAAGGGACGCACTCAGTCCAAAGGTTTGAGATGTGTCTATTTTAACGCAAGGAGTGTTGTGAACAAAGCTGTTGAGCTTAGAGCATGGATCAGTACTTGGAGATATGATGTGGTGGCCATTACAGAGACTTGGATGGCTCAGGGACAGGAGTGGTTACTTCAAGTGTTGGGTTTTAGATGTTTCAGAAAGGACAGCGAGGGAGAAATAAAAGGTGGGGAGTGGCACTGTTGATCAGAGGTAGCATCACGGCTGCAGAAATGGTGGACGCCATGGAGGGATTGTCTACAGAGTCTCTGTGTGTGGAGGTTAGGAACAGGAATGGGTCAATAACTTTACTGTGTTGTTATAAACTGCCTAGTAGTAAGAGGGATATCGAGGAGCAGAAAGTGAAACAGATCCTGGAAATAATAACAGAGTTGTCCTGATGGGAGATTGTAATTTCTGAAATATTGATTGGCATCTCCTCGATGCTACAGGACTGCTTTGACAACATAGATTGGGACTTGTTTGCAAAGGGAGCAGACCTGGAGGAATATGCTGGTTCAGTCCTCGGATATATTAAGTTTTGCACAGAAAATGCAATAACACAAAAAAACAGTTAAGGTGTTTCCCAATCAAAAGCCTTAGATTAACAGCAATGTGAGAGCACTGCTCAGGGAGCACGATGCAGCCCTGGTCAGGAGGTAAGTAAGCCTACAGTGAAGCACATGGGAATCTCCGCAGGGGCATCAGGGATGCAAAGCGCAAGTACAAATTGTGCGTTGAAAATCAGTTTGATAACAACCCCCGCAGTATGTGGAAAGGCATCAAGGTGCTGACAGACTACAAAACCAATAATCTGCTGCCAGGTGATGACGCCACACTGCCTGATGTCCTAAACCAGTTCTCTGCCCGCTTTGATACTCAGAGGGAGGGGACTGCTCCACTCATCAACCCACCTGATGATGATCCCACACCGGTCCTTAAGCAACACCAGGTGAGATCCACCCTGAGGAAAGTGAATGCCAGTAAGGCAGCTGGCCCAGACGGAGTGCCCGGCCGGGTACCGAAAGCATGTGCCGACCAGCTTGCTGAGGTGGTTACAAGTATACTTCACCTCTCACTGCAACAGGCTGTTGTTCCAACATGCCTTAAACCTCCACCATCATCCCAGTGCCCAAAAGATCCGCTGTGAAGTGCCTGAATGACCATCGCCCGGTAGCGCTGACACCCATAGTCATGAAGTGCTTTCAGAGACTTGTGCTGTCACACATTAAGGCTATAATCCCACCAGATCTGGACAAACACCAATTTGCCTACCGGACAAACTGCTCCACAGAGGATGCAATCACAACAGCCTCCATATTGCTCTGACTCACTTAGAGGAACCAAATGCTTATGTGAGGATGTTATTTGTGGACTTCAGTTCTGCATTTAACACAGTCATCCCCCATAAACTGGTCAGCAAACTGAACACTCTTGGCCTTGGTTCCTCCCTGTGCTCGTGGGTCATGGACTTTCTCACAGACCAACCACAGCAAGTCAGAGTTGGTAAGCACACCCCCACTACCCTCATCTTAAAAACAGGGCTGTGTGCTGATCCCCATGCTCTACACACTCTTCACACATGACTGCACCCCACATCTACACCTTCAACTCTATAATTAAATTTGCAGATGATACCAGAGTGGTTGGCCTGATCTCGGATGAGGATGAAACAGCTTACAGGCTGACAGAGTGGTGTAAGGACAGCAACCTGGTCCTTAACACTTCTAAATCAAAAGAGATGATCATTGACTTCAGGAGATCAAAGGAGAGAGTACACACCCCCCTCCATATACATGGAGAGGTAGTGGAAAGTGTGGAAAACCTGAAGTTCCTTGGAGTTACGTTGTCAAAACAGCTGACAAGGACTACCAACACCTCGCTGCTTGCAAAAAAGGCACAAAAAAGACGCTTCTTCCTCAGAAAGCTGAAACAGGCCAAACTCCCACAGAAGCTGTTGCTTAACTTCTACAGAAGCACAATTGCAACCATCCCAACCAACAGCACCACAGTGTGGTATGCTAGCTGCACAACCACTGAGTGACAAGATGTGAATCGCGTGGTGAAGGCGGCCCAGCGAATTGTCAGGAGCTCCCTGAACTGGACACCATCTATTCCAGCAGACTCAGGAGGAAAGCAATCAACATAACCAGAGACACCACACACCCCGGCCACTCCCTGCTTGACCCACTGCCATCCAGCAAAAGGTTCAGGACACTAAAAGCCAGAACAAATAGACTGAGGAACAGCTTCTACCCCAGAGCTGTGGCCTCCATCACACCACTCCCTCATAACGATGACTGAAACTGTGAGCACACACAACGACTCAAATACTTGAACTAATGGCACTTTGTGCATTCTGGTGCTGCTGCAACTTATTTTCTGCTACTTATCTATTTAATACCGTTTTTCTATTACCGTCTTGTTTTTATCTACCACTTTGTTTAATTGCCTGAGAGGAAGCCAAACAGAGTTTCATTGTACCTATGTATAATGACACTAAAGATCATTCAATTTAACTCAATTCACTTCAAAACTGTTGAAAATCCTCCAAGTGTGGCCTGACTAGTGTCATATAAAGGTGCAGAATTATCTGTTTGCTTTTACATACTGTTCCTATTGAAGCAAATGTCGACATTGCATTCACCTTCTTTACCACAGACTCAGCTTAAAGAAGATCTTCTGGATGTCTTGAATGAGGACTCCTATGTCCTTCTGTACCTCTAATGTTTGACCCTTGTTCCCATTTAGATAATAGTCGACACTAATGTTCCTTTTACCAAAATGCATTATCATACATTTCCCAACACTGTATTCCATCTGCCACATTTTTTGCCTATTCTTCCAATTTCTCTATGTTATGCTGCAAACACATGCTTTCCTCAGCACTACCTACCCCTTCATCTACCTTCACATCATCTGCAAACTTTGCCACAAACCTTTCAATTCAATTATCTAAATCATTGATAAACAATGAGAAAAGTAATGGTCCCAACACAAACCCAGAGGAATACCACTAGTCATTGGCAACCAATCAGAAAAGGCCCCTTTAATTTTCACTCACTGTCTCCTACCTGTCAGCCAATCTGCTATCCTTGCCAGTATCTTTCCTGTAACACTATTGGATTTAATGTGCTTAATGTGTGGTACCTTATCAAACGCCTTCTGAAAATCCAAGTAAATGACATCCACTGCCTCTCCTTTGTCCACACTGCTTGTTACTTCCTCAATGAATTCTAACATATTTGTCAAGGAAGATTTCCCTTCATAGAAATCATGCTGACTGTGACTTATTTTATCATTAGTCTCCAAGTACCTTGAAACGTCATCCTTAATAATACTTGAACACTTTCCCAACCATTGAGGTTAGGCAAGCTGGCCTCTCCTTTCCTTTCTTTTGACTTTATCCCTTCTTGAAGACTGGATTGACATTTGCAATCTTCCAGTCCTCTGGGACCATGCCAGATTCAAGAGATTCTTGAAATATCATGACCAATATATCAGGTATCTCTTCAGCAACCCGTCTCAGAAATCTGAGATGTAGTTCTGACTTATCCACCTCAAGATCTCTGAGTTTGCCGAGCACTTTTTCCTTTTTATTAGCAATGGTACTCTCTCCTGCTCCCTGACACTCACAGATCTCTGGAAAGTAAGCAGAATCTTCTACAGTGAAAGCAGATGCAAGTACCCAATGTGTTTATCTGCTACTTTTGTCCCCCTTTGCTACCCTACCTGCATCATTTGCCAGTTTTTCAATATCAACTCTCAACTCTCTTTTACTCTTTATAGAATCAAAAAGTAACTTTTGGTATCCTGCTTTATTGGTATGCCTGTAAACTTGAGAATTTTTTCCACTGTGCTATCTATATATCCAGCACCTTGTGAGCTATTCCCAGAAACTTTAGCCATCTCTGCTCTACTGTAATCCCTGCCAGTATCCCCCTCCAATCCACCTGGGCAAGGTCCTCATTCATACCATTTATTCCATTAGGATAAGGATATATCTGACTTAGGCTTCACTCTCTCAAATTGCAGTATGAATTCAATCATATTATGATCACAGCCTCTTAAGGGTTCCTTTACATGAAGCTCCCTTGTGAGATCAGGACTATTATATAACACCCAATCTAAAGATGGCCTTTTCCAGAGTAGGCTCAAGCACAAACTGTTCTAAAAAGTCATCTCATAGGCATCCAACAAATTCATTCTCTTGCGATTCAACATCAATCTGATTTTCCCAATCCCCTTGCATATTGAAGTTCCCCACTACAATTGTGTCATCATCCTTATTGTTAGAAACAGAATCAGGTTTATTATCACCGGCATGTGATGTGAAGTTTGTTAACTTAGCAGCAGCAGTTCAATACAATACATAATCTAGAAGAAGAAGAAGAAGAAGAAATAATAATAAATAAGTAGATCAATTACAGTGTAGATTAAAATAATGTAAAAAACAGAAAAGCTGTCTATTAAAAAAGTGAGGTAGTGTCCAAAGGTCCAATGTCCACTTAGAAGTCGGATGGCATTGGGGGTGAAGCTGTTCATGAATCACTGAGTGTGTGCCTTCAGGCTTCAGTACCTCCTACCTGATGGTAAAAATGAGAAACGGGCATGCCTTGGGCACTGATGGTCTTAAATAATGGACACTGCCTTTCTGAGGCAATGCTCCTTGAAATGTACTGGCTAGTACCCAAGATGGGGCTGAATAAATTTACAAACCTCTGCGATTACTATCAGTCCCGTGAAGTAGCACCCCCATTCCAGACAGTGATGTAGACTGTAGAAATGCTCTCCTTGGTACATCTATAAAAGTTTTCGAGTGTTTTTGTTGACATAACAAATTTCTTTGAACTCCTAATGAGGTATAGCTGTTGTCTTGCCTTCTACAAGCATAGGACGCCAGAGTTGAATGTCGCAGATCTAGCATTCAGTAGACAACATGCAGTCCTTCACTCCTGGCTTTTTAGCTGTTGCCTCCGTGGTACAATTTAACTCTTTGCTCTGTTTGCATTTGTACCCAATCATTGGCTTGTTCTTCCTTACATGTAAACCAGCTGGGTCATCCTCAGCTCTTTCATACTGGTTCCCAGTATATAGAACAATTTATTGAACTGTACAGCACAGCAACAAAACGTTTGGCCCATAATATCATGTCAATCTGAAAAGTAAATCAGTAAACCTCCAAATGCTCCTTCTCCAATGCCTCAAAATTCTTCCTATACTGGGTCAACCAGAACTGTATGCAGTATTTGAAATTAGATTCAACTTTATTGTAATTGTGCCGAGTACAGATACAACGCCAATGAAATGCAATTAACATCTAACCAGAAGTGCAAAAGAATAGTATTATTTACAAAATAACTGCAAATAAAAAGTAAGTGTTACAGCATACAGATAAAAAAGTACTGAGACAGTACAATATGGGTGCAATATTGCTTAACACTGTGATGTGAGGTTCAGCAGGGTCACAGCCTCAGGGAAGAAGCTTTTCCTGTGCCTGCTGGTGCGGGAGCGGAGGCTCCTGTAGCACCTACCGGATGGGAGGAGAGTAAAAGGTTCATGGTTAGGGTGAGATGCATCCTTGATAATGCTTTTCGCCCTGCCCAGGCGGCGTTTATGGTAGATGTTCTCAGTGGTGGGCAATTGGATGCCGATAATCCGCTGTGCAGTTTTCACCACCCGCTGGAGTGTTTTATGGTCTGATACGGACAACTACCATACCACACTGAGATGCAGTTGGTGAGTATGCTTTCAATGGTACTGTGGTAAAAGTCCGTAGGCATCCTGGGACAGAGCTGAGCTTTCTTGAAGCTCCGCAGGAAATAAAGGCACTGTTGTGCCTTCTTGATCAGAATGGAAGAATTCAGGGACCAGGTGAGATCATCGGAAATGTGGAAATCAAGGAATCTGAAGCTTGATACATGCTCCACTATAGCACTGTTGATGTAGATGGGGACATGAGTGTTGCTGCTAGCATGTCTGATGGCCACAACGACCTCCACAAGATGTGGCCTAACCGGAGTCTTTTAAAATCTGCAACATCACCTCTTGAACTTTGAGCTCAATAACTCAGCTAATAAGAGGAAGCATTTGATAAGCATCTTAAACGCAGATTGACCTACGTTGTCACGTTCAGGGAGCTGTAAACTTGGACCTCAAACCTCTCTGCTCAGCAACACCATTAATGATATTCCCCTTAACCCTTTACTACCAAGGTGCAACACTTCACATTTATCTGTGTTCAGCTCCATCTGCCATTTCACTGTCCTTATCTGCGAATGATCTACATTGTGCTGTATTCTTTGCCAGTCTTCTTCTCTATCAACAACTGGACCACTCTTGGTATCATTGAAAAACTTAATAAACCACTGATCTACATTTTCATCCTGGTTATTTTAATAATCCATAAATAGCAGAGGTCCCAGCACAGATCCCTGCAGAACACCACAAATTACAGACCTCCAGCTCAAATAAGTCTCTTCAAACACTCTCTGTAATCAAGAGGAACTTTGTTAAATGCTTTAGTAAAATCCATGCAGACGACATCATCAGCTCTTCCTTCATCTATGTCTTTCGTCATTTTGTCAGAAAACTCAATCAAATTGTGAAGGTGGGACCTGCCCAACACAAAGACATGATGGCTCTCCCTAATTAAGCCCTGGCTTCCAAAAGCTCATATATCCAATCTTGAAGAAGTTTCCCCGGAATTTTTTGTACAGCTGACGTGAGACCTACCGGTCTACAGTTCTCTAGATTTTCCCTTGTTCCCTTCTTACATACAGGTTTAACATTTGCCACTCACCCATCCTCTGGGTACTCAAATGTGCCTGGGAAAGATATGAAGCTGATGGTCAAGGCTAAAGCAATCTCATCTCTTGCTTCACTCAAAAACCTGGCATAGACCCCATCAGGCCCCAGAATGTTATTAACTTTAATACTCATTAGGAGACCCAGTCCTTCCTCCTCCTTGACCTCCAAACTCCCAAACGTATTTACATATGCAGCACTGTCTACGAGTCCACATCTTTTCCTTTTGGTAAATACTGAAGCAAAGGACTTATTGTGTATTTCACTCATATTCTGCGGATCCAAGCAAATGTTCCCTTCTTTATCCTTGAGGGGTCCTACCCTCTCCCCAGCTATCCTCTTGTTTTCATACATGTATAGAGTGCCTTGGGATTCACCTTAATTCTACTTGCCCAGGACTTTTCATGGCCTCTCTTGGCTTTTGTAAGTTCCTTTTTAGATATTTTCTTGATTCTGTTGAACCTTCAACTACTCCATTTGATCTTAACTTCCAAAACTTGACTAAGTTTTCCATTTTATTCATGAATTAATTCTTCGGGCATCCAAGGTTCTCTTCTATTTCCATCCCTGTCCTTTGTTCTAACAGGAAGATACATTTCCTGAACTCTGTACAATTAATCTTTAAACACTTCCCCATGTCTGATGTGGATTTACCAGAATAAAAGTTATTTCCAATTAACACTTCTTAGTTCCTGCCTAATGCCTTCCTAATTTGCCCTTCTCCTTTTGAAAGATGTCCCATCCTTATCTATGGCTCTCTTGAAAGTGAGGGAGTTGTGGTCTCTGTAACTTAACTGCTCACCCACTGAGTGGGCAATTACCTGAATAGACTCATTCCCAACACAGGTAGTAGCACAATCCCATTCCTTTGAGAGCACACTTCCTGTTCTTCAATTCTCTTCAAATGGATTCAGTGTCTGAACTCTCCACTGTGTCTCCCCTGTGTGTAGCTGTGAAATTGTCCATGATTAGTCCTCCAACTCACACTTCTTTTACTCCTTCTCTAGCTTTTCAAAAACTTCAAAAACTTGGTAGATTAATCACACGTCCCTGCCCATTTCTCAACCAAGTGACTGTAATGGACACAACATTGTAATTCCATGTTCTGTGTTCATCACCTTTACATGTAATATTCCTGATTTTCAAAAACACACCATTCAAACTATATGTCTCATCATATGTGTTAATTTGATTTTGCCTGTCCATACTTCCACTGACATCTACCTTCATGTCTAATCCTTCACTGACTGATCTGGTGTTCTGATTCCCCGCCCCCTGCAAAATGAGTTTAAACCCTCCTGAGTAGCGTTAGCAAACCTCCCAGCCACCATATTACTTCCCCTCCAGTTCAGGTACAACGGGTCCCTTTTTGAAAGGTCACCCCTTGCCCAGAGAATGGTTCCAATGATCCAAGCTTGAAACCCTGCCTCCTGAACCATCGCCTTTGTCATTCATTCATTTGTGCCATGATCCTATTCCTACATTCACAAGCCTTGGACACTGGGAGTAATCCAGAAATTACTACCTTGGAGGTCCTTCTCTTCATCCTATATCCTAACTCTATATACACAGTCTATAGAACCTCATCTGCCTTTTTGACTAACATTGGTGCTAATATGCACCACAACCTCTAGCTGTTCACTCTTTCTTGAGAGTATCCTGCAGCCGCTCTGAAACATCTGGACCCTAGAACCAGGAGGTAACTCAGCATCCAGTAGTCTCTTTTGCGGCCACAGCATCCCCTGTTTGTACCCTAACTATCAAGTCCCTGTCACTCATGTACTGCCTAACTTTACCCTTCCCTGCCACAGGGGAACCACCGGGGTTTATTCATCTCATTTTGAACTTAAAAAAAGAAATTATAGAATCAACAGCAGGCAGAAGTTACCAGAAGTGCTTGTGGACTCGGTCTGACTGTCAAATAAAAAGTGACCACCTTATTGTCTCCCAGAGACCAAAGGCGAGCTGCATGGTGCATTCACTGGCCGTGAGATAGTCCTTTGTGTAGATGGGAGACAGGAGGAAAGAGGCGATATGAGACAGGGGAGTTACTGTGGATAGGGTCAGGGCCATGTCCATGACAGATATTTCCTGCACAGATAGAGTTCAGGTTTGGTCTGGGATGAGGAGCAGCTAGAGCCTGTGCCTGATTCCAGGAGCAACTCTCAGCGATCCCAGGACCAGTTGAGTTGTCAAACTGCAGCTGGGCGGGAATATTTTACTGGAAACATGATTATACTCACAAATTGCGGTACTGCCATTGTGTCCTATCCCGGGTCTGGGGAGGAGCTCTGAGTGGAACTGGAATTATACCTCATTTCTGACTGCACCGGTTTCATTTCAGTGACTAAAGACGGGATAAATGGTGTGCTCATTGGCCACAAAATACAGTCTGATGTGTACATGGGAGGCCTCTTTCCTAACTCTATACACTCAATATGTAGGATCTCATCTCATTTTGTGACAATGACATTGGTGCCAATTTGCACAAGGACCTCTGGAATTTCATTCTTACCCTTGACAATACCCTGCAGCTGCACCAATACACCCTGGACGCTGGCACCTGTGAGGCAACACACCATCCTTGTGTCTCCTATTTTGTGGCCACAGTATCTCCTGCCTGTCTCCACTAACTAGTGAGTAAACTGTCACTATCACATGGCCTGACTTTACTCTTCCCTGCCACAGGGCAACCACCAGGGCTTCCTCATCTCATTTTGAAATTTGGAGAATCAGGTACATAGAACATACAACATCGAATAGGACAGCTCAGTACAGGCCCTTCGGCCCACAATGTTGTGAGGACCCTTAAACCCTGCCTCCCATATAAACCCCCACCTTAAATTCCTCCATATACCTGTCTAGAACTCTCCTAAACTTCACTAGTGTATCTGCCTCCACCACTGACTCAAGCAGAGCATTCCACGCACCAACCACTCCCTGAGTA
Organism: Hypanus sabinus; assembly: GCF_030144855.1. Classification (NCBI taxonomy): domain Eukaryota; kingdom Metazoa; phylum Chordata; class Chondrichthyes; order Myliobatiformes; family Dasyatidae; genus Hypanus; species Hypanus sabinus. The sequence continues at coordinate 61,911,648 of NC_082706.1, read as the reverse complement.
AAAAGCCTTCCTCTAATATCCCTCTTGAATTTCCCTTGTCCTCTTGTATTGAGCAGTGGTGCCCTGGGGAAGAGGCACTGGCTGTCCACTCTGTCTAGTCCTCTTAATATCTTGTACACCCTCTATCATGTCTCCTTTCATCCTCCTTCTCTCCAAAGAGTAAAGCCCTAGCTCCCTTAATCTCTGATCATAATCCATACTCTCTAAACCAGGCAGCATCCTGGTAAATCTCCTCTGTACCTTTTCCAGTGCTTCCACATCCTTCCTACAGTGAGGTGACCAGAACTGGACTCAAGAACTCCAAGTGTGGCCTAACCAGAGTTTTATAGAGCTGCATCATTACCTCGTGACTCTTAAACTCTATCCCTCGACTTATGAAAGCTAACACCCCATAAGCTTTCTTAACTTTCCTATCTATCTTGTGAGACAAATTTCAGGGATCTGTGGACATGTACCTCCAGATCCCTCTGCTCCTCCACAGTACCAAGTATCCTGCCATTTACTTTGTACTCTGCCTTGGAGTTTGTCCTTTCAAAGTGTACCACCTCACACTTCTCCATGTTGAATACCATCTGCCACTTCTTAGCTCACTTCTGCATCCTATCAATGTCTCTCTGCAATCTTTGACAATCTCTATCCATAACACCACCAACAGTTGTGTCATTTGTAAATTTGCAAACCTGCACTTCTACTCCCACATCCAGGTCTGTAATAAAAATCACGAAAAGTAGGGGTCCCAGAACCGATACTTGTAGGACACCAATAGTCACAACCCTCCAATCCAAATGTACTCCCTCCACCACGACCCTCTGCTTTCTGCAGGAAAGCCAATTCTGAATCCACCTGGTAAAATTTCCCTGGATCTCATGCCTTCTGACTTTCTGAATAAGCCTACCATTTGGTACCTCATCAAATGACATTGACTACACTAACCTCATCTATATGCCTGGTCACCTCCTCAAAGAACTCTATCAGGCTTATTAGACATGATCTGCCCTTTACAAAGCCATGCTGACAGTCCCTGATAAGACCATGATTCCTTAAATGCTAATAGATCCAATCTCTAAGAATCTTTTTCAACACCTTTCCCACAACGGACATAAGTCTCACTGGTCTATAATTACCCGGACTATCCCTACTACCTTTTTGGAACAAGGGGACAACATTCACCTCCCTCCAATCCTCAGGCACCATTCTCGTGGACAACAAGGACATAAAGATCCTAGCCACAGGTTCAGCATCCTGTTCCCTCGCCTCGTGAAGCAGCCTGGGGAATATTCCATCAGGACCTGGGGACTTAACCGTTCTAATGTATTTTAACAACTCCAACACCTCCTCTCCCTTAATATCAACATGCTTCTGTACTTCAACCTCATTGTCCTCACTGTAGTCAAGTTCCCTCTCATTAGTGAACACCGAAGAGAAGTATTAACTGAAGAACTCGCTCACTTCCACAGTCTCCAGGCACATCCTCCCACCTTTATCTCTAATCAGTCCTACCTTCTGACTGTGTACAGAAGTCATCCTTTTGTTCTTCACATAAATGAAGAATGCCTTGGGGTTTTCCATTACCCTACTCACCATGGCATTCTCATGCCCCCTTCTTGCTCTCCTCAGCCCCTTCCTAAGCTCCTTTCTGGCTACCCTATATTCCTCAATAGACCCATCTGATCCTTGCTTCCTAAACCTCATGTATGCTGCCTTCTTCCACCCGACTAGATTTTTCACCTCACTTGTCACCCATGGTTCTTTCACCCTATCACTCTTTATCTTCCTCAGCGGGACAAATTTATCCTGAACGTCCTTCAAGAGATCCCTAAACATTGACCCCATGTCCATAGTACATTTCCCTGCAAAAACATCATCCCAATTCACACTCGCAAGTTCTAGCCTTACAGCCTCATAATTTTCCCTTCCAGAATTAAAAATTTTCCTGTCCTCTCTGATTCTATCCTTTTCCACGATAATGCTAAAGGCCAGGGATCTGTGGTCACTGTCCCCCAGATGCTCACCCACTGACAGATCTGTGACCTGACCCAGTTCGTTACCTAATACTAGAACTAGTATGACATTCCCCTTAGTGGGCCTGTCAACATACTGTGACAGGAATCCATCTTGGACACACTTAACAAACTCTGTCCCATCTAAACCATTGGAACTGATCAGGTCCCAATTAGTATTAGGGAAGTTAAAGTCACCCATGATAACAACCCTGTTATTTTTGCACCTTTCCAAAATCTGCCTTCCATTCTGCCCCCCGGCATCTCTATTGCTACCGGGGCTCCAGAGAATACTCACAATAGAGTAACTGTTCCCTTCCTGTTCCTGACTTTTACCCATACTGACTCAAAAGAGGATCCTGCTACATTATCCACCCTTTCTCTAGCTGTGATAGTATCCCTAACCAGTAATTCCACCCCTCCTCCCCTCCCCCCCCCCATCCCTTTTAAAACACTGAAATCCAGGTTTCCAAAATATGACCGTGGTCTCAGGCTGACTGTCTGAGAACCTTGCTTAAAAACTGCTACGCTCTAGACATTGAAGAGCACGGAGATGAGGCCCAGAGGCCATGTCTTAGCTGGTGTCAATAGACGGTGACCACACCAGTCTCCTTCCAGAGACCAAAGGGGAGCTGAATGATGTGCGCTCACTGGCTGTAAGAGACTGTCATTTGTGTACATGAGTAACTGAAGAAAAGAGGCGATGTGAGACAGGGATGTTACCATGTTCACAGTCAGGGCCATATCCATGACAGTTATGCCCTTCCCAGAGAGAGACCAAGTTCATGATCATGGTCTCAATTACATTGCAAAGACACAGGAATCATCAAAAATCACCATGTAAGCACGTACCACGGGGCTTAATGACAACATTTATCACATTGCTATTAGACTAGCACTATATGATAAATTATTGGACGCACAATCTGCCACATAATGATCTTGCACCTAATGATTTGCATTTCTCTGCGGCTGTTATATTTTGTTAGTGTTTCAACTTGTACTAGCACAAATACACTGAACTATTTTTTTGACCCAGTATGCTGATACACCAACAAGAGGGGAGGCCTGTCTAGATCTGATATTCTGTAACATTCAAGGGACAATTTTGAGTACGGAAGTTGTTGAGCCTTCAGGAACAAGTGATCTTAACATTGTTAGTCTCAAGTTACTTTGGGGGAGTATATCAGTAAAAATGAAAACCCAGAGATTGACTTTCACAAAGACAAAGTTTGTGCAGATGTGGCAAAGACCTCAGAAGGCAAACTGGAAGAAATTACTTGCCATTGTGTCAGTTGAGGGATAATGGCATTGATTTAAATAGGTAATACATGGAGTGCAGCAAGTGTTCATACCAAAGATCAGGAGATACAAAAAGAAACTATAGATCAACTACTTGGATGAGCACAGATGAGAACTAGACAACAGGGTGACCCACTGGGGCACCCTTCGAGAGAAAGGTAGTGCAGTCTGATGTGACCAGAATGAACATTCAATATTTCCTGAATGCTATTGGTATTGCTTTGCTTTGGAAATTGAAGAAGAAAAACTCAGTTTATTAAAGAAGAAAAATGCATAGCAAGGGAAATATAGCTCCTCCTTGTTTAACAAAGGACACGTTTGATGGCAACATTTCTGGTTGATTTGCCACCCTTGTTCCTCTCGTCGTCATTCTGGAGACATGCAGTCCTTTCATCCTCCGTCTCTTCATCTCTTCTGCCATTTGTTCTGTCTCTCTGATCCTGGAGTCGTGCAGCCCTCGTCACACACGATTCTTGTTCTCCTCTCCTTCTGTGCCTATTGTTGTCAGTTTGGAGGCGTGGATGCCTCTCTTCCTCTGTCTCTTCTTCTCTCATCTTTTCTGTCCTGACTCTTTGATCCTGGAGTCGTGCAGCCCTGGCTTCATCTGATTTTTGTTCTCTCCCTCTCCCTTCCGCTTCCTGACAACGTTTGGCATCATCTCTTGACCATAATGTCCCCCCTTCTCTTTCCACATGGCATAATTAGGCTGACCATCTTTTTTTTACCCTAATGCTGGATAGGATATACGAACCAGTAACACCAAAGCCTCCAGGATGCTGATTATTCTTGATGATGTGGTTGGTGCTCTCCTAAATGTGAGTGATACAGTCACCACTGTCCTTTGATTGCAGCAAAGGGTTTGATGGGTGTCTAGAAGTACGTCATTCCAATAAGATTTAATTATCTCTTATTGATGGGTAACAGTTAGATCTGTCCCAACCCTACACATGCTGATGGTGATTAGCAGAATGTGACCACTCGAAATAGAGTTGTCCTGCCCTTCTGCTCCAGTTGGTGTCGCTGCAGTGAGCCTCATGAGGTGCTGCTGAGGCTGGCCGTGCACATGTGTTGTGGTTTCCATGTAAGGTGGAATCAGGTCGGTGTGGAAAACAGGGCCCGTTGATGAATGAGTGAGCAATTTTATAGGACTATATAATTCTGAACATTGCATGCATTCTGTAAGTTAGCACACTTTAAATCGATTTAGTCAAAAAGGTAATGCTGTAATGCACTGATTGGGCTAATTGGAGGTCACAAACAGACAAACAGAGATTCAAAGTTTTCGTAGTATATTGATATTGAAGAAAAGACAGCTAAGTAAGGAACAGAGAAAGAAATAGTAACACATGTACATTTTAACCACAGGACATATGAAAATATGAGAGCTAAAATCAAGTGGGGAAACTCAGATTGGCAAAGACAGCTTGAGAAGGATATTTATGATAATATTAAGATTGACCAAGAGATTTTGTCAATACTTCAGTCATAAAAGAAATATTAAGTGGAAAGTTATTAGGAATAACAGTAGGGTGTTCAAATATGCAGCGGACGATATAGTGGATGCTCTTAACTATTGCTTTGTTAAAGTGTTCAACTGCGAAGATGTTAAAAATAAAGTTGCTTAGGCTGATTCAGAGATCTTAGTAAGTAAGGTCCTGCTTCAGCTGGAAAGGTTGAAAGTTAATAAATCTCAGTGTCGGACAGCATGTATCCAAGGGTATTTAAGGAAGTCTATGTTTAAAAATACAAACATGTAATAAGATTCTTTTCAAAACTCTGTGAAGATTGATGGTCTTTAAGGACTTGAAATGGGCTAAAATTTTCCTGGTATATAAGAGGGGTGACAGCACTAACCCTTTTAACTACTTATCAGTAAGCTCAACGTGTATCATGGGTAAGATAAGAGAAACATTAATAAACATTGAGCTGGAAAAGCATCTAATAAGAACTGGGATGCAGCAGGTGGGAATAAAAGGATCCTTGTCTGGATGAGTGCCAGTGACTAGAGGTGTTACGCAGGGATTGGTGTTGGGACCACTGCTTCTTAGATTAGATTAGATTCAACTTTATTGTCACTGTGCCGAGTACAGATACAAAGCCAATGAAATGCAATTAGCATCGAACCAGAAGTGCAAAAGAATAATATTTACAAAATAACTGTGAATAAACAGTAAGTGCTGCAGCATACAAATATATAAGTACTGAGACAGTCCAATATGATGCAATACTGCTCAGCACTGTGATGTGAGGATTAGCAGGGTCACAGCCTCAGGGAAGAAGCTCTTCCTGTGCCTGCTGGTGTGGAAGCAGAAGCTCCTGTAGCACCTATCAGTTGGGAGGAGAGTAAAAAGTCCATGGTTAGGGTGAGATGCATCCTTGATAATGCTTTTCACTCTGCCCAGGCAGCGTTTATGGTAGATGTTCTCAATGGTGGACAATTGGACGCCAGTAATCTGCTGTGCAGTTTTCACCACCCGCTGGAGTGTTTTATGGTCCAATACGGGACAATTGCCATACCACACAGAGATGCAGAGGGTGAGTATGCTTTCAACGGTACTGCAGTAAAAGTCCGACAGTATCCTGGGACAGGCCTGAGCTTTCTTGAAGATCCACAGGAAATAAAGGCGCTGTTGCACCTCTCTAATCAGGATGGAGGAGTTCAGGGACCAGGTGAGATCATCGGAAATGTTGACACCAAGGAACTTGAAGCTTGATACACATTCCACGGCAGCTCCATTGATGTAGATGGGGACGTGAGTGTGGCTCCTAGCATGCTTGAAGTCCACAATGATCTCCTTTGTCTTCTAGGTGTTAAGGGCCAGTTTTTTATCAGCACACCATGTGGCCAGGTGCTGGACATCATCCCTATAGGCCATCTCCTCATCTCCTCCGATCAGGCCAACAAATCGTGGTGTCACTTCAAAATAGATCCATCAGAAAGGATACGTGGAGACTGGTTAAAGGGAGATTTCAGACTAACATCAAAAAGCAATTCTTTACAGAGTGAATTGACAGATACACAATGAACTGAACACTCAGACAGAAGCATAGACCGACAGGTACAGAATGAACACCACTCAGAATTAGAATTGGAATCAGGGTTATTTTTACCGGCATATGATGTGAAATTTGTTAACTTAGTAGCAGCAGTTCAATGCAATACATAATGGAGAAGAGAAAAAAAAGAAGAAAATAATAAAGAATATAAGAATAATAATGATACTAAATAAAAACGTAAATCAATTACAGTATAAATATATTGAATGATTTAAAAAATGTGCAAATCAGAAATACTATATATTAAAAAAATGAGGTATTGTCCAAAAATTCAATGTCCGTTTAGGTATCGAATGGCAGAGGGGAAGAAGCTGTCCCTCAATCACTGAATGTGTGACTTCAGGTTTCTGTACCTCCTACCCAATGGTAACAGTGAGAAAGGGGCATGCCCTGGGTGCTGGGAGTCCTTAGTAATGGATGCTGCCTTTCTGAAAAACACTCCCTAAAAATGTCCTGGGTACTTAATAGGCCAGTACCCAATATAGAGCTGACATGATTGACAACCTTCTGCATTTCTTTAGGTCCTGTGCAGTATCACACTACATTATAGGCTGTGAGGTACAGAAAGAACCCCATCTCTCACACTGTAACAGAGACTAGGAGATCCAGGAGGAAGACTACAATCTATGCATCTGTTTCTGGCTGTCATTCTGCCTGCTTGGCCTATCTAATTGTCAGTTTGCCGATTGGCACCCATCTCTCTCTCCCCCCCCCCACCCCCCCCCCCCCCCCCGGTCTCTCTGTCTCTCCTTATCTCTTTCTCTCTCTCGGTATTACTTCTCATTTCATTTTCAATCCTTTTTTATTGATTTAAAAAAATTATATGAATAGATACAAATCAGAGCAGAAGTTATATCAAATACATAATACAATAAATGAACAAAGAAAAGGATATACACTGTCAAAATCATGTATCATATGATATTAGGCTAGTATATATAAACAGAGAACCACAACTCCTCTTGACAATTCAGACAAGTAAAAAAGACAGGAAATTTTCTATTATTAAGAAGAAAAAGACCCACTAAGCTAACCTAAAACAAAAAAAGGGACTGAGCAGTCCATTTGAGGATAAAATTACAAAAAAAAGAAAACATCCTTCTGGTCAAATCTGAAACTTTGCAGAGGGAGAAGAAAAAAAAGCAAAAAAATTACCTGAAAAGGAAAGAAAAGGAAAAAAAATAGATCATATGAAAATATTGAATAAAATGTCACCAGGTTTGCTCAAATTTGAAAGATGTATCAAATGTCTGACTTCTAATTTTCTCCAAACTTAAACAAGACATAATGGAGGAGAACCAGAAAAAACAGTAGGTGGATTAGGATCCTTCCAATGCAACAAAACGCTCCCATTACCACAAATGGATAATTCGGTAAGAAATCACGTTGACATCTGACGGATTTGAGATGCTCATTAAAGACTACTAGATCAGCACCACCACACATAAAATGCTAGAGAAACTCAGAAGAGTTCCCTGTGTTGCCTAGGATTTCCAGCATCAGCAGATTCTCTCATATTCATGCAATATACACAGTTTTATCTCCTGCCTATTTTATCATCTGCCTATTTCCAGTACTGTTTCTATACCTGTAACTGGTTTGCCTCTTCCTTTCCAGATTGAAATGCTCCTTCTCAATTTTTTCTGACCTTTGGTGAGATTTGAGATGCCCATTAAAGACATCACACAAAATGCTGGAGGAATCAGTAGATTTCATTGTGTTGCCTTGGATTTCCAGCATCTGCAGTATTTGTCGTGTTTGTACATCAGCAATGTGCTCATTTGACCGTCTCCATCCTGAACTCGGTCTCTCTAGTGCATCTTTGTTCGAATCTGTGTTTGTGTATTTCCAATTGTTACGACTTCATTACTTACATCCTTCATATACATGAGGAGTAACAATATGTCTCTGTCTAGATGTGTAACGTGCAATTTATTGTAATTTATAACAAATAGTATGTACAATAGGACAGTCACTATCACATCGAAATACAATTGTGCAATTATTTTGTGTGTGTGTGTGTGAGAGAGAGAGAGAGAGAGAGAGAGAGATAGAGAAAGAGAGTCTGTGTGTAAGTGTGAGTGTCACCAGGAAGAAGCTGAAGGACTGAAGGACAGTTCAAAATGGGAAACTGCAGGGACAGAGGTAGAGATCGCTCAGTGTTGTTGGTGTCCGTTCAGATATAAATAATTAGCCAATAAGAAGATGAAATGTGTATGTAAGTGTAGCTGCTCCGTGACAAAGCTCAGATTTCGAAATTATATCTACCGGTTTATTTCCACCAGAGACACTGCTGAGGTAATGCCAAAGAGCTTTGATGTATTTGCCTCCAATCGCTCCAATATTCACAATAGAGACAATGGTATTGAATGGAAGTGTTTGTTCAAGCAACTGTAACTAAACAAGTTAGTGGGGTGTATAACGGTATCTCTGGAGACAGACCCTCTGTATAAATCATGGCTGCTTTGAATGCATCAGCTGTCTGCCGGAGCTGTGAATACAGGAGCAACAGAAATCACAGATTCGCACTGAAATGGTGTCTCCAGTCATGTGGCGGATAGAACCGTTTACTATCCTTTTATGTCAGCCTTTGGAGTTCCCGGTAAGCCGCAGTGTCAGCTGCCGCGGGCGGATGTTGAAGCTTAATTCCAATGTTGTGATTGATTCTGCCGCTGGATTAACCTGTCACATTCCAGTGACACCCGGCATTTCAAGAATGGGGTGGCAACACCGGGACAATAGATGCAGGGATTTAGATCTAAAAACAAACTGCTGCAGTAATTCAGCGAACGGGACTGTCTCCGTGGGACTGTGCGGATCGGCAGCGCTTTGTGATCAAGGAGGGGATGTTCGGGTCTCTGTGCTTCTGGTCCTGCAGGAGCTGCATTTGCAAATATTTTGTTCGTAAGTGTGATGACATCAATGGATTGAATGCATTTTTATGTGAGCGGTGTTCAGAGTTAGGTGAAATAGTAAAGCATTGGCTGGTAAGAACACTTCAGCAAGTGTGAGGAGTTCCATGTTGTAAAACAAAACGGATGTGGCTGTTTAATAGACGTCTACGATATGACTGTATACAAAGCAGAACGAAGTCGTTGCTCAGCCAATTAATAACATGTGGTGCTTCATAGTTATCAATACTGTGAAATGTACTCTATCTATATCTGGCGCCGTTGCAGTCATCTGACTACGGCACCGAGTTTGAATTCCTCTCCCCTGCTTCCCTGTGATGGAATCAGTGTCTGTCTGTGAGGTTGTATCAGACTGCGCTGTATCTGTTGGAATCAGTCAATGTTCTGTTGTAAAGTCAGTGAGGCGGCAAATGCTGGAATAGAATCAGAATCAGACTTTAATCGCCAAGTACCTGTGCACATACAAGGAATTTACTTCCGGCAGATGTTGTCTCTCTGCTCTTAACAATAATAATGATAAATATAAATGAAAATATAGATTATACATACAAGTAGTGCAATCCAAGTAATAGTTATCCGACAGTTAACCGGCAGTTAACTGTTCAGCAAAGTGACCGCTGTAGGGAAAAAACTTCTCCAGTGCCTATTAGTCTTAGTCTGGAGGGATCTGAAGCGCCTATCAGACGGAAGCAGTTCAAACAGTCCGTGCGCAGGATGGGAGGAGTCCTTTATGATGTTCCCCGCCCTCTTCTTCAACCTGGAAGAGTCACACTAGAGGGCAGGGAGGCTCCAATGATGCGCTCGGCAGTCCTCACTGTGCGCTGTAGGAAACAAACTCGGGGAATGCTGGAAACACTAAGCCCCAAGCAGCTTGTATGGAAAGAGAAACGAGTTAACTCTCGTGTCAGGGGTCTCTCTGGGAACAGTTCAGAGCAGAGATACTTCAACTGTATTTCGACATTGTGGTGAACTACATATACCTGTCTGGACACGCCCCCCCCCCCCACCGCTGACTGCTCCTGTGGCTCCTCCCACAGACCCCAGTATAAAGGCGATTGAGGCCTGAGCCCGGCCTCAGTCTCCAGGATGTAGTGTGGTGGTCACTTGCTGCTTGTTCTTTCTTCCAGCCAATTAAAGCCTATATCTCCCAGAGTTATTGATGGTGCTTCAGACATATTCTGATTTGCCTGGATGAGCGCATCCACTATTTTCTGCTTTTGTTCCGTCCACTGTTCTGTGGCTGACAGGGATCTCTATGGAATTTGATGATTGTCTAATGGAAAATGGGCGTCATCAGCGTCCGGATAGATTGATTTCATCCAGACGAGACGCGGACGACGCCGGTTAGAAACATTCCAGCCAGTATTGATTCTGAGGAGGTACAGTTGTCGCCCAGTTTTAGCTTTCCGCTGTCTCTTCACATTTCAGTCTTCAGTAAGGAATCTGTTTTCTAATCATATTGATTTTATTTTACTGTGTAAACTCCTTCTCTGTCTCTGCCAGCTCTGTGCCCTCTCTCTTGACTCTCCCAGCCATAAGTGCAACAATAAAGTGAAATATCACAGGATTCCCTCAAACTGCTGCTTTGGCTTCTGCTCAGTATTTTCTCAACTTGCTGTTCCCTGTCTCTCTTCCAGCGAACTTGGTGGCGATTGTGATCCTGTCCCGGGGAAAGTGCGGTCTCTCCAAATGTGTCACTCGCTACCTGGTGGGAATGGCAGCGGCCGATCTCCTGGTCGTTATCTCCGATCCGCTGCTAAGGTTGACTGCTCTGATTTATTTTCCCCGATCATTTCTGCAAATCACTCCTGTGTGCAGTGTCGTCAGGTGGTTTCTTTCTGCGAGCACTGCGGCCTCAGTCTGGCTGACCGTCGCTTTCACCGTCGATCGATTTGTGGCTATTTGTTGTGAGAAGCTGAAAATAAAATATTATCGGGACAATGAGTGTGCTGGCCTGTTTGGAGTCTGTCCCCTGGGGCTTTGTATATGGGCCGAGAGAATTCACTGAAGGTGTTCCCTGGGATTGTGTTGATACACCGAGCTAAAAAACTCACCTGCATGGTTGATATTTCCGATATTTCATCGCATTTTAGTCCCTTGTCTCCCATTCATTCTGATTTTGCTGTTCAAGATTCTGATGGTCAGGCGGATTCTGGCAGCCAGTAGAGCCTGTCAGGGGCTCCAGGGACAAAAGAGTGGAGAGAATGACAAGGACCAGGAGATGGAGAACCGATGCAAATCCATTGTTTTGCTTTTCAGCATAACCGGTAGTTTCGTATTGTTGTGGGGATCATAACACGTAGCATGTTTTATCTACAGATGGATTTCAATGAGTTTTGTTGGTTCTGTCACAGATCCCCTTTACATCACAGGACACACAGCGAAAATGCTGCAGATTCTCAGTTCCTGCACCAACACATGTATTTATACCTTGACTCAGAACAAATTCCGAGACGAACTAATGAATATGGTGAAATACCCAGTGAGTCAGATTTTTACACTTCTGAAACGTTGGAAATAAATGCTGTGAAGTCAATTCAGCTGCCTTCATGCTTCCTGTTCAATACCCCTAAAGGTTATCAAGATGGGGCCACATTAACGAGCACAGTGGCACTGAATGGCAGAAGTGTGTTTATATCAGCGCAGGATGCTGAACAATTAATACAGATATATTTACAGCCTGGATTAGTGCATGTCACTGTGGTTCATGATTACAGAGATCTGGCTGAGAGAAGGACCGAACTGGGATCTAAACATACCAGGATTCATACAATTCATACAGTACCGAGGGAGCTCATATGGCTGTGGAACTATACTGCTGATCAGGCAGAATGCCCCTTGGTTGAGGTCATCCTGGAGGCGTAATCAGTAAGTCACTGTGTGTATTAAATTGAATTGAATTTCAGTTATTGTCATTTAGAAACCACAAATGCAATGCAGTTAAAAAACTGAGACAATGTTCCTCCAGAATGATATCACAAAAGCACATGACAAAACAGACTACACCAGAGAATCCACATAATGTTTGGTAATCCCCAATCCAGAGTCCGGAGAGACTGCTGCATATTAATATGGTGCTACCATCTTAGCGCGTTCCCCAGAAAGGAGCTCCAAATCCATCAGACAAAACAAGACTACCCAGACACACCAAGTCAAGAGACCAACTCTACCACCCAACCAACCAAAAACTAAAGCTACACCTACTCAAAACCACATAGTTACATATAGTTATAGTTAACATATAGTTACAACAGTGCAGAAAATACCATAACTGATAAAAAAACAGACCATGGATACTGTAAAAAATAGTCCACTGATGTTAAAAGACTGTAAGTTTGAAAGAAACCATCACACACTTTCCACAAGTTCTCAGGGACCCGATAGACTCATCATCCTACGCCAGCAGCAGAAGGGAATACCCCGCTATGGACTTCCATGGCACCTCTGGACCCAGCCTCTCAGACGCAGCACACAGTGAAAGCTCCGTCGGACCCAGCCTCTCAGACGCAGCACACAGTGAAAGCTCCGTCCGACCCAGCCTCTCAGACGCAGCACACAGTGAAAGCTCCGTCCGACCCAGCCTCTCAGACGCAGCACACAGTGAAAGCTCCGTCGGACCCAGCCTCGCAGACGCAGCACACAGTGAAAGCTCCGTCAGACCCAGCCTCGCAGACGCAGCACACAGTGAAAGCTCCGTCAGACCCAGCCTCGCAGACGCAGCACACAGTGAAAGCTCCGTCCGACCCAGCCTCGCAGACGCAGCACACAGTGAAAGCTCCGTCCGACCCAGCCTCTCAGACGCAGCACACAGTGAAAGCTCCGTCAGACTCAGCCTCTGAGACGCAGAACACAGTGAAAGCTCCGTCAGACCCAGCCTCGCAGACGCAGCACACAGTGAGAGCTCCGTCAGACCCAGCCTCGCAGACGCAGCACACAGTGAAAGCTCCGTCAGACCCAGCCTCGCAGACGCAGCACACAGTGAAAGCTCCGTCAGACCCAGCCACGCAGACCCAGCACACAGTGAAAGCTCCGTCAGACCCAGCCTCTCAGACGCAGCACACAGTGAAAGCTCCGTCAGACCCAGCCTCTCAGACGCAGCACACAGTGAAAGCTCCGTCAGACCCAGCCTCGCAGACGCAGAACACAGTGAAAGCTCCGTCCGACCCAGCCTCTCAGACGCAGCACACAGTGAAAGCTCCGTCGGACCCAGCCTCTCAGACGCAGAACACAGTGAAAGCTCCGTCAGACCCAGCCTCTCAGACGCAGCACACAGTGAAAGCTCCGTCCGACCCAGCCTCTCAGACGCAGCACACAGTGAAAGCTCCGTCCGACCCAGCCTCTCAGACGCAGCACACAGTGAAAGCTCCGTCAGACCCAGCCTCTCAGACGCAGCACACAGTGAAAGCTCCGTCGGACCCAGCCTCTCAGACGCAGCACACAGTGAAAGCTCCGTCGGACCCAGCCTCTCAGACGCAGCACACAGTGAAAGCTCCGTCAGACCCAGCCTCTCAGACGCAGCACACAGTGAAAGCTCCGTCCGACCCAGCCTCTCAGACGCAGCACACAGTGAAAGCTCCGTCGGACCCAGCCTCGCAGACGCAGCACACAGTGAAAGCTCCGTCAGACCCAGCCTCGCAGACGCAGCACACAGTGAAAGCTCCGTCAGACCCAGCCTCGCAGACGCAGCACACAGTGAAAGCTCCGTCCGACCCAGCCTCGCAGACGCAGCACACAGTGAAAGCTCCGTCCGACCCAGCCTCTCAGACGCAGCACACAGTGAAAGCTCCGTCAGACTCAGCCTCTGAGACGCAGAACACAGTGAAAGCTCCGTCGGACCCAGCCTCGCAGACCCAGCACACAGTGAAAGCTCCGTCAGACCCAGCCACGCAGACCCAGCACACAGTGAAAGCTCCGTCAGACCCAGCCTCTCAGACGCAGCACACAGTGAAAGCTCCGTCAGACCCAGCCTCTCAGACGCAGCACACAGTGAAAGCTCCGTCAGACCCAGCCTCGCAGACGCAGAACACAGTGAAAGCTCCGTCCGACCCAGCCTCGCAGACGCAGCACACAGTGAAAGCTCCTTCGGACCCAGCCTCTCAGACGCAGCACACAGTGAAAGCTCCGTCGGACCCAGCCTCTCAGACGCAGCACACAGTGAAAGCTCCGTCCGACCCAGCCTCTCAGACGCAGCACACAGTGAAAGCTCCGTCAGACCCAGCCTCGCAGACGCAGCACACAGTGAAAGCTCCTTCGGACCCAGCCTCTCAGACGCAGCACACAGTGAAAGCTCCGTCGGACCCAGCCTCTCAGACGCAGCACACAGTGAAAGCTCCTTCGGACCCAGCCTCTCAGACGCAGCACACAGTGAAAGCTCCGTCGGACCCAGCCTCTCAGACGCAGCACACAGTGAAAGCTCCGTCAGACCCAGCCTCTCAGACGCAGCACACAGTGAAAGCTCCGTCCGACCCAGCCTCTCAGACGCAGCACACAGTGAAAGCTCCGTCAGACCCAGCCTCTCAGACGCAGCACACAGTGAAAGCTCCGTCGGACCCAGCCTCTCAGACGCAGCACACAGTGAAAGCTCCGTCGGACCCAGCCTCTCAGACGCAGCACACAGTGAAAGCTCCGTCAGACCCAGCCTCTCAGACGCAGCACACAGTGAAAGCTCCGTCCGACCCAGCCTCTCAGACGCAGCACACAGTGAAAGCTCCGTCGGACCCAGCCTCGCAGACGCAGCACACAGTGAAAGCTCCGTCAGACCCAGCCTCGCAGACGCAGCACACAGTGAAAGCTCCGTCAGACCCAGCCTCGCAGACGCAGCACACAGTGAAAGCTCCGTCAGACCCAGCCTCGCAGACGCAGCACACAGTGAAAGCTCCGTCCGACCCAGCCTCGCAGACGCAGCACACAGTGAAAGCTCCGTCCGACCCAGCCTCTCAGACGCAGCACACAGTGAAAGCTCCGTCAGACTCAGCCTCTGAGACGCAGAACACAGTGAAAGCTCCGTCAGACCCAGCCTCGCAGACGCAGCACACAGTGAGAGCTCCGTCAGACCCAGCCTCGCAGACGCAGCACACAGTGAAAGCTCCGTCAGACCCAGCCTCGCAGACGCAGCACACAGTGAAAGCTCCGTCAGACCCAGCCACGCAGACCCAGCACACAGTGAAAGCTCCGTCAGACCCAGCCTCTCAGACGCAGCACACAGTGAAAGCTCCGTCGGACCCAGCCTCTCAGACGCAGCACACAGTGAAAGCTCCGTCCGACCCAGCCTCTCAGACGCAGCACACAGTGAAAGCTCCGTCCGACCCAGCCTCTCAGACGCAGCACACAGTGAAAGCTCCGTCGGACCCAGCCTCGCAGACGCAGCACACAGTGAAAGCTCCGTCAGACCCAGCCTCGCAGACGCAGCACACAGTGAAAGCTCCGTCAGACCCAGCCTCGCAGACGCAGCACACAGTGAAAGCTCCGTCCGACCCAGCCTCGCAGACGCAGCACACAGTGAAAGCTCCGTCCGACCCAGCCTCTCAGACGCAGCACACAGTGAAAGCTCCGTCAGACTCAGCCTCTGAGACGCAGAACACAGTGAAAGCTCCGTCAGACCCAGCCTCGCAGACGCAGCACACAGTGAGAGCTCCGTCAGACCCAGCCTCGCAGACGCAGCACACAGTGAAAGCTCCGTCAGACCCAGCCTCGCAGACGCAGCACACAGTGAAAGCTCCGTCAGACCCAGCCACGCAGACCCAGCACACAGTGAAAGCTCCGTCAGACCCAGCCTCTCAGACGCAGCACACAGTGAAAGCTCCGTCAGACCCAGCCTCTCAGACGCAGCACACAGTGAAAGCTCCGTCAGACCCAGCCTCGCAGACGCAGAACACAGTGAAAGCTCCGTCCGACCCAGCCTCTCAGACGCAGCACACAGTGAAAGCTCCGTCGGACCCAGCCTCTCAGACGCAGAACACAGTGAAAGCTCCGTCAGACCCAGCCTCTCAGACGCAGCACACAGTGAAAGCTCCGTCCGACCCAGCCTCTCAGACGCAGCACACAGTGAAAGCTCCGTCCGACCCAGCCTCTCAGACGCAGCACACAGTGAAAGCTCCGTCAGACCCAGCCTCTCAGACGCAGCACACAGTGAAAGCTCCGTCGGACCCAGCCTCTCAGACGCAGCACACAGTGAAAGCTCCGTCGGACCCAGCCTCTCAGACGCAGCACACAGTGAAAGCTCCGTCAGACCCAGCCTCTCAGACGCAGCACACAGTGAAAGCTCCGTCCGACCCAGCCTCTCAGACGCAGCACACAGTGAAAGCTCCGTCGGACCCAGCCTCGCAGACGCAGCACACAGTGAAAGCTCCGTCAGACCCAGCCTCGCAGACGCAGCACACAGTGAAAGCTCCGTCAGACCCAGCCTCGCAGACGCAGCACACAGTGAAAGCTCCGTCCGACCCAGCCTCGCAGACGCAGCACACAGTGAAAGCTCCGTCCGACCCAGCCTCTCAGACGCAGCACACAGTGAAAGCTCCGTCAGACTCAGCCTCTGAGACGCAGAACACAGTGAAAGCTCCGTCGGACCCAGCCTCGCAGACGCAGCACACAGTGAAAGCTCCGTCCGACCCAGCCTCTCAGACGCAGCACACAGTGAAAGCTCCGTCAGACCCAGCCTCTCAGACGCAGCACACAGTGAGAGCTCCGTCAGACCCAGCCTCGCAGACGCAGCACACAGTGAAAGCTCCGTCAGACCCAGCCACGCAGACCCAGCACACAGTGAAAGCTCCGTCAGACCCAGCCACGCAGACCCAGCACACAGTGAAAGCTC
Source organism: Hypanus sabinus (assembly GCF_030144855.1). Taxonomy (NCBI): domain Eukaryota; kingdom Metazoa; phylum Chordata; class Chondrichthyes; order Myliobatiformes; family Dasyatidae; genus Hypanus; species Hypanus sabinus. The sequence goes on along the minus strand of NC_082706.1, from coordinate 61,894,567 downwards.
CGTCAGACCCAGCCTCTCAGACGCAGCACACAGTGAAAGCTCCGTCAGACCCAGCCTCTCAGACGCAGCACACAGTGAAAGCTCCGTCAGACCCAGCCTCGCAGACGCAGAACACAGTGAAAGCTCCGTCCGACCCAGCCTCGCAGACGCAGCACACAGTGAAAGCTCCTTCGGACCCAGCCTCTCAGACGCAGCACACAGTGAAAGCTCCGTCGGACCCAGCCTCTCAGACGCAGCACACAGTGAAAGCTCCGTCCGACCCAGCCTCTCAGACGCAGCACACAGTGAAAGCTCCGTCAGACCCAGCCTCGCAGACGCAGCACACAGTGAAAGCTCCTTCGGACCCAGCCTCTCAGACGCAGCACACAGTGAAAGCTCCGTCGGACCCAGCCTCTCAGACGCAGCACACAGTGAAAGCTCCTTCGGACCCAGCCTCTCAGACGCAGCACACAGTGAAAGCTCCGTCGGACCCAGCCTCTCAGACGCAGCACACAGTGAAAGCTCCGTCAGACCCAGCCTCTCAGACGCAGCACACAGTGAAAGCTCCGTCAGACCCAGCCTCTCAGACGCAGCACACAGTGAAAGCTCCGTCGGACCTAGCCTCGCAGACGCAGCACACAGTGAAAGCTCCGTCAGACCCAGCCTCGCAGACGCAGCACACAGTAATCTCCGAGCCTCCGACCATCCCCCCCGGCACAGCCTCTCTGAGCACCATCCTCTGCCGAGCGCATCAAGACGCCCCCACCAACGGCCACCGGTAATGCGACCCCGAGGACTGGGTGCCTGTTCTTCTCAGCAGAGACCCTGATCTCACAACAGCAGCAGCAGTGAAGAAGACCTTCCTGGAGATTTCCAGATGTTCTCAGCAATAAGAAAGGAGGAATCATTGTGAGGGGTTTATACTGTAGGCTTCCCAATAGCCAGTGAAAGAGAGGAACGGCTAAGTCAGCAGGGTATAGGACAATTTAAAAATAATTGAGTAGATGTTGTGGGTGAAAAATCTCTCCAGAATGTCTGGGGCTCCCTTAACACCTAAGGATTGGATGTGGCATTATTTGTTAGTTGTGTTCAGGAAAGTTTCCAGAAACAGTATACAATATATATGGCTCACCAGGGTGGGGTACGTATTTGGCATAGTATTGGGCAATGACCCTAGCAAGCTGATTGGAGATTAATTGGGAAAGTTTTATGGATTAAAATTCTGGAGGTTTTCAGGTCGTTATTGATAAGGATGAAATTGGACCTACAGGGGATGAATGCTAATTTGCGGAAGGCAAGTTACAGCAGAATTGGGCGGGAATCATAGAGAGTAGACTGGGAGCCAATCTTACTGGGTGGAGATGATGTTAACTGATGTCTGCCATGTAAGAGTCACTTACGGTCCAGCCGGTCAGAATTGAGGAGCTCCCTATCCCTGTGAGGAAATTAGGGAAGACTGGGATGTCCAGGAACTTGGGGTGATGAGAAATATTGTATTAGTTAAAAAATGTAAACAGTGTCATAAGTAACGTCCAAGAAGATGAAATTAGACAGGGACTTGGAGGAATACACAGGAAGCAAGAAACAAATCTGAAACTCTGAATTGGGAGAGTGAACAGTGACCGGGAAATGTTCTCATTCAAGAGGATCAATGAGAATCACAAAACATCTTATGCACACACTGAAAACAACAGAAAAGTAGGAAGAGGACAGGACCACTCAAAGACAAAGAGGGGACTTTATGCCTGAAGCCAGATTTAGCATGCAAGGTAGAAAATTAATACATTGCATTTACGGGCATTCATTAAGGAGAAGGACATGGAGGAAAGTGAGATCAAAATTAGTGTATAATGTATTCTCTGGCGTCTTGATATTAAACAGGGTGTGCTGTTCGGTCTCTTAACGATTTACCCAGTTAGATGGGCAAATCCATTGGGGGATTTAGTCCATTGGAGAACACAGACCACATGCAGTTAAAAATGATGTTTAAACTGCCAGCACCATTCTGTAAGGACACAGATCTTAGCAACATCTGGCCCGTACTGTAAGGGGAAGGGAAGGGTTATTCTCTGGTATAATCATGCCCTGCATATATAACGGCCCAAGAAAAGTGAGTGTCATGGTCCGGTTCGTGAAAACCGCATTCCCGTTCACGGTCCAGTCCATGCACCTTATTCCAGGTTTTCCGGGTTTCCCCAGTTTCTGTTGAAGCAGCTGATTCTTGTTTGGGTTGGCTTCAATAAAGGGCTTCAGGATTCAGCCTCTGGCTGCTGGATTATTCCTGCCCAAACACCCTGTCTGTATTCCTTCACTTCACCTTCCTCCTGGAGCCCTGCCTCGCCCTGCCTCTGCCCGGAGCCCTGCCTCGCCCTGCCTCTGCCCGGAGCCCTGCCTCGCCTTGCCTCTGCCCGGAGCCCTGCCTCGCCTTGCCTCTGCCCGGAGCCCTGCCTCGCCCTGCCTCTGCCCAGAGCCCTGCCTCGCCTCTCCTTGGAGCCCTGCCCTGTTTGGAACTGTCTGTCCTTGTCCATGCCTTCGCTAGGTCAGTCTGGCCGTTTTGCCGCTACCTAGCATTCAGAACTGTCTTGTCATGTCCAGCGTTCTGTGTCATGAGTCCCGGCCCTACATCTCGTATCCAAGGAGGGGTCCCGGCTCTGTTCTGTGTAATGAGTCTGGACCCTATGTCCCGTATCCAAGGAAGGGTTCCGGCTCGGTGTTCCATGTTCCTGTCTCCTCCTCGACCCAGGGCTCTGCGTTCCTGTCCTCTCTCAACCAAGGCTCTGTGTTCTCGTCATGTCCATGTACCTCACCCAGACCAGGAGTGCCTTGCCAAACCCGGTGCTTGGGTTCCCTTGTCCCGTCCAGGAGTCTCTCGTCCCATCCTGTGCCTCTCCTTGTCCTGTAGCCACGTCTTGTTCTTGCCTGGTTCTGGGTCCTTGTCCATTCTCTGGCTCGGAGTCCAAGCCCAGGCTCCTAGTTCCCAGTTCCATGTGCTGGTTCCACTATCCTAGTCAAGTCCTAGCCCAGGCCCGGAAGCCTTGTCTCATCTGAGGCCTGTGTCGAGTCCAGCGTTGTTTCTTCCTCTCTTCCCTTGCTTCATTCTCATGCCTAGTCCTGTTCCTGGTAGTTTAGTGTCTGTGTCTTGCTTTTGGGTCCACTCCAACACTCACCTTATAATAGTCAGCAGTTGATTACAGGGACAGTGTAAATTGAAATATCTAGACCTTCACTAACAGGACACAGACCTCTGAGGATTATCTCAGGTGATGTCTAATGTTAAATTTTAAACACAGAACATGTGTGGAATTCGCTGCTGGGGATGGTGGTAAAGGCAGATGCATTAGGGAAACTTAAGAGACCTTGCATTGAGGAATGATGAATTTCACTGGGACAGCATTTTGCAAACAGTCACCCCCAAAAAAGGACACAATCTTGAGGTAATTTGCTAATCTAATGGTAAGCCAATAATTACCTACTAACTTGTTCTTCACCCTCTCCTTCCCTTATCTGAGTATCCTGGCCTCATCTATTTTTTTCCTGTTGAGGGTCATCAACCGGAAACTTCGACAGGTTACTCTTTTCCATAGATGCTGACTTCCTCTACAATTGTGTGTGTGTTGCAAGCTAATGAGAACTATGCTAGGCAGGATCTGGGGAGAGCAGAGACCAGGTGCAGCTGTAACTCACACCTGATCTGTGATAGTTATTTAAAGATGTGTGCTTCAAAATTCAAACAGTTTCTCTGAGGCAGAAAGGCAGGAATCCAAATCTAAGAATATTGAACAGTCAGAAATATTGCAAATGCAGTCAAAAAGGAAAAGTAACCATAAGGAAAGTTTAGAGGGTGTAAATTAGACATGGTCTTTGATGAATGTGTGGCAAATTCAAAGGGTTAATGTCTGAGGTGGGTCCAGGTCTGTGCTCATAATAATTATGGAGATCTCATTGAAACCTATTGAATATTGAAAGGCCTAAATAGAGTGGATGTGGAGAGGATGTTTCCTATAGTGGAGGCGTCGAGGACCAGAGTGCACACTCTCAGAACAGAGGGACTTCCATCTAGATCTGAAATGAAGAGTAATTCCTTCAAAAGGTGGGTAATGAAATAGTAATTCATTGCCATAGACAGGTGTAGAGGCCACACCATTTAGTGTAGAACCATAGAACATTACAGCACAGAAACAGTCCTTTTGGCCTTTCTTGGCTGTGCCAAGCCGTTTTTCTGCTGAGACTCACTGACCTGCACCTGGACCATAACCCTCCATACACCTCTCATCCATATACCTGTCCAAGTTTTTCTTAAATGTTAAAAGTGAGCCCGCAATTACCACTTCATCTGGCAGCTCATTCCACACTCCCACCACTCTGTGTGAAGAAGCCCCTACAAATGTTTCCTTTAAACTTTTCCCCCTTCACCCTTAACCCATTTTTTTCTCCCCTAGTCTCAGGGGAAAAAGCCTGCTTGCATTCAATCTATTTATCCTTGTCATAATTTTATATACCTCTATCAAATCTCCCACATTCTTCCATGCTCTAGGGAATAGAGTCCTAACCTATTCAACCTTTCTCTGTAACTCAGTTCCTCAAATCCTGGCGACATCCTTGTAAACCTTCTCTGTACCTTTCAAACTTGTTAATATCCTTCCTGTAATTTGGTGAGTAAAACTGCACACAATACTCCAGATTCGTCCTCACCAATGCCTTGTACAACCTCACAATAACATTCCAACTCTTATACTCAATACTTTGATTTATAAAGGCCAATGTACCAAAAGCTCTCTTTACTACCCTATCTACCTGTGATGCCTCTTTTAGGGAATTTTTTATCTGTATTCCTAGATCCCTCTGTTCTACTGCACTTCTCAGTGTCCTACCATTTACCTTGTATGTTCTACCTTGGTTTGTCCTTCCAAAGTGCCATACTTCGCACTTGTCTGTATTAACTCCATCTGCTATTTTTCAGCCCATTTTTCCAGCTGGTTCAAATCCCTCTGCAAGCTTTGAAAACCTTTCTCACTGTCCACAACACCTCCAATCATTGTATCATCAGCAAATTTGCTGATCCAACATAATCACCCAGATCATTGATATAGATGACAAATAACAATGGACCCAGCACTGATCCCCAGTCACAGGCCTCCACTCAGAGAAACAATCCTGCACTACCACTGTCTGACTTCTCCCATTGAGCCAATGTCTAATCCAATTTACTACCTCACCATGTATACCTAGTGTCTGAATTTTCCTAAGTAACCTCCCATGCGGGACCTTGTCAAAGGCCTTACTGAAGTCCATGTAGACAACGTCCACTATATTCCCTTCAACCACTTCCCCTGTAACCTCCCTGAAAAACTCTAATAGATTTGTTAAACATGACCTACTATGTAGGAAGCCATGTTGACACTCCCTAATAAGTCTCTGTCTATCAAAATACTTGTAGATCCTATCTCTTCATACTCCTTCCAATAATTTACCTACTACACACGTCAAACTCATCAGCCTATAATTTCCCGGATTACTTTTAGAGCCTTTTTTAAACAATGGAACAACATGAGTTATCCTCCAATCATCTGGCACCTCAGACGTAGGTATCGATATTTTAAATATATCTGCCAGAGCTCCTGCAATTTCATCACTAGTCTCCTTCAAGGTCCGGGGGAATACCCTGTCAGTTCCTGGGGATTTATCTACTCTGATTTGCCTCAACATAGCAAGCAATTCTCCTATTTAGTCTGTATAGGTTCCATGACCTCACTGCTTGTTTGCCCAACTTCCATTGTCTCCATGCTAGTTTCCTTAGTAAATACAGATGCAAAAAAAAAACATTTAAGATCTCCCCCATTTCTTTTGGTTCCATACATAGCCGACCACTCTGATCTTCAAGAGGACCAATTTTATCCCTTACTGTCCTTTTGATCTTAATATACCTGTAGAAGATCTTTGGATTATCCTTCACCTTGACTGCCAAAGTTACCTCATGTCTTCTTTTAGCCCTTCTGATTTATTTCTTAAGTATATTTTTGCACTTTTTATACTCCTCAAGTATCTTATTTGCTCCCTGTTTCCTATACATGTTATACATCTCTCTCTTCTTCTTTATCAGAGTTCTAATATCCCTAGAGAACCAAGGTTCCTTTTTCTTATTCACTTTGCCTTTAATCCTGACAGGAACATACAAACTCTGCACTCTCAAAATTTCTCCTTTGAAGGCTTCCACTTACCAATCACATCCTTGCCAGAGAACAACCTGTCCCAATCTACACTTTTTAGATCCTTTCTCATTTCTTCAAATTTGGCCTTTTTCCAGTTTAGAACCTCAACCTGAGGATCAGATCTATCTTTACCCATGAACAATTTGAAACTAATGGTTTATTGATCACTGGAACCAAAGTGTTCACCTGCACACACTTCCGTCACCTGTCCTAACTCGTTTCCTAATAGGAGATCTAATATTGCATCCTCTCTAGTCGGTACCTCTAGAAAACTTTAGAAAGTTTTCCTGAATACATTTTACAAACTCTAACCCATCTAGACCTTTAACAGTATGGGAGTCCCAATCAATAAATGGAAAATTAAAATCCCTTACTACCACAACTTTGTGTTTCCTGCAGTTGTCTGCTATCTCTCTGCAGATTTGCTCTTCCAATTCTCGCTGACTATTGTGTGGTCTATAATACAACCCCATTATTGGGTGGTCTATAATACAACCCCATTAATTACCTTTCCTGTTTCTCAGCTTCACCCATATGGCCTCGGTAGACAAGCCCTCTAATCTGTCCTGCCTGAACACTGCTGTAACAGCAATGCCACCCACCACCCACCCTTCATCCCTCTGCCTCTATCACGTCTGAAACATTGGAACCCTGGAACATTAAGCTGCCAGTCCTGCCCCTCCTGTAGCCAAGTTTCAATAATGACTACAATGTCATAATTCCACATGTCAATCGATGCCTTCAGTTTGTCAACCTTCCCCACAATACTCCTCGCAATGAAATAGACTCACCTCGGAAGATTATTACCACCACACACAACCCTTCTATTTGTGACTTTGCATGACCCTTTAACATCATTTATTTTCACCCCCGCTCCACTATCTGCTCTGGCACTCTGGTTCCCATCCTTCTGCAAACCTAGTTGAAACACCAACCCCCCATAGCCCGAACAAACCTCCCTGCAAGGATATTGTAAAAATAAGGTTGTTGGGTTTTTGATTAGTCAGTGCAACAAAGGCTTGTGGGGAACAGTTCAGAGAATGGTGCTAAAAGGGAAAAAAATAATCAGCCATCGTAGAATGTTGGAGCAGGCTGGATTTGGCCACAGCAGAAACATGACGGAGGGAAACTCAGTGTACCAGAATAGAAAGATGCAGGAAAGGGGGAGGAGGAGTTACCCCCCACCCCGCCCCAGAGCATAATGGACATAATAATGATCTGTAGAGAGGACATCAATCTTATCATCTGGTGAAGCCATATGGCTACCACTTAGACATAAGCATATGGTATATTGGAAACCCCAGCAGTCAGAAGGAATTGGAATTGCAGATATGTAGAGAGTGTAGTTGTTGTAAACATAATAAGGTAGTACTAGTAAGAGATTTTAACCGTAATATTGCCTGGGCCAGTCACAATGTAAAAGTCATGAAGTTAAATCTGTGAAATGTGCCTAAGAAAGCTTTCTTCATCAAGATATACAGGCCACTGCTTGAGAGGATTGAACACTGGGCCGCCTTCTGAGAAATGTTGTAGGGTAAGTGGCAGAATTACCTGTCAGTAATCACTAGGGCTCCAATAAAACCAGTATTCTCATAGCTTTTAAATAGTTTTGGTGAACAATGTAATGCATTAACAAGTTAAATTCCTGAGCAAGAGCAGAGCAAAGTAGGGAGCCAGTAAGGGAGATCTTACTGTGGTTGACTGGGCAAGATTGCTTACAGGAAAGATGCATCTACCAAGTGGGAGGCCTTTAAAAGTCAGGAGTTCCTGACCTGCAGATTCCTTTTCAGGTAAAGGAGAAGGCTAACAGGTTTCAGGAACCTTAGTTGATGAGAGATACTGAGACCTTGATTGAGAAAGTTGGAGTCATTCACTACACATAAATGATTTTGAACCAGGTAATCCCTCCATATCTACAAATGTACAAATGGATTAAAGTTAGAAGGGTAAAAGGTGGATATGAGAAGGATATGAAAGGCAAGATGAAACAAATGCCCAAGAGATTCTGTGGCGATGTTAATAGTTACAGGGATGTTGTGGAGATATTAGGTGCTGTTAAAGATTATCATGGCCATCTGTGTGTGGAACAAAGGAACCAGAAAGATGTTTAATGAATCTTCATTCATTATTTCTTTTTTTATTGTGTAGAAACCAATGGAAGTGAAGTAATTGCAGGATGAGTGGTGCTGATTTGGACCACATATGAATTATCAAGGAGGTGGTATTACAACCTTTCAGTGTGTTAAGTTTGTTAAATCCCCAGGGCATGAACAAGTGGGACTCAGTGGGTAATTAAGGAATATTTTGCAGAGGACTGTAAGAAGTTTTTGCTTCGTACTTGTCCACAGATGAGGTTTTGGATAACTGTAGAGTGGCTAACTTGCGACTGCTGTTTAACATAGGAAGGAAAAACATTGCAGAAAACTATCAGACAGTGTGTCTGTGAGTCATGTCATTGATAATTTCAAGGAAGTAACTGGGATTGTAAATGAAGATAGCATGGTACATATTCTCTGTATGGCTTTAGCAGAGCCTTTGACAAAGTCCCTCATGGCAGATTAATCTTACAGGTTAGATTGCATGGGATCCCGAGGGAGGGAGCAGATTGGATTCATAATTAACTCGGTGATAGAAAGCAGAAGCTGACACTCTGTTTCTCAGGCTGGGGGAGGATTTTTTTGTGATGTGTCACTGGGGTCAATTCTGGGACGCAAGTTGTTTGAAATTTATATGAATATACATATTGCAGATGACACTAAAATAGATCATCAAGCAACATGGGCTGAGGCTTGACAACTGACCTTCAATACAAATAAATGTGCAGAGCTGCACTTTGATACAGTGAAGTCTGGAGCTCTGGGGAGTCTGATAGAACAAGATAAGCTGAAAACGTGGTTATTTTCCCAGGAAGGAAGTGATTAAAAACAAGAGGTCATTGGTTTAACAACACAGGTGAGAGATTTTAAATGTTAGGAGTTGAGAGATGTAATTATGCCTTTGTGCATAAAGATTGGAGGTGAACTGTATTAAAATGCATCCAGGAGGACTTTCATTGCCAGTACATAGATAAGATCCACTGAGCATTGGGCAGGGAGGTGGGCACAATGTCAATGCATTGGAACGTTGGAACTCATCAACACAGAACACAGGATGTTTCAAATCAATTTGGGGATAGAGAGATAGTTAGATGGAAATTAAGGCCCATAAACCACAGCTGAGTAGTATGGGGTGACCAGTAGTTACAGTGCCTTGAAAAAAAAAATTCAGCCCCAACCCTTTGTTCATATGAATGAGAATTACAATGAGGTGTTTTGAATAATTTAACTTTTATGAAGGTTATATTCTTGTTTTCCACAGAAGAGCACAAACACATGGACAAATGTAAAGCATAGAAAACTAAAAATTCAAAAGCTGAAACGTTGGCACTTCATATGTGTTCATATCCCTTTGTCAGTCCTAAGTTGAATCATTACAGCCAATAGTGATTTTGGATAAGTCTCTATTAGCTTTGCACAACGTGATGTATCAAGACTTCCCCATTCCCCCCTGCTAAATTGCTGAAGTTGGGCCAGGTTAGTTGGACAGCAATCCTGCTGCCTTGCCAGAGATGTACAATTGGGTTAATGTCAGGACTCTGACTGGACCATTCAGAAACATAAATTTTCTTCATTTGAAGCCACTCCATGGCTGCTCTTGCAGTTCGCTTTAGGGTGTTCTCCTGATGAATGACAGATTAACTCTCCAGTGCAAGCTGTATAGCAATTTTTTATGCATGTTCTCTCTGTATTTAGCAGCATTCATCTTCCCATCAATTCTCAATATTTCCCTTCCCTCCAGTTGAAATATATCCCATAGCATGATGCTGCCTACACCATGTTTTACTCTAGGAATGGTATTATTTGGCTGATGAACAGTAACAGATTTACACCACACGTACCGCTTAAGTGTTGAGGCCAAGTAACAGAGTGGCTGTGGTTTCATATTTTGCCCCTTTTTCACAATGGCCTGCACTGAGCTCTGAGGTATATTCAGTGCCTTTGAGATGCGTTTGTATCCTTCCTCAGATCTGTGCTTCTTTGTTGTCATTTCACTGACTTGTGAATGTTCTTTTATCTTCATTTTTGGTTGGTCATTTGAAAATCTACCATGGTCTTGGATGTTACAGAGAGGGAGTAAATTGATTCCTTTTGAATTCATTGAAAACAGTTTATCCTCCCAATTTCTACATCCGCAAACTGGGTGAGGTGGTAAAGTTACACAATATTTTTCACCAAAGGAAAGTTAGTGTAGCAATTACAAAGGGTGTGGATACATTCTCAGCCTCACATTTTTGTTTTTAACTTTTCAGAATTGTTGTGAGTTTTTGGGATTTTTCTTCTGATTTGACATGATGGACAATGTTTTGTGGATGAGCTCAAAAATCCTACTTCAATATATTGAGAAAATAAAACAGTAAAATGTGAAAGTAGCTGTGCAGTCTTAATATGTTTTCAAGGCACTGAATCTGCAGGTACATGTACATTGGGAAGTGATAGGCATTTCAGAGTGAAGTAGTGACAGTTCAGGGTCACCACATACCTGTGGGGAGGAAGGGAAAAGCCGGTAGTTCCAAGATCCCTACCTGGATTGCAGGGGATAATGAGAGATTGACTGAAGTAATAGAAAACATGTGTTACGGAAAGAACACTGAATTAAATAGCATCAAGAGTGTACAGAGGGCAGTCAAGATGGCTGCGCATTAGAGGAGCTCGGACAGCCCACCATGAAATTTTATTAATTAGAGCATATTTATCCCACCTTGTCCATATACAGCTGCCCCATAGTTCGAAATTGCTTGTTGTCTTCACTAAAAGTGCCAATAACAGCTTTGTGAGATAACTCTGTATAATGTCAAGACCTTCTAAGAGTGCTATTGGTAACCCATGGTAATTTCTAAAGTAAGTGTCTGTTCCGCACAGTGCCTGTATTGTGTTGCAGGATTTCTATGTAGACCTGAATATGTTTTAACCATTAGAGAACAGTTATTTCAATCGTTGCTGCTGTGGCACATGCCCGATGCAATCGGCCTGCCATGTTTAGCTGAACCAGTCCCATTTCTCATTCGGGCAGCTGGTTACACCGGAAAGTTCTCCCCTTGACCTGTTGCTATAAAGTTATTTATGTGACTGAGTTAAATGCAGCAGCTTTCTATTCCTGCAAGCCAGCTTTCCAGCGGATAGCAGCTGTGGTGTTTGCTTCAGGCAGCTGTTCATACAGCACTGCCGCTGTAAAGGGAGGAGGGCACTGGGACTGGAGGGACGATGGTCTCTATGAACCACTCTAGGGAGTGTGAGATACATGTTTATTCAATCTGCTGACCCTCTCTCACCTCTCACTTGCTCGTTCTGCAAAGATGCACTTTACAATCCAGGCTTGCTGTGCGCTTCCCAAGCTGTTGGCCGAGAGCTCTCATGTCTATAGTGGGCAGGTCGGGTCTCACTGTTACCTCTAACAGCTTCTGTCTCCACTGGTGGCACTGTGACGGGGACGGCAGCAGCTAACGGAGAGGCAGGTTCATTCAGGTGCCGAAAATCACCCGTCATTCTCCAATTGCCATATGTTCTCTTCACTGTCCAAAGAGCACCGTTGGTCTTTGCGATTGAATATCTGATCATCACTTATTTTAATAATCTCATTATTGTGTCGGAGACCTCCAAGTGACTTCCCGGTATCCGATACTGCTTCACGCAGACCGTGGCACTGGGTAAGTATCGTAAGAGGCTCCCACTTGACAAACCACAGTGAAACATTGCCGGAAAAAAGAGCAGAAAATGTATTTTTTCATGTTGACTCTGCGCTGCCTCTCCCTGCAGAACATTCATTCCGATTTTCTTTTGAGGTAAAGCAGCTATTAGTCGGACACACCCTAATCGTCAATCGATCTTGCAGAGCATTGGCCTTTTGCTTGTTCCGTTCCTTCCAGAATAAAGTGTTAACTGTACAAGGTCTCCAGTGCCCCCTCTGCTGGAGAGGATTCGTCAAAATTCAAAGTAAATGTATTCTCAAAGTCCAGATATATCACCACAGACAAGACATCATGCAACTACAAGAAAATAGAAAAAATATATTATAATAATATATAAATAAGCAACTAATATTAAGAACACGAGTTAAGTGTATCCTCATATTGCCCATAGGTTCTGGACTCAGCTCTGCATTGGCGTGAGTAACGTTATCCCCTCTGGTTCAAGAGCCTGATGGTTTCATGGACCGGTCCGTGAAATCCGCGTTCAGTTCACAGTCTGGTCTGGACTCTGGGTCTTCCGGCTGTCCCTTGTTTCAGTTGGGCTTAATCGTAGGCACCTGATGTTTGTCTTGGAGCTGGGATGTAAATAAGTGGCCCTGGGATTGAGTGTAGGTGCTGGTTTATCTTGTCAGTATCCCGTCCTTGCCTCTATGGGGTATATAACCATATAACAATTACAGCACAGAAACAGGCCATCTTGGCCCTTCTAGTCCATGCCGAGCGCTTACTCTCACCTAGTCCCACTCACCTGCACTCAGCCCATAACCCTCCATTCCTTTCCTGTCCATATACCTATCAAAATTTAAAAAAAAATAACAATATCGAATCTGCCTCTACCACTTCTACTGGAAGCTCATTCCACACAGCTACCACTCTCTGAGTAAAGAAGTTCCCCCTTGTGTTATTTCTATACTTTTGCCCCCTAACTCATCGTCTTGTTTGAATCTCCCCTACTCTCAATGGAAAAAGCCTATCCACATCAACTCTACCTATCCCCCTCATAATTTTAAATACCTCTATCAAGTCCCCTCTCAAACTTCTGCACTCCAAAAACAAAAGACCTAACTTGTTCAACCTTTCTCTGTAACTTAGGTGCTGAAACAGACCGTCTTTCCTGTTACCCTGCAGTTGGATCTGTCCCTTCCTGTCCTTTCCTCTGTTGGGTAAGTCAGGCTGTCTTTGCCGTTACCCTGAGGCTGGACTGTTCCTTTCCCTTCGCCTGTGTCCTCGCCTATTCTCGCCGTCAAGTTCTAACGCCGGAGCAAGACTGGAGCCTTTCTGTGTCCAGATAAGGAATCGTCTTTCATTGTTTGGAACTGTCTCTTTGTGTCCTCACCTTCGCTAGGTAGGTCTGGCCATTTTACTCTACCTTGAGTGGGAACTGTCTCCATGTCCCCGCCTTCGCTAGATAGGTGCGGCCATTTTGCTGCTACTTCGTGTTGGGAACCGTCTCGTCATGTTCAGCATTCTGTGTAATGAGACCCGGCCCTATGTTCCGTACCCAAGGAGGGGTCCCAGCTCTGTGTTCTGTGTAATGAGACCTGGCCCTACGTCCCGTACCCAAGGAGGGGTCCCAGCTCTGTGTTCTGTGTAATGAGACCCGGCCCTACGTCCCGTACCCAAGGAGGGGTCCCAGCTCTGTGTTCTGTGTAATGAGACCTGGCCCTATGTCCCGTACCCAAGGAGGGGTCCCAGCTCTGTGTTCTGTGTAATGAGACCTGGCCCTATGTCCCGTACCCAAGGAGGGGTCCCAGCTCTGTGTTCTGTGTAATGAGACCTGGCCCTACGTCCCGTACCCAAGGAGGGGTCCCAGCTCTGTGTTCTGTGTAATGAGACCTGGCCCTATGTCCTGTACCCAAGGAGGGGTCCCAGCTCTGTGTTCTGTGTAATGAGACCTGGCCCTATGTCCTGTACCCAAGGAGGGGTCCCAGCTCTGTGTTCTGTGTAATGAGACCTGGCCCTATGTCCTGTACCCAAGGAGGGGTCCCAGCTCTGTGTTCTGTGTAATGGGTCCTGGCCCTATGTCCTGTACCCAAGGAGGGGTCCCAGTTCTGTATTCTGTGTAATGAGACCTGGCCCTATGTCCTGTACCCAAGGAGGGGTCCCAGCTCTGTGTTCTGTGTAATGAGACCTGGCCCTATGTCCTGTACCCAAGGAGGGGTCCCAGTTCTGTATTCTGTGTAATGAGACCTGGCCCTATGTCCTGTACCCAAGGAGGGGTCCCAGCTCTGTGTTCTATGTAATGAGACCTGGCCCTATGTCCCGTACCCAAGGAGGGGTCCCAGCTCTGTGTTCTGTGTAATGAGACCTGGCCCTATGTCCCGTACCCAAGGAGGGGTCCCAGCTCTGTGTTCTGTGTAATGAGTCCCGGCCCTATGTCCCGTACCCAAGGAGGGGTCCCAGCTCTGTGTTCTGTGTAATGAGTCCTGGCCCTATGTCCAGTACCCAAGGAGGAGTCCTGGCTCGGTGTTCTGTGTAATGAGACCTGGCCCTATGTCCCGTACCCAAGGAGGGGTCCCAGCTCTGTGTTCTGTGTAATGAGTCCTGGCCCTATGTCCAGTACCCAAGGAGGAGTCCTGGCTCGGTGTTCTGTGTAATGAGACCTGGCCCTATGTCCCGTACCCAAGGAGGGGTCCCAGCTCTGTGTTCTGTGTAATGGGTCCTGGCCCTATGTCCCGTACCCAAGGAGGGGTCCCAGCTCTGTGTTCTGTGTAATGAGACCTGGCCCTACATCCTGTACCCAAGGAGGGGTCCCAGCTCTGTGTTCTGTGTAATGAGTCCCGGCCCTATGTCCAGAACCCAAGGAGGGGTCCCAGCTCTGTGTTCTGTGTAATGAGTCCTGGCCCTATGTCCAGTACCCAAGGAGGAGTCCTGGCTCGGTGTTCCATGCTCCTGTCTCTCCCTGGACTCTGTGTTCTGCATTCCTGTTCTCTCTTGACCAGGGCTCTGTGTTCTCATCTTGTCGATGTGCCACGCCCAGGAGTACCTTGACCACCCCAGTGCTGGGGTTCCCTTGTTCCGTCCAGGAGTCTCACGTCCAGTCCTATTCCCTCTCCTCGTCCTGTAGCCACGCCTTGTCCTCGACTAGTTCTGGGTCCTTGTCCATTCTCTGGCTCGGAGTCCAAGCCCAGGCTCCTAGTTCCCAGTTCCATGTCCTGGTTCCACTATCCTCAAAAAGTCCTAGCCCAGGCCTGGAAGCCTTGTCTCATTTGGGGCCTTTGCCATGTCCAGCGTCCTTTCTTTCTCACTCCCTTCTCATGCCTAGTCCTGTTCCTAGTAATTCAGTGTCTGTGCCTTGCATTTGGGTCCACTCACTTTGCCCCTCCCCCCATGACAGAATGAACCAACCATACATGGACCCAGCAACGCAGCCACTGTCATCTAACTCTTGTCATCCTGGGTTCCCTCCTGATTGAATAACCACCCCCCCACCTGCCCAGGTTGTCCTTAATCCTGGAGAGCCTGTTAGGTCGCCCGGAGGCTCCTGTGGGGGGGGGGGGCGGTGTGGTACTGTCATGGTCCGGTCCATGCAGTCCGTGTTCTGGCTCACGGTCCAGTCTGTGGACTCCAGACTCTGGGTCTTCTGGCATTCCCTTGTCTCATTTGGGCTTAATCGTCAGCACCTGATTCTTGTCTTGAAGCTGGGAATGTAAGTGACCCTGGGTTCGAAGCTGGTTGTGGGTTTGTCATGTCAGTATCCTGTCCTTGTCTCTGTGGGGTTTGTCTCATCAGTATCGTGTCCTTGCCTCTGTGTGGGTTTGTCCCGTTGGTATTTTCTCCTCGACTCTGTGGGATAAGTCAGGCTGTCCTTGCCACTATTCTACAGTGGGACCTGTCCCTCCCGGTCCTTGTCACCATTGGGTAAGTCAGGCCATCCTTGCCGTTACCCTGAGGCTGGACTGTTCCCTTCCTTCCCTCCCTGAAACCTCTGCCTGGAGCCTTGACTCGCCTCTGCCTGGATTTTCGCCAGTCTCTGGCTCGGAGTCCAAACCCAGGCTCCTGGCTCCCAGTTACATGTCCTAGTTCCGTTATCCTCATCAAGTCCTTGCCCAGGCCGAAGCCTTGTCTCGTCTGGGGTCTTTGTCATGACCAGTGTCCTTTCTTCCTCACTTCCCTTGCTTCCTTCTCACGCCTAGTCCTGTTCCTGGTAGTTCAGTGTTTGTGTCTTGCTTTTGGTTCCGCTCCCAATGCCCTGATTCTGACAAAGGCTCTGTGTTCCAGTCTCCAAGTCCAAGTCTGAGCTTCATGTCCTTGTCCAGCCCAAGAGTCCTGTGCCCAGCCCAGGAGTCACGCATCCTGCCGCCACCTCCAGTTCTGTTGCCTTGCCATGTCTTGTCTTCGCCTAGATCCAGAGTCAGAGCCCGAGTCAAGACCCAGGTTCCGCGTCCCTGTCCAGTCTCTGGCTCGGAGTCCTTGTCCAGGTTCCAAGACCCAGGTTCCGCGTCCCTGTCCAGTCTCTGGCTCGGAGTCCTTGTCCAGGTTCCGCGTCCCTGTCCAGTCTCTGGCTCGGAGTCCTTGTCCAGGTTCCAAGTTCCAAGTTCCTCCTCCAGGTCCCGCTTTCCTAGTCTAGTCCCAGCCCAGACTCTGTATCCTAGTCTCGTCCAGGGCCTGTGTCTTGCCAGCGTCATTTCTTCTCCACTTCCCTTGCTTTCTTGACACACCTAGTCCTGTTCCTAGTACTTCAGTTTCTGTGTCTTGCACTTGGGTCCACTCTCAACACCCACCTTATGACAGATGGGTGAAGGGTAACAACTTACTTCTGAAATTTATTTGTCAAACTTCTTTATGTAACCCCCTGGGTCACCTCAGGCTCGCTCAGTTCGTTCTCGTCTAGGGGGAGCAGCCTTCGGCCCCACCAAACTGGGTAATCAGCTGGTGTGGATGCTGTGTGATGTCCCCGCCTCGCCCAAAAACAGACAGTACACCATATGTGATTAAGTGAGTACAATTTATAAAGGTTACTATAACTAAGTGATTAATAACGATACAGTATATATGAAGAGAAAATTAAAGAAAAGGCGCCAAACTTATCAAAGTCCAAACCACTTCGTGCACAGCCGTTGGAGCTCAATTACTGAAGTCTCCTGGCCACCATTCGATCCCCTCCGAACTCTTCGACTCGCAGCTCAGGACCCTCTGAGTGGTCAACCAAGCACATCTAGCTTCATCCCCCCTCCTCGGAGTACCTCCTGGCCTCGGACCCCCGCTTGGGGTCCGTTCCTTGCCCAGCTTACAGCATTGCGTCCTCTCTCTCAACCCCCTCGCGCCGATCTGCCCAAAAGCCGTCAACAAAAGCTTACAGACTCAGAAGAAAGAACATTAATCTCCATTTGGTTTACAAAGGAATACCATTCTCGTTATCAGTAAATTAGCATTCCTGCTAGTTAACAAAACAAAGAAGCCCTTTTGATTACATACACAGTAACAAAGAAAAAAGAAGAAACCCCCTTTACATTTAGTTAAGATAAATCCACTTTAGTTGACCAGACCTTTCCTATTCCCTGCATTGCCCATGTCTGTCTTTTCTACCCAACTCGCTCACTTTAAAATTTCCATGTGTGTCTCCTTCCCTGTCTGCCAGCCGACTGCTTTGGATCCCACCAAGACTAATTTAAATGACCCTGAATAGTATTAGCATATCTCCCCAAGAGGATGTTTGTCCCGATCTTGTTCAGTTGCAACCCATCCCTCTTCTACAGGTCACTGCTGCCTCTGTAGAGATCCCAATCGTCTCATAACCCAAATTCTTTTCTCTTGCCTGATAATCCTCAGCCTGATAGTCACTTTCCCTGTCCACCTATTCCTACTCAAGCAGCAAATGGCATGGTGAGTAATGCAGAGATCAACTTAATCTCCTGCTTTTAACTTTCTGTCCCACTCCCTTTCTTCACTCTGCAGGACCTCATCCATTAACTCCCTGTGATACTCTTGGGGGATCGCCCAGTAAGACTATGTGGGTCAAATTTAGACATCGGATGGGGATGATCACTTTGTTGGAATTGAATTATAGGTTCCCTAATCTCCAGTGGGTATTAGAGGAACAAATATGCAGGGAGATTGCACATAGCTTAAGGATGATAGGGTCATAATTGTAGATGATTTCAACTACAAAGGAAAACACCATCTATCATCAAGTATCCCCACCATCTAGTCTTTTACCCCTTTTCATGGCTGCTATTAGGGAAGAGATGCAGGACCCTGAAGTCCTACACCATCCGGTTCAGAAACAGTTATTGCTCTCCAATCATAAGGCTAGTGAATGGGCGGAAGGATATCTTCACTTTCACCAACACTAAACTGATGCCACAATCTATGGACAATTCTAAGGACTCTAAAACTCATGTTCATGACATCTATTGACTATTCTTTCTCTCAGATTAAGCTGGTAAAACCAAAGGTATGGATTTAGCCAAGCTCACTCATTTCTAATTTGCCAGGAACTTTCAGACTATTCTATTAGTTTTTAGTATTGTTGTTTTCTGGAGATTTAGATCAGTACTGCTATGTAGACCCGAGTTGTTATGCTATTGTGAAATGACTTCGGGAGATGATACTAATTATAGAGAATACGATTGGGACAATGTATACCTTGTTAATGTTTTACTGTCTTTCAATTTCCTAATTTAATTCGGCATATTTCTGCTGTTCTTCACTTATTAATTTCAGTATGTTATGTATGTTTGGAATGGCCACTGTATATCCAGTAAGCAAGTTGTTCTTGCTTTTATATATCCTGTATTATTATATCCAGACAGTTATAATGGATTACTACTGCTACTACTACTACTACTAATAATAATATTTTTTTTTTCTTTTGTTATATTTGAACAGTTTGTTGTCTGTTCAATATTTGTTGTGGAGCAGAAGTGAGTGAAGTTGCGATTACCATGGAGGAAGTGGATGAGAAACGGAAAGGTCTGAATGTAGCTAAGTCACCTGGACTGGATGGTCTACATCCCAGTGATCTGGAAAAGGTGGCTGAATGAATCGTGGCATGGTGCTGGAGAACAGTAAAATTGCAAATGCCACTCCATTCTCCAAGAAAGAAGAGAAGCAGGACAAAGGAAATTATAGACAATTTCATCTGACCTCAGTGGTTAAGAAGATGTTGGAGTCAATTGCTTGGGGTACTTGGAGACACATGATCAAGTTGTCCGAAGTCAGCAGTGTTTCCTTATGGAAAATCTTGCTGGACAAACCTGCTGGCGTTTTTAGAAGAGAAAGGATAGACAAAGAAGAATCAGTGGATGTTTTGTACGTGGATTTTCGGAAGGCATTGTAAACAGGAGAAAATCTCTAGATGCTGCATATCCAAAGCAACAAACATAGAATATTGGAGGAACTCAGCAGGTCAGGCAGCATCTATGAAAAAGTGTAAACAGCCAAAGTTTCGGGCCAAGAGTCTTTTTCAGGATCGAGAAGAAGGTGGGAAGTTTCCAAAATGAAAAAAAGAAGGCAGAGTGCAAAGAGGCGAGTTAAAAGGTGATATGAAGCCAGGTAGGTGGGAATGGTCAAGGTCTGGAGAAGAAAGAATGAGACAGGATAAACGAGTGGAAAATCAGAGAAAAAGAAGAGGCTGGGAGCTAGGAGGATGCAATAGATAGGTGAGAAGAAGTGAGTGGTGAATAGAGGAAGGGGGAGGTAAATTTTTACAGTTGAAGTTAAAACCGATATTCCTGTCATCAGGTTGCAGGGCACTCAGATGGATAGAGCATTTTATAAATGGCAGGAGACAAAGTATCGGGAAAAAAGAGTATTTTCTGGAAATTATTGCACTGTTTGCAGTTTTGTTCACCCCAGTACAGGGAAGACACGGTTAAACCGGAAAGCATGTAGAAAATATTCATGAGGATGTTGCCGGGAAAGGCGGGTCTGAGTGGTACTCCAGGCTGAGAGCAGAGGACAGTGATGGATGACATTATAGAAGTGTTTAAAATTATGAGATGCAGCAACATGGAGACCGATGGCAGTCCTTTCTCAAGGGTAACTGGGTCCAAAACTTGTATGGCTGTGAGATTTACCTTTTAGGGTAATAGCAGACTTCCTGCAGGGTAGCTGAGTATAAAAGTGGATGAGGTAAGTGGCCGAGGAAGGTAACATTTAGATTCAAAGGCAAAGAATAATTTGTCATGCATGGACTGAGCTGCCAGAAGAAGTCATTGAGATGGGGAGAAAGGAATACTTTAAGAAACACATGCTGGTGGCGCAATTTGCGTATATCGGCTGAACACAGGGATCTGAGATATGCCGGGTGGACAACATTCTCAGTCGGACTTGTAAGGCCAAATGGCCAGTATCCAAGCCATATTACTCCAGGAATGGATGGGAGGAAGTGGCCCAGGGAGTTATCCACCTGAATTCACTTCAAGACAAGCAAGTTGATCCTGTTCTGTATTCAAGACAGGGTCCATGACATCATGGATCTTTTTCTTCAGTTCGATATACTTTGTGTCTTTTTCCTGAGTAAACACAGATGTAAAAATGTCATTTAAGATCTCTGCAATCTCTTTCAACTCCACATACAGATGACCACACTGACCTCCCCTTGTCTTGCAGAGTAACTGAATGCCCTCTTTCAGTTCTCTGAACTTCTGTCTTAAGTGTTCTCTTGCATTTCCTATGCTTTTCAAGTGTCTCTTTTGAATCAATCAGCCTTTATGTGCTACATTATATCCCTCAATATCCCTCAATAACATATGTTACATAAAGCTGCTGACCTTGTCTTTTATTCAGTCAGGAACATGCAGATTCTGTACTGCTGAAATTTCATTTTTGAGGGCCTCTCTCTTTGCTGGAAACAACCCATCCCGACCGACACCTGCTATATCTCTACTGATGCCATTAGCTTTTTCCTTTCTCTGGTTTAGGATATTAACGGAACAAACAGTCTATACTTTATAAATATCCCAAAACTAATTGAATTATGATCACTATATCCAAAGTGCTCCACTACACCCACTTCTGTCACCTGCCCTCTCTCATTCCCCAAGAGGAGATCCAGTATCTGCTTCTCTCTTGTTGTGAGAAAATATTGATTAATGAAACTTTACTGAACACCTTTGACAAATGTTAACCCATTCAATCCTTCAACAGTATGGGATCCCCAGTCAGTATGTGGAAAGTTAAAATCAACTGCGTTTAGGACTTTATATTTCCTGCAACTGGATGCAATCTCTCTACAAATTTGGTCCTGTAAATCTCAGTGACCACTGGGGGAAGGGATCTACCACACAGAACCACTAACGTGTTCATTCTTTTTCCATCCATACAGCCTCAGTAGATGAGTCTTCCGGTACATCCTGTCCAAGCACTACAGTGACATTTTTCTTGACACCTTGCCTTCATTAATACAACCCTCTCTATCATCAGAGCTTGAGAAGGAGAGGATTCTTGAGCTTTTTCAGTTTTTTAAATGGCCAACCAATTGGGAGTGGAGGAGCTGAAGACAGCTGGTCAGCTAGCGCACTATAAAAAAACTTCTGTCTAGCAAAGCGGCCATCGTCGGAGTGGATTGAGTGAGAGTGGGACGGCTTTGGCTCAGTAGGCTTCAGCGTGATCAGGCAGAGGTGAGGGTAGGTTCTGGTAAGTTGTTATTGCTTTTTTCTCTCATTCGATTTCTTTTTTAACTCGTAAGTTTAGACAGAATGCCAGGCTCTGACAATGTCACCTGCAAGAAGTGCACCCAGCTGCAGCTCCATAACAAACCAGGTGAGGGAACCAGAGCAGGAGCTGGATGACCTCTGGATCATTCAGGAGAATGAGGAGTTTACAGACAGTAGTTTCAGGGAGGCAGCTACACTAAAGGAGCAGCACACAGGCAATTGGGTTACCGTCAGGCGAGGGAAGGGGAAGGGCAGGCAGAGCAGGGCTCCGCTGTGGCCGTTCCCCTCAACTACAGGTATACCGATTTGGATACTGTTGAGGGGGGGGGGGGGGGCGGATGGCTTACCTGGGATGAGCTGTGGCAGCTGGATCTCTGGCACTGAGTCTGGTTCTGCAGTGCAGAAGGGAGGAGGGAAGAAGAGGAGAGCAGTAGTGATAGGGCACTCTATAGTTAGAGATAGAGCCAGGAGGTTGTGTGGTTGTGATGGAGACTCCCGGATGGTTTGTTGCCTCCCAGGTGCCAGGGTCAGGGATGTCTGTGATCACGTGCACAGCATTCTGAAGTGGAAGGGTGATCAGTCAGATGTCATGGTACACATCGGTACCAATGACGTAGGAAGAAAGAGTGAGGAGGTCCTGAAGAGTGAGTATAGAGAGCTTGGTAGGAAGTTAAAAGCAGGACCTTGAGGGTGGTAATCTCAGGATTGCTACCTGTGCCACGTGCCAGTGAGGGTAAGAATAGGATGCTCTGGAGGATGAACACGTGGCTGAGGAACTGGTGTAGGGGGGAGGGTTTCAGATTACAGGTTCACTGGGACCTCTTCTGGGGCAGTTGGAACCTGTACAAGAGAGACAGGTTATACTTGAACTACAAGGGGACCAATATCTTTGCAGGGAGGTTTGTTAGTGCTATTGGGGAGGGTTTAAACTAGATTTCAGGGGGGATGGGAACCAGAGTGCCAGAGTAGATTGTGGAGCAGGGGTCAAAATAAATGATATTGAAAGTTCATGTAAAGTCACAAATAGAAGGGTTGTGTGTGGTGGTAATAATCTTCTGAGGTGTGTCTGTTTCAATGTGAGGAGCACTGTGGGGAAGGCTGATGAGCTGAGGGCGTGGATTGACACGTGGAATTATGACATTATAGCTATTAGTGAAACTTGGCTACAGGAGGGGCAGGACTGACAGCTTAATGTTCCAGGGTGCTGATGTTTCAGACGTGATAGCGGCAGAGGGATGAAGGGTGGGGGGGGGGGGTGGTGGCATTACTAGTCAGGGAAAATGTGACAGCAGAGCTCAGGCAGGGCAGATTGGAGGGCTTGTCTACTGAGGCCATATGGTTGAAGCAGGAAAGGAATGATCACATTAATGGGGTTGTATTGTAGACCACCCAATAGTCAGCGACAATTGAAGAGGCAAATCTGCGGACAGATAGCAAATGACTGCAGGACACATAAGTTTGTGATAGTAGGAGATTTTAAATTTCCACATATTGATTGGGACTCCCATACATTTAAAGGTCTAGATGGGTTAGAGTTTGTAAAACGTGTTCAGGAAAATTTTCTAAATCAATATATAGAAGTACCAACTAGCGAGGACGCAATATTAGATCTCCTATTAGGAAACGAGTTAGTACAAGTGACGGAAGTGTGTGTAGGGGAACACTTTTGGTCTAGTGGTCATAACGCTATTACTTTCAACTTGGTCATGAATAAAGATAGATCTGGTCCTCAGGTTGAGGTATTAAACTGGAAAAAGGCCAAATTTGAAGAAATGAGAAAGGATCTAAAAAGCGTGGATTGGAACAGGTTGTTCTTTGGCAAGGATGTGATTGGTAAGTGGGAAGCCTTCAAAGGAGAGATTTTGAGAGTGCAGAGTTTGTATGTTCCTGTCAGGATGAAAGACAAAGTGAATAAGAATAAAGAACCTTGGTTCTCAGGGATATTGGAACTCTGATAACTAAGAAGAGAGAGATGTATGACAGGTATAGGAAACAGGGAGCAAATAAGGTACGAGGAGAAAATACTTAAGAAAGGAATCTGGAGGGCTAAAAGAAGACATGAGGTTGCTTTGGCAGTCAAAGTGAAGGATAATCCTAAGAGCTTCTATACTATATTAAGAGCAAAAGGATAGTAAGGTATAAAATTAGTCCTCTTGAACATCACACTGGTCGACTACGCATGGAACCAAAATAAATGGGGAAGATCTCAGATTCCCTGGGGCGTAGAAGAATGAGGGGAGATTTGATAGAGGTGTATACAATTATGCTCAGTTTAGAAAAAGCAGTCTTTTTCCATTGAGGCTAGGGCAAAAAGAAAAACAGAGGAAATAGGTTAAGGTTGAAAAGGAAAAGTTTAAAGGGAGCATTAGGGGGAGCTTCTTCACACAGAGAGTAGTGGGAGTGTGGAATGAGCTGCCAGATGAAGTGGTGAATGCAGG
This sequence comes from Hypanus sabinus, assembly GCF_030144855.1. Taxonomy (NCBI): domain Eukaryota; kingdom Metazoa; phylum Chordata; class Chondrichthyes; order Myliobatiformes; family Dasyatidae; genus Hypanus; species Hypanus sabinus. The sequence continues at coordinate 61,870,554 of NC_082706.1, read as the reverse complement.
CTCATTTTTAACATTTAAGAAAAACCTTGACAGGTACATGGATTAGAAGGGTATGGAGGGATAAGGTCTAGGTGAAAGTCAGTTGGACTAGGCAGAAAAATCATTTGGCACAGCCAAGAAGGGCCAAAGGCCTTTTTCTGTGCTGTAATGTTCTATGGTTTTATGTGAATATCATAGGAAACTCAGATCGCTGATCTTCCCATCCCACGCATCCTGTATCCAACCCTCACTAATAGATAGCATCTGGAAGAGTACAGCAGAAAAAACAGGCTCTGTGGCCTTGAATGTTGTCTCGAACCAATTAATTTAGTAATAAAGTGGTCAGATAAATTAATCGCTTCTGCTTTCCAAATATTTCATATTCTCTTTTCCTGTCCAAACCGTCATCCAGATAGCTGTCTCCAGCAAAGTCGATGTGACTACCTCCCTATAATTCCTATCTATCAACGCTTCGACCTTCTGAATGATGCAAAGTTCACCCAAAACCAGTTCCCTGTTCTTATTTATAAGGAAATGCAGCCAGATGCAATTTTCACAGGTGTAGCCACCAGGCATACTTGAGGAGCAGAGCAGGTCTCTGGGATCCATTCCCACTATTCTACCTGTGCAATGAAGAATGAAAGAGAACTTAACAGAACCTCACTGCCACTGTCCCCTTAAGACAAATTTTAAGTTTTTCACTCTGACACCAACCATTCCCAAAATTGTTTCACTGCTTGACACTTTTTTTGGGCTTCTGCTAAGTAGTTATCCATTCAAGCTATCAACTGACAGTACAGAGCTGTGCCTCTTTTACTGCAGTGAAACAGCATCCCGAAACTCACCTCTATATTGCTCAGAAATCTGGCTCTAGGATTTAGTTTCATTTGATTTCACGGTCAGTACAGATATTCTGGGCTGAAAGAGCTGGTCCTGTGCTGCTCTGTGCTCCAGCAGTTATTGATGGGAAAAGAAAATAAAAATAATAAGAAGGTGCAAATCATCAGCAAATCTGATGTCAGAAAGTAACCAGTGTAAACACAAAAATATAAAAATATCAAAGCTTGGGTCTGTACTGTCATACTGTTGTACATGTCGTACTGTAGTATATTCTGAGTCAACATCACAACAGAAAATCTAATGTGACCAAAAGCAGACATCATCGGGTCTCAACATACTGCAGTTTGTGAGAGTGTGGGAGCGTGGTGGTGGGGGGGGGGGGGGAATGGGTTTGAGGTGGATGTATTGTTGAAAGGAACTGGCTGGAACAAACATGAAGACATTGAAGTTTGTCAAAATACACCATGTCCCAGTCAGGTTGCAGTGCAATGGAAAATCTCAATGTCACTTCATTGTTCAGGGCTGGAAGACAAAATTAGTTAACTGTCAACCTGTTCATTTCACATCTGCTGTTGGTAAGATGCTGAAATCAGTGATCAGTGCAGAAATAACAAGTCATTTTGAAATGGATAATGGCATCAAACCAAATCAACAAGGGAACTCAAGCGTAATGGAGATCTTCCAAGATGTAACATACAGAGTTGATAGAGACAATCTTTAGCTGTGATGTGTTTGGATTTTCAGAAGGCATTTGACAAGGTGTCACATAAAAGGCTGTTGCACAAGACCAGATCTAAATATCTTTCTTCTCAACAATTCTGTTGATGATCTTGGCCCTTGACAGTTTACTGTCTCATTGCATGTGCCCTCTCAAGAAGCAACACCTCACATTTATCTGAGTAAGACTCTGTCAGCTGTTTCTCAGCCCATATCTGCAACTGAACTATATCATGCTGTACTCTTTGCCAGTCTTCTACACTACACACCACTACACCAATCTTGGTATCATTGATAAATATACTAACCAATGCACCTACATGTTTGTCCAGGTCATTTACATACATTGTAAACAACAGAGGTCCCAGCACAGATCCCTGTGGAACACCACTAATTACAGACCTGCAGCTCGAGTGAGTTTGTTTAACCACCAACCTCTGCCTTCAATGCACAAGCCAGTTCTAAATCCAAGGAACCAATTAGCCACAGACACCACGCACTGGAATCTTCTGGATTAGCCTCCCATGAGGGACTTTGCCAAACGCCACCATCTACTGCCCGACCCTCATCAATCTCTCTCAGCACCATATCAATAAACTCTATCAAGTTGGGAAGGCAGGATCTACCGTCACAAAGCCATGCTGGCTCTCCCTAATCAGGCCATGAGTTTCCAAATGTTCATATATCAAATCCTTCCCGTTTTGGGATCTTTCCTGTTGTTTTGACAAGGCATTGGTGCCAATTTTCACCAGCCCCTCGAGCTGTTCACACTTCCCATTGACAATATCCTGCAGCTACACCTGTAAACCCTGGGCTCTACCACCCTGGAGGCAACATAGCATCCTGGTGTCTCTTTTGTGGCCACAGTATCTCCTACCTATTGTCACTAAATATTGAATCCCTTGTCACTACCACGGTGCCTGACCTTTCCATTCTGCTGTGACTGAGAGCTAGCCACAGTGCCACTGCTGTTTCTGTGCCCTGGTTTTCTTCCATAAACCAACAGCAAGCTGGATGGTGCATTGATTGGCCACTAGATACTGTCCTATTTGTATATGGGTGATAACAAGAGGAAGGAGCCAATGGAAGACAGTGAAGTCACCATGGTCAGGATTCTCGACAGTTCTGTTATTTTGAGACTGAGCCAAAGTTCAGGATTAGAATGCAAATTTTGCTCTTGGATGAGGAGCACCCAGAGTCAGTACCATATTCCAGGAGCATCACTCACTGATCCTGGAACCAGTGCCGTGGCTACAATGCCGATGGGTGGGAATGTTTTACTGGAGCGTGGTTACACATACAAAGCGTAGTTCTGCCGTTGTGCCCTGTCCTGTGGCTGGGGAGGAACTGTGGAACTGGAATTATACCTGATTCCTGATCAGTCCACTGGGGAGCAGCACCTTGGTCATGGAGAGTCCTGAGGGATCATGATACTTTGGCACTAGGTGCTTAGATCCCACACTGTACCGGAGACTGACAGGTTCAGAACGAGCCCGACACTCTCACACTGTATCAGAGCCTACAAGTGAGGAATTCTGGTTCTGAATTCTGGTTCGGAATTCAGTTCTGGTCGCCTCACTATAGGAAGGATGTGGAAGCATTGGAAAGGGTACAGAGGAGATTTACCGGGATGCTGCCTGGTTTAGAGAGTATGGATTATGACCAGAGATTAAGGGAGCTAGGGCTTTACTCTTTGGAGAGAAGGAGTTTGAGAGGAGACATGATAGAGGTGTACAAGATATAGACAGAGTGGACAGCCAGCGTCTCTTCCCCAGGGCACCACTGCTCAGTACAAGAGGACATGGCTTTAAGGTAAGGGGAGGGAAGTTCAAGGGGGATATTAGAGGAAGGTTTCTCACTCAGAGAGTGGTTGGTGCATGGAATGCACTGCCTGAGTCAGTGGTGGAGGCAGATACACTGGTGAAGTTTAAGAGACTACTAGACAGGTATGTGGAGGAATTTAAGGTGGAGGGTTAAATGGGAGGCAGGGTTTGAGGGTCGGCACAGCATTGTGGGCCGAAGGGCCTGTAATGTGCTGTACTATTCTATTTATGTTCTATAAACCCTCTCCCTCTCCTTCCTCCTTTCACTCCCTCTCTCCTTCTGTTTGTGTGCTCGTGCATTCTTGCATGGCTAGGATGAGGCCGAACGACTGAAGGTCAGTTCAAAATAGGAAGCAGCTGGGCCAGAAGGTAGTGGTCCATCAGAGTTGTCCAAATAAGTTTACTGTGAATAACTAGCCAAGGAAAACGTGAAATCTGTGAAAGTGGCTACTCCGTGACAAAGTTCAGTCTTTGTAATTAAAGATTCAATAGACAATAGACAATAGGTGCAGAAGTAGACCATTCGGCCCTTCGAGCCTGCACTGCCATTCCGAGATCATGGCTGATCAATTCCTATCAATACCTGGTTCCTGCCTTGTCCCCATATCCCTTGGTTCCCCTATCCATAAGATACCTATCTAGCTCCTTCTTGAAAGCATCCAGAGAATTGGCCTGCACTACCTTCCGAGGCAGTGCATTCCAGACACCCACAACTCTCTGGGAGAAGAAGTTTTTCCTTAACTCTGTCCTAAATGACCAACCCCTTATTCTCAAACCATGCCCTCTGGTACTGGACTCTCCCAGCATCTGGAACATATTTCCTGCCTCTATCTTGTCCAATCCCTTAATAATCTTATATGTTTCAATCAGATCCCCTCTCAATCTCCTTAATTCCAGTGTGTACAAGCCCAGTCTCTCTAACCTCTCTGCGTAAGACAGTTCAGACATCCCAGGAATTAACCTCGTGAAACTTCCTCTACAGCCAGGATGTCCTTCCTTAACCCTGGAGAGCAAAACTGTACACAATACTCCAGGTGTGGTCTCACCAGGGCTCTGTACAAATGCAAGAGGATTTCCTTGCTCTTGTACTCAATTCCCTTTGTAACAAAGGCCAACATTCCATTAGCCTTCTTCACTGCCTGTTGCACTTACTCATTCACCTTCAGTGACTAATGAACAAGGAGTCCTAGATCTCTTTGTATTTCTCCCGTACCTAACTCTACACCATTCAGATAATAATCTGCCTTCCTGTTCTTACTCACAAACTGGATAACCTCACACTTATTCACATTAACCGCCATCTGCCAAGTATCTGCCCACTCACCCAGCCTATGCAAATCACCCTGAATTCTCCTAACATCCTGATCACATGTCACACTGCCACCCAGCTTAGTATCATCAGCAAATTTGCTGATGTTAATTTCTATGCCTTCATCCAAATCGTTAATGTAAATCGTAAACAGCATTATTCCTACCCATTAAGTCACTGCTAAGGTAATGCCCAAGAATCTTAATATATTTCTCTTCAATCTGCCCAATATTCACATCAGAGAAACACACACGAAATGCTGGAGGAGCTCCAGGCAGCGTCTATGGAAAAGAGTACAGTCGATCTTTTGGACCGAGATGTCAACTATACATTTTTCTATAGATAATCCCCGGCCTACTGAGGTCCTCCAGCATTTTGTGTGCTATCACTTAGATTTTCTGCCTCTGCAGTTTTCCTCTGATTTGTGATTTACAGAAGAGACTGTCAGTAAGTTAAAGTGCTTGTTCAAGTGACGAAGAAAGTTAGTCAGGGGTATAAGAGTATCTCTGGAAAGTGATCCTCTGTATAAATCTGGGCCACTTTGAATGCATGAGATCATATTGTGTGATGGAGCTGTGGATTCAGTAGCAAAAGAAATCACACATTCTCACTGAAGTAGGTGTTTACTGTCCTTTTATTTCAGCCTTTGGAATTCCAGGTATGATGCAGTGACAGCTGCCACTGGTGGGAGTTCAAGTTTAATTAAAATGTTGTGATTGTTCTGTCACTAGTTTCCACTGCCGTCTGTCCAGTGCCTGTGTTTCGTATTTCAGGAATTGAATGGAAACACAGTGACTATGGATTCTGCAATCTGGAGCTAAATAGAATCTCTTGCAAGAATTCAGCGACTCCTCAACCTTCTATGGAACTGACTGGGTCATGCAGCGTTCTTGGTTTGTGATCAATAATGGGATGTTCGGGTCTCTGTGCTTTTGGTCTTGTAGCAGCTGCACAGCATGTGCTAATATTGTGTTTATACAGCCCGCGGAGATTATAACAATTGATTTTTGCTTTGTATGTGCACGGTTGCCCGAGTGTGGTGCAACAATCAAATTATCCACTGGTGGTTAACACTTTAGCAAATGTGAGGAGCTCCGTGTTGTAGATGTTGTAGTTTCTTATAAATGTCTCCGCTACGACTGAATAAAAAGCAGCTGATGGACAGCACAATGAAGTCGTTGTTGAGCCAACTAACACAACTCACATGGTGAATCATAGTTATCAATAATGTGAAATATATCCTATGTTACGGATTTAGCAACAATAAATATATAAGTGGGGCAAGGTTTTTTATAACAAATAAAACATTTATTAAACACTGAAAAACAAACCCCCAAAAGTAAACAAACTGCTAACGTAACCAGAAATCAGCTGCTGTGTGGCAGCTTAAACAGTTCTTAAAGCGATGTTGCAAAAACAGTTCTTCAAAGTAGTACTGCAAAAGTTCAAAATGCTTACAGTCCATTACAGGAGAGACTTTTTAGACAATTTAAATTCTTTTTCACGTCGTGTTGTTGCGGTTCCCAGTCGAACTATGCTTTTCCCGGAGAATTTACGAAGATGAAAATGAAATGGCTTAAAGGCACTGACTTTTCCTTTACAACACTGTACCCAATCCTTTCTGCTATATTTTGCAGGGATTAACACGGGGACAGCCAACAAATTCCTTCCGGATGAGGATCAAACAAGGTCGAACCTGTTTCACCGTGGAAATCGACATTCCTTGATCTTTTAGCTCCCGAACTCCGATCTTCACTCTCCACTGATTTTTAACTGGCAGTATTATAAAGAAACTGCCGGCAATGACCTTTTAAACTTTAGGGATTAAATAAAACTTCACCTTTCCACCAAACTGCGTCATAATATTGGACCACGCAGTGGCATGGAGTCAAAATGGCAAATCCAGCCACGAACTGCCCCTCCTCACAGGGAGGGGTCCTCCTTTTATACCCTGTAAAAAAAACCTGTCACATGATCTCTACTGGTGGGAAAGTGACGTCACTCCAGCATCACAAGACCACTACCTTAAGTCCAGTATAGCTGCAACACCACTGTCACGTGACAAGAACAAGATACCCACGGGTACGTAACACCTATTATATCTACATCTGACGGCAGTTCCGAGATTGCTGCAGGTCCTCTCCCCCGCTTCCCTGATGGATTTAGTGGGAAGTGTCATGTCTGTCTGTTGTAAGTACATCTGCATTAACGTTCTGCACCCTGCGCGTGAAATAAAGCACTTCTTCCCCTCAGTGCCACTGTGCTTCTTAATGTGGCCCCATCTTGACTTCCTTTTGGGGTTCTTTGACCTCAACTCTACCTTCCGTTCAATGTTTGTTACTGCCCTGTAGCTCTGGACCCCAGCACCTTCTCTACATGCCACATGATAAAAGTCATCAGAGTGGCTCCAGCAAGATTCCCTGTGAGAATATAAGTTCCCCTTCAGTGTAACCCATCACCTTACACCAGTCCTATTTACCCTTGAAGATAGTGTTCGTGATGCCCTTCCTCCTGCACCAGATTGTTAACAACGCATTTAAGTGTAACAATTTACCATCTCTTACCTCGCAAGCATGTGGCACCTGAAAAATTCCTGAAATCAACACCCCAGAGTTCCTACTTCTTGACTTTCTGCCCAACTTCCAAAACTCTCTTTGCAGGAAGTTGTCTCTCTTTTGTTAGTTCTAGCTTTCTGGCTGATCACCCTGTCCTTTCAGAATGGTCGATATCTTCTCAGAGACATTATTGTCCTTGGCATGATGGAGGAGACGCACCATGCTGCAATCTCGCCCATTTCCACAGATACTCCTGTCGGTGTTCTCCCGGCTAAAGTGTTTGCTGCATCTGATTCATATCTTGCCACCCCTGTACATTCATGTGCTTTCTCATGGCCTCTTCGTACTGTAAGCTGTTTTAACATTCATTCATTGTATTCCTTCTTTGATTCAGCTGAGTGTTTTACTTATGCATTCGCAAGCAAATGAGAGTGCACACGTGTTGAAACAAAACACTTTGTTAGAACTCGTATTATTTTAACATAGAAAAAACGAAAATAAATGTCTGCATTAGTGGCAGCATATAATTCAAAGTAATACTTATCATTTCCTAAACAAGCTGATCTCAGTGTTGGAGGGGCACCACAGAACCGACAATGTCACGCAGCCCTATGTTTTCTCTCTCTCTCTCTCTCTTTCCCCCCCTTGCTCTCTCTCCCCGTCTCCCTCAGAATGTCTTATTCGCTTCACTATCTCTCTCTATCATTCTCTCTTTCTCTGCCTCTCCCACACGCCCTCTCCCTCACACGAGATCTCGCCGTCTTCTCCCTCACTCCAACTCCCTCCAGCGCTCTCCTTCGTGCCCCTTTTCTCGCGATGTCCATTCGTTCTCTGTCTTTCGCGTTTCAGCCCTCGCGCGCACTTTTTCACAATGTCGCATTCGCTCTCCCTATCCCTCTCTCACCCCCCAAGGCAAAATGGAAAAGAGTAAACAGCTGGCAAGACTCCATTGAAGGGTCTCGACACGAAATGTCGACAATTTAGTCTTTTCTATAGATGCTACCTGACCTGCTGAGTTCCTCCAGCATTTGGGGTGAGGAAAACAGTAAACAGTCGACATTTCGGGCTGAGACCTTTCATCAGAATCTGATTTTGTGTGTGTTGTTTTGTATTTAGAGCATCTGCAGATTTTCTCGTGTTTGTTTAGTAACTCTGTTCATCACAATTTTTCCATTTCCCCACAAGTGGGGTATAGAATCGGGAGTATGAAGACAGCTGAATTGTAATACTTTACAGAATTTATTTCCAACGTTTCAGAAGTGTAAAAATCTGACTCACTGGGTATTTCACCATATTCTTTAGTTCGTCTCGGAATTTGCTCTGAGTCAGGGCGTAAATACATGTGTTGGTGCAGGAACTGAGAATTTGCAGCATTTCCGCTGTGTGTCCTGTGATGTAACGGGGATCCGTGACAGAACCAACAAAACTCATTGAAATCCGTCTGTAGATAAAAAATACCGCATGTGCTCCCCACAACAATAGGAAACTACCGGTTATGCTGAAGAGCAAAACGATGGATTTGCGTCGGTTCTCCATCTCCCGGTCCTTGTCATTCTCTCCACTCTTTTGTCCCCGGAGCCCCCTGCGGGCTCGACTGGCCGCCAGAATCCGCCTGACAGTCAGAATATTGAGCAGCAACATGAGAATGAATGGGACACAAGGGACTAACATGCGATGGAATATCGGAAAAATCAGCCACGCAGGAGAGTTTTTGTAGCTCGGTGTATCTATACAATCCCAGGGAACATCATCACTCATTTCTCCAGGCCCGTATACAAAGTACCAGGGGACAGTCTCCAAACAGGCCAGCACACTCACTGTCCCGATAACTACAGCCGCCGTTCTCTCGGTGCAATATTTTGTTTTCAGCTTCTCACAGCAAATAGCCACAAATCGATCGACGGTGAAAGCGACAGTCAGCCAGACTGAGGCCGCAGTGCTCGCAAATGTCAACCATTCAACTGGTCTGCAGACAGGAGTGATTCGCAGGAATGATCGGGGAAAATAAATCTTAGCAGTCAACCTTAGCAGCGGATCGGAGATAACGACCAGGAGATCGGCCGCTGCCATTCCCACCAGGTAGCGAGTGACACATTTGGAGAGACCGCACTTTCCCCGGGACAGGATCACAATCGCCACCAAGTTCGCTGGAAGAGAGACAGGGAACAGCAAGTTGAGAAAATACTGAGCAGAAGCCAATGCAGCAGTTGTTGCATTTAGCGGCGCAAGTGTCGATAGAGGGCGCAGAGCTGGCGGAGACAGAGGAGTTTACACAGTAAAGTAAAATCAATATGATTAGAAAACAGATTCCTTACTGAAGACTGAAATGTGAAGAGACAGCGGAAAGCTAAAACTGTACAGGTGACAACTGTACCTCCTCAGAATCAATACTGGCTGGAATGTTTCTAACCGCGCCGTCCGCGTCTCGTCTGGATGAAATCAATCTATCCGGGCGCTGATGGCGGGATTTTCCCCATTAGATAATCATCAAATGCCATAGAGATCCCTATCAGCCACAGAACAATGGACGGAACAAAAACAGAAAATGGTGGATGCGCTCATCCAGGCAAAACAGAATATGTCGAAATACAGTTGAAGTATCTCTGCTCTGAACTGTTCCCAGAGAGACCCCTGACACGAGAGTTAACTCGTTTCTCTTTCCATACAAGCTGCTTGGGGCTTAGTGTTTCCAGCATTCCCCGAGTTTGTTTCCTATTCCAGCATTTGCTACCTCACTAACTTTACAACAGAAGTTTGACTCATTCCCACAGATACAGCGCAGTCTGACACAATCTCACAGACAGACAGAACGCCTCCCACTGATTCCATCACAGGGAAGCAGGGGAGAGGAATTCAAACTCGGTGCCGTAGTCAGATGTCTGCAACGGCGCCAGATATAGATAGAGTACATTTCACAGTGTTGATAACTATGAACCACCACGTCGGCTGTTATAATCAGCTCAGCAGCGAGTTCATTGTCTTGTCCATCGGCTGTTTTATATTCATTCATATCGCAGACATTTATTGAAACCTCCACAATAGTTTCGAACTACAGCACGGATCTCCCCGCATTTGCTGGTGTGACTGCCAGTCGATGGTTTGATTGTTGCACCTCGCTCAGACAACCGCTCACATACAAATGCAATCTATCAACTGGTATAATCTCCGCGGGCTGTATAAGCACAGTATTTGCAAATGCAGTGCAGCTGCTACAGGACCAGAAGCTCAGAGACCCGAACATCCCCTCCTTGATCACAAACCGATGAAAAAACGCTGCCGGACCCGCTCAGTTCCATAGAATTTGATGGATTCGTAGAATTATTGCAGCAGGTTGTATTTAGATGCAGATCCCAGAATCCACAGTCCCTGTTCTTCCCCTCCATTCCCGAAACACAGAACACTGCGACTGGACAGCCGGCACTGGAAACCAGAATAATCAACATCATTGGGATTAAATTTCAACTCCCACCGACGGCGGATGACACTGCGGCTTACCGGGAATCCCAAAGGCTGAAATAAAAGGATAGTAAACGCCTTCTATCCGCCAGATGACTGGATACGCCATTTCAGTGAGAATCTGTGATCGCTGTTGCTCTTGAATTCACAGCACTGGCAGTCACTTTGATCTCATGCATTCAAAGCAGCCCTGATTTATACAGAGGATCAGTCTCCAGAGATACCGTTATACCCCTGACTAACTTTCTTAGTTACATTCACTTGAACAAACACTAGAAGTTAATGCCAGTCTCTCATGTAAATCACAAACACGAGAAGAACTGCAAATGCAGCAAGTCCAAGCAATAACACACAAAATGCTGGTGGACCTCATCGGCCGGGGATTATCAATCGGAAAGTTGTATAGTCGACGTCTCGGCCCGAACCGTTGACTATACACTTTTCCAGATGCTGAACACAAAATATTCTGCAGATGCTGGGGTCAAAGCAACACGCACAACAGGCTGGAGGAACTCAGCAGGTCGGGCAGCATCCGTGGGAACGAGCACATTTCGGGCCGAGACCCTTCGTCAGGACTGAAGAGGGAGGTGGCAGGGGCTCTATAAAGAAGGTGGGGGGGAGGGTGGGAAGGAGAAGGCCGGTAGTTGCCAGGTGAAAAGCCAGTAAGGAGGCCATGTATGGACATCCTGTCCCGGTTGCCACCCACTTCAACAATGCTTCATATTTCCATTCGGATAGTCCATACATGGCCTCCTCAACTGCCATGATGAGGCCAAACTCAGGTTGGAGGAGCAGCACCTCATATACCGTCTGGGTAGTCTCCAGCCCGTTGACATGAACAATGAATTCTCCAACTTCTGGTCATTCCCTCCCCCTCCCTTCCTCCGTCCCAGTTTCACTCTGCCTCCTCCTCCAGCTGTCTATCACTTCCCTCATGGTTCCGCCTCCCTCTACTACCCAAAGTGCTTTCCCCTTACATTCCTTCTTCACATTTCCTACCAATCTCCTCCCTGCTTCCCTCCCCCCACCCCTCGATCTTTCCCCTTACTGGTTTTTCACCTGGCGCCTACCAGCCTTCTCCTTCCCACCCTCTCCCCACCTTCTTTATACGGCCCCTGCCCCCTCCTTCTTCAGACCTGACGAAGGGTCTCGGCCCAAAACGTTGACTGCTAGTTTCCACGGATACTGCCCGACCTGCTGAGTTCCTGCAGCGTGTTGTGTGTGTTCCATGGCGCTGCGTCTTCACGTCAGAATATTTCAAGTCACCAGCCTGGAAAGACTAGGAGTTATTTAACAGTATCATCACCCCGTTATTACCGATTTGTTTAATTCTATGGTTTAATGTTTTAAGAGCTCGACGTATTATTTTGGCAACTGGAGTCCGTCGAGGTCTCCGGAACAACAGCCCGAATCAGAAGGATCCAGAATTGAAGAACCGGAGAAAGTCCATGATTCCGTTGTTTGCTGTATTGCAACAGCCGATTTCATATCACTGTGGTTTCCCTATGTCGTACAGTCCATGAACTGGCAAGTGCAGAACTATTATTGCACAGCAACGGAAGGGGACACATATCTTATCCGGTAGGTTTGCTGGTACTTCACGGTGGGGGTTAAACCAGCAATGCCAGGAGCAATGGAACCAAAGCACCAGTGGTAAGCTTGTGGATATCAATGTTGGTAAGAGCGCAGACAAAGTCAGAAATTAAATGATTGATCAGGGTACGATGAGTGCCCTGAGCTGGGTTTAATTTAGTGGAAGAAGTATCGAAAGAAAGGCCAGTCTGCTCTAGGCTTGTATCAACACCTGGAATTGTGAAATTGCACCGACGAATAAGACTTGGTTGTAAGAGGGGCAGGACTGGCAGCTCATTTGTCCTGGGTTCATTTTTTATCAGACGTGATAGAGCGAGATGGATGGAAGGAGGAGGGGTATCGTTACTCAACAGGGAAAATATCACAGCAGACCTTCGTCAGAACAGACTGCAGGACTTGACGAGTGAGGTGCTACGGGTGGAACAGAGAAATAGGGAAGATGTTAATGGGACCATATTGCAGCCCATATTGCAGACCACTCATATTACAGTCCATGGTACTTAGAGGGCCAAGTTTGAGAGATACCGCAGTCTGTTGCAAGAGCATTATGGTTATTACTGTAGGTGGTTTTGACTTTCTACATATTGACTGGGAATTCTACACTGTAAAAGGACTATATGGGACAGAGTTTGTCAGATGAATTAAGGAAAGTTTCCTTAATCACTACGTAGAAGTCCTAACTGTCGTAGTGATCACTGTGGAGAGAGGGAGTGAGGATCAGTTCTGAAGAGGAAAGGGAGAGTGTTGTGGAAATGGGAAGAAGTGCAAAATAAGGATGTGAATGCATTCTTTAGAAATATCGCGACAGTGGCATATGCGCATGCGGCTGTTTAAAAGCGCGGCTTGTACCGATTGGAGCCCTTGCGCGTACGAGGCGCACTCTTGGCGCAGGCTGTCGAGTGTCCGTGTTTTTCAGCTCGGGTGAGTTCGGTTCGTAACTTCCACACTGTAAAATGCCCTCTGTGTCCCATTTCCAACATGACTCAGTTCAAACGTTTCATCAGACTACTCTGCGCGTACGTAACAGGAGGCGGGGTATGTGGTCACAGAGACAGGGAGTGAGGTAGGAGGTATCAGAGTGGGGAAAGGCGGTTGATAGTCGCGAAGATGTGTTGGGGAAAAGGAGATCGCGGAGATGGTGTGCGACGGAGTGGAGTCAGGGAGGCGGGGTGTAAAGGGTCACCTAGACAGGAAGAGTTGGGTGTTTCAGAGGGACACCAAAATGGTGGCTCTGCAATCCCAGAATTCCCTGCCAGGCGGAAAACCCTCTAAATTCTCTCTGTACTTGTGGACAGCCTTTCCTCTGACTCACAATTCCCCACTTCATCCCAGTCTCTCTCTCTCAATTCCCAGTGCCAATTTCCCCCGCCCTGTCTTTTACTTTCCCGTCTCACTATATACCCCTTCTTCACACCCCCCAACACTAATGAAACACTCGCCCCCGGTCACTCTCCCCGATTTACACCCCAACCCCGGTCTCCCTCTACCAGCAGCCTCTCTCCCAACCCCTGTCACGCTCTCGTACTAAACTCTCTCTCCTCTGCAGCTATGGGCTAGGCCACCAAACCCATTACCTCTCTATATGTTCTCTCTCTCTCTCCACCCCCAACCCCGCCTCTCTACCGTCCCTGTCTCTCTCTCTCTCTTCAATCCAGTCGCTTCCCTTCGGGGTCTCTGTCGATCTCCCTCCTCAGTAGGATCTCTCTGCCCACCCCAGGTCTTTCGACTTCCCCGGTCTCTTTTCCCGTGTTCATTCTCTATCCTCTCGCCTCTCTTCCCCACCGGTACCTTTCCCCAACTCTCTCTTCTGCTTCCCCATTCTCGCCTCAAGACTCCAATCACCCCCAGTCTCTTTCTTCCTCCAGTCTCTCCCTCTCGCATTCCTCTCACAACCTCCTTCTCTCTCTACCCCAGATACACTCTCTCAGCCTCTCACTCCCACCACACTCTCTCCCACGCCTTTTACTCTCCTCCTGCTTCTCTCTCCCTGCAGCGTCTCGACTCTGACTCCGTCTATCAATATCTTTTCTTCCCCGACCCCCTCTATCCCGTCTTTCTCGCTCCCCATTCCTCCCTCTCTTTCTTTCGCTCCTCGTCTCTCTGGTCTCTATCTCCCCGTCCCTCACTACCCCACTCTATCTCATTCCAGAGTTCCTCTTTCTACTCCAGCCCCCCCTCTCACCCCAGTATCTCTCACTTCCCATCTCCCCCATTCCCCAGACTCTCTCTCTCTCCCAGTCTCTCTACCCCCAATCTCTCCGTCTCTGCCTCCGTCTCTCTCCCATCCTGTCTCTCCATCCAGTTTCTCTCCTCCCAGTCCAGCCTCTTTCCCAGACTGCATCGCCAGTTTCTCTCTGTCCCAACCATTCTCCCAAGACTCTTTCTCTCCACTTAGTATCTCCCAACAGCCTCTCTTTCCCAGTCTCTCTCCCCCATTCCCTCTTACCCAGTATCTCTCCCCAACAGCCTCTCTTCCCCGGTCTCTCTCCCCCATTCTGCCTCACCCAGTATCTCTCCTCAGTCTTTCTCACCGTCTTTTTCCCGCAGTCTCTCTCACTCCCCAGTCGCTCTTACTCCCCCAGTCCCTTTCCCCCGCCATCTCTCTCCACCGTTTCTCTCTCCCCATCCTACCCCCCGTTTTTTTCTCATGGGATTCTCCCTCTCTCCTCCCGCTTTGCTTCCCTCAGTTTTTCTCTCCCTCAGCCGTTTATACTCCCGTAGTCTCTCGCTTCCGTCTCTCTCCCCGCCTTCTGTTCCCCCGTACATCTATTCTTCTCAGACTATCGCGCGTTGTCTTTCCATCTCCGCCAGACTCTCGACTCCCACCCGTCTCTCACAGTCTCTTTCTCCAGTCTTTCACTCACAGTCTCTCCCCACCAACCCGTGCCACTCTCCTTCAGACGGACTCTCCACCATACCCCACTCCGCTCCCCGCTCCCCCTCCCCACCCTATCCTCTCCCCACGCCCCTCCCCCTCCCCACCTCTAGAGTAGGGAGGGGAGGGTAGGAGAAGATGGACGATTGATTCTGAGAGAGGAGGGTGTGCTGAGGGATGAGAGGATGGTAAAGGGTGGGTAGGAAAGGGGAATCGGAGAACGCGAGCGTCACTGTGGAGGGAGGAGAAAAGTAGGTGAGGGAGCTGCACATACTCAGACAAAGTGTTGGCGAACTTCCATTCCCTCTGTCACACTCATATTAAATCGTGTAAGGATATCTTCTCATCACCGAAAACAGGGTTCAACGCTTGGTGTGAACATGCGCCATTCTGGTGAGAAGTACACAGCACGAAACTTAAATCAAAGCTCAGTCCAGAACTATGAAAATGTTATCACCATAGATGGAAATGTTAACCAATGGATGAACATGACCCTCCATGGAATCGTTAACCAATGGATGAACATGACCCTCCATGGAATCGTTAACCAATGGATGAACATGACCCTCTATGAAATCGTTAACCAATGGATGAACATGACCCTCTATGAAATCGTTAACCAATGGATGAACATGACCCTCCATGGAAACGTTAACCAATGGATGAACATGACCCTCCATGGAAACGTTAACCAATGGATGAACATGACCCTCCATGGAATCGTTAACCAATGGATGAACATGACCCTCCATGGAATCGTTAACCAATGGATGAACATGACCCTCCATGAAATCGTTAACCAATGGATGAACATGACCCTCCATGGAATCGTTAACCAATGGATGAACATGACCCTCCATGGAATCGTTAACCAATGGATGAACATGACCCTCCATGAAATCGTTAACCAATGGATGAACATGACCCTCCATGGAAACGTTAACCAATGGATGAACATGACCCTCTATGAAATCGTTAACCAATGGATGAACATGACCCTCCATGGAATCGTTAACCAATGGATGAACATGACCCTCCATGGGAGACATCCCCACTATCGGAGCAGACCAGTTATTGACAAGGAGGTGTCCAACACCACGCAGAAAGCTGGAGACCTCCTCCCGGAAACAGAGTGGTTCCTTGGGCAACACAGATCTGGTGGTGTACAAAAATTATCAAAAATCCACGATGAAAGGCCAACAAATTCAAAACAATAAACAGAAAATGCCAAGAGAAAGCAGAAGCAATCCGAAACAACACAGGATTCTGCTACAGCTGAATTCAATCTGATTAGTGACACACTCACCATCGAATGGCAAGCATCATTCCCCCAAAACTTGCTTTATATACAAACTCATGGAAGGTACTATATTTTACTACAAATACAGTCCCAATCCAGTTTTAGAGTCAGAGTCCTACAATTATCTGATGACAGATACATGATATCCATCCGGGTATAATATCACAGGAAAAACAAGCAAGAACAACGGACTTAATTGATGTAGCCAATCCAAATAACACATAATTTACAGAAATCAGTAATGTCAGAAATATGCTGACTTGAAAGAGGAAGTTGAAAGTCTATGGTACACGAACAAGGTAAACATTGTCTCAATAGTAGTATCTACAACTGGTATCATCCTAAAGACACTACAAGATAACGTTAAACAATTAGGCCTACCCGGCTACTTTTATGTAAATCTTCCAAAGACCACTAGAATAGTCCGAACGTTTATAACAATTGAGAAATGAGAGTGCTTACCTCTGTTGATATCTGAAGTTTTATCAGCTTTAACTGAGAAAAAGAATCACAATAAACACGTGATTGTACTGGGGGAGTGAGTGTCATGGTCCCGTCCGTGAAATCCGCACTGGTTCACAGTCCAGTTCATCGAACCATATTCCGGGTTTCTTGTTTTCCCTGGCTCTGTTGGGTGCCTGAACTGATGCTCCTGATTCTCATTTTGGGCTGGCTCCATAAATAGTTTTGGGATGCAGCTTCAGGCTGCTGGACTGATAGATAGATACTTTATTCATCCCCAAGGGGAAATTCAACATTTTTCCAGTGTCCCATACACTTATTGTGGCAAAACTAATTACATACAGTATTTAACTCAGTGTAAATATGATATGCATCTAAAATCACCCTCCCAAAAAGCATTAATAAATAGCTTTCTTCCTGTCCCCTCCCTTCTGAATCCCTGGCAGCTTTTTCGGCACTAATTTTCATCTGTTACCTTCGCCTGCGTCCTTGTCTCTATCGCCATCAAGTTCAACGGCTGGAGTGAGAATGGAGCCTTGTCGAGTCAAGATAAGGAACAGTGTGGTCTTCTCTTCGTCTCCTCTCCTTCACTAGGTAGGTTCTGCTGGTTGCCGCTATCTTGAGTTGGGAACCGTCTCTTTGTGTCCTCACCTCTGCTGGTTAGGTCTGGCCGTTTACCGCTACCTTGAGTGGAGATTTGTCTTTTCATGGTCCGTGTCAAAGAAGAGACCCGGCCCTAGGTCCTGTTTCCAAGGAGGGCTCCTGATTCTGTGTCCCTGTGTTCCAAGACCAAGGCTCTGTGTCCCTGTGCTCATCCAGTTGTGGTACCTCGCCCAGACCGGTGCTGGAGATTCCTTGTCCTGTGCTGGAGATTCCTTGTCCAGCCCTAGCCACGGGCAAGAACCTTCTCTAGTCTAAGCCACGTCCCTGTATTCCCAGTAGTATTTTGTGTCTAGTCTGCTCCTAGTCCCGAGTCAACGCCTGGATGCGGGTTCCAAGCCTGAGTCAAAACCCATGTTCCGGGTCCCTGTCCAGTCTCTGGCTCGGAGTCCTTGTCCAGGCACCTAGTTCCAAGTTCCTCGTCCAGATCCCGCTTTCCGAGTCTGAGTCCTAGCCCAGGACCAGTGTCCTTGTCTCTTCCAGGGCCTGTGTCCATGTCCAGCGTCATTTCCTCCTGACTTTCCTTGCTTTCCGGATAATTTCCTTGCTTTCCAAGATGACGGGCTCAAAATTGTTCAAAATACCCACCAGTGCCTGATAAGGCCTCAGCATCACATCCTTGTTCTTGCATTCTGTGTCTTGCATTTGGGTCCGCTACCAGTGCCCCACTTGTAACATACATAAATCAGCCCGTGGTGTTCCTAACTGTGATTTCCTCAACATAACTAACATTACCTAGAATCTGGAATCTGCGGCATTCGCGTTTACAGTGCTACTAACTTGTTAAGTGATCTTGATATGAGGGTGAAGGTAGAGGTAGAATGATGCTGAGGAATAGGAGGAGAGAAGTGGAGAGTGAGGGGTTGAGAAAGTTGTGTGTGGAAAACGAAGAGCTGGTAGCTGCAGATGAAAGTGTGTGTGTGGAGAGATAGTGGGGAAAAGGAGGGGGGGGGAGACCATAAGACATAGGAGCAGAATTAGGCCATCTGGCCTATCGAGTCTGCTCCACTATTCAATCATGGCTAAACCCATTTTTTTTCCTATCCACACCTACTCTGTCCAGGCCTTTCAACATTCGAAAGGTTTCAATGAGATTCCCGCTCATCCTTCCGAATTCCAGCGAGTACAAACCCAGAGCCATCTAACACTCTTCAACCCTTTCATTCCTGGGGTCATCCTTGTGAACCTCCTCTGGACCCTCTCGAATGGCAGCACATTTTTTCTAAGATGACGGGCTCAAAATTGTTCAAAATACCCCCCAGTGCCTTGTAAGGCCTCAGCTTCACATCCTTGCTCTTGTATTCTAGACCTCTTGAAACGAATGCTAACATGGCATTTGCCTTCCTCACCACCGATTCAACCTGCAAGATAACCTTCATGGTGTTCTGTACAAGGACTCACATCTCCCTCTGCATCTCAGATTCCTGGAACTTCTCCCCATTTAAATAATAGTACGCACACTTATTTCTATTACCAAAGTGCATATACATGCATTTTCCCACATTGTATTTCATTTGCCACTTTCTTGCATATTCTCCTAATCTAAGTTCTTCTTCATCCTACCTGTTTCCTCAACACTACTGCCCCTCCACCAACCTTCGCATCGTCTGAAAACTTGGCAACAAAACTATCTATTCCATCATCTAAATCATTTATAAAAAGCATAAAAAGAAGGAACTAGTGACTGGCGGCCAACCCGAAAAGGGTCCTTTTATTCCAACTAGCTGCCTTCTGCCAATCAGCAAATGCTCTAACAATTTTAGCGACTTCCCTGTAATACCATGGGCTCTTAACTCAGTAAGCAGTTCATGTGTGTGCACCTAGTCAAAGGCCTTCTGAAGTTCCCAATGTACAACATCCAATGCATCACCTTTATCTAACCTACTTGTAATCTCCTTAAAGAATTCCAAAATGGTTGTCAGGCAGGATTTCCGCTGAAGGAAATCCATGCTGACTTGGTATTATCTTGTCCTGTGTCACCATGTATTCCATCACCTCTTCCTTAACAATTAATTCTAACATCTTCCCAATCACTGAGGTCAGACTAACTGGTCTATAACTGCCTTTCTGTTGCCTTCCTCCTTTCTTAAAGAGTGGCGAGGCATTTGCAATTTTCCAGTCCTATGCCGGAGTCCAATGATTATTCAAAGGTCATTTCTAATGCTAGCAGAATCTCTAACGCTACCTCTTTCAGAACGCCAGGGTGCAGTTCATCTGGTCCCGTTGACTTCTGTACCTTTAGGTCTTTCAGCATTTTGAGCAGCTTCTCTCTTGCACTAACTGCACCTACTTCTCTTCCTTCATACACTACAACATCAGACGTGCTGCTAGTGTCTTCCACAGCGAAGACTGACGCAAAATACTAAATTAGTTTCATCAGCCATCTCCTTGTCCCCCGTTAATATTTTCATGCCTCAATTTCTAGCTGTCCCTAGATCCATTCAAATTTCTCTTATTTTTGAAAAAAAACTGCATATTCCCCTTTCATATTATTTGCTAGCTTGCTTTCTTATTTCATCTTTTCCCTTCTAATGATTTTTAGTTGCTTGCACTCATGTTGCGATCACATTTTCCTAAGGGTTCTCCTACCTTAAGCTCTCTAATTGCCTCCGGTTCATTATATAGCACCCAAGCTGATCCCCTGGTAGGCTCAACAACAATCTGCTCAAAAAGGCTATCCCTCAGGCATTCAACGAACTCACTCCCTTGCGATCCATTACCAACCTGATTTTCCCAATTGACGTTCATGTTAAAATGTCACATGACTACCATAACATTGCCCTTTTGACTCGCCTTTTCTATTTCCTATTGTAACCTGTGGTCCACCTCCCAGCCACTGTTAGAGGCCTCTATATAATTGCCAGCAGTGTCTTTGTACACTTACTCTTTCTTAACTTAACACACCAAGAGTCAACATCTTCCGATCCTATTCAACATCTTTCTCCTGACCTGATGCTATTCTTTACCAGTACAGTCACACTACCCACTCTGCCTACCTTCCTATCACTCTTATATAACATGTAACCTTGGGCATTCAGCTCTCAACTGCAATCATCCTTCAGCTCCGATTCAGTGATGGCCACATCAACATACCTGGCTGTGTATGATGTTGAGAGTGGACCAAGGGGAGAGAGCTGGAAAGTGAGGAGAGTGAGGCAGAGAGAAAGGGATAGAGGGGTAAAAGAAAGGGAGTGGGAGGGGTTTTACGGAGATTGGGAGGGAACGGCGGAATTGGGGAGGGGGCGTGTTGGACGACTGAAAGGGGTGTGGGAGGATGCGTATACAGGGTACCGAGGTGGTGTAGGTGAGCAATACGGGCGAAGGAGAGGTAAGTGAAAATGGCGTCAAAAGAAAGGGAAGGGGGCGGCGAGTTTGCAGTGAAATGAGTGAACGTGTGCAGTGTGGTGGGTGTGGTAAACTGACCGGGTTTGTCAAAAGGAGGGTTCAGTGTTTTGGGTAGCGAGTAGAGTGGAGCGATTTGGAAGGGAAGAAGGAGAGGCTGGAAGAAGAGTCCATTGTGAAGCGGAGCGGCAGTGAGGAAACATGGATGAGTGAGAGGAGCTGCTTCTGGTCAGAATGATTAGACTAACTAGTTATTTATCCACAGTGGCGAATATGTTAGTCATGGTTGAGATTATAGCGCGCATCTCGTAATCGTACAGCAAAAGTTTTACCCCACATGGCTCCAGTTCTGCAATCCGACGCTGGGGTGGGGGTGGGGGAGGTGGGAGTCGTGGGATGAGTTGGGGGTATTGCGATTTCCACGCACAGCTCCCGGTCTCTGAGTTGAATTGTAAATTCGTCACATCATGCCCACCCCCCATACATCTACTTAACAAAGTTTCTCAAACAGAAATTGTTAAGACTTTGGACAAAGTCAGGAATTTAAAAAGGTTGGGTATGTTGCGACTAACATGAACTGCGTATATTTCAATTCAAAACGGTATTGAAGGAAAGGGAGATGAGCTCAAGTCAATCAACACAAGGGATTAATATAAGGTAGCCATTAGTAACACTTGGCTGCAAGAAGGGCAGGATTGGCAGCTCGATATTCTGTAGTTCCCTCCTTTTAGACGCGACAGAACGAGGACGATTAAAGGGGCACCTGTGGCGTTACCAGTATTGGGAATATGTCACGCCACTGCTTTGTCAGTACCGACTGGGGAACTCGTCTAGTGAGGCTTCTTCTGCGGGGTTAAGAGGAACAATTTTTAGAGAGATCGTACCCTGTTGCAAGAAACATGATCTGTTACAGGAAGTGATTTAACTTTCCAGGTATGGACTGGGATACCCGCACAGTAAAATGATTAGATGTGCTAGAGTTTGTCAAATGTGTTGAGGAATGCTTTCTAAATCAGTACTTTGAAGTCCCAGCGAGAGTGTGGGAGCGCGGGTTTGTGAGGGGTTGAGACTCTGCGCATGGCATTGTTAGTGTAGGGAAAGTCACAGCGCTTTTCGGCAAAGGATCGCTCTCCCTCACGGGCTGAGACTCTAAATTGGAAAACAAACTACTTTTAAGATACCCGAAAGATTCTGATAAGTGCGATTAGGATAGGCTGTTTTCTGTCAAAGGTGTACTTGATACGTGGGAGACTATCAGAGGTGAAATTTTGAGTGTTCAAGCTTGAGTGTGCATGTCAGAATAGAAGGTACTCTAAGTATAACCGTTTTTTTGGAAACCTTGGTTTTCAAGAGAAACTGAGACCATGGTAAAGAATATAGATGGAGGATGATAGCACGTGTAGGGAACGAGGAATTTGTGGAGTATAAGAAACTACAAGAGACACTTAAGAAAGACACCTGGAGGGCTAAGAAAATGCACGAGCTTGTCCCAATAGAAAAGGTGACATAGAATCCCAAGGGATTATACATAAATTATAAGAGAAAGGGAATTACAAGGCACAAAATTGATCTTCTGGATTACCAGAGGGTAATCTAATACATGGAACCAGAAAAATGGGGAGGATCTTAAATGGAGTCTGAGGCAAAGCAGAGTTAGTTCAAAGACTCTGTGCAGATTATAGAAGAGGACGTGTTTGCAGACATGATGCAAGTTAGGGTCGGTAAGTCCCCAGCGACTAACAAAATGTTTCCTCGGACCTTGAGTGATGCAAAAATATTTAAGTTATGCTTAGCGGCAGGTGAGGTATTGGAGGATTGGAAGATAGCTAAGGCTGTTCCGCTCTTTAAGAAAGGCTAAAAAAAAACCCAAGGAAACTTAAGGCCTCAGTACCTGACATCGTAGTGAGAAGGCAAGTTACTGGATGTTGCTGGCATAGACTTTAGCAAGGCATTTGACAAGGTCCCACATGGAAGGCTGCTCAGGAAGGTTCAGTTGCTGGGCTTTCAAGGTGAAATAGTAAATTAGATTAACCATCTGCTTTGTGGGAGATACCAGAGAGAGGTAGCAGATGTTTGCCTCTTTGAATGGAGGCCTGTGGCTAGTGTACTGCCACAGGGATCGGTGCTGAGTGTTGTTTCTAGTCATCTATATCAATGATCCAGTTGATAATGTGGTCAACTGGATCAGCAAATGTGTGGATGAGCCAAGAGTGGGGGCATATTGGACAGCGAAGGAGGCTATCATATCTTGTAGAGGGATTTGGATCATCTGGAAAAATAGCAAATGGAACTTCGGTAGGAACCAGGAGGCTAGGATTTACAGATTAAAATTCGGACACTGATGAGTGTGGTACAACAATGGGATCGGGGAATACAAGTTCATAATACGTTGGAAGTGGCGTCATGTGTGGATAGGGTCTTAAGGAAAGTTTTGGCAAATTGGACTTCATAATGTTATGAGTGATGAACAGAACTGATGGTCAATGGGGTGCAGAGTTACCCATCTCCCCTCCCTGAGAACCATGAACTATTTCTGTTGCTATGCTGCTCATGATAGAGAGAGACGAAACACAGGCAAGAACATTTGCTACAGATAAGAGGGGGAGACAGACTGTTGATTAACTGTATTATGTATTATGTATTATGACTCTTCCTGGATTATTTACTTTCTACTACAAGGACTATACTTTTCTCGGTAACATTCCTTGGGAGATAGCAGGAGTGGCCTGATTTGATGGACACGGTCATTCAGAGTTGATGGATAGCTGAGACCCCGTGAGTGGGGATAAAAAGACAGGTCTGGAGAGACACCCTTCAGACACGCCAGTGGACACTGAGTGTTGGAACCCACAGAAAGGTGGGGGCCTCGAAGACCAAACCAGGAGATTGGTCAGTAAAGCTCACAGTGTTACCACAGGGCTGGTGAGGACTTGTGTGTGTGTCCACTCATGCCAGAGTGATGAGTCCACCACAGAAGAACGGTCTAGCTGAAGACCAGAGGGGTCATAACTGATTGACCACAACAATACGACGGATTCAGAAAGCAAAGGAAGGTTTGGCTGCTGTAGCTGTTACCTCTCACTCACTCTCTCTCCAACGATTTCAACACAACCATAACCACCTCAGCATTTATGAACTGAACCCTATACTTTCCTATGACAATTTATTTACCCCTAGACATCGATAGAGCTTGTTTATTATTGATTATTATTATTCCTATGCTTTCAGGTTTATTACTGCTAACTTGTTTTATATGTATATTTGCATTTTTGATATTGTATTGTGTAGTTTACTAATAAACACCTTCAGTTTTGGTACCACCAGACTGCAACGGATTCTTCTTTCTCTGCTGGTCTGACACCCAGTTACGGGGTACGAAACAATAAATATATGTACTGTTTACAGGAGATGGGATGTTATGTTAAAGTTGGTGAGGCCTAATGTAGAGTATTGTCTGCAGTTTTGGTCACTTAACTGCATGAAAAATATAAATAGGTTTGTAAGAATACATTAAAAGATTACAAGGATTTTGCCGCGATTCAAGGACCTAAGTTGAATAGGTTAGGACTTTATTCCTTGGAACTTAGATTTCTGGGACATTTGTTAGAGATTATACAAATTATTAGGGATAGACCAGGGGGAGAGGGATGGAGAGAAAGGGGAAAGGGGAGTATAGTGGCTGTGAGAGGGGTACTGAACGAGAGGTGCAGAGCTAGAAGCGGGAGTGTGGGCGGAGAGCGAGGGTGTTGAGAGAGTGCAGAGTGAGTGGACATACGGGTGGAGAGAGGGACAGAAATATGCAGGGTAAGGAGAGATGGAGGGGTGATTATAGTTTTACTAATCTTTCCTCCTCTTCTCCATTTCCCTTTCCCCACTCCCTCTCCCACCCTCCATGTCCCCTGTAGAAGATGGTCGTGATCGACGCTAACCAACTTGCCTTCCCAAACCTCACCTGCAGTTTGCACGGACATCCACTGAAGACACCTTCACCACTCTACAGCCTGGAGAGGTTAGTGCATCATTTCATCACGGGTGGCCATTTTCAATCCGCGGGTCACACCTTCTCTGATTGTGAATCAGGACATCATACTCTCCCTTTAGGCATTTTATCGTAGGCGAAAATTTTCAGTGAGTGCATCTCTGCCTCCCAGACAACATTCTGACAGAATTTTTACTGAAGTTCGTTCCTCACTCCCTCCATGGTTCCCATTTTTGATCAGCCCATCACTCCTTCCCATTGTCACAAATCAGCAACAATGAATATGTAATTGAGGCAGTTTTTTTTATAACAAATAAACATTGCTTAAACACTGCTAAAAAAAACCCCGAAAGTAAATAAACCACTAAGTTAACTGGAAACCAGCTGCTGTGCAGCAGGTTGAACAGTTCTTAAAGTGAGAATGCGAAAACAGTTCTTAGAAGTAATAATGCGAAAGTCCAAAGTTTTACCCAGTCGCTTAGGAAAGACTTTTGAAACAATTTAAATTCTCTTTCATGTCATGTTACTGCTGTTCCCAGCTGCAGTATGTTTTTCCTGGAGGATTTATGATAGAAGGAAATAAACCGCTTAAAGGCACTGAACTTTCTTTGGCGAAACTTTACCCAACCCTCTATTCTTCTGGCAGAAAAGGAGTTATCATGGGCATAGCTGACGAATTCCTTCCGAATGAGAATCAAACAAGGTCGAACCTGCTTTACCATCAAAATCAACTTTCTTTGATCTTTAACTTCCTGAACTTCAAATCTTCACTCTCCAATGACTGGACTGGTAGTATTATGGCAAAACTGCTGGCAATAACCTTTGACTTAAGGCAGAAAGTAAAACTCCACTTTTAAATGAAATTGCGTCATAACATCGGAATACACAGCAGCATGGAGTCACTACCAAATTCAACCACGGACAGCCCACGTCACAGGGTGGGGTTCTCCTTTTAAACCTGGTTGGGAAAAAAAAACTATCACATGACCTCTCACTGGCGGGAAGATGACGTTACTCCCCATCACAAAACCATTACCTCATCTCCAGTACAGCCTCAATTGAATCACTGTCACGTGACAGGTACAAGATACCCACGGTACATAACACCATGTTAAATCATTTGGCCCTTTGGAATATGCGCAATTCCAAGAGGATATCGATAGTTTCTTTCGAAACATACAGTCGAAAAGGAACTGCAAGAGCAGATGTCGGACACTAGAAAAAGGTGCTGGAGGGATAGTAATGGGGTAAAGTAAATGGCGGACGAACCGAATGAATATTTTGCATCATTCTTCACCGTGGACAACACGAGCAATATGGTGGAATTTCCCGGTGTCATAGTTCATGAAGTGTGCGAAGTTACCATCATCAAAGAGAAGGTTGTTGGGGAACTACAAGGTCTGAAGGAAGATAAGTCACCTGGACCAGATGGTGTAGATCCCAAGATTCTGAAAGAGGTGTCTGAAGAGACCATGAAAGCATGAGTAATGATCATTCAAGAAGCACTAGGTTCTGGAATTTTGCAAATGTTACTCTCCTCTTCAAGAAGGGAGAGAGTCAGAAGAAAGGAAATTGTAGGCCAGTTAGTCTGACCTCAGGGGTTGGAAAGGTGTTGGATTCTATTATTAAGTAACTCTGAGGGTACTTGGAGACACATGATAGGATAAGCCGTATTCAGCATGGTTTCCTCAAAGGAATCTTGCCTAATAAATCTGTTGGAATTATCTGAAGAAATAACAAACAGGGGAAGAAAAGGAGAATCGATCGAAGCTGTGGACTTGGATTTTCAGAAGGCCTTTGACAAGATTCCATACATGAGGCTGCTTAACAAGTTATGAACTCATGGTATTACAGGAAAGATTCTGATTGCCAGGCGGCAAAGAGTGGGAATAAAGCGAGTCTGTTCTGGTTAGCTGGCGATGGCTAATGGTGCTTCAAAGGAGCATGTGTTGGGACTGCTTCTTTTTACGTTGTATGCCAGAATTTGGATGATGTAATTGATTACCTTGTTGAAAAAGTTTACAGATGATATAAAGGGTGGAGGGACAGGTAGCTTTGAGGAAGTTGAGGATGCAGAGGGAGACAGCCAGGTTAGGAGAATGGACAAAGAAGTGGCAGTTGGAATACCGAGTCTGCAAATATATTGTCATGCACTTTGGTAGAAGAAGTGAAAGGACTGAGTATTTTTGAAACAGAGAGAAGTTACAAATAAAGAACAAAGGCACCAAGGGATTTAGGAGTCCTTGTGCAGGTTTTCAGGTTGAGTCTGTGGTGAAGAAGGCAGGTGCAATATTAGCATCATTTCAAGAATGATAGAATATAAGAACAAAGATGTCATGTTGAGACATCATGTTAAAGCGCTGGTGAGGCCACACTGCGAGCAGTTTAGGCCTTTATTTTTGAAAAAGTGCTCTGAAACTGGAAGGAGTTCAAACGAAGTTCACAAAAATGATTCTACGATTGAATGGCTTGTCATATGAAAAGCGTTTGATGGCTCTGGGCCTGTATTCACTGGATTTCAAAAGGATAAGAAGTGACGTCATTGAAGCCTGACCGAAGAGTTTGATTGAGTGGATGTGGAGAGGATGTTTCCCCTGGTGGGAGGGTCTAAGACCAGAGGACACAACCTCAAAATAGAGTGGCGTCCGTTTAGAAGGCACTTATTTAGCCAGAAAGTGGTGAATGCGCGGAATTCTTTGTTACAGGCTGCTGTGGAGGGCAAATCTTTATGTATATTTAAGGAAGAGTTTGATCGACTCTTGATTGGCAGGGCATGAATGGATACACGGAGTGGGCAGGAGACTGGGGCTCCGACGAAAACTGAATCAGTCATGATGAAATGGCAGCGCAGACTCGATGGACCAAATGGCCTAATTCTGTACTGTTACGTATTGAGGCAACAATAAATATATGAGTTCGGCAAGGGTTTTTTTTGTAACAAACAACACGTTTATTAAACACAGAAAACAACCCCCCCCCAAAAGTAAACAAACACTAACGTAACCGGAATTCAACTGCGGTGCGGCAGCTCAAACAGTTCGTAAAGCCATATTGCAAAAACAGTTCTTTAAAGTGGTATTGCCAAAAGTTCGCTATGCTCACAGTCCATTTAAAAGGAGAGACTTTATAAGACGAGTTAAATTCTCTTTCACGTCACTTTGCTTCGATCCCCGACGTCGAACTTGCCACGAAGAAATTACGAAACAGAACGGCTTAAAGGCACTGACCTTTCCTTCTTCACTATCCTCAATCCTTTCTGGTAAACCCAGGGATTAACACGAGAATAGTCAACGAAATCCTGCCGTATAAGGTTCAAACAAAGGTCGAAACCCATTTCACCGTAGAAAGCGATTCTCCTCGATCTTTAACTCCCGAACTTCGATCTTCACTGTCCACTGATTTCTCGAACTAGCAGAATCGTAAAGAACCTGCTGGCAATGACCTTTTAAACTTTAGGCATTAGATAAAACTTCATCTTTCATCTAAACTGCGACATCACTTAAATCACGCAGCGGCATGAAGTCAACTTGGCAAATCGAGCCACAAACTGCCCCTCCTCACAGGGTGGGGTCTTCCTTTTATAACCTGAAAAAAAACCTGTCACATGATCTCTACTGGCGGGAAAATGACGTCACTCCACCATCACAAGACCATAGCTTCAACCCCAGTCACGCGACAAGGGGACCATTGTCATGTGTAACCAGTACGTAACACCTCCTTCCAAAAAGAAATATTTTTGGTCTGACAGGAACAAAAATTTTTAACAATTGCTTACAAGAAAAACAAAGGTATAAATTTTATAACATACACAATATCCAATACCATCATATAACAGCTTATAACTCACAATACAGTAGGAGTGTTACAATTGAAAAAAAACACTCCAAAAAAAATTGCATTGTACATTCAACATCGAGATAGACAATCAGCAATCACATTATCTTTACCTTTAATATGAGTTATCACAATATTGCACTCTTGTAACATCAAACTCCAATTTAATAATCTTCTGTTTTTGTTTTCATCTTACTCAGAAAAAACTAACGGATTATGATCAGTGTAAACAATAAGTGGTTTTTTGAGTTGTACCAACATATACCTCAAAACATTCCAAAGCTAAAACAAGAGATAACAATTCTTTCTCTATTGTCGAATAGTTTCTTTGATGCTTATTAAATTTCTTAGAAAAGTAAGCTACTGGATGATCAACTTCATCACCCTCATTCCTTTGCATTAATACTGCTCCCGCTGCCTCATCACTAGCATCCACAGCCAATGAAAAAGGTCTTTCAAAGTCAAGTGCCTTAAGCACAGGTTGTTGACATATCATTATTTTCAATTTTTCAAATGCTTCTTGACAAGGCACTGTCCACACAAACTTCTCATTCTTCCGCAGAAGGTTAGTTAATGGAAGGGCAACATTAGCAAAATTCTTACAAAATTTCCAATAATATCCTACCATTCCCAAAAATCTTCTGAGAGTTTTTTTCCCCGTTGGAGTCGGAATATCTAAAATTGCCTGAACTTTTGCCTGAACAGGAGCTACCTTACCTTGACCCACAACATAACCAAGGTAAGTCACAGTGGCATGTCCAATTTCACTCTTAGCTAAATTAATAGTTAAGTTAGCTTTCGAAAGCCTTTCAAACAATTTCTCCACCGCAATAATGTGTGCTTCCCAAGTATCATTTTCTGTCACTAAATCATCAATATAAGCATCTGTATCATTCAATCCCTGAATCACAGAGTTAATCTTCCTCTGGAAAATACCTGGGGCATTCTTCATCCCAAATGGAAGAACATTATACTCATATAACCCAGATGGAGTTACAAATGCAGAAATCTCTCTGCCTCTGTCCGTTAATGGAACACATCAATACCCTTTCAACAAATCAATCTTTGTAAGGAACTTTGCTTTTCCAACTTTATCTACACAATCATCTACTCTAGGAATTGGATATGCATCTGTTTTCGTTACAGCATTCACCTTCCTATAATCCATACAAAACCTAATACTACCATCTGGTTTTGGCACCATAACACCTGGCGAACTCCAATTCGAGTTAGAATGTCTAATGATATTATTCTCTAACATATATTCAATTTCTTTCTCAGCAAGTTTACATTTTCCTATGTTCATCCTATATGGATGTTGTTTAATAGGTTTGGCATCTCCAACATCTACATCATGTGAAGCTATAGTAGTCCTTCTCGGAACATCTGGAAACAACTCCTTATATTTAAAAATTAACTCCTTCAATTGTTGTTTCTGCTCTAGCTGTAAATGTGCTAATTTCTCATCAATATTTTCCAGTATGGTTGAATTTGGTAACCTAACAGAAAGAATGTTGGATTTAGAATGAAGGTCAGATGAATCATCTATCATGTTCCTAGTTAAATCAAACTCATTCTCACTAACCACAACAGTCACAGTATCAGATTGTTTCGTAAAATATGGTTTTATCGTATTTATATGGAAAAGTTGTGTTGACCTTCTACGATCTGGAGTTTTTATCATGTAAACCACATCATTGATTTTAGACACAGTTTCATAAGAACCATGAAATCTAGCTTGTAAGGATTTGTCTGCACTGGGAAAAGAACCAACACCTTATCTCCAGGCTTAAACATCCTCATCCTAGCTTCTGTATCGTACCAAGTTTTCATTTTCTCCTGAGCCAACTTTAAATTTTCCTTAGCTAAGCTTCAAGCTTTATGTAACCTGTCCTTAAATTTCAAAACATAGTCCAACAAATTAGTGTGTACTTCCTTACTAATCCACTGTTCTTTCAATAAAGCAAAAGGTCCTCTAACTCTATGCCCAAACACAAGTTCAAATGGACTAAAACCTAAAGATTCCTGTACCGATTCCCTTACTGCAAATAAAAGTAAGTTTATACCCTCATTCCAGTCACTTTCATTTTCCACACAAAATGTCCTAATCATATTCTTGAGGGTAGAATGAAACCTCTCCAAGGCACCCTGTGATTCTGGATGGTATGCAGACGAAGTGATTTGCTTAGCTCCCAATTTATAAACTATCTGTTGAAACAATCCAGACATAAAATTACTGCCTTGATCAGTTTGTTTCTCCTTAGGTAATCCAAAATAAGTAAAAAAAATTATAAGGGCCTTTGTCACAGTTTTAGCTTTTATATTCCTAAGTGGTACTGCCTCTGGAAACCTAGACGAAGCACACATGATAGTCAACAAATACTGATAACCAGTTCTTGTCTTTGGTAATGGACCAAAACAATCTACAATGACTTTAGAAAATGGTTCACCAAATGCTGGGATAGGTTGTAATGGAGCTACTGGTGTAACCTGATTTGGTTTACCCACAATTTGACAAGTATGGCACGTTTTACAAAACATCACCACATCTTTTCTTAGACCAGGCCAGTAAAAATGTTTTAAAATCTTGTCCACAGTTTTCCTTACCCCTTGATGTCCACCTAAGGGCACACTATGAGCTAAAGTCAAAATCTCATTTCGATAAACATTCGGGACAACTACCTGGTAAACAACATTACAATCCTCACTTGCAGGAATTGTAGGCGATCTCCACTTCCTCATCAACACTCCTTTTTCCAAGTAATATCCTACTGGCACCTTCGCAATTTCACTATCTAGTAAAGCCTGCTCTCTTAATTTTATAATCTCAGAGTCTCTATTCTGCTCTGCTATCATCTCCTACTGAGACAGAGATAAATCTTCATAGTCAGACTCCAAGAATCTTGTTCAAACAACGAAGGTAAGAAAGTCTCTGACACATCCTCAAAACTCGAATCCTGAGTTGAACAGTCCTGAGTAACAACCTCATTCTGCAAATCAATCTTTTTAGCCATATCTCTAGTCACAACACAGGAAGAATCTGTGTTAGAATTCAACTCTGGTTCCTCTGACTCCATTGTCAAACGCACTTCAGGAAAAACTTGTCCACCTTCCAAGTCATTACCTAACAATAAAGAAATACCCTTCACAGGTAAACTATGCTGTAATCCTACTTTAAAAAATCCTGTAACTAACCCTGACTTTAAATTTACTTTATGTAAATGTACAGGCATAAAATCACTCCCAACACCTGTTATGTAATTTACCTCACCAGTATCAGACTCTTCATCAAACTTCAACACACTGTCTAACATCAGTGATTGAGAAGCACCGGTATCCCTAAGGATTCTTATTGGCACCTGAGTAGATCCTTCTTTCAAGGATACAAACCCTTCAGTTATAAAATGATCATATCCCTTTCTAACTTGGTCAGACTCTAACAAAGCCTCTTTTGTGTTTATCAAACCCTGTAACTTTACAGGAGCTTCAGTATGTTGCACACAAACATCTGGAACTGCTTCCTTCTCTTTCTTTTTCAATCTGAAACAGTTAGCTATTACATGGCCAGGCTTCTTACAATAGTTACAAATAAGATCAAACTGTCTTTCCTTCACAGGCTTTCCTTCCCCCTTACCTTTCTCATTAACCTCTGATTTAATTTCTGATTTACTTACTTCAACAGGGATGCTTCTTTTAAATTCCTCCATTAAAATCAGCTCTCTCAATGTATCATAGTCCCCATTTACATTTTTAGAAGAAACCCATCTCTCAAAACACATAGTTTTATCATAGGCAAATTCCACATAAGTTTTTTTCCACAGACTTTTTCAAACTTCTGAATCTTTCCCTATAAGCTTCTGGGACTAATTCGTATGCGTTTAAGATATGCCTCTTCACAATATCATAATCAAGTGCTTGCGCAGCAGTTAAAGCTGTGTAAACTTGTTGTGATTTATCTTTAATTACACTCTGTAACAACACTGACCATTTATCTTTCAGCCACTCTGACATCCGAGCAATAGTTTCAAAATGTTGGAAATATCTTTCCACTTCTGTTTCACTAAATGGAGGGACCAATTTAATTTCTTGACTAGCAACAAACGGTTTTCTTGAACCAGAAGACTGATTCCCAGACCTTAATTCCTCCATTGCATATTCAAATGCCCTCTCCTTTTGATCCGCCTCCAATTTACAACGCTCCAAATCAGCTTTACTTTGCTCCAACCTCATTTGTTCGATTTGCAACTGCATCTCCAGATTACTTATTGGAAACGACTCTAAAACCGAATCATCAAAAACACCCGAATCCACATAGTGTGACGTGATTTTTCTCTGTATCACAGCCTTTGATGTAGTCGTCAAAATACCTTTAAGTCGCAATCTACGAGCTATCTCAAACACCTCAGTTTTTTTTCGCCTTCGCCAACAACTCCGCATCTGGCGAAACCAGAAACTCATCAATATTCATCATTGCCGAATACCACTCACAAGCCAATCAAACAAAAGAACCCTTTTCCAAAACACCGATTTAAAAGCTAGCAAGCATTTAAACTCAAACGATCCAATCCGGACTCAGCCCCCATATTTATGTTACGTATTCAGGCAACAATAAATATATGAGTTCGGCAAGGGTTTTTTTTTTATAACAAAACACTTTTATTAAACACAGAAAACAAACCACCCAAAAGTAAACAAACAGTAACGTAAGCAGAAACCAACTGCGGTGCGGCAGCTCAAACAGTTCTTAAAGCGATATTGCAAAAACAGTTCTTTAAAGTGGTATTGCCAAAAGTTCGATATGCTCACAGTCCATTTAAAAGGAGAGACTTTATAAGACGATTTAAATTCTCTTTCACGTCGCTTTGCTTCGATCCCCGACGTCGAACTTCCCACGAAGAATTTACGAAACGGAACGGCTTAAAGGCACTGACCTTTCCTTCCTCACTATCCTCAATCCTTTCTGGTAAACCCTGGGATTAACGCGAGAACAGTCAACGAAATCCTTCCAAATTAGGATCAAACAAAGGTCGCCCCCGTTTCACCGTAGAAAGCGATTCTCCTCGATCTTTAACTCCCGAACTTCGATCTTCACTCTCCACTGATTTCTCGAACAAGCAGAATCGTAAAGAACCTGCTGGCAATGACCTTTTAAACTTTAGGCATTAGATAAAACTTCATCTTTCAACTAAACTGCGTCATCACATTAAATCACGCAGTGGCATGAAATCAACTTGGCAAATCCAGCCACGAACTGCCCCTCCTCACAAGGTGGGGTCTTCCTTTTTTAACCTGTAAAAAAAACCTATCACATGATCTCTACTGGCGGGAAAATGACGTCATTCCACCATCACAAGACCATTACCTCAAGGCCAGTATAGCTTCAACCCCAGTCACGTGACAAGGGTACCACTGTCATGTCACGAGTACGTAACAGTACCTATGCCTTATATTTATCTAGTCTTATAGATTTTCAGGGAGACAACTTACACAAGTGATTTCGGTGTGGTTGGGGTAACAAACCCTGCTTGTGAAATGAAACCCGCTGTTTACCGTGGGGTAGGGGGTTTCTTGAGACAGCAGTTGCCAGGATGCTAAGGCAATAATCTCTTAATTTTACTGTTAAATAATGAACGTGAATAAATCCCCCTAGATCTAGAAGCACTGAGAAAATAATTGACAACTTTTGTTCCTTTTGGGTGGGAGTAAATTGTCGAACGTGTTTTGTCTAATTTCAGCAGAAAGCGCCTCTCTGGTGAGGGAGGTCTGAGCTGAAACTCGTCCTGTGCAGCACCGTTTCACACTGGGCGGAGCACAGACCCTCCCAGAAGCCGGGCTGGAGCAAATTCGCAGCTTTCCACTCGTTGGGTTTAAAAGGAAAACTCCGCCCCCCTGGTTGTGATGAAAGGACAAGAAGGAATCTGCACGGAAATCCAGACAGAAACTGCCTGCGGCCGTGAGGGAAGGTTAACGCAGCCTATTTGCTTTCCTTTTTACGGTTGCTCCAGTTGTTCCACTCTCCCTCCCTCCCGCTGTCGGACCTGTCTGGTTGGTTAGAGCCAGTGTGACAGGGAGTGCGGCAGTCCAACTTTACCTGGTCTCACCCGGCCCCGTCCATCTGTAATCAGCGACTGATACTTTACAGCCGAGTGGCCTTGGGAGCAGCAGCTCAGTCTCAACTCTCCGTACAGGTTGAGCACACCGGTGCAGGACCATTGCCGTTCACATGGGATGTCAGACCGTGATTTTCAGGAACCGTACTGAACGGCGTCCGGTTACACCATCAGACGGACAGTAAGTGTAGTCTTTGATCCTTTACAACTATTCGGCGTTTACACTGAGGTTCGGCTTTGCTCGGAATCGGAAGGGTAATGATTGGGAGAAGGTATTTCCGACACGTTCATGTTAACGGGTCAATTATTGTCCAAATGGATTCAGAGAACCAGTCGTTGCCTTCAACCACAAATATTCTCCAAGATGGAAGAAGGCATTTTCCCCATCGGCAGTGACGTGAATATCCCCCGGGGCAGTGTGTATATACATGAGGGAAACGTGAAAATATTTTTGGCACAGCTGCAGATTATGAGCGTCTGAGTTAAAAAATAAAATGCCGGAAACTCGCATCAAACAGGGCAGGAAGTGTAACTGGTAACTTTGAGGGTTCGCGACCCCAGGTAATGTTCTTTATATCACGTCATTAAATCTATCGCTCTTCACAGTAGCAGAAAGGGATTAAAAAAAACAATATTAAACGTCCTTCACACTTGAATGACGATGTTTGGTCGGACCGTTTGGATTTGATTTCAGCAGAACGGCCACTGCCGGTTCTGACGAATGTGCGCGGACAGGAGGATGCCAACACACAGTTCCCGAGCACCGAGTTCGCAGCATCTACGGAAGGGAATAAACAATCAACGTTTCAGGCCGAGACCCTTCATCAGGGCTGGAATGGAAGGGGAAAGAGGCCAAAACATCGATTGATTTGAAAGATGCGGGTTATTGTTCGGAACTCAGGGTCTGCGTGCAATCAGCTGCCTGTCCGCGCACATTCCTCAGAACCGGAAGAGGCTTTCCCGCTGAAATCAAATCCAAACCGGTCAACAAAACACTGTCATTCAAGTGAGAAAGGTGTTTAATATTGTATTTGGTACAATTCCTCCAACACTGTGTGTTGCCATGGTTAGGAGAGATCATTGTGCGTCAGGTTTATTTGAAAGAAGCGACACACAGTATCCACACTGTAAGAATATTCTTGGGGAATTAAGGTGAGTATAATTCAGCTTCTGATATTTATCTCCGAACTTTATATCCAAACAACCAATTGTCGGTGCATTGGTTCAGCGATGGAGGAGATATTAACTCTGTTTTAAGCCATTTCTGGTGGTGGTGCTTTTTGTGTTCCTAATGTTGCCTGTTTGCATGATTGACATTTCCCACAAGTTCAGTAAAGATTAAGAACAGCCCTAGAACAATAGCCACGTGTTTCAAAGCAAGGGAGCGAGATCGGTACAGCAAACAACTGTCCCCTCTTTCAGAATTTCTTATTTCAGACGAATACCTCTGTTCCTGTGTCGATTGTAGACGTTTCGAACTCTTCTCCTCAATAGCCAGTGGAAGCAATGCCTTTGAATCTGGTCTCCCCGTCTCCCAAGGAGTGGGTAGAGACCGTGGAAACGGAAAGGAAGCGTTGGGGGGAGAGGGGTGAGTGTGAGAGACGGAGATATGTTTAGAAGTGGTGGGGGGTTGCAGTGGAGAGAGATCTGTGTTAACCCTGTCTTAGAACTTTAGCTTTCGATTAACGGAACCCACCGAGTTTTGGAATTTGGTTCCTGGAAGTGGAGTCACAGGTAGAAGGGGCGGTGAAGGAGGCGTTTGGCATGTCCGCCATCGTCGGACAGGGCACCGTGCCCAGGAGACGGGATCCCACGTCACGATTGTACATGTGGTCGGCGAAGACTCCGCACTTGGAGCACCTGAGCTCGGGTTTGGCCTCCCTTCCTTCGGAAAGATGCCACTGAGCTGGACAGAGTGCAGAGGGAGAGTTACGAGGATCTCGCGGGACTGAGTTACGGAGAGAGATCGGGCCTGTTGGGACTTTATTCCCTGGAGCATAGGGCTGACATTACAGAGGTGTGTAAAACCACGAGGGGCACAGGCAGGGTGAATGAACATAGACTGTTTTCCTAGGGTCGGGGAATGGAGGACCAGACGACACAAGTTTAAGTTGAGAGGGGAAAGGAGACTTAATAGGGGACCCGAGGGGAAACTTTTCGCCCAGAGGGTGGTCCATCTATGCAGCGAGCTGCCGGAGGAAGTGGTCAAGGCAGGTGCGTGAACAAGGTTCGGACAGGGACAGTGGTCGAGGGATGGAGCAGAGGCAGGTTCGAACAGTGGTCGAGGGATGGAGCAGAGGAGTGGAGGGAGGGGACGCTATAACAGAGCGAAGGGATGTTTCGGAGGGAGATTAGGAGAGATAGAGGCGTGGAGAGAGGCAACGCTTCCGAGAGGGAGAATGAGGCGCGGGAGAAGGCGAAGGCCGAGTGGAGATCTCTGTGGCTGGGGACATGAGGACTGGCTCGCTAGAGTGTTGTTGGAGTGTGGGGTGGGGGGGACACTCACCATCCGCATCCGGTGCAGCAGTATCCAGTGCAGGGGAAGATGCGGACGTTTAGAGAGTGCAGGATGACGGCGGGAGTGCAGACCAGCGCGCAGATCAGACTCCCAACCAGACAGCCCGTTGGTCTGCCGCAGAGACGGAGAGACGGAGAGGGAGACGGAGAGGCAGAGGGAGAATTTTAAAGTGCAAGTGAGAGAGGAGAGACAAAGTGGAAAGGAAAACCACTGAGAGAGGGAGCGAAAGAGAGCGAGTGTGTGTGGAAGGGGTGAGGGGAAGAGAGAGGGAGAGAAATTGAAAAGGGAGAAGGGGAGAGAGATAGATAGCGAGAAGAGGGAGAGGAGAGAGTGGGTAGAGACAGAGAGGATGGAGAAAGAAAGAATGATAGAGGAGACTGAGAGGGCGGGGGGGGGGTGAAAGTGGAGAGGGGTGAGAAAGAATGCGGTAAGGGAGGAGGGGAATAGACGGAGAGAGCCAGAGATGGGAGGGAAGAATGTGGAAGGAGGAGGGAGAGAGAGGGGGCGAGAGGAGTAAGAGAGGGGAGGGAGAGAGAGAGAGAGAGGTGGAGAGGGGAGTGAGAGGGGAGGGAGGGGGAGAGAGGGGGAGGGAGAAAGAACGTGGAAAAGGAGTGGATAGACAGAGGATTGTGGAAAGGAAGGGCAAGTGAGAGGAGAGAGAGGGAACGAGGGGTGAGAGGGGGATAGTGACAGGCAGAGAGGGAGAGAGGGGGATGAGGTGGAGATAGAGAGGGCGATGGAGAGAGAGAGAAAGTGGAAAGGGAGAGCGGGGTGTGGGAGTGGTCAAGGGAGAGGGTGTAAGGGCAGAGAGCGATAGAGAGAGTGGAAGGGGAAAGGGGTGCAAGACAGAGAGACAGAACGTAGAAAGAGAGAGGGAGGAGGGATAGAAGGTGGAGATGGAGGTGAGAGAGAGAAAGGTGTGTCTATGAGAGAGAGGGTTGAGAGACAGATTGATAGGGATAGGGAGAAATTCAAAAGGGAGAGGAGTTCGGGAGGGTGTAGGGAAGTGGATTGTGAGAGGAATGGAAGTAAGGTGGAAATGGAGAGGGAGGTGAGTGAAAGTAGAAAGTGAAAGGGAAGAGGGATAGAGAGAAGATACGAGAGGGAAAAGGAGAGAGGAAAAGGAGAGGAGGATATCCAGAGCGAGGAGAGAGAGAGACAGGGAGGGAGAGAGGAAAGGGAGAGGGTGAGAGGCAGAGTGAAAGTAAAAAGGGAGGGTTGAGTGAGAGTGGAAGAAAATGGAAAGGGAGAGACAGAGAAGGGCAAACAGAGAGAAGGAGAGACAGAGCAAGAGGTGAGAGAGGGAGGAGGAAAGAGTGAAGGAGGAGAGACAGAGAGTGGGACAGATGGAGAAAGAAACTGGAATAGGAGAGGGGCGACTGTCGGGGGGTGCATTCTGACAACTGCATTACTGTCTGGTATTGGGGTGGGGGTAGGGGAGAAGGGCTTCTGAACAGGACCGAAAGAAGCTGCAAAGTGTTGTGAATTTAGTCGGCTCCACCTTGGGTACTAGCCTACAAATTACCCAGGAAATCTTCAGGGAGCGGTGTCTCAGAAAGTCTATTATTAAGGACTGCCAGCACCCAGGGCATGCCCATTTTTCACTGTTACCATTAGGTCGGAGGTACGGAAGTCTGAAGGCACACACTCAGCGATTCAGGAACAGCTTGTTCCCTTCTGCCATCTGATTCTTAAATGGACACTGAGACCTTGGACACTACCGTATTTAAAAAATATATATTATTTCTGTTTTTTTTGCATGATTTTATTCTATTAGTAATACGTATAGAGGAAATGAATTACTTATTTATTATTGTTACTATTTATTCTTTTCTTCTACATTGAACTGCTGTTGCTAACTTAACACATTTACGACACATGCTGGAGATAATAACCCTGATTCTGATTCCGACAGACGGAGCATGTGAACACTGACGGTAGTCCCAGCCTTGTCCAGGTGGGGTCGCCACTGAGCCGCATATTTTACGGGACTGGGCAGAGGCATGAAAACAGTCTATGCCTTTAATCTGTATACCGAAGTGCGAGACCAGACAATTCCTCTTGCTACCGTGCATCTGCGACTTTGCCCTATTCTCTAATCTGTCCATCTCGTTTCAGGAAGGGGAACAGCGGTAAGGAGGAGAGTAGC
The DNA here is from genome assembly GCF_030144855.1 of Hypanus sabinus. Classification (NCBI taxonomy): domain Eukaryota; kingdom Metazoa; phylum Chordata; class Chondrichthyes; order Myliobatiformes; family Dasyatidae; genus Hypanus; species Hypanus sabinus. The sequence continues at coordinate 61,831,053 of NC_082706.1, read as the reverse complement.
AAACCTACTCTGCCACAGACCGCAATGCAGCAGTGCAGGGCAAATCTGTGGGGATATTTAGGCAGAGTTAACCGTCTCCTGATCGGTCAGGGCATCAAAGGATATGGCGAAAAGGCAGGTGCATGGGGTTGAATGGGATCCGGGACTCAGTGGGCTGAATGGTGATCGATGCTGATCCATCCATAAGGATTTCATCATTGATCGATCAGCAGTGGAAAGGGTAAACAGTTTCAAGTTTCTGTGGTGTCAGCATCTCCAAAGACCTATCCTGGCCTGACATACCGATGCACTTACAAAGAAGGCCTTTTAAAAGACTCCTGGATAGGTACATGGAGCTTAGAAAAATAGAGGGCTATAGAGAACCCTAGATAATTTCTAAAGTAAGTCCATTTTCGGCACGGTACTGGGGGCCGAAGAGCCTGTGTTGTGCTGTAAGTTTTCTATATTTCTAAGGCCCGGCAGTAGCTAAGTTAGGATTTTGAGGAACCCAATGTGGTGCCGTACCGGCTGAAACTCAAATCAAAAACACCCAAACGTTAATCCCTCCCACTTCCTCACATTCATGTATCGATGCAAACGTCTCTAAAAACCTCTAATGTATTTGCCTCTACGAGCAGACCAGGCAGCGCAGTCCAGGCATCCACCACTCTCTGAGTAAAAAACCTTACCCCTCACATTCCCCTTGAACATTCCCTCATTCCCTCTCACCATCAATGCCTGTCCTCTGGAATTAGATATTTCAACCCCGAGAAACAGATATTGTCTGACCATTCTATCTATGCCTCTCATAATCTTGTAAACCTCCATCAGATCTCCCCTCAGCCTGCAACGCTCCGGAGAAAACATCCCAAGTTTATCCAGCCTCTCGTGAGAGCACAAGCCCTCTAAACCAGGCAGCATCCTGGTGAACCCCTTCTGTACCCACTCCAAAGACTCAACATCCTCCCTGTAGTGGGGCGACCAGAACCGTACGCAGATCACCAGATGTGGCCCAACCAGAGTTTGATAATGTTGCAACATAACGTCCTGACTTTTGAACTCAAATCCTTGTCTAATAAAAGCAACCATTCCATTAGCCAAGGAAATTTCTACAGATCTCCCGCGGAGAGCGTTCTAATTGGTCGCATCCCCGTCTGGTACGGAGAGTGGGGCCGCTGGACAGGATCGGGAAGAGCTGCAGTAAGTTGCAGTCCCAGTCCGCTCCACCAGGGGCACCAGCCTCCAAAACTTCGGGACATCTTCAAAAGACGATGTCTCAAAAAGTCGACATCAATCATTAAGGACCCCATCACCGAGGACATTCCCTCTTGTCATTGCTACCATCGGGAAGGAGGTACAGCAGCCTGAGGGCACACATTCTACGATTAAGGAGCAGCTTCTTCCTTTCTGCCATCGGATTTCTGAATGGGCATTGAACCCGTGAACAGATCCTCACTTTTTCTTTGTACTGTTAATTTTATTTAATTCTGCAATTCCGTAAGTTTTACTTCAACAGAGTGACGGAGATAGGGAGGAAGAGGCGGTTTGGAGAGAGGGAGAGGAGAGTAAGAAATGAGTAAAAGTGGAGGGAGGAGGTGGGATTTGAGGGAAATGGGGTGAGGGAATGGGGAGGGTGAGGAGGACAGGAAGAGGGAAGGCAGTAATCAGCAAGTGGGTTAGGGGGTGGAGGGAAGGGAGAGGAGCCGAGATTGAGGGACACGAACGCCAACATCTCTGAAAATCTACCTTGGGCCTAGCACATCAAACGCAGGTCTGTGGTTATATCTCAATAGGAAATTTTGGAGACTTAGCATGTCACCAAAAACTCCAGCAATTTTCGATGGATATACCGTGGAGAACGTTCTCGCTGGTTCTCACGTGAACTCGCTGTCAGTCGGCCTGGGCCCTTGAGTGCCCAGGGAAGAGTCTCATCACTTACCTGATGGGTTTCCCACCCCTGACTCGCCACCTCGAACCCGTTGTGATTCGTACCGCGGCTGGAAAACGGAGCAGACTCCGTGCGCTCGGAGGCGAGTGCGGGGAGGTGGAAGCTGGAAGAGGAGTGTGTGCAGACCGAGTATCCGAGCGGGTTGTTTTCCAGATGACGGCCTCATATGGAAAACCAATGCCAAGGAAGGGAAAAGTCTACAGACTGCGATGGGTGCAGCCCAGAGCATCAGCGGCAAATCTCACACCTCAGATGAGAGCATTTGCACGGAGAACTGCCATAGGAAATAAATATTCATCAGGGACCCCCACCGTGCAAACCTCGCACTCCATTCCCTACCTCAATTAGGCAGTAGTTTCAGGAGTTTTCTTAATTGTTTCACAATTAAGAGTCTACAATTCATAGAATCATATGACCAAAGAAATCCTACAGCACAGTACAGGCCCTTCGGCCCACAGTGCTGTGCCGAACATGTATGTACTTCAGGAATTACCTAGGGCTACATAGCCCTTTATTTTTCTCAGCTCCGTGTTCCTATCCAGGCGTCTCTTAAAAGACCCTATCATATCTACCTCCACTACCGTTGCTGGTGGCCCATTCCACGCATTCACTACTCTGCGTAAAAAAACTTACCCCTGATATCTCCTCTGTACCTACTTCCAAACACCTTAAAACTGTGACTTTTCGGGTTAGCCATTTCATCCCTGGGAAAAAGCATCTAACTATCCCCACGATCAATGCCTCTCATACTGCCATACACATGTTACATACACGCAACGGTTTAAAAGAACCGGCAGCAATAGAATACAGCTGGAGTCTAGATTTGACGACAAAATCCACTATTTATTAGTAACTATTTAATACAGTAATTTAAACCAGTAAATCAAAAGAAATAGTCCTGACGAAGGGCCTCGGCCCGAAACGTCGACAGCGCTTCTCCCAGATGCTGCCTGGCCTGCTGTGTTCCACCAGCATTTTGTGTGTGTTGCTTGAATTTCCGGCATCTGCATATTTCCTCGAGTTTGCTTTTTAAAATCAAAAGGTTACAATGTTATGCATCTCTATGTGTTTGAATATAATTCCCAAACTCGTTCAAGCTCGAGTGGCAAGATTTAAAGTCTTACGATGGGAATGTAAGAAATTTCAGTTCAATGCACGGCGTTGGTGGGGGACAGAGAGGTGTCTGTAAGACAAAGTGAATCCACGATAGGAGAGGAACAAGTAATCAGGTGGCGTTGGTCTTCCGCCATCGGGCTCCAAATCCACTCTCGAGTTGGCCAAACATAGCTTATCACAAAGGGTACGGTCTTCGAGGGAAAACTACCACCCAGGCAAGTGTAAGCACACCTGTAGCCTCCACAGGGTCAGCCTTTCTACACACCGTGACAGCCACTGATCGATCCTCAGCCCACCCTTGTGGGCACTCGAAAGTTTTACCCAGTGACTCTGCTGTCACTGGCTCCCTTTTCGTTGACCGATCGCCTTAACGGGTGTTCCACTCTGTGAGCCTGCCAGAGAGTCATCTGACCTTGCTTAAACAAACACGCTGCGAAGCATCTGTAAACATCAACTCTCCATCATATAACTCCACCTTTCTCTCACCATAGCAAACCAGAAGCAGGCAGCAGTACTGTAACCAGTTTCAGTCACTCTCTCTCTCTCTCTCTCTCTTTTAAAGGCACAGTCCATACCCGTCACACACCTAAGACAAGTGGTGCAAATTAAACAGTGAGAATTCATATTCTTATCCTTATTCTTATTGTTCAAGTTGCACCACTTGTCTTCTTTTGCATATCGGATGTTTCCCTGTCTTTGCCTACATATAGTTTCCATAAATTCAGATATATTTCTTTATTTTCCTGTAAATGGCTGCAAGAAAATCAATCTCAAGTTAGTGTATGGAGACTTTCGTACTTTGATGATACGTTGACTTTGCCTTTGTCTTTGATTGTATCCGCCAGGGTCTATTTCCACGGTTTTCCTTCTACAGTCGTGGTGTGGACTCCTGGTCTGATGTCCGATGTTGCAGCCTCATTCAATCGTTAACCTGCATCAGAATTTGCTTTCTGATATTTCATTCTGCAAATCTGGGAACGTCCGGACTGTTGGCAGAGGAATTGGGGCGACGAAAAGGCACGAGTTTACATGTAGTTTCCCCGCCGGTCAGTAGGTGGCAGCCTTTCAGCTGGTCTTCAGATTATAATGCCTTGCTCATATGATTTGCTGTTTTACTTTTCTCATTCTACGGAAAAGCATGGTGCGGTACCTGCTGCCAAATATTGCCGTAAATCGTCCTCGGTAGTCCGGAACTTAATTATTGAACAATTCAGGTCGAAAAATATCAGAAATACAAAACAATATCAGGTGCAGTCATAGGTATCACACAATAGAGTAGAATGCACTGTTTCATGTTCACCCAGCAGGGGAATCAGCTGTTTTGATCTTTGTAGTTTCGCAATGAACACAATGGGTCCCAGGGAGTAATTCACTTGGCTGTTTATTTCTCTTTTCCCTTCTCTGTTTTTAACCGTGATGAAACCATTATATTCCCATGGGGATCGGACTGGCTATAAAGCACTTGGAATGCGTTGACTCCACAGTTCATTCCGAGAGGCTGCTTGCATCATTAGAGGAAAATTCGCTTCAAGTGGAACATGCGGACAGTGTATTTCAGTGTGGAAAAGGTATTGTACGTGATCATCGCCGTCATTGGAGCTCCTGGTGAGTGAGAGCAGCACTTACAGTTGTGTGAAACTTCGTCCGAAATTGTAATGGCAACGAATAAAGAACAGAATAATTAAACAACAACGCAAGTACTTTTGGTTCCGACTTAAAGAAAGAGAACGCAACAACTTCCCAGTAATGATCGGTGACAATGAAAACCTGGAATAAATGGGGGAAGTGTATTTATTAAAATGCTGGAGCGGTTGCAGTGAAAGTAACGGGAGCTGGATAAAATGTACCTCGAATGCGTAATGCGGTAGTATGGTCGTTAACTGAGACGATGTCATCTTCGGAACGTCTCGGGAGTTTTTTCTTTCGCAGAACATTTCAAATGTATCAAGTGTTGGTGAATACAACGTACTTAAAGAAACTGTCAAGGGCAAACTGTACTGTCAAAGGCTAATAGCAATTAGAGGAACGATTTTGCAATCCCCTATAAAGTATGTAATAAAAAAGTTATTTAAAAGTAGCTACTCTATCAGGGTTTGGAGTCATGGAAATGAAATGGAGCTCGGTAAAATTGTGTTGTTTTTTCATGATATAACTGGAAAATCGTAAAAACTAGTGTGATATGCTAACACTCACAAAATGCTTTTGGAACACAGCCGGCCAGGCAGCATCTATAGGGAGAAGCACTGTCGACGTTTCGTTTCAATGGCTGGCGAATTGAAATTGGGCGATGTGGAGACTGTGAGGGCGGGGTGTATTTTTCCCGGTGAGCTGAAATTGGGCGATGTGGAGAATTATGAGGACGCCAGGATGATTCAGTGCAATTGAGTGGATCTCAAAGTGTGCGAAAATCCATGGCAGATATAAAAGTAACCAGGATAAATGTAATGTATGGGGAAATTAAAAACGAAGTGCTGCCAAAATAGCGATTTGCATGAAATATTGGAAATTTCTCGAGTGCCAATTCTCAGGTCACCTGCAACACTGTTAACGTGTAAATAGGACAACCAATTAAAGTCAGAGATGATCAGTTGATATTCTCAGAGAGTAAATTTTATCCCACTGTCAGGGTCATGTTTTCCTACTCCAACTTCGTCTCGACATTATCAGGCAAAAGTTGTTGTATCGCGTGCAACTTGTGCTCCTTACTGAAGGAAAACCTACTCACAATAGAGGAATGTTCACCATCTTGGCTTCTGACGTGGCTGTACTGTAACGGGGATTGGATTACGTGGACTGGACGCCCTTTCACTAAGCTGCTTCATTCAAGCAATGACCTGAGCATTCATTCACACTGAGTAAGATAAAAGATTTGAAAATATTGCAGATAATCTCCGTCTGCGTTTCCATGCTCGGCACAACATTGTGGGCCGAAGGGCCTGTAATGCGCTGTAGATTTCTATGATTCTGTTAATTGACAGTCTGGGTGCAGGGAATATCCTGTATCGTCCGCTTGAGGCCTATGAGGCAAAATTTCAGAAGAATGAATACACTGCTCACGACGGAAATCAGACGAAATTCTTTAACGCTCGTGATTGGTGAATCATTGGATTCCGATAGCTGTGAATCTGAGGTTAGGAGTAACTCAACCCTACCCTTGATGGATAGTGGAGGGGTGATTAATTTGGGAGTGCCTGATTGCAAATCATAATGTTTATGTCATTCCGTTCTCTTTCTCCAGTGAATTTAGTGGCGATTGTCATCCTGTCCCGGGGAAAGTGCGGCCTCTCCTTCTGCACCACGCGGTACCTGGTGGCCATGGCAGCGGCGGATCTACTGACCATTATCACTGAGGTCGTTTTATATCAACTCAATTATCATTATTTTCCCGTTTGCTTCCTGAACGTCACCTCTGTGTGCGCTGTTATCCGAGTGCTGTCCCGCATTGCCCTGAACTGTTCCGTCTGGTTCACCGTCGCTTTCACCTTCGATCGGTTTGTTGCCATTTGCTGTCAGAAACTGAAAACGAAGTACTGCACAGGGAGAACGGCGGCCGTGGTTCTAGTGACATCTGGTGTTGTGTTCTGTCTGAAAAATGGCCCACTCTACTTCAGTTACGGGCCCAGAGAGATTATTAACAATGTGCCACGGTTCTGTTATCCGAAGCCAAGTTACTTCACTGAGCCGGCGTGGGTGGCGTATGACTGGTTTGACATCGTTTTAACTCCGTTCCTCCCATTCGGTGTAATTCTGCTGCTCAACGCTCTGACAGTCAGGCACATTTTAGTGGCCAGTCGGGTCCGTAGGGGGCTGAGGGGTCAGAGCAAGGGGGGAAACAGCAATGACCCGGAGATGGAGAGCCGGAAGAGGTCTGTGGTTTTGCTCTTCACCCTCTCTGGCAACTTCATCCTCCTGTGGGTGTCGAATGTTGCAGAATTTATCTACTATCACATCACGGGGATAGGAACACAGGGGAATGACTCGGAAATTATTTTCGCCTATGTCGGGTATTTGCTAAGGAATTTCAGCTGCTGCACGAACACATTCATTTACGCCGCCACTCAGTCCAGATTCCGAGAGCAGGTGAAAAGCGCGGTGAAATATCCGTTCATTTCAGTACTCCGGTTCATTAACAGAGCAACTCCCTAACGAAACAGAAACCTGCTCACAGCCAGGCTCGCTGCTCCCGACTTCCATCTACCCTCTCTTTCTTAAGGTGACGCAGCTGGCTGAATATCGATGGGCCGTACAGCTACGATGTCCATTCAGTGAGCGTTGTCACTTTCCTTCAGTCGCACGTCTGAGAACGTGTCGCTGTATATCCAGCTTCCAACGGTGACAGAGTTCTCATTCCCCGGGTCAATGTGTCGGGTGAATGCCATCATCCTGCAATCTCCGGGAACAGTGACCCTCCTCCCACACTGCCCTCTGTCGGAGACTCCGTCCTCTCAGTGACAATGGAGAGGTTCCTCTTTCTCTTCAGCCCCCAGATATAGTGATTCTGCACCTACAATGAAAACAATTGAATCAGAATCAGGTTTATTATCACCGGCATGAAACTGTTTAACTTAGCAGCAGCAATTCAATGCAATGCATTATCTAGCATAGAACGAGAAAATAACAATAAATAAAGTACAACATAATAAATAAACAAGTATATCAATTACGTATATTGAAAAGATTTTTAAGTGTGCAAAAGCAGAAATACTGTATATTGAAAAAGTGAGATAATCTCCAAAGCCTCAATGTCCATTTAGGAATCGGATGGCAGAGAGGAAAAAACTCTTCCTGAATCGCTGAGTGTGTGCCTCCAGGCTTCTGGATCTCCTACCTGATGGTAACAGTGAGAAAAAGAATTGCCCTGGGTGCTGGAGGTCCTTAATAATGGACGCTGCCTTTCTGAGACACCACTCCCTAAAGATGTCCTGGGTACTTTATAGGCTAGTGCTCAAGATGGAGCTGACTAGATTTACAACCTTCTGCAGCTTTTTTCGGTCCTGTGCAGTAGCCCCTCCAAACCAGAGAGTGATACAGCCTGTCAGAATGCTCTCCACGGTACAACTATAGAAGTTTTAGAGTGTTTTTGTTGACATCCCAAATCTCTTCAAACTCCTAATAAAGTATATTACCAAGCAGTTACAAATTACAGCAATTCTCTAATATCTATAATGTCTGATAGTGGTGGCCCTCCATCCATACTTACCATTAAGTATGACAAACCATCCCTTGCACCAGGTGGTTGACGCTTATCAATTGTAGGGGTGACCATAACCCGTTCGTCTCAGTGGCGCAGAACCTCCATTCATTGTTCTCGGTGGCAGGGAGGCCTCAGCCATTAAACCGTGTGGTGTTGAACCTCTGTGCAATGTTCCTTGTTTGAATGACCCACAATCCATTGATTTCGCCGGGCTGACCACCCAATGTACCCAGTGGGGATGGCCCAGCGTCATTGATCTCTCTGGAGGGGGTGGGGTGACCAGCAATCTACTGTTCCCGATGGAAGCTATGCTCCATCCATTGAACCCGGTGGGGTGACTAACCATCATAGTCTCCCGGTTGTGTGTCCCTAATCCATTGCTCTTGGAAGATTTGAACCTTCATCAATCGATCCTTGTGGATGTGACGCTCTATCCACTGTTCCCTTTGGATGTGACGCTCCATCCACTGTTCTCTCTGGATGTGACGCTCTATCCACTGTTCCCTTTGGATGTGACGCTCTATCCACTGTTCTCTCTGGATGTGACGCTCTATCCACTGTTCCCTTTGGATGTGACGCTCCATCCCCTGTTCTCTCTGGATGTGACGCTCTATCCACTGTTCCCTTTGGATGTGACGCTCTATCCACTGTTCCCTTTGGATGTGACGCTCTATCCACTGTTCCCTCTGGATGTGACGCTCTATCCACTGTTCCCTTTGGATGTGACGCTCCATCCACTGTTCTCTCTGGATGTGACGCTCTATCCACTGTTCTCTCTGGATGTGACGCTCTATCCACTGTTCCCTCTGGATGTGACGCTCTATCCACTGTTCCCTCTGGATGTGACGCTCTATCCACTGTTCTCTCTGGATGTGTTGCTCCATCCACTGTTCTTTACAGATGTAGGGCTCCTCGTGCAGTTCCTGACAGAGGTTAATCTTCGTAATTTTATCTGATATCAACTTACAATGTCTGTCGCCATTGATACGACTCCCACAGTATTGGCCGTCACTGAGCCCTCTATATATCACATCTGCTGCTGTCCAACTCTCTGTTACTTTGGTAGTAAGACCAGCTTACAGCCCTAAAATAAATTCTTAAACACACAAAAAACAGCATTAATCCTACTGAGGGTGCACTGGATTGCCAGCTTCGCTTCCCAACCATTTGTCCCATGCCTCCTTCAAGCTGTTGATTTCCTTCAGATGGCATCGTTTGAGTCAGTCCAGTCAAAGCGCCGTGAATTTTGCGGCTGGCCTAACCTGCATTTTTTGTCTGCTATGTTTCATGGCAGCCCATTGCATGTACCACCTGCCTCAGTCTTCCTTCTATTTTCTACTTTGCTTATTCTGACTTCCGTCCCACTCTTTCGTTAAAACGTCACCCCGACTGTTCAGACGCCCCTCATATCCGCAGGCTCCAGCGCTAGGCACCGACTGCTCTGATATCGGCAGTCTTCAGAGCTAGGCTACAATAGCTCGGCCAACGCCTCCAACATCTGCAGACTCCAGCGCTAAAACACGACTGTTCAGACTATGCCTCCAATATCCGCAGCTCCAGCACTAAACCCCGACTTCTCAGACAAATTTTCCCATTTCTCTAGTCTCCAGGCCAAACCCCGACTGCTTAGACAACTCCGCCCATATCTGCAGCCTCCAGCGCTAGTCCCCGACTTCTCAGCCAAGCCTCCAATGCCTGTAGCGTCCAGTGCTAGGCCCCGGCTGCTCTCAAATAATAATAACAATAACAACAACAACCACAACAACAACAACAACAACAACAATAATAATAATAATAATAATAATAATAATAATAATATCAATAATAATAATATAGTTATAAGCATCCGTTAGTGTCGAGAGACCATGGATTTGCTCCTTAGAAAGTTCCCAGGGTGCAGGCCTGGGCAAGGTTGTATGGGAGACCGGCAGTTGCCCATGCTGCAAGTCACCCTCTCTATGCCACCGTTGTTGCCAAGGGCCCATACAGCTTGGCACCGGTGTCATCACAGAACAATGTGCGGTTAAGTGCCTTGCTCAAGGACACAACATGCTGCCTTAGTCGAGGCTCGAACTAGCGACCTTCAGATCACTAGAACAACGCCTTAACCACATGACCACGTACTCAGAAAACGCCTCCCATTTCCGCAGCTATCAAGTTTCATGAGACCGCCTGCATCTACTGGTCTTCCCTCAATCTCAGTCAACATAGCATGTTCCCATTATTTTGACATCAATAGTTTAGAATCAGAGAGTTATCGTCCTGGCAGCGCTGTAGCCTACCCGTTCTGTAGAGCTGATCTGTTCGGTAAATCTGGCAGAGTGTTATGAAGTCGTGCATAGTTAAGGGAAATATATACCGGTCTCAGAAGTGGCACCCAAATCGAGAAAATGGGTTAAAACTATGTGATGCCCTAGGACCGAACCTCACTGGATTACCTAGCATAAACTGCCACTTACCCACTCTGAAAGACTGACACATCATCGGCATATATCACACTGGGTGGTGTAATCACTAATTTACCTGCAACCAGTGTACAGCCACTAGAGCTGTTTGCTTCATTGCAGACGATCCCATCCCATCTGGGGAAGAACTAACCCGAGTCGAAGGACAAGCACTGACAAGTCTGAATTCCTGGAGTCTCTATCCAAGAAAGCATCAGCTCTTTCAGAAATCTTTGATGCTGGTAATATGCTGTAGTGTCTTGACCATTCTGAGTTCAAAATCTAACACTCCCACACCAACCCTCCAAACACCTGAAGCCAAATGATCCTCTGACTCCATTCTTAATCTCTCCCTTCCCTGGCGTAGAGTGCCCTCCTGCTTCAAATTATCCAGCATTGCCCCTGTACCAACAAAGATAAAAAGGTAACATGCCTGAAAGACTGGCGTCCTCAGTAACAAGCAACTGCTATGGGAGGCTGATCAAGGTTTATATCTGCAGCTTGCTAACACCCAAACTGGTCCCCCTACAATTCGCCTACCGACACAACTGATTCAGAGGACGATATAGCCACTGCTCTGCATACCATCCAAGAAGGATGTTTATGTGAGTATGCTCTTCTTGGACTACAGTTTAGCATTCAACACCATAGTTCCATGCAGGGTCGACAAGAAGCTCACAGCCCTCGGCCTTGTCCCTGAATTGTGCAGCTGTATTAGGTCAGACAATAGGTGCAGGAGTAGGCCATTCGGCCCGTCGAGCCAGCACCACCATTCAATGTGATCATGGCTGATCATCCACAATCAGTAACCCGTTCCCGCCTTCTCCCTATACCCCTTGACTCCGTTATCTTTAAGAGCTTTATCTAAATCTTTCTTGAAAGCATGTAGAGAATTGGCCTCCACTGCCTTCTGAGGCAGAGAAATCTATAGATCCACAACTTTCTGGGTGAAATAGATTTTCCTCAACTCTGTTTTAAATGGCCTACCCCTTATTCCTAAACTGTGGCCTGTGGCTCTGGGCTCCCCTAATACCGGGAACATGTTTCCTGCCTCTAGCATGTCCAATCCCTTAATAATCTTACATGTTTCAATTAGATCCCCTCCTATCCTTCTAAATCCTACTGTATACAAGCCCAGTCGCTCCACCCCTTCAACATATGAGAGTCTCGCCATTCTTTAAGATTGAGTTGCGCTGCAGAAAGCTCATCCGTTGTTTCGGGTTTACTGTTTGAAATGGTACAACTACCCTTACAATTGCGGAATTGCAGTTTTTGTTAACATAATTCATTAACTTGAGGGGACGAAGAAATCATCCTGTTGAAATTATGTTAGAGGACTGTCGGAAACATCACAAGAAGAGTGTTTTTATTTTTAGGTGGCTGCGATCTTATCATGCTGGGAAAATGGGATTGTTGGATTATGCAATGTGCACCTCTGTCACGTTCTCTGAAACCCCACCTTGTTCTGCCTATGACTAGTTGATTTTAGGTCACAGAGGTTAATAAAGTCTCAGGACTCTGTTATAACCATATAACACCATATAACAATCACAGCATGGAAACAGTCCGTGCCGAACCCTTAATCTCACCTAGTTCCACCTACCCGCACTCAGCCCATAACCCTCCACTCCTTTCCTGTCCATATACCTATCCAATTTTACCATAAATGACACAATTGAACTGGCCTCTACTACTTCTACAGGAAGCTCATTCCACACAGCTATCACTCTTTGAGTAAAGAAATACCCCCTCGTGTTTCCCTTAAACTTCTGCCCGCTAACTCTCAAATCATGTCCTCTAGTTATGTCTGAGAGTATGTTGGTTCGTCGGTATATTAAGGAAAATATTATGATATTTTAGCCATTGTTCAAGAGGAATCAAAAGATAACTTACTGGGATGTGGGTGTGGCTGTTTTTGAGCCTAGGTTACAGGTAACGATAAAGAACCAATTTACCAACCATTTACCAGTATACACAGCGGAATTTGTTGCCATCTATTTAGGCTCACAGTGGGTAGAGTACATTTTTCCATGTAATTGTTCAGATTCACCTTTGGTTTTGATCAGTCGTAAAAGAGGTAACTCGAGCAGTCGGTCAGATTTACTGATTGAAACTCATCAAACATTATATCATATTTAAAGTATTGGTTTACATGTCCTCCTCGGATGGGTTCCTGCACACGGACGCGTTGTGGTGGACGACAGCTGAGTTGCAAAAGCTGTTAAAGTTTCCAATATGGATTGAACTTAGCAAGTAATTTCCACGTGGCAAATCAGAACCTAAGGGGTTTGTAGGTCTAGGATTTAGGGGTTTATTGTACGAAGGCTGGGATAATGGCCTCAAAAATAGACGTCTATACAGAATACATAAAAGTTTTTGGGTGTATGGGAGCAGGGGGTAAAAACAAGAAGGGTCGATTCGCTAATCCGTCAGACAGTAACACCCGGGAGATCCGGCGGAGAATGCGAGGAGCTGGAGCCCGGACTGGAGACACTGCGGACGCCTCTGGCCTGTGCTCTGGACGTAGCTTTATTAATGAACTGAAGGAGCGATGTGACCGGATATTTCACATGGCTGATCACCTGCTCCCTGAATTTCGACTGAGTCACCGCATAAATAAGCGTGTTCGTACAGCAGCTGATATCCAACAGCAAAGCACCTACGTAGTGATAGATCCGTTCAGAATCATTGAAATCGAATCCTTTGTCTCAGAACTGATAATATATGACATTTACAACCCGTGTCGTCCGCAGGAGGATGAAGCTGCTGGAGAGAGTGAAGAGTAAAACCACAGACCTCCTCCTGCTCTCCAGCTCCAGGTCATTGCGGTTCTCCCCTTTTCTCTGAACCCTCAGCCACTTACAGACCTGAATGGTCACTAAAATGTGCTGACTGTCAGAGCGTTGAGCAGTAGGATCCCAGCGAAAGGGAAGAACGGAATTAAAACAATATCGAGCCAGGTATATCCTACCCAACCGGCGAAAACATTGTCCTTGGTCTTACAGAACCATGGAACGTTGTCGATGATTTTCCGCGGTTTCTCTGTGAAGTGTCGGGGAACATTTTTCAGACAGGACAGTACGCCGGTTGTTGTTGGAACCACAGCCGCAGTTTTCCCGGTACAATATTTCGTTTTCAGCTTCCGGAAAAAATGGCGACAAACCGGTCAAAGGTCAAAGTGACGGTGAAGCAGACAGAGCAGTGTGTCACTACGTCACAGCATCACAGGGGTGATGCTCAGAAAACTCCACCGGAAGTAATTCCGATTGATTCGACGCAAAATGTCCTCGCTGACAATGGTCAGTAGATCCGCCGCTGCCATGGCCACGATGGTAGCGAGTGGTGCAGATAGAGAGGCCGCACCTTCCCCGGGACAGGGTCACAATCGCCAGTAAATTCACTGGTAGGGTGGGGGGAGGGGTTGGGGACAGAGAGAGTGATTAGCAGCGCCGGAGGCTGATAATCTAACATCAGGCACGGGTCACCCTGTTTCTGACCTTCCTCCTACAGTGTGGAGATTGGACGATGTGTGGGGGAATCGTTGGCGATATAAACGAGCTACATGAACAACAACGATCGGTGCTCATCACGGTTCCAGTCACTGACGAGGCCTGTTTCACTGATTTATCCGTGACTATAACCAGGCCCCTGGAAATTCAGCACCTGATGGGGCTGAGAAGGGATACAGAGGGGAGCAACACGCACAAATTACAGGAGGGACTCAACAGGATCCATAGAACTGAACAGAATTTCTTTTCAGGCATAGACGGTTCTTCAGGACGAAGCGGTGTCCCGATTTAGGACGGATCTCAGAAGGAGAGCTGGGACAACTTAGTAACCTGACAGCGAGTGGCCCCGTTAATGGATTAACTCTACAGCTCAGTTCAATTCTATAACACACGTTGCCAGATCCGTTCAGCAGATCGGACCCAATTTTTAAAAGACAGACAGTGGAATCCAACTGTAACAGACTCTACAGGGAGACGTAAACACGGGACCAGCGATTCTTTCTCATCACTGACTCAGAAATAGTGAACATAACAATGTAAACCCCTCCCGGTAGCACCTTCCCGGAGAGATGCCCGTCCCCAGCACTGGGACAACTCTGGACAAGGTCTCATTAAACCCTTCCACTCACCGCTACCCGGCAATCTCCCTGTCCCCAGTACCACGACAACTGGACATGGTCTCTTTAAATCTTCCAGTCACCGCTACCAGGAGAGCAACCAATCCCCAGCTCTGGGCAATGACCTATTAAAACCCTTCTGGCCTCACCCGCCCGGAGAGCTTCCCCTCCCCAATACTACGACAGATCTGGACAAGGTTCCATTAAAAACCTCCCAGTCACACTTTCCCAGACAGCTGTCCTTCCCCAGCAGTCCCGCAACTCTGGACAAGCTGTTATTAAAGGGATAACAAAGTTCGAGTCGATCCCGTAAGTGAGAGAGAGAGGGACAGAGGTTTACTTTAGCTTGACATCAAATACGAAAAAATGCAGATTCTTAAACTGACAGGATCAATATACCGGACGGATATTTGTACAATGATAATAGTTGGAAGCTTGTAAAATGATGATAAACAGGTTCACACCCGTTAATACATAGAAATACCGAACAGGAATTGATCTGCTCACTCACCAGGAACTCCACTGACGGCAATGAACGCGTTCAATATTTTCTCCACATTGCGGTACCTGCCTAACAGGTACCTTGCGTACCTTGCAGACATTTTCCCTATCCAATGATCTGTTCCCATGTGCGACAGGTCAACTCTCAGAATGAAATGTTGAGACAGCCCATGCCTAGGGTTTTTAATACCATTCAGCGAACCCACAGGGACAGATTGCAACAGATATAAAAATAAAAGGGGGGGGGGAAACAAAAAAAAAACTAAGAAGGGGAGGAGGGGCCTCCAACCTAATGGCATGAACATTGACTAACTTCCGTTAATGCCCCTCCTCCCCTTCTTAGTTTATTTTTGTTTTCTCCCCTCCCTTTTTTTTCCTTCTCTCTGCCCATAGCTCTGCTTGTTCTCCACCTCCCTCTGGTGCTCCCCTCCCCTTTCTTTCTGCCTAGGCCTCCTGTCGCATGATCCTTTCCCTTCTTTAGCTCTGTATCCCTTTTGCCAATCACCTCTCTGGATCTCAGCTTCACCCACTCCCTCCTGTCTTCACCTATCACTTCGGATTTTCCCCTCCCCCTGGTACTTTCGAATCTCTTACTATCTTTCCTTTCAGTTAGTCCTGACGAAGGGTCTCGGCCCGAAACGTCGACAGTGCTTCTCCCTATAGATGCTGCCTGGCCTGCTGCGTTCCACCAGCATTTTGTGTGTGTTGCCAGGTTTAACATTATTGTCTTTTCTAAATTCTTTTTAGCAGCATCTGTGTAATGAAATGATACATAATTACACTAAATTACAAAAAAATACCTAATTAGTGCAAAAAGGACCAATGAGATAGTGTTCCCCCTTTCTCCTGAAGTGCATGCCCTGTGGTATTAGACATTTCCTCCTTAGAGAAAATAAAAATGCCCGCTCTCCATTCTGACCCGCTCTCACATTCCTGTAAACGTCTGTTAGACCTCCCTCACCTATCCCACTCCGGAGAAAATTACCCGAGATTGTCCAGTCTCCTCTTATCCAGGCAGCATCTTGTTAAGCCTCGCCTAATCACCATCCAGAACCTCAGCATTATTCCTGTATTAGAATGCAATTCTCCATATGTGGTTAAACTAGAGATTTATACAACTGAAACCTGCCTGACACTGGAATCACTACCTGGGAATTATCAACTTGGTTTGCAAGATCCCTCTGGAGATTTACACAGTCCAAACTCGCCCCGTGAATATAACAGCAAGGGGATAACGCTGATCCTTCATAAATATCTAGTCAGGCCGCATTTGGAGTATTGTCAACAGTTTTGGGTCCCGTACCTCAGAGAGGGTCCAAAGGAGGTTCACAAGGATAATTCAGGAATGAAGGGGTTAACATATGAAGGTCGTTTGTCAGCTTTGGGCCTGTACTCACTGGAATCAGTAGAATGGCGGGCGTTGGAGGTGCGGGGGGAATCTCATTCCAACCTACCGAATGTTGAGAGAACGAGAGAAGGCTAATTACAATGGTGGGGCTACCAAGTACTGGAGGGCCCAGCCACAAATTTGAGGGGCCAACTTTTCAAACCGAGGTAAGGAGGATATTTTTTAAAACTATTATTAACCATTGGATCTGTGGAATACTGTGCCACAGATTTCGGTGGAGGCCATTTCTATGGGTATATTTAAGGCGGAAGTTGTTCGTTTCCTGACCAGTTAGGTCATCAAAGGATATGGCGAAAAGGTTTGTGTATGGGGTTGAGGGCAATTCTGGAACAGCCATGACAGAAAGTCGGAATACCTGATGGGCTGAATGGCCTAATTCTGCTCCTATGACTGAAGGCCTTATGGGACATAAACCACCTCAATCATGATGAATCTCTCCTGCAGTCTTCTAGTACAAAACATCCTTTGTCTGGAATGCTAAGCGAAACTGAACGCGAATTTTCAACAAGTTTGGCAAGTCATGCAGCATCTATTGAGGGGAATAGAGGTGATGTTTGGAACAGAATCCTTCCCTTACAGCACTGACATTGAACCTTCGGCTCAACCTTCCCATACTATCTAGGTGTCCTTCTAAACTAATCCCATCTGCTGCCTTTGACATAGAAAATAGAAATCTACAACACATTACTTGTCCTTTGGCCCACAATGCTGTGTCATCAATGTAACCTAATCTAGAAACTGCCTATGATTTCCCTATCGTATAGCCCTCTATGTTTCTAAACTTCATACACCTATTTAAGAGTCTCTTAAAATATCCTATTGTATGTGCCTCCTCCAGCGCCGCTGGAAGTGATTTCCACACACCCACCATCTCTGTGTGAAAAACTTACAGCTGACACTCCCTCGGTACCTATTTCTATGCATCTTAAAACCATGTCCGCTTGTGTTAGTAAATGCCTCTGACTAACCATATGGTCAAAGCCTCTCATCATCTTATACATCTCTATCTGGACACCTCTCATCCTACATTGCTCCAAGGAGAAAAGGCCCAAGTTCACACGCTATTCTCATGCGGCATGATCTCCAATCCAAGCCACATCCTTGTAAATCTCCTCTGCACTGCCTCTATAGTATCCACATCCTTCCTGTAGTGAGATGACCAGAATTCAACACAGTACTGTGTGGGTCTAACTAATGGTTTTAACAGACTTAACATTACCTCACTGCTCTTGACCTCAATCCCACCGTTGGTGAATGCCATCACACCAAGACGGCTTCTTAACAGCACTGCCAACTTGCACAGCAGTTTTAAATGGCACGGACCCCAGGACCTCGCTGACCCGCCACACTGCCCAAGAGTCTTACCATTAATGTTATACCCTGTGTTCAAAATTGACCTGTCGAAGTGAACCACTTCACACTTATTTGGGTTGAACATCTGCCACTTCACAGCCCAGTTCTGCATCCTATTTATTTCCCACTGTAATCTCTGACCACCTTCCAGACTCTCCACAACACTCCCAATTTTTGTGCCACTTCCCAGCCCAGTTCTGCATCCTGTCTATTTCCCTGTAATCTCTTCCAACCCTCCAGACTTTCCACAACACCCCCAACTTCTGTGTCATCAGCGGGGCCTTCTGGGAGTTGCAGTCATGAGGCTTCGCTTCATCGCTGGCTTCCTGCAAAAACATTTTTCCTCAGACACCACATGCATCGCCGAAACGGATTCACAGAGGCGTCGAAGGAGAACCACGGCCGGCGACCACAGACAGCAGAAACTCGCTGCACTCGGGATGGCGATGGGGCGGAAGATGAAGGGCTGAGTATGAGGCAGATTTCCAGCTGACCTATCGTAGCTCAGACCACCTCTATCCTTTTCTTTCACTGGCTAAGATGCCTGTCGGTCAAATGAGATCTCATACAATGAACAGTTAATACAAACGTCATCCGTTCTCTTCCCCACTGCCACACCCGGAAACCTTCCAAGGCGCAAATCCATGGTGTCACGAGACTAACGGACGCCTATAAACATGTGTAAATCTTCGTTTTTTGGAAAGACCCATTGTTCTTTCAGAAAATAAAGGCTTGTGGTTACCGGGAGAGGCCAGTTTGTTCAAGCAACACACACACAATTCTAGTGCAAGGCAGTACCTATAGGAAGATGTATAGTCGACGTTTCGGGCCGAGACACTTTGTTTCCTTTTAGTATGGTACAGTTTAGCCGGAGGAGGGGAATGTGGAGTAGACAGGATATATACATGTATTGAGAAAGAGAGCGAGAGAGAGAGAGAGAGAGAGAGAGAGAGAGAGAGAGAGAGAGAGAGAGAGAGAGAGAGAGAGAGAGAGAGAGAGTGTAAATATGTAGCCCCACTCTTTCTCTCTCTGTCCTCTTCTCTTCATCCGTTCACTTCCCCACTGACCTACTCTTTCTTCCACACATTCCTCCCTACCCGACCCACTCACTGCCCTTCTTCTCTCCCTTACTGTCTTTCTCCCTTTCTATACAAGTCAACAGACATAGATGACCACAGACCAACAGGTAGACACACACACACACACACACACACACACACACACACACACACACACACACACACACACACACACACACACACACAGAAACGCTTTCATATCTTCCTTCCCAGGTTTCCACTGTGTTGTGTGTGCACTCAATATTCAATCGGTTTCAATCTGATTTCTCCCTCATTTTTCAAAACTCAACTAGTTCAGGCCCGGAGCCATCAAACGCTCCTCATAGGTTTTCTCTTTCATTCCCTGTTCAACCTGCTCAAATGCACTGAGTAGAGCCCCTCCGAGTTCTCCCCTATTCAGAATTAAGCACATGATATCGCGGTATCCCTAACAAACAATGCAATGCTATTTCGTTCCCTGAGCCAGTGTACACACGTTCCTCCGGTGCCCTAAAGGGTTTCTTCCACAGTAACCAAGTGTTCTCAGTAGCAAGGCTGTATCGATAAAGACCGATCAGCGTATGCGAGCTGGTCTCTGACACAAATACATGCAGATACACAAAAAAGTCGAAGAGACTCACACGCGGACGCATATAAACACAAAGAGATGCAGACACATACAGATACTTTAGTAATGACTGCATTTTGAACTTTTAGCTTTTTAAAGATTGAGGCAACTATTTTGTGAATTGTTTGAAATGATTCTTGCTCTGGTAAAATCTAATGAGCATGTGGGGATGTCGGCGCGTTAGGGGCACGTGCGAATGGGGCTGCACATTGATTTGCTCCTGTGCGAAGGTTTCAGGGTGTGTTGGAGAATATAGGGGTGTACACGGATTTTGGAATGTCAATGAATTTGGGAGTGCACACTGCTTTGGGTGTTTGAGTATGCAGAGGGATTTGGGAGTATTTCGGGCTGCGCACAAGTTTGGGTGTATCGGCGGATTTGGGGATGTACACGGACTTGGGGGTCCTTGGATTTAGGGGTGTAATGAATATCAAGGCTGTTTCATTAATAGATACTTTAAGAACAAATGCACTTTGAAATTTGAACTTTGCTCTTTCTATTTGATTTAATATGGAGGCAGCTATTTTGTGAATTGTTTGAAATGATTCTAGCACTGGGATGATCTAACGTACATGTGGGGGTGTCAGTAGGCTTTGGTGAGCACAGATCTGGTATGTTGGTGCATTGGCAGGCTTGGGGGTGCGCCTGGACTTGGGGATGCACCCTGATTTGAGGATGAACACACTGAGTTGGGGTTTTTGCACAGATTTGAAGATACGGGAATCCCGGTGGATTTGGAGGTGTGTTGAATCTCAAGGTTGTTTCATTGATATATACTTTAATAATAAATGCAACTTGAAATTTGATCTCTGTGTTGTTATTTTTAAGTTGGAGGCAGATATTTTGAGAACTGTTTGAAATTATTCTTGCTCTGGGATAATCTAATGTGCATTTGGGGAATCAGTGGGTTTGGGTTGTGCACCGATCTGGGTATGGCGGTGGATTTGGGAGTGTCTGCGGGTTCTGGGTGAGCATGGATTTCGGGGTGCACACGGATTTGAGGATTTCTATGATTTAGGGTTGTTTTGGTGAATATGGGGGTGCACAGAGATTTGTGGATGTGCTCAGACATAGGGGTTCGTCAACGAATATGGGGGTGTCGGTGGATTTTGGGGCACCCACTGACACAGGGGTGAGGATGGGTTTTGGGAGGTGCCCAGACTTAAGGGGATGTCGATGATTATACGGGGAATACACATGTGGACGTGCGTTTGGACTTTGAACTTCGTTCTTGCTATTTTTCAGGTGCAGGCAGTTCTTCTGTGAAGTGCCTGAAATGATTCCTGCTCTGCGATAGTCTAATACGTAAGTGTAAGCACGGATTTGGAGTACGCATCGATTTGGGGATGCGCGCATATTTCCGGCTTTGTCGGTGAATCTGGGAGTGCTTACGGATTTGGGGGTGCATGCGGTGCACAGAGGTGCACAGATTTAGAGGTATGTCAGCGAATCTGTTTTTGCATACGGATTTTGGGCTGTCAGTTGCTTTGGGGGTGCACACTGGTTTGAGGGCTGAATGTGAGTTTGCCGGTGAGCACAGATTTCTAGGTGCACAATGATTTGCAGATATGTGCAGAGTTGGTGTGTTGGCGGATTCGGGGGTGAACACTGACTTAGGGGAACTGATGGATTTGGAGGTGTTTGAAATCTCGAGTTTTTCCCCGTTTATACAGTCTGTAATAATAAATTAAACATGAACTTTGTTATCTGTTCTTGTTTTTTTAAAAATTGAAACAGCTATTTTGTGAACTGTTTTAAATAATTCTTGTTCTGGGATAAACTTATGTGCATGCGGAGGTGTCTGATGATTTGTAGCCGTGACGATTCTCAAATCAGATTTACATTGGAAGCATATTCAATTGATCAGACACCTTTGTTGGGACAAAGAAACTCAACCAAATGGTCTTAATTTAATCAGAATCTGTCACGGTGGAGATTGCGCGGGTCAAACGATTTCAGCTGATCATTGCGGTGAAATATCCGGTCACCTCGGTGCTTCAGTTCATTAATAAAGCCCTGTGCTGATCACAAGCCAGAGGCGACCGCAGTGTCTCCTGTCCGGGCTCCAGCTCATCACATTCACCACCTGTTCTCCCAGGTGTTATTCCCGGGCGGATTGTCCTATCGACCGGCTGTTCCGGGACATTAGGATAGCGTGTGAGTGTGTATGTGTGTGTGTGTGTGTGTGTGTGTGTGTGTGTGTTTGTGTGTGTGTGTGTGTTTGTGTGTGTGTATGTGTGTGTGTGTGTGTGTGTGTGTGTGTGTGTGTGTGTGTGTGTGTGTGTGTGTGTGTGTGTGTGTTGGGGGGGGGGGCAAAGAACCGTCCGGGAGACTCATCACCTCATTGGACCCTTCAGATGTCAATCAAAGAACAACTCCTGAATGCCGCACGCACATTGGTCTATGGATATGTCCAACTATTCCCATTCCTACCCATCGAATTCTCAGCCGGACGTTGCCACAAAGTGCCGGAGATCTAGTTGGAGACTGGTGGGCTAATCCAATGTCAATCACACTAGACTCCGCCTTCCTCTTGAATGATTGGCTGACGTGAAGTACCAGGTCGGGGTTTACATAAACGGTTTAAGCGTATATGTGTATATTCATTTGCCTTGCCGTTCGGCGTGGGCGATCATGTCTCTCCATCCATCAGGCCCCCGACCCTCCTAATTGTAGTTGTTGCCTCCCCTGTTTCCAACCCTGATGTTAATCCGTCTCTCATTTTCATTCTCTGTCGGCCTCTGCTTCCTTTTCCTTCCAGCTTTACAGTTGTAGCTAAATGTTCTAATGTCTCTCTTCGCATGATGTGTCCAAAGAATTTTGATTGCTGTTTTCTGATTATATTTTAAAGTAATGTACGTTATCTTTTCGTTCTCTGTAGAACTTCTTCGTTAGTTACCCTGCCCGTACGTGATACGCATAGAATTCTTCTGAAGAACCACATCTCTGCTGCATTGTTTTTTTTTCCATTGCAGCCATACAACAATAATTTAGCAGCTGAGAGTCCTAAGGCGGATGTCAGTCGCTATTTTCTTGCTCGTTAGGATGTTTCTCATTTCTGTAAATGCTGTTGTTGCAATTGCTATTCTTGCTTTTATGTTTGTTTCGCATTTGCCATCAGATGTTACCCATGATCCAAGGTACTTGAAGTTGTGAACTTCATTCAGGATTTCACTTCCCAATACGATCCTACAGTTGGGGATATCAGGTTTCTTTGATATTACCATTACTTCAGGTTTCTTTTTGCTTAAGGTTAGGACAATGGCTTAGGACACTCCAAATTAAAGTCGCATTCCAGCCACGAACTGGACTGGAGTGTGGTGTTGAGAATTGAGAAATCAAACCGTCACTGCTTCCTTTTTCAAATGAAAGCTAAATTACCCCCCAAAGTCCTATAGATTCAAGTAACAAAACACAATACCGTGAATTATATTAAGGTTACTGAAATAAATTCAGAAATCTTTTAAATGAAAATTGCATTATCCAGAATGATGTTTTCCAACACGAACGAAGGAATAGTGGCTTAGTGTGCCAAATTCTAAGAGATGTCAATGTAATTCATCTTCATTTTTTTACCTCCTTCCTCCATAAATCTAACAGTTATATATTCTGTAAAGGTGCCCCCTTTGAGGCCCATTATCTCAACAGTCTTGCTATGGTTCTTAATCCACCAACTCTGAAACTTCTGATTTGCTAGCTGGAACGTGTTTACCCACAATTTAAATTTTAACAGCTTTTGTAACTGAACCTGCACGTGCAAGGACCCATAAGAAGTGGACAGAAACACAGCTTTGTGTCGGAAATAATCTTTGGTGAGTTTTCAACTCTTCAAAACCGAAAAGGCATCTGAACAAATGACAACTTTACATGAACGCATTTCCACCACCCACTTAAGCCGAAAATGATAGCCGCAAACTCTACTCTATGTACTGTTACCTATACTATAACCTATAATTCATGCACAAAAACAGCCACATTCACATCCCAGTTAAGTTATCTTTGGATTCTTCTGCAGCAATGCTTAACATACCATAATTTTCCTGAATATACAGACGAATTAACAGGTTCTCAGGCATAACAGAATCCCGACTTTATTAAATTGTGTATGTAAAATCAACTAAAGGCATTAAAAAGCATGGTAGGGTTATCGAGAACACGACAGTGGGGCATATTCCCAGAGTGATAAGAATCCAGGCACCCAAAACTAAAAGCAGTCTTCTTGTGAAGTTCCCAACAGTCCTCCAACACACTTTTGTCAGCTTCTTATCCATCCAGAAGCCTGGAGATCTTACCACTGACTCATCTTCAAGAGTTTGATCATCTAATTTCAAATCAAGTGCAGGTCTATTAATCCAGTTAATAAAAAAAATGACTTGTGTTTTTTTTGTGCCACTGAAAGCTTAAATCTCATCTATTTACCGACTATTATACCCTATTAATTGCTAATTGCATCTTATATACAATAAAATTGAAATTTCTATCTCTAATCCATAAACCCCCGTCATCTACATGTGGTAATTTACACACCCCAGAACCTCTCTCAGAGAAAATATTATTAATAACAATATGAAAACTGTCTTGTGGGGCTCCAATCTCTATCTTATAAAAAACCAAATATAACGTGCCCACCCGTACCTGCACAGGGCGTCCAAATCAAGAAAACCTCAAAAAAGATATTCAACCGCCCACTCAAACGCACTTCCAAAATTTAATCAAAAGTCCATCCTTCCATAACTACCATCTGCCTTTTCAATATCAAAATATTTTGCTATTACAATCTCTACCTTTAACTGCACTTTGCTAATATGAACTTGCAAACATAAAACTGAGTCCAATGTCATTCTACTCTTCTGATATCCACTCTGATAAAACACAAAATCACCTCTCTTTTCCAAAATATAACTCAAGCGTTTGATTACCATACATTCCATCAGTTTACATAATGAAACAATAATGATATTGGCCTATCAGACGGCGAGCTCCCAGGTTTTAGAACAGGCACTACTACAACCATTGTTTATGAGGAAGGAAGATGGCCAAACCTCCAAATACGATTCAGAAATTTTAATATTATTACAAAAGAGTTGTCAGTCATATGTCTGATCAGACAATAACATATCATCCTTTCCTGGAGAAGTCTGAACTGCCAATCCCTTCCAATATTATCATAATATCACCTCCAGAAAACCTTTTTCACAATCTTCACCACTTTCCTCACCATGGCCTGTGCCCTTTAATACTGAATAATGTCACGCGAAGACTGATACTTCTTAACTTCCCTAATCACCTTATTTATCTCCCTATTTGCCTCTGCACACTTCTCAGTCCACCTCTTCTCCTATTAATTCCGTTTGTAATGGGAATCACTTCCAACGGAGCTTGCTGAATAATGCGACATAACCTTGCATTGTAAAAATAAACATCTTGTTCAGCAATCTGTAGCAGTTCCATTGAGACACACAAGTTGAAAAACTCTTCTACAATCAAACCATTATCATCATTCCGCAATCAACCCCAGAGTGAACTATGTGGGTTAAAATCCCCGCAATATACAACCCTTAGAGAGCGAGAGCTACATACAGTGGCACGCAAAAGTTTGGGCACCCCGGTCAAAATTTCTGTTACTGTGAATAGGTAAGCGAGTAAAAGATGACCTGATTTCTAAAAGGCATGAAGTTAAAGATGACAGGTTTCTTTAATATTTTAAGCAAGATTACTTTTTTTTTATTTCCGAAAAGGAAGAGGTCCCGAAGCAAAAGTTTGGGCACCCTGCATGGTCAGTACTTAGTAACACCCACTTTGGCAAGTATCAAAGCTTGTAAACGCTTTTTTGTAGCCAGCTAAGAGTCTTTCAAGCAGCACACACAAAATGCTGGTGGAACACAACAGGTCAGACAGCGCCTATGGGAAGAAACACCGTCGACGTTTCGGGTCGAGACCCTTCGTCAGGACTTTCAAGAGTCTTTCAATTCTGGTTTGAGGAATTTTCGCTCATACTTCCTCGCAAAAGCCTTCTAGTTCTGTGAGATTCTTGGGCGGTCTTGCATGCACTGCTCTTTTGAGGTCTCTCCACAAATTTTCGATGATGTTTAGGTCGGGGGACTGTAAGGGTCATAGCAAAACCTTCAGCTTGCCTCTCTTGAGGTAGTCCATTGTGGATTTTGATGTGTGTTTAGGATTATTATCCTAATGATCATTTAGGATCATTATTGTAGAAGACATCCTCCTTTCATCCTCAGCATTTACGGTTTAATGTTTGCTTCCAGAATCTGTTGGTATTTAATTGAATTCATTCTTCCCTCTACCACTGAAATGTTCCCTGTGCCACTAGCTGCAACACACGCCCAAAGCATGATCGACCCACCTTTGTGCTTAATAGTTCTTTTCACAAATTTCTGCACCTTTTTTTCTCCAAACATACCTTTGAGCATTGGGGGCAAGAAATTCTATTCTAACTTCATCAGTCCACAGGAACTTGTTTCCAAAATGCATCAGGCTTGTTGAGATATTCCTTTGCAAACTTCTGATGCTGCATTTTGTGATGAGGACATAGGAAAGGTTTTCTTCTGAAGTCTCTTCCATGAAGGTCATATTTGTGCAGGTGCAACTGCACAGTAGAACTGTGCACCACCACTCTAGAGTCTGCTAAGTCTTCCTGAAGGTCTTTTGCAGTCAAACAGGGGTTTTGATTTGCCGTCTAGCAATCGTATGAGCAGTTCTCTCGGGAAATTTTCTTGGTCTTCCAGACCTCAACTTGACCTCCACCGTTCCTGTTAACTGCTATTTCTTAATTGCATTACGAACTAGGAAAACAGCTACCTGAAAACGCTTTGCTACCTTCTTATAGCCTTCTCCTTCTTTGTGCGCATCATTTATTATAATTTTCAGAGTGCTAGGCAGCTGCTTAGAGGAGCCCATGGCTGCTGATTGCTGGGACAAGGTTTGAGGTGTCGTGGTAGTTACAAAGCTTTGAAATTTGCATCACCTGGCCTTTCCTAACGATGATTGTGAACGAGCCATAGCCCTAACAAGGTAATTAAGGTCTGAGTCCTTAGTAAGAGTTATCTGAGAGCTCAAATCCCTTGGGGTGCCCAAACTTATACATGGTGCTCCTTTCCTTTTTTCTCTCTAAAATTGTACAGAACAAAAATAATACATTAATCTGCCTTAAAATGTTGAAAAGAGTGTTACATCGTTAATTCATGACTTTTGGAGATCAGTTCATCTTCTACTCATTTAACTATTCACAGTACAGAAATTTTGACCGGGGTGCCCAAACATTTGCATGCAACTGTATACTTTCTCACAAATCAATAGGAAGTTTATCACAAAGGGTTGTAGAAAATAACACTACACGTCGAATCAAATGTTTCTACAACAAATCTCACATCCATTTCATTGACATGCACAACCCTGCTGCTTGCCTTACCAAACTGGCAACACCTTTCCCTACCAACTAACCCATCACGCTGAACAACAATATAATCGTGCACAAAAGAACTTAAAATTTGCAAATAACCAGGTTTCCTGAATACATATAAGATCGGGAGCATTTGACAAATCAGAAATAAACTTCTTAAATTCTTGAACATTATAAATCAGACCTCGCATTTTATTCTAATATTTTAATCCCATTGTATACGTTCAGAAGTACACTGGGATATAGATACCGCACCCTTTATTTGCAGCTTCCCATAGAACACCACTTACACCAAAATACCTTTCTGCAGCTTTCACAGGAATTGTAATTTCCTCATTAGGACGAGATGTCTGAGCAGTACAATTCACCACATCTTTATAAATATCATAAACTTCATTTTATCCAGCAGTAAAGTATCTGTGATGAAGACATATATTCACTGACATCACAGTCTGTTCTCTGACTGGGAACACTTTCTCCAGTTTACCTGCTCTACTTGCTGTACTTGTTCGTGAACAGGCCCTTCTGCCCGTTGTGCTGTTCTGGTTATTTCATGCCTTACTAAACCAATCCCTTCTGACGACACAAGTTCCACATCTCTCCACTCTCCACACATTCATTTATGTGGTATCTAATAGCTTCCCGACATCCACCGTGATGAGTATTGATACCAAAACTTGCAATGCATATCTCCCTTAAACATTCTGAGTCAGGTTTTTAACATTATTATCTTTTCTAAATGTTTTTTAACAGCAACTATGCAGAAAAAGATACAAAATTAAACTAAATTACAAAATATATACAGAGTGCAAAAAGGACCAATGATGTAGTTTTTCCCCTTTTACCTGAAGTACACGCCCTCTGATAGTCGACCTTCCCTCTTTAGAGAAAAAATACCGGCTGTCCACTCTATCTGTTCCTCTCACGTTCCTGTAAACATTTGTCAGACCCCTCTCAACCTCAGCTGGTCCAGAGAAACTGGATCCTAGATTGTCCAGTCTCACTTTATCCGAGCAGCGTCCTGTTATCTTTGTCTACTCACCTCTCATCCTCCATCGCTCCAAGGGGAAAAGGCCAAGTTCACTCACTCTATTTTCATAAGGCATGCTCTCCAATCCAAGAGGAACATGCTTGTAAATCTCCTCTGAATTCTCTGTAGTATCCACACCCTCCTAGTGAGGTGATCAGAACTGAACACAGTACTCCAAATGGGGTCTAACTAAGGCCTCACAGCTCTTGAACTCAATGATGAAAGCTTTGATGAAAGCCATCATAGCAGACGCCTTCTTAACAACACTACCAACCTGCGCAGCAGCTTTGAGTGTCGTATGGACACGGACTCCGAGACCTCTCTGATTCTCCACACTGCCCAAGAGCCTTACTATTAATATTATGTTCTGTGCTGAAACAAACTCACCGAGGCGCGAAGGGAAACCGTGCCCGTCCTTGTGGACGAGAGGCCGGCGACCGCCAACAGCAGCAACTCGCTGAACTCCGCCGTGGCAATGGAGCAGAAGAGTGGCGGCTGAACATGGGGCATCTTTCTACCAGCCTATCGTAGCTCAGACCATCCTCTGACCCCTGCTGTTATTGGCTGCAGTGCCTGTCGGTCAAATGAGAACGCGCACGGCGATTAGTAAATATGAACGTCAGTCAGCTTTCCTGTCCTGATGAGCTTGAGTTTGGATTCATATCGGGACAGGAAGGTGATGTATTTAATAAAGCGAATTGGGAGAAATGTAAGTTTTTATGTGATGATACATGAGTCTCCGAGTGACATTATTTTGAGTAACAGTGCACAGGCCGTGGTGAGGAAGGTGGTGATTTACAGGAATCATTTGAGATAATATTGGAAGGGATATTAAACTTGG
Source organism: Hypanus sabinus (assembly GCF_030144855.1). Lineage (NCBI taxonomy): Eukaryota > Metazoa > Chordata > Chondrichthyes > Myliobatiformes > Dasyatidae > Hypanus > Hypanus sabinus. The sequence goes on along the minus strand of NC_082706.1, from coordinate 61,802,007 downwards.
AGATGTTTGCGATGTGGTTAAGGAAATGGGATGATTTGTAGGGATCATAATATTCCAGTGTTAATTAATGAGGGCAAAATGATTGTTACTGAAACAGGGAAGGTTGTGTTACTGGCTGGGTCATTTGCTGTCATTCATAATCAAGGTAATTTAATCGAAGAAGTTAAACAATATAGGGATAAGCTTCCAAGTGAATATCCTGATGTGTTGGAAGTCATCTCTAGCAATGATGGTGTCACTGATGTAGAGTTTTCTTTGTAGGAATTTAAGAAGTCTATTATGCAGGTCAGGCGTCCCCAGGAAAGGGTAATATATGTAATTGTAATTTTCTCACGTGTAAATATTACATTTTTGAATCGTGTTTGGAGATTAGAACATCTGTCATGGTTCCGGTTGGACGTTCCCCTTTAACACTTCTTTCTCCCCGATTATGTCCCAATTTCAGTCAATTTCTGCTAGTTACCCAATTACCGTCCATCTGGCTTTCATCAGAGACTGGGAAATAAATACAATGGCGACTCTATCACAGGTTGCCAGTTCGTTGGTCAATTCTCGTGTGATACTCCGTTCCCTGTTCTGATTAGCACCGGTAGTTCTAAGTTCCACTCTAATTCCAGAGAGTCCCTGTGAATCCCGTCTCCTTGTCAAGATCCCTCTGGTTTCCTGCTCTACGTTCAGGTCTACGTCAGCCTCCCCAACTGAGTCGACGTGCCAGTGTCCTGCACTGGGGTTCTTCTCCGTCGCCCCCGTGTAAGAGAACGAACTGGCCAGAATGAACCCAGAGGACACGGACCCGCTGCAACAGGCCCTCGTTAGCCAGGGCTCCCTACTGGGTATACATGAGGAACTACTCAGAGAAGTCATGAAAGATCTTCGTGCCCTATCCGAGGATGTAAAGAAGGTCTGTGAGCGGGTTGACCGGGAATCCGCTCCTCTTACTCCGTCCCTTCCATGAACCCAGTCTGACCATACCGAACAGCCTGGGATGGCTACGCCCCTTGGCTGGGCAACACAATCACCTCGAGAGCCTTACGTACCCGAACCAGAACCCTGTGCTGGGGACCTAGGGAAGGGGCGGGCTTTCTTGCTGCAGTACTCTCTGGTTTTTGAGCAACAGCCACGTACGTACAGCTCGAACAGATCAAAAATTGCGTACATCATGGGGCATGCTTGGTCATGGGCCACCGCGATCTGGGACAGCTGGCCAGAGGTCAGTTCCTCCTTTTCCACCTTCGTCTCCGAAATGAGGAAGATATTTGAACAGCCCATTCGCGGGAAGGACGCCGCTAGGCGCCCTCTGACTCTCTGTCAGGGCTCGCGAAGCGTAGCGAAATACTCCGAACATTAGCGGCTGACTCCGGGTGTAATGACGAAGCATTACAGGAAGTGTTTCGACGGGGTCTCTCTGACAAGATAAAAGATGAATTAGCGGCCAGGGATGACGCGAACAGCCTGGACTCTTCGGGCTCTCTAGCCACCAGGGTAGATAATCGACTTCGAGAGCGTCTGAGAGAAAAGACCGGTCACCCCGCTCCTCGGGTCATCCTACGGCCCACCTTACCACCTTCGGCCGGGCTCTCTTCCCCGTCCGTTCCTAGTGTTGCTCCCACTCCATCTGTTCTGGTGAATCAGCCGACACTCCCTTCAGTTCCCCAAGCCCGGATGCAGATCCAAGCTACTGTAACCTACAACCTACAGTCCTTGTCCTTGTCTACCTTGACAGACTCCAGTGCTGAGGGGAATCTGTTGGATGAAGACATAGCTGCCCAGGCCGGAATTCCTCGGGAGCCGTTGTCTACCCGTCTGGAAGCCCGGGCAATGGACGGAAGACTTCCGGATCGAGTCACTCACCGTACTCCACCACTGTCTTTGACCCTCTCTGGGAATCAGCGGCAGCAGGTACAATTTAACCTAATCTCCTCTCCTCAAGCCCCGATAGTACTTGGATACCCCTGGTTACGCCGCCATAATCCTTGTATTGATTGGTCTACCGGGAGGATAGCCAGCTGGAGCCCGTTTTGCCACTCCTTCTGTCTGCAGTCGGCCTTATCCCCTAGGGAGGATACAGCAAACTCGCCTGTCTTTGAAACCCTCGACTTGTGCAGAGTTCCCACAGAATACCAGGACCTGGGACAGGTATTCAGCAAGCAACGTGCCCTTTCCCTGCCTCCACACCGCCAGTATGCCTGCGCTATCGACCTTCTCCCCGTGTCCTCGTTTCCTACCATTCGCCTGTATAACTTCCTGTATATTCTGTATATTCTCCCTCACATATCATCTGGGGTCCAAGAACGGGAAGCCCGATACCCTCTCCCATCAATACATCTCCGAGGAGGACCTTCCCATCCCCGAGACCATCCTTCCACCATCCTGGGTAGTCGCTGCCCTCACCTGGGAGATCGAGTCCAAAGTCAAAGAGGCCCAAAGGACGCAACCCGACCCAGGCACCGGACCTCCCAATCGTCTCTTTGTACGCGATGCTGATCGATCACAGGTCCTACAGTGGGGGCACACTTCTCGCTTCGCCTGCCACCCCGGAGACGATCGGACCCTGACCCTCCTGAAGAGACATTTCTGGTGGCCCTCCATGGACGCTGACACCCGTTCCTATGTTTCCGCATTTTCTGTCTGCGCGGGTGGAAAAGCCTCCCATCGGTCAACTGCGGTATTACTCCGTCCCCTACCTGTACCTGGGCGTCCCTGGTCCCACATCGCTTTAGATTTCATCACCGGTCTACCCTCTTCACATGGAAACACTGCCGTACTCACTGTGGTGGATCGTTTCTCCAAGTCAGTGCATTACGCGCAGGAGACCGCACATCTTCTCGTCCGCCACATCTTCCGCCTCCACGGAATCCCCGCGGACATCATCTCTGATCGAGGTCCCCAGTTCGTCTCACAGGTATAGAGAGCCTTCTGTCAAGCCTTAGGTGCAACGGTCAGTCTGTCGTCCGCCTTCCACCCCCAGACGAACGGGCAGACGGAACGGGTCAACCGAGACCTGGAGGCGACGTTACGTTGTGTAATAGCAAACCACCCGTCAACCTGGAGCGACCACCTCCCGTGGGTTGAGTACGCCCACAACTCCCTGGTGCGCTCTGCCATTGGGAGGTCCCCGTTCGAGTGCTCCCTTGTTCCCCGCTCAGGAAGAAGAGATCGCCGTACCCTCGGTTCGGGGCCATGTTGATCGGTGCCTGAAGATTTGGGCGGAGACTCGCACGGCCCTACTCAAATCAACAAATCGAAATCAGAAAGCAGCCGACCGACACCGGACTCCAGCGCCGGATTACCAACCGGGGCAGATGGTGTGGTTTTCCTCCAGGGACACCCCGCTTAAATGCGAACATAGGAAACTCGCCCCCCGCTTCCTGGGACCATTCAAGGTCGATAGGATTATCCATCCCACAGCGGTCCGCCTCACGCTGCCACTTTCCATGCGTATTCACCCAACCTTCCATGTGTCTCAGTTGAAAACTGTCTCCGTCAGCCCCTTGTGTCCCCCAGCTGAGACTCGTCCCCCTGCCCGGCTCATCGACAACCATCCGGCATACACCGTCTGACGACTGCTAAATGTGCGCCGTCGGGCAGGGGCCTCCAATACCTGGTGGACTGGGAGGGGTACGGTCCTGAGGAGCGTTCCTGAGTCCCCCGCTCCTTTATCCTAGACCCTTCCTTCATCCAGGACTTCCATTGGGACCACCCAGACAGGTCTGGAGGAACGCCGGGAGGCTCCCATTGAGGGGGAGGGTGTCATGGTTCCGGTTGGCCGTTCCCCTTTAACACTTTTTTCTCCCCGATTATGCCCTAATTTAAGTCAATTGCTGCTAGTTAACCAATTAAGGTACTGTAGCGATGTGCTACACAGAGCGATGAAATAACGACACGCAGTTGGTAAGTCGTTTCGAGACGAGTTTATTCAAACTTCGCGGCACTGGCATTTAAATCACTCATGCCCGCCCTCTCCGGACGGAAATGACGTCAGAGGTGCATTACCAAAGTCTTCCCCCGTGCGCTGGCTATTTGTGAGCCAGTTCGCCTGCGCAGAAAGTGGGTCGCCACATAACTGCCCCCCCCCCAAAAACCGCCGATACACCCCCCCCCAATGTCCACAGTCTGGATCAGCCTCTGTTTCGGAGGTCTGCCTCTGCGCCGCGGTGCCTGAACCTCGACCGGCTGCGCCAAGTCCACATGGGCTGGTTTGAGTCGGTCCACCGTGAAAACCTCCTCTTTCCCCCCAATGTCCAGAACGTACGTGGACCCGTTGTTGATGATCACCTTGAATGGCCCCTCGTACGGCCGCTGTAGCGGGGCCCGGTGTCCACCCCTTCGTACAAACACAAACTTAAAGTTCTGCAGCTCTTTGGGTACATGGGTCAGGGTCCGTCCGTGCAGTGAAGTTGGTACGGGGGCCAGGTTGCCGAACCTTTCGCGTAGACTGTCCAGGACTGCTGCGGGTTCTTCCGCTTGCCCACTTGAGGCTGGTATGAACTCTCCCCGGACGGCCAGGGGCCGATGCCAGCTCGGCCGACGAACCGAATGTTTGGGCGCTGTACGAATTCCAAGCAGGACCCAGGGAAGCTCGTTCACCCAGTTAGGTCCTCTCAGGCGGGCCATGAGAGCCGACTTCAAGTGACGGTGGAAGCATTCCACCAGTCCGTTCGACTGTGGGTGGTAGGCAGTTGTGTGGTGTAGCTGCGTTCCCAACAGGCTGGCCACAGCCGACCACAGCCTGGAGGTGAACTGGGTGCCTCTGTCGGACGTAATGTGGGCCGGTACCCGAAGCGTGCTACCCAGGTTGCGATCAGTGCTCGGGCGCAGGAATCGGCAGATGTGTCGGTGAGCGGGACCGCCTCTGGCCACCTCGTGAACCGGTCTACCATAGTTAGGAGGTACAGTGCTCCTCAGGACACTGGTAGGGGGCCCACGATATCCACATGAATGTGGTCGAATCTCCGGTGGTGGGGTTCGAACTGCTGCGGCGGGGCTTTAGTGTGCCGCTGCACCTTGGCTGTTTGGCACTGCGCGCATATTCTGGCCCATTCACTGACTTACTTGCGAAGTCCGTGCCACGCGAACTTGCTGGAGACCAGCCGGACGGTTGTCCTGATAGATGGGTGCGCCAAACCGTGAATGGAGTCGAAAACTCGCCGCCTCCAGGCTGCCGGGCCGATTGGGCGAGGTTGGCCGGCAGCCACGTCGCACAGGAGGGACTCTCACCTGGGCCTACGAGAAAGTCCTGCATCTGCAAACCCGAGACTGCAGTCCTGTAGCTGGGCATCTCATCGTCTGCCTGCTGCGCCTCCGCCAGTGTTGCATAGTCCACCCCCAGGGACAGGGCCTGGACAGCTGGTCTGGAGAGTGCGTCCGCCACGACATTGTCCTTTCCCGAGACACGCTGGATGTCCGTTGTGTACTCGGAGATAAAGGACTCATGTCGCTGCTGGCGAGCCGACCAGGGATCGGACACCTTCGTGAACGCGGATGTCAACGGTTTGTGGTCCGTGAACGCGGTGAGAAGTACCTTCTAAGAAGTACCTGAAATGCCTGATTGCCAGATACAGTGCCAACAGCTCCCATTCGAAAGCACTGTACTTGAGTTCGGGTGGTCGTAGGTGCTCGCTGAAGAATACCAGAGGTTGCCAGCTCCCCTCCATGAGCTGCTCCAGCACCCCACCGACAACTGTGTCGGATGCGTCCACCGTGAGGGCGGTCAGAACGTCCGTTCTGGGGTGCACCAGCATCGCGGCATCTGCCAAGGCTACCTTGGGTTTAACGACAGTGGCCGTGGCCTCCTCGTCCCAAGTAATGTCCTTGCCTTTACCCGACATCAGGGTGTACAAAGGGCGCATGATACGGGCTGCTGAGGGGAGGAAACGGTGGTAGAAGTTCACCATACCAACGAACTCCTGCAGGCCTTTGACCGTGTTGGGCCGGGCAAAGTGGCGGATCGCGTCTACCGGGCAGAGGTGTTGCCTCGTCTTTGGTAATCCTGTGGCCCAGGAAGTCGATGGTATCGAGACCGAACTGGCACTTGGCCGGGTTGATCGTGAGGCTAAAATCACTCAGCGGGAGTAGAGCTGGTGGAGGTGGGACAGATGCTCCTGACGACAACTGCTGGCTATAAGGATGTCGTCCAAGTAGATGAACGCTAAGTCCAGGTCGCGTCCCACCGTGTCCATTAACCGCTGGAACGTCTGTGCGGCATTCTTCAGGCCGAACTAGCTTCCAGTAGAAGTGGTAGAGGCAGGTTCGATATTGTCATTTAAAGTAAAATTGGATAGGTATATGGACAGGAAAGGAATGGAGGGTTATGGGCTGAGTGCGGGGCAGTGGGACTGGGTGAGTGTAAGCGTCGACACGGACCAGAAGGGCCGAGATGGCCTGTTTCCATGCTGTAATTGTTATATGGTTTTATGCTTATATGGTTAAAAGTTCAACTGTGGATATAGACATTCCACTTAGAAAATCAGAGGCTAAGGGGTTAAGAATTAGGGGCTTATGGCAAGATTAGTAGAATAATAGACATAACGACATACACCCTTTCAGAAGACAAAAACCTGTTGGGTTTATAAAAGAAGGGCTTAAAGCAAGAAGGAAAGGAATTATATTGACACGACTTAGAAATGCCAACATTATGCTAACTTGTATCTAATTGGAAAACTTCATTCTGTGTCGTATACAAACACATACTATTTCAGTGTAAAACACATAAGGCTGAAAAATCAGTTGCAGTCTCAGTACAATCTTTTGAGGGTAGATAATTTTCAGATAAATGCTCTATTAAGGTATGGGAATGACTTTGTTAATTCACAGTATTGAGCTAGAAAAGGCATGTAATAATGGTAATGTCACAATTGTATCGGGGGACATCAATATGCATGGGGATTGGGAAAATCAGGTTGGTGTCAGATCACAAGAGAGGGAATTTGTTGAATGCCTACAAGACGACTTTTTAGCACAGCTTGTGTTTGGAACTACTTGGGGAAAGGCCATCTTAGATAGGGTGTTGTAATTACCCTGATCTTACTCGGGGAATTAAAGAAACCCTTTGGAGGCAGTAATATAACATAATTCAATTCATACTGCAATTTTACGGCGGTGCTTTGGAAGGATAGATTAGAGAGCTCCTCTAGAGAGGCTATTTGGATGGAATTGAGGAATGGGAAAGGTGTAGTAACACTGATAGGAGTGTATTATAGGCCACCTAATGGGGAGCGTGAGTTGGAAGAGAAAATGTGTAAGGAGATAGCAGATATTTGTAGTAAACACAAGGTGGTGATTGTGGGAGATTTTAATTTTCCACACGAAGATTGGGAAGGTCATTCTGTAAAAGGGCTGGATGGTTTAGAGTTTGTGAAATGTGTGCAGGATAGTTTTTTGCAACAATAGATAGAAGTAGCGACTAGAGATGGGGCAGTGTTGGATCTCCTGTTAGCGAATGCGATAGGTCAGCTGACAGATGTATGTGTTGGGGAGCACTTCGGGTCCAGTGATCACAATAGCATTAGCTTCAATTTAATTATGGAGAAGGACAGTACTGGACCTGGAGTTGAGATTTTTGATTGGAGAAAGGCTAACTTTGAGGAGACGCGGAGGGATTTAGAGAGAGTGGATTGGGTCAAGTTGTTTTATGGGAAGGATGCAATAGAGAAATGGAGGTCATTTAAGAGTGAAATTATGAGGGTACAGAATCTTTATGTTCCTGTTAGGTTGAAAGGAAAGGTTAAAGGTTTGAAAGCACCATGGTTTTCAAGGGATATTAGAAACTTGGTTCGGAAAAAGAGGGATGTCTACAATAGATATAGGCAGCATGGAGTAAAGGAATTGCTCGAGGAATATAAAGAATGTAAAAGGAACCTTAAGAAAGAGATTAGAAAAGCTAAAAGAAGATACGAGGTTGGTTTGGCAAATAAGGTGAAAGTAAATCCGAAAGGTTTCTACAGTTATATTAAAAGCAAGAGGATAGTGAGGGATAAAATTGGTCCCTTAGAGAATCAGGGTGGTCAGCTATGTGTGGAGCCGAGGGAGATGGGAGAGATTTTGAATGATTTCTTCTCTTCGGTATTCACTAAGGAGAAGGATATTGAATTATGTAAGGCGTGGGAAACAAATAAGGAAGTTATGGAACCTAAGACAATTAAAGAGGTGGAAGTACTGGCGCTTTTAAGAAATTTAAAAGTGGATAAATCTCCGGGTCCTGACAGGATATTCCCCAGGACCTTGAGGGAAGTTTGTGTAGAGATAGCAGGAGCTCTGACGGAGACCTTTCAGGTGTCATTAGAAACGGGGATTGTGCCGGAGGATTGTCATATTGCTCATGTGGTTCCATTGTTTAAAAAGGGTTCTAGAAGTAAGCCTAGCAATTATAGACCTGTCAGTTTGACATCAGTGGTGGGTAAATTAATAGAAAGTATTCTTTGAGATAGTATTTATAATTATCTGGATAGACAGGATCTGATTAGAAGTAGCCAGCATGGATTTGTGCGTGGAAGGTCATGTTTGACAAACCTTATTGAATTTTTTGAAGAAGTTACGAGGAATGTTGACGAGGGTAAGGCAGTGGATGTCGTCTATATGGACTTTAGCAAGGCCTTTGACAAAGTTCCACGTGGAAGGTTAGTTAAGAAGGTTCAGTCGTTAGGTATTAATGCTGGAGTAATAAAATGGATTCAACAGTGGCTAGATGGGAGATGCCAGAGAATAGTGGTGGATAACTGTTTGTCGGGATGGAGGCCGGTGACTAGCGGGGTGCCTCAGGGATCTGCTTTGGGTCCAATGTTGTTTGTAATATACATAAATGATCTGGATGATGGGGTGGTAAATTGGATTAGTAAGTATGCCGATGATATTAAGGTAGGAGGTGTTGTGGATAATGAGGTGAGTTTTCAAAGCTTGCAGGGTGATTTATACCGGTTAGAAGAATGGGGGGAACGTTGGCAGATGGAATTTAATGTTGAAAAGTGTGAGGTTCTACATTTTGGCAGGAATAATCCAAATAGAACATACAGGGTAAATGGTAGGGCATTGAGGAATGCAGAGGAACCGAGAGGTCTAGGAATAACAGTGCATAGTTCCCTGAAGGTGGAGTCTCATGTAGATAGGGTGGTAAAGAAGGCTTTTGGACGCTGGCCTTTATAAATCAGAGCATTGAATACAGAAGTTGGGATGTAATGTTAAAATTGTACAAGGCATTGGTAATGCCAAATTTGGAATATTGTGTACAGTTCTGGTCACCGAATTATAGGAAAGACATCAATAAATTAGAGAGAGTGCAGAGACGATTTACTAGGATGTTACCTGGGTTTCAGCACTTGTTACAGAGAAAGGTTGAACAAGTTAGGTCTCTATTCAATGGAGCGTAGAAGGTTGAGGGGGGATTTGATCGAGGTATTTAACATTTTGAGAGGGATAGATAGAGTTGACGTGAATAAGCTGTTTCCATTGAGATTAGGGGAGATTCAAACGAGAGGACATGGTTTGAGAGTTAGGAGGCAAAAGTTTGAGGGAAACACGTAAAAAGTATTTCTTTACTCAGAGAGTGATGGCTGTTTGGAATGAGCTTCCTGTAGAAGTAGTAGAGGCCAGTTCAGTTGTGTCATTTAAGGTAAAATTGGATAGGTATATGGACAGGAAAGGAAGGGAGGGTTATGGGCTGAGTGCGGGTAGGTGGGACTAGGTGAGATTAAGAGTTCGGCACGGACTAGGAGGGCCGAGATGGCCTGTTTCCGTGCTGTGATTGTTATATGTTTATACGGTTATATAATTTGAGAGGGAGAAGCCTAAGTCACATGTATCAGTCTCGCAATGGAATTACAGAGGGAATTACAGAGGCATGAGAGAGGAACTTGCCCAGGTGAATTGGAAGAGGATACTTCTGGGCAGACAGCTGAACAGAGTTGGTTGAAGTATCTGGGAATAGTTTACAAGTCGCAGGATAGACATGTCCCATAGAAGTTCTCAAATTGCAGGGGTAGGTATCCGTGGCTGACAAGGGAAGTTAAGGACTGCGTAAAACCTAAGGAAATGGCACATATAAGTTAGCAAAAATGAGTTGGATGTTGGATGATTGGGATGCTTTTAAAATTCAACAAATATCAACTAAAGACGATAAGAATGGTAAAGATGAATTATGAGGACAAAGTAGTTATTGATATGAAAAGAGATGCTGAAAGGTTTTTTGTCAGTTACATAAAAAGTGAAAGGGAGATGAGAGTTGATATTGGACGTCTGCAAAATGATACTGGTGATGTAGTAATGGGGGACATAGAAATGGCAGATGAATTTAATGACTACTTTGCAACAGTTTTCACTCTGGAAGACACTAGCAGAGGTCCATGAGTGTCCGGGAGAGGAGTGAGTGCTAGGCAAACTCAACTGTCTAAAGGTGGAGAAGTCACCTGGGCCAGACGGACTGCATCACAGAGTCCTGAGAGATGATTCTGAACAGATAACAGATGCATTGGTCACAATCTTTCAAGAATCGCTTGATTCCAGCATGGTCTTGGAGAACTGGAAAATTGAAAATTGCAATATTTAAAAATGGAGGAAGGCAAGAGAAAGGAAATAATAGGCTAGTTAACCTGACCTCAGTGGTTGGGACAGGGTAGTCTTCTTTTGAGGATGAGTTTTCAAGGTATTTGGAGACGAATAATAAAATAACTCAATGTCAGCATGGTTTCTGTAAAAGGAAATCGTGCATGACAAATCTGTTAGAGGTCTTTGATGAAGTGAAAAGGAGAGGGGACAAAGGAGAGGCAGTGTATATAATTTACTTGGATTTTGAAAAAGCCTTTCATAAGGTACCACTCATGAGGCTGCCGAACAAGTTAAAATCCTATGGCATTACAGGCAAGATACTGGAATGGATAAAGAAAGGGCTGACAAGCAGGAGGCAGCGAGTAGAAGTGAAGGGGTCCTTTTCAGGTTGGCTGCCAGTGACTAGTCGTGTTCCCCAGGGGTCAGTATTGGAACTGCTACTTTTCATATTGTTTATCAACGATTTAGATAACGTAATTGATGGTTTTGTGGCAAAGTTTGCGGATGATACGATGATAAATAAAGGGATAGGTAGCAATGTGGAGGAGGAAGCAATGAGATGCAGAAGGACTTAGACAATTTGGAAGAATGGTTAAAAAAAGTGGCAGAATGAATAGAGTGCTGGAAAATGTACAATAATGCATTTTTTTTTGTCAAAGGAATAATAGTGCTGACTATTCTTTAAATGGAGAGAAAATTCGAACATCAGAGGTGCAAGTTTACTTTGCAGGTTGAGTCTGCAGTAAAGATAGAAATTCAATGTTGGCTTTTCTTAGAAAGGGAATAGAATATTTAAGCAAGGAGATAATGTTGAGCCTTTAAAAGACACAAGTCAGGCCATACTTGGAGTACTGTCAATGTTTTCTGGTCCATATCTCAGAAAGGAAGGGGGATCTCATTGAAACCTACCGAGTGCTGAAAGGATCAGATAGGGTGGATGTGAAGAGGTTGTTTCATGTGGCAGGTGTATCCACACTAGAAGGCACACCCTTAACATTAAGAGGATATCTTTCCGAACAGAGGTGAAGAGAATTATTTTTATCCAGTGTCTCGTACATGCAAACCTGTAAAAGTGTCAGCAGCAATGAAACACTCCTGGAGTCTGGTTTTGCAGTAACAATCACTATATTTTATTGGTAACTACTAAATACAGTAACTTAAACCAGATAATCCAAGCGTTAGCAGTGTTATGCATATATAGGTGTAAATATATAATTCACCAACCTCTGGAAGCTTAGATTGTAAGTGATACAGCCTTATGATATTGTGGTAAATTCAGTTCAGCTCACGGGATTCGGGAGGGAGGGAGGGAGAGAGGGAGAGAGGGGGAGAGAGGGGGAGAGAGGGAGACCTGTAATCCGAGTAAACAGGTACAGTCGGTCTTCTTCGATATCCTCTGTATCTTCCAAGTTAGCCAAACCTGACGAACTTAAGAGCACCATCTTCAAGTGATAATCTACCAACCCAGGCAAGGGTTAGATGTACCGGTAGATTCCACAGGGTCGCCCTTACATGCACTAATAATCATGGACCGATTCCTCTTAATCGATCCTCAGCCCCACCCTTGTGGGTACTGGAAAGTCCATCCAGTGGCAATTTTGCCACCAGCCTTTGTGCGTTTGCGTGTCCCGCGAGAGAGCAGTTATGCTTGTTTAAATACCGGTGTGCTGAACACCAACTGTCCATCATGTAGCTCCTCTCATCTCTCTCTCTCTATAGCAACACAAGCAATTAATAGCAGCAGACAGCTGCTTGCGCTGTAGCCAGCTCTCTCTCTCTCACAGGCATGGTTCTAAAGGGGTTACCCCATAAGAAATAAAACTTAAGATTCCATCACACCAGAGAGTAGTGAACCTGCGGAATACTCTGCCACAGACTGCGGTGGAAGCCAAGTCTCTGTGTATATTTAAGGTGGAAGTTGATCATTTCCTGATCGATCAGATCATCAGAGGATATGGTGAGAAGGACTAACGACCTGAGGAAGGGTCTCGGCCCGAAACTTTGACAGAGCTTCTCCTTATAGATGTTACCTGGCCTGCTGTGTTCCACCAGCATTTTGTGTGTGTTGTTTGAATTTCCAGCATCTGCAGATTTCCTCGTGTTTGCTCTTAAAATTAATGGATCAATAATTCTCATCTCGAGTTTATTTCACTCTCCGCAGATTTATATTTCCAGGGACATTACCCCTGATGCCGGTGCCGGAACCCACTCCGCTTACAGACCTGGAGGGGAACTGGAGCATATTCTCGGCCACTGGTTTTCATCCCAAGGTGCAAAGAAAGGATAAAGTTTCCCCGTGAATTTATTCCCAGTGAAGGTGTGGAGATGGGACTTGGTCTCCGCATTGTAAAATGAAACTGTCCCGAACTCGTAACTGAGGTAAACTCCCACCCTCCCGGGGATGGGACCAACAGGGAGATGGGACTCAGGGGAGTGGAGAACACCAAACTCGTCACAATTCCGATGTAATACGTCATCATCCTGCCCGATGACCCAGAATCCAGTCTCCGGGCTCAGTCTGACCCCTCCCTTCCTCTCCACAGACTCTGCAGTGACTCCCAGACACCAGCCCCGATTCCCCGCCACCTCCACCTCCCAGTAATGTCTCCCCGATGTGAATCCTTTCGATCCCACCACACATTCCCAGTTTGTGAAAATCTTCCCGGTGTCAGGGAGATTGTTCCGGGTCACTGTCAATCTCACACTGTTCCGATCCTCAGACTTCTTGAGACACGGTTTCGTCGTTTCCACGTTCAGGGCGACAGAGACTGGGGCTGAGAAAGAGAGAATTAGAGAATCACTAGGTATCGGGGGGAGGGGTGGGGAGACGCGGACTGAATGGCCCCGGGGATTGGTGGGAGACTCAGGCAGTGCGGTCCCGGGACCAGTGGACAGGACGCTGCTCCTCAGGCGCAGTCAGTTGGCTAGCACGAACCTTTCCCACCGTTTGACCTAACGAAAGCGGATGGGCAACTAATGTCTCCCCAAGGGTTTTCCGCCGGACGAAGAGCAGAGATTTCCCGACCAAACAGACACAAAATGCTGGAGGAACTGATTGGGTCAGGCAGCATGTGTGGAGAGACTTGAACAGTCTGCGTTTCAGGTCGACATCTTCCCCCAAGAATAGAAATAAACATGGGAGATAGCAGAAACGAGTAAGGGAAGGGGGTGGATTAAGATGGGAAGGGGGTGAGTGAATGGATTTAAACAGGAGGCAACAGAGTTGCTTTGGCCCAGCTTGTTCATGCCGACCAACTTGCTTTAATGATCTAGTCCCATTTGCCCATTATTTCTCTCCCCTTTCTTATTCACATACCTGCCGAGATGTATTTTAAAACATTGTCACTGTACCCAACTGTACGGTTGATCAAGGGCCTGGTGTAAACTTAGATAGCCCTCTTCGCTGTCCACTAAACCATGATTTTAGTCCCACAAACCTGCTAACAATGTCACCTACACTATCACTCAAATCTGAATGACAAACAACCCTGGCCTCTGCGCCAACCTCTGCACATCACCGGACTCCAGTCCTCTGTGTTTAAGAGACACTTGGACAGACACTTCAATAGGCAAGACACAGAAGGATAATGCCGGCCAAAGGGTTGAATGTAGATGGGTAAATAAGTCAGCACATGGGTAATGGGTAATGGGCACACTTTTATTCTGTATGGTGATGGCTCTGGGAACTGAATGGTTAAGAACCCCAAACCGCTCCCCACCCCACCCCACCCCACTGGTGCTGAGAATTCCAAAGAGACAGTGACTCTTGAATCCTTAGACAGGGTGAACATCCTCCCTGCATCCTTGCTGCCAGTCAACTCCTGAAAGAATTTGGTATTCCCCTGAGGTCTCCTCTCATTTTTTGAACAGGGAACAGAGAACATGCAAGATATAACACAGGAAACCTTCATTCAATGTTAACATTCATTTGTGACTGTGTAATGTGAAGGTTTGAGTCAGTAAAAGAGGTCATAATTGGACTCAGTAGAGGAGCGATGATTGGCAGATTGAACCAGAACCAGATGGGGAAGTGGTGGAAAGCCTGTGGGTGAAGTGTGTGTGTAGATGTAATGAGAAGGTGATGGGGGACAAAGATGGAAGTTGAGGATCCCTTTGTCCCCTTTCCCACAACCCCATCACCTGCAGCCCCTCATTAGGACAGGGGATGAAAATGCAGGGACCCTTAAACAACACAGGTCCTGATGAAGTGTTTCAGCCTGAACCATCAACAGTTCACTTTTTTCTACAGATGCTTCCTGACCTGCTGAGTTCCTCCAGCATTTTGTGTGTGTTGATCCACTTTAAATATACTCAGTTAGTTGACCTTCAAAGCTGACTGTGGCAGATTCACTATCCTGTGGCTGAAGGAATTCCTCCTAATCTCTGTTCTAAATGGAAATCCTCTGTTCGGAGGTTGTGCCTTCTGTCCTCGACCCACCCACTATAGGAAAAATCCTCCTGACATCAACTCTCTCCAGACTGGAATCAGGGAGATCAGGCAAGACCCTCATTCGGACCACTGTTGCTTGAATTATCAGCATCTGCAGATTTTCTCATGTTTGATTTTTAAAGCAGAAGTTGATAGGTAAACTTATTGATTAGTCAGGGTGTAAAAAGTTTTGGGGAGAATAGGGTTGAGCAGGATAATAAATCAGCCATTCTTCTAAACTCATGTGAAGACAGGTGCAGAACCATCAAACACTCCTCATATGTTAACTCTTTCATTCCCGGAATTATTCTTGTGAACCTCCTGGACCCTTTCCAAAGCCTGCAAATCTTTTCCGATATACGGGATTCAAAACTGCTCACAATACAGCAAGTGTGGTCTGATTCATACCTTATACAACCTCAGAATTATATCTTTGCTCTTGTGTTCTAATCCTCACGAAATGAAGGCCCACATTGAGTTTGCTGATCTTACCATTGTCAAACTGCAAGTTAACCTTTAGGGAATCCTGCACATGGACATCCAAGTCCATTTCCACCTCAGGCAGCATGACCCCGGCATCAGGCGGAGACTCGGGCAGCACAGCCCTGTGACCGGGGGGAGACTCTCCAATGCCAGTACATCATTTCTTAGATGAGCAGCCCACAATACTCAAGGTGAGGACTCACCAGTGACGTATAAAGCCTCAGTATTCTAAAACTCTTAAATTCAATGCTGACATTGCATTTGCCTTCCTCATCACCGACTGTAACTGCAGGTTAATTTTCAAGTGTTCTGCAGAAGAACTTCCAAGCCTATTTGCATCTCAGACTTTTGGATTTACTCCCGATTTTTAAAAAAAAAAATCTGCATTTTAGTTCTACTACCAAAGTGCATGACCATGAGTTTTCCAGCATTGCATATCATTTGCCTCTTTCTTGCTCATTCTCCTCATCCATGTCCTTGTGCAGCCTATGTGTTTCCTCAACACTATCGGCCCCTCAACCAATTTTTTATCATCTGCAAAATTGGCAACAAAGCTATCTATTCCATCAGCTAAATCTTGATATGCAGTATAAAGATGCTGTCCCAACCACGACCCCTAAGAAACACCACTAGTTATTGGCAGCCAACCAAAAAGGAATCACTTTACATTCATTCACTGTTATCCTATCAATCAGCCAATGTTCTAACTATGACAATTGCTTTTCTGTAATAACATGAGCTCTTAAGTTGGTAAGCACCTTCATGTGTGGCACCTTGTCAAAGGCCTTCTGAAAATCCAAATATACAACATCCACTGTATCCCCTTTATTATCCTACTTGTAATCTCAGAGAATTCCAACATGTTTTTCCAGGCAAGATATTCCCTTAAGGAAGCCATACTGACTCGTCCTATTGTGTCCAGTGTCACCAAGTATTCCATAACCTCATACTTAACAATTGACACTGATTTCTTTCCAGCCACAGAGGTGAGGCTAACTGGTCTGTAACTTCCTTTCTGCTGCCTTCCTCATTATTAAAAGAATACAGTGACATTTTCAATATTCCAGTCCTCTGGCACCATGCCAAAGTCCAGTGAGTTTTTTTTGAAAGATCATTACTAATGCCTCCATAATGTCTACCACTACCTCTTTCAGAACACTAGGGTGCAGTTCATCTGGTCTGGGTGACTTGTGTACCTTCAAGTCTTTCAGCTTTTTGAACACCTTCTCCCTTGTAATAGTAACTGCACTCACTTCTTTTCCCTCGCACCCTTCAACATTTGGAACAGTGCTAATGTCTTCCACAGTGAAGACGGATGAAAAATACTCAATAGTTCATCTGCCATCTCTTTATCCCCCGTTATTATATATCCGATCTCATTTTCTAGTGGTCTTATATCCACTCACATCTCCATTTTATTTTGCTACATTACTTGAGAAACAATTTGGCATTGTTTGCTAGCTTGGGTTGCAAAGACAGGTGTATAAAAAGAGACCAAAGGGTTATTGGGAGACGCGAGTCACCTCAACCACAAAATCTACCAGCTGCTACCATCTGGGAAATGGTATCACAGCATAAAAGCCAGGACCAACAGATTCCGGGAACGGCTTCTTCAACCAGGCCATCAGACTGCTTAACTCGTGCTGAGACAATTCTATTTCTATGTTACATTGACCACCATGTTATACATATTATTTATCATAAATTACTATAAATTGCATATTTAGACAGACATAACGTAAAGATTTTTACTCCTTATGTATATGAAGGATGTAAGTCATAAAGTCAATTCAATTAAATTCAATTTCATATTTCTTTTTTCCCCTCCCAATCAGACTTTTAGTTGTTCTCTGTAGATATTTAAAAACTTCCCAATCCTCTGTCTTCCTGCTATTTTTTGCTTTGTTATTTGTCCCCTCTTTTGCTTTGAAGTTAGTTTATCTTCCCTTGTCAGCCACGGTTGTACTATTTTGCCATATGAGTATTTATTTTTGGAATACATCTATCCTTCACCTTCTTCACCTTCCCAGAAACGGTTACAATTTTTGCTCTGCTGTCATCCCTGCCAGCATCTTCTTCCAATTTACTTTGACCAACTACTCTCTCAGACCACTGTAATTTCCTTAACTCTACTGAAATACTAAAACGTCAGACTTTAGTTTCTTCTTATCAAATTTCAAGCTGAACTCAGTCATGGCGTGAGCACTGCCTCCTAAGTGTTCTTGAATGTTAACTTCCCTAATCACCTCTGGTTCAATACATAACACCCAATCCAGGAGAGCTGATCCCCTAGTAGGCTCAATGATAAACTGCCATCACATAGCATTCAACAAATTCACTCACTTGAGATCCATTGCTAACCTAATTTTCTCAGTTGACCTGCACGTTGAAATTTCCTATGAATATTATAACTTTTCATTGGCCTTTTCTATTTCCTGTTGTAATCTGTGGTTCACTTTCCAGCTACTGTTGGGATGCCTGTATATAACTGCCATCTGTGTCATTTCTACTTTTGCAGTTCCTTAACTCAACCCAGAAGGATTTAATACCTTCCAATTCTACGACACATCTTTCTACTGGTTTACTAGCAGAGTCACGTCACTCCCTCTGCCTACCTTCCTATACCTCCCTATACATTGCGTAACCTGGAAAATTCAGCTCCCAACTACAACCATCCTTCAGCAACGATTCAATGATGGCCACAACATTATACCTGACAATCTGTAATCGAGCATCAAGATCACCCACTTTATTTGTCATACTCCATGCACTGAGATATCACACTTTATGTACTGTATCTGCTACCCTTTTAAATTCTGCATCCCTAATGCTCTGATACTTATTCTGCTGGCTGCCATTTTGTCCTGTCATCTGTCCGCCCTATCTGGCAGTCTGATTGCATGCTATCTTTGCATTTTTACCATCAGTCCTATCCTTTCACTCCAGTTCCAAACCACCCCGTCCCCACCACCAAATTAGTTTAAACCCTCCCCAACAGCTCTATCAAACCTCTCTGCGAGAATATTGTTCTCCCTTAGGTCCAGGGGCAACACATCCCTTTTCAGCAGGTTATACCTCCACCAGAAGAGATCCCAGTAATCCAGGAACCTGAAGCCCTGCCCCCTGCATCAACTTCTCAGCCAAATTATCCTGTTTCTACTCTTACCAGCACGTGGCACAGGCAGCAATCCAGAAATTACAACCCTGGAGGTACTGCTCTGAGCTTTCTACCAAGCTCTCCAAATTCCATTTTCAGAACCTCTTTGCTTTTACTTCCTATATCATTGGTCCCAAAATGTAGCAAGATATCTATTTTCCCTCCCCCTCTAAAATGCTGCAGACACGATCCAAGACGTCCCTGCCCCTGGCACCACGGAGGCAACATACCATTCTGGTGTTCCGTTCACGTCCACAGATTCTCCTGTCTGCTTCCCTGATGGTTGAGTCCCCTATCATTACCACTCCCCTCTTCTGCCTCTAACAACAGTGATAGTTGCTGATTGAGAAGGGGAGAAGACCAGCGTCAATCAGAGTCTGCACTCAAAGTCACACGAAGGACTTGTGTATTTTTCTGAAAATCCCGGTGACCACACTGATACCTGCTTTTATTCCCTGCAATAGCATCAAGTCAGTATTAATTTCCCAGCTCCTGTGGTAGGATTCAATGTCATGCCTTGGCGTGTTAGTGCAGTGTGCCTGGGATCAGGACGCAGAGGTTCTTCTGCCAGTCCCGTGTATTGGTTGTATTGTGACCCTGTGCTGGTGTGTCCAGTCGTCTGACATCTCCAGCTGACCATGTGACAGTGATGCCTCCCAGTCAGTGGGGCTGATGTGGAATAAACTTCAGTTCCCCTTCAGCCCAGTATTACAGCCAATATTTGCCTCAAATTGGAACTAAAAACAAGGAGTCTCATAAACAAGGAGAAATGAATCTTTGTAATTTTTACCTTGATTAATGGCAGCAAGTGTTTCTCTCAGCACTGTGTTCAACAAATAGGGGTGATCGAATTTTTCAAATGGTAGGGCCTCATCTGTCATTGTCAACTCCTGGACATTAACCCTGTAAATATTAAACTGCTGCTATAAACTGCAATTTTGAACTATTTTACAAATCCATACAGGGTTTCAGTGAAGAGCATGTCCTACCTCCGGTTCCAACGAGCTTCCTCCTGAAATAAGTAAAAACACAAATGTGTTTAGACTTTGACTTACTGTCCACATCCTGAATTCCATCCAAATCATTACAAGGTGTTAAAAATTTCCACTCCCGCAGTCTCTCCACAGGACCACGGGTAAATTACAAGGAAAATTTCTGGAGGTGAGGCTATTCATGAGAAGGTGAAACACAGGACAGGTTGTGCATTATCATCTGGATATGACATCAGGGTGATAAGATGGAAGAATTTAAGATCAGTGATGTATTAGATTGTGTGAAGGTGGAGAAAGTATCTCTGTTTATGGGAAGATGAAATTCCAGTTAGATTTTAATAAATCCCTTAAGAAACTTACTAAAGCAGATATGGAACTTACTGCCACAGGAGTGTTTGAAGCAGGACAGCAGAGTTTGAAGGTAATGCAGAAACTTGACAAACACATGAGGGACCAAGGAGTTCAGGGCACTGTTGCTGGGTGTAGTGGGTAGGTGGGAGGAGGATTGTGAAGCAGGGAAATTGATGGAACATGGACAGAGTGGCCTGCTTATGACGGAGAATGAGATATAACCTCATGTAATACAGTGGAAAAAGTGAAGAGAGAGTGAAGGTTTCCCTAATCTGATGGGAATGGGATATGGAGGATAAGTCTGATGTGGGGGTCACATTCTTTGTTCTCACTGATTGACAGAGAGATCCTCACACCCACCGCACCAGACACACTTACAGCCTGTGACTGGAACTGGGTGTTAAGGGGAGTTCCAAAGGATATTTAATGTGGTAATTAAGGACAGAACCAGCAGCTCTGTGTTATGATCTGAGTAAATCATTTCAGAAAACATTGCATTATGTCCTGGGATGTACAGAAGTTGTGGAAAACCAGTTCTGGACCAAAAACCCTGAATAGTGGCATCAATTGTCTGATGAAAACAGTTTACTGCCATTTGTAAATGCTGTGCGTAGGAGCAACACATCTGTTTTCTGTCTGCATTGTATTCTGTCTTGTGTGTTTATTATGGTAACTAGTCACCTGAGTGGGAACAGGAATAAGTTACGTATTTGTACTTTGTGCTAGGCAGTTTTGAGCTGGGGACGGACGGATGTCACATCTTTTATTGACAGCTTAGTTGCTGTTTAATTACAATTAAGTTTATTTGCTTCAAGATTGCATGTCGCTGATAAAGGATCAAATACATACCTTCGACACTTTTGAAAGTCATAATTGGAGTGATTGGGGGGTGCGTCATACAAGTATAGAAATCTGCGTGAGGTCGCCAGCAGCGGCAATTCATTTGTTCGAATTGGCTGCTGTGCTGTGTTTATTTCAAATATACCACTGTTCATTTAGTGCCTTTTGACAGAAACAAATTAAAATATAATCACTCACTTTGAGAAGTATCACACTGTCTTTTTGATCCAAATATTCCTTTAACTTTGAGATTTCCTTCTGAATAATCCTTTTATTCTCCTGAATCTCTCGAAGATTTTTCTCCATTGTTTTTAGAATCCTCGCCTCCTCCTCCCTGAGATCCCTGAGTAAGCTCTGCTCTTTCTCAGTGATAATCTCGCGCAGTCCAGCAAACTGGGATGTGATGTCAGACTGAAGGCTGTGTGACTGTTCCTGTTGAATGAAAGGTGAAGATTAATTTACTGTGTTGCTGTGTTGTATTTCCTTATCACATTAAGATGACCATTTGGTCCATTAAAATCCATGCTAGTTCTGAGACATTCCCATCAACCCCATTCTCTCACGTTTTCCTGAGACCGATTCTCCCTCATTGACCCATTAACTCCCATCTAATTCACATACACCATATCCCAGCTTCAGAGGGTTAATTCTAATTAACCACTCATGCATCCTTGTCCTTGGGATGTGTCTGAAACTGTTGTGGTCACAGGGGAAACATGCAAACTCACAAAGCATCTCATTTCTGTTAGGACCTATTTAATGTGTTTCTGATCCCACCCTGATATGAAACACAGTTCTCACTGGAGCTTAGGATCGGACCCAGGTCATTGGATCTGCGATACTCTGCTATCCTGCATTAAGTGGAGCAAAACTAAACGGTAATATCAGAAATACCACTCAGGAAGCCTCACCAGAACTCTGGAAATCTTCTCTTTCTGTTGCTGCTCCTTTTTCTGGAAGTCTGATTTCTTTTTTGTGAGGCAGTCTAAGGAAGTCTTTAGCTGATCCTGGAAGTCAGAGTGTGAAGGAAATAGAAAGAATAAACAACAAAAGAATCAGGTGATCAAACTCGATTATCGCACACAACATGCTGGGGGATCTCAGTGTCAGGCAGCATCTACGCAGGGAAAGTAAACAGACGACATCCCGGTACGGGACCCTTCTTTGGGTCTGGGAAGGAATGGAGCAGAAGCCAGAATGAAAATGTCGGGGATGAGAACCAGCTGGCAGGTGACGGGTGAGACAATGTGAGGGGGAACGTGGGGGAGGGTGATCAGGTGTAAACCTGAGAGAGGACAGGTGGAAGAGGTAAAGAGCTGGAGAACATGGTACCTAATGCAAGAGGACAATCGATCATGCAGGAAAAGGGAGGATTTGGGCCTGCTTGTGTACCTGAATGGCGGCGAGGGAGGAGGTGGTAGGAGTCAGGCGTAGCACTTGTCCCTTTTGCAGGTATCGGTGTCAGCCAGGACATCGGTGGGGAGAGCGAGTGGAGAAGGGAATTACGTAGAGAGCGGAGAGCTGTAGTGGCGGAGGTGGGAGTGGGCTTTTGGAGGGAAAGATGTGCTTCCAGGTAGAATCCCATTGGAGATGGCGAAAGGTGGGCGAATGATGTGTTTATTAAGGCTCGTATCGTGGACAATGGATGATGTGGTGAGCAACAAATTCGAATTAGTTTTACCTTGTAGATTTTAACAGCTTCTTTAATCGGCATGAAGCGGTGTTCTCTGTGTTCCTGCGCATCTCTACAGATCAGACAAATCAGTGTCTTGTCCGTTTCACAAAAGAGCTTCAGTTCTTCCTCATGTTCCTCGCAGTGACGTTTACGATACAGGTTTATATTCCGAGCTTTATCAGCCAGGTTTGCTAAGGCCTGATTGACCCTGAGGATGCGGTCGGCAAACACATTTCTACATTCCGGGCAGGAGTTTCTCTGCTTCCCTGCCCAACATTGTGTGATACAAGAGCGACAGAAGTTGTGCCCGCACTCCAGTAAAACTGGATCGGTGAAGAAATCCAGGCAGATGGGACAAATAACCTCCTCGATCCAACTCTCGGCCTTTCTCTTCGAAGCCATGTTAACTCCCAGCACTTCCTGATTCAGAATGCTTTCACTTTTGAGGAGCTGGAGATCCCCTGCAGTACCGCGAGTGCCCACTGCACGCGCTGCAGACTCGGGGAATGAACGTTATGTCGCTACGCATGTTCAGAGGGCAAGAATTGTGGCCATTTTCATATCAGGGTGGGATCTGAAACACATTAAATAGGTCCTAACAGAAATGAAAACTCGGCCAAGGACTGCCCAAGCCCAGCTGCAAAAAAAGGAGGGTTGGGCATGGGTCTGGCAGCCCCATCTCGTCAAAGCCCAGTGCGGCAACAACGTGAACTAAACCTCCAAAGGCCTCATCCCTGGGATCGGAAGGACCTTTCCCTGGAAGACGATTGAAGTCTTGTGGTAAAATCAGAGGCTACAGGCCCAATCAACCCCCGGCCCTGGACAGGGGACTCTGGCGAGCTGCTGTTGGCGGCCTGTGTCCCAGTAGGCGTGATGGGCTAGCGAAGAAGCAGAACAGAAATGAAGCCGGAGAGGAGAGCCTGGTTCAGTCTGAGGCGGGACTGAAAGGTGCAAGTTCTGAAAAGAGAGGCACAAGAGACTTCAGATGCTGGACTCTCCAGTAAGAAACGTGATGCTGGAGGAACTGAGCGGGTCAGGCAGGTCTGTGGAGGGAAATGGACAACCGACATTTCGGGTTGAGAGAGTCCAGCTGAAGGATCTCGACCCGGAAATTCGATTGTACATTTTTCTCCACAGACGCTGCCTGACCCGTTGAGTTCGTTCGGCAGAACGTTTTGATATTTTTCTCGAGGTCTAAAGAGAGTGAGACTGGAGTGTAAAAGCGGGATTTAGTAGATATTGAAAGAAGCTATTAAATTAGTTCAAGCTGCGTAATTGGGGATGTGGAGAGACTATTGTGCTGTGAGGAGACAGATGCAGTGGTGATGACCGACCCGTGGCTGCAGGGAAAAACACAGGACTGGACATTTTAGTTTACAGGGCAGAAAATATTATTTTTTGTGAAATCCTGAAGAAGCTTTCTGACTTTACTCATGTCTGTCCCAGCTCCAATGTAAGGTCAGTTTTCACAACTCCAGACACAGTCCAGAAGTTTATCAAAACAAACTTTATTCACCATGAAATGTTCACAAGGATAAACCGTCAAATGCCTTTACCCGAAAATCAGTGAGCCTTTTGTCACGCAGATGCTGTGGCACAGGCCCTTGCATCTTTCTCCACATGTCTTCGCCAGCCGCAAAGAGGTGAGTGACCGTCTCCACTGCAGTAATCCCGGGGCAGCGCCGTGTGGGAGTGATCTCCGGGCATGCAGCAAGGATCAGACTGGGAGTGCCCCTCTCGCCGTCATCCAGGTAGGATTTGGCACGATAATTAAATTATATCATTGCCTTCCTGATAAACCTACACAAGGTATTGGATTCAGCCCAGTACATCACCGGTGGAGTCCTCACAAACATCGAGCACATCTGCATGAAACACTGTCATTGCGAAGCAGGATCCATCATCAGAGATGTCACCACCCAGAGCAGTCTCTTTTCTCGCTGATGCAATCAGGTAGAAGGTACAAGAGTCTCAGGAGTCGCACCACCAGGTTCCGGAAACAGTTACTACCCACGACGATCAGGTACTTGAATAACAGAGGAAACTGCAATCACTTGCCGTCCATTGAAATGCTCCCACAACCAATCATCGCACTGGACAAGTATCAAAATGAGTGAAATCAGAGGTTGTTTGACTGAGACAGATCACGTTGGGCCTGTCTCAGAATAGGAGAAATAAGAGACACAGACAGTCTCACAAGATATCGACAGAGTTGGGGCAGGAACAACGTTTCTCCTGGCTGGGGTGTGGGTCCAGGGTTCACAGACTAAAAATCCGAGCTCACGTCGGACTGAGATGGGGAGAATTGTCCCCACCCAGAGTGCAGTAAATCTTTCAAATTTTCTCCAGAAGGTTTCTAAATTGTTTAGGCATATTTGAAGGCTCAGCGGCGATGGGAACGTTGCACGAAAGTGGCGCTGAGGTCAAAAGTCAGGCATGTTCTCAGTGAAAGGCAGAACAGTCGCAAAGGGCCGACTAGCCACGCATGCTCCTATTTCTTATTTTCGAAAACACTAGTTGACTTTTGCGCCTTTTTCTCCCGTTCCCTTCAGCCCATCGGATTGTATGGTGGAACGGTGAGAGCTCCAGAGATCTATCAGCAGCTGCTGCGGTTATTTCATGTCTCGTTATTTATTGCTATTGATTTTGTTAAGAACCCCGTAACTGGGTCACTTACTAGCAAAGATAGAGAGGTCCGTTGAAGTCTGATGGTACTATTTTTAACAGTATTTATTAGTAAAAATACACAAAAATAATATCAATGCAAACATACAGATAATATACGTCGTCAATACTAAATCTAAAAGTGCGGTTGTAATAATAATAATAATAATAGGGATAATGTATTGTCCGATGGAAATATAAAAGTCACTCAGTTCATTCAGTTCATACAGGCTTCAGCCTTTGGGGACCGCTGGGTTTTCAATTGTTGGAGAGAGAGTTTTGAGAATAGAAACTTGCCAGTTTTCCTTCATCCGCTCTTGATTCGTATTCGTCCTTTAGCGAGGCCGTTCCGTGGAGGACTTGTCATCCGGGCCAGGATGGCCACACACACAGGCCTCCACCGGTCTCATACGTTTCTCCTGGTGTGTCTGAAGGGGTTGTTCCCCAGACCCTCTTTTATCCTTACTCATGGGGTCTCAGATGTCAATCAGGTTGGGATGATGCAATCCCTTAACCAGCCCACTCTGGTCACCCCCTGAGGGCTTCAATGAATAGTACAGTACTCAATACACAATTCCATCTCCAAGAGACAATGGCCGTTATCCGTGGCTTTGTCTTGCTGAGGCCAGGACACATTCCAAACCCTGTGTATTCTGGACGTCTCTCTTTCATTTCCTGGGTCCCAGACCCGAATTAATAGCGGTCTTGCGATTCTCAGAAAGGAGGGGGCATCTTTGTACCCTTCGGCCCCTCAGATTTGTGGCACATTCGTAACAATTTATACTTGCGTTTGCACAGCTTGTTGTCTTCTGCTCTTCGGTTGATTTTTCTCTGATCCAGTTATTGTTCCTATTGTATAGATTTTCAGAGTATGTCCGCAGGTAAATGAATCTCAGGGTTGTGGTGGTGGCATCCGTCGGTCTCGAGAGACCATGGATCTGCGCCTGGAGTTTCCAGGGCGACCGGCAGTTACGTTTCTCCTGGTGTGTCTGAAGGGGTTGTTCCCCAGACCCTCTTTTATCCTTACTCACGGGAGACCGGCAGTTGCCCAAGCTGCAGGCCATCCCCTCTCCACGCCACCGATGTTGTCAAAGTGAAGGGCACTAGGACCCATGCAACTTGGCACTGGTGACGTCGCAGAGCAATGTGTTGTTAAGTGCCTTGCTCAAGGACACAAACACGCTGCCTCAGCTGTGGCTCGAACCAGTGACCTTCAGGTTACAAGTCTGATGCCTTGCCCACTAGGGCACGCGTCAAGGTTGTAGGTTGTGACTCTGATAATAAAATTTTCTTTGAATGAGTTTCGGGGAACTTCCTTTGATTCTGAGAGTAAACTGAGACTTACATCTCCCGCTCACCGCAGCTGCTTGACCTCAAAAACACTCACAGCCAATCAGCGAGTACCACTGGGAGAAGCATGCTCTAATTTGCTAAAGAGTGTCAGTGGGCGGGACGGTGTGCGCTCGGAGCGGACTGCGGGGAGGCCCGAGGTTAAATCGGTGCAGCGGTAAAGGTTGCAATACCGGCTGGGGACTTGAATCCTTCCGATGGCAGAGGTGAAGATGGCACTGGTGGAGATTTAGTGAGATGTTTCTGCAAGTCGGAGGGCGGCCCCGCCGTGGATTGGTGCCTGTTGTCTGGAGCTGCCTCCCATACCCGAACCCCTGCTGCGGCTGCCGATGGAGCTCCGGTGCTCTTAGCGCTCCGCTGTGCGATCCGACTAGCTGAAGGCCTAGGGACAACAAGTCGCAAAGTTGAACTCGTACTTTAGAAAACAAGAATCAGGAGCAGGCCATTCGGCCCCCTGCGACTGTTCTGCCTTTTACTCCGAACTTGCCTGACCTTTGACCGCTCCCTTGTAACATTCCCAGCATCGCAGAGCCCCTAAATTTGCTCTTTGAATTTATAATCATTGTGAAGAAAATTCCAAAGTTTCACTGCACACTTGGTGAAGAAATTTCTCCTTATCTCAGTCCTGCTAAGCTGACCTCAGATTTTGAGATCCCTGGTTCCTCACCCCAGCCAGGGGAAACATCTTTTCTGCCTCTACCCTGTCAATAATGTATGAGACTGTGTCTGTCTCAGTCAGACCACCTCTTATTACTCTAATTTTGAGACAGGCCCTGGCTGTGGAATCTCCCTGAGGACACTATCTCACCCCCCCACCCCAAAGCAATCTGGGAAGCATTCGCTTCATTCCCTTCATCCCACAGGCTGACTCTGGGAGTGAGACCAGACCTATGCACAGTGTTCCTTGTATGCTCTCACCAGGACCCTATATACCTTCAGAGGAGATCTTTATTCTTGTATTCAAACCTTCCTTCCCATTCAGTTCTCTTCATTTAATATTGAACTCAAACAGTGGACAGATATAGCACACCTCCAGACATGAATTTAAAGGGCTGGTGTTGCAACAGTTTGAGCTTCATATCAGGGGTCACAGAGCAAGCAGAGAGTCACAAAGGAAGGAATGTGGGACTATTGTATGTCTGAGCCTAGCTCTGTGTGTTTGTGTATCAGAATCAGGTTTAATATCACCAGCATATGTCGTGAAATTTGGTGATTTATGACAGCAGTACTTTGCAGTACACAGTAATAAAAGCTATAAATTACAGTCAGTATATATAAAATTAAATTTCAATAGTAGTGCAAAAAGAGAGGGAAAATACCGAGGAAGTGCTCATGGGTTCATTGTGCATTTAGAAATCTGATGGCGGACGGGGGAAAGCTTTTTCTGAAACGATGAGTATGTCTCCAGGGTCTTGTGCATCCCCCCTTGATGATAGTAATTAGAAGAAGGCATGTTCTGGGTGATGGAGGTCCTTAATGATAGATACCACCTTTTTGTGGCATCATCTTTTGAATGTGTCTTGGATGCTGTGGAGTCCAGTGCCCATGAAGTAGCTCGCTGAGTTAACAACTTTCTGCAGCATTTTCCAATCCTATGCAGTGGCCTCCCCATACCAGGCAGTGATGCAACCAGTTAGAATGCTCTCCACAGGACATCTGTAGAAGTTTAGTGACAGACTAATTCCCCTCAATCTCCGAATAAAATATAACCGATGTTGTGCCTTCATTGTAACTGCATCAATATATTGGGCCAATATAGTTCCTCAGAGATGTTGACAGGCAGGAAATGGAAACTGCTCAGCCTTTTCACTTCTGATCACGCGATGAGGACTGGTTTTTGTTCTCACAACTCCCCCTTTCTGGTCCACAATCAATTCCGTTGTCTTAATGATGTTGAGTACAGGGTTGTTGCTGCGACACCACTCAACTTCTGATCTATCTCACTCCTGTACTCCTCATCACCATCTGAAATTCCACCAACAACAGTTGTGCCGTCAGCAAGTTTACAGATGTGCCGAGCCACGCAAACGTTGATGTAGAGACAGTAGTGCAGAAGGCTGAGCATGCATCGTTGAACTGTGCCAGTGTTGATTGTCAGCAAGGAGGAGATGTTATGGCTGATCCACACAGACTGTGGTCTCCTGGTGAGGATCCAGTTACGGACGGAAGTATAGCGACCCAGGTTTTGGTGTTTGTTGATTACAATTGAGGGTGTAATTGTGTTGAACGCCGAGCTGTAATCTGCAGCCTGACTTGTGTATTGCTATTGTCCAGGTCATTGAAGGCTGAGTGAAGAGCCAGTGAGATTTCGTTTGCTGTAGACATATTGTGCCAATTGGCAAATTGCAGTGGGTCTAGGTCCATGCACAGACAGGAGCTGATTCTAGACATGACCAACCCCTCAAAGCACATTATCACAGTAGATGTGAGCACCACTGGGTGATAATCATTGAGGCAGCTCACACTGCTCTTCTTGAGCAATGGTATGGTTGTCTCCCTTCTGAAGTGGTTGTGTGTGTGTTCTTTTGCGCATTTGAAAAAGTGACACAGAAAATCTGAGGCTTCCCAGTTAAATTAAGGAATGTTTCCAGTAACAGACGTGCCACGAAGGAGGGGTCACAATGATGGGATGAACATTCAGATCAGACCAAAATAATTCATCCAGTAGGTGGTGAAACTTTAGAGCCCAACATCCACTCTTCTGTTGGAGGGAGACGCTTGCAAATTTAAATGTATAATTTAAAGTTTGCAAAAGAATTTATACTCAAAGAACATCCATGTCACCATGCAAAATCCTGAATTCATTTGTGGGCAAACTCAGCAAATCCACGAGCCATAATAGAATCACTGACAGACGAAACCCAACAGGACGGACAAAAAAAAAAACAAAATGCAAAAGACAATAAACTGCAAATTTAAAGGAAAATGAAATAAATAATAAATAAATACCAAGAACATGAGATGAAGAGTCCTTGAAAGTCAGTGCAGAGTTTGTGGGAACAAGTTCCATGATGGGGTTACTGAATTTCAGTAAAGATATGCTCTCTGGATCAAGAGCCTAATGGTTCAGGAGTAGTAACTGTTTCTGACCCGGTGGTGTGGGCATGAGGATCCAGCACTCTCTCCTTGATGGCGGCACTGAGAAGAAAGCATGTCCTAGGTATGGAGTGATGGGGGTCCTTTATAATTGATGCTGCTTTCCTATGACCACACTCCATAGTGATGTTCTCAGTGGTGGGTAGGATTTTGCCAGTGATGCGCTGGAACATATTCACTCATATTTGTAAGATTTTACTTTCATGGGCCTTGGTGTTTTCATACCAGGCCACGATACAACTACTCTTCACTGCACATTTGTAGATGTTTGTCAAAGTTTTAGATGTCATGCTGAAGCTTTGCAAACTTGCAAGGAAGTAGAGGAGCTGCCCGGCTTTCTGTGTAATTGAACTTGCAGTGCTTATAAAAAGTAGGTGGCCATCTTGGAAGTTTTCATCCTTTATTGGTTGACAACATTGAGACACAGTGGATTTAGATTTGTTTTTTTCACACTGATCAACATAAAAATCCGTTTTGTTTCAATGTGTAAACAGATTACCAAAAAGTGAAAAACATTACAAATATAAAATAGAAAATACTTTATGTAGATAAGTATTCACCCCCTACATGTTTGTGTTCTAAACCTTGCAATCCCATTTCACCAGTTTCGAAGATTTGATTTCATTTTTACATATAGAACCTCCCCATCTCTCTGCCTACCTGCCCGTCCCTTCAATTAAATCCGTATCCTTGGACATAAAGCTCCTATCTATAATCTTCTTTCAGCCATGATTCAGTGATGCCCACAACATCTTAATGCCAATCTGTAACTGTGACACAAGTTCATCTCCCTTACTCCATGTATTGCAGGCATTTAAATATAACACCTTCAGTTCTGCATTCATCACCTTTTTCATTTTCTCACCCTTTTGCATTACAACTAATCCCGTCCACTGAAATTGTGCCCTATCGTCAGCCTGTGGCAGGCTGACTGCACACTACCGTTGTTTGAGAACTAACAACGTTCTCTTCAGCCCTATCACTTCAGTTCCAATCTGCTGCCAAATCAGTTTAAAACCTCTCGGACAGCTCCAGCAATCCAAGACGTACAAAAAAGCTGGATGAAATCAGCAGGTCAGGCAGCATCCATTGAAACGAGCTGTCAACGTTTCGGGCTGAGACCCTTCATCAGGACTAAAGAAGGGGGGGGGGCAGGAGCCCTATAAAGAAGGTGGGGGGAGGGTGGAAAACCAATCAGAGGAAAGACCAAGGGGCGGGGGAGGGGAAGCAGGGAGGGGATAGGCAGGAGAGTGAAGAAGGAATCTAAGGGGAAAGCACTATGGGTAGTAGAAGAAGGCAGAGTCATAAAACGTGATAGGCATCTAGAAGAGGAGACAGAGTGAAGGTGGGATGGGGGAAGGGAGGGGGAGGGAATTAGCAGAAGTTGGAGAATTCGATGTTCATACCAAGGGACTAGAGACTACCCAGATGGTATATGAGATGTTATTCCTCCAACCGAAGTTTGGCCTCACCATGACAGTAGAGGAGGCCATGTGTGGACATATCCGAATGGGAATGTGAAGCAGAGTTGAAATGAGTGGCAACCGGGAGATCCTGTCTGTTGTGGTGGACGGAGAGTAGCTGCTCGACGAAGCGGTCCCCCAATCTGCGTTGGGTCTCGCCAATATAGAGGAGGCCACATTGGGAGCACTGGATGCAATAGATTACCCCAACAGACTCACAAGCGAAATGTTGGCTCACCTGAAAGGACTGATTAGGGCCCTGAATCGTGGTGAGAGAGCAGGTGTAGGGACAGGTGTAGCACTTACGCTTGCAGGGATAAGTGCCAGGTGGGAGGTCTGTGGGGAGGGACGTGTGGACCAGGCAGTTGTGGAGGGAACGATCCCTGCGAAAAGCAGAGAGGGATAGAGAGGGAAAGATGTCCTTAGTGGTGGGGTCCTGTTGAAGGTGGCAGAAGCTGCGGAGGATAATATGCTGGATCCGGAGGCTGGTGGGGTGATAGGTGAGGTCAAGGGGTCACTGTCCCTGTTGTGTTGATGGGAGGATGGGGTGAGGGCCGAAGTATGGGAAATGGAGGAGATGCGGGTGAGGGCATCATTGATAACGGCAGAAGGGAAACAACCTTGATTATACCTCTTCCCACCCTGCCAAATGCAAAAATTCTATTCCCTATTCCCAATTCCTCCGTCTCCGCCGCGCCTGCTCCAAGGATGAGGCTTTCCGTTCCAGGACATCCCAAATGTCCTCTTTCTTTAAGAATCGTGGTTTCATATTCTTTTGAATGTGTCCTCGATGCTCTGGAGATTATGCACATGAAAGTCTGAGTTTACAACTTTCTGCAACATTTTCCGATCCAGTGTAGCGGCCTTTCCATACCAGGTAGCGATGCAACCAGTTAGACTGCTCTCCACAGCACATCTGCAGAAATTTGCAAGTGTCTTTAGTGACAGACCGATTCCCCTCAATCTCCGAATGAAGTATAGCCGATGTTGTGTCTTCATTGTAACTGCATCAATATGTTGGGTCCATTTAGTTTGTCAGTGATGTTGACAGGCAGGAAAAGGAAACTGCTCACACTTTTCAATTCTGATCCCACGGTGAGTGCTGGTGTGTGTTTCCTCATCTTCTCCATCCTGAAGTTCACAATCAATTCCTTTGTCTTAATGATGCTGAGTGCAAGTTTGTTGCTGTGACACCACTCAACTTACTCTTGTACTCCTCATCACCATCTGAAATTCCACTAACAATAGTTGTGTCGTCGGCAAATTTACAGATATGTCTGGACACACAGACGTGGTGCAGAGAGAGTAGAGCAGAGGGCTGAGCATGCATCGTTAAGCTGTGCCTGTTTTGATTGCCAGCAAGGAGGATATGTTATTACTGATCCACACAGACTGTGGTCTCCTGGTAGGATCCAAATGCAGGAGGTACAGAGGCCCAAGTTTTGGAGCTTGTTGATTACAATTGAGGGTATGATTGTGTTGAGTGTTGAGCTATAATCAGCAGCCTGACTTGTGTATTGCTATTGTCCAGGTGATCTAAGGCTGAGTGGAGAGCCAGTGAGATTGCATCTGCTGTAGACTTATTTTGGTGATCAGCAAATTGCAGTGGGTCCAGGTCCATGCACAGACAGGAGTTGATTCTAGACATGACCAACCATTCAAAGCACTTCCTCACAGTAGATTTGAGCACCACTGGGTGATAGTCATTGAGGCAGCTCACACTGCTCTTTTTAGGCACTGGTTTGATTGTCGCACTGATTTGAAACAGCTTTGTGTGTGTTTGTGTGTGCACGCTTCACATAGTGATCCCAGTTAGATTTAGGATTTTTTCCTGCAGCTGGGGTGCTTCAAAAGTGGGGTCATAGTGTTGGGATGACCATTCCGAGCAGAGCAAAATAATTTACCCACTGAATGCTGAACTCTTAGAAATGACAAACCACATATGTGTTTTGAGAGAGTATTTACAAATTTAAATGTAGAATTCAAAATTTACCAAGTTAAGTTATTATCAAAGTATACACATGTCACCATGTTCAATCCTGAGATTGCTTTTTTGGGACAAATTCAGTAAATCCAAGAGTCATCATTGAATCAATGGAAGATCAAACTCAAAATCGTGGACAAAAAGATGTAGCTTTCCTATGACAGCACACCATAGAAATGTGCGCAATGGTGGGGGGGGGGGGGGGGTTGGTTTTACCCATGATGTACTATGTCTTTCTACTACTTTCTGTAGGATTTTCTGTCCAAGGGCTTTTGGGTTTCCACACCAGGCCATGATGTAACCACTAAACATATTCTCCACACTCATCTGTAGAGGTATGTCAAGGTTGTCATGCTGAATCTTTGTAAACTTCTAAGGAAATTGAGATGTTGCTGTGCTTAGTAATTGCACTTGCATGCTGGGCTCAAAACAGGTCCTTGAAAATGATAACATTGATGAATTTAAGGTTGATGACCATCTCCGCCTTTGATCTCTGATGCGGACTGGCCCACGGACCTCCTGTTTCCTCCTCCTGAAGTCTTTCTTTCTTTTTCAATCTTTTTATTGATTTTCACATATACACAAAAAAATAACATAGTAATAAGTAAATTATAAATACAATAGACTTGAAATCACATTGATAATAAGATAATAATATCCTACTAAACATCAACAAAAGAAAATACCTTAATCAAGTCCACATGATTATATGAAAAAAAACCAAAAATAACCATTAAAAAAGAAAAAAAAATATTAAAAAATATGTGAGAAAAAAAATATATATTGAAAAAAAAAATAAAACACTAAACTAAACTAACATAGGCAATAATAACAGTTTACAAGTATAAGATAGTGTCAAAGAACTCCGGAACTCCATACCGGAACATGAATAAGCAGAAAGGTCTGGAGAAGGCCAAATTAATTCATATGAAAATGTCGAATAAACGGTCTCCAAGTTTCTTCAAATTTAATTGATGAGTCAAAAATAGTGCTTCTAATTTTTTCCAAACTCAGATAAGAAATAGTTTGAGAAAGCCATTGAAATGTAGTAGGAGGATTTACTTCTTTCCAATTTTGTAGTATAGACCTTCTGGCCATTAATGTTACAAAAGCAATCATTCGTCTGATTGAGGGGGAAAACTGATTACCATCTTCATTTGGTATGCCAAAAATTGCAGTAATAAAATGAGGTTGTAAATCTATATTCCAAATTGAGGAAATAGTAGTAAATATATCCTTCCAATAATTATGTAAAGTGGGACATGACCAAAACATATGGGTCAATGAGGCCACTTCTAAATGACATCTGTCACATAGAGGGTTAATATGAGAATAGAATCGAGCAAGTTTATCTTTAGACATATGAGCTCTATGTACAATTTTAAATTGTATTAAAGCATGTTTAGCACATATAGAAGAAGAATTAACCATTTGCAAAATTTTTTCCCATTTATCTGTTGATATGTTGTATTGAAGTTCTTTTTCCCATTCTTGTTTAATTCTAACTGATATTTCTGGTTGTATCTCCATAATCATATTATAAATAAAAGCTACTAATCCCTTCTGACAAGGATTTAAGGTAAAGATCAAATCTGTAGTGTCCATCAAAGTTGAATTAGGAAAAGATGGTAAAACTTTATGTAAAAAATTTCTAATTTGTAAATATCTGAAAAAATTAGATTTAGGTAATTCAAATTTATTAGAAAGTTGATCAAATGACATCAAAGTATCTTCAAAAAAGAGATCACGAAAACATTTTATACCTTTCCTTTTCCATATGTTAAAAAGCTTGATCTGTCCAGGAGGGTCTGAAAAAGAAATTAAATAAGATAGGGCTATCAAGAACAAAGTTTTTCAAAATAAAAAACTTACGAAATTGAAACCAAATTCGTAATGTATGTTTAATAACAGGATTAAATATTTGTTTATTAAATTTAACTAAATCCGCAGGAAGACAAGAACCAAGAACAGAGAATAGAGAATATCCCTTTACCTCATTACATTCCAAATTTACCCACTGTGGGCACAGTGGTGAATCCAAATCTAATTTCCAATACAATAAATTACGAATATTATTTGCCCAATAATAAAATCTAAAATTAGGTAAAGCTAAACGACCATCTTTTTTTGATTTTTGTAATTGCTTTTTACTTAACCTAGGGTTTTTATTTTGCCACACAAATGAAGAAATTTTTGAATCAATGTTATCAAAAAAAGATTTAGGAATAAAAACTGGTAGGGCTTGAAATAAATATAAAAATTTCGGTAAAATCATCATTTTGACAGCATTAATCCGACCAATTAATGATAAAAACAAGGGAGACCATCTTGTAGTAAGTTGATGAATTTGATGAAGCATAGGTAAAAAATTCAGTCTAAATAAATCTTTATATTTCTTGGTAATTTTTATACCTAGATAAGTGAAGTTATCAGTAACAACTTTAAATGGTATCCTATCAGTCAATAAAGTTTGTGCATTTAAAGGAAATAATTCACTCTTATCTAAATTTAGTTTATAACCAGAAAAAGTACCAAATTGAACCAACAAGGATAAAATAGCAGGAATAGACCTATCAGGGTCAGAAATATATAACAGCAAATCATCAGCATAAAGAGATAATTTATATAACTTCTCATTACGGGTAATACCAAAAATATTAGGAGATTCACGAATAGCAATAGCTAATGGTTCTAATGCAATATTAAATAATAAAGGACTTAAGGGACAACCTTGTCTCGTACCACGAGATAATTGAAAAAAAGAGGATCTGTGGTTATTCGTAAAAACAGAAGCAACAGGTTTATGATATATTAATTTAATCCATGATATAAAATTAGGACTAAAATTAAAATTTCTCAATGTATTAAATAAATATATCCATTCAACTCTATCAAAAGCTTTTTCAGCATCTAATGAAATAACACATTCTGGGATTGTGGGTGGTGAAGTATGAATTATATTAATCAATTTTCTAACATTAAAAAAGGAATACCGATTCCTCATAAAACCAGTTTGATCTTCTGAAATAATCTGAGACAGTACTTTTTCTAATCTAATAGCTAAAATTTTTGTAAGAATCTTAGAATCTACATTTAATAATGATATAGGGCGATAAGATGTACATAAAGTAGGATCTTTATCTTTTTTAAGAATTAGAGAAATATTAGCTTCATAAAAAGATTGAGGTAATCTCTTCTTAGCAAACGCATCATTAAAAATTTCACATAACCAAGGAGAAAGCAAAGAAGAAAAAGTTTTAAAAAATTCTACTATATAACCATCAGGACCAGGAGCTTTCCCTGAGTTCATTGATGAAATAGCCTCTCCTATTTCCACTATAGAAATAGGAGCATCTAACAGACTATGATCTTCATCAGTCAGTTTAGGAATATTCAAATTGTTAAAAAAATTATCTATCATGGACTGATCACCATCAAATTCTGAATGATATAAAGATTTATAAAAATCTTGAAAGGTATTATTAATTTCTTTATGATCAGTAGTTAAATTACCGTCTGATTTGCGAATTTTAATAATTTGTCGCTTAGTCGAGATAGCCTTTAATTGATTAGCTAACAGTTTACCAGTACGGTCACTATGAATATAAAATTGAGCCCTGGTCCTAATTAATTGATTTTCAATTGAAGAAGATAATAGTAAACTATGTTCCATTTGAAGCTCAACTCTCTTCTTATAAAGTTCTTTGGTAGGAGTCACGGAATAAATCTTATCAATTTCCTTAAGTTTATCCACCAATAAAGCAATATCTAAATATCTTTGTTTTCTTTTACCAACAGAATATGAGATAATTTGACCACGAATAAAAGCCTTAAAAGAGTCCCAAAGTATTCCTCTGTCGATTTCTTCAGTACAGTTTGTAGAAAAGAACAAGTCAATTTGCTGTTTTATATAAGTAACAAATTCTGGGTCTTGAAGCAAAGTAGCGTTAAGTCTCCAAGATCTGGTGTTATTGGAATAGTCCGAAATCTTAATAGATAACTTCAAAGGTGCATGATCCGAAATAGTAATAGAATCATATTTACAATCAATAACATCCGTTAATAACCGATGATCAATAAGAAAATAGTCAATTCTAGAGTAGCTATGATATACATGTGAAAAAAAAGAAAATTCTTTATCTTTAGGGTTCAAAAACCGCCATATTTCTGTAATTCCCGAGTCAACCAAAAATGAATTAATAAGTAGGGCTGATCTATTCGGAAGAGTGCGAATAGGTTTAGATCTATCCATCGAAGGATTCAAACAACAATTAAAATCTCCACCCATTATCAACATATATTCATTTAGATTAGGAAGAGAGGTAAATAAACGTCTAAAAAATTCAGGGCAATCAAAGTTTGGAGCATAAATATTAACTAGAACAACTTTCCGATGGAAAAGTAAACCAGTTATCAACAAAAATCTACCCTGTGGGTCAGAGATAATTTCATGATGTGTAAACGATATTGAGGGATCTATAAAAATAGACACACCCCTAATTTTGGCGGTACAATTCGAATGAAATTGTTGATCCTTCCAGAACCTAAAAAAACGTTGATTATCCTCCCTCCTGATATGGGTCTCCTGTGCAAAGATAATATTAGCATTCAGTCTATGGAATACTTTAAATATTTTTTTGCGTTTAATCGGATGATTTAAACCATTAGTATTCCAGGAGATAAAGTTAACAGATCTATCCATCATACCAATATTAATTGTGTGTATCATAAAAGGTTAAAAAGACACATAACCCACAATTCAGGAAGGAGGAAAATTGATTCAGGAGCAGCCGGAGAACATGACACCTCAACAATATTAGTAATTTAAAGTCGGCCCATAAACTAAAAGCAAAAAAATAAAAAGCAAAAGCGTGAAAAAAGATCCCTACCCCCTCCCCCCACCCTTCGAAAAAAAGCCAAGCGGCAGGCGCATAATCTAATACTAATATTACCCCCATTTCAAGATGGCAGCTCTATAAAAAAAAGATTAAAAGAAAACTATATATCACCCAAATTAAAATATAGAGTTGCAAAAAAAAAGAAAAATATATATATATCAATCAGAATAAAAAAAACTAATATAATACAACAATCATTAATAAAAAAAAGGTATAAACGTCAAAATTTAAAAGTGTAATATACCTTTAAAAAAAAATCCCATATTCAAATACAAGATGACGTTTCAAGAGCAAAGACTTATGGGAAGAAGAAACGCCATTTTGAAAAAGCCATATTACTAAATACAAAAGTGAGTTCAGCGATCTGTTAAAAGACAAAATAACATTTAAAAAAAGGGATATAATAAACAGTACAACATATATATATAAAAACCCAAAAATCCAAAACATTCGTCCCATATCTGAGTACAGGCAAACAGATAAATGCTTGTAAAAAACAGAATCTTACGGGAAAAATAAACATCTTAAAAAAAAGATAAATCATTAATGCAAAATATAAACGTATATAACCAAACCAGAAAGAAAAAAAAGAATATTATCAAAATTAAAAAGAACATCTATAAACAATGATGCTAGTAAAAAAAACCGGACCCATAGATCAAAAAATAAAAAGTTATAACCCAACTTCATAGGTTAAAACTTAAAATAGAAAGATATCCTCTCTCCGAAAAATCTTCCACATAACACATAGTTCAAGTTGCAGTAGAAGATCGAAATTCTTCAACAAATTTCTTCGCTTCTTCCAGAGTGTTGAAAAATCGTTGACTGTTGTCGGGCAGCACAATTCTAAGCTTCGCTGGATACATTAAAGCTTGTCTAAGTCCAATCGAATGAATCTCTGCCATCACTGGTTTAAAAGCGATTCTGGCTTTCATTACTTCATAAGAATAGTCCTCAACAATTCGAAATTGAAAGTTTTTGTAGGAAATCATACCTTTTTTACGAGCTAATCGAATTAAAAGCTCTTTCTCACGAGGATAATGAAGGCGAACAATCACCGCTCGAGGTTTATCAGCCATAGACGAAAACCTCGCAACTCTGTGAGCACGGTCAATAACAGGTTTAGTTTGCAAACCTTCATCACCGAAAATTTCCCATAGTAAATTAGAGAAAAATTCAGTTAAATCACCGGACTCAACTTTTTCGGAAAACCCGATAATACGCAAATTCTGTCTGCGAGATCGATTTTCGAAATCAGAAATTTTAAACTTATACTGATCTACAGTCTTAAGAGTCGATTGTACCTTCTTATCCAACACTTCAATTGTACGTACTTTTTCAACAATTAATTTTTCAAGAGTCGCCAACTTATCTTCATGCCGCTGAATAACCGATGCCTGCGACTGAAACTTAGTATCAAGCGATTTAACAGCTCCTTCAAGTTCAGACATTTTCGTGGTAAACGTGTTTTCCAAACTTGCCATTTTACTTTCCAAACTTGCCATTTTACTTTGCAGCTTGTTATCCAAACCTGCAAGTTTAGTGTCCAGAAGATTAGAAATTGTTTCAACAGATAAAGGCTCCTTAGACGATTTCTTACTTGTAGCCATTTTAAGTTCGGCAAAGTTAGATCAAATATAGTTTTAAAAGAAAAAAAAGTCAATCGAAAATATCAACTCATTTGATTAAATTCGAAAAGATTAGATTAAAGGGTGATTATAGTTAGAAAAGTGAAGAGCGCCTAAAAGGCAGATGTTTACGTCGCCATCTTGAAACTCCACCCCCCTCCTCCTGAAGTCAAT
The DNA here is from genome assembly GCF_030144855.1 of Hypanus sabinus. Taxonomy (NCBI): domain Eukaryota; kingdom Metazoa; phylum Chordata; class Chondrichthyes; order Myliobatiformes; family Dasyatidae; genus Hypanus; species Hypanus sabinus. Next base: position 61,762,287 of record NC_082706.1, on the reverse strand, counting down.
AATCAGCTCCTTGCTCTTGCTGACATTAGCTGAGAGGGAGTTATGAGACCATAAGATATCGCAGCAGAATTCGGCCATTTGGCCAATCGTGTCTGCTCTGCCATTACATTTTAGCTGATCCAATTTTCCTCTCAACCACAATCTCCTGCCTTCTCCTGGTAGCCCTTGATACAATGACCAATCAAGAATCCATCAGGCTCTGCCTTAAACATATATGAAGATTTGGCATCCGCAGCTGCCAATGATTCACTTTTCATAGAATCCCTATATTCACTACTCTCTGGCTAAAGAAATTCCTCTTCATCTCCATTCTAAAGACACCCCTCTATTCTGAAGCTAGCGCCTTTGAATGTTACTGGCAGTTCGAACTGTAGCTCTGCAAATCTGAATAGCCCTAGACTTGAGATTAGCTTCTCCGTGGACTGTCACCTTATCGTGGTGGAAAAGCTTGTGTGGTCCTGAGATCCCGAGAGTGATGCCAGCTGGAGCTATGCTCCTGGTAGGGTTCCCCATGGCGGTAAGACCGAGGGTGAGGTCCCTGACAAAAACAATCCAACTAAGACCTCAACAGTGGAGCAGCCGGATGGTTACCTCGAACTCAACGGCTGTGAAGGTGGATGAAGGCTGCAACAAATCCACCAGCTCCAATCGTCATGGTTTCCATGTCATTGGAATCAGTTGGTTGATTTGTGAAGTATCGTGTGCTTCTAGGAGTGAAACATCAAGTACACGTTAATCAAATACACGCACAGACATCTTCACTCTGTGATAGATCAACGGAACGAAGACCATCATCCTCGACCTCAAGGGATAGCCATGACAACGGTTAGCTACACAGTGGGGTATGTGTGCTTAAATTGGGCAAGAATGCTGCACCAACACACCAGACAAATTTGAAAATATAATTCACCCAATGGATTATATTTGAGAGGCAGCAGATAGAATGAGAGAGGTGGGAGTGCAGATCCACAATTAAAACTCCTTAGGAAGCTGGTATCATTTGGGACTCTGAGAGGATGGTGGGATACTGTTTTACATTATGGATAAGCATTGAAACAATAATAATACCAACAATCTGATTATAATTCTTGTGCTCAGTCGTGTGCCTGAAAAGGTGGGGACATCAGGGTTCCAGGTACTCATAGGTAATGGACGGGATAAAAGGGAAAGGAAAGCCCTGACAGCTGAAGGTTTATTGCCTTAAATACTTCATTCACTTCTTACAGGTAGATAGTTCTAGACCAGATAGAACAAGGTGATCCTCAAGGACTAAAGCTGATGCTAGGATGTTGTTTTGTTCTTTTCATGCAGCACAAATTGATACTTTTATTGACTATAAGGTTAACTCTTCTGTGTTTGGTAGTGCTTGAGTGATCCATCTGCTCCCCTTCTCCCCCCCCCCCCCCGAACCCCACGCGCTTCAAAATATAACCTATGGACCGGTGGGAAAGGCGCCAGCAGTGGCATCTATGGTTTCCTCTTTACCCAGAACCCCTCAAGACCAAGAAGCTCATCTATCAAACACGGCTCCAGCACCTTCGCTTATTAGCAGAAAGTTCCCCGGAGCCCGCGTACGGATCATTGTGCTGAGAAAGAGGGAAAGGACTCGTTCTGTCCCTGGGTGCGGAGGTAAGGTGTGGCCGGAGTTCACTGTAATTGGACTTCAGTCGCGGTTCAGACGCCGGTACCGCTAATAACCTGGCCCGCTCCTACCTGACGCAGGTCTCGAAGAGCCTTTTGTCCTCTGAGCGCACGCGCGAAACTCTCCGCGATCTTTACGCATGCGCATGTGATCGCCTGGTCACGGACGGCGATTTTTGGAACTAACACGAGAAAGTCTGCAAATGTTGAAAATCCAAAGCAACTAACACAAAACGCTGGAGAAACTCAGCAGCTCAGGCAGCATCCATTGAAAATAGTAAACAGTCCGCTTTCGCTCTGAGTACATAAGGATATCAAATACTATGGCCTGAATAACAAGTCACTTGTGTCTTTCACATCACAGATATGCCACAATCCAATGAGAATGAGGACTGCCCTCACCATCATATTCATTGGCATTGCCACGGATGGGTTAATCGCCTGGGCAGAGTTATTTGAAAGTATCCAGGATTTACCATGTGCTATCACAGCTTTTTTGTAGTGCTGAAGGAGATGAGCAGAATTTGAAATAATGCCAATGTTTTCTCGTTATTTACATCAGTATGGACCAAACATTTGCCGGAAGAGGAAATTTTTACACAACCTGAACAGAGTACGCCACAGATAAAATGCCACCTGTGCAGCAACAAAGGCTCTCTGTGTGGGAGCATTTCAGTTACTGCGCAGCTTAGAATAATGGAACAGAGAATAATACAAATGCAGACTGAGACAAGTCACAGATGGATTGTCCCATTCTTACTCAGATAGGCGGAGAATTAAACCATAAGATATAGGAGCAGAAGTAGGCCATTCAGCCCATCGATTCTGCTCCACCATTCAATCATCGGCTGATCCCATTCTTCCAGCCATCCCCACTTCCCTGCCTTCTCCCCATACCCTTTGATGCCGCGGTTAATCAAGAATCTATCTCTGTCTTAAATACATGCAGTGACTTGCCGTCCATAGCCACCCGTGGCAACAAATTCCACAGATTTACTACCCTCTGACTAAAGTAATTTCTGTGCGTCTCTGTTCTAAATGGACATCCTTCAATCCTGACATTGAAACCTCTTGTCCTAGACTCCCTTGGTTTTGGGAATTACGTTGCCATATCTAATCTGTTGGGCCTTTTAACAATCAGAAAGTTTCTATTAGATCACCCCTCATTCTCCTGAAATCCAGGGAATACAGCCCAAGAGATGCCAGATATTTCTCAAATGGTACCCCTTTCATTCCTGGAATCATTCTTGTCAATATTCTCTGAACCTTCTCTGATGTCAGTATATCCTTTATGAAATGAAAAGCCCAAAACTGCACATAATACTCAAAGTGTGGTCTCACGAGTGCCTTATAGAGAATCAACATCACGTTCCTTCTCTTATATTCTATGCCTCTAGAAATGAATGCCAACATTGCATTCGCCTTCTTCACCACCAACTCGACCTGGAGGTTAACCTTTAGGGTATCTTGCACGAGGACTCCCAAGTCCCTTTGCATCTTTGCATTTTGAATTCTCTCCCCATCTAAATAATAGTCTGCTCGTTTATTTCTTCCACCAAAGTGCATGACAATACACTTTACAACATTGTATTTCATTTGCGCCTCTTTGCCCATTCCCCTAAACTATCCAAGTCTCTCTGCAGGCTCTCTGTTTCCTCAACACTACGAGCTACTCCAGTTATCTTTGTATCATCAGCAAATTTAGCCACAAATCCATTAATGCCTTGGACCAAATCATTGACATACAGTACGTCGTAAAGACCAATGGACCCAACGCTGACCCCTGTGGAACTCCACAGGTAACGGAGAGCCAGCCCGAATAAGATCCTTTTATTCCCACTCTCTGTTTTCTGTCGATTCAATGCTCGACCCAGGCTTGTAACCTCTCTATAATTCCATGAGATTTTATCTTGCTAAGCAGCCTTGTGTGCGGCACCTTGTCAAAGGCCTTCTGAAAACCTAAGTACACCACATCTACTGCATCTGCTTGTAATTTCCTTAAAGAATTGCAGTAGGTTAGTCAGACAGGATTTTCTTTTCAGGAAACCATGCTGGATTTGGCCTATGTTGTCATGTGCCTCCAGGTACCCCATAATCCCATCCCGACCAATCGATTCCAACAACTTTCCAACCACTGAAGTCAGGCGAGCAGGTCTATAGTTCCCTTTCAGCTGCCTCTCACCCTTCTTAAATGAAAAGCCTACAGCACAATATAGGCCCTTCGGCCCACACAGCTGTGCTGAACATGTCATTACCTCAGAAATTAGCTAGGGTTACCCATAGCCCTTTAAATAGCAGAGTAACATTTGCAGTTTTCCAGTCATCCCACACAATGCCAGAATCTATCGATTTCTGAAAGATCATTGTTAGTGGCTGCACAAGCTCTCCAGCTATTTACTTTAGAACCCGAGAGTGCATTCCATCAGGTCCAGGAGATTACCCAGCCTCAGACCATTAACCTTCCTGACCATCTTCTCAGTCGTAATTTCCACTGCACATACTTCACTTCCTTGATACTCTTAAATGCCCGGTATACTGCAGATGTTTTCCACTGTGAAAATTGATGCAAAATACGCATTCAGTTCCTCTGCCAACTCTGCATCTCTCATTACAATATCTCCTGCGTCATTTTCTATTGGTCCTATATCTACCCTCAACACTCTATTACACTTTACATACTTAAAAATACTTTTAGTATCTTTTTTGATATTATTCGCCAGTTTCCTTTCATATTTCATCTTTTCCTTCCTAATGACCTTAGTTTCCTTCTGCAAGGTTTTGAAAGCTCCCCAATCCTCTATCTTCCCAATAGCTCTGGCTTCCTTGTACGCCCTCTCTTTTGCTTTTACATTGGCTCTGCCTTCACTTGACAGCCTCGGCAGTGTCCTTCCATTCAAAAATCTCTTACTATTCGGCATCTATCTGTCTTGCACAGAATTAGATGGAAAGTCCAGTTGCCGGCACCGTGAGAAGTTAGAAGGTGAGTTCTTCCCCCAACTTGGTAGAACCTCGCTGTAACAGTGAGATGTGAGAGCTCAGAAAGCAGACTAAAATTATCTCATGAGATATAGGCTGTGAAAATTAATCAGATTTGAGCAGAATCAGGTCATTTGGCCCATCGAGTCTGTTGCACCATTTCATTATAGCTGATCCATTTTTCCTCTCAGCCCCAGTCTCCTGTCTTCTCCCATATCCCTTCATGCCCTAATCAAAAATCCATCACCCTCTTCCCTGAAATATCCTAATCACTTGAGCTACTCAGCCACTTATAGTAACAAACACCACAGATTCACCACACTCTGGTTAAAGAAATTCCTCCTCATCTCCATTTGAAAACTACATCCCTCAATTTTGAGACTGTGCCCTCTGGGCCTAGACTCCCCCACTCCAGTAAATGTACTCTCTACATCCACGCTATTGAGACCTTTCGACGTTCTATAGATTTCAATGAGGGCCCCTTCATTCTTCTAAACTCCAGTGAGTCGGGGACCCGAGCCATTAAATGCTCTTCACTTGGCAAACCTTATCATTCCACAAAGATTTTTTTAAAACTTTCTTTGAATTCTGTCCAATGTAAGATCGTCCATTCTAGAAAAGGGACCTGAATCTGCTCTCAACAGTCCAAGTGAGGCAACACCTATGCTCTATAAGTACTCAACAACACACCATTTATATTCTCGTCCTCTTCAACTTCATTTCCTCTCCATTGAGAAACTAGTCTGCATTCTCATTGCTCCAATCAAAATGGATGACCATACATTTCTCTTATTGAAGTATTTCACCCGTTGATGTCTTTTGTAAGTCTTTTTACAGGTTAGAAAAGGCAAAAAAGTTTACAGGAATTTAAAACACAACAATACGTCATTATTGCTGTCACTGTCCAGAGATCTACGGAGTGACCAGCTATTTCATTTGTAACACTAATATATCAGTTGTTGATTGCTGGTGATGAAGAAGTATCTCATCCCAGCAGAGAATACAAGAAGTATCGTAGGAAAGGGAGATGAGCTAATGCCACAGACCAGCAGCTTGAATCATGTTATTGTGGCCACTAGTGAGACTTGGTTGCAGGAATGGTAGGAATGACTATTGAAAATTCTAGAGTTCCATTGTGTTAGACATGACAGAGTGGGAGGAATTAGAGGAGGTGTGGCATTACTAGTTAGGGAAAATATCCCGGTCGTGCTTAGTCAGGACAAACTGGAGAACTCGTTCACTGAGGTGTTATGTGCAGAGCTGAGGAGGAAGAAAGATATAACAACACTACAGCACAGGACCAGACTATTCAGCCCGCACTGTGCCACATAAACTTAAAAAATCACTAATGTAACTACACATGTTCCATATACCCCATTTTCCTTATATCCAAATGCCTATTTAAACGTCTCTTAAAAGCCTCTAATTTATTTACCTCTACCACCATACCAGGCAGGACACTCTAGGAATCAACAGCTCTGAGTTAAAAACAGATCCTCACATCCCCCATTGAACCTACCACCCTCTCACCTTCAATACATGTCCTCTGGTATTAGGTATTTCAACTCTAGGGAATAGATATGCTATCTATACCTTTCATAATCTTGTAAACCTGTATCAAAGCTTCCCTCAGCCTCCGGCACTCCAGAGAAAACAAAACAAGTTTATCCAGCCTCTTGTGATAGCAGGTACTCTCTAAACCAGGCAGCAACCTCGTAAACCTCCAGCACCATCTCCAAAGACTTTATACCCTTCCTGTAGTTGGGGGACCAGAATTGTACGTAATATTCCGACTACGGAATTAACCAAGTGTTTAAAATGTTGCAACATGACTGTTTGATTTTTGAAATCAATGGAACAACTAATAAAACCAAACATTCTGTAAAACGTAACCACCTTATTGACCTGATTAGCCACTTACAAGGAGCTATGAACTTGGATCTCAAGATTTCAGTGTCAGCAACACTGTTATGGATTTTGCCCTTGATAGTGTACTGTCTCTTGACTTTTCCTCTACAAAGGTGCATCGCCTCACATTTATTTCAGTTAAACTCCATCTGCATTTTCTCCCCGGATCTGCAAAGGATCCAAATTGTGCTATATTCCTTGCTGGTCTTCTACACTATCCACAAATCCACGAATCTTGGCATCATCCGCAAACCTATCAACCCACTCATCTACATTTTCATCCAGATCATTTATATGCATTAAAAGCAGCAGAGATCCCAGCACAGATTTCAGCAGAACTCCCGATTAAATGTTCGGCACTGACGAGAGGAGACGATGGCTGTACCATGACTCTAAGAAGGATCCAGAACCAGATAATGTTCAACAGATGTGATCTGCTGAAGTACCATAAGTGTCAAGTTTGATTATCTGGTGCAGCCCCAGATGAGAGTTTATCGCACTGGAAGTTGCAACTTCACTCACTCCCTGTTATGGACAGATCATGGGTGCACATCTCCATGGACCTGTCATGGCTCTCTGTCTTTCAAGGGGCAGACTGTCATGGTAATTGTAGATTGTAGTTCGGAGGCCGGAAGATTCATTTTGGACAGACTACCATCTGCGGCAGAGACGGCCGAAATTGTTCTGCACCAGGCTTCAGGATCCAGATTTCAGATGGTAATTGTGTCGATTGCTGTCCACAACTCACGTTACATTTATGGAGGGTGCTCTGTAAGCTGACTGGGTCAATAGATTTCACCCGCAGTCCAACAGCCAGATGGAGTAGGTGAACCAGGATTTGCAACAAGGATTTTCGCGTGGTGTGAAAATTTGATGTGGGCAGAGGTAATTCAACTCGTTGCAAAATTCTGCTCAAGGGATGTTCAGGTTCGAATGCCAGATCAGGTATTCTCCATCACTCTTACCTGAACAGGAGACCGAGTTTGGGGTTACTGTGGCTGAACTTCCACCCGAAAGGCCGAAATAAGGGCAAACTGCAAGAGAAGGCGGGGACCAGCTTTGCAGCCTGGTCTGGCTGTCTACTCATGATTTGCCCCTCCGGGTGGAGTCTAGGAAATAGGCACTGAAGTTAATTGGAGTTTCAGGGTTCTCATGAAAGTGAACTCTTCGGCTTACACCTTGCAGCTCCCAAGATCGATCCCACCTTCCGCATTTCCAAACTAAAACCTGTAAATACCAATCCGTTCGCCCCACCACCATCAGTCCCGCTGCTGACCATGTTTGTTGATGGGGAACAGGTCTTCATCGTAAAATGACTTCTGGACTCTCGAACGGTTCGGCATGTTCGACAGTTCCTCGTGGACTGACCGAGATTCGGACCCGAAGAATGCCAAATATCACCATCTCTCCAAGTGGCCAGAGCTCTCTTTATTCAGCCATAGGGGATCGGGTCCTGTTGCGATGCGCAACCAACCACGCCGGCGTCCGAGGTTCCGAAGCTCTGATTCTCCAAAATGTGGCGAACTGTCTCAGTCCCATTAAAGATTCATGCCTACTCCGCTAGTTGGCGTCCATGTTTTGGCACCAGGATTTTAATATTCAAAGAGCAGCTGAACCGAACTTCGCTGTGCAAAACATCAGCTTCATTTTGGATTCTTGTCTAGCGTCTAGTTTAGAAAATGCTTTTCGTTTCAGTCCCATATTGTGCTTCGGTTCTAGTCTCGGGTACTCCAGCATTGGGTCCTAACCATCCTCGCCTTGATCTCTTGTCATAATTCCTACTTGAATCAGACAACAGGGCACTTGCCAACCTCCTCAGCTCGAAACATTGGAAGATCTGCAGATGCTGGAAATCCAAATTTACACTCATAAATTGATGGAGGAACTCAGCAGGCCAGGAGGCATCAAAGGAAAAGAGTAAACAGTCGATTTTTTCGGGCTGAGACTCTGCTTTAGAGTGATTTACCTCCACCTGTGCCAATATTCAGAATGAGGCTTATCCTATTCTATTAGGACACTGAAGATGTCTTCAGCAAACCTTTCAAAACATCAGACACTCTGTCGATGATGCCATGCAAACAGAGAGAGGACAGAAGCCGACTCTGCCCTCACGAAGATACCGACATCTACTTCACTCAGCTAAGTGAAAGCATCCCTGCATCGCAGAGAAAACCGGATGGAATTCGTGCTGTTGAAAAAGGACAAAATCTGCTGATGAAGAGTCTTGGCTCGGAATATTGACTACTTATTTCCATCCCTTACAATGCTGTGTTGGCTCTGCCGAATTAGGCCATAGGCTTTAAAATCCTATCCCTAAGAAATTTCTCTACAGCTGACATGAGACTCACTGGTCTATAGTTCTTGCGATTTTCCCATGTTCCCTTCATAAATCGAGGTACAACATTAGCCACTCACTATTTCTGCAAGATCTCACCTGTGTCTGGAGAAGTCACAAAGATATCTCTGTGAGCCCATGTTGTCTCCTCCTTCCTTGTATAGCCCAGGGTATATTCCATCAGGCCCTGGGGATCTATCCACCTTAATACTCATTGTGAGGCCCAACACTTCCTCCTCCTTGTCCTCTAAAAGCTGAATCATTTTTCTACACTTAGCATTGATCTGGTCCTCTATAGCCTTTTCCTAGGTAAATACTGAAGCAAAGTATTCATTAAGAACTCACTCACATTCTTTTCAGCCAAACAAGTGTTCCCCCCCACCTTAATCCTTGAGTGTTCCTACACTCTCTGTATATATCCTCATGCTCTTGATGTATATACAGAATCCTACTTGTCAAGGACACGTCATGGCTTCTCCTCGTTTACCTAACTTCCTTCTTTAGTTCTTTTCTGGCTTCTTTCTAATCCTCGTGTTCTTCGTTTGTTTTGAACTTCCCAGGCTTTACATACTTTTCTTTTCTTCTTCCCGACTGCATTCATCAGCTCCCTGGATATCCAAGGTTCTCCTACTTTTCCATCCCTTTTATTCCTTCTAACAGGAAAATACATTTTCTGTATTCTGTGCAAATGATCTTTAATCACGCACGGCCACGCAAGTCACCTGTTTTTCTACTTGTTCGCGTCCTGGATCTTTCTACCAGCGAGAACATGTTTCACACCATTCTCTCTGGGTACGTAATGATATCAAACACATTTGTTCTGGGTAACAAGTGACCTCTAGCTTTCATATCACGAATATGCCACACTCCAATGAGGAATGTCTACAGACCGCCCCGTCCCACTTCATATTGTTTGGCATTGTCATCGATGAGTTCACACCATCAACCATCTGGTCAGAGTAATTGAATTGCCTCCAGGATTAGCCATGTAATATCACTTGCTCTTCCTAGCGCTGTGGGACGTAACCAGAACTTGAAATAATACCAATGCTCCGTCTCGTTTATATTTACTGCTGCGTGGATCAACCATTGGCCTGATAACCGAACGGCTCTTTAAATTAACATTATATAAATCTACCTGTGCGGCAACAAAGCCTTTCTGCGCAGGTGCATTTCAGTTACTGGGCAGCCGTATACCCGTGCTGCTTGGAGGCAACAATGAATAATACGAATGAAGAAAATGAAACTGAACCAAGTCACAGATTGGAGACGGACAGAAGTATTCCATTCTTATACAGACAGAAAGGTGTCAGATAATTTGAATGTCAGTCCAGGTGGCTGCACCCTGCCCAGTTAGTTGATGAGTTCTTCCCCGAACTTGGACTGATCCTTGCTGTAACAGTATGATGTCAGAGTTCAGCATAGAGACTAAAATCCTCTCCTGAGATAGAGGATTAGAAAATTATCTCATATGTTCTTAAGATGTAAAAACAGATTTAAGCTATTTGGCCCATGGATTCTGATCCACTTTTTCATCATAGCTGATCTATCTTCCCGCTCAGCACTAATCTCCTGCCTTCTCTCGCTATCCCCTAATTCCCTGACTAACATGGATCAATCACTTCCACCTCGGATATTCCTAATCACTTGGCCTCCAGAGCGCCACCTATAGCAAAGAATTCCGCAGTTTCACCAGTCTCTGGCTAAGGAAGTTCCTCCATATCTCCATTCTAAAAGGGCATTCCTCTATTCTGTGGTTGCATCCTCTGGTTTTGGATTCTCCCATCGCAGGAATGATCTCTACATCGATTCTATCAAGCCCTTGCAATATTCGATAGCTTTCAACCAGGAACCTCCGAAAACTGAATTCGGGACTAAATGCCTAGAGCTCCAAATATAATAAGTCTTTCAATCTAAGAATTACTTTCGTGAAACTCCTTTGAACCCTTCCAATGTATGCACAACTTTACTATGATAAGGAGCCCAAAACTGATCACAGTACTCCAAGCGAGGCCTCACCAGTGCTTGATGTTTGTCTATCCTAATCCTATCTGATAGGTTCTGACATCACATTTTCCTTCTTCACCACCAACACAACTTGCAAATTAATCTTCCGTGACTCCTGCACAAGCACTTCCAAGTCACTTTGCATTTTAGATTTTTAAATCTTCTCTCCATTCAGAAAATAGTCTTCGCCTTTACTTCTTTTACCAAAGTGTCTGACCATAAACTTCCCAAAATAATCTTCTTTACCCTTTCTAAATATTTTTTATAGGTCAGATATAGCAAAAGAATTGTGTACAGGAATCTCAAATGCAGTGCGATGTCTCTGTCCAAATATTTATGGAATGACCAGATAGTTCCTTTATGATACAGTATATCGGCTGTTGATTCTTGGAGATGAAGATGTATCATATCCCAGTTGGAAATGCGCTTAGTGTCTGAAATGAAGTTTTCTGCTGTAACTCAGTGAAATCCACAGGAACGAGGATGTTGAGAACACACCAGCAATTCTTCACTGGAGATCAGTTTTTCAACTGCATGGATTGCGCAAGGAATTCTCTATGTCTGACATCTGACAATGTATTGACAGATGTAACATGCTGTAGGGTTTCAGTGCTGTGTAATATGCTGTACTTAAAATGTCATGGTTTCTCAGTAGCAGCAATGTTTGTGTTATGACTGGGAATAACGGGGTTTGGAATGCTGTTGTTCTTTCTTGTGAGTCTGGAAGAGAAATTATTGTGGTCTTTTGCCGGGGAGAGATTAGGAGAGAAGACGCGAATGGAGAGAGTTGGTAGACCGCCAGACGTGGTGGACTTGGAGTGAGGGTCCGAAGGGCAGCGACAATCGGAGGAGGTCGATGGTGGACAATTGGCTTATCAGTGAGCTCCAACATTGCGCATTAGATTGTTTCATAAGATTGGGCTTTCTTTTCTTTTTTTTTCGTTTTCCTTACTAACCATATCGTCAGAGTAAGAATTATAAAGCTTAATCGTTTAATCGCATGTTGTGTACTGTTTGTTATTTCGGGGTACTGATTTGTAACGGGGCACATTACGCAGCATCTACTCAAACAAGAAACTGGAGTTCTTCAGTTTGGCCGAGCTGGGTGCTATCTATATTTATTCGCTAAACGAAAAGAATGTTACACAGAGAATTAAGAAGAAATGTGGGAAGTGATTCACTCCCGTGTGATCCCCTGGTTCATATCTTTACTGTGTTCTGTAAATATTTCATTTAGCAGTTCTATTAGAGCAGTCTGTTCTGCTTTCAGCCTGTTTGGGTTATTGTTGAAGATAAGGGATAATGAGGAATATGTGCTATCCAGTTCGGTGGGTGGAACAGAGGATAATTTTGTTTTGGGTGAGGGACACTAAGACTGGTCTTGGGGATTTTGTACGGTGGAAGATGAAGAGAGAAGACGCTGGGGATAACCGGTCGTAGAGAAGACCTGGTGGGAGGCCCGTTTGTTCGAGCTGGATTGCCAGTGTGCTGAGATCTTAAGGTTTATTCAATGCGGAGTGTGCATTTAAAAACAGAGTGTATCTGTACTGATTCAGTGAGAGAGAGCACCGAACAGCCTTTGAGTTACCATTGTTACAGCAGAGCTGAACTATATGCTGGACAGCTGGTGTTCAGCTTGTTTGGGATATATACAAGGTCAGCTGGCTTTTCAGACAGCCACACGGAAGACACACAGGAGACACGGAAGAAATAGACACTGGATGAGCTTTGTGTGCCCACGGAAGGGCGGGTTTTGCTCGCAGTGTGGAAATAAGGTGACAAGTGGGAAGCTATTGGTGTGTTTAACCCTTTCCTAGGTTGATAGCTTTACCATGTGAAGACGGTTCCCTTTTGTGTGGTCATAGTCGGTGACTTCAACAGGACTTCAGAGGACAACCTGGAGGATTCGACGGCATTGATTTGCTTGGAAAACAAATCATCTCTCTCTCTCTCTCCTCGAATCTACTCAACTCAATATCATGAACTGGCCTGACTTCATACTTCTACCATGGTAAGACTGTATCATTTAACGCCTAAGCTTGGAGAAGTTTGGGGTATTATGTTTATACACTTATATATGAACAAACCTTGCTAACGTGTTTGCTTTATCTTGTTTTAAATCACTGCTACATAGATACCAATAAAATAACATTTGGTAACAGAAGACTCAGACTCCAGGTGTGTTTCATTTCTGCTAGTCCTTTTAACCCGTTACGGGGCTCGCCGGGCATTTGAAATTATTTTGCATGTTTATTGATTGAGTGATTATCAGTCTTATTGGATAATATTCCTTTGACTGACTCGTGTATGTGAAAGAGAAAAAAATGGATGTTGGGGAGTTTCTGGCATTGCCAGACCGAGCGGCTTTGAAGAAAGCTAGAAAGGATTTGTAGGAAGTTGTTTAACTGAAATTAGAGAGAGAAGAAGCAGAAAAACAGACGAGAGACAGAGAGTGTTCGAGAGACAGAAATGGCAGCGACAGGATCATGCGCCAGGTCGTGGTGATGAGTTGGTCGTACCGTTTAATGACAGACAGACATACTTTTTTGATCCCGAGGGAAATTGGGTTTCATTACAGTCGCAAAATCTAAGAATAGTGTAGAAATAGAGCAATATAAAACCTTAAATAATTAAATAATCAATAAATTATGCCATGTGGAAATAAGTCCAGGACCACACTATTGGCTCAGGGTGTCTGACACTCCGAGGGAGGAGTTGTAAAGTTTGATGGCCACAGGCAGGAATGACTTCTTCTGACGCTCAGTGTTGCATCTCGGTGGAATGAGTGTCTGGCTGAATATACTCCTGTGTCTAACCAGTACATTATGGAGTGGATGGGAGACATTGTCCAAGATGGCATGCAACTTGGACAGCATCGTCTTTTCAGACACCACCGCAGAGAGTCCAGTTCCACCCCCACAACATCACTGGCCTTACGAATGAGTTTGTTGATCCATTTGATGTCTGCTACCCTCAGCCTGCTGCCCCAGTACACAACAGCAAACGTGATAGCACTGGCCACCACAGACTCGTAGAACATCCTCAGCATCATCCGGCAGATGTTAAAGGACCTCAGTCTCCTCAGGAAGTGCAGATGGCTCTGACCCTTCTTGTAGGCAGCCACAGTGTTCTCTGACCAGTCCAGTTTATTGTCAATTCGTATCCCCAAGTATTTGTAATCCTCCGCCATGTCCACACTGACCCCTTGGATGGACACAGGGGTCATCCGTGCCTTATCCCTCTTCAGGTTCTCCACCAGCTCCTTAGTCTTTTTCACATTAAGCTGCAGATGATTCTGCTCGCACCATGCGACAAAGTTTCCTACTGTAGCCCTGTACTCCGCTTCTTCTCCCTTGCTGATGCATCCAACTATGGCAGAGTCATCAGAAATTTTCTGAAGATGGCAAGACTCTCTGCAGTAGTTGAAGTCTGAGGTGTTGATGGTGAACAGAAAGAGAGACAGGATAGTCCATTGTGGAGCTCCAGTGTTGCTGACCAATTCCAAACCACTGTCCAATATTAGTGACTGAAAAGCCCCAGTATCTCGCCAGATTCTCACTGGAAATGGAGTTGACTCCTCTTTTACAGACACAAACCCATTTGAGATGAACCGGTCAAATCCTTCTTGTTCTCGGCCAAGAGATTAATGCCAGCCAAGAGATTCAGTTAGCGCCTACATTTGATGAAGCCGAAGTTAATAGGTAGTCCTGCATTTTGAAAAATTAGCCCAGAATCGGAAATGGCCGAGGGATCAGTGGGCTGTCCTGTTACAAAATGTGATTAAGAGGAAGGCTCAGCAAGTGTATTCTGCTCTGACAGTTGAACCGACAAACGATTATGATGGAGTGAAAGATGCTGTGTTCAGGATTTACGAGTTGGTTCTGGAGGCGTATAGACAAAAGTTCAGAGATCTGAGCAAGTCTTGGAATCAAATGTATGTGGAGTTTGCCCATAAAAAACAGCTGTACTTCAATCGCTGGTATATCTCCAAAGGGGCGAATGAGGATATTAACAACTTAAGAGAGTTGATGTTGATTGAAGAATTTAAAAACGGCGTCCCTGATAACATAAAAACTTACTTAAATGAAAAGAGGCTGCGACCCTTTCAGCGTTTGCTAGTTTAGCAGACGAGTATGCCTTAACCCATAAGACTATGTTTTTCCCGAGTAAGAGCTACCAAAGCTACAAACATAACCTACAGATTAAAGCAGAAAGTAAGTTGGGAACGAGTGACAAAAGTAAGGAGGAAGGAAAACAGTCAAAAGGAAAGTGTTCGTGTTTGACATGGCACTTTTGTAAGAAGCCGGGTCATGTGGTGGCTAATTGTTTTGCTCTGAAAAGAGATAAAAGAAAAAGAAAAGGAGACAATTCCAGATGCTTGTGTTCAGTTGGTTGAGACACCGCTAAGGAAGGAAGGGGTCTGACCAAGCGCAAGAGGGATTTGAGCGGTTCATCTCAAATGGGTTTGTGTCTGTAAAAGAGGGGTCAACTCCGGTTCCAGTGAGAATCTGGCGAGATTCTGGGCCTTTTCAGTCAGTAATATTGGACAGGGGTTTGGAATTCAGTGATGAGACGAAAACTAACGAAGTAAATATTATCAAGGGAATTGTAAAGGGGGCTGAGTCTGTGCCTTTGCATAAGGTAATTTTGAAATGTGAATAGGTATCAAGACCCGTTAAGATAGGGGTACGATTTGAATTGCCGATAGACAATATTGATGTCTTGCTTGATAATGACCTTGCAGGTGCGGATATTGATTTAGCAGTGCAGCTAACGAGCAAGCCTGTTGCTGACGACCCACGCATGGATACTGATATTTACCCCGCATGCACGGTAATCTGAAGCATGTCTAAATGTCTGCTGATGCGGATAGTTCGGAGCAGCGGGATTCTGAGGCCCATGATAGCAGAGACAGGGGTTTAAATCACGATGATTTGTCAGAGACTTGTCTACTTTCCATACTTCAACAGTACTTGGGTAGTAAGGTGGATGAGAGAGGTTTATTGTTGTCCAGGAATGCATTCATAGCGGAACAAAACCGAGATCCCGAGATTGCTGCATTAAAGGATACATCTCTCTCCAAGGATGAGATTCAGAGGAAGTCAGTAGGCAATTATCTTAAGTACGGGGTGTTAATGAGGAAGTGGAGACCACCTATTGTGCCTGCACATGAGGAATGGGCCATTGAGCACCAAGTTGTTGTTCCAAAAGCTTACAGGGCTGGAATTTTAAACATGGCACATAATATACCCTCAGGTGGACATTTTGGAGTGAGGAAGACAGAGCACTGGATCATGAAGGAATTCTACTGGCCTAATTTAAGAAAGAATGTTGTGAATGTTGCAGGGCTTGTCACAGTTGCTAAGCTGTGGGGAAACCTAATCAGGCCATCCCAATAGCACCTCTTAGGTCGATACTTGATTTTGGTAAACCTTTTTCCAGGGTCATAGTGGATTGTGTTGGCTCATTGCCAAGGACTGCAGCTGGTCATCAGTATTTGTTAACAATTCTGTGTGCTGTGTCTAGGTTCCCTGAAGCGGTTCCTCTCAGAATGATCAAGGCGAAGACCGTGGAAAAGGCTCTCAAATTTTTTTTTCACACCGGTTGGTCTGCCCAAAGTAATTCAATCTGACCAAGGTAGTAACTTTGCTTTGAGAACATTTCAGCAGATAGTTGGTGAATTGGGATCTAAGCACATTGTGTCGTCTGCATATTACCCAGAGTCTCAGGGAGCCTTGGAACGGTTCCATTCCACTCTTCAGACCATGATTAAAACATACCGTGTGGAAAATGGAAAAGACTAGTGCAAGTCCCAGGCTATCTGCTTATGTGTGTCTAGGGGAAAATCCGTCTACCCGCCAAACCGGGTCTCCCGTATGCGTGGATGCTGTGAAATGCACAATGATTCAAACTCGTACACACAACATCAGATCGCACAGCATGTACGTTTACAGAGCACGCTGTATTAATCTTACTAGAACTAGGTAATTAATACCGATGCAATATAAAAAGAAAATAAAAGGAGCCAAAACTTATCAGAGTTCAATCAATTCGTGCACAACCGTTCGAGCTGAATTATCGAAGTCATCAGTCCACTATTCGATCTTCTCCAACCTCCTCAGCTCAACGCCTGGGACCAACCTCGGTGGTTGACCAGAGCGCGTCCAGCAGCCCTCTCTCTTCGGTTCACCTCCCGATAAACATGCGCACTCACTCCAGGTTCCCACGCATACAGATAGAACGACATTGCTATCATTGGTTAGTTGCTACGTTATCAATAATTATAACCCAAACATTCCAACTAAATAAAGCATTACTCATCAGTTACCTACAAGGAAGCCATTTCATTATAACTCCATAGAGAAGCCATTTTATATATGCAATTAACAGTTAACATACAGTTAATAATCTGAGAAACCTACATTCTGCCCCCACTGAATCAAGTCAAGCCCTCATGACGTTCAGATAATTCGCCAACCCTTCTTGCAGAACACACAGCCCAATCCAAGTGCAGAAAGCAGTGGCATAACTCCCCAAAACAGTGGATATCATACCCTGTTCCCCAGATGCCACACAGGCCAACCTGTCTGGGGGAGGCCTACTTCTTTGAGACCTGCACACTCCTTCTTCTGATTCCTCCACCTCAGACAATACAGGAGACTCATGGGAATCCTCCCGCGAGCAGTCACCCAAACCCCTCTGCACCTCGGAACCGTCTATCTCTTGCTTGGGCCCCACATGCTCCCCCCAGAGCCCTGGGGTACCCCGAGTGCCCACCACTAGCACTCCTTACGCTGTCTAACCCAGTGGGGGAAAGGTCAGGAGCCTCCTCCTCCGTCGTGGGGGCGTCAGTGAACGGTAGCATGTACCAATCTTCCGAGTCATCATCCTCTGTGTCAGTATCCCTCACAGGGGCTGGCTCGGGCTCGACCCTCCCATTGTGGGCTCCGTTTCCACCCTGCACGGGCACAGAGTCATGGTAATAGGCGCAGCCGGCATCTCAGACTCCTGCTTTACCTGTACATCTCGCCCTAGGGGCAACAGGTGATTCCGAGGGAGAATCTTGATGGGCCCCCTCCCATCCTCGGGCCTCCTGCGGAAAACCGGTAAATTTGGCATCTGACTCTCTACTACATAGGGCGTGTCCGCCCAGCGATCAGCCAGCTTGTTTTTCCGAGATAATCCCAGGTTCCTTAGGAGGACTCGGTGTCCCGTCAGGAGGTGGGAGAATTTCACTTTCTTGTCTTACCTCTTATTTCCCCGATTCCGCTTGGCGGCCGCCTCCCTAGCCAGCTCATAAGATCTTCATAGTTCTTTCTTCATATCAGATACCTACTTCAAGCAGGGCTTCGGCGATACTTCACCCGCGGCCGTCCCAAAACAGAGGTCAATGGCAACCTTGCCTCGCGCCCAAACATCAAATAATAGGGCGACTATCCAGTAGCTTCATTTCCGGTTCAGTTGCAACAGTGAACCAGATGCCCAATCTGTTGACTCCATCGGCTCTTTTTGCTAATCTGCAGAGTTCCGAGCATGTCTAGCAGCGTCCGATTGAACCTCTCTGGCTGGGGATCGCCCTACGGATGATAGGGCGTAGTCGTCGATTGCTCAACCCCCAACATACCTAGTAGCTCATGAATGAGCTTAATCTCAAAGTCTCGTCCCTGGTCGCTATGTATCCGCCGGGGAAGACCATAATGCGCAAAATACTTCTCCCATAGCACTTTCGCCACTGAGTCGCCCTTTTATCTTTGGTAGGGAACACTTGAGCATACCTGGTGTAGTGGTCTGTGATGACTAAGACATTTACCGTATTGCTGGCATTGGGTTCTTTTGCCAAGAAATCCATACCCACCAGGTCCAGAGGCCCCTCACTTTGTAAGTGCGACAATGGAGCATCCTGCACAGGCAGCGTCTTCTGGTATATGCAGCAAAAGCACGACTTGCAATACTCTTTTACCTCCGCCTTCATTCGCGTGCAGTAAAACCCGTCTTTGAGCAATCCATAGGTCTTCTCCACCCCCAAAAGTCCGGAATCATTGTGCAGGTACTTCAACACAGTCTTCCGATACTTCTCAGGCAGGACCAGTTGCCAACGTCGAGGTCGGTCCGAGGGTGACGTTACCCGATATAAAACTTGTTTCTTCAACTACAAGCAAGAGCATTCCTCCGATAACGGAGCGTGTTTCGTCTTCTCCTCCCAGTCCACAACGCCCTTCTCCTGCGCCTTCCAAACAGTACCAATGCCCGGGTCATCTCACCCAGCAGCTGCCACTTCCCGCGGACTCAGTCCGGCAACTGTTTCGTCTTCAGCGCAGTCAGGTCACAGTAAACTGGGGGTAGGGCGTCATCAGAAGCCCCCAATGGGTCCACTGCTTGCTCCGGCCTTCCCTTTTCCTCAGCGTTCACGGTGAGAGGAAACTGACGCATGGCTTTCACTCCAGGGGCAGGAATGCCCTCCCACTCCTTGTCCGTCTCCTGTTCCTCATGCTCCCGTCGTGACAAAGCATCCGCATCGACAATCCTACTTCTCGGCCGGTACTTCGGGCTGAAATCATATACCGACAAAGCTGCAACCACCGATGGCCTGCAGCATCCAGTTTCGCGGAAGTCAGGATAAAAGTAAGTGGATTGTTGTCCGTCGTCACCTCAAATTTGACTCCGTAAAGATCGTCATCAGCTTATCCACCACAGCCCACTTCAATGCCAGGAACTCCAACTTATGGGTGGGATAGTTTCTCTTGGACGGCGACAAACTCTGGCAGACAAACGCGACAGGTCTCAACCCGGCGCCCTGATCTTGATACAAGACGGCCCTAATCCCTCCCGGCTGGCGTCAGTGTGTAGTACATAGGGTAATCGGGGGTCTGCAAAAACCAGCACCAGTGCCTGGGTCAGCACTCTTTCAGTGATTTAAAAGCCTCCTCACATTTTGCATCCCACCTCTGTCCGAAGGACTTCGACAGGTTGAGATATTCTCTAACCTCCCGTCCCCCTTTTCCTTCATTCACCAAGGGAGGGTTACCACGCAGAAGTTGGGTCAGGGGGTGACTCACTTTGGCGTCGCCCTTCACGAATCTCCTGTAATAACCACAGAACCCCAAGAACGAGCGCAGAGCGCTCACCGTCCGGGGCCTCGGCCACGTGGTCAGCCCTTCTATCTTAGCCGGGTCTTTAGCTACTCCATGCTGTGAGATTATATGTCCAACATAGCTAACAGACGCAAAGTACACTGCAGATGCTATGGTCAAATTAACACGTACAAGCAGGCGAGATGAACTCAGCAGGTCGGGCACCATTCTTTGAAACGTTGACGGCTCATTTCAACGGATGCTGCCCGACCTGCAGAGTTCATCCAGCTTGTTTGTACGTATAGCTAACAGACGTCTTGCAGAACTGACACTTGTCCAGGGAGGGTTTTAACTGCTTGTACAAAAGCAGAATGAAACGCTGGATGCACAGCCCGTGCCCCCAAGCAGTTCTCACTCGCCTTCTCACTGGCAGGCCCCCATGAGCCTTTGCACCACAGGGGTGTTGGTCTCCACCAGGATTGAAGCGCCCCTCGTCTCAACTGGGTCCAGACAAGCCAGCGCTAACGTCTCCAGAACTTAAGACACTACCACATCGGCTGCTAAAAACTCCAGTTTCACCAACAAATACCTATCATACGGATAATCCGACACCCCAAATCTCCAGTGCACGGAATGGGGTCAATGGCAAATGCTTTAAGTACTAATTATAAAACGAACGGTATAGTAGCTTGACCTCCGACCCGGTGTCGAGTATGGCTTTAGCAGAGATTCCCTCTATCTACAGCGACACGCTAGAGCGGGGTCCCACTAATCTTTCCGGAATCGAGTCTTTTGCTTTCGGGGGTTCCTTGGTACATTGCTGGGAACGTGTTCCCTTAGAGACACCAAGTCGTTCCCTCACTGGTCCCCTCTAAGTTTCCCGACATCTCTCCCTTCTTGCACACCAGGGACTCGCCCTCCTACAGGCTTCCGGCTGTTCCCGCCGGAAGTGGCACTCCTCCCCACGGATATAGCACACGCGACCAGCCGCCCCTCTTCTCGCAGACCTCCCCACACTCGCAGCATCCTGCGTTGTCCGTCCTCTGGGGGGCGAAGCCCTCCCTACCGACCCCTCAAACCTCAGCTCGGCCACAACTTCCTTTATCGGTTGCCGGGTGGAGCCGACTGTCCTCCCGTCCTAACCGGGAGCTACAGCTGAGCATCTCAAACTGCTGACAGTCCTCCCGCCGCCTCAACGCGCGCTCATCCCCCCTCACATCTCTGATCAGTTGAACGAACGTCGGAGGGGGGCGCGTTTTACAAGACGGCCGGAGACTTCAAGCAATCTTGTCCTCGGACGGGGCACCTCGAAATACCTGATCTATCCTTAAATGTCCACCTGTTCAGCCCGAATGACCCTCTGGAGCCGCAATTCATTAAGCTGTCTCTCTAGCTGAAAAAAGTAAGCAGAGAGCTTCTCACCCTCCTCCTGATACATGTTTTGAAAATCTCCGCGAAGTTTCCAGGAGCTCCCAGTCAACCCAAAAGCACTTTTGAAAGTCTTCAAATAGTCATTTAGAGAGGCCAAAGGCTGGTTAACCTTCACAACTCGCTCTACCCTAGCTGCCTCTCCCCGCAAACTTTCAACTAATCTCTGTCGCTTTTCCTCATCCGAGCACTGCCGCTCACTCAACCACTGTGATGTTCGCTCAACCCATGTCTCATTAACCTCCTCACCCTCTGGAGTTGGAGTTAACACCGAGAAAACTCTTACCTTCTGGCGGGGCAGAAGAGGTAAGTGAGAGGTAAGTGCAGAGGCCAATTCAGAGCTCTCCACTTTCTGTGGTACGGGAACTGACCAACTTTTCCAAATCTGACAACTCTTTCCCTTCATCCTCCAGCACCGAAAGAATCCGTTCCCTAAGATCCCCTCCCCCCTCTACAGGCAACCCTGCTCGCTGAGCTTTGCCCCCTCCCTCCCCGGCACTCTGCAGGTGCCACGGCCGCGCCGCCCCGGGGACGCCAATCTCCTCTGGCAACTCCGCCACTGTTAAGTCCTCACTTGTCTGCACTAACACTATGCCTGTACCTGCCTCAAAATCAGAGTTCCACGATGCAATCTCCACTTTACCAAAAGTTTTAACAGCACTCAAACCTCGAAGTAACACTTCATCCGGTACACTTGTCGCCACCCACCTCAACACGCACGCATTGTTCTCTGCCACCTTCGCAGCCGCACACCATTGCCGAAAAGCAGCAGCGGCCATCCTAACTGTATTTTATTTAAGCAGTGTGGTCACCAGCCTCCAACAATTCAACCCCGGACGAGCTCCAACAAATGGAACGCTCAGGCTATCGGCTTATGTACGTCTAGGGGAAAATCCGTCCACCCGCCAAACCGTGTCTGCCATTTGCGTGGATGCTGTGAAAAGCACAATGATTCGAACTAGCACACACAATATCAGACCGGACACCATTTACGTTTACAGAGTACAGTTTGTAAATCTTACTAGAACTAGGTAATTAATACCGATGCAATATACGAAGAAAAGAAAAGGCGCCAAAACTTATCAGAGTTCAATCAGTGCGGGTCCAGCAGGTCCGTCCTCTTCGGTTATCCTCCCCAAAAACCCGCGCACTCACTCCAGGTTCCTACACATACAGATAGAACAACATTTGCTACCATTGGTTAGTTTCTACGTTATCAATAATTATAGCCCAAACATTCGAACTAAACAGAGTATTACCTCATCAGTTACCTACAAAGAAGCCATTTCATTGTAACATTACAGAGAAGCCATTTTATATATGCAGTTTACAGTTAACATAACAGATGATAATCTGAGATCCCTGCACTGGGATGAAGGTGCGTATTTACTTATGTTTGCTGTCAGAGACTCGATTCAAGATTCATTAGGGTTTAGCCCGTTTGAGCTTGTTTTCAGTCACTGGCGCTCAGCTTCACCCCACCCCCTCCTGTCTTCTCCTATCATTTCGCATTTTCCCCTCTCCCTCCTACTTTCAAATGTTATGTATTCAGGCAACAATAAATATATGAGTTAGGCGAGGGTTTATATAACAAATAACACATTTATTAAACACTGAAAACAAACCCCCAAAAGTAAACAAACACTACAGTAACCGGAAATCAACTGCTGTGCGGCAGCTTAAACAGTTCTTAAAGCGATGCAGCTCAAACAGTTCTTAAAGTGATGTTGCAAAACAATTTTTTAAAGTAGTTTTGCCACAAATTCAAAATGATCACAGTCTATTTAAGGGAGAGACTTTTTAAGACGAATTAAATTCTTTTTCACATGGCTTTGCTTCAGTCCCCGAAGTCGAACTCTTTCCCACGAAGAGTTTACGAAACGTAACGGCTTAAATGCACTGACCTTTCCTTTATCACTGTCCTCAATCTTTTCTGCTATCCCGCAGAGATTAACACGAGAACAGTCAACGAATTCCTTCCGAATAAGGATCAAACAAGGTCGAACCCGTTTCACCGCCGAAAATCGATTCTCCTCGATCTTTAACTCCCGAACTCCGATCTTTACTCTCCACTGATTCTCAACTAGCAGTATTGTAAAGGAACTGCTGGCAATGACCTTCTAAACTTTAGGCATTAGATAAAAACTTCATCCTTCAACTAAACTGCGTCATCACATTAAGTCACGCAGCGGCATGAAGTCAACATAGCAAATCCCGCCACGAACTGCCCCCCTTCACAGGGTGGGGTTTTTATAGCCTGTAAAAAAACCTGTCACATGATCTCTACTGGCGGGAAAATGACATCACTCCACCATCACAAGACGATTACCTCAAGTCCAGTATAGCTTCAACCCCAGTCACGTGACAAGTGTACCACTGTCATGTGTCACGAGTACGTAACACCTCCCTCCAAATAAACATTTTTGGTCTGACAAGAACAAAAATTTTTAACAATTGCTTACAAAAAAAACAAATGTATAAATTTTATAACATACATAATATACAATACCATCATATAACAGCTTATAACTCACAATACAGTAGGAGTGTTAGAATTGAAAAAAAACATTCCATAAAAAATTGCATTGTACATTCAACATCGAGAGAGACAATCAGCAACCACATTATCTTTACCTTTAATATGAGTTATTACAATATTGTACTCCTGTAACATCAAACACCAATTTAATAACCTTCTTTTTTTGTTTTTCAACTTACTCAGAAAAACTAACGGATTATGATCACTGTAAACAATAAGTGGTTTTTGAGCTGTACCAACATATACCTCAAAATATTCCAAATCTGAAACAAGAGATAACAATTCTTTCTCTATTGTCGAATAGTTTCTTTGATGCTTATTAAATTTCTTAGAAAAGTAAGCTACTGGATGATCAACCTCATCACCCTCATTCCTTTGCATTAATACTGCTCCCGCTGCCTCATCACTAGCATCTACAGCTGATGAAAAAGGTTTTTCAAAGTCAGGTGCCTTAAGCACAGGTTGTTGACATATCGTTATTTTCAATTTTTCAAATGCTTCTTGACAAGGCACTGTCCACACAAACTTCACATTCTTCTGCAAAAGGTTAGTTAATGGAAGGGCAACATTAGCAAAATTCTTACAAAATTTTTGATAATATCCTACCATTCCCAAAAATCTTCTGAGAGTCTTTTTCCCCGTTGGAGTAGGAATCTCTAAAATTGCCCGAACATTTGCCTGAACAGGAGCATCCTGACCTTGACCCACAACATAACCAAGGTAAGTCACAGTGGCATGTCCAAATTCACTCTTAGCTAAATTAATAGTTAAGTTAGCTTTTGAAAGCCTTTCAAACAATTTCTCCACCGCAATAATGTGTGCTTCCCAAGTATCATTTCCTGTCACTAAATCATCAATATAAGCATCAGTATCTTTCAATCCCTGAATCACAGAGTTAATCATCCTCTGGAAAGTAACTGGTGCATTCTTCATCCCAAATGGAAGAACATTATACTCATATAACCCAGATGGAGTTACAAATGCAGAAATCTCTCTATCTCTGTCCGTTAATGGAACACACCAATACCCTTTCAGTAAATCAATCGTTGTCAGGAACTTTGCTTTTCCAACTTTATCTACACAATCATCTACTCTAGGAATTGGATATGCATCAATTTTCGTTACAGCATTCACCTTCCTATAGTCCGTAAAAAACCTAACACTACCATCTGGATTTGGCACCATAACACATGGTGAACTCCAATTCGAGTTAGAATGCCTAATAATATTATTCTCTAACATATATCCAATTTCTTTCTCAGCAAGTTCACATTTTTCTATGTTCATCCGATATGGATTTTGTTTGATAGGTTTGGCATCTCCAACATCTACATCATGTGAAGCTATAGTAGTACTTCTCAGAACATCTGGAAACAACTCCTTATATTTAAAAATTAATTCCTTCATCTGTTGTTTCTGCTCGAGCTCTAAATGTGCTAATTTCTCATCAATATTTTCCAGAATGGTTGAATCTGGTAACCTAACAGAAACAATGTTGGATTTAGAATGAAATTCAGATGAATCATCTATCATGTTCCTAGTTAAATCAAACTCATTCTCACTAACCACAACAGTCACAGTATCAGATTGTTTCTCATAATATGGTTTTATCATATTTATATGGCAAAGTTGTGTTGACCTTCTACGATCTGGAGTTTTTATCACGTAATCCACATAATTGATTTTAGACACAATTTCATAAGGACCATGAAATCTAGCTTGTAAAGGATTTGTCTGCACTGGGAAAAGAACCAACACCTTATCTCCAGGCTTAAACATCCTCATCCTAGCTTCTTTATCATACCAAGTTTTCATTTTCTCCTGAGACAACTTTAAATTTTACTTGGCTAAGCTACAAGCTTTATGTAACCTGTCCTTAAATTTCAAAACAATGTCCAACAAATTAGTGTGTACTTCCTTACTAATCCACTGTTCTTTCAATAAAGCAAAAGGTCCTCTAACTCTATGCCCAAACACAAGTTCAAATGGACTAAAACCTAAAGATTCCTGAACCGATTCCCTTACTGCAAATAAAAGTAAGTTTATACCCTCATTCCAGTCACTTTCATTTTCCACACAATATGTCCTAATCATATTCTTGAGTGTAGAATGAAACCTCTCCAAGGCACCCTGCGATTCTGGATGGTATGCAGACGAAGTGATTTGTTTAGCTCCCAATTTAAAAACTATCTGTTGAAACAATCCAGACATAAAATTACTGCCTTGATCAGTTGGTATTTCCTGAGGTAATCCAAAATAAGTAAAGAATTTTATAAGGGCCTTTGTCACAGTTTTAGCTTTTATATTCCTAAGTGGTACTTCCTCTGGAAACCTAGACGAACTACACATGATAGTCAACAAATACTGATAACCAGTTTTTGTCTTCGGTAATGGACCAACACAATCTACAATAACTTTAGAAAACTGTTCACCAAATGTTGGAATAGGTTGTAATGGAGCCACTGGTGTAACCTGATTTGGTTTACCCACAATTTGACAAGTATGGCACGTTTTACAAAACATCGCCACATCTTTTCTTAGACCAGGCCAGTAAAAATGTTTTAAAATCTTGTCCACAGTTTTCCTTACCCCTTGATGTCCACCTAAAGGCACACTATGAGCTAAAGTCAAAATCTCATTTCGATAAACTTTCAGGACAACTACCTGGTAAACAACATTCCAATCCTCACTTGCAGGAATTGTAGGCGATCTCCACTTCCTCATCAACACTCCTTTTTCCAAGTAATATCCTACTGTCACCTTCTCAATTTCACTACCAAGTAAAGCTTGTTCTCTTAATTTTACCATCTCAGTGTCTCTATTCTGCTCTGCTATCATCTCCTTCCGAGACAGAGATAAATTTTCATAGTCAGACTTCCTCCAAGAATCTTGTTCAAATAACGAAGGTAAGAAAGTCTCTGTCACATCCTCAAAACTCGAATCCTGAATTGAACAGTCATGAGTAACAACCTCATTCTGCGCATCAATCTTTTTAGCCATAGCTCTAGTCACAACACAGTAAGAATCTGTGTTAGAGTTCAACTCTGGTTCCTCTGACTACATTGACAAATGCACTTCAGGAAAAACCTGTCCACCTGCCAAGTCATTACCTAACAATAAAGAAATACCCTTCACAGGTAAACTATGCTGTAATCTTACTTTAACAAATCCTGTAACTAACCCTGACTTTAAATTTACTTTATGTAAATGTACAGGCATAAAATCACTCCCAACACCTCTTATGTAATTTACCTCACCAGTATCAGACTCTTCATTAAACTTCAACACACTGTCTAACATCAGTGATTGAGAAGCTCCAGTATCCCTAAGGATTTTTATTGGCACCAGAGTAGATCCTTCTTTCAGGGATACAAACCCTTCAGTTATAAAATGATCATATCCCTCTTTAACATGATCAGACTCTAACAAAGTCTCATTTGTGTTTATCAAACCCTGTAACTTTACAGGTGCTTCAGTATGTTGCACACAAGCATCTGGAACTGCTTCCTTCTCCTTCTTTTTCAATCTGAAACAGTTAGCTATTTCATGGTCAGGCTTCTTACAATAGTTACAAATAAGACCAAACTGTCTTTCCTTCACAGGTTTTCCTTCCTCCTTACCTTTCTCATTAACTTCTGATTTAATTTCTGATTTACCTTGAGTCTCCGTGTTAAGAATTCTACCCTGATGAAATTTATTCTTATGAATTAAAACATATTCATCAGGTAATCTAGCACTGTCCTGCAATTTATCAGTATCCCTCTCATTTACGTAGGTCCTTACTTCCACAGGAATGCTTCTTTTAAATTCCTCCAATGAAATAAGTTCTCTCAATGTATCATAGTCCCCATTTACATTTTTAGAAGAAACCCATCTCTCAAAACACACAGCATTACCATAGGCAAATTCCACGTAAGTTTTTTCCCACAGACTCTTTCAAACTTCTGAATCTTTCCCTATAAGCTTCTGGGAATAATTCGTATGCTTTCAGAATATGTATTTTCACAATATCATGATCAAGTGCTTGCGCAGCAGTTAAAGCTATGTAAACTTGTTGTGCTTTACCTTTAATTACACTCTGTAACAACACTGACCATTTATCTCTCGGCCACTCTGACATTCGAGCAATAGTTTCAAAATGTTGAAAATATTTTTCCACTTCTGTTTCACTAAATGGAGGGACCAGTTTAATTTCTTGACTAGCAACAAACGGTTTTCAAGAACCAGAAGACTGATTCCCAGACCTTAATTCCGACGTTGCATATTCAAATTCCCTCTTCTTTTGATCAGCTTCTAACTTACAACGCTCCAATTCTGCTTTACTTTATTCCAACCTCATTTGTTCGATTTGCAACTGCATCTCCAGATTACTTATTGGAAACGACCCTAAAATCGATTCATCAAAAACACCCGAATCCACATAGTGTGACGCGATTTTTCTCTGTATAACAGCTTTAGATGTAGTCTGCAAAATACCTTTAATTTGCAATTTACTAGCTATCTCAGACACCTCAGTCCTTTTCGCCTTCGCTAACAACTCCGCATCTGGCGAAACCAGAAACTCATCAATATTCATTGTTGCCAAATAGCACTCACAAGCCAATCAAACAAAAAAACCGAGTATTCCCCTTTTCCGATTCAAAAGTTAGCAAGCATTTAAACACAAACGATCCGATCCGGACGCAGCCCCCATTTTTACGTTACGTATTCAGGCAACAATAAATATATGAGTTAGGCAAGGGTTTATATAACAAATAACACTTTTATTAAACACTGAAAACAAACCCCCCCAAAAGTAAACAAACACTAAAGTAACCCGAAATCAGCTGCTGTGCGGCAGCTTAAACTGTTCTTAAAGCGATGCAGCTCAAACAGTTCTTAAAGTGATGTTGCAAAACAATTCTTTAAAGTAGTATTGCCACAAGTTCAAAATGTTCACAGTCTATTTAAGGGAGAGACTTTTTAAGACGATTTAAATTCTCTTTCACATGGTTTTGCTTCAGTCCCCGAAGTCGAACTCTTTCCCACGAAGTGTTTACGAAACTGACAAGTGTCTGACCTCTGACGAAGTGTCCGTCCTGACCAAGGGTCTCTGCCCGAAACGTCGACAGCGCTTCTCCCTATAGATTCTGCTTGGCCTATTACGTTCCACCAGCATTTTGTGTGATCTGCAGATTTCCTCGTGTTTGCTCAAGAATTCCATTGTTTTGGAAAACATTGACAGTAAAATCCATCATTTGCCTGATCAGCAAAGTCAATTAAAGGGGATAATGAGCAAGTCTGAGGATTTATTCCCTGACAGTCCTAGAAAGTGCACAGCTGCTGTGCATGACTTAATTGAAGATGAAGTTAATCCGATTCAGCTGCATCCTTACAGAATGAACCGAAACGAAATTGAAACGGCTGAACAAGAAATTGGATACATGCTGACAAAAGGCACTATTAAGCCATCGACTTCAGACGGGGCGTCGCGCTGAGTTATTGTGCCTAAGCCGGATGGAAGCATGAGATTCTGTACTGACTACAAGAAAGTTAATGCAGTAACTAAGAGAGATGCTTATTCTACCCCGAGAGTAGATGACTGTATTGATAAGTTGGGAAAGGCCAAATACTGTACAAAGATTGACCTGTTAAAGGATACTGGTGTGTTCCCTTGACAGAAAGAGCTAAAGAAATCTCTGCATTTGTAAAACCATCTGGACTGTATGAGTACAACATTTTACCCTTTGGAATGAAAGATTCGAAAAGATGTCCAAAGGATTCAGTGATTCGAGGCTTATATTGATGATTTGGTTGTCTGGAATGAAACGTGGGAAGAGCATATCTCGGCGGCGGAGAAACTATTTGACAGGCTTTTCAAGGCCAATCACTGTAAACCAAGCTAAAAGCGAACTTTTAACGGTCACGCCTCCGTTATTTATCTTGGCTATGTCGTAGGCCAGGGCCAACTGACTCTTGTGCAGGCTAATGTTCAGGCTATCGTGGTGGTTCCCGTTCGGACGGGCAGGAAAGCTTTAAGAAGACTTTTAGAAATGGTTGGGTATTACAGTAAGTTTTGTAAAATCTTTGCGGACATCACTCTCCTCCTAACGAAACTACTGGGGAAGAGTGAAAGATTTGTATGGAGTGACCTGTGCCAAGAGGCATTTGAACGCCTGAAAACCATTCTGTGTTACGAATCTGTGCTCAAAGCACCTGATTTTAATCAACCATGTTCTATAGCGGTAGACGCTGGTGATGAAGCTGCCGGGGCAGTATTGTTGCAAAAGGGTGATGATGATATTAAACATCCAGCAGCTTATTTGTCAAAGCAATTTATAGCGCACCAGAAAAAATACTCCACTGTTGAAAAGGAGTTGCTAGCAATAATTTTAGCTTTGCAACATTTTAATGTCTATAAATGTCCTGAGCAGAAACCACTTGTGGTTTACACTGACCATAATCTATTAGTGTTTCTGAGTAACAGGAAGGATAAGAATAGAAGGTTACTGAACTGGAGTCTGATCTTGCAAGAATATGACATGAAAATAAGACGTGAAAAGTACTGACAACATTATAGCAGACTGCTTGCCCAGATGTTAAGTTAAAGTCTGTATTCGTTTTTGCTAAGTTATCTGATAATTACACATGTATTACTTCGAGCTCTATAATCGATAGTTAGACAAAATTTTGCTCCTTAATCAAAACTTCTCCCAAAAGGAGGGAGGCGTGACGGGATCTTAGGGTTTATTCAATATGGACTGTGCCTTTAGAAAAAGAGAGAGTGTGTATACTGATTCAGAGAGAGCGAGCGAGAGAGAGAGAGAGAGAGAGAGAGAGAGAGAGAGAGAGAGAGAGAGAGAGAGAGAGAGAGAGAGAGAGAGAGAGAGAGAGAGCACCGACCAGCCTGTGAGTTGCCATAGTTACTGCAGGGCGGAGCTATATGATGGACAGCTGGCGTTCAGCAAGACACACAGAAGACACACAGGAGACACGGAAGAAATAGACACTGGATGAGTGCCCACGAAGGGTGGGTTTCGCTTGCAGTGTGGAAACGGGGTAACCGGTAGGAAGCTATCGGTGTGTTAAACCCTTGCCTGGGTTGATTGCTTTACAGCGTGATGATGGTTCCCTTTTGTGTGGTGACAGTCAGTGACTGTAACAGGACTTCGGAGGACAACGTGGAGGAATTGACGGCATCGGCTTGCTTGGAAAGCAAATCATCTCTCTCCCTCTCCGCAAATCTACTCAACTCAATATCACGAACTGAACTGACTTCATACATATACTATTATAAGACTCTATCATTTACCGTCTAAGCTTGAAGAAGTTTGGGGTTTTATATTTATATACTTATATATGCACAAACTCTGCTAACCCGTTTGCTTTATCTTGTTTTATATCACTTTATTATGTAAATGATAATAAAATAAAGTTTGATAACAGAAGACTCAGACTCCAGGAGCGTTCCATTTCTACTGGTCTTTTTAACCCGTTATGGGGTACGTAACACAAGCGACTTTCGGAAAGTGGTGTGTGCATTTAGGCTGACCAAGGCCCGACGCGTGAGTGACAGAGAAGCTCGAGATCAGCTGCAACTTGTGCACATTTGACTGTTAAATTAAAACGTGTCATTTTATTTATGTTATTCTTTACTAACCCTTTAATTAAGATTCATAAATGTATTTCTATTAATTTTATGCAGTTTTTACGGTCTCTTATTTTGTGGCACTGATTTGTAATGGTAGCGAATTACACAGCATCCACATAAACCGGGGTTTGGCGTGGGAGTGACGCCTCAATCTCACGAGTTTGGTGGGACCGGAGAGTGCCGTCCGCAGACTTACGCAGCGAAGGAACCTAGGAGGTTTTCCATGTGTCCCACCTGCAGACTCACCCGCAAGTATACACTGAGGAGATGCTGTTCACCTGCTCTATCTGCGGGAAGGTAAGCACTCGTCATCTGACCTGTTGGTACACCCATCAGTTCATACCATAGAGAGGCCGTTCATCTGCTCTGATTGTGGGATGTGTGATCGATGATCACCCTTTCAGGTGTTATAAGCAGTTCACAATTGGAGAAAGTTTCAATAATTTGCATGCTGGATATTTAACCTTCACAGTCAAGTTCAAAAGTGACTGTGGGTGTCGAACTCTGCAATTATTGGTGATGTTCATCAAACCCAGTTCTGCTCCCTGGTCACTAGGCATGGGAGGAGTTTCTTCGGATGATGTATATCAGGAAAGGGTAATTCACTGATTAATCAATCACGATTAGGAACGGAAGTAATCTCTTCTGTGTCTAACTTCGGGGTTACACTCAACGCTGCCGGTAAAACAGGCACAAGGCCAGGGGAAACTGGGTGATTTACCGAAGGCTACATTCAAAGCTGCAGGGATTAATCGAGGTGACCCGGTGGAGACTCGGCACAAATTCAGAAATCGGAAAGAGGAGAATCCTTCTGCATTTGTGTGGTGGCTTTGGCCGGTTTGCTCAAGTGTTTCTGGTCCGGCTCTGGATACACAGCACCAGAATCAACAACAGAGTAGTCACTGTCTGGGGAACTTGGCATCGCACAGAACTGAAGAGAGCAGGAGCGGGAGTGAAATGTTTGATCCTCCCGATGTCACACATACTGAAGCATGGGTTCTCAGAATGATGATGCGTGTATAGGAAGCGGAAGTAAGGGAGAAAGGTGCTGAGGAGGATAAGGGGAAACGGGATTCTAAGGGGAACAAGGTGAGCAGCGGCAGAATGAAGGGAGACCGGGTGCCGATCAGGAAGTGCTGCTGTCGAGCTCAACTGCGCCACCTAGCAGAGGGGATGGTGATCAGAATGCCTACTACTCCACTGTTCATGTATACCGGGTCCCCATGGAAATGTTTCAATTGCAGAGAAGAATGTTATTTTTTGCCAGGAATTGCCCACAACCCAGACGGTTTGGGAATGATCAGGATGTAAATAGCCCCAATAATCACAGGAGGGTCAACCAAGTTACCCACAACATAATATCCAGGGTGGCGAGGAAAAGCCATGACTATATTGGAAGTTACCTACTAGGATTCCGCGTACACAGTGACGGTGCCAGTCCTCAGTTACGTGGGTGTGCCCGCGACGTGGGATGGTGTAGGTGGACCCCTTGTATAAGCTAGAATAGGAGGCTGCCCTTTAAAACTTCCTTCTGATACAAGAGAATCCTGAACACAGACACTTTCATTGCATCATTGGAAACTACACGATAATATTATTTTAACTGAATATAGTGGACAATCACAAATACCGGATTTGACTACAGCACTGAGCATTTCGAGTTGCAAGAAAACGTTTGAACCCTTTGAAAATTGTCTGGTTTTCTGCATTAAGATTTAGATGAAGGCGTTAAAAATAACATCAGCAAATTTGCTGATGACACTAAGCTGGGTGGCGGTGTGACATGTGATGAGGATGTTAGGAGAATTCAGGGTGACTTGGATAGGCTGGATGAGTGGGCAGAAACTTGGCAGATGACGTTTAATGTGAATAAGTGTGAGGTTATCCACTTTGGGAGTAAGAACAGGAAGGCAGATTATTATCTGAACGGTGTAGAGTTAGGTAAGGGAGAAATACAAAGAGATCTAGGAGTCCTTGTTCATCAGTCACTGAAGGTGAATTAGCA
This sequence comes from Hypanus sabinus, assembly GCF_030144855.1. NCBI lineage: Eukaryota > Metazoa > Chordata > Chondrichthyes > Myliobatiformes > Dasyatidae > Hypanus > Hypanus sabinus. The sequence continues at coordinate 61,728,747 of NC_082706.1, read as the reverse complement.
AGTGCAGCAGGCAGTGAAGAACGCTAATGAAATGTTGGCCTTTATTACAAAGGGAATTGATTACAAGAGCAAGGAAATCCTCTTGCATTTGCACAGAGCCCTGGAGTACAGAGCCCCAGACTCCACACCTGGAGTATTGTGTACAGTTTTGGTCTCCAGGGTAAAGGAAGGACATCCTGTAGAGGAAGTGCAACGAGGTGAATTCCTGGAATGTCCGGACTGTCTTACGCAGAGAGGTTAGAGAGACTGGGCTTGTACACACTGGAATTAAGGAGATTGAGAGGGGATCTGGTTGAAACATATAAGATTATTAAGGAATTGGACAAGATAGAGGCAGGAAATATATTCCAGATGCTGGGAGAGTCCAGTACCAGAGGGCATGGTTTGAGAATAATGGGTAGGTCATTTAGGACAGAGTTAAGGAAAAACTTCTTCTCCCAGAGAGTTGTGGGGGTCTGGAATGCACTGCCTCGGAAGGTAGTGGAGGCCAATTCTCTGGATGCTTTCAAGAAGGAGCTAGATAGGTATCTTGGAATCAAGGGATATGGGGACAAGGCAGGAACTGGGTATTGATAGTAGATGATCAGCCATGATCTCAAAGTGGCGGCGCAGGCTCGAAGGGCCGGATGGTCTACTTCTGCACCTATTGTCTATTAGTTACTCATAAAAGGTGGTTTGATCTTCATCTAAGTCACAATGATAGCCAAATACAATCTGCCTAAACGAATAACACACAAAGAATTATACTTTTCATATCTTTATTGAACACATTGTTTTTCAATAGTCACAGTTCTGGCTGGAAAACGTATGTAAACCCTTGTATTTAATAACTGGTTAAAACCTCCTTTAGAGGCAATAACTTCCATCATGCGCTTCCTGCAGCTCTGATCAGACCTGCAAAATGGCGAGGAGAAATTTAGTCCCTCCTCCATTTAAAACTGTTCCTGGTATGCAAATTCTTTCTTGCAATTGTATTTGGGACAACTTACTGTGCTCCACACCGTTGTTCTCATCGACCTGGCCACTGTTCACGAACATATTGTGAGAAGTGATTTTATTAGGTAAGCAGTTTCTTTATAAAGATGGCGAAGCATTCGGATGCAGCGGCTTCTCAGAGGACAACCAAAGTTTTTATTATTTTTTTCTTTTTTAACCGTCTTTTTCCACAAATGTAAAACAGGAATGTGGGGAATGACACATCTGCTCCACCAATGAGACTCATTTTGGCAGAGGTGCTGAACTGGGTGCAAATCGTGTTACTGTCCGATCCATTAGGGAGCTGCTCTGTGACATAGGTGCTGGACTGGCTCCAGACCGTATTCCTGTCTGCTACATGAGTGAGCTGCTTTCTGGCGGGGCTGCTGGACTGGGAACAGACCATGTTGCTGTCTGCTACATGAGTGAGCTGCTCTTTGACGGAGGTGCTGGACTGGTTGCAGACTGTGTTACTGTCTGCTCCATCACTGAGCTGCTCTTTGATGGAGGTGCAGGACTGGGTCCAGACCGTATTGCTGTCTACTACATGAGTGAGCTGCTCTCTGGCGGGGGTGCTGGACTGGGTGCAGTCTGTGTTGCTGTCTGCTCCATCACTGAGCTGCTCTTTGATGGAGGTGCAGGACTGGGTCCAGACCGTATTGCTGTCTACTACATGAGTGAGCTGCTCTCTGGCGGGGGTGCTGGACTGGGTGCAGACTGTGTTTCTGTCTGCTCCATGAATATAAAGGAGGCATCAGAGTTGATGCATGAAGACGGTGTGCAGTGAGACCCAGGGTGCCTGTTGTGGATGCTTCTCTTTCAGTCGCAAGACCATCCAGACATTGATAATGTATGATGCCAACGGCTTTTTTCCCTTTTTCGGTAACGTGACAGATGGTGGGGAAGCTGCATGGCCTGGGTTGTAGTGAAGACTAGGCCTGAAGCCACGGGTTGCCTGCCACTGCAGTGCAGGAGAGGACATGCTGTGGGCTGTGTAGCGTGCCGTCCGTGCTCAGTAGGGTGCTGGCCTCTTCCATCAGTGCTGCCCTGCAATGTTTGATCAGTGGAATGACAGGCCAGATTGTGCTAATATGTTCAACTGCGCACTGCTGGGAAATGTACCAGTATTACAGGACATGTCACTCAGTGCATTGGACTATATGGATATTTTGTTTTTGTGTGACCATGTTTTCTGCTCGCTATTTTGAATTTGCAGTGTATGATTTGTACCTTTGCCCCTAATAAATGCTCTTTCGTTCGGTTGTATTCAGGTATGGTTTATTGATAAGTAGATTTGAATTTTATTTGATTTTGATCTGATTATTGATCTGATTAATTTTAGGATTTAACAGGATAATTAAATTTATAGTGAGTAGATCCCCATTGATAATCCAGTGGGACGACATGAGGACAGGATATGAACTCATGGGGCAATGTGGGTGAAGGCGGAAGACATGACAGAGGACTCAAAGACCATACAAATTATTATTGATTGCTAAGCAGTATTTGCTAACCTCAAACACGACTGTGCTAGGATGCAAGGAGAGGTGTGTATAGAAGGCCCTGATCCCAAACCCCTGAGTCAATATGGATTTCTGGGACAGAGAATTTTGTGTCAAATAGTGTCTTCAATTAATTCATCCATATGGCCACTTCAGAAATCAAATGGAAGGTGGAGACTCACCATAGATTACCGGGAACCTAATAAATTTCCCTCTTTAACTTCTGGCATTGTACTGGATGACTGGAAAACTGCAAATGCTACTCCACTATTTAAGAAGGGTGGAAGGTGGCAGAAAGGAAACTACATGCCTGTTAGCCTCACATCAGTTGTTGGGAAGTTATTGAAATCGATTGTTAGGGATCAGATTACGGACTACCTAGAGGCACATGAGAAGATAGGCCAAAGTCAACATGGTTTCCTGAAAGGAAAATCCTGCCTGACTAACCTAGTGCAATTGTTTGAAGGTATTACAAGCAGGATAGACAAAGGGGATGCAGTAGATATTGTGTACTTCGATTTTCATTAGACGTTTGACAAGGTACTGCACATGAGGGGGCTTAGCAAGGTAAGAGCCCATGGAATTACAAAGAAGTTACTCGAGTGGATGGAGCATTGGCTTGTCGGTAGAAAAGAGAGAGTGTGAGTAAAGGGACCCTATTCTGGCTGGCTGCCGGTTACCAGTGGACGTCCACAGGGGTCGGTGTTGGGACTGCTGCTTTCTACGATGTATGGGATGTATTGGACTGTGGTATTAATTGATCTATGGCTAAATTTGCAGATGATACAAAGATAGGCAGAGTAGCGGGTAGTGTTGAGGAAAAAGGGATTCTGCAGAGAGACTTAGATAGTTTGGTGTAATGGGCAAATAAGTGACAAATGAAAATTGGAAAGTGTATGGGCATGCACTTCGGTGGAAGAAATAAATGGTCAGAGTACTATTTTGATGAGGAGAGAATTCAAAATGCAGAGATGCAAAGGGACTTGGTAGTCCTTGTGCAGGATACCCTAGAAGTTAAACTCCAGATTGAGTCGGTGGTGAAGAAGGGGAATGCAATGTAGGTATTTATTTCTAGAGGTGTGGAATATAAGAACAGGGCTGTAATGTTGAGGCCCTATAAGGCACTCATGAAACCACACGGAGTATTATGTGCAATTTTGTACTTCTTATTTTAGAAAGGATATACTGACATTGGAGAAGGTCCAGAGAACACCCACGAGAATGATTCCAGCATTGAAAGGTTTACAGTATGAGGAACGTCAGACAGCTCTTAGGCTGTATTCCTTGGAATTCAGAAGAATGAGCGGGATCTCATAGAAACATTCCAAATGTCAAAAGACCTGAACAGGTTAGATATGTAGGGGAGTCTAAAACAAGAGGACATGACTTCAGGATTGAAGGACGTCCACTTAGAACAGAGATGCTTAGAAATTACTTTAGTCAGAGTGTGATCAATCTGTGGAATTTGTTGCCACAAGAGGCTGTGGAGGCCGAGACATTTGGTATGCTTAAGGCAGAGATAGATAGGTTCTTGATTAGCCAGGGCATTAAACCGTATGGGGGGGGGGGGGAAGGCAAGAGAGTGGGGATGACTGGAAGAATTGAATCAGCCTATGATTGAATGGTGGAGCAGACTGGATGGGCCAAATGGCCTATTTATGCTCTTGTATCTTAGGTTCATGGTCCACCTGTTCCCTTATTACCTCCTTTACTGTCTCGAACCTTTACACTCCTCGCTGATGATCAACACTGGAGCACCTCTGGGGTGTGTGCTTAGCCCACTGCTGTACTCTCTATATAGCCACGACTGTGTGGCTTGGCCTAGATCAAAAGACATCTATAAACTTGCTGGTAATGCAACTACTGCTGGTAGAATCTCAGATGGTGACGAGAGGGCGTATATGAGCGAGTTGTGCTAACTAGAGGAGTGGTGTCGCAACTACAACCTGCCACACAACATCAATAAGATGAAAGAGATGATTGTGGACTTCAGAAAGGGCAAGACGACGGATCACATCCCAATCCTCATAGAGGGATCAGAAGTGGAGAGAATGAACTGTTTCAAGTTCGTGGATGTCAAGATCTCTGAGGATCTAACCTGGTCACAACATATCGATGCAGTTATATCGAAGGAAAGACATCGGCTACACCTCTTTAGGCGTTTGAAGAGATTTGGAAAGTCAACAAATATACTCTAAAACTTCCATAGATGTACCGTATAGGACATTCTGAGAGGCTCTATCACTCACTAGTATGGTGGGGTGGTGGTGCTACTGCACAGGACCGCAGAAGCTTTAACCTCAGTTGGCTGCATTTTTGATACTAGCCTATAAAGTGCCCAGGACTTCTACAACGAATGGTGACCAGAAAGGCAACATCCATTATTAATCTCCATCATCCAGGACATCCCCTTGCCTCACTGTTACCGTCAGGTAGAAATTACAAAAGACTGAAGGCACACACTCAGCAATTCAGGAACAGCTTCTTCCCCTCTGCCATCAGTTTCCTAAATGGACATTGAACCCTTGGACACTACCTCACTTTTTTAATATACATATTTTAATCTGTTCAATATATGTATACTGTAAAATTATTTACTATTATTACCACTATATTATTTTATTTTGTTTTTTCCCCTTGGATATTATGAACTGTTGCTGCTAGGTTAACAAACACATGCCAGTGATAATAAATCTGATTCTGATTCCCCCATTTCAGACTTCACATTCACAAATGAATGCTAAAATTGAATGAAGGGCCTGTTCCTGTGCTGTACTCTTCTATTCTCTCTGTTCCCTGTTTGGAAGAATGAGAAGAAATCTCATAACATTCTTTCAGGGCTCAACAGGCCGGATGCAAAGCCGATGTTTTCCCCATTCTGAGGAGTGAAGAACTGGGTGGTGGGGGGGGGGGGTGGATCGTGGTAGGAGTCTGTGGAGTCTCAGTCAATCAGTTAATTTAAAGTCACACAGCCGTTCCTTGTAGAGCATAGAATTTTTGCCCTTTGGCCCCTCATCTCTGTGCTGACATATTCTTTTCCAATATTTTTATTAGTTTTTACATAGTTTCTACAGAGAAGAATACAGAGTACAAGAAAGAGTATATAAAAGGTCAAAAGAGATTTAAAAAAAACTTCCAATTACATTAGATCTGTTCATATTAACAATCTCATTACTCTGTATACATATAAGTTAATTAAAAGTTATATTGAACTATACTAATTTATTACAAAAAATAGAATCTAACACCTACCAAGACTGAAGCTGTTCATTAAGGAGAAAAGAAAGTAAAATACATTCTCATATAATAAAAAATATTAATAGCCAATTTGTTGAAACAACAAATTGAAGGTTTTGAAAATAATTCAGGAAAGGTCCCCACAATGCTTGAAAGTCTTGATGAGTTTCAGAAATTGAACAACGAATCTTCTCTAAATCTAAACATGCCATAACGTTACATAGCCATTGAGCATGAGTAGGAGGGAAAACATCTTTCCATTTAAAACTTCCTCCTAGCTATAAGAGAGCTAAAGGCCAAAATATGTAAATCAGATGCCTTCAGCTTAATATCTTGTCCTGCAATAATACCGAATAAGGTCGTCAGAGGGTTAGGCTTAAAATTGACTTTAAAAAGTAAGAAAAAAGTTTGACAAACTTCCTTCTGTTACAATATGGCAACAATGAATATAGAATTGAGACAAGTTTTTTCACAAGCAAATGAAACATTTATTAAACTCTGCTCAACAAGAAAAAAGTAAACAAACGACAACTTAACCGGAAGTTAACTGCTATGTACGGCAACTCTTAAATTGATAAATGTGAACACAGCTCTTAAAAGTGGTAAATGCAAATGTCCAAATGATTTACACAGTCAATTAGGACAGTCTTTCCTAACGTAATGAATTCCTCAACGATGTGACGTTATTGCTGATCCCAGTCAAAATGTGCCTTGCCCGAAGGATTTATGATGAAGGAAATAAAACGGCTTAAAGGCACTGACCTTTCCTTGGCGAAACACTGCTCTAGTCCTTTCTGATCTTTTACCAGGGACGATCTCAGATGTAGGTTACTAATTCCTTCTGAATGAGGATCAAATTAGGTCGAACCTGTTTTACCGCCGACAACACCAACTTTTCACGATCCTTCAAGTTTTCCATACCTCAATAAATCATCACTCTCCGACTGGACTACAAAGGTAGGAATCACGGCTGGCAGTGGCTTTAAAATCTGCCGGCACAACTTAAAATAGAAAGTAAAAACTCCACTTTAAAACAAAACTATGTCACGAGACAATCAAGCAGCATAATAGAGTCCCGGACGAATTAAGCCACGAACTGACCTGCGTCACTGCAAGGCTTTCTCCTTTTATACCTGCTGAAACAGACCATCACATGACCTCTTACTGGCGGGAAAATTACATCACTCCACCATCACAAGACCATTACTTCTTGCCCAGCAGAGTCTCAAATACATCATGATAATGTGACAGTCACAAGATACCCACGGGTTATGTAACACCTCCCTCAAAAGATAGACGATCAGCAATCACATTATCTTTGACTTTAATATGAGTTATTAACATATTGTACTCCTGTAACCTCAAACTTCAATTTAACAATCTATTTTTGTTTTTTTATCTTACTCAGAAACACTAACGGATTATAATCGGTGTAGAGTATGAATGGCTTTTGAGTTGTACCAGCATACACATCAAAATGTTCTAATGTTAAAACAAGTGATAATAGTTCTTTTTCTATTGTCGAACAGTTTCTCTGATGCTTATTAAATTTCTTAGAAAAATAAACTACTGGATGATCAACATCATCACCCTCATTCTTTTGCAGTGATACTGCCCCTGCAGCCTCATCGCTAGCATCTAATGAAAAAGGTTTTTGAAATTCAGGTGCCCTGAGCACAGGTCGATAACATATCATCGTTTTCAATTTCTCAAACGCTTCTTAACAAAGCAGTGTCCACACAAACTTTTCATTCTTTTTCAAGAGGTTTGTTAATGGAAGGGCAATATTAGCAAAATGCTTACAAAATTTTCGGTAATATCTCACCATTCCCAGGAATCTTCTGAGATTTCTTTCCCCAGTTGGAGTGGGGACCCCTAAAATTGCCAGAACGTTTGCCTGAACAGGAGACACCTTACCTTGACCCACAACATAACCAAGGTATGTCACAGTGGCATGACCGAATTCACTTTTAGATAAGTTAACAGTTATGTTAGTTTTTGAAAGCCTTTCAAATAATTTCTCCACCGCAGTAATGTGGCCTCCCAAGTATCATTTCCCGTAACTAAACCATCAATATAAGCATCTGTATCTTTTAACCCATGAATCACAGAGTTAATTATCAGCTGGAAAGTACCTGGGACATTCTTCATCCCAATAGAAGAGCATTATATTCATATAACCCAGATGGAGTTACAAATACAGAAATCTCTCTACCTCTATCCGTCAATGGAACACACCAATACCCTTTCAATAAATCAACCTTTGTAAGGAACTTTGCTTTTCTAACATCATCGACACAATCATCTACTTTAGGAATTGGATATGCATCTGTTTTCGTTACTGCGTTCACCTTCCTGTAGTCAGTAGAAAACCGAATACTACTGTCTGACTTAGGCAGCATAACAGAAGGTGAACTCCAATTCGAGTTAGAAGATCTAATAATATTATTATCTAACATATATTTAATTTCTTTCTCAGCAAGTTCACATTTTTCCATGTTCATCCAATATGGCTGTTGTTTTATGGGATTTTCACCTCCAACATCTACATAATGTGAAGGTACTGTGGTTATTCTAGGAACGTCTGGAAATAAATCCTTATCTTTAAAAATAATTGCTTCACCTGCTGCTTCTGCTCTGGCTGTAAATGAGCTAATTTCCCATCAATATTTTCCAAAATGGTTGAGTGGTAATCTGGCAGAAACAACGTTGTGTTTAGAATGAGTTTCAGATGAATTATCCATTATGATCCTAGTGAAATCAGATTCATTTTGACCACAACAGTCATAGTAGCAGAGTGTTTCTCATAATATGGTTTTATCATATTTATATGGAAAAGTTGTGTTGCCCTTCTTCGATCTGGAGTCTTTATCACATAATCCACATCATTAACTTTATACATAATTTCATAAGGACCAAGAAATTTAGCTTGTAAGGGATTCGTTTGCACCGGGAAAAGAACCAATACCTTATCTCCAGGCTTAAATGTCCACATCCTAGCTTCCTTATTGCACAAGGTTTTCATTTTCTCCTGAGCCGATTTAAAGTTTTCCCTGGCTACGCTACAATCTTTATGTAATCTGTCCTTAAATTTTAAAACATAGTCCAAAAAATTAGTGTGTATCTCTTTATTAATCCATTGTTCTTTTATTAAGGCCAAAAGTCCTCTAACTCTATGCCCAAAGAAAAGTTCAAATGGACTAAAACCTAATGAATCCTGTACAGACTCCCTTACTGAAAATAGAAGTAAGTGCATACCCTCATCCAAATCATTTTCATTTTCCACACTATGCGTCCTAATCATAGTCTTGAGGGTAGAACGAAACCTCTCCAAGTAAAATAAGTAACCTCTCCAACCCAAAATAAGTAAAGAATCTTATAAGAGCCTTTGTTACAGTTTTAGTCGTGATATTCCAAAGTGATACTGCCTCTGGAAATCTAGACGCAGTGCACATGATATTCAACAAATACTGATGGCCAGTTTTTGTTTTTGGTAATGGGCCTACACAATCTGTAATAATTTTCTAAAATGGTTCAGCAAATACGGGAATAAGTTGCAGTGGGGCTACTGGAGTAACTTGATGAGGTTTACCCACAATTTGGGAAGTATGACATGTTCTGCAAAATGTCGCCACATCTTTTCTCAAACCAGGCCAGTAAAATGTTTAAAAACCTTGTCCACAGTTTTCCTTAACCCTTGATGTTCATTCAAGGGCACACTATGTGCTGAAGTTAAAACCTCATTTCGATAACTTTAGGAACAACTACCTGGTGAACAACCTTCCAATCATCATTTGCAGGAATTGTAGGCGTTCTCCAACAGTACTTAGTTTCTTTAACCTTCCGAAGGTTTTCTTTACTTCTTAATGACATCTTCTACATCCTTTGTCTCCAATGGTTCTTTTACTTTACCTTCCTCTTCCTGCCTCAATGGAACATATCTACGCAGGACGACATGCAAACGTTTCCGGAACATTTGCTACATATCTGCTGTGTATTTCCCTGGAACGTCGTTCCCAAATGTATGTTTCTGCTCCTGGCTAGGAGCGTAGAAATAACACACATTGTTCATAATAGAAACCGTTGTACATAATTCACAAACACCCGCTTTGCGTTTAACTGCAACACCTGCTCAAATGGCGGTAACTGTTGAACTGGCAGACCGCAGGGTAATCTGCGAGTACTGGTCAATTTACCTCGCCTGCAATGTCGATCCCTGCAAAAGCACTTTTCCATAGTCACCACAAATATCGCTGGACGGAGCTACCGAAGCGTCGGAGGAGAGCCTTGTGAACGCAGAGGCCGGCGACCACTGACAACATCAACTCGCTGAACTCCACCATTGCGATGAAGCAGAAGAGGAGGGGCTGAGTTTAGGGCAGATTTCCACCTGGCCTACCGTGGTTTAGACCCACCAGTGTCTCCTTCTGTCATTGGCTGATTTACCTGACAGTGGGTTGAGAACTCGCACGATGATTAGTTAATATGAACGTCAGTGATCAGTGCAAACAGTTGTTATGCACCGTAACGTTTTAGAAACGAACCAGAAGTAATAGATTACACATGAAGTCTGCTTTTGATGTTAAATCCATTATCTTTATTAGTATCTACTTATAACATAGTAACTTAACGAAGATAAACAAAAGTTAACTGTGTTATATGTATATACGCGTGTAAATATAGCACCCAAACTATTGACCTTGAGGGTGTAAGGCTTAGAGTATTGAGAAGGTAAAGTAGGAAAGTTCAGTCATCCACGTAAGAAGTGATGGGAGAGAGATGTAATTGAGAGAAAAGGTGAGTACGAAATAGTTCACAGGTTCCACGCTGGTAAAACGAAGTAACAGCCGCCGTAGTGTCCTTCCAAATCCACATACTAATTATCACCAAAAGTGACCTGTCAGAGGAATATCTTCTTCTAGAGGTAACCACCCAACATACCCTGGCAAGGGCGACACAAGTGGTAGCCCAAAATCCGCTCCTATGGATTATATGAAGTGCCAGTCCCACATTCGTTGTGCACCGTGTGCCAATGTTAAATCCAATCTTCTTGGCATCGAAGAGTTCCAAACTATCGCAGTGATGAGCTGAAGTTCTCCCCCTCTCTCCCTCTCTCACTCTCTCCTCTCCCCCCCCCCGCCGAAACAAACCGACTGACATCATAGTCCCGCCTCATTCAGGCGCTTAGAGCAACAGAACAACAGAGCAACAGCTTAGAGCTGGGTAAAATGAAGTTTGTGATGTTTATAACGCATGTGGTGAATTGTAATGATCAGACATATAGTTGTACTCAGAAAGTTAAAATAATTTTGAAAGCTGCAGAATGGTATCTTGGTATTGTTGGTGTTATGTGGGAAGCTGAAAATGAAACTGTAAATATGGGGTCTCTGTATCCCACTCTACTCGTGAGGGTACATAATGGGATTAAAATATTGCAGTGGAATGCGAGAAGCCTGATTTCTCATGGTCAAGACTTTGTTGATTTGTCAAATCCACACGATGTTATATTTATTCAGGAAACCTGGTTGTTAGCATATTTTAAGTTGTTTTTATTTTTCTGTGCAGTGTGATATTGTTAGTAGACGTTATAGGTTAGTAGGTGGAGCAGTGGAATTGTTAGTTTTATATGGAAAGGGGCAGGGTATTGCGTTGTGAATGTGAATGACAGGTGTGAGGCATTTGTAGTGGAAATATTTCATTAAGCATGTCGAGATGTTGAAGTGGTTTATTTTCACAGTTTCTGGAAAGCGGCAGTGGTAGTGCCAATTCTAGTTCTAAGCATAGATAGTTAATGTCTCATTTATGTAAACTCATGGAACGTATGGCAATGGAGCATTTGAATTATATTTTGGATAAAAGAGGTGATATGTTGTTTTATCAGAGTGTGTTTCGAAAGGGTAGAATGTTATAACAGCAGTATTTTTGAAAGACTTTTGATTAAATTATGAAGATTAAGGGGGATATTGCATTTTTTCCCTGAGTTTTATAGTTGCATGGCCTGTGCTGGTACGGATGGGAGCTGTGATCGGGTTTCTATGAGACCGAGATCGGAAAACGCAAGTCAGTAATTGTCACCCTCTTTAATTTAATTTTATGATTAACGATAATTTCTCTGGACACTGGGGTGTGACACTATATGCAGATAACAGAGCTTAATAATTTAGTGGGAAAATCATCCCTTTTGGTCTTCTTGATATCATCACTCGATATTCACTGTCACGCAATCCTACCACTTTCATCTGGCCCACGCCTTCATTAACCAGGTCCAACACTTGATTTTATTGCGATATTCCTTTTCCTTACACATATCATCTGGCTTGTGGGGACGTGGCCAGGGATAATAGTGGTGGGCCTACAGTTAGTGGGGGTGGGTGTCCCTTTGACATTAGGACTGGGTTTAAGGGTAGGGATGGGGGATGTATACGCGGGGCAGGGAGAGCTGAGGTTGCAGTGTTTAGTGTGGTTTAGTGTGTGGGGCTGTGGTGGATAGGTAGTAGAGCCACTTTAATCTGGCCCATGCTTTTCATTAACTTGGTCCAGCACTATTTATTAATGAACAGGATGTGCATAGGGACACATCATTAGTAATACAATCTGGGGTCATTAGGTGTTTCTGGTCTTTACACATTGGACCATTGTTACACCACCATCCAGAATGCCTGCCCTGCTCTTCCACGCCCTCACTTCGGGAAGTCTGATCACCTGGCTGTACTTCTACTCCCTGAGTATCGGCAGGGACGGTAGATTGCAGTACCAATGTACATAAAAGAAGGTATGTACAAGGGAAGCACAGGAGCGCTTGCAGGACTGCATTTAAGCGGTGGTCTGGACCGGATTCGAGCATTCATCTTCGAATCTGGATGAGTATATTGCAGTTGTTACCAACTTTATTAAAACCAGTGTGGATGAATGCGTGCCTCCGAAGACTTACTGTACATTCCCAAACCAAAAGCCATGAATGAACCAGAATGTTTGTCGCCTGCTGAGGGCTAGATCTGTGGCATTCAAGGCTGGCGACCCAGCTCTGTACCAGAAAACCGCAGTCACGACCTGCGGAGGTCTACTTCAAAAGCGAAGGGACAATTCTGTCAGACGTTTTCAAGACATTACTTCCTACAAACTAAAACGGAATAGCATGAATGGCAGCGATGCTTCAGTGCCAGATGAACTCAACACCTTCGATGCCCGCTTTAAAAGGGAGAACACCACTACAGCTGCGAAGATCCCTGCTGCACCCGGTGACCGTGGTATATGTATCGGCGGCCGATGCCATGTTGTTTTTAAAGAGGGTGAACTTTTGCAAGGCAGAATGCCCCAATGGAGTACCTGGTAAGGCTATGAAAATTTGTGCCAGCCAACTGCAGGGAGTATTCAAGAACATTTTCAATCTCTCACTGCTATAGGCTGAAGTTCCAACTTGCTTCAATTATACCGATGCCAAAGAGTAATAATGTGAGCTGCTTTACTGACTATTGCTTGGTAGCACTCACAACTACAGCGATGAAATGCTTTGAGAGGCTGCGCATGACTAGACAGAACTTCTGCCTCAGCCAGGACCCGGACACACTGAATTTGCCTATCGCTGCAATAGAGCAACGGCAGACGCGATTTCACCCGGCCTTAGACTACCTGGACAATACAAACTCCTACGTCAGGATGCTTTTCATCGATTATAGCTTAACATTTAACACCATCATTCCTACAATCCTGATTGAATAGTTGCAGAACCTGAGCCTCTGTTCCTCGCTCTGCATTTGGATCTTCGACTTTCCAACCGGAAGACCACAATCTGCGCGGACTGTTGATAATAGCTCCTCTTTGCGGACGATCAATGTCAGAGGTGTGTGTTATGCCCACTGCTCTACTGTATCTATACCCATGACGCTGTGGCCAGGCATAGCTCAAATGCCATCTATAAACTTGCTGATGGTACAACCTTTGTTGGTAGAATCTCAGAAGGAGACAAGAGGACATACAGAAGCGAGGTAAGCCAATTAGTGGAGTGTGTCGCAGCAACAACGTTGCACTCAATATCAGTAAGACGACAGAGCTGATTGTGGGCTTCAGGAAGGGAAAGACGAAGGAACAGATACCAATCATAGAGGGCTCAGAAGTGGAGAGAGTGAGCAGTTCCAAGTTCCTGCGTGTCAAGATCTGTGAGGACCTAACCTTGTCCCAACATATTGACGGCGACTATACTGCATTAGAAGTTCGAAGAGAATTGGTATAGCAGCAAAAAACATTCAAAAACTTCTACAGATGTACACTGGAGAGCGTTATGACAGGCTGCATCACTGTCTGATATTATGTGTGGTGGGGGGGGGGGCGGAAGGTGGTGCTACTGCAGAGGACAGTAAAAAAGCTGCAGAAGGTCGTAAATTTAGTCGGCTCCATCTTGGGTACGAGCCTACAAAAGTACACAGGACATCTTCAAGGAGTGGTGTCTCAGAAAGGCAGCGACCATTATTAAGGACACCCAGCACCCACGTCATGCCTATTTCTCACTGTTACCTTTAGGTTGGTGGTACAGAAGCCTGACGGCACATACTCAGCGATTCAGCAACAGCCTTTTCCCCTCTGCCATTCTATTTTAAATGGACATTTAACTCGTGAACACTACCTCACATTTTTAAATATATAGTATTTCTGTTTTTGCACGATTTCAAATCTATTCAATATACATTTTGTTCATTACTTTATGACTATTATTTTCTTCTTCCTATTCTTCTATATTATGTTTTACATTGAACTGCTGCTGCAAAATTTAACAGATTTCACGACAAATGCCAGTGATAATAAACCTGATTCTAATTCTGATTAAGGTACAACTTGTAATTATACTGTAGATTGGATGCAATTAGCTATTAATAATTTTCAACAACAGGCAAATAAATGAGGATTTAAACTTTCGATAGCTAATGAACAATTTATGTGCTTTACAAATAGGAGTACTAGACCTGCAGTTGATTTGTAATTATTGGTTCAAACTCATGAAGAAGTCAATTATGTGGTCAAACTCAGTGGTAAAATTACTAGTATTGTGGATGAATAATAGGTTGACGTGGAAGCATCATATCAGTATAATAACTGATGGATATAAAGGGACAATAAATATTCTCAGGTGTCTTGATAGATATTCTGGGGTGCTACACGAAAGTAGTTGTCGACCATTTATATTTGTTGAATAAGATCTGTTCTTGATTATGGCGGTGTGTCTTATGGATCAGCTTCATCTTCAACTTTAAAATGTTTGGATGTGATACAAACACAGGCATTAAGATTGCGTTATGTTGCAGTAAGGTCGTTTCCTTTTTCGACTTTACTGGCCGAATACAAATATGAAGACTGCAAATGACGTTGACGCACTGGATTAATTTGTTGGGATAAAGAACTGTAAATCCTATTGAAGTTGTGTTAGAGGGCTGTTGGGAACTTCAGAAAAAAGAGTATTTTTAGTTTTAAGTGGCTGGGAAGACGGGAATGTTGGAGTATGCAATATGCCCCACTATCACGTTTTCTGAAAGCCGATCTTGTTCTGTTTATCACTTGTTGATTTTAGATCACACGGTTTTAATGAAATCTAAAGATTATGTCATGCCTGAGTGTCTGTTGGTTCATCAGTATTTTTATGAAACTTATTATGATATGTTAACCATTGTTGCAGAAAATTCAAAGGTAAATTAACTGTGAAAGATAACTCAACTGGGAATGTTGGTGTGGCTGTGTTTGTGCCTGAATTACATAGGGTGGAGGAAATTTGTCCACGTAATGCTGAATTTGTTCAGATTCATTTACTGGTTGGATGAGTTTTCAAGCAGGTTATTTGAGCAGTCGATCAGATTTACTGTGAGAAACTCATGGAGCATTATATGACAGAGAGTATTGTTTTATAAGTCAACTTCGGAAGGATACCTGCAGATACAGATTTAGTTACAAAAGCTTTCAAAATTTCACTGCAGACAAAGACCTTCGACCTAGCAAATAAGAAACTAAGAGGTTGGTGGATTAAAAAACATAGCAAGACTTGTGCAATAATGGGCATAAGAGGAGACACCTTTACAGAATACACAAAACTGTTTGGTTTATGGGAGAAGAGGGTAAAACAAGAAGGGAAGGAACTATATTGACACGACACAGAATTGGGCATTCTATACTTAATTATTCCTTATGGCGTGCTGGAAAAATTATTCAGGGTCGTGTAAGTTTTGTCATTGTGAAACAGTTGAACATAATATTTCAAGATGAAGCACGTCAGGTGGATAGAAACAAATGCAAACATCGTTACAATCTTTGGGGGTGACAGTTTTCATTCAAAAACTCTCTTTAAGTTATGGAAGAAACTTTAATTTCATTCACCGTATTGTGTTTCATTCTGTACAATTTGTAGGGTTTGTTGGAGTAATTTAGATCTGATTAGGAAAAGAAACAGAGATTTTTATATTTCCCAATTATCGACACCGCAGTCCAGTCCAGTTGCTAGCGGGATTGTGCTTTTAAGTTGAAGTGTTAACCTCCGTTTATCCAATGCCAGCTCTATTTCTTCAACCATTCATTCAAGGGAAAGGCCGAGACTGATGTGGTTGACATTGGATTCACCAACCAGCATCAGACTAGGACTCCGCCGTCTTGTGGGAACGACGGAGTGTGAGGTCGGTGGGTGGATTCGGAATAGATGGACATATCCAGCGACCAATTGTTGGGCAGCATTCCGGAGTAGTGCTTTTACAACATCTGCGGGCCAATGAGGTACTGAGTCTCCAGGACGGTGCTTTGCCTCTCCCCTGACACTCACAATCCTAATGTCCCGTCACAGCCGGTCGATGGAACAATCCGTACTGGAATATCACCTGGGAGATCAGGGGGTTTATGTGAGTAGCTGGGGCTCGGACTGGAGACACTGCGGCCGCCTTGGGATTGTGCTCAGGATGCGGCTTTATTTTTGAACTGAAGCACCGAGGTGACCGCGCTGATCACCTGCTCCCTGAATTTCGACTGGGTCACCGCGTAAATAAATGTGTTTGTGCAGCAGCTCAAATTCCTCAGCCAAACCCCAACGTAGTGAACGATCCGTTCAGAATCGTTGAAATGGAATCCTTTTCCTGCGACCTGATAATATATGACATTTACAACGCTTGTCATCCACAAGAGGATGAAGCTGCCAGAGAGGGTGAAAAGTAAAACCACAGATCTCCTCCTGCTCTCCACCTCCGGGTCACTCCGGTTCTCGCCCTTTCTCTGACCCTTCAGCACCCGACGGACCCGACTGGCCACTAAAATATACCTGACTGTCAGAGCGTTGAGCAGCAGAATCCCAGCGAAAGGGAGAAACGGAGTTAAAACCGTATCAACCAAATCATATCCTACCCACCCAGGGTCACTGAAATAATTGTCCATTACTTTACAGAACCACGGTACATTGTCGATGATTATCCGCGGTTCCCGTACGAAGTATCGTGGAACGTTTCTCAGGCACGACAATAGGCCGGTTGTTGTTACAACCACAGCCGCAGTTTTCCCGGTGCAATATTTTGTTTTCAGGTTCTGGCAGCAAATGGCGACAAATCGATCAAAGGTGAAGGCGACGGTGAACCAGACAGAGCAGTCTTTTGCGGTAAACCTCAGTACAGCGTTAATACTGCAAACAGGGGTGATGTTCAGAAAATTCAACGGGAAGTAATACCTATTGATTCGATACAAAATGGCCGCGGTGACAACGGTCAATAGATCCGCTACGGCCATGGACACCAGGTAGCGAGTGGTACATTTAGAGAGGCCGCACTTTCCACGGGACAAGATCACAATCGCCACTAAATTCACTGGGGAGATAGAGAGAGAGAGAACAGGCACTGGGCATTACGGAACACATTCTCCGCGAATTAATACGGGTTCGGGTTTCAGCTAAATATCAAGAGTGCTAGATTCTGTGAACGGCTGCTAATCTAACATTAGACACCAGTCACACTGTCTCTGACCTGCCTCCTTCAGTGTGGAGATGAGACAATGAGTGGGAAATCGTCGATGATAAAAACGAGCTGAATGAACAACAACGAACGGTGCTGAACCCGATTTCAGTCACTGATGGCGCCGTTTTCACTGATTAAACCGTGACTGACCAGGCCTCTGGAAAATCAGCATCTGATGGGGCCGAGAGGGAATACCGAGGGGAGGAACAGACATAAAATACTGCAGAAACTCAGCAGGTCGGCAGCATCCATGGAATTGAATAAACTCCTATTTTGTGCCGAGGCCCTTCTACAGGATGAAGCGGCACTTTAATTTATGACGGGACGCAGAGGGGAAGCAGGAACAACTGAGTAACCAGAGACTGAGTGATTCCGTTAATGGATTAATTACACAGCGTAGTTCAATTCGAAATATTTCGTCAGTAGATCCGTAGACTCTGATTCAGGTGATCATACCAAATTATTGACCAACGGGCATTGGCATCCAACTGTGACAGACTCCACATGGAAACTGGAAACACAAACCAGGGTTTCACTCTGATCAATAACTCAGAAACAGTGAACTTCACAATGTAATATCCTGAGAGTGACACCTGCACAGAGAGCTGCTTGTCCGTAGCACTGGGACCAATCTGGACAAGTTCCCTTTACCGCCCTTGCTGTTACACCCACCCTCCCAGAGAACTGCCTACTTCCAGAACTGAGAAGACCCTTGAGAAAATCCCACTAAAGCCCTCATGTTACACCATCTCGGAGAGCTGCCTGCTCCTAGGATGGAGAGAATCCTTGACAAAATCCCATTAAGACCCTTATGCTACACCTTCCCGGAGAGCTGCCTGTCCCCAACACACGGACAGCTTTGTTAAAGATATCATTAAAGGAAAAACAACGTTCCAATGGATTCCGTGAGTTAGGGGAGAGACAGAGGTTTAGTTCCGCATGTCATTCAATATGAAACATCAAAATGTTGAATTGACAGGATCAGTAACTCTGACGGATATTTGAACAATGATCATCAAGTTGGAAGCTTGTAAAATTATCTTAAACAGGTTCACACCGGTTAACACTCAGAAACAGCAAACATGAATTGAGCTGCTCACTCACCAGGAACTCCAATGACGGCAATGAACACGTACAATATTTTATGCACACTGTAGTACATATCCCACATTGCAGACATTATCTCTGCCCAATGATCTACCCCTGTGCTACCAGCGACGTCTCGGAATTAAATATTAAGACAGCACATGCCTAGGGTTATTTAATACCATTTAGCGACTCTAAGGGACAGATTTCAACAGATTTAAAAATAAAGGTTCTTAAAATATTTAGAAACCGATTACATCAGACAGGTGCAATTCCTGCGGGGACAGATAATGAGCAATATCGTCAATTAATTAAGTTGCATGAGTTAGTTTGATTGAACCTTTTGTGGTGTCTTATCAATTAAATTTATCATCTGTAAATATGTACTTCAAATTACTCATTTATCAGGCACAGAATATTGAAGTAAATTATCTCATTGCAGCTTGTGAAATTATATTGAATTGCCTACGTTCTCCTCAAGAATATAAACTGTTGATGTATCTTGTGTTTGGAGGACTCTACGGCGACGATCTCCAAGAAAATGATGAATAAGCACTTTCATATCCAATCAACCCTCCAATTTCCTCAGTGACTTACCACGGTCAGAACATTTGGTAGCTCATTCAGGACCGTTCCCTAATCCTAAAATATGGGCAAGGCTGCCCGATTCATTAAAAAAATCAAGAACAGATGTCGATATGCAAACGGCATTTATTATTACTGTATGTACAAATGAAATGACACTAAGGTTTGCCACAATTCCAAATGAGCGTCAAGAATCATTCCAACTAGTTCACAAAACGGCTGCTTCCACCTTTGGAAGTTTTCCACGTTCAAAGTTAATTTATTATTAAAGTATCTATAAATAAAACAAGTTTGAGAGTCATCACATCTCTAAATTCTGAGAACCCTGAAATAAAAGTGCACCGCCAAATCTGAACATGCTCCAAAAGCACAGATTTCCGAAAATCCGTGGACACTCTCCAATCGCCAGCATTTCCAAATCACTGCACCCAAATATGTGTGTACTTCAAAATCGGTGGGTACACTACATCCTGCGACAACCCCAAGTCCGCATGCACCCAACTATCCGCTGACAAGCACCCATTTCTGTGCACATCCCCAAATCCCTGTGCACTCCCAAAATCCACCAAACAGCAGAAATCAGCGCATATTCTCAAATCCGTCTGCATCCCCAAATCCGTGAGCATCCCTGAACCTGCTGACACTCCCATATTCACATTAAATTACCCCAGAGCAAGAATCCTAACAAACAGTTCACAAAATGGGTGCCTCTATTTAAAAAAAATCAAGAACAGTGTCCAAAGTTCAGATTGTATTTACTATTAAGTTCTGTATGAACGGACACACCTGGAGATTCTACAAATCACCGGCTCCCCCAAGTCAGTGATCACCCGCAAATCCGTCAGAATACTCAAATATGCACCTATCAAAATATCAGTGTGAACCAACAATTCTGTGCTCACTGGCAAACACGCATTCAACCCTCAAATCAGTGTGCACCCCCAAAGCAACCGATAACCCCAAAATCCTTGTACACTCACGCATTCCCTTATATACCGCTAAATAAGTGCACATCCGCAAAGCAGCATGCCCCATTTTCGGTGCCGTTGGAGGGGGCGTCGTGTTGCGCTCAGTAGAGGATGGTGCTCAGAAAGGCTGTGCCGGAGGGGAGGATCGAGACTCGGAGATTCGACGGACTCGGTGTCCACTGCGGTCGGGGAGCTTTTACTGTGTGCTGTGTGTGCGAGGCTGAGTCCGGCGGCGCCTTGAAAGTCCATAGCGGGGGAATTCCCTTCTGCCACCTGCATGGGATGATGAGTCTATTGGGACCTTGAAGACTTGTGGAAACTGTGTGGAGGTTTTTTTTAGTCTTTTAATATCATTGGACTATTTTTACTGTGCCCATGGTCGGTCTTTTATCAATTATAGTATTGTCTGCACTGTTGTAAGTATAGGTTAATTATAACTATATGTAACTATGTGGTTTTGTGTAGGTTCTTGTAGCTTTAGTTTTTGGTTCGTTGGGTGGTAGAGTTGGTCTCCTTTTATAGCATGGGGCTGGGCGAGATAATCCAATTAAGGTGACCAATAATGTAGGTGTGCATTGATTAGTTGGGTGGGACCAAATGTTGATTGGCATGTGGTGTGTCCTCCGACCAGCCAGGTGCGTCTGTCACGTGGCCGGTATCTCTGGAAACACTCCACCCCTCGGAAGACGCACCACGTAGCCAACACACATAAGAGGGTGAAACAATATAACATATACCAGAAATAACTATTTTTAAGCCGCTAAGTTAAATGCAGAGACTCTCTTAATCAGCTGGAATGCGCAACATAGCATAAAATGGCTATGATTACAAGAATGAGTGCGATGGACCACTGACTGACAGTTGCCCACCACCCCTCTAGGGACCCAAACTGCCACCAATTGCCCCATGAGGTGTTGTGCTGGAGGAGCTGGTCCCTTGATTTTTGAATTTTAGCCACCAAGTCCCGAATGTGAGCGGCCAAGTGAGTGATGTTGCTGGACTCATCAGGGATAAAGGTACAGCATTCCTCACCAACCACTGCACACGTTCCACCATCAGCAGCGAGTAGGTAGTCCAGTGCCATTCGGTTCTGCTGGGCGACCATACTGATAGCTGTCAGTTCTGCCACCGTTCGGGTGAGGGCATCCTCTATGTGTTGCAGTGCCACTCGTTGGCCAGTGTCTCGAGCACACTGGTCATCCGGATCACCTCCCGGGCCGTACCATAACTGGGAAAGGCTATCATCCAGAACCTCTCTGCCTCCCTAATGGCCCTCTTGTCCCGGTGGCCGCTGTACGCCGGATGCTCCCCGAGGTCATTCAGGGGGTGGATGAGTGACACCACATATGCTGGAAAGCAGCAGCTGTACCAGTTCGTGGGGATCTACGGGTAGGCGCGGTGGCCTCAGAATCAGTGGGTCCCGTTTAGGGTCCAGGGAGATCCCAGCTTAGCGGCATCATCCACAGTGGTCACTGGGCCACCCGGATACCAGTTTCACTGACAGTTGCTGTGACCAACGGAAAAGTTATAAGTGTGCTCTTTGCGGAGACTGCACTAGCATTCGTTAGGTCTACTCAATGGCTGTGGAATAACTCTGAGGGTGGTGACTCGGGTGGAAGTCAAATTGTAGGGACGGAAATACCAGTTCCAGAAGCACGCACCCCATCGGGGGTCAAAGAAGGAGATGTTGTGTAGTGGGGAGGAGAGTGGTACGGAACTGCCGGCAGGGCCCCGCCAAACAGATATGCCAAAACCAGCAGGAGCAAACAGTGTGTGTAAACAGTTCATCTCAATGTCATCCACCGGCAGCGCATCATCAGCGTGTGCTGGGGCCCGCCAGCAGATTCAGCGGTCCGATCTGTGGTGTTGCTGGCAAACTCGTAAGCGACCCTGAGGAAGGTGTTGGCAGCTGTCACGGAGCCAAGCATCGCAGCGACCAGGAGGGATGACTGCAGTCGCACCATTGTCCTGTAGAGGGAGACGGGGGTGGAGAGGTGGGGGTAGGTGTAGGAGGAAACTCATTCCCGTCTGGTTAAATGCCGGGTATGTATACAGGACAAATCAGATTTATCCGGAATGGCAACCCAGCGGGCGTCCCCTGGACCGCGCGCGACAACTTCTCCCTTTCTGGGGAGGCTCTGTGCCTGTCTGATCCACACTCTGCCCGAGTTCCCGGTCTCGGGGGGTTCGGTGGTTTCCCAGTCAGGAGATGGAGACTGTGCCAGGTGGCGGGCCAGTGGGGATCCCCCTTGGCTAGTGGGCCGTGTGTTTAACTGGTCAACGGCCTGCTGCAGGACACTTAGCCACCCCTGCAGCGTGCAAGAGGATGTCAGAGTGCGACAATTTTCCTTGAGCAGGCCGTTCATTCTTTCAATTAAGCCCGATGCCTGGGGGTGGTGGGGTATATGGAACAGCCACGAGATCCCCTCCTCAGCTGCCCAGGTCTGGGCTTTGGACCCAGCAAAGTGTGAGCCCTGATCGGATTGTACCTCCCATGGGACCCCATAGAGAGAGGAGAGGTGCTGTAATCCTCTGATGGTGCCGTTCAGGTCGGCCCTCTCACTGGGCACCGCCATCAGGACACCGGAGTAAGTGTCCACCATCGTGAGGACATACTGCTTCTTATTCTGTCGCGGGAGCGGTCCAATATAGTCGATTTGCCATACCTGACCCGCCCCCATGCCGCGATGAATGTGGCCCGGTGGCCCTATCGGCCAGTCCCGTGACTTGGCTTGCTGGCAGATGGGGCAGTTATCTACAGAGGTTTTACATTGATCGAGTGTCAAGGCGACACCAAATTGTTCAGCACAGTGCCGCATGCCCTCGGCCCCTAAGTGGCCACCTTTACTAGTGCACTGGGGTCTGTGTCAGGGGTGGAAGTGGTGGCAGATGATAGATGGGCAGCCTGGTCCACAGCAGCGTTAAACGTTGCCTCTTCATTATCCTTCCGGGTATGGGCATCCTCATGCTGGACATAAATTTTTCTGTGGGTAGCCTGGTCCCAAATGAAATGCCGGTGGTGCTGTCCCCAGAGAGGACGTCCGTGTATTTCCCACCCCATGTCTTGCCACCGGGCCATCCACACCGCAATGCCGTTAGCTACTGCCCAGGAATCAGTATAGATGTGGACTGGTCCGGTAGTGTTTTGGAGGGTGAGGGCTACTGCCGCAAGCTCGGCAAGTTGACTGGAACCCCACTCCCCCTCGGTGGTTAAAATTCTCTCCGTGGCGGGATGAAGTGCTACCGCTTTCCAAAATTGTTTACCCCCTTTCCAGCGGCTGGAGCCGTCGGTGAATCAGGCGTGCAGTTTGCTGTCGGGGTCGAGGGAATCGAAGGGTTGACCCCAACATGCTGTGGAGGGTTGTACCTCGGGGATGTCCGAGGCAGGGTCCTGGGACTGGTGGAAAGCCATGACTTGTTCATGGAGGCGGCTGACCCCTTCAGGACTGGGCTCATCCCTGTCCGCAATGTACCACTTCCACTTGACAATGGAGGACCTCTGGGTACGGCCCTCCTTGTGGGTAGAATTGGGGGACTTGACCAATCGCATTATGGGGAGATGCGGGCGAAGGATGACGGGGTCAGTGCCTGTTTGGTGTTCTGTGGCGAGGAGCGTCAGGTAACAGTCTAGTAGCTGGCGCTCGAAGGGGCTGCAGCGCACTGCCGGTTCAGGTAGGGACTTAGTCCAGAAACCGAGGGGGGCTCTGCGCCCTGAGGTCTTCTGCCAGAGGCTCCACTCGGCGACTGTCTCGCTCGCTGAGACCTGTAACACAAAAGGCAGACCCGACTGGCGGGAAGAAAGTAGCATGGCTTGTTCCACCGCTAGTTTCGCCGTGTCAACGGCAGCCTGCTCCGCTGGCCCCCAAAGAAATGTGGATTTTTTCCTGGAGATTCTATAGAGTGGCCGGAGAAGCATTGTCAAGTGGGGTAAATGCTGCCGCCAATAGCCCAGGAGCCCCACGAATCTCTGTGTGTCAGTTTTATTCGAGGGTACGGCAAAATTAAAAAAATTATTTTGGCGGCATCGGGAATGCTTCTGTGCCCGGAGTTCCATTGTACTCCAAGGATAATGACACCTTGGCATCTTTTCCATATTAATGGCCCAGCCCCGCCCCCTGAGGGATTCTATTATCATGTGAAGGGCCTTTGACACAATGGTCTCAGGAGGACCTTGGAGAAGAATAACGTCTATGTAATGTGCAATCGAAATCTCCGGCGGGAATTGGATGTTGTGTAAAACGCGGGAGACATGGCCATGGCAGATAGTGGGGCGGTGATTGTAGCCTTGGGGTAGGCGACACAATGTGTATTGTCTGCTATCCTAAGTAAAGGCAAACTGTTCTTGGCTATCTGAGTGCAGGGGAATGGAGAAAAATGCATTCGCTAAATCGACAACAGCGTACCAGGGTTTATGGGGACGGCCTGCGATGTCTTCAATAAGGGTGACAATGTCAGGTACAGCGGCGGCGAGGGGGGGGGGTGCAGCCTTGTTCAATTGCCATAAATCAACGGTCATCCGCCAGGAGCCGTTCTTCTTTCGGACGGGCCAAGTGGGGCTATTGAAAGGTGAGGTAGTGGTTCTAATAATTCCCTACCGTAACAGGATTTGAATGGAGTCTGCGATTTCTTGGCACCCCCCCCCGGCACTCTGTACTGACTGTTACAGGTGATTTTGGAGGGGGGAGGAATAATAATTGGCTCCCACTTAGCCACCCCGACGACAATAGTGGCTCACGCGATGCCGAAGGTGAACTTGCCCCTGTTTGTTTCAAGTGATTGTACCTTTAAAACATTGATCCCGAGGATACATTCCGGGGAGGAGGCAATAAGGACTTGTACACGTCTAGGGGAATGTTTGCCTATGGCGAGGCGAAGGGTGACCTCCCTAGCGGGTAAAAGGGAGCCCCCCCCAATCCCTCTATCTGCTTGTCCGTACCCTTCCATAAGCCAAGATTGCCTGGGATAATCGTGTGCTGGACGCCTGTGTCGACAAGCACCATCCACCTCTGTGTGTTTCCCTTTCCCCAATGTACCGTGACTCGTGTATGTGGCCTCAGGTTCCCCGGTCGGGAAAGGGCGAGAGAGTAAATGCGCCGGGGGCCCTGGCCTTCATCTTATGGGAGGGGGAAGAGGGCTGCCACGCCGGGGGTGAGGCACTTTGCTGGTGGAGGTGGGACATTTCCTGCCTGACGAGCTGTCTGAGTTCTGCTTTGAGGGACTTCGAGACAGATTCAGGTAGGGCAGTTTCAGGTAAGGGAGGCACGGAGGGTGGCTCGGTCTGGGCATGGTCTGGCCTGCCGGTCTGGAGGCTGTGGACGCCCCCTGCATCGGGTCTGGTGGTCTTTTTGTAACTAGTCTTCCCCCTGCAATGCTCCTTCCACAGGGCATATAGGTTGGGGGATGCCATCTATATTGTTACGATCCACCCCTGCACGCAGCAGGTCCGTGTACAGCTGCCTGCGTGTATATCTGAGAGGAATAGTGTCTAGGGCCCTTGTCTCGGTCTTGCAGACCTGCGTCGATAACCCCCTCTGCATATATTCTAATCCCTCCAGGAGGGTGATGGCATCCGGTACGGTGGTACCGCTGGCTGGTGCCATGATGGGCAGGATTACAGACTTCAGATTGGGGCGCGCGGTAGTGACCAAGTATCCCGCCAGGGCACCGGTCACTCGTGTGTCTTCAAGGAGGTTACGTTTGCAGGCACCTTGATAGATGCTGTTGACCAGTGCCCATTTCCTGATAACCCCGGTGCCCTTACAGTCCGTACTCTATTGCGGGAGCCTGTGTAGATCCCACTCCAGTAGTGTGGGATAGCGAGCTCATACTGCGGTCACTACCCGATCCCACAGGGTTGTGCCGTCGCGGATTTCTGCTTGTGGCGCCCGCAGCGCATTGCTTATGTTCTGCTGGTCAGAGAGGCTTCCCAGGGCGCTTGTCTCCTGATGGGAGAGGCTGAGGTTGGGGCCGCCCTCGTCCCACAGCCGGAGCAGCCAGGCGGCCAGGTGCTCGCCTGGTCGTTGGCGGTACCGATCCGCCAGTAGGGTCAGCTCCTTGGGGGAGAAGTCATAGGTCTTCATGGTCTCGGAGTGACTAGGGGAAGGTCCGAGCGTCTCCCCCTTGTTCCCTTCCTCCCTGTGGTGAACCTGGGACCGCGTGGTGACGGGTCAGGCATGTTGGAGCTCGGGTGAGAAGGGGGAAGGGTAGTTGTGGGAACTTGGCTCCTCGGGAACAACCTCGTCGTCACTGTCCCCATCCCCCAGACATGCGTCCAGCTTGTCGCCGTACTGGACTAAGGCTCGAATCTTTAATGGGTCCGGCTGCCAGCCAGACCGACGGGCTGCCCTGGCCTGCTGAAGTTTTATCAGGCGACAGGCAAGTTCAGTTCCTCTAACTCCAAGGTCATTGGCTCAGGACTGGGCAGCCTGTGCTGCTTCCTTCAGCGTGCAACAACGCTGACTGAGGTCTTCAATTTCCCTGTCCTTCTGACCACACAAGTGCTGCAGGTGATCAGTAATTCTAACCTGGCGTCGCAGCAGGGACGCAAACAACCAGAAGGCACCCCTTTGACTCCTCCTGGCTCTGGGGAACCCTGATTCCTTCAGGAGGGAGACCACATGATGGCCCAGCTTCTCTCTACGGGGCTCTAACTGCTGAGACCAGTCCAGTGATTTTCCGTGGTCTGCCGGCATGCTGGCCAGACTCTCAAATCCTTCCCTTTCATCAGCCCACCCGGGGATCCTATCCTGGGTGCCTGCACTGGCTTTCTTCCCCTTATTCCGGAACATTATCCCCTGTGCTTGTGTCCAGCCAAAAGCTATGACAACCCTGCTCGCAGCGCCAAATGTTGTGATGGGAAATAACTGGTTCTTTGAGTCTCAACAGTAAAGGCCTGGACACACACAGTTTTAATAATAAGGAACTTATTTACAAGGGGAGGTCGGGTCAACACAAGCAACTACAATACACAGAAAGCAGTGTGGGGACAGGGTACAGTCACACATACAAAGAACAAGGGAAAAGCACTACGGCAGCTATTCCCCTTGACCTTGGATAGCAGCGGCTCCCTTAACAGTACAAACGATAGACCTTCCCAAACATAAATCAATGCAATTACCTTCAATGAGTTGGTCTGTAAGAGAAACCGAGCCAGGCACATGTCTCACCTTTTATAGCATGGGGCTGGACGAGATAATCCAATTAAGGTGACCAATAATTTAGGTGTGCATTGATTAGTTGGGAGGGACCAAATGTTGGTATGCATGTGTTGTGTCAGACCAGCCAGGTGGCATTGCGTCTGTCACGTGGCCGGTATCTCTGGATACAGTAATCCTTTGTAATTTCTTAGGTAGGGACATTTTCGGAGCAGCTTTGTGGGACGAAGGGCTTGTATTGTACTGTAGGTTTTCTATGTTTCTATTTTCTTTTTCATGAATTGAATTGACTTTATTACTTACATCCTTCACATGCATGAGAAGTAAAAACCTTTATGTTAAGTCTCCGTCTAAATGTGCAATGTGCAATTTATAGTAATTTGTAACACCGCAGTCAATATAGCAAAGAAATATAATTGCATCAACGTAAACTAATCAGTCCAATGGCCTTGTAGAAGAAGTTGTACTGGAGACTGTTGGTCCTGCACTTATTCTGCCTTACTTTTCCCGGATGGTAGCAGCTGGAAAAGTTTGTGGTTGGGGTGACTTGGTCCCCAATGATCCTTCGGGCCCTTTTACACACCTGCCTCTGTAAATGCCCTCTAATAGTGGGAAGTTCACCTCTTCAAATGCGCTGGACTGTCCGCACCCCTATCTTGAGAGTCGTGCAACCGAGCGAAGTATATTTCCCCTACCAGGCAATGGTGCAGCAGGTCAGAATGCTCTCAATTGTGTGCCCTGTAGAAAGACCACAGAATTTGGGGACCAACACCAGACTTCTTCAACTGCCTGAGGTGAAAGAGCCAGTGCTGTGCCTGTATTTCCAGACCACCTGAGTTCCTCGGTGACGTGAATGCAGAGGAACCTAAAGTTGTTCAGCCTCTCAGTCCCATATCCATTGATGTCAATCATGGCTAGCCTGTCTCCATTAATGCAGTATCCACAACCAGCTCCTTTGTTTTAGCGACATTCAGGGAGAGGTTGTTTTATTGGCACTACTGTGCAGGGTGATGGATTCTTCCCTGTAACCCGCTCGTTATTACTTGAGATTAGGCCACCCAGTGTAGTGTCGTCAGCAAAGTTAATTGGCAGATTAGAGCTGTGGACGGCGACACAGTGATGGGTATACAGAGAGGAAAGGAGGGGGCTTAGGACACAGTCCTAAGAGGCACATGTGTTGAGGGTCGGAGAGGCCGAGGTGAGGGAGCCCATTCTTCCTGCCGGCGATTTGACAGGAAGCCCATGATCCAGCTGCACAAGACAAGTTTCACTTTTTGCAAGGCCTCTGCATAAAACACACCCAACTTTACTTTCAGCTGTCGAAGTGCTGCTGCCTCAATTTTCATAATGGAACATAAATGCTAATTTCACCAATCCACCGGAATTCATGACTGAGATTTGCATTAACTCATCATCTCTTTTGACCAAAAGGCATTTAAGTCAGTGACAAAGAGGACAGAGATCAGTCTGAACTACGAAAGTCCGGGTGGAAATCAGCCCCTCCTCTTCTGTCCATCGCCATGGCGCAGTTCAGCGAATTGTTGCTGTAGTGTGTCGCCGCCCTCAGTGTCCACAAGGACGGGTGTGCTTCCCCTTCGACGTCTCGGTGAGTCCGTTCGGCGATCTTTGTGGTGGCTGAGGAAGAGTGTTAATGCAGGGAGCGAGCGAGAAGGCGAGGCCACATGACTGCAACTCTCAGAAGGCCCCGAAGTCTGAGCAGTTGTGCTCAAGCTTTTCAATCCGCTGTAAGTCATCCCTATAATCGCCAAGATCTATTTTAGTAGTGAATACTGAATCAAAGTATTCAATAAGTACCTCAGCGATCTCCTTGGTTCCATACACAATTTTCGCTGTCATATTTGATTGGTCCTATTCTGTCATGTCTTATCCTTTTGCTCTTCACATACTTGCAGAAAGCCTTGGGGTTTTATTTAATCCTGCTCGCAAAGGCCTTCTCATGCCCCCTTCTGGCTCTCCTAATTTCATTCCTAAACTCCTTCCTACTAGACTTATAAACTTCTAGATCTCTATCATTACTTGATTTTGTACCTTTCGTAATCTCTTTTTTTCTTCGTGACTAGATTTACAAAAGCCTTGGTACACCACGGTTCCTGTCCCCTTCCATCCACTCCCTGCCTCACCAGAACACACCTATGCAAAACGCCAACAAACATCCCCTGAACAGTTGTCTCATTTCTGCTGTACATTTCTCTGAGAAAATCTGTTCCAAATTTATGATTCCAAGTTCCTGCCCGATCGCTTAATATTTCCCTTTACTCCAAATAAACGCTTTGCTAACCTATCTGTTCCTAACAGTCTCCAATGCCATGGTAAAGGGGATAGAATTGTTATCACTATCTCCAAAACCCTCGCCCACTGAGAGATCTGACAACTGACCAGGTTCATTTTCCAATATCAGATCAAGTACAGCCTCTCCTCCTGTAACTCATCTATATACTTTGTCTGGAAACATTCCTAAACACAACTAACAAACTCCATCCCTTCCAAACTCCTTGCTCGAGGGAGAGGCCAATCAATGCTTGGGAAATTAATATCTCCTGCCACAACAACTCTGTTGCTGAATCTGTCTCCCTATCTGCTCAATGTCGATGTTCCTGTTATTATTGGATGGTTTATAAAAACATCTAATAGAGTTATTGACACCTTCCTGTTTCTAACTTCCACGCACAGAGAAAACAAACCCTCCACGACTGCCTTCTTTCCTGCAGCCGTGACGCTATCTCTGATCAACAGTGCCACACTGCCACCCCTTCTCTGTCATTTCTGAAACATCTAAAGCCTGGCACTCTTAGTGTCCATTGCTGACTCTGAGCCATCCAAGGCTCCGTAATGGCTGCAGAATCTTAGCTCCAATTAGTGATCCACGCTCGAAGCTCGTCCGCTTTGCTCACACTGCTTCTCCTTCTCACACTGTCCACAATTTTTCTCGATTTGTGAGCCAACCGCCCCTACCTCCGTCCCTCCAGTTCAGTTCCCATCCCCCATCCATTACTCTTCCCAATAGCCTTAGCAAACCTCCGTGCTAGGCTATCGGTCCCACTGGGATACAAGTGCAATCCATTCTTTTTTGTACTGATCACTCCTACCCCAAAAGAGATCCCAAAGCTCCAGAAATCTGAATCCCTGTCCTCGGTTTAATTTCGCAGCCACGAGTTTATCCTCCAGCTCACTCTATTCCTGAACTCACCGTCACGTGGCACAGGCAGTAATCCCGAGATTACTACCTTTGCGGTCCTGCTTCTCAAACTTCCTTCCTAACTCCATGTCACCTGTTTTCAGGACCTCCTCCCTTTTTCTACCTATGTCATTGGTATCAATATGTACCACTGCCTTTGGCTGTTCATCTTCCCACTTCAGGATATCGTGAACACGATCAGAAACATGCCGGACCCTGGCACCTGGGAGGCAAACTACCATATCGGTTTTTTCCAGCGTCCACTGAATCGCCTGACTGACCCCCTAAATACCGATTCCCCTATTACAGCAGCCACCCTCTTCCTTTCCCTATCATTCTGAGCCACAGAGCTGGACTTTCCCCCAGGTAGGCCATTCCCCCAACAGTACTCAAACAGGAGTACTTATTGTTAAGGGAGACAGCCACAGGGGCACTCTCTGGTATCTGACTCATGCCCTTCTTTTTCCTGACTGATACCCACTTACCTGCCTCGCTGTGAGTACTTGCCTCTCCTCCTCACTCCACACCAGAAGACTGGGATTCCTCCAGACTTCACACACCTGACACCCAGTGCAGAAATCCGGCCTCACAGACAAGCTTCCTGTTTCTATTCCTGACAGGTAACTTACCCCGCCTTGGCCGTTATCGCCGAAGCCCGAATGAGGCAAAGCTCTGTCACTCTGCAGAGGTCACTATGTCAATGACCGTTCTTTTGAAGACCACTCCACTCTGCAGTGTCTCCCATTTATGCCTGAACCTTCCCTGCTATTTATGACAGATATAGGTAGGTCGGAACAAATGAGTTTCTCATGGAGTATACGAAATGCAAGAGAACACTTCTTTTACTGGAGGGTAAAGAAGGCATGAGGTTGCCCTAACAGACAGGGTGAAAGGGAATCCTGAAGGATTGCATGAACAAAATTGATCCTCTGAATGATTAGAATGGTAATCTATGTGTGGTGCCAAAGAGGTGGGGACATCTTAAGTTAAGTTTTGTATAACTTTTGTATAAATACGGACGTGGGAGCACGGAGGAATATCTGGAGATCTCCAGGAAGGCCTTCTTCGTTGCTGGCCCTGTTGTCAGGTCCGGGTCGGTGCCGTTGGTGGGGGCGTCGTGGTGCGCTCAGTAGAGGATGGTGCTCAGAAAGGCTGTGCCGGAGGGGATGATCGCAGGCTCGGAGATTCGACGGACTCGGTGTCCACTGCGGTCGGGGCGCTTTTACTGTGTGCTGTGTGTGCGAGGCTGAGTCCGGCGGCGCCTTGAAAGTCCATAGCGGGGGAAATCCCTTCTGCCACCTGCATGGGATGATGAGTCTATTGGGACCTTGAAGACTTGTGGAAACTGTGTGGAGGGTTTTTTTAGTCTTTTAACATCTTTGGACTATTTTTACTGTGCCCATGGTCGGTCTTTTATCAATTATGGTATTGTCTGCACTGTTGTAACTGTAGGTTAATTATAACAATATGTAACTATGTGGTTTTGTGTCGGTTCTTGTAGCTTTAGTTTTAGGTTCGTTGGGTGGTAGAGTTGGTCTCTAGTTGACTCACTTAGTGTGTCTGGATAATCTTGTGTTGTCTGGTGGGTTTGAAGCTGTTTTCCGGGGAACACAGTGATATTGTAGGGCGATATTAATATGCAGCTGCCTCTCCAGACTCTAGATCTGGGGATTACCAAACGTTATGTGGATTTTCTGGAGTAGTCTATTTTGTCGTGTACTTTTGTGATATCATTCTGGAGGAACGTTGTCTCATTTTTTAACTGCATTGCATTTGTGGTTTCTAAATGACAATAAAATGAAACCGAACTGAACTGATATATATATACTCGGAGAGAGACGCACTCTCTGGAGGAGCATAACAGACTAATCGACTATGCGGGACCCTTTGCGGGAGCTGATTGCTGTGAGATAGCAAATTATAGTAGATAAATCCCCTAGGTCTGACAAGAGTGTCTCTTCGTTGATGCATTGCTGAACACTTGAGTACTTGGTTAGGAGCGCCGACGCTTGTTTTGTTTTTGCGGGAGGGTGGGCGGGGTTTTCAATATAAGAACTTTCAAAACCAAAACACTGGTTGCTTCAAAACTATTTTTCCTGGCGATCTAAAACCCAAAATTAATGTGTCAACTTCTTGAGCAGCATCTTTTACATTCTGTAAAAGAAGCAGTCTACTTATTGAAAACAATTTTTAGCATTTTTCCCCAAATATTCCAGTGTTCTCAAAAAATTAAATTCAAATTCTAATTTTAACTGTCAACCAATAAAGAATTTCCCTGAATGCTTATTTCCATTTGCGATGCGAGCATTTCAAATCCGGAATCGAGGTGTACAAACTTCCATCTGGCGCTAGATTATATATGGCCAGTATGAAACCAGGGTTTCCCTAAAACAAATACCATGAAAAACAAATAAATAAACACAAACTGAAACATAGCGAAGTCAAAACACAAAAATCGATGCTGTACTGTTCTTCCTTCTCAACTTTTCGCAAGTAAATGCAAAACCTGGAACTAACAGCTAATTCCTACCCTGAAAACTGAGGGAATGTGTTACTCTAAGACTTTCAAATAAGGAGATGTTGAAACGTATAAAAAACATTCAACAAGTCGAAAGCAAGACAACTCCAGATCAACAAAAATTCCGACATTTTCTGATCCTTGTGTAACTCCAGACTCTGATCTGTGTTAGGATTCAGATTGAATGAACTGTTTGAACACAATTTTTTCCAGACATAATGACCCACATTACCACAGCTGACACAGTGAATATGTGTACTGTTCCGAGATGGTTATCCTCGACAACAGCCTCCCAGTTTGGGTAAAACACTCCAGCGAAGTGTTCCCTCGCTTCCACAATCTCTTTGCTAGCTTCTACCTTGCAATGCAGTTTCCCAAACGATATCCCGTGAATTTTCTCAAAGGTAAAACATTTTAGTGGGCTCTGGGATATTCCCGAAGGTACAATCTTATTCTTTCACTTCATTCTTCCAAGGTCAGATCGTTTCGCTAAGAACTTGTGCCTCATCATGTGTCGGGTCGCTGGGATCAAACCTTCTAACGCTCTTTTGCTCAGCTCAGTATTGTGCGATTTCAAGGTCCTAAGCCATTTACTGCCCTGTCCTTGAGTCCATTTTCGCCTATCTAGGACTATAAACACTCGAGAAAACCACCTATAATCTCGCCACAAATGCAGAGAGGTTCCGCTGTCTGCAGTTATGCAAAGCCTCCACCGAGTCCATTAGCTGCTGCAGCTTCTAGTATCGCCACCTGTAAATCACCTAGTGGCCTTGTCCCTTTCTGCCTGTTCCTCCGACATGGCTGAGTGTAGCACTGAAGTTAAACACAGAAGAGTTAACTTCCATTCCTCTGCTTCATCTGAACCATAAATTATCCTATGCTGCTGAATGCACGAGGAAGGTCCCCGAGGATCGTCTCCAAGTCCGCACTTTGGTATATTCGCAGCTATAACAGTTAATTGTGCCACATTGAAAGGGGTAGAATGCCGTCTTTCAGGCGGTGCCCCTGGCTGTGGTGTTTCCTGAGCTCTCTCCCTTACCACAGGTGCCATTGGGACTTTGGGTGTTGAAAATTCCTCTCTTGAGTAAAATCAAAGAGGAGGAGGTCCACTTCCCCAACCACTCTCTAATGTGTGTCGCCCCATGCGCTACATTACACCAATCTACATCGCTATCATCATTCGCCCGCGCATCAAGTGCACATACCACTCCTCTCTGAGCAAAGAGAAGAATTTGCACCGTTTCGTTTTGCTTTAATCACTTTCTGTGCTCGTTGCCGTCTTTATACTCAACTACCAATTTCTGCACGACGTTCAAAGTAGTCCCTAATGCCAGATAATCTTCCTTACGATGGTGGCTCACTTGAGAGGACTATCGCTGAATGCTCAATCGAAATGTCTATTTTTATATTCATTCATCATGAATTCTAGTTTAGTCATCCGGTACCGTTGACTCTAGGTCATGTCTCTAACCTTTAGTACTTTTTATTGGCTCTGCTCCAGGCCAGCATCCATTTATTGCGCACTTTCCAGCACGTGAAAATCGGTACTTTGTGGCTGTTTTTTGTCTTCAGTAACTGGCTCGAACCATTCCAGACAGGCACAGCCCCCAACATTTATAAATCTGTATGTTATATTGTGTCAGAAACATCTCACAAATAACATCTTATTTGGAAATGATCTCGAGTCTAGCAGAGTACCTGAAGAAACATAGTGTTTACTTTAAAACACAGAAAGCGAAGAAAGTTCATGTCACAAAATGGAGGACATAAAATTTTCCCACAAAATGGTAGCCTCAATCTCTAAGCACATGGCCGGAACAAACACAATTGATCTGTCTCCTTCCACTGTCCCTGAC
Source organism: Hypanus sabinus (assembly GCF_030144855.1). NCBI lineage: Eukaryota > Metazoa > Chordata > Chondrichthyes > Myliobatiformes > Dasyatidae > Hypanus > Hypanus sabinus. Next base: position 61,693,707 of record NC_082706.1, on the reverse strand, counting down.
ACCTTCGACTTTGATAGGATTTCTTTCCATATTTTAAATCGGTCATGGCCAAGTTTGGCATTGAAATACGTATATGCAACCCCGAACATGACGCACCAGGCTCAACCATTGATCCATAACGTTGTCTGATGTCTTACCACCATCTGCCTCCACAACCCCTACATACGCAGGACTGGAGAATGACCACTCCCCATTGCATCCCAGCTGCTAAGCCCATGCAAATTGAGCACATGTAAGAATCAAGTCCAGACAAGGACCGCCCACCTTTGGCAACATACACCCACGCTTGTTTCATCAAACTAAATCATGTTCTTCTCGAAACTTCTCTACTGCATTTGGACGCTAATGGGAGCCTTTCATTTGACCAGTCTTTGAATCCTGTGAGCCCTCTTGTTACTCGAATGCCAGTTTACATAATCCTGATTATTCTTTGATGGAATGGTGGTTAATATCTATGCCAATCACACGAAAGGCTGGGGTTAAATTCCCCGAAGGACAGACCGTTTTTCTGCTTCAACTGTTTACTGGAAATACAAAGAGAAATGTTGATCCATTTCAGGGCCGGAAAGGATGCAGGACTAACTAAACTCTTCTGCATCTATCCATATCTCTCCACCTTTCCATATCTACCTGCCTGTCTAAAGAACATTTATACTCAGGATTTATTTTCCCATTTGCTAACGCGTGAGGCAGGACACCATTTGTAGCTCCCCGACTCTCTGAGGTATCAGATCTCAATGACTCGGATAACCGGCGAATACTCACTGGCTGCTGTGTAACTCCGGGCTATTAGAAGATGGCGACACCAACCGGCCGGAATAGGACCTGCAGTAGAGAGATGAATAATCCGCCAGAAAGCAGCTGGGCAGTTGAGGGACTGGTCGAATCATATGGAAGCATTGGACGTGATTCAATACTCGAATCTCCTTATTCATAACGGACTGATAGTGGTAAAGTGGTGAGCACAGCTGCCTTTCAAGCAGTTGTCCTGGGTTCGATTACCGGCCATTGCAACTTCTACAATTTTAGACTACATAAAGTAACTTCTTAGACGTTCTACTTAGATCTCAAGGAGCCAAGTAGTCGACACATTCCAATTCACGCTGTGCGTGCAAGTAGTGAATCGTAAATTATCATACACTGTAGTGGATCAAAGATGGAATCACCGTTAAATCGGTGAACGGATCGGAACAACTTCCAGTCCTCTTTCTATCCCAGATTCAACAACAAACTAGGACACGTGTAGTGGACATTTTACAGACAAGATGTGTAGAATTGGGGAGGGTGCAGACGAGGCTTATCGATTAGTTCACTCTCCAATTCCCACCCGCTGTCTGTTTACGTTTAGCCTGTGGAATGTGGAACCGCCAATCCCCTCCATTCCGTCACAGATTTCATCCGGTCTTTCTGCACTGACGGGTGTAATGCCGGGTCACAACGTCACAATGTCCCACATCCTCCAATTGGAGCACTGGACTTCCCTACCTACTGCCTCCATTACCAGCTAGTCCTTAGCCTCTTCTCGCCGAAGCCTCTCGAGCCAAAGCCGCCTCAAAGCTCCACTCCTTCACTTGCCCACTCACACACTGGCCGCTCTCCACTGGGGCCTCTGCTTGAGTTAACCCTCTTTTTATTTGTTAGAGCTATTCAATTTTCGATTGCCCGATCAGCTGCTTTCAGCTGAGTCTGAGCTATTCAAATCTTGATTGTTCAATCAACTGCTTTCTGCAGTGTCTGAGCTATTCAAATCTTGATTGACTTGATTGCACAATCCAACTGCCAAAACTGCCAAAGCCTCACAGCTCGACTCCTTCACTATCCCACTCACTCACTGGCCACACACCACTGCTCAGAAGAGGAAAATTTCCATGAATTGCTGTCTGATCGTGCACTCCTGATAAGCAATTTCGAATTTTCGTAACAAAAATCTGTATTGTACCATTAATAGGAAAGCACATGAACATTTCAACTTCTTACATGCCTGTGCAAGGTTTTTTTAACGAGCATCAGGAGGAAGAGAGAAATAGTCTCATTGCATCTGACGTTGAAATCACAAGTTCAACTCAGAATTGAGCATTGTCCAGGGAGAAAAAAACATAACTGTCACAAGCAAGGCCAATATTCGAGCCTGATCATGTTAGAACAGGTTCGTTTTCAAAATCCTGCCTGAAAATGTGGGTTTAGGCTGTATTTGCATTTATATTGCTTTGGTTAATGATTTTTAGTAACTTCACTATTTAACATTGTCAAAAAATGTTCATGTTGTAAATGGTAGCAATTGAAATCAAATTACAACATTTATTTAAATTAAATGGACTGAGGCTGCTTCAGAATGATTAAATCCCTTTCGGTTAAGCCAATTTATTTAAAAGAAATTTGTTATGTTTGTTTTATGAGGTTTTATTTTAATTTATGAGAGGGTAAAAAGAAATCAGTTTCATGAAAGGTAGGTTAAACTGAACTACCTGTTTTTCTCAAGAAAGGGTGTCTAAAATGTATTCTCTATTCAAAATATTTTTGCATCAATATATCTGCAGCTCACTGATCACCCGAACGTACCTTGGGCTGCAGATATATAAGGTTTTACGCAGGTGTTACCCGAGAACTGCAAATTATTTCAAGGTTTCCTCCAGGGCTCAAAAGGATGGGAGAGACTGGTATAAATCAACGAATACAGGTCCGGAGCCGTCAGACACTCCTCATCTGTTCACTCTTTCATTTCCTGTTCAAACTCCTCAAGTCAAGTCAAGTCAAGTCAAGTCAACTTTTATTGTCATTTCGACCATAACTGCTGGTACAGTGCATAGTAAAAATGAGACAACGTTTTTCAGGATCATGGTTTACATGACACAGTACAAAAACTAGACTGAACTACGTAATAAAAAGCACAGAGAAAGCTATACTAGACTACAGACCTACAATGGACTGAATAAAGTGCACAAAAACAGGACCGGCATTACAATAACTAATAAACAGGTCAGTAGGGCAAGGTGTCAGTCCAGGTTTCAGGTATTGAGGAGTCTGATAGCTTGGGGGAAGAAACTGTTACGTAGTCTGGTCGTAAGTGCCCGAATGCTTCGGAGACTTTTCCCAGACAGCAGGAGGGAGAAGAGATTGTATGACGGGTGCATAGGGTCCTTCATAATGCTGTTTCCTTTGCAGATGCAGCGTGTAGTGTAAATGTCCGTGATGGCGGGAAGAGAGACCCCGATTATCTTCTCAGCTGACCTCACTATCCACTGCAGGGTCTTGCGATCCGAGATGGTACAATTTCCGAATCAGGCAGTTATACAGTTGTTCAGGACGCCCTCAATACAACCCCTGTAGAATGTGATGAGGATGTGGGGTGGGAGATGGACTTTCTTCAGCCTTCTCAAAAAGAAGAGACGCTGCTGGGCTTTCTTTGCTATGGAACTGGTGTTGAGGGACCAGGTGAGATTCTCCGTCAGGTGAACGCCAAGAAATTTGGTGCTCTTTACGATCTCTACCGAGGAGCCGTCGTTGTGCAGTGTGGAGTGGTCGCTCCATGCCCTCCTGAATTCAACAACCATCTCTTTCGTTTTGTTCACATTAAGAGATAGGTTGTTGGCGCTGCACCAGTCCGTTAGCCGCTGCACCTCCTCTCTGTAAGCTGACTCATCGTTCTTGCTGAGGAGACCCACCACGGTCGTGTCATTGGCGAACTTGATGATATGATTCGAGCTGTGTATTGCAGCACAGTCATGTGTCAGCAGAGTGAACAGCAGTGGACTGAGCACGCAACCCTGGCGAGCTCCTGTGCTCAGTGTGATGGTGTTGGAGATGCTGCTCCTGATCCGGACTGACTGAGATCTCCCAGTCAGGAAGTCCAGAATCCAGTTGCAGAGGGCGGTTTTCAGGCCCAATAGTCTCAGCTTTCTAATCAGTTTCTGAGGGATGATCGTGTTGAATGCTGAACTAAAGTCTATGAACAGCATCCGAACATATGTGTCTTTTTTGTCCCCATGTATTGAGTAGAGATTATCTGAGCTCTCCTCTTCAGAATAAAAATAATGACATTTTATTATCCTTTACAAATAAAGTAATGCCAGTGAATCAGTATGCCCAGATTCCTCTGGTGTCCTAAGAGATTTCATGTACAATAGCCAAATGTTAGCCATAGCCACGCCGTCTCTATTATCAACGTGCACTGTCGGCTTGCTGGTCTCTGACACAAACACATTCACAGAAAAAGAAAAGCTGGGGGGAAGGGGAGAGAAAAAATGAGACCGAGAGAGAGAGAGAGAGGGAGAGAGAGAGAGAGAGAGAGAGAGAGAGAGAGAGAGAGAGAGAGAGAGAGAGAGAGAGAGAGAGAGAGAGAGAGAGAGAGAGAGAGAGAGAGAGAGAGAGAGAGAGAGAGAGAGAGAGAGAGAGATGCACACACAAGTTTGCTCACACACCCATACAAATATAAACACAAAACAGACAAATACATTCCGATATACACAAACATGGATATTCAGAGGGACGTACACACCAGTACACACGTGCACAAGCAGGTGGTCACAAACACAGTCTCTCAGACATATATGCTTCTACTTACACACAAATACACACACACACACACACACAAACATAGCTACCAACGCTCAAAGATATCTATACATTCTTGTCCGCCTCCCCGGTTCTCCGCCGTGTTCTTTTAGGCTGATACATTTAAAATATACTAAACCCCAGTATACTGATGTGTCTTATGGCCGTGCATTAGGTTCAGGGCTGGGTCCTGGACAAGCCCCCGAATGTTCCGAAGTGACCACGTCACTGGAGAAATCGGAGGGTTCAGTGAACATAAAGATGTTCATTCATCATCACAAACAAACGCTTTCTTGCATCCCCTCTCGGTAGAGTCCCCTACAGACAAACTACATCAAGACTTTATACTGTTGAGCAGAAGGATAACAGTGGGTGATTCGTTACAATGTCACAAGCTACAATGACGTATTTTACTTCAATATTATGGGTCCGTCAAATGGCTCCTTTGATGTGTATTTTACTGTGGAAGCGCATTTAATCGGTAAGACAACAAAGTTCAGACATCAATTTTGGGACAAATTAACACACACATTGTCTAAAAAATTAATTCACTAAATCAATCACAAACTGTCACCAGCCGAATTGCCTATGTCTGACTCTTGGGAAATAATTTAAAAACATTATTTTTAAATCTGTTGAAAGCTGTCTCCATGAACTCGCAAAATGGCATTAAAACCTTAGGCGTATGTTGCCTAAACATTTCAGTCCAAGAGACGGCCTGTAGCACAGGGGGCAAATCACTGGACAGATAAAATCCACGGAGTGTGTCCTACCCTTGTACACCAAGACCCCTCTGTCCCTCCGCACTCCCGACAAACAAAATTAAACCTCTGTCTCTCCTCCAACCCATGGGGTTGAAACGATCGTTGTTCTTGCCTTTAATGTCTAGTGGCGTATCTAAGGTATGGCAGGTATGGCACGTGCCCTGGGCGCCACTGAACAGTTTGTATTAAAGTCAGACAAGCCATCCTCGGATGGTGAAAAAGGAATTTTCTTCAGATGTATGATCTGTCTTTGATTATCATGGGTGAGAAGCACTAGGATGGCCTTATTTCAGAGCATTGTGTAAGAAGACCATGAAACGTTTCTTCACGAAGAAGAAGGAAAGTGGAGCTGAAGGACGGAAAAGACAGAAGTTGGAGGCGCAGGAAGCCAAGAAGTAGAGCAAGTTCTTCATGCCCTTCTTTGAAAAACCCGGAACAACTAGTTTAACACGTTCCATGGAGTTGTCTCAACCTACTACAGATTTGTTAGAATCCGACGGTGAGTCAAGTACAAATGAGTCACAAACCAAGCAGGAAGTCAGATAAATCCGAGTATGACGAGATTAAGAGTGAGGCTGCCACAGAGAACGTTGTCATGACAGGAGGGGAAGATGGTAGTGTTGGTGGTGATGTTGAGTTTATTGACGAGGCTTTACCTAACGAGATTGAACCTGACAAGACTGAACCTAGTGAAGTGCATGGTGTCAAGAGCCGAACTGTCATACCAGAAGTGGTTGAACAACATGACATTGAACTCCTGAAGTTCGACAGTGTCAGCAGCCTGGCTCCTGCCGCTGTGCCCTGAAAGGCCATTCCCCCATCAGCATTCAAAACTTGTACGTGTTGTAGGGGAGCAGCCACTGGGGACCGTGCACTGTGCGACTCTTTCTCTTGACTCTCCTGGTGGTCACAAAACTTATCAGCATCCTTCACCTTAAGTGTGACCATCTCTCTAAAGGATCTGGTCTCACTGTTCCAGATCAGCCGAAGAATAGCTGGTGCATGTCCCTCGTGTGAATTTACAGGGGACACTCCCAGATCTCCCAAATCCTGAGGCAGAGCATGCCACTGGCATTACTGCCATTCTAGCTACTCCAACAGGGAGAGAGATTCCGAAAAATAACCTCCAAAATTTCATGTCCTAGAGTACACCCCGCCATATGCCAATCCTCTGCCCACATTTCCAGCTAGTCTATGTTCTGCGAATCGTTTGGCAATCCTCACTATCAACAGCTGCACCAAATTTTCGTGTCACCTATGTAGCGCCCTGGCTTGTCACTATAGCCCTTGTTAAATGGATGAAGAATATTGGCGCATCTGCAGTTCTCTGCCGCAACATGTGTAATTAAAAAACGACTACAACGATTCCTGTGAAAGTCCCAGCAATCTGCAACCTTGCCTCATTTAATCAATAACCTGTAATTAATTCTATCCAGTCCTGGTGAGTTATCCACCTTCGTGTTCTTTGAGAGTCCCAATGCTCCCAGCAACTTGTTACTAATGTGCGTGGAATATCAGCTTATGCTTCCCCCCGTCATCCTCTGTTTGGTGAACACTGACGAGAAATATTCATTTGGTGATTTGGTCACTTATTCCGGCTCAAGACATACTTTCACCCCTCCACTACTGATTTGTCTACATTCCTGCTTTCGCTATAGTGTCCCTTTTGTTACAAATGTATGTACAAGGTATTCCTTCCAGGCTTGCACAGCAAAATCATTCCCCCTCCCCTACACTCATTCAGCACTGCAGATTATGCTTAGTTTGCATATTGCTGCATATTCATCAAAGGCATTGTCTAATTTCCACTTTCTAAACTTTTCTTATCGTTCCTTTTCCTTTTTGACTCAATTTGCAACAACTCTGATCAGGCAATGCTTTTACATCTGAATTCTTGTCTTTCCGCCTGACATAAACCATTTCAATTTTGAACCACTCTGCATCAATTAACTCTCAAAGGTTAGGTGTGAGTTACAGCTGCTCCCGGTCTATGCCGTCCCTAGGTCCTGCCTAACATAGTTCTCATTAGCTTGCATCACACACAAAGTGCTGGAGGAACTCAGCATTTATGGAAAATAGTAAACTGTCAACATTTCTGGATGAGGCACTTTAACAAGACTGGGAAAAAATAGATGCGATGTCAGGATAAGAAGATGGTGGAATGTGAGCATGAAGTACAAGTTGGAAGGTGATCATTAACTTGCTTTTAGTCAAGCAAATTCCCCCAATATCGTGTCCTTCTTTGAGGATTACTGTTATCAAAAGGGTCTCCCACTGAAATTCATCAATTGCAAGGGTCATGACCCAGTGCAAGGCATCTTAATAGTCCCTAAAGCATCTGCCTTTACCACCATCCCTAGCAGTAAACTCTACATATTTTCTGTGTTTAGAAGTTAACCTCAGACATTCCCACCCCCCTACACATATCTCCAATCATCTTAGAATTATGCGTCCTTGTTTTAGTGACTTCTATTTTGGGAAACACTACGTGGATGTCCCCTCATTTGATGCCTCCTATCATTTTGTATACCTCCATCATGTCACCTCTCATCCTGCCAAAGAGAGAAGCCCTATCTTACCCCAACTATCCTCACAAGGTATTTTCTGTGAAGTTCAATGTTCACAGTAAATATGTTGTCAAAGTACAAATGCTATCATACATATTTTGTTGTGGGCATGCACGGTAATACAAAGAAACACAAAGGAATCAATGAAAAACTGCTCACGTCAAAGACTGGCAAAACTCCAATGTAGGAAAGACAACAAATTGTGTAAGTGAACAAAAAGCAAAATGATGATAAATGTGCAGTACCTATCAAGAACATGAGCTGTGGTGTCCCTGAGTGTGAGTTCATTGTTGTGCTGAGTGACATTATCCCCTTTGCTTCCAAAGCCGAATCGTTGAATGAAACAAATAACGCCCAATACGCGCAATGCTACTAATTGACCACTAGCTCTGGATCCCAACAGCCACACGATAAAAATCGTCAGGGTGGCTCCATCAAGCTTCCCTGTGAGAACATTACTTTCACTTCACTGTTATCCAATCCTTGTTACACTAGCTCTACTTATCCTGGAAGGGAACCTAATAATTTGTGTTCCTGATGCCTTCCCGCCTGCACCAAATTGTTAGCCACACATTAAAGTGTACCAACTTACAATATCTTATTCAGAAGCATGTGACACCTGAAATCATCCTGACCTCACCACCCGAGAGTTCCTATTTTCTAACTTTCTGCCCTAATCCTTAAATTCTCTTTGCAGGGCCTTGTCTCTGTTTTTAATTCTAATAAGGAAAATGACCTCTAACTATTCACCCTGCCCTTTCAGAATAGCCCATACCTTCACAGAGACATCCTTGGCCATGGCATTATTGAGGTAATGCATCATCCTGCAATCTCACTCATTTACACACATACTCCAGTCTGTGTCCCCCACGAAAATGTTTGCTGCATGTGTTTCATATATTTCCATCCACGTGCTTTCTAATAGCCTGGCTGTAATGCACATTGTTTGAAAATTCGTCTTTATATCCTTCTTGCATTCAGCTCAGGCAATTTACTTACAGTGGCATACAAACGTTTGGGCACCCCTGGTCAAAATTTCTGTTACTGTGAATAGTTAAGTGAGTAGAAGATGAGCTGATCTCCAAAAGTCATAAAGATAAAGACGAAACATTCTTTTTGACATTTTAAGCACGATTAGTGTATTGTTTTTGTTTTATACAATTTTGGAGTGAAAAAAAGGAAAGGAGCACCATACAAAGGTTTGGGCACCCCAAGAGATTTGAACTCACAGATAACTTGTACCAAGGTCTCAGACCTTAATTAACTTGTTAGGGCTCTGGCTTGTTCACAGTCGTCGTTAGGAAAGGCCAGGTGATGCAAATTTCAAAGCTTTATAAATACCCGACTCCTCAAATCTTGTCCCAACAATCAGCAGCCATGGGCTCCTCTAAGCAGCTGCCTAGTACTCTGGAAATTAAAATAAATGATACCCACAAAGCAGGAAAAGACTATAAGAAGATAGCAAAGCAATTTCAGGTAGCCGTTTCCTCTGTTCGTAATGTAATTAAAAATGGCAGTTAACAGGAACGCTGGAGATCAAGTTGAGGTCCCTCACGCTCACTCTTGTGACACCTTCCTCGTGTCCTATCCCTCGCGCGCTCTCCTTCGCGCCTTCTCCCTCACACCAACTCTGTCGTGTGCTCTCCCCCCTCGATGTCACATTCTGTTGCTCTCCCTCGCGCTCACCCTCTCCCTCACGCCCTCTACATCACGCTCACTCTAGCGTCATCTCTATGGCAACCTCTCCCGTACATGCTCTCCCGCGCGCCCTTTCTTCGCGATGTCTCATTCGCTCTCTCATTCACGCCTCAGCCCTCGCGCTCACTTTCTCCATCTCTTTATCTCTCACAGAGTGACAAGTGAAGGTGACGGTACTTTGCAGGAGTGGTTGATAGAGACGAAAATATGCTTCAAGATCAGGCAGTTTTGTCAGAACCGGGTAGCATGGGTAACAGGTCACCCTCAAGTTTTAATTTAACTGGAAGAGGGGACATGTGATGCAAAAGGGATTTCTCTGGGATGGTGAGGCCAGTGATGCCCTGGGGATCAGCTGTAAACAACTGATTTGTACCTCGAAGGCAACGGACACAAAATGGAAAAGAGTTAACAGTTGACAGGACTCTGATGAAGGACCTCGGTCTGAAACGTCGACAGTTTATTGTTTTCCATAATAGCTGCCTGGCATGCTGAGTTGCTCCAGCATTTTGTATTTAAGTAATCAGTCGACTTTTCGTGGCGGGACCCTTCATCAGGGATTGATTTTGTGTGTATTGTTTTGTATTTCAAGCGAATACAGATTCTCTCGTGTTTGTTTATAAGTCTGTTAATCACATTGTTTCCATTTACCCACAAGTGGGGGAATAGAACACGGAGCATGAAAGCAGCTGAATCGTAATACTTGACAGCATTTATTTCTGATATTGCATGAGCTTGAAAATCCGATTCAGTGGGTATTTCACCGCATCCTTTCGTTCCTCTCGGAATTTACTTTCAGTCAGGACATAAATGATGCAGGAACTGAGAATCTGCAGCATTACCGATGTGTTTCCTATGATGTAACGGGGATCCACGAGAGAGTAAACAAAAAACTCCTTGAAATACATCTATGGATTAAATATACCACCCGTGTTCCCCACAACAATATTAAACTACCGGTTACGCCGAAGAACAAAATGATGGATTTGCGTCGGTTCTCCATCTTCCGGTCGTTGTCAGTCCCTCGAATCTTTTGTCCCCGGAGCCCACTGTGGGCTTGACTGACTGCTAGAATTCGCCTAACAGTCAGAATATTGAACAGCAAAATCAGAAAGAATGAGACACCCAGGGGTTAAAATGTGGACAAACACGTCAAATGCCGCTCATGAGTTTGTGAAGCTCGGTGTGGGAAAACAACCCTATGGTACACCATCAATTATTTCTCTAGGGCCATATATAAAGGCCCAGGGGACAGTCTCCAAACAGGCCAGCACACTCACTGTTCCGATAACCACAGCCGCCGTTCTCTCGGTGCAAAATTTTGTTTTCAGCTTCTCACAACAAATAGCCACAAATCGATCGACGGTAAAAGCAACAGTCAGCCAGACTGAGGCCGCAGTGCTCGCAGAAACCAACCATTGGCGGAGTCTGCATACAGGAGTGATTCGGAGAAATGATCGGGGCAAATAAATCTCAGCAGTGGATCCGAGATAACGACCAGGAGATCGGCCACTGCCATTCCCACCAGGTAACGAATGGCACATTTGGAGAGACCGCACTTTCCCCGGGATAGGATCACAATCGCCACCGAGTTCGCTGGAAGAGAGACAGGGAACAGCAAGCTGAGAAAATACTGAGCAGAAGCCAATGCAGTGGTTTGAGGGGATCCTGCAATATTTCCAGATTATTGTTGCATTTAGCGGTGGGAGGGTCGAGAGAGGGCACAGAGCTGGCGGAGACAGAGAAGAGCTTACACAGTAAAATAAAGTCAATATGATCTGAATACGGATTCCTTACTGATGACCGAAATGCGAAATGACAGCGGAAAGCTAAAACTGGGCAGCTACTTCCTCAGAGTCAATACTGGATGGAATATTTTCTACCGGTGCATTCCGCGTACCTTCTGGATGAAATGAATAAATCCGAACGCTGATTTGTTTTTAGATCCAAATCTTAGCATTTATCGTCCCGGTGTTTCCACTCCATTCCTGTAATGCGGAATACTGGCACTGGAATATGACAGTTTAAACCAACGGCAGAATCAATCACATCATTGGAATTAAACTTCAACATCCACCCATGACAGCTGACACTGCGGCTTACCGGGAATTCCAAAGGCTGAAATAAAAGGAGAGTAAACGTCTTCTACCCGCCGGATGACTGGAAACACCATTTCAGTGTGAATCTGTGATTTCTGGTGCTCCTGTATTCACAGCTCCGGCAGACAGCCGATGCATTCCAAGCGGCCCTGATTTATACAGAGGGTCTGTCTCCAGAGATACGGTTATACACCCCACTAACTTGTTTCGTTACAGTTGCTTGAACAAACACTTTAATTCAATACCACTGTCTCTATTGTGAATATTGGAGCGATTGGAGACAAATACATCAAAATTCTTTGGCATTACCTCAGCAGAATCTGTGGTAGAAATAGGCCGGTAGCTTTACTTTCAAAGACTGACCTATGATGCAGTGTGAGAATGTGGAGTTCACTCTGCACTTGTCAGTCTATGATACAGTGTGATATTCCACAGGACCGATAGAAGCTGCAGAACATTGTAAATCTAGTCAGCTCCATCTTGGGTACTAGCCTACGAAGTATCCAGTACATTTTAGATCGCGGCGTCTCGGAAAGGCAACACCCATTATTAAGGACCTCCAGCACCCAGGACATGCCCCTTTCTCACTGCTACCATCAGGTAGGATGTAGAGAAACCTGAAGTCACACATTCAGCGATTGAGGAATAGCTTCTTCCCCTCTGCCATTCTGTTCCTAAACGGATATTGCATGTTTATACTTGACTTTCCTTTAATGTACAGTATTTATGAGTTTGCGTGTTTTTAAAATCTATTGAATACACATACTGTAATTGATTTACTTTTGTATTTAATATCATTATATTTTATATTTATTATTATTATTATTATTATTATGCATTGCATTGAACTGCTGCTGCTAATTTAACGAATTTCACGTCATATGCCGGTGATAATAACCCTGATCCTGATTCTGATACAGTGTGAGAGTGGGGTTGATTCTATACCTGTCAATCTATGCTTCTGTGTGAGAGTGTAGAGTTCATTGTGTACCTGTGAAATCACCTTGTACTGAATTGCTTCCTGATATTAGTCTGAAACCATTAACCAGTCTCTAGCTGTAACCCTATTTCCTTGCTGATGGATTAATCTTGAAGTAGCAGTTGACATCCACCTTACCTCTACCCTTAATGATTCTCAGCACTTCCAACATCTTTCTTCTCCTTATATGTCAACTTAGGCCAAATATATTTAATTCTCTCAATCTTTCTGCATAGCTCACACCTGCAGTCCTGCAATGACACTAGTCGCCCTTCTCTGATCTCTTCCCAGTCAGTGCCTTCACATCCCTTACAAAACATAGGGATCAGAATTGTACACAGTACTCAATGCGTGGTCTCACAAGTGCATTGAACAGCGTAAGGACAATGTCTCCAGCTCTGAGCTCCTCTGAGCACATTACAGATCCCAACATTCTATTAGCCTTTTAATTACTTCAGTGCATTGCCTAGATGTTGATAGTGATGTCTTCCAGGACACCCAATCCTTCTCATACAATGCAATTTCTTACTCAAGACCCCCATTATATATTTATATCTAATACTTCCACTTCCTATATGTAATATTTTACATTTACTTGCATTAAATTTCATCTGTCATTTATCTGGCTAGATCAGGATTTTGTTTAGATCCACTTATATTGATTCTTCTGCCTGAATTGTTATCAGCCCATTTCTCTAATTTAGTGTCATCTGCAAATTCGAGTAGTTTATTAGTTCTGTGCTTATCCAACTCATTAACGTAAATAAAAACAGCAGCAGCCCCAAAATGGATTCTTGTGGAACCCCGCTTTTAACATCTTCCAGGTGTGAAAATGATCTGCTCACCATAAGTCTTTCCCCTGACTCCCTACCTACTGTAATTTGACTATGAACCTCTTCTGGGGTACCTTACCAAAATCCTTCTGAAAGACCAAGTATATGATTTCACCTCTTTACTGTTATCATAAATTTTAGTGCTCTCTTCAGAGACCTGCAACATATTAGTAAAACATGATTTGCCCTTTCTGAGCCCATGCTGTTTTTCTGCTAACAGAAAACCATAAAACCTTAAGAAATAGGAGCAAAATTCGGCCATTTGGCCAATCAAGTCTGCTCCATCATTTAATTATGACTGATCTTTTCTTTCTCCCACTCAAACCTATTTCCAGGGCTATTCCCAATCAGTTTTGATGCCATCTCCAATCAAGAACCTATCAAACTCTGCATAAAATACACCCAACGACCTGGACTCCACAGCTGCACATGGCAAAAAATTCAACAAATTCACCACCCTCTGGCTAAAGAAGTTTCTCCACATTTCTGTTTTGAACGGGCACTATTCTGTCCTGACTCTGTGCCCTCTTGTCCTAGATTCTCCCACCGTGGAAACCATCCTTTCCACATCTACTCTGTCTGGGCCTTTCAACATTCTAAAATTTTCAATGAGAACGTCCCTCATCCTTCTAAATTCCAGTGAGTACAGACCCGAATTCATCAAATGTTTTTCGTATGATAACCCTTTCATTCCTGGAATCATCTTTGGGAACCTCCTCTGGACCCTCTCCAATGCCAGGGCATCTTTTCTGAGATGAGGAGCACAGAACTGTACACAATACTCAAGATGAGGCCTCGCCAGTGCCTTATAAAGCCTCAGAATCACATCTTCGCTCTTGCACTCTAAACTTCTGAAATGAACGCTCACATTGCATTTGCCTTCCTCACCACCACCTCAACCTGCAAGTTAACCTTAGTGTGTTCCGCACCAGGACTCCCACGTCCCTTTGCATCTCAGATTTTTGAATTTTCTCCCTGTTTCGAAAATAGTCTGCACATTTATTACCACACCCAAAGTGCATGACCATGCATTTTGCAACATTATATTTCATTTGCCACTTTCTTGCCCGTTCTCCTAATCTGTCTGAGTGCTTCTGGATCTCAACTGCTGCCTTAACACTACCTGCCTCTCCAGCAATCTTCATATCATCTGCAAACATGGCAACAAAAGCATCCATTTCATCACCTAAATCATTAAAAAGCAGCATACAAAGTCGTTGTCCCAACACCAGTCCCTGCAGAACACCACTCGTCACTGGCAGTCATCCAGACAAGGATCCTTTTATTCTCACTCGCTGCATCCTTGTTTTTATCAGATGCTTTTCCAACTCGGTCTTTATTAACGTTTCGCTTATTTTACCCACGATACACGTTAAGCTTACTGGTAAATTAAAAAAAAATATTGTTAGGTGTTTGTATTCTTAATCCTAGACTACTTTAAGTACCCTTGGACATACGTTGCCTGACACTGAGATTTATTAACTTACAATGTTTTCAGCTGAATCAGGACTTACTTTCTAAGATCTCTGAATCAGCTTTATTTTTCTCTACACTTACTGGCATAATTTTAACATCTTTGCAGGTGAACACTTCAGCAAAATAAGAGTTCTCTGTATTCGCTGTGTCCTCCTCTGCATCATTTAACACCTCACTGTTATTCCTAACACACTTAAATTTCCACTGAACATTTCTTTTACAACTGATGTATTGACAAAATCTCTTGGTCAATCTTAATATTATCAGCAATATCGTTCTCAACCTTCCTTTGGCAATCTGAATTTCCCACTTCACTATTGCTCTTATATTTTCATTTGCCCTATGGTTAAAACTTATTACTATTTTTTTCTGTATTCCTTACATAGTTGTCTTTTAGAACCATAGAACCAGAGAACATTACAGCACAAAAACAGGACCTTTGGCCCTTCTTGGCTGTGCTGAACCATTTTCCTGAATATTTTTTATCGTTTATCTATGTAGTTGTTCGATTGCTTTTTTTTCTTCTCCTGACATTGGGTATGAACATTTCCTGCCCTACATGTATTACCTATTTAAATCGATGCCATTGTCCCTCATCTGACTCAATGTCATGCAGTTTCTTCCAGCTTGCCTTCTGAGGTCTTTGCCATATCTGCACAAACTCTGCCTTTGTGAAACTCAATTTAAGGCCTTTCATTTTTACTGATATAATCCCCCAAAGTACGTTGAGACTAACAATGTTATGATCACTTATTTCTGAAGCATCAACAACTTTGGTACTCAAGATTGTCCCTTGAATATTACAGAATATCAGATCTAGACAGGGATCCCCTCTTGTTGGTTTATTAGCATATTGGGTCAAAAAATAATCCAATGCATCTGTTAGAACAAGTTGAAACAGTAACAAAATGTAGAACAAAGTATAACAGCTTCAGAGAATGGTAAATTATAAGGTACCAGATCATTATGTGGCAGATTGTGAGGCCAATAATTCATTATACAGTGCTAGTCTCATAACAGTGCGACAAATATTATCATGAAGCCCAGTGGTACGTGCTTTCAGGGTGATTTCTTAATGGTTCCTGTGTCTTTGCAATGTAATTCAGACTATGGCCATGAACTCAGTCTCTGTCTGGGGTGGACATAACTGTCATGAATATGGCCGACCGTGTACATGGTAACTCCCCTATCTCACATCGTCTCTTTCCTTCTGTTACTTGTGAACACAAATGACAGTATCTTACAGTGATTGAATGCACCATCTAGCCCGCCTTTGGTCTCTGAGAGGAAACTGGTGTGGTCGTCTTCTACTTACACCAGCCAAGACTTGGCCTCTGGGTCTGATCTCCGTGATCTTCAATGTCTAGAGCGTAGCAGTTTTTAAGTGAGGTTCCCAGACAGTCAGCCTGAGTCCACGAACACCTTTTGGAAACTTTTGCCTGTACCTTTTTTTTTACGAATATCTTTAATTTCCAGACGAGATGACGGAACCGTGGTGGTTCCCCTGTGGCAGGGAAGGGCAATGTCAGGCACTGTGGCCGTGACAGGTGACTCACTAGTTAGTGGGAACAGGAAGAGGTACTGTGTCCACAGAAGAGACACCAGGTTGGTGTGTTGCCTCCCAAATGCTAGTGTCCAGGGTGCATAGGTGCAGCTGAAGGATATTGTCAAGGGGAAGAGTGAAAATCCAGAGATCCTGGTGCAAATTGACATCAATCTCATTGTCACAAAATGAGATGAGATCCCACATACTGAGTGTATAAAGTTAGGAGACAGGCCTCTTTTCTTCACTCACCCATGTACACATCAGACTGTATTTTGTGGCCAATGAACACATCATTCAACTTGCCTTTAGTCACTGAAAGTAATCCGGTGCAGTCATAAATAAACTATAATTCCAGTTCCACTCAAAGCTCCTCCCCAGACCCAGAACGGGACATAATGACAGTACTGCAATTTCCGAGTATAATCACGTTTCCATTCAAATATCCCACTCAGCCACAATTTGACAACTCCACTGGTCCTGGGATCGCTGGAAGTTGCTCCCAGAATCAGGCACTGGCTCGAGCTGCTCCTCATCCTAGACTAATCTTGGACTCAGTCTCTGCAGGAAATATCTGTCATGGACACGGCCCTGACCCTATCCATGGTAACTCCCCTGTCTCATATCGCCTCTTTCCTCCTGTCTCCCATCTACACTAAGGACTATCTTATGGCCAGTGAATGCAACATGCAGCTCGCCTTTGGTCTCTCAAAGAAATCCGGTATGGTCGCTTTCTATTCGGCAGACAGCCCAAGTCCACAAACACTATTGATAACTTTTTGCCTGTACCAGATTCTATGTTTTATTTTTAAGTGCAAAATGCAATGAACAAACCCTAGCAACACACACAAAATGCTGGTGGAACGTAGTAGGCCAGGCAGCATCTATAGAAAGAAGTACAATCGATGTTTCGGGCTGAGACCCTTCGTCAGAGGGTCCTGACGAAGGGTCTTGGGCTGAAACGTCGACTGTACTTTCTATAGATGCTGTCTGGCCTGCTGCGTTCCACCAGCATTTTGTGTGTGTTTCTTGAATTTCCAGCATCTGCAGATTTCCTCGTGTTTTCATGAAGAAACCCTGGTGGTTACCCTGTGGCAAGGAAGGGTAAAGTGAGGGAGTGCATGAGTGATAGGGGACTTGATATTGAGTGGTACAGACAGGAGATACTGTGACCACAAGATAAACTCCAGGATGCTGTTGCCTCCCTGGAGCTAGGGTCCAGATGTATCAGAGCAGGAGATTCTCAAGGGGAAGAGTGAACAGTCAGAGGTCGTGGTGCACCAATGTTATTGTCAAAAAAGTGGAAGAAGTTCTATACACTAAATCTATAGAGATAGGAAATAGGATCAAGGGAAGGACTTTCAAGGTAGTAATTTCTGGATTAGCCCCGGTGCCATGGGTTTGTAGATGTAGGAATAGGATGATTGCACAAATGAATGAATAACAGAGGAGATGCTGTATGGGGTAGGGTTTCACATTTGGATTATTGGAACCTTTTTCTGGGCAAGGGGGTGACATTTTGAAGCCAGGACTGTGGTACCTGAACTGGTGGGGAATTAATATGCTGGCTGGGAGGATTGCTAATGCTACTTGAGAGGGTTTAAACTCGTTTTGTAGGGGGCAGGGAATCAGAACAGTGAGTGAAGGTTTAGACATGAATGTAGATATCAGTGAAAGTATGGCCAGGCAAAATCAAATTAACAGTATGATGAGACATATAGTTGGAATGGTGAGTATTTGAATTTCAGGAATATTCTGGGTAAAGGTGATTAACATAGAACATGGATCAATACATGGAACTACAATGCTGAGGCCATTTCAGAGACTTAGTTAAGAGATGGTGGGTCAGGGAGGCGTGATTAATTTACCAGGCTTTTGAAGTTTTTGAAAAGCTAGAGAAGGAGGTAAAAGAGGTGTGAGTTGCACTACTAACCAGGGACAATTTCACAATTACACACAGGGGAGAAATACTGGAGAGTTCAGACACTAAGTCCATTTAAGTAGAACTCAAGAACAGAAAGGATGCTATCAAACTAATGGGTGTGTGCGACTACCTGGTGTTGGGTAATCAGTCTATTCAGGTGACTGACCACTCAGTGGGTGAGCAGTTAGGTGACAGAGACCACAACTCCCTCACTTTCAAGATAGCCATAGATAAGGATGTGATAGCTTTAAATAGAAGAAGAGCAAATTACGAGGGCATTAGGCAGAAACTCTGAAGGGTTATTTAGAAATAACCTTTTTTCTGGCAAATCCACATCGGAAATGGGGAGGTGTTTAAAGATCAATTGCACAAAGCAAAGGAAAGGTATGTTCCTGTTAGAATGATGGACCGGGATGAAAAGAGAAGAGAAACTTGGATGCCCATAGAGGGGAAGAATTTAATCAAGAAAAAGAAAAAGTATATCAAGCTTTGGAAGTTAGAATCAAATAGAGTAGATGAAGGTTATACAGAGTCCAGAAAAGAACCAAAAAAGGAATTTATGAAAGCCTAGAGTGGCCATGAAAATTCTTTAACAAATAGAGTTAAGGTGAATCCCAAGGCTTTCCATACATGTATCAAGACATGAGGATAACTAGAGAGAGGATGGGACACCTCAAGGATAAAGAGGGGAACATTTGCTTGGATCTGGAGAATATGAGTGAAATACATAATAATTGATTTGCTTCAGTATTTACCAAAGGGAAAAGATTTCGACTAGTTGACAGTGTGGCATGTATAAATATGTTAGGGAATCTGGAGGTCAATGAGGAGAAAATATTTGGTCTCCTAATGAGTATTAAGGTTAATAACATCCTGGGGCCTGATGGGGTTTACTCCAGGTTTTTGAGTGAAGCAGGATACGAGATTGCTGGGCCTTGACTAATAGTTTTGTACCTTTCCCTTGGCACAGAAGAGTACCCAGAGGATGGATGAGTGGCGAATGTTACACCTCTATGTAAGAAGGGAACATCCAGAGAATTGTAGACCGGCAGGTCTCACGTCAATTGCATGAACATTGCTGGGGAAACTTCTTCGAACTTGTATATACAAGCTATCGGAAGCCAGTGCTTAATTAGGGAGAGCCATCATGTCTTTCTATCGGGCAGGTCCCGTCTTGACAACTTTAATGAGTTCTCTGACAAAGTGGCAAAAGGCATAGCTATGTCGTTTGCATGGATTTTACTGAAACATTTAACAAAGTCCCCCTTGATTAAAGACAGACAGTAGTCTTTGAAGAGACTTATTCGAGCTGGAGGTCTGTAATTCGTGGTGTTCTGCAGGGACCTCTGCTGTTTGTGAAACTGACCGGGATGAAAAGTTTAATAAGTTTTTGAATGATACCAAGAGTGGTGCAGTTCTGGATAGTGAAGAAGACTGGCAAAGAATACAGTGCAATGCAGATCGTTCGCAGATTAGAACAGTGAAATGGCAGATGGAGCTGAACACAGATGTGAACTGTTGCACCTTGGTAGGCCAAAATCAAGTAGTAAAAGGTTAAGGGGAAGACTATTAACAGTATTGCTGAGCAGAGAGGCTCGAGATCCAAGTTTACAGCTTCTTGAAAGTGATTACGCAGGTCATTCTGTGGTTGAGATGTCTACCAAATGCTTGTTTTTATTAGCTGAGGTATTATATTAGCTGAGTTATTAAGCTCAAAGTTCAAGAGGTGATGTTGCAGCTTTAAAAGGACTCCGGTTAGGCCACATCTCCAATATTGTACATAATTCTAGTTGACACAGTATAGGAAGGATTTTGAGGCATTGGAGAAGCAGTAGAAGAAGCTTACCAGGATGCTTTCTGTTTGAAAGGGCATGTGCTAATATAGGCGGCCTGACAAACTTGGGCTGTTTTCTTTGGAATAGCAGAGGCTGAAGGGAAATCAGATAGAGGTTTATAACATTATGTGAGGTCCAGATAGAGTAGACATGGAGTGTCTTTATCACGTGGTAGAAATCTCCAATACATTGAAGGTGAGAGGGGGCAAATATATGTTTTTCAATCAGAGTGCTGGAGTGGTAGAGTGATATACATTAGGGCTTTTTAGAGGACATTTAGATAGGTACATGAACATGAGGATATTGGAGAGAGATGGACTTTGTGTAGGTCAGAAGGATTAGTTTTGGGTGTTTACTGATTTACTTTTCAAATTGCTTGGCAGAATATTATGGGTCAAATGGTCATTCCTCTGCTGAACTGTTCTATGATTTGTTCAATATACGGGGATCCTGTATGACAGAGTTGAGGAAGACCCAGCAGGATTACGAGTCGATGATGGGTGTAACATGAATGGAAGGAAGAAGACGCCAATGAATGGGTACAAATTCAAACAGAGCAAGGAGTTAAATTGTACCACAGAGGAAACATTTAAAAAGACAAAGAATACAGGACTTAAGGACTGCATGTCGTCTGCTGAATGCTAGATCTGTGGCATTCAACTCTGGCGACCGAGGCCTGTACCTGAAAACCAGGTATTATTAGCGGAGGGCTACTTCAAGGGTGAAGAGACAATTTTGAACGAGGTTGGAGGCGACTTCGGAGGTACGACAACTCTGGCAGGGCTTGCAAGGCATTACATCCTGCAAAGCAAAACCCGTTGGCATGAATGGCAATGATGCTCCACTCTCAGATGAACTCAAAACCTTCTATGCCCGCTTTGAAAGGGAGAAGTCCCCTGCTGCATCTGATAGCCCAGTGATCTCTGTTTCAGAAACTCATGTTGGGCTCTCTTTAAAGAGAATGAACCCTCGCAAAGCAAAACGCCCCGATAGCGTACCTTCTAAGCCACTGAAAAACTGTGACAACCAATTTGTGGGAGTATTCAAGGACACGTTCAACCTTTCACTGTTACAGGCAGAAGTTCCCACCTGTTTCAGAAAGGCAAAATTTATACCATTGCCTAAGAAAAATAATGTGAGCAGCCTTAATGATTAGCCTTAATGAGCAGCCTTAATGATTATTGCTCGGTAGCACTAACATCTACAGTAATGAAATGGTTTGAGAGATTGCTCATGATTAAAGTGAACTCCTATCTCAGCAAGGACCTGGAACCTTTGCAATTTGCTTATTGCCACAATAGGTCAACGGCAGATGCAATTTCAATGGCTTTTCGCACAGCTTTAGACCACCTGGACAACACAAACACCTATGCCAGGATGCAGTTCATCGACTGTTGCTCGGAATTTAATCCTATCATTCCCAGAATTCTGACTGACAAGTTGCAGAAGCCGGGCCTCTGTAACTACCTCTGCAATTACATCCTCAACTTCCCAACTGGAAGATAACAATCTGTGTAGATTGGTTATAATATCTCCTCTTCCCTAACGATCAACATTGGTGCACCTGAGTGGTATGTGCTTAGCTCATGGTTCTCCTCTCTAAATAACCATGATTGCATGGCTAGGCATAGCTAAAATACCATTTATAAATTTGCTGATAATACAACCATCGTTAAAAGAATCTCAGTTGGTGACAACAGTGCGTACAGGAGTGAGATATGCTAACTAAGTCGCATTCCTAATACAGACTCTTGAGAAACACGACCAGTCAATATCTGCCAACCAAAAAGGGCCTCTTTAATTCTCACTCTCTGTCTCCTGCCTGTCAGCCTTTCCGATACCCATGCGAGTATCTTTCCTGTAACATTCTAGGATTTTATCTTGTTATGCAGCCTAATGTGTGGCAGCTTATCAAACACCTTTTGAAAATCCAAGTACCTGTAAGTAACATCTACTGCCTCTCCTTTGTCCACACTGCTTGTTACTTCCTCGAAAAGTTTTAACCGATTTATCAAGGAATATTTCCCTTCACAGATACCACGCCGATTTTGACTTATTTTTTCATCTCTCTTCAAGTACCTCGAAAGCTCAGCCTTAATAAGACTCCAACACTTTCTCAACCATTGAGCTTCTGCTAATAGACCTCTCATTTCCTTTCTTTTGCCTTTCTCCCTCCTTAAAGAGTGGAGTGACATTTGCAATCTTCCAGTCCTCTGAAACCATGCCAGAATCAAGTGACGCTTGAAAGATCATGACCGTTATCTCTTCAGCAACCTCTCTCAGGAATCTGACATGTAGTCCCTCTGGTCCTGGTGAATTATCCTCCATAAGACCTCTGTGCTTGCCTCGCACCTTTTGCTTTTTTATTAGCAATGGCATTTACTCCTGCTCCCTGACACTTACAGACCTCTGGAACATAGCTTGTATCTTCTACAGTGAAGGCAGATGTGAAATACTCATTATGTTCATCTGCTATTTTTTTGTCCTCCATTACTATGTCAACAGCATCATTTGTCATTGGTTTAATATCAACCTTCACCTGCCTTTTACTCTCTATATAAACAAAACACTTCTGTATCCTACTTTATCGGCACTCCTGTCAATGTGAGTTCATCTTTCTCTGTGCAACATATCTATCCTGAACCTTATGCAAAATTTCCAGAAACTTCAGCCATCTTTGCTCTTCTGTAATCCCTGCCAGTATCAAAGCAATACATAACATAGAAGAAGAAGAAAAAAAGAAACTAAACTAATAATAAATAAATAACTGTATAGGGAAATTGATTAGATTAACATCATACAAAAGTACAGAAATGTTATATATTAAAGAAGAGAGGTAGTGTCCAAGAGTTAAAGTCCCTTTAGGAATCGGATGGCAGAAGGGAAGCTGTTCCTGGAATGCTGAATGTGCGCCTTCAGGCTTCTGTACCTCCTACTTGATGGACATACTGAGAAAAGTGCATGCCCTGGGCGCTGGAGGTCCTTCATATTGGATGCTGCCTTTCTGAGACAGCGCTCCTTGAAGATCTCCTGGGTACATTGTAGGCTAGTACCCAAGTTCTGTCCTCTCCCTAGTTATCTTCCTATCTTGATGGGTGTACAGAGTACTTTGGGATTCACCTTAATTCTACTAGCAATAACTTTTCTTGGCCCTTCCTGGATTTCATAAATTCCTTTTTTTTTAAGTTCATTTCAGGATTCTGTATAACCTTCATCTACTCCATTTGATCCTAACTTCCAAAACTTGACATGCTTTTTCTTTTTCTTCTTGACCAAATTCATCACCAAGTTTCCCTTCTCTTTCCATCCCTGTCCTTCCCTCTAACAGGAATATACTTTTCACGTACTCTGTGTAATTGATCTTTAAACACTCTCCCCATGTCTGAAGTGAATTTGCCAGAAGAAACGCTGTTTCCAATTAACCCTTCTGAGTCCCTGCATAATGCCCTCGTAATTTTCCCTTCTCCAGTTAAAAAACGAAATCCCATACTTATCTACAACTATCTTAAAAGTGAGGGAGTTGTGGTGTCTGTCACCTAACTGCTCACCCACTGAGAGGGCAGACACCTGTATAGAATCATTACCAATTAGTTTGATGGCACCCTTACTGTTCTTGAGTTCTACCCAAATGTCTCGTTGCCCAAACCCTCCAGTAGTTCTCCCCTGAGTGCAGCTGTGATATTGCCCCCAACTTGTAGTCTAGCTCACACCTCTTTTACCTCCTTCTGTACCTTTTCAAAAGCTTCAAAAGCCTGGTACATTATTCACGCATCCATGCCCATCTCTTACCAAAGTCTCTGTAATGGCCACGACATTGTAGTTTCATTTTTTTGTAGATCCATGTTCTATGTTAATCACCTTTACCCATAATATTCCTGATATTCAAATAAACACCATGGAAATGACATGTTTCATAACAGCTTTTAATTTGATTTTGTCTGGCCATACGTTCACTGATATTTACCTTCGGGTCCAATCCTTCACTTACTGACCTGGTGTTCCAATTCCCAGCCCCCTGTCTGAGTAGCATTAGGAAAAGTCTGGTCCAGCATATCAGTTCCCCTCCAGTTCAGGTGTAACCCATCCCTTTTCTACAAATTAGTCCTTGCCCAGTAAAACGTTCCGATGATCTGAGCGTGAAACTGTGCCCCCTGCACCATCTCCTCAGTCTCTCATTCAATTATGCTATGATCCCATTCCTAACTACACTAGCCCATGGCATCAGGAGAAATCCAGAAATCACTACCTTGGAGGTCCTTCGCTTCACCGTATTTCCTCCTCTATATGTTCAGTCTGTAGAACCTCATTCCCTTTTTTGGCAATGATATCGGTGCCAATATGCATCATGAGTTCTGGCCATTCACTCTTCCCCTTGAGAATATCCTACAGCCACCCTGATACATCTGGACCCAAGCACCCGGGAGGCAACACAACATCCTGGAGTCTCATCTGTGGCCACAGTATCTCCTGTTTGTACCACAAACTATCAATTCCCTATCACTAATGCACTGCATGACTTTATGTTTCCCTGCCTCAGGGGAACCACCAGGGTTTCTTCATCTCACTTTTAACTTAAAGAAATTCATTGAATCAGGTACAGGCAAATATTACCAAAAATGCTGGTGGACATGGGCTGACTGACGAATAGTAGGCGACTGCATCGGTTTCCTTCCAGAGACCAAAGGCGAGTTGGATGGTGCATTCACTGCCCGCAAAATACTGTCCTTTGTGTACATGGGAGACAGGAGGAAAGCGGCAATATGAGGCAAGGCAGTTGCTGTGGATAGAGTCAGGGCCATATCGATGACAGGTAAGCCCTGCAGAGACAGTGCCCAAGTTCACGGTCAGAACATGAAGTTTGTTCTAGGATGAGGAGCAGCAAGAGCCAGTGCCTGATTCCGGGAGCAAATTTCAGCGATCCCAGGACCAGTGCAGTTGTCAAATTGTGGCTGGTAGGGCATATTTTACTGTAAATCTGATTGCACTCAAAAATTGCGGTATTGCCATTGTGTGTTGTCCTGGGTGCTTTGAGTGGAAATGCAATTATACCTTATTGCGTACTGCACTGGCTTCCTTCCAGAGACCAAAGGCAAGATAGATGGTGTGTTCATTGGCTATAAGATACTGATCTTTGTGTACAAGGCTGACAGAAATAAGGAGGCCCCTTTCCTAATTCTATACACTCAGTATGTAGGAACCCATCTCATGATTTTGACAATGACACTGGTGCTAATTTGCACCATGGCTTCTGGCTTTTCACCCTTCCTCTTGCCAATATCCTACAGCTGCACCGAAGCACCCTGGACTTTAGCACTAGGGAGGCGCTATCCTTGTGTCTCTTTTGCTGCCACAGTGTCTTCTGCCTGTCCCTACTAACCACTGAGTCACCTGTCAGTACAACACTGCATGACTTTCCCTTTCCCTGTCACAGGGAGACCACCAGGGTTTCTTCGTCTCATTTTGAACTTAAAGAAATTCATAGAATCAGTTACAGGCAAAAGTTTCTAAATAGTGTTAGTGGACTCAGGCTGACTGTCTGAGAACCTCGCTTAAAAACAGCCACACTCTTGACATTGAAGATCACAGAGATCAGACCTACAGGCCAAGTGCTGCATGGTGCAAATAGAAGGTGACCGCACCGGTTTCCTTCCACAGTAGAAAAGCGAGCTGAATGGTGCGTGCATTGGATGTAAGATACTTTTCCTTGTGTGCATGGGTGACTCTTCTAAGTGGAATACAGAAAAAAAAGTATTAAACTTTAACCATAGGGCATATGCAAATATGAGAGCTATAGTCAAGTGGGAAATTCTGAATGCCAAAGTCAGGTTGAGAAGGATGTTACTGATAATGCTAACATTGATCCCAAGAGATTTTGTCAATACTTTAGTCATCAAAGAAACGTTAAGTGGGAGGTTAAGTCTGTTTGGAATAACAGCGGAATATTAAATTATGCAGAGAAGGACATAGCGGATATTCTTAACTCTTATTTTGCTGAAGTCTTCACCTGCAAAATGTTAGCAATATGACAGTAAGTGTAGAGAAAAATAAAGTGGCGAAGTGGTTCTGAGATCTTAGGAGGTGAAAAGGCTAGAAGTTAATAAATCTCTGTGTCAGATAACATATATCCAAGGGTAATTAAATTAGTCTATGATTGAAAACACAAACACCTAACTAAAATTATTCAAAATTCTGTGAAGATTGGTAAAATCCTGAAGGACGTGAAATGGGCTAACACTACCGGTATGTAAGAAGGGTGACTACACTGACCCTTGTAACTAAGGACCAGCAAGCTCAACGTGTATGAAAACGGCTCAACGGTAAGAAAAGCAAAACATTAATAAAGAGCGAGTTATAAAATCAACTGATAAGGACAGCCATACAGCTGGTGGGAGTATAGGATCCCTGTCAGTTTGACTGCCTGTGACTAGTGATGATCCGCAGGGTTCGGTATTGGGACCACTTCTTTATATGCTACATATAACGATTTAGTTGATGAGATAGATGGCTTTTTTGCCAAGTCTGCAGACAATACAAAGATCAGTGGAGGGGCAGGTAGAGTTCAGGAAAGAGATAGGATGCAGGAGGACTTAGAAAAAGTAGGAGAATTGGCAGGAAAGTGACAAATGAAATATAATATTGGAAATTGCACGGTCATGCACTTTGGTAGTTGAACTAAATGTGCAAGCTATTTTCTAAACAGGGAGAAAATCCAAAAATCAGAGATGCAAAAGGACTTGGAAATCCTTGTGCCGATTACCCTAAAGGTTAACTTGTGGGTTGAGATGGTGGTGAGGAATGCAAATGTAATGTTAGCATTCGTTTCAAGAGTTCGAAAATACAAGAGCAGGATGTGATGTTCCTGCTTTGTGAGGCACTGGCGAAGCCTCACGTTGATTATTGTGTACAGCTTTGGGCTCCTCATCTTCAAATAGATGTGCTGGCATTGGAGAGATTCAAGAGGAGGATCACAAGCATGACACCAGAAATGAAAAGGTTGTCACACGAAGTACGTTTGATGGCTCTGTGTCTATACTCACTGGAACTTAGAAGGATGAGGAGGGATCTCAGTGAAACCTTTCGAATATTAAAAGGCCTAGACAGAGTAGATGTGGAAAGGATGTCTCCAATGGTGGGAGAGTCCAGGACAAGAAGGCACAGACTCTGGATAGAGAGGTGTCTATTTAGAACAGACATGTGAAGAAACCTCTTTAGCTAGAGGATGGTCAATAAATGAAAGAGGCGAGTAAAATTTATGATAACAATAAACAGAAAAATTTATGAAGAGCTAAAGAGGTAAAGAGGTCAAAATGTACTTGTAATTTCAGAAGACTTTTGGCATGGTGCCCCACAAGAGATTAAGAATCAAATTACAGGATGTAGAGATTCAGGGTATGGCATCCGAATGTGTAGAGAATTGACTCAAAAACAGAAAAGAATAAGTTATGGTGAGAGGATCATTTTCTCAGCTGGAAATTTTTAAAAGTGAGGTTCCACAAGAATAGGTTTTGCAGCCACTTCTGTTTTTCAATTTACATTAATGATTTGAATAAGCACAGAACCAATTAAACTAGATAAGTTTGGAGATGACATAATGTTAGAGAAATGGGTTGATAAAATCACCACAGGTCCACCTAAACAAAATTCTAATGTGGGCAGATGAATGGCAGATGAAATTCAATGTAAGTAAATGTAAAATATTACAAACAGGAGGTACAAATATTAGATATAAATGCACAATGGGTGTCTTGAGTAAGAAAGGATTTGTGTGTCCTGGAAGACATCACTATCAACATCTAGGCAATGCACTGAAGCAATTAGGAAATTTAATAAAATGTTGGGCTCTACAATGTACTCAGACGAGTTCACAGCTAGAAACATTTAAAGAGACGTTCTCCTTAAGCTGTATAATGCGCTTATGAGGACACACCTTGAAGACTGTGCACAATTTTGATCTCCATATTTTGTGAGGGATGTGAAAGCACTGGAAAGAGTTCAGACAAAGGCCACTAGACTCATTGCAGGAGTGCAGGGTATGTGCTATGTAGTAAGATTGAGAGAACTAAATCTATTTGGCCTAAGTTGACATAGAATGAGAGGAGACGTGATAGAAGTGTTCAGAATCATTATGGGTAGGGGTAAGGTATATGTCAGCTGCTACTTCAGAAATATCCAACAGGAAGGAAAAGGGGATACACGTGTAGACTGGTTAAAGGGAGATTTCAGACTAACATCAGGAAGCAATTCTTTACAGAGTGATTTGACAAGTACAGAATGAACACCACACAGTACAGGAGACTGACAGGTACAGAATGAACCCCACACTCTCACGCTTGTTATGATCCAGCAACAATGAATATATAATTCAGACGGGTTTTTATCACAAATAAAACATTTATTAAACACTGCTGGAAAAAACCCAAAGTAAACGAATGACAAACTTACCCAGAAGTTGGCTGCGATACGAAATGCGAACTCAGTTCTTTAAAGTAGTATTGCAAAAAGTCCAAAATGATTTTTAGGAGAGACTTTCTTTGAAGTAATAAATTCTCTTTCGTGACGTTATGCTGATCCCAGTAAAAGTATGCCGTGCCCGAAGGATTTACGATAAGGAAAATAAAACGGCTTAAAGGCACTGACCTTTTCCTTTTGGTGAATAAATCACCGCACAGTTCTTCCTGCTCTTAAAGCAGGGACTAACGAGGGTAGGGCGGGGGGGGGGGGGTGGAGCGCCAGATTACTAATTCCTTCCGAAGGAGGATCAAATAAGGTCGAACCTGTTGTCCTCTTTACCGCCGACGACACCACCTTTCCTATATTCTTCTGCTTCCCGAACTTCGATAAATCTTCGCTCTCCGACTGGACTTTCACTGGCTGTGATTTTCAGCACCGCCGGCACAACGATTCTTACAGTAGAAATTAAAACTCCACTTTTAAAATGAAACTGCGTCATAAAATCAAATACGCAGCAGAACGAAGTCACTGACGTTTTAAGCCACGAAACTGACCAGTGTCACAGGGAGGGTTATCCTTTTATACCCTCATGGGGAAAACCATTACACGACCTCTCACTGGCGGGAAAAGTGCATCACTCCACCATCACAAGATCATTACATCATGCCCAGCAGAGCCTCAATTACAGCATGGTCATGTGTCAGTCACAAGATACCCACAGGTACAGAATTAACCCCACACTTTCACACCGTACCAGAGACCAGCAGATACATGAGGAACAGCACGATCCTGCAATCTAAGCACCTGTCTCTCGCTGACATTCGCTCTCTTCTCTCTCTTTCATCTGACGTCTTAACTTATGCTTGTCTCTCTGTCGTTTACTTCCAGCCATACTGCAGCTATTTATCTCCCACGCTGAGTATTGCTTTTATATTATTGCTATTTAACCAGGTTGCTCATTATTTCTTCACATTTTTTTGACATTTGACAGATTTGACACGCACATTAAAGACTATTAGATCAGCAACATCACGCAAAAAATGCTGGAGGGACTTGGATTTCCAGCATCTGCAGATTTTCTCGTGGTTATACAATCTACGCAGTCCTATCTCCTGCATCCATTCGTCTGCCTATTTCCAGTACTGTTTACATTCCTGTAACCGGTTTGCCTCTGGCGCTGATCGCACTGCGCCACCAGCCGGCCTAAATTCAAAATGCTGAAGGAATCAGAGTTCATTGATCTCCTATTTGCACATCAGTAACGGGATCATTTTCCATCCTGATCTCGGTTTCTCTACTGGATCTTTGTCCGAATTTGTGTTTGTGTGTTTTGAATTGCATTGACTTTATCAATTACATCCTTCATATACACGAGAAATAAAAATCTTTATGTTTCGTCTCCGTCTAAATGAGCAATGTGCAATTTATAGTAAATTATAATAGAATGTAGAATAGAACAGTCAATATAACATAGAAACACAATTGTTTCGTGTGTATGTGTGTATGTGTGTGAGAGAGAGAGAGAGAGAGAGAGAGAGAGAGAGAGAGAGAGAGAGGGAGAGAGAGAGAGAGAGAGAGAGAGAGAGAGAGAGAGAGAGAGAGAGAGAGAGAGAGAGAGAGAGAGAGAGAGAGAGAGAGAGAGAGAGAGAGAGAGAGAGAGGAAGAAGCTGAAGAATGGTCTAAAATGGGTAGGGATCGGTCAGTTTCGCTGGTCTCCGTTCAGAGATGAATAATTAGTCAACAAAAAGATGAAATCCGTAAATGTAGCTGCTCCGTGAGAAGGCTTAGTCTTTAAATTAAATCTACAGGTTATTTCCACCAGAGACGCTGCTGAGGTAATGCTAAAGAGTTCTGATGTATTTGTCTCCAATCGACCAAATATTTACAATAGAGACAATGGTATTGAATTAACATGTTTTTTCAAGCAACTGTAACTAAACAAGGTTAGTGAGGTGTACAACCGCATCTCTGGAGACAGATCCCCTATAAATCAGGGCTGCTTTGAATGCATTCGTTGTCTGCCGAAGCTGTGATTACACGAGCAACAGAAATCACAGATTCGCACTGGAATGGCGTATCCAGTCATGTGGCGGATAGAAGACGTTTACTATCCTTTTATTTCTGCCTTTGGAATTTCCGGTAAGCCGCAGTGTCAGCTGTCATGGGTGGATGTTGAAGTTAATTCCAATGCTGTGATTCATTCTGCCGCTGGTTTAAACTGACACATTTCAGTGCCGGTATTCCTCATTTCAGGAATGGAGTGGGAACACCCGGGACTAGAGTTGCTGGGATTTGGATCTAAAAACAAACCGCTGCTGGAATTCTGCGTATCGGCCAATTTCTGGGGTACTGAGCGGGTTCCAAACGTAGTCATAGCCGAAGGGTAGCAGTGGGGACGAGCACCCACTGCTAAACAAACAATTGCTCTTCATGGCGTGCGTCTTAATCAGCCTCTGACAACCCAGTCGAACTCCTGGTCTTCACGTGTGGCATAGTTCTTGTGCCCGGCAGAGCTGTTGTCACTGACAGGAGAAAGGGTAAATGAGGGCCACTGGCAACTTAAAACCTGTTGCTCCTGGCAGATGGGGCTCCTTAACCACGGGTGGTAGCTCATCTAGGAGAGGGAAACTCCGATTATAGACCTCCGCTGCCTTGCGGCTATACCCGCTCACGGGAAATGCTTCGGGAGTAAACCCCGAGTAAACCCCGCGGAAAAATTCTGACTGCACGACAACTCCTGCGAAGCTGCTGGCACCAAACCCTATCGACTTCCGTTGTTCCTTTGGACCCATTATCAGCGTGGAGAGGGGCATCCCACCGCGTGGGCAACAGACGGATCTCCATATCAACTCTGCCCTGGCTTGCGCCCTGGAGAGGCCACTACATCTTCGCTTTGTAGCGCCAGAGTGGGTCAGGCAGCGGTTTGTGATCAACAAGGGGATGTTCGTGTCACTGTGCTTTTGGACTTGTAGGAGCTGCACTGCTTTTACAAATGTGGTGATCACACCAATAGATTGTCTGCATTTTTATGTGAGCGGTTTTCAGAGTTAGATGCAACAGTAAAACACTGACTGGTAGTAACACTTCTGCAAACGGTTGTGGATTTTGAATAAAGGTCTACGATATGACTGTATACAAAGCAGAAAGGAGTCGTTGGTAAGCCAATTAGTAAGCTGTGGTGCTTTATAGTTAACAATACTGTGACATGTTTATATCATATCTACACCTGACACTGTTACAAACATCTGACTACGGCACCGAGTTTGAATTCCTCTCCCCTGCTTCCCTGTGATGGATTCAGTGGGAGGCGTCATGTCTGTCTGTGAGGTTGTGTCAGACTGCGCTGTATCTGTGGAAATCAGTCAATGTTCTGTTGTAAAGTCAGTGAGGTGGCAAATGCTGGAATAGGAAACAAACTCAGGGTATGCTTGCAACACTAAGCCCCAAGCAGCTTGTATGGAAAGGGATAATTAAAAACACAAAATGCTGGCAGAACTCAGCAGGCCAGACAGCACCTCTGGGAGGAGGTAGTGACGACGTTTCGGGCCGAAACCCTTCATCATCGGCCCGAAACGTCGTCACTACCTCCTCCCAGAGATGCTGTCTGGCCTGCTGAGTTCTGCCAGCATTTTGTGTTTTTATTTATTTCCAGCATCTGCAGATTCACTCGTGTGCCTTTGTATGGAAAGGGAAACCAGTTAACATTTGTTTCAGGGATCTCTCTGAGAACAGCTCTGAGGAGAGATACTTTAATTGTTTTTCCACATATTCTGTTTTGCCTTTCTGAGCGTTTACAGAATTTCCTGTTTTTTGTTCCGTCCTTCGACTGTTCTGTTGATGACACGGATCGCCATGGAAGTTGATGATTGTCTGATGGAATCCCAACATCAGCGTCCAGATTTATTCATTTCATCCAGACGAGACGCGGGAGTCCGGCGCCGGCAGAAAATGTTCCATCCGGTATTGACTCTGAGGAGGTAGTTACCCAGTTTTAGTTTTCCGCTGCCACTTCACATTTCGGCCATCAGTATGAAGTCCATATTCAGATAATATTGACTTTATTTTACCCCTTCTCTGACTCCGCCAGCTCTGCGACCTCTCTCGACCCTCCTACCGCTAAATGCAACAATAAAGAGGAAATATTACAGGATCCCCTCAAACTGCTGCATTGGCTTCTGCTCAGTATTTTCTCAACTTGCTGTTCCCTGTCTCTCTTCCAGCGAACTTGGTGGCGATTGTGATCCTGTCCCGGGGAAAGTGCGGTCTCTCCAAATGTGTCACTCGCTACCTGGTGGGAATGGCGGCGGCCGATCTCATGGTCGTTATTTCCGATCCGCTGCTGAGGATGACGGCTGTGATTTATTTTCCCCGATCATTCCTGCGAATCACTCCTGTGTGCAGATCCCGTCAATGGTTAATTCCTGCGAGTACTGCGGCCTCGGTCTGGCTGACTGTTGCTTTCACCGTCGATCGATTTGTGGCTATTTGCTGTGAGAAGCTGAAAACAAAATATTGCACCGAGAGAACGGCGGCTGTAGTTATCGGGACAGTGAGTGTGCTAGCCTGTTTGGAGACTGTCCCCTGGGGCTTTGCATACGGGCCTGCTGTAATAATTGATGGTGTTCCCTGGTATTGTGTTTTTACACCGAGCTACGAAAACTCTCCCTCATGGGCGGCATTTGAGATGTTTCACCTCATTTTAACCCCTTGCCTCCCATTCTTTCTGATTTTGATGTTCAATATTCTGACTGTCAGGCGGATTCTGGCGGCCAGTCGAGCCCGCAGGGGGCTCCGGGGACAAAAGAGTGGAGAGAATGACAAGGACCGGGAGATGGAGAACCGACGCAAATCCATCGTCTTGCTCTTCACCATTACCGGTAGTTTCATATTGCTATGGACAATGCAGGTAGCATTTTATATCTATCAACGGATTTCCAAGAATTTTGTTAGCTCTGTCACTGATCCAAGTTACATCACAGGACACACATCTTTAATGCTGCAGATTCTCAGTTCCTGCACCAACACGTGTATTTACGCCCTGACTCAGAACAAATTCCGAGATGAGCTAAAGAATGCGGTGAAATACCCAGTGAATCGGATAATCAAACTCATTCAGCATCAGAAATAAATGCTGTAAAGTATTACATCTCAGTTGCCTTTATGCTCCCTATTCTATCCCCCCACCTGTGGGAAAAAGGAAGCAATGTGCCTGACAGAGTTATAAAACAAACACGAAACAATCTGCGGATGCTCGAAATACAAAACAACGCACACAAAATCAGAACCTCACAGAGGGTCTCGGCCAGAAAAGTCAACTGTTTACTCTTTTCCTCACACAAAATTACTGGAGGAACACAGCAGTTCTGGCAGTATCTATAGAAAAGAATGAACTGTCGACGTTTCGGGCCGAAGCCCTTCATCAGAGTTCTGTCAGCTGTTTACTCTTTTACATTTTGTGTCTGTTGCCTTCGAGTTACAAAACAGTTGTTTACAGCTGACCCGACGGCATCATTGGCCTCACCACCACAGTGAAATCCCCTTTGCACATCACGACCTGCCCTGTTAAAGTGAAGCATGAGGCGAACCTGTTTCCTCTGCTTCCCTGTTCTGACAAAACTGTCTGATCTTGGACTATATTTCAGTCTGTATCAGCCACTCCACTCCTGTCATAACCCGTCCTTTCCTTCACCCTATTTTCCGGTTCATCTTTACCAGTAGGTTCTCTTTCTCTCTGCCACCTTGAACTATCTTCCTGTAAGAGAATTCTAACTGTATTACAATTGAAGACAAAGTATTCTTACGTTCATTGTCTGTCTATGAGAGATAGAAAGATAGAAAAGGTGAGCGCGAGCAGGAGACAGCGTGAGAACTGAGGGCGCGAAGGAGACAGCGAATGAGGCATCGCGAGATAGAAGGCGCGAGGGAGAGAACGTGACTGAAAGCGCGCGAGAGAAAGGGAGCGAGCAAGGGTGAGCGGCAGAGAGAGAGCGAGCGAGCGAATGAGATTGCGAAGGAGTGAGCGCGAGGGTTGAGGGCGCGAAAGAGACAGCGAATGGGACATCGGAAGAACAATGGGGCGTGGGAGTTGGCGTGAGACAGAGGGCGCGAGGGAGAGCACGTGAGGGTGAGCGCGCGAGAGAAATAGCGCAAAGCAGATAACGCGTGAGGGTGATCGCAGGAGAGAGGATGTGTGGGAGAGACGGAGAAAGATAGAATAAGAGAGATAGTGAAGCTATTGAGACAGCGAGATGGGGGGGGGGAGATAGAGAGAAACGAGGCTGTAAAATATTGTCGGATCAGTGTTTCCCCTCCATCACTGGCATTGGCTTGTTTAGTGGATGATAAATATTATTTTGAATTATGTACTGCTACTACTGTTGAAATTTGTTTTTGTTTCTTTCTGTATTAAAATCATATGAGTTCCAACAAAGTATTTTCTTTCAACAAGTGTGCAGGCTCCTTTGTTTGCAAATGTTGAATAAAAAAACATACAGTGAATGAATTTTATAACAATTTTCATTAAAATGAGGCTATATGAAGGCACAGGAATATACAGAGATGGAATGCTATGAATTACATGAGCAATCACTTTAGCCGGGGTGGTGGTGGGGCGGGGGTGGTCATAAACTGGAGTAGCTGTGAAAATGAGTGAGATTACAGGAACGTGCTTTACCTCGATCATGCCAGGGTCAAGGATGTCTTTCAGAAGGCACAGACTATTCTGAAAGGGCAGGGTGAGCAGCCAGAAGTCGTGGTCTTTATTAAAACTAACAACAGAGTGACAAGGTCCTGCATAGAGTATTTAGGGAGTAAAGAAGTAGGAACGCTCGGGTTGTGATTTCAGGATTTCTTCAGTTGCCACATGCTTGCGAGGTACAGTATACCCAAATGAGTGGCTAACAATCTAGTGGAGGAGGGAATGCATCAGGAACACAGAACATTTGTGTCTCCTGCAGAATAACTGGGACTGGTGTAAGGAGAACATGTTACAGTGAAGGGGAACTTATATTCACACAAGGAATCTTGCTGGAGTCACCCTGATGATTTTTATCATGTGGCATGTGGAGGGGTTGTTGGGACCCAGAGCTACAAGGCAGTAAGTAGCATTGAATGGAAGTAGAGGTGAGGTCAAAGAACCCCTAAAGGAAGTAAAGATGGGTCTATATTAATGAGCACAGTGGCAGCGAAGGGCAGAAGTGAGTTTATTTCAGTGCAGAGTGTTGAACAGTGAAAACAGGTGTACTTAAGAGCCTGCATTAGTAATGCCACGGTGATTCATCCATTACAGAAATCTGGTTGAGAGAAGAGCATGACTGGTACCTAAACATTCCAGGAGTTATATGATTCAGACAGTTCAGAGGGTGCAAACTGAGGTTAGGGAGCTGTACTGCTGATCAGGCAGAATGCCACAAGTTTGATGTCATTCCAAAGGCTCATCCCATAAGACAAAGTGGGTAGAAATCAGGAATAAGAAAGATGCAGTCACTGTGATGGGATTATACTGTAGGCCTCCCAATAGCCAGTAAGAGAGAGGAAAAGACATGTTAGCAGGTTATGGGCATGCATAATAAAAAAATAGAGCAGCTCAAGTGGGTGAATAATCTTCTCAGAATGACTGGGACTTCCTTACCACTTGATGCTTGGATGGGGCATTATTTGTGAGGTGTGTTCAGGAAGGTTTCCAGAAACAGTGTATAGATGGCCTGTCAGGGAGGAGGACATATTTGGCATTGTATTGGAAAATGAGCCTAGCAAGATGATTGGGGATTCATTGGAAAAAGTAAGGATGATAATGCAGAAAATTTTCATATGGTTATTGATAAGGAAAAAAAATGACCTACCGGTGGATGAATGTGAGTTGGAGGAAGACAAATTACAGCAGAAATGAGCAGGAATCATAGAGAGTAGTCTGGGAACTGATATTACTCGCTGGTGCTAATGATAAGTGATACCTGACATGTGAGCGTCATTTACAGTCCAGCTGGCAGTATTCAGGAGTTCCTTGTTACTGAGAGGAAGGTAAAGAAGGACAGGGTCGTTCAAGAACTTAAAATGATGAGAAATACTATATTTGTTTTAAAATGCAATAGGAATCATAAGTAAGGTTGAGGAAGATGAAATTGGACAGGGTCTTGGAGGAACATACCAGAAGCAAGAAACAAGTCACACTGTGAATCAGTAGAGCAAACAGCGACCAGAAAATGAATACACTGAGTTTATGCCTGGAGCTAGAGTTAGCATGAGAGGTAAAGATTGAATACTCTGCATTCAATGGCGTTCACCAAGGGGAAGGACATGGAGGGCATCATGGTCAGAAAGGGAGTATGATGATCTTCTCTGGCGTGTTGATACTAAAGAGGAGGTGCTGTTGGGACTCTCAGACCATTTAGATGGGTAAATCCTTTGGGTTAATTAATCCTTTGGGAAACACTGACCATATGCAGTTAAATATGATGTCTCTACTGCTGGCAGCATACTGTAAGAAGACAGAACTTAACAATATCTATCCTGTACTGCAAGAGGAAGGGGAGAGTCTATCTCTGGTGTAAACATGCCCTGCATATGTGACTGCTCAAGAAAGGCAGCAGTTGAATACGGGGGCAGTGAACTTTACAGTATCTAGAATTTCATTACCAGGACACAGGCCTATAATACTCACAGCACTGTGCAGTGAGCACACGAACCTGGATATAGCATTGTGCTCTACCATTAAACACTTGTACAATACAGGCACTTCAATGACAGACACCTGTACAACCCAGATACTGGACTGCTATTCATAGACACTATCTATCTCCTTCGTCCTACTGGGAATCTCTCAGAATGTAACAGAGAGTTGATAAAGGAGAACTTTGAATTATGTGTGCTTCAATTTCCAAAAGTTTTGGAAATGAAACCAGCAGTAAGAGGAACAAGGATGTGGGCAGTTTATGGAAAGCTGTAAAATCAGCTGAGTAGTGTGTGACTGTAATTTCCCCAGAATTGACGATGATTATCTCAGTGCAGAATATCTTGGATTTACCAGCATTTACGGTCTATATTATGTAAGTTTGTGCAGATGCAGGAATTTAATTTAAAACATTGATAATGTTAGAAACATAGAAAACCTACAGCACAATACTGGCCCTTCGGCCCACAAAGCTGTGCCTAACATGTCCTTACCATAGAACTTCCTCGGCTTATCCATAGCCCTCTATTTTTCTAAGCTCCATGTATCCATCCAGGATTCTCTTAAAAGGCCCTATTGTTTCTGCCTCCATCACCGCTGCCGACAGCCCATTGCACACACTCAGTATTCTCTGCATAAAAGACTTACCCGACATCTCCTCTGTACCTACTTCCAAGCACCTTAAAACTATGTCCTGTTGTGCAAGCCATTTCAGCCCTGGGGAAAAAAAAACTCTGACTATCCACACGATCAATGCCTCTCCCTTTTGTGGACCTCTATCAGGTCACCTCTCATCCTCCGTCGCTCCAAGGAGAAAAGGCCGAGTTTACTCAACCTATTCTCATAAGGCATGCTCCTCAATCCTGGCAGCATCCTTGTAAATCTCCTCTTCACCCTCTCTATAGTTCCCATGTCCTTCCTGTAGAGAGGCTACCAGAATTGAGCACAATACTCCAAGTGGGATCTGATCAGTGTCAAAAAGAGCTGCAACCTTATCTCTTGACTCTTAAACTCAATCCCACGATTGATGAAGGCCAATGCACCGTACGTCTTCTTAAGCTCAGAGTCAACCTGCCATTAAGACTATATTCTGCCATTATATTTAACCTCCGAAAATGAACCACCTTACACTTATCTGGTTGTACTCCATCTGCCACTTTTCAGCCCAGTTTTGCATCCTATAAATGTCCCGTTGAAACCTTTGACAGCCTTCCGCACTATCCACAACACCCCCAACTTTTGTATCATCAGCAAATTTACTAACCCATCCCTTCACTTCCTCATCCATGTCATTTATAAAAATCACAAAGAGTAAGGGTCCCAGAACAGATCCCTGAGGCACACCACTGGTCACCGACATCCATGCAGAACATGATCCGTCTACAAACAATCTTTCCCTTCTGTGGGCTAGCCAATTCTGAATCCACAAAGCAATGTCCCCTTGGATTCCATGCCTCCTTACTTTCTCAATAAGCCTTGCATGAGGTAGCTTATCAAATGCCTTGCTAAAATCCATATACACTACGCTTACAGCTCTACCTTCGTCAATATGTTCGGTCACATCCGCAAAATATTCAGTCATGCTCATAAGGCAGGACCTGCCTTTGACAAAGTCCTGCTGACAATTCTTAATCCTATTATGCCTCTCCAAATGTTCATAAATCCTGCCTTTCAAGATCTTCTCCATCTACTTACCAACCACTGAAGTAAGACTCACTGGCTTATAATTTCCTGGACTATACGAACTCCCTTTCTTGAATAAGTGAACAACATCCGCAACCTTCCAGTCCTCTGGAATCTCTCCATTCCTCATTGAAGATGCAAAGCTCATCACCAGAGGCTCATCAATTTCTTCCCCCGCTTCCCACAATAGCCTGGGATAGATCCCGTCAGGTCCCGGTGACCTATCCAACTTGGTGCTCCTCAAAAGCTCCAGCACATTCTTTTCCTTAATGCTCAAGTTTTTCAGTCGATTTCAAGTCATCCTTACAATCACTAAGATCCTTCTCCGTAGTGAATATTGAATTAAAGTATTCATTAAGTACCTCTGCCATCTCCTCCAGTTCTATACACACTTCTCCACAGTCACACTTGGTTGGTCCTATTGTCTCACGACGTAGCCTCTTGCACTTCACGTACTTGTTGAAGGCCTTGGGGTTTTTCATAATCCTGTCCTCCAAGGCCTTTGTATGGCACCTTCTGGCTCTCCTAATTTTATTCTTAAATTCATTCCTGCTCGCCTTATAAACTACTAGATTCTTATTATTACCCAGTGTTTTGAACCTTTTGTAAGCTCTTCTTTTCTTCTTGACTAGACTTACAACAGCCTTTGTACACCACAGATTTTGTAACCAACCATCCTTTGCATGTCTCATTGGAACGGACCTACTAAGAACCCCACGCAAATATCCTCTGAACATTTGCCACATTTCTTCTGTATGTTTCCCTGAGAACATCTGATTCCAATTTATGCTTCAAAGTTCTTTCCTGGTAGCCTCATATTTCCCCTCACTCCAATTAAACTTTTCCCTAACTTGTCTGTTCCTATCCCTCTCCAATGCTATGGTAAAGGAGATAGAATTGCAATCATTTTCTCCAAAATGTTCTGCCACTGAGAGGACTGACACCTGGCCAGGTTAATATATGGATTGCTCTGCCCCAGAAGGCAGTGGAAGACAAGTCTCTGGATGCATTCAGGAGAGAGTTAGATAGAGCTCTTATAGATAGCGGGGTCAAGGGATATGGGGAGAAGTCAGGAACGGGGTACTGATTGTGTATGATCAACCATGATCACAGTGAATGGCGGTGCTGGCTAGAAGGGACGAATGGCCTACTCCTGCACCTACTGTTATTGTCTATTGTCTATTTCCCAATACCAAATCAAGTACAGCCTCTCCTCTTGTAGGCTTATCCACATATTCTGTCAAGAAACCTTCCTGAACACACCTAACAAATTCTACCCCATCTAAACCCCTCACTCTAGGAATGTTAAACAATATTTGGGAAATTAAAATCTCCCACCACAACAACCCTGTTATTATTAATCCTTTCCAGAATCTGTTTCCCCATCTACTCCTCGATGTCACTGTTACTTTTTGGGTTGTCTATAAAAAACACACAGTAGAGTTATTGACACCTTCCTGTTCCTAACGTTCACCCAGAGGCTCTGTAGGTAACTCCTCCATGACTTCCTCCTTTTGAACAGCCTGACACTATCTCTGATCAACAGTGCCACACACTCACACTTTCTGCATCCCTCCCTATCCTTTCTGAAACACCTAAAGCCTGGCACATGAAGTAGACATTCCTTCCCCTGCACCACTAAAGTCTCTGTAATGATCAGAACATCATAGCTCCAAGTGTTAATCGACGCTCTAAGCTCATCCACTTTATTCATAATGCTCCTCGCATTAAAATAGACAGATTTCAAACCATCAGTCTGAGCACGTCTGTTCTCTATCGCCTGCCTATCCTTCCTTTTGCAATACCTACAAGCTCTTTCTATTTCTGAGCCAACCTCTCTTTCCTCCATCACTTCAGTTTGGTTCCCACCCCGCAGAAATTCTACTTTAAACTCTCCACAACTGCCTTTTGGGCAGGATATTGGTACCCCTCAGATTCAAGTGCAACCCATCCTTTTCGTACAGGTGACACCTGCCCCAGAAGAGGTCCAAACGATCCAGAAATTTGAATCCTTTCCCCCTACTCCAATCCTTCAGCCACACATTTATCCTCCACCTCATTCTATTCCTAAACTCACTGTCACGTGGAACAGGCAGTAATCACGAGATCACTACCTTTGAGGTCCTGCTTCTCAACTTCTTTCCTAATTCCCTGTAGTCTGTTTTCAGGACCTTCTCATTTTTCCTACCTATGTCATTGGTCCCAATATGTACCACGACCTCTGACTGTCTCCTTTCCACTTCAAGATATCGTGGAAGCGATCAGAAACATTCTGGACTCTGGCACCTGGGAGGCAAACTGCCATCCGCGTTTCTGTCCTGTGTCCACAGAATCCAGAATCGCCTATTTAACCCCATAACTATAGAGTCTCTTATCTTTGTCACCGTCCTCTTCCGTCCCCTAACCTACTGAGCCACAGGGCCGGACTCTGTGCAAGAGGCGCAACCACTGTTGCTTCCCCAGGTAGGCCATCCGCCCCTAACCCGCAAACAGTACTCAAGCAGGAATACTTACTGTTAAAGGGTCAGCCACTGGGGTTCTTTCTAGCACCTGCTAATTGCCCTTCCCTTTCATGACTGTTACCCACTTCTCTGTTTCCTGGGGTCCCGGGATGACTACCTGCCTATCTATCTATCTCTATCACCTCCTCACTCTCCCTGACAAGACAAAGTTCATCAAGCTGCAGCTCCAGTTCCCCAACTCAGTCTCTAGGGAGCTGCAGCTGGACATAACTGGTGCAGATGTGGTCGTCCAGGAAGCCGGGAATCTCCAGGATCTCCTACATCTGACACCGAGCACAGAAAACCGCAGAAGCTCATACTTCCTGTCTTTATTTTAAACAGATAACCTACCTGGCCTTGACCCATTGTCTCCCTCGTCCCGTTGAGCCATGGCCTTCCTACTCTGTCTCCCTCTACTCTGCGCCGGCTCTCTCGCTTTTTCTCTCTCCGTCCTGTTTTATGGCGGTTGGCACTCAGATTAATGGTGCATTACCGCCACCTTCTGCTCCGGAGCATGCGATAGACTCACATTCTAAATCCCTTCACCCAATCGCACACATACACATACCCTAACCTACACTTTATCCTCCCATCTCTGGCCATCCTAGTACCCTATTCCTGTTTATCCATCATATCCTATAAAAAAAACCCTGGAATCCGTAAGAAAGCTGAAAGTACCCTAACCTGTGTTCTGTCACCGATGCCCAGCAAACCTTTTAATGTGAATTCCTGCAACCCCAATTCCCTTAGATCAATCCTCATCATCTCTCTCTGTATCCCATACTTCCTGCAACTCAGAACTACATGCTCTACTGACTCCTCTTCCTGACATTCCTCACACAGTCCTGTCTGGTGTTTCCCTATCAATTTCAATGATTGGTTTAGTGCACAGTGTTCCAGCTTTAACCTAGTCCACACAATTTCCTCTCTTCTGTATCTACTACCTACCCTAGTACCTGCAATACTTTTTTGTATTTGATATAAATGCCTCCCTTTCCCCTCCCTGTCCCATCTTTCTTGCCGCATTTGGTTGTTTTTTCCCAAGATTACACACTTAACCTCTGCTTTATTGATACTAATGTGCATTTCTATATTTCCTTTCTTTAATGCCCTCTTTGCCAACTCATCCACCCTTTCATTGCCCTTCACCCCTACATGAGCAGGAACCCATAGAAATTTAACCTGACCTCCCTGATTTGCAACTCTTGTGACTGACTGAAGGACTTTATCAAGTACATCTTGTCGGCTGTTTGAGTGAGAAGACCTTAAACTTGCTAGTACTGAAGATGAATCTGAGCATATCAACGCTTTGACTAGTCTAGTTTTCTCCACCCAACGCAAAGCAACCAACACTGTCATCATCTCCACTGTATACACCGCTAACTTATCAGATGTTCTTCTGCTGATTGCAATT
This sequence comes from Hypanus sabinus, assembly GCF_030144855.1. Taxonomy (NCBI): domain Eukaryota; kingdom Metazoa; phylum Chordata; class Chondrichthyes; order Myliobatiformes; family Dasyatidae; genus Hypanus; species Hypanus sabinus. The sequence continues at coordinate 61,650,724 of NC_082706.1, read as the reverse complement.
GTTTTTGCTGGTATAGCCACCCCAAACTCTGTCACTCCTGTTTCAGGTTCCTTAGATCTATATAGACCTGAGTATAATCACTATACTTTTCCATCACTTGACAGTTAAATGCACTTACCAAATCAGTTTTATATTTTCCTTTCCTTTTTACCTCTAACAAATGCCAGTCTATGTCAGGCATGTAAACTATGTCTACAAGCTTCCATGGAGCTACAACCGGATAAACTACTGAAGGACTTATCCTTAGATCAAACACTCCACATTCTTTTGTAATATCTTTCCCTACCCGACTGAGATTTCCCTCTGAAACCTCCCATTTTACCAGGACTCCTGCAACACTCCTTTAGCAGGGTGAGAATCATTGTGTCCCTGCAAATTAGCCCAGTAGTTTGCCATCAATTGCATGCTTCTTATTTCCAAAGGCATTACTCCCATTTCTACCTGCAGGGCTGATACTGGTGATGTTTTAAAAGCCCCACTGCACACTCTCAAAACCTGAGCCTGAATCACATCCAGTTTCCTTATAAGAGACCTAGCTGCTGATCCATATGCTACACTTCCATAATCCAACACAGATCTTACTAAAGCCATTTACATTCTCTTCAATGCTGAACAACTTGTTCCCCATTCCCTACCAGTCAAACATCTCATCACGTTTATTACTTTTTTACATTTCTCCTCAACTTTCCTGATTATGGTCTGCCCATGTTAACCGTGAATCAAATATAACTCCCAGAAATTTAAATAATCCAACCCCTTCTACATCAATCACATACATCCTTCTTCCCTACCTCAATTCTTTTCCTAGTGAAAAATACAGTTTGAGTTTTTTCTGCTGAAAATCTACACCCCCAATCATAACCCCACTCTACCACTTCATCAATCGCTCCTTGTAGTTTACTGATTATATGCTCCATGTTCCTGCCCCTTTTCCACAAGGCCCCATCATTCACAAACAGTGACCTACCTATATCCACTGGTACCTTTGTGAAGACATCATTGATCATAATGGTGAAAAGTAACGGGCTAATCACACTACCCCGTGGTGTGCCATTTCCCACTATGTACTGTTTTGATAATTCTGATCCAAATCGAACTTGAATTTTTCTACCAAACAAAAAATCTTTAATCCAATTAAAAACTCTGCCACCAACCCCCACCTTGTGCAGTTTAATTAATAATCCTGCCACATCATATCATAGGCTTTTTCAATGTCAAAAAACATTGCAACTACTGATTCTTTATTTGCCTGGGCCTTTCTTATTTCAGTCTCAACCCTTAAGTTTGCTGGTGCTTCTTGGGGGGGGGGGGTGGTGCTTCTTGGGGGGGGGGGTTTAAACTAAATATGCAGGGGCGGGGATCCAGAATGTGAGAGAGGATAGTGAGAGGAAGAATAAAGGACAGGTGGGGACTACACGGTTCCGGAATATTAAGTGTGTAGTAGAGAAAGGTGAGGCGGAACAAGTGATAAGGAGAACATATGTACAGAGGGATGGTCTGACGGAACATGGAGTTAAACGTGCAGAAAGAATAAGTAAATTTAGGAAGGACAACAAAATTCTAGGGGCGTACAGCCCGATGGGAGTTCGGGGAGCTAGGTTAAGCACAATAGGCAGCGATTCAAACAGAGAGAGGGCTAAAAATTCTATATCTGAATGCTCGAAGTGTCAGAAATAAGGCGGATGAGCTTGAAGCTCAGGTGCGATTGGGTATCTATGATGTTGCTGGGATAACGGAGACATGGCTGTAGGGAGATCAGACCTGGGAAATGAATGTACAAGGGTATACGTGCTATCGTAGGGACAGAAATGTGGGCCTAGGGGGTGGGGTGGCCCTGTTGGTGAGGAATGAGATTCAGTCCTTTACAAAGGGGGACATAGGATCAGGAGGAGTAGAGTCTGTGTGGATAGAACTGAGGAACAGTAAGGGCAAAAGGACCCTAATGGGTGTTGTCTGCAGGCCACCAAACAGTAGCATGGATATTGGGTGCAAGTTGAATAGGGAGTTAACATTGGCATGTGGCAAAGGTAATGTCGCCGTAGTTATGGGGGATTTCAGCATGCAGGTGAACTGGGAGAATCAGATTGGTGCTGGACCCCAGGATAGGGAGTTTGTAGAGTGCCAACGGGATGCGTTCTTGGAACGGCTTGTACTAGAGCCGACCAGGGACAAGGCTATTCTGGATTTAGTGTTATGTAATGAACAGGATTTGATAAGCGACCTTGAAGGAGCCATTAGGAGGTAGAGATCATAATATGATGTTTTTATCTGCAATATGAGAAGGATAAGGGCAGCTCGGAGGTGTCAGTGTTGCAGTTGAACGGGGAAACTATGGAGCCCTGAGGGAGGAGCTGGCCAAAGTTTACCGGACGGATATCCTAGCAGAAAAGATAGTGGAAGAGCAATGGCAGGTATTCTTGGGAATAATGCACAAGGTGTAAAATCAGTTCATCCCCCGGAGAAGGAAGGATTCAAAGGGGGGAAAGGGGCCACAGTGGTTGACAAAGGAAGTCAGAGATTGCATAGCATAAAAAAAGGAAATATGACAGAGCTAAGGTGAGTGGGAGGACAGATGATTGGGAAGTTTTTAAGGAACAATAGAGTTTAACTAAAAAGGCAATACGGGGAGAAAAAATGTGGTACGAACACAAGCTAGCCAGGAATATAAAGGAAGATAGCAAAAACCTTTTTAGGTATGTGAAGAGAAAGAAGATAGTTAAGAACAATTTTGGGCCCTTGAAGAATGAATTTGGTGAAATTGTTATGGGAAACAGAGAAATGGCAGAAGAATTTAGTAAGTACTTTAGATCTGTCTTCATTAAGGAAGACACAAGCAATCTCCCAGATGTATGGATGGGCCAAGGACATGTAATGCTAAAGTTGTACAAGGCATTGGTAAGGCCAAATTTGGAATATTGTGTGCAGTTCTGGTCACCGAATTATAGGAAAGATATCAATAAATTAGAGAGAGTGCAGAGACGATTTACTAGGATGTTACCTGGGTTTCAGCAATTAAGTTACAGAGAAAGGTTGAGCAAGTTAGGTCTCTATTCATTGGAGCGTAGAAGGCTGAGGGGGGATTTGATCGAGGTATTTAAAATTTTGAGAGGGATAGATAGAGTTGACGTGAACAGGCTGTTTCCATTGAGAGTAGGGGAGATTCTAACTAGAGGACATGATTTGAGAGTTAGGGGGCAGAAGTTTAAGGGAAACACGAGGGGGTATTTCTTTACTCAAAGAGTGATAGCTGTGTGGAATGAGCTTCCTGTAGAAGTAGTAGAGGCCAGTTCAGTTGTGTCATTTAAGGTAAAATTGGATAGGTATATGGACAGGAAAGGAGTGGAGGGTTATGGGCTGAGTGCGGGTAGGTGGGACTAGGTGAGATTAAGGGTTCGGCACGGACTAGGAGGGCCAAGATAGCCTGTTTCCGTGCTGTGATTGTTATATGGTTATATAGGGTAACAGAGGAAATGAAACAGATTGACATTAGGAAGGAAACGGTGATGAGTAAACTGATGGGACTGAAGGCTGACAAATCCCCAGGTACAGATGGTCTGCATCCTAGGGTACTAAAGGAGGTGGCCCTGGAAATTGCGGATGAATTGGTAATCATTTTCCAATGTTCCTTAGATTCAGGGTGAGTTGCTGACGATTGGAGAATGGCTAATGTTATCCCATTTTTTAAGAAAGGGGGGGAGGGAGAAAACAGAGAACTATCAACCTGTCAGCATGACACCGGTGGTGGGGAAGATGCTAGAGTCCATTATTAAAGATGAAATAGTGGCATGTCGAGATAGCAGTGATAGGATTGGGCCGAGCCAGCATGGATTTACCAGGGGTAAATCATGCTTGACTAATCTGTTGGAGTTTTTCGAGGATGTAACCAGGAAGTTAGACAGGGGAGATCTAATGGATGTAATGTACCTCGATTTTCAGAAGGCATTTGATAAGGTCTCACATAGGAGATTGGTGGGTAAAATCAAAGCTCATGGCATTGGGGGGAAGATATTGACATGGATAGAAAACTGGTTGGCAGATAGAAAGCAAAGGGTAGCGGTGAATGAGTGTTTCTCGGAATGGCAGGTGGTGACCAGTGGGGTGCCACAGGACTCGGTATTGGGATCACAGCTGTTTACGATTTACGTCAACGATTTAGATGAAAGCATTGAGAATAACATCAGCAAATTTGCTGATGATACTAAGCTGAGTGGCAGTGTAACATGTGATGAGGATGTTAGGAGAATTCAGGGTGACTTGGATAGGCTGGGTGAGTGGGCAGATAATTGGCAGATGACGTTTATTGTGAATAAGTGTGAGGTTATCCACTTTGGGAGTAAGAACAGGAAGGCAGATTATTATCTGAACGGTGTAGAGTTAGGTAAGGGAGAAATACAAAGAGATCTAGGAGTCCTTGTTCATCAGTCACTGAAGGTGACTGAGCAAGTGCAGCAGGCAGTGAAGAAGGCCAATGGAATGTTGGCCTTTATTACAAAGGGAATTGAGTACAAGAACAAGGAAATCCTCTTACATTTGTGCAGAGCCCTGGTGAGACCACACCTGGAGTATTGTATACAGTTTTGGTCTCCAGGGTTAAGGAAGGACATCCTGGCGTAGATGAAGTGCAGCGTAGATTCACGAGGTTAATTCCTGGGATGTCTGGACTGTCTTATGCAGAGAGTTTAGAGAGACTGGGCTTGCACACGCTGGAATTAAGGAGATTGAGAAGGGATCTGATTGAAACATATAAGATTATTAAGGGATTGGACAAAATCGAGGCAGGAAATACGTTCCAGATGCTCGGAGAGTCCAGTAACAGAGGGCATGGTTTGAAAATAAGGGGTTGGTCATTTAGGACAGAGTTAAGGAAAAACTTCTTCTCCCAGAGAGTTGTGGGGGTCTGGAATGCACTGCCTCAGAAGGTATTGGAGGCCAATTCTCTGGATGCTTTCAAGAAGGAGCTAGATAGGTATCTTATGGATAGGGGAATCAAGGGATATGGGGACAGGGCAGGAACCGGGTATTGATAGTAGATGATCAGCCATGATCTCAAAATGGTGGTGCAGGCTCGAAGGACCGAATGGTCTACGTCTGCAGCTATTGCCTATTGTCTATTATCACTGAGTCCATGGAATTCCTTCCTTTCCTAAAACTACTCTGATAACTTGCCAGCAATCCTCTCTTCTCAAGATCATACGATAACCTTTCTGTTATCATCCTTTCCATTACCTGACGTATATTTGACGTCAGTGCTATTGGCCTGTAGCTAGTTGGTTTTGACGGATCCTTGCCAGGTTTCCTTATTGGAATTATTACTGCTTCTTTCCATGCACTTGGTAATCTTCCCTCCTCCCACATTCTGTTATAAAAATGCAGTAACTTCAAGAGTACTCCTTATCCTAGATTTTTAGCATAACATAGCATATTAGATCTTTCCCTGGGGAAGTTGGTCTCGATCTCTTTATTGCTCTCATCATTTCTGTCAAAGTAAATGGATCATCAATTATATCATCTGTTTCTTCCCTCCTGTTTAACACACACTGGTATTGACTCATTGTTCTTTCCCTTCTCCCTCTCCCTCCTTCAGACAAGTTTTCTGAACTATGTATCTTTACAAGTGACTTGGCCATTATCTCAGCCTTATCCCTGCTGGAGACTGCTGTTTTCTCCTCAGATTTCATTACTGGATATTCCCAATACCTTCTATCTCCCTCAATCCTCTTAATCATTCCCCATACCTCTCCCAGAGGGCGTTGTTCTTCCTATTTTGTTGCAAAAACTCCTCCAACGTGCCTTTTTAGCTTGACGTATAGTTCTTTTCACCACTGCCTGTGCCTTCTTATATTGAATCAAATGCTGCATATTATGGGTTCTTTTAACTAGCCTGAATGCTCTATTTCTGTTTTTTAACAACCTGACAACATTCCTCATTTCACCATGGCACCAGATTTCTATTCATCCTATTTTTACTCCTGGGTATAGATCCTTCTGCTGCCATAATAATTGCTGAAGTCACCTGACTGTTTAATTTATCTATATTTCCAGAAATGTCAATCTTTGTCAATGCTTCTTCACTTAACTTGTGGAACTTACCCCAATCTGCTTTTCCAAACACCCACTTTGGGATTCCACCACCTGGTCTTACTTCAACTATTTAACCCACTGATCATAAAATTGGGTAATGATCACTGCCTACTGTTGAAGCAGTCCAAACTCTCCAGTTACTAATGCCAGCCAAGACATTAGACATTAAGGTAATATCCAATACCGACTCAGTTCCTGTTGTTATGTTTATCCTTGTTCCTCTACCATCATTCATACACACCAAATCCCTTTCTTCCATCAGATTTTCAATTACCTTTCCATTTGAATCTGTAATCGGATCCCCCCATATTGTGCTGTGAGCATTGAAATCTGCACACCACACTACTTTATGTCTGTTTTGTCCTTATATCCTTAATAGTATTGTATCCTTAATTGTATCCAAATCCAACCTTTTACATAGATTGTAGTGTTTAATTATAACCACTCCCTCCCCTCTCTCCCATATTTCCACCACTATGTATTCCTGATCGTCTCCTTTTTCCAGTACCCTATATGGTATACCTTGTTTGATTAACATAGCACAACCCCCTCCCCCCAGTTTTCTATCTTTTCTTATCATTATATACCCATATACCACAAAGTCTAAAGCTGGTTTCAACCAAGTTTCCTGAATACACACTACATCCGGTTTTACAACCATTTCCTTAATAAAGTCCTTAAATTCCTGGCCATTAGCCAGTAAACTCCTTGCATTCTATTGCAAAAGAATCACCATAATGAATATTAACCAACCTATGACACGTCCTGGCTTGAATGACTAGTGAGGTTCTCCCTCACTTCTTCCTATGTCAGTCCTACTAACCTTAAATGGTTTACTGCTGCTTTGACCACCAGCTGAATTTTGTCACTTCTTGACTTTACTTCAGCCGGACTATTAATCACTCCTGCAATGAATGTCACTAGAGCTTTTTTTTCTATATAAATCCTGTCATTTGTTCTTTGTTGCATCTCTCACATCCCTCTTGCTCCCTGTTCATTAGGAGCATTATTCTGTTCTCTTGACATTCTTACAGCTTCTGCATAAGTGATCTTTCTTTTCATTCTTATTTCTTGAATTTTATTCTCCCGTCTCATAACTTCACACCCATTATATCCCACATTATGAGCTCCTCCACAATTACAGCATTTTGGTTGCACTCCTATTCTGCACTTACCACATCTAGCACATCTCCTCTGCAGTTTTACAGATTTTAGCTATGTGCCCAAACCTTTGACAATCATAGCACCTCAATGGTTTTGGCACATATACCCTTTCTGGGTAACTCATGAAACCCGGGAACAGTTTCCTTGGCACTCTTTCTTCTTCAAATTCAATCAATATTGATTCACTTTCCTTTTTCATTCCCTCCTTTGTTGTTTTCAGTCTTAGAACATTAACTACTTTTCCCCCTTTGATATTCCTCTTTCACTCCTCCATGTTTATACTCATTGGTACACCCGTGATCACTCCTTTACAACCACCACTTCGTGCTCCCATTCTCCCTGTATATTCCATCTTGCATTTTCCTGTCTCTTTTAGCTTAAATGCTTTCTCAAGTTGTTCCTCATTCGCACATCTTACCAATAGATTGCCATCATGAAGGACTTTTGCGAATACTATTTTTCCTATCTTATTTGCCAGGGTTGTTGTTAGCACAAACGGCTTAATTTTCTTCTTGTGTCCTTACGCCTTCTCATTAAACTTAATTATGACAACACCTCCTCTCTGAACTTGTTCATCTTCCTCACTTACAGAGCTCCCTCCACTGTCATTTCTTATTCTTTTATTCCCTTTGTCTCCGTTTTCATTCATCCGTCTCCTCACTATCTCCTCATTCCGTTTATTTCTCCCTTCACAATAATCCATTTCTCCCCAGCTGCCTACCTCTGATCCCAAATCCCTATCCCGCTCCTTCTCCACTCTCTTTCCCTCAGCCCCTCCTTTCACCTGGTCTGCCATTACCAGACTCAGGCAACCACCTCTCAGCATTTCCTGCTCCTTCCCCACTCTCTTTCCCTCAACAAGTTCCAAACCACATTCACGCATGCACCAACCACCCGCAGTTCAGCCCGGGTCGCATCCCCTGCGCCCGCTCTGTAAATCTGTCTTCGTTTTAAACTCTTCCCACTGGCCGACCTCCACGCGCTTGCGTAGTCGTGCCCTATTCAAACCACTGAAGAAATAATCGTCATCTGTTAAATTCTGCACGCTTTTAAACTCTTTCTCACTGACCAACTTCCATGCGCTTGTGCACTCGTGTCCCATTCAAACCGCTTAAGAAATATCCACATCTGTGTCAAGAAACATCCCAGGATACTTTCAACAAGCTCTTCAATAATCTAAGCCTCTGATTCTAAAGGAGTCCCAGTCAACATAGGGGAAAATAAATTCACCCACTACAACTACTCTTTTGCTTTTACATCTTTCATTACCTGCTACATTTCTGTTCCTTTATCTCCTGCTGGCATTTGGAAGATCTGTGGTATAACCCCATTAGTGAATGACCGTCTGTTATGCTCTTTTCTACCACTGACATTGTCTCACAGGATGAACACCCGAGTGTGTCGTCTCTTAGTCCCTGACCCACAATTCTATATAAAGGCTTAGCTACCTTCAGTCTCAACTCTTTTTGTACACTGGCATGCAAAATTTTGGGCACCCCTGGTCAATATTTCTGTTAACGTGAGTAGCTAAGCGAGTAGATGATGAACTGATATCCAAAAAAAAGCTATGTACTTTACTATTTTAAGCAAGAAAACGATTTTATTTCCATCTTTTACAGTTTCTAAATAAAAGGAAAAGGGCCCGAAACAGAAGTTTGGTCACCTTGAATGGCAGTACTTAGTAACACCCACTTTGGCAAGTATCACAGCTTGTAAACGCTTTTTGTGGCCAGCTAAGAGTCTTTGAATTCTTGTTTGGGGGATTTTCGCTGATTCTTCCTTGGCTTCTAGTTCTGTAAGGTTATTGGGCCGTCTTGCATGCACTGCTCTTTTGATGTCTATCCACAGATTCTCGATGATGTTTAGAACCATAGAACATTACAACACAGAAACAGGCCTTTTGGCCCTGCTTGGCTGTGCCGAACCATTTTTCTGCCTAGTCCCACTGACCTGCACCTGGACCATATCCCAATATATGCCTCTCATCCATGTACTTGTCCAAGTTTTTTTTAAATGTTAAAAGTCAGCCCGCAATTACCACTTCATCTGGCAGCTCATTCCACACTCCCACCACTCTGTGAAGAAGCCAGCCCCCAATGTTCCCTTTAAACTTTCCCCCTTCACCCTAAACCCATGTCCACTGGTTTTTTTCTCCCCTAACCTCAGTGGAAAAAGCATAGATCAGGGGACTGTGATGCCATGGCAAAACCTTCAGCTTGCGCCTCTTGAGGTAGTCCAATATGGATTTTGTGGTGTCTTTAGGTGACTTTAGAAACCATCCTCTTTTCGTCTTTGGCTTTTTTACAGACAGTGTGATGTTTGCTTCTACAATTTGCTGGTATTTAATTTTATTCATTCTTCCCTCTACCAGTAAATGTTCCCTGTGCTGCTGACTGCAACACAAGCCCAAATCATGATCTATCCACCCCCGTGCTTAACAATTGGAGAGGGGTTCTTTTCGTGATATTCTGCATCCATTTTTCTCCAAACATACCTTTACTCATTGTGGCCAAAAAGTTCTATTCTAACTTCAGCAGTCCACATGACTTGTTCCAAAATGCATCAGGCTTGTGTAGATGTTCCTTTGCACTTTCTGAATTTAACTTTTTGAATAGACCTCCATAGTGTAAAAAGGCTGGTTGGGAATAGCTTTTCAAATGTGCTCATTTAAGTTTCCTTAATGAGTAGACAGAAGTTGCCACTGGAGAGAATGTGATACTAGATCTCCAATTAGGCAACGAGACAGGGCAGCTCACACAAGTTTGTATAAGGGAACACTTCAGAGCTTGTGATCATAATGCCATTAGTTTCGCTGTAATTATGGAAAAGGATAGGTCAGGTCCTCAGGTTCAGATTCTAAATTGAAAAAGGCCAATTTTACCGTACCAGAAGGATCTAGCAAGTTTGGATCGGGATAGGTTATTTTGTGGCAAAGGTGTCATTGGTAAGTGGGAGAATTTCAAAAGTGAAATTCTGGAATTACAGAATTTATATGTTCCTTTCAGAATAAAAGGCAAGGCTAACAGGTTGAACCTTAGCCCCTGGTTTTCGGGAGTCAGGCAGGAACAGATGGGGTACTTGAGGAGTTTAAGAAATGCAGGGGAAGACGTAAGAAGGAAATCAGGAGGTTGAAAAGAAAACATGAGTTTGCTGTCGCAGAAAAGATGCAGGGAACTCTAAAGCATTTATACAGATATATTAAGAGCAGAAACATAGCAAGGGACAAATCAATACAGACAAACAAGCTGGATGAACCCAGCAGGTCGGGCAGGATCCGTTGCCCGATGGATGCTGCCCGACCGGCTGAGTTCATCCAGCTTGTTTGTACTTGTTGATTTGACCACAGCATCTGCAGTGTACTTTGTGTATAGCAAGGGACAAGATTGGTCCTCTGAAAGATCAGAGTGATAACTTATATGTGGAGTCACAAGAATTGAGGGAGATGGATTTATTTTTCAGCTGGAAATCCTTGGGAGACAGATTCATAAGTGAGACAATGCTACAGTGAGGTCCTGGACCCTATACAGATCACAGAAGAGGAGACGTTCGCTGCTTTAGAGTGAATAAATCGTCCGGCACGACAAAATGATCCCACAGACCTTGTGGGAGACTAGTGCAAAAATTACAGGGGCCTAGCAGAGATATTTCAAACCTCCTTATCCACAGGTGAGGTGCTGGAGGATTGGAAGATAGTTAATATTGTTCTGTTGTTTAAGAAAATGTCTCAGAATAAGCCGAGAAATCATAAGGCTGTGAGCCTAACATCAGTCATGCAAAGGTTATTGGAAGGTATTCTGAACAATCATAGATATAATTATTTGGATATAAAGGGACTGATTGGGGATAGTTAATATGGGTTTGTGGATGGTACGTCATGTCTAACCAATCCTGCAGAGTTTTTCTGAGGAAGTTACCAGGCTGATGAAGGCAAGGTGGCGGATGAACTTTAGCAAGGCCTTTGAAAAGGTCCCACATGGGAGGTTGGTCTATAAAGTTCTGTCAAGAACAGGTAGTAATTTGGATCAGACGTTGAACTTGAGGAAGAAGACAGAGAGTGGTTATAGATGATTGTCTCTCTGACTGGGCAACTGTGATTCGTGGTGTGCTACACGGATTGTGCACGGTCCATTGTTTGGCATCTATATCAAACAGTTGGATGTAATGTGAACCGAAGCAACAATTTTGTGGATGACACCAAGATTGCGAGTGTAATGGACAGTGAGGAAGACACTCAAATCTTTCAGCGGGATCTGGGGCAGCTGGAAAAATGGCAGATGAAATTTAACACAGGCAAGTGAGAGGTGTTGCACTTTGTGAAGACAAGAAATGGTAGGCCTTACACGATAAGCAGCTGGGTAATGACATGAGGCTCTCTTTCAAGATGGTGACCTTGCAAGGTAGCATGGCCCGATAGAGTACCTGGTAAAGCTCTGTAAACCTGTGCCAACCCCCAGCTGGAAGTATTCAAGGACGTTTTCAATCTCTCAGAAGTACCCACCTGCTTCAAAAGGGCAACAATTGTACCAGTGCCCAAGAAGATCAGTGCGTGCTGCCTCAACAACTATCATCCAGTAGCATTCACATCTATGATGATGACATGCTTTAAGAGATTGGGTGTGGCTAGAATTAACGCCGGTCACAGGAAGGACCTGGAACCATTGAAATTTGCCTATCGCCACAATAGATCTACAGCAGAAGCAATCTGAATGGAAGACTTGGATCATTCCTACAGTCCTTATCAAACAGCTACAGAACATATCCTCTGTCCCTCCCTCTTCAACTCGATCCTCAACTTTCCAACGCCTGGTGCAGGAGATCGCTCAGTTTGCAAGACTGATCTGCGCTACCAGGGCTTGGCCGTCAGGGCCCTGCAGGAAGCTAACAAGACTAACCTGGTAAGGTTCTTGAAGGACACTAACCTGTGCGCCAGCCACGCCTAGCCAGTCACCATCACACCCAAATATATCCAGCTGGCTGGACACATCTGTGTGGAGAACGTCTAAACCCGGCCTCGGCACTAAACACAACAGAAAACTCTTTTTCAAGCCATTATCATGACAGAGGAGAGGGCTATCATCAACTACACCACTGGTTTGGATCCCAACCCACTGATACATTCATTTCAATCCTCCTGCGATGCATTATCAAATTCGCCCATATTTGATCCGCTTAGTTCAGGTGCAGCCTGACTCACTTCTACAGGTCACCTCTGTCCCAGCAGAGATCCCAGTGGTTTGAAAGACCATTTCCCATGTTGATCAAATCTGCTTCGCCAGTGCATTAAATAGATTCAAATTCCCCTTCTAACTTTCCATGACATGTCCAAATCTGCTCTGCCCGCTGAACCATCCAGGACGTGCCCTCGTTTAATTACTGCCATTGGAAAAGAGGTACAGGAGGCTGAACTACACAAGCCAGGTTATTCTCCACAATAGATCTGTGGAACATTATCATAGTTTTAGATGAAATGCTAAATCTGCACAAACATACATTGTATAGGCCGCAAATGCTGGTAAATCTTTTAGGATGCCAACAGATTCGGCTCCTCTGAGTCTCCACACCAAGATAGTCACAGTAACTAGTGGGTAAATTACAGTCACATACTAGTCAGTTGCGTTTACAACTTTACATTGCTGTTTTTCCTTCTGCCGCTGGCATTTCAACAGTCTTTGGAAATTGAAGCAATGTTCTCCTTTATCAATTCCCCTGAAAGATGCCCAGTGAGAGGGAGGGGATGAACAGTGTGTTACAATGTGCGACTGGAAGCGGACCCAAGTGCAGAACACAGACACGGAGATCGACGGCATCAGGTCACTTCTCACCTCTCTCTCTCTAACTCTACTCATCTCAGTACCACAAACTGATCTGAACTCTCTTCATCAGCGTAAGAATGCATCCATTCACCGCTAGTTTTGGAGAAGCCCCTGAATTTCTTTCTATTTACACACACACTAAATGTTAATAGTAATACCAGACTCCAATGTGTTTTCCATTTCTGCTGGTTCTTTAGCCCGTCACGGGGTACGTGACACTGGGGATATACTGATGTTTACCGGTTGAGTACAGTGCTTCGTGTGTACAGGACCTTGTAACACACCATCCTGCAATCTTAATCATTTATACAGATACTCATGTCTGTGTACCCCGCCCCCCCCGCTAAAGTGTTTGATGCATGGGTTTCATATCCTTCCATCCCTTGAGATAGCCTCTTTGCAATGAAAATTGTTTTAAAATTCATTCATTGTATTCTTTTTTGATTCACCTCAGGGTATTTACATATGTATTTGCAACCAAAGGAACCTGCATATGTGTTGAAACAAAACACTTTGTTGGAACTCATGCGATTTTAATACAGATAGAAAAAATAAATTGGAGTTGGAGAGAAAATACAGATCGAACAATATCAGGCAGCCTGCTCTCTCTCTCTCTCTCTCTCTCTCTCTCTCTCTCTCTCTCTCTCTCTCTCTCTCTCTCTCTCTCTCTCTCCCCACCACCCCACTCGCAATGTCTCCTTCTGGCGCCATCATCGCTCACACCCTTTCTCTCGCGCTCATTCTGTCGTCATCTCCACAGCACCTCGCCCATGCGACCTCCCCCACCCCGCTCGCTCTCCCTCGCGTCCTCTCTCGCAATGTCTCATTCACTATCTCTCCTCTCGCCTTCAGCTCTCGTGCTGTTTCCTGCTCGTGCTCACTTTCTCTACCTCTATATATATCCCTCATAGATCTACAACTGAACGCAACGGCGCTTTAATTTAAATTGCAAAAGCATTAAAATTGTCTTACGGAAATATAGTTCAAGGTGACAGTGAGAAGGAGAACCTACAGGTACAGGGGAAAAAGAGGTGTAGGAAGGGACGGGTTATGACGGGAGCAGGAGTAGTTGATACAGGAGAAATTTTTCTCCAAATCAGGCCGTTTTCTCAGAACCGGGAAGCAGGAGTAACAGGTTCACCTCAAGTTTCAATTTAACCGGTCAGTACTTGAGGTGCAGAGGGGTCTTATCCTGGATGGTGAGGCTAGTGATGAAGTCGGAATCAGCTGTAAACAGACGTTTTGTAAATTAAAGGCAACAGACCCAAAATGGAAAAGAGGAAACAGTTGACAGGAATCTGATAAACGGTCTGGGCCCGAAAAGTCAACAGTTAACTCTTTTGCATAGGTGCTGTCTGACCTGCTGATTTCATACAGTACTTTTTGTATGGAAAAGAGTAAGCATTCGGCATATCGAGCCGAGAGCCTTCATCGGGATCTGATTTTGTGTGTGTTGTTTTGTATTTTGACCATCTGCAGATTTTCTCGTATTTCTTTCATCACATTGTTTCCATTTACTCAGAAGTGGGGGATAGAATAGACAGCATGAAGGCAACTGAATTGTAATACTTTACATCATTTATTTCTCACGTTTCATGAGCTTCAAAATACGATTCAATGGGTATTCCAACGCATTCTTCAGTTCCTCTCGGAACTTGCTCTGAGTCACGGCGTAAATACATGTGTTGGTGCAGGAACTGGATATCTGCAGCATTTCCGATATGTGGTCTGCGACGTAACGGGGATCCGTGGAAGGATCAACAAAACGCCGTCTATAGATAAAAAATACCACGTATGTTCCCCACAACAATATGAAACTACCGGTTATGCTGAAGAGCAAAACGATGGATTTGCGCCGGTTCTCCATCTCCCTGTCCTTGTCATTCTCTCCACTCTTTTGTCCCCGGAACCCCCTGCGGGCTCGACTGGCCACTAGAATCCGCCTGACAGTAAAAATATTCAAGGGCAACATCAGAAAGATTGGGACACAATGAAATATCGCAAATAACAACCATGCTGGAGAGCTTTTGTAACTCTGTATAAAAACACAACCCCATGGAACACCATTGATTATTTGTCCAGGCTCGCATACAAAGCCCCAGGGGACACTCTCCAAACAGGCCAGCACACTCACTGTCCCGATAACCACAGCCGCCGTTCTCTCGGTACAATATTTTGTTTTCAGCTTCTCACAGCAAATAGCCACAAATCGATCGACGGTGAAAGCGACAGTCAGCCAGACTGAGGCCGCAGTGCTCGCAGTAACCAACCATAGACCGACTCTGCACACAGGAGTGATCCGCAGGAACGATCGGGGAAAATAAATCGAAACAGTCATCCTGAGCAGCGGATCGGAGATAACGACCAGGAGATCGGCCGCTGCCATTCCCACCAGGTAGCAAGTAATACATTTGGAGAGACCGCACTTTCCCCGGGACAGGATCACAATCGCTACCAAGTTCGCTGGAAGAGAGACAGGGAACAGCAAGTTGTGAAAATACTGAGCAGAAGCCAATGCAGCAGTTTGAGGGGGTTCTGTAATATTTCGACTTTATTGTTGCATTTATCGATGGGAGGGTCGAGATGGCGGAGACAGAGAAAGTAATTTAAAGTCACTATGTTCTGAACACGGATTCCTTACTGATGGCCGAAATGTGAAGTGGCAGCGGAAAGCTAAAACTGGGTAACTGCCTCCTCAGAGCCAGTACTGGATGGAACAGTTTTCTCCTCTGGATGAAATAAATAAATCCGGACACCGATAACGGGATTCTTCCATTAGATAATCATCAACCTCCATGGCGATCCCTGTCTGTGACAGAACAGCCGAAGGACGGAACAAAAACAGGAAAAGCTGGAAACAATCATCCAGGCAAAAACAGAATATGTGGACAAACAGTTGAACTACTTTTCCGCCGAACTGTTCTGAGAGACCCTGATAAGAGTGCTAACTCGTTTCTCTTTCAATACAAGCTGCTTGGGGCTTAATGCTTCCAGCATTTCCCGAGTTTGTTTCCTATTCCAGCATTTGCCACCTCACTGACTTTACAACTGAATATTGACTGATTCCAACAGATACAGCGCAGTCTGACACAACCTCACAGACAGACAGGGCAATAAACAAGTCACTACGAATCCGAGTAGTGTATAGTGACCATGAAATGTCCTAATTGGGGAGGATCAATGAGAATCCCAAGGCATCTAAAGCACACACAGAAAACAACCGTATAGTAGGGAGAGGACAGGACCACTCAAGGACAAACTTGGGTGCTTGAGCCTGCAACCGGAGTTAGCATGCGAGGTAGAAAATGAATGCTTTGCATTCAAGGGCGTTCACTAAGGAGAAGAACATGGAGGACAGTTATATCGGAAAGCGGGTATAGTGATATTCTCTGGCGTGTTGGTACTAAAAAGGAGGTGCTGTTGGGTCTCTCAGACCATTAAGATAGGTAAATCTATACACAGGACTTTTCACAGTAAAATAAATTCAATATAATCTGAATACGGATTCCTTAATGATGGCCGAAATGCGAAATGGCAGCGGAAAGCTAAAACTGGGCAGCTACTTCCTCAGAGTCAACACTGACTGCAATGTCTTCTATCCGGACGCTGATGGCGGGTTCTTCCACTAGGCAAACATTATCTTCCATGGCGATACCTGTCAGCGACAGAATAGCCGACGGTCGGAACATAAACAGAAAATGCTGGAAACGCTCATTCAGGCAAAACAGAATATGTGGAGAAGCGTTTAAAGTATCTCCCCACAGAAATGTTCTCAGAGAGGCCCCTGAAACGAGGGTTAACTGCTTTCTCTTCCCATACAAGCTGCTTGGGGCTTAGTGTTTCCAGCACTCCCCGAGTTTGTTTCCTATTCCAGCATTTACCACCTCACTGACTTTACAACAGAACATTGACTGATTCCAACAGATACAGCCGAATCCGACACAACCTCACAGACAGACATGACGCCTCCCACTGAATCCATCACAGGGAAGCTGGGGAGAAGAATTCAAACTCGATGCCGTAGTCGGATGTCTGTAACCGTGTCAGGTGTAGATATAATATAAAACATTTCTCTGTAATGATAACTATGAAGCACCACGTCGGTTGTGTTATTTGACTCAGCATCGACTTCATTGTTGTCCATCATCTGCTTTATATTCAGTCATATCACAGACATTTACTAAAAATCCACAACAGTTTCGTGTTACAACACGGAACTCCTCACATTTGCTAAAGTGTTACTACAGTCAATAGTTTGATTGTTGCTCCTAAATAGACAATCACTCACATTCAAATTCAGACGATCAATTGGCATAAGCTCCACGGGCTGTATTTGCAAATGAAGTGCAGCTACTACAAGACCAAAAGCAGAGAGCCGAACATCTCATTATTAATCACAAACCGCTGCCTGACCCGTTCAGTCCCACAGAAATTGGCCGATCCGCTGAATTCCAGCAACAGTTTGTTTTTAGATCGAAATCCCAGCATGTATAGTCTCGGTGTTTCCACTCAATTCCTGAAATGCGGAATACTGGGAATGGAATATCAGAGTTTAATCCAGCGGCAGAATCAATCACATCATTGGGATTAAACTTTAAGAACCACCTGCTTACCGGGAATCCCAAAGGCAGAAATAAAAGGATAGTAAACCTCTGCAATCCGCCAGATGACTGGATACACCATTTCAGTGAGAATCTGTGATTTCTGTTGCTCCTGTATTCACAGCTCCGGCAGACAGCTGATGCATTCTAAGCGGCATTGATTTATACGGAGATTCTGTCTCCAGAGATACGGTTACACACCTCACTATCTTTCTTAGTTACAGTTGCTTGAACAAACACCTTAATTCAATATCATTGTCTTTATTGTAAATACTGGGGCGATTGGAGGCAAATACATCAAAATTCTTTGGCATTACCTCACCAGCGTCTCTGGTGGAAATAGGCCAGCAGATTTACTTTCAAATACTGAGCTTTGTCACGAAGCAACAACACTTACAGATTTCATCTTTTTGTTGGCTGACTATTCATCACGGAGAGGAACCAGCGACACTGACCGAACTGTCTTTCAGTCCAGCTTCTTCCTTCTCTCTCTCTCTCTCTCTCTCTCTCTCTCTCTCTCTCTCTCACACACACACACACACACACAGAAACAACTGCACAAATGTATTTCTCTGTTGTAGTGATTGTGCTGTTCTACATACTATTTACTATAATTTACTATAAATTGCACATTGCACATATAGACAGAGACATAAGGTAAAGATTTTTACTCCTCGTGTATATGACGGATGTAAGTAATTAAGTCAATACAATACGAAAAACACAAACACAGATTCGAACAAAGATACGAAATAGAGAGACCAAGATCAGGATGGAAATGGTAAAATGAACATGTCGTTAAAACAAACACGAGAAAATCTGAAGGTGTTGGCAATCCAGGGCAACACAAGGAACTCTGCTGAGTTCCTTCAGCATTTTGTGCATCACGTTCCTGATCTAACAGTCTTTAATGGGTATCTCAAATCTGTCAAAGATCAAAAGAAATCGAGAATAAATATTTCAATTTGCAAAGGAATGGGCAGACTGTTAAATAACCCCAAAATACTGTAAATTGGCAGAATAGGAGCTTGGCGGCTGCAAATGAGAGAAAGACAAGTGGGAGGTAAATTGTTGGAAGTAAACAGAGAGAAAGAGAGAGGGAGCGAGAGAGAGAGAGAGAGAGAGAGAGAGAGAGAGAGAGAGAGAGAGAGAGAGAGAGAGAGAGAGAGAGAGAGAGAGAGAGAGAGAGAGAGAGAGGCCGATAGGAAAATTGTCAAGTAGATAGGACAAGCAGGCAGACAGAGGGCCAGAAACAGATGCGTGGATTGCAGGATTGTGGTGTTCTTCCTATATCTCCCAGTCTCTGATACAGTGTGAGTGTGGGGTTCATTCTGTCCCTGTCAGTCTATGATATAGTGTGATACAAAACAGGACCGAAAACAAGTGCAGAAGGTTGTTGTCATAAGGCTGACTTCAGGCGGACTCCAGACCCAGGCGAGGACAAGACGTGAATACAGTGCAAGGAGACGCAAAGGACTGGACGTGAGACTCATGGACAGGACAAGGAAACCCCTGCACAGGACAAGGGAACCCCAGCACCAGACTGGACCATGACAGAACCAACCCAACCCCATCTACGGGAGCCTCTGGGCGACCGAACAGGCTCTCCAGGACTAAGGACGACCAGGGCGGGTGGCGGGGTATTCAGTCAGTGGGTAATCCAGGATGACGAGAGTTTGCCGACAGTGTGGGCGTTCCAGGTCCAAGTATGGCTGGTTCGTTCTGACATTAGGTGGGCATTGGGAGTGGACCCAAAAGCAAGACACAAGCACCGAATTACCTGGAACAGGACTAGGTGTGAAAAGGAAGCAAGGAAAATGAAGAAGAAAATACGCTGGTCACGACACAGGCCCCGGACTAGACAAGGACTCCGATCTAGGACTTAATGAGGATAGCAGAACCAGGACATGGAACTGGAAACTAGAAGCCTGTGCTTGGACTCCGAGCCAGAGAATGGACAAGGACCCAGAACCTGGGTCTTGACTCGGGCTCGGACTCCAGACCCAGGCGAGGACAAGACGTGGCTACAGGACGAGGAGAGGCACAGGACTGGACGTGAGACTCATGGACAGGACAAGGGAACCCCAGCACCGGACTGGGCAAGGAACTCCTTAGCTGGGCGAGGAACATCGACAAGGCGAGAACACAGAGCCTTAGTCGAGGGAGAACAGGAACGCAGAACACAGAGCCTGGGTCGAGAGAGAACAGCAATGTAGAAACCAGAGCCTTCGTCGAGACAGGCCATGTCACAATCTGGAGGGGCAAGGGTGCTGGAGGAGGAACCAAATACAGGACACAAACACGTTTGGTAAGGTTAACTAAATAGAGTTTATTACTATTTACCAGGAGAGCCGTGACGCAAGGATAGAACAAAAAGAAATCAAGGAGAGCAACGAGGAAGCGGGAATAAGCGTAATAGACGAGGACTCGGGCCTGGGACGAGGCTAGGACTCAGGGTCTGGGGGCTAAACGATTCTTAGAACACCAGAGCCAGGACTTAATACTTGCAACACCAGAGCCAGGACATGAGCACAGGAACACAGAACACAGAGCTTGGACCACTCCTTGGAAACAGGACGTAGGGCCGGGGCTTTACACAGAGTCAGGACCCCTCCTTGGGGACAGGACATAGGGCTGGGACTCACACATGGAACACAAACGACAGTCCATTCGAGTAGCGGCAAACGGCCTGCCTACTGAGTTGAATACGAGACCACACAACAATGGATGGCTCTATAAATGG
Source organism: Hypanus sabinus (assembly GCF_030144855.1). Taxonomy (NCBI): domain Eukaryota; kingdom Metazoa; phylum Chordata; class Chondrichthyes; order Myliobatiformes; family Dasyatidae; genus Hypanus; species Hypanus sabinus. The sequence continues at coordinate 61,630,322 of NC_082706.1, read as the reverse complement.
GTTCAAGTTTGCTCCAAGCAGCGGGAGCTCTTGACTCAACCTGGCGGGTTAACCTTCCCGGACCCGCTCTGAAAAGGGGAAGCGGCTTGTTGGCACTTGCTTCGGGAGGAGACTAGGCTTTCTCCGGCAAGGAACTTAGTTGGCTCCGGCTAGATGATTTTGGCTCGCACTACCTTCGATAACTTCGTTAACGCTCCATAACATTCTCGCGCCGAACGGCTGAAGCCGGAGAATTATAAACTGCCGGTTCGGTCAAGAGTAAATTGCCTGTAATCACCAAGCCCGAGGGAGACGGAAAAACAGGGAATTAAGGGAAAACAGAGAGTTAACGGCCCGGATCGTAACACAAACTAGGTAAATTTAAAGGGAACCCAATCCGGACATGACAGGACAGGAAAAAGAACCTTGATCGAGGAAGAACAGGAACTCAGAACACAGAATCAAGGAAGGGACAGGAACATGGAACACCGAGCCCGGACCCCTCCTTTGGTGCAGGACTTAGGGCCGGGAATCATTACACAGAGCGCTGAACACGACTAGACAGTTCCCAACGCTAGGTAGCTGCAAAACAGCCGGACCTACCTAGCAAAGGCGTGGATACAGACAGACTGTTCAAAACAGGGCGAGGCTCCAGATACAGGCGAGGCGAGGCAGGGCTCCAGGCAAAGGCAAGGCGAGGCAGGGCTCCGGGCAGAGGCAAGGCGAGGCAGGGCTCCGGGCAGAGGCAAGGCGAGGCAGGGCTCCGGGCAGAGGCAAGGCGAGGCAGGGCTCCGGGCAGAGGCAAGGCGAGGCAGGGCTCCGGGCAGAGGCAAGGCGAGGCAGGGCTCCGGGCAGAGGCAAGGCGAGGCAGGGCTCCGGGCAGAGGCAAGGCGAGGCAGGGCTCCGGGCAGAGGCAAGGCGAGGCAGGGCTCCGGGCAGAGGCAAGGCGAGGCAGGGCTCCGGGCAGAGGCAAGGCGAGGCAGGGCTCCGGGCAGAGGCAAGGCGAGGCAGGGCTCTAGTTAGAGGCAAGGCGAGGCAGGGCTCCGGGCAGAGGCAAAGCGAGGCAGGGCTCCGGGCAGAGGCAAGGCGAGGCAGGGCTCCGGGCAGAGGCAAGGCGAGGCAGGGCTCCGGGCAGAGGCAAGGCGAGGCAGGGCTCCGGGCAGAGGCAAGGCGAGGCAGGGCTCCGGGCAGAGGCAAGGCGAGGCAGGGCTCCGGGCAGAGGCAAGGCGAGGCAAGGCTTTGGGCGTGGGTAGCCAGCAGGGCTTCAGAGGGACGGAAGGGAACAGTCCAGCCTCAGGTTAACGGAAATGATGGCCTGACATACTCAACGAAGGCAAGGACCGGGATGGCCAGATCCTACCGTAGCGTAACGGCAAGGACGGCCTGACTTACCCCATGAAGGCGAGGACAGGATACCAACAGGAAAAACACAGACAGAGGGAAAGGCAGGATACTGACGAGACAAACGACACATTGATAAGGAGAGGATACTGACAAGACGAACCAGCAACCACCCTCCACCCCAGGGACACTTATATTCCAGGCCCAAGACGACAATCAGGTGCCTACGTTTAAGCCCAAATGAGACAAGGAACGGCCGGAAGACCCGGAGCCTTGTGTTAAAGGACTGTACCGTGAGCCAGAACACAGACTTCACGGACTGGACCATGACAGTGCACCCCCACCCCCGTGGGATCTTCTGGACGACATACCAGGCTCTCCAGGACTAAGGACGACCTGAACGGGTGGGAGGGTATTCAAACAGTCGGGAACCCAGGATGACGAGAGTTAGCCGATAGTGTCTGCGTTGCTGGGTCCATGTTGAGCTGGTTCATCCTGTCATAAAGTGGGCTTTGGGAGTGGACCCAAAAGCAAGACACAGACACTGAACTACCAGGAACAGGACTAGGCGTGAGAAGGAAGCAAGGGAAGTGAGGAAGAAAGGACGCTGGACATAACACAGGCCTCGGACGATACAAGGACTCCGGGCCTGGACTAGTACTTAACGAGGACAGCGGAACCAGGACATGGAACTGAGAACTAGGAGCCTGGGCTTGGACTCTAAGCCGGAGAATGGACAAGGAGCTGGGCGAGGCACATCGACAAGACGAGAACACAGAGCCTTAGTCGAGGGAGAACAGGAACGCAGAAACCAGAACCTTCGTCGAGACAGGCCATGTCACAATCTGGAGGGGCAAGGGTGCTAGAGGAGGTTAACTAAATAGAGTTTATTATTATTTACCAGGACAGCCGTGACGCAAGTATAGAACAGAGAGAAATCAAGGAGACCAAAAAGGAAGCGGGAATAAGCGTAATGGGCGAGGATTAGGCTGAGACTCAGGGTCTGGGGGCTAGGACATGATACTTGGAACACCAGAGCCAGGGCCTGAGCACAGGAGCACAGAACACAGAGTCAGGATCACTCCTTGGGGACAGGACATTGGGCCGGGACTCATACACAGAACACAAACAACATTCCTCTTCAGTAGCGGCAAACGGCCTACCAGCCGAGCGGGATACGAGACGACAAAACAACGACAGTCCATTTGAGTAGCGGCAAACAGCCTGCCTGCTGAGTTGAATACGAGACTACACAACAATGGATGTTACTAAAACTGAGTTCAAGTTTTCTCCAAGCAGCGGGAGCTCTTGACTCACCCTGGCGGGTTAAACTTGCCTGGACCCGATCTGGCAGGGGAAAGCGGCTTGCTGGCACTTGCTTCGGGAGGAGACTAGGCTTGCTCCGGCTTGATGACTTTGGCTTGCACTGGCTTCGGTGACTTCGTTAACAGCTGAAGCCGGAGAATTATAAATTGCCGGTTCGGTCAAGAGTAAATTGCCGTTAATCACCAAGCCCGAGGGAGACGGGAAAACAGGGAATTAAAGGGAAACAAAGAGTCACCGGTCTGGATCGGAACACAAAATAGGTAAATTTAAAGGGAACCCAATCCGGACATGACAGGACAGGAACGCAGAACACAGAGCCAAGAGAGGGACAGGAACATGGAACACCGAGCCGGGGCCCCTCTTTGGGTGCAGGACGCAGGACCGGGACTCATTACACAGAACGCTAAATACGACGAGACAGTTCCCAACGCTTCGGACCTGCCTAGCGAAGGTGTGGACACGGACAGATGGTTCCAAACAGGGCGAGGCAAGGCTCCACGCAGAGGTAAGGCGAGGCAGGGCTCCAGGCAGAGGCAAGACGAGGCTATGTTCCAGACACGGTTTGTAGGGCAAGACTCCCGACATAGGTGGCAGTGCAAGGCTCCAGTCGCAGGTTGCAGGCAGGGCTTCGGGGGTAGGTTGCAGGCAGGGCATCAGGCGTGTGTATCCGGCAGGGTTTCAGAGGGACGGAAGGGAACAGTCCAGGGTAACGGCAATGACGGCCTGACTTACCCAACGGAGGCAAGGACAGGATACTGACAAGACGAACCAGCAACCACCCTCGACCCCAGGGTCACTTATATTCCTGGCCCCAAGACGAGAATTAGGTGCCTAAGATTAAGCCCAAATGAGACAAGGGACAGCCAGAAGACCCGGTGACTGGAGTCCACAGACCAGACAGTGAGCTGGAACGCGGTCTTCACGGACTGGACCATGACAGTTATAAGTCTTGTCATCTCTATCTTGGGCACTAGCCTCCAAAATACCCAGTATATCCTTGGGGAACGGTGTCTCAGAAAGGCAACGTCATTCAGTGATTGAGGGATAGCTTCTTCCCCTCTGCCTTTCCATTCCTAAACGGACAGTAAATCTTTGGACAATGCCTCTCTTTTTTTTAGCATACGGTATTACTTTTGATCTTGCGCATTTTTAATTCATTCAATATAAACTGTAATTGCTTTACATTTTTACTGACTATCATTTATTCCTTTTTTTCTTCTTCTCGATTATGTATTGCATTGAACTACTGTTACTAAGTTAAGAAATTTCACGTCACATGCCACAGAAAATAACCCTGATTCTGATTCTGAGAGTGTGGGGTTCTGTCCCAGAAAAACTGATACCCAGATAAGTATAACCGTAACAAGCGGATGAAACAACTATTTGGTTTCGCTTGAACAAATGGACCCAGACTCGGCAGTTCCTCCGAGACTCACTTTATTGCTAATACACAGAAGAAAGTAGAGAGTTCCAAGGTATGCTTTACATTGTACACAACCTACACCAATAATAGGTAGGGCTAACTTAAGCAATCCCTAGTAGTCTACACTGCCGAACATACTTAGCAAAGTTTGCGTGGTCCCTGAGCCAGGCGATCGACCGTGGACTGATTGGAGCGGAGTTCCTTGGCGCCGGTTCAGCTGCTCGGCCCGAAGGTGGGACCCAGGAGAGTGGTCTACCCCTGAAAGAACTTGCCCACTTTTATAGCACTATCGCCACCTCCCAGACCAGCAAGTAGGGGTGAGGCATCCCATCTGACATTTACACGACCCTAAACTCTTGGTCGGGTGACCTTCAACAATCGGCCTCTGCCTCCTCAGGGACAATGCATTTTATTCGTCTTACAACCAAACAATGTAAAAAAAAACAATCTTTAGAGACAAGGTGATTAATTACTTTTATACAAATCAGCACTTTCAGTTTGCTTTCAGGCCATGTTATTAGGTAGACCAGAGTCACGTTTTTTCTCCCCTTATCTAGTATCAAGGGTCAATTTGCCCAACACGCAGATAGACCTTCAAAACAGGACAGACCCACAGATTCCTAACTGTTACCATTTCCTTGCCGTATCCAGTTTTTCAGACTCACACATTCACCCATACACTTACCAATACACTCTACCACCTGACTCTAGTATAGCGGATCACAGACACCTGAAAGCAATCAGAGCAGCACACATACACAATATACCAGCTAATATTATCACAATCCATATTACCCATAGAACAACCCAACATTTTGATACATTCAATCGTACAGCATATTCATAACTCATTCTCAAAAACATATTTCGATGCTTCATATTGTCATCAATGTCCTTGATCCTTTGTCGCGGTCGCGCCGTCGAGACTACCTCATCCCAAACCACTGGACGGAGGGGAACAGCAGAGGGAATGCGTGACTTCGGACAGTGACCAATGGACCGAGGGTGTCTCCTTCGCGCCTTAGCCAGAGCATTTGTATTACTCATTGAATTGGGAGATATCAATCGCGAAACGTTCCACTTTCTTTTATAATTGGCTGGGGAGGGGTTTCAAGCTCGGACCCTAGGGTGTTCCCCTGAAGTGCCCCTAGTAGTGCAATGTACCGTAGCAGCACTCCAGTCATGGGTCTGCAATACACACACACAAAAAAAATAGATCTAATTCCGAGCTGTCAGCCGTTCAGAATTTAAACATTGCAATTCCCTCTGTCCTTCTATAGCAACCCACCAAGTGTTGCCCTGTGAGTGGGCTACTATTTCTCCCTTTTGTCGTTCCCCTCTTGGCCCTGTCACCCATACTTTACTAGCTAACTCACTTATTTCACTTGTGGGAGCCCCCTCTAAAGCCACAGGATAAGTCTGTATGAAATGGGAAATAGGGGAACATAATAAACCCAGATAGGTTTATTATGAACTGTCCACTGGTGCATCTGCCAACTCACCATACTGACAGCGATTCCATTAGCCACCGCCCACGAGCCGGAATATATTCTACTTCCCTTGGTGGGGAGTGAAAAGGGCAGGGTAATGCTACAAGTTCCGCCAGCTGACTGGATCCGCCCTCTCCTTCTTGTTTTAAGTGAGTATCGTCCGAAGATCGCAGAGCAGCAGCCTTACACTGTTGGCGTCCCGACACCGCACCCAACGGCTCCAGCCATCCGTAAACCAAGCATTAACCTTTTCCTCCAACGTCACTTCCGCGTATGGCCGGTCCCATCGAATGCAGGAGGGTTTGAGAGGGAGAACTGCCCTCTCTTCCTCGGTTACAGCTGTCATAGATAATCTGGCTACTTGTTCATGAAGACGGCTGACTCGTTCGGATCCTTTAGTAGCCTGGTCCTGTATATACCATTTCCGCTTCACGATGCATGACTGCTGTGCACGCCCCCGTCTCACCTTCGTATCTGCGGCGAGCACGCAGGATATAGTAGGCAAATCGAGTCGCAACACCGTGGGCTCCGATTCCGTGATGGACTCGTTTCCACCAGGGCCCAGTAACAAGCCCTGAGCTGTCGTACGAACGGAGTATATCGTTCGGCAGCCTCCGGCACAGTGCGTGATCAGAACCGTAGGGGCCCCCTCCTTCCATTCTGTAGTTGCCACAGACTCCATGCAGTCACGTTATCTTGAACAGACACCTGTAATTCGTACGGGGCACCCGGGGCCCGAGGTGAAAGGGGACGAGCCTGTTCAACTGCCATTTTGGCCTGCTCAAATGTGTCCTTTTGCTCATCTCCCCATGTGAATTCGCGCTTCTTACGTGTGACAGCGTACAATGGTTTCAGTAGGAGAGTCAAATCGGGAATATGACTCCTCCAATACCCCAATAACCCGACAAAGACGTGAGCTCTTTGCTTATTAATGGGTGTAACTATGGTTTGTATTTTATTTCGTACATTTTCCAGTATAATCTTCTTCCCAGCATGCCATTGGATACCCAGAAACGGACTGACTGGGACGTGAACCTTATCTTCATTCACAGCACACTCCCTCTCTCGCAGACACTGTAACAGGGACCGCAGTGCTTCTGCGTCACTCTCCTCGTCAGGTCCTTGTAACATAACATCATCGATATAGTGGTGTACTCTGACGTTAGGGGGCAGCGCACAGGTCTCCAAATCACGTGCCACTATCCCGTGGCATAAGGTGGAACTATGAACATACCCCTGTGGCAAATGAGTAAGGGTATACTACCTAACGGTCCAGGTGAAAGCGAACTGCGCCTGTGATTCCACCTCCAAGGGGATCGAAAAGAAGGCGTTGGCCAGATCAATAACAGCATACCATCAACCACCTGCATCATCCGAAATATTATCTACCAGCATCACTACGTCAGGCACAAAAGAAATCAAGGGGAAGAGTATCGATTCAATTGCCGATAATCGACAGTCATTCGCCAAGACCCGTCTGGTTCCTTTACCGGCCAGACCGGGCTATTGTACGGGGACGTGGCGGGTCGAATAAACCCAGCTTGCTCCAAGGAGGCAATAGTGTCAGTTACTTCCTTCTTACCTCCCGGGATCCGGTATTGTGGAATCGACAACTATCTGCGTCAGTGGAGGGATAAACGGGGGCTCCCACTTAGCCCTTCCGACTGCACCCGCATGCTCCGGATCCCTAACGATGTCTTCAATTGCATTCCCCGTAACACATTAATTCCTAAGATACACTCTGGTTGCTGCAAATCGGGCAGATACAGGAAACGGGACGTTTTTGTCGATCGTTACTCACACCGTTACTTCCCGGGCTCTAGTACGGGCACCCCCCCGTCATCCCTTCAGTATTGTACTCGGGTCCCCTCCACTCGCCCGGGATTACTGTAGGCTCTGCTCCCGTATCCACCAGAGCAACAAACCGTTGATAATTCCCTGATCCCAGAGGACGACTACAGGTACATAAGGTCTAGGATCCCGAGGGTCCACATCGAATTGATCTTATATGTCGGGGAACCCGGCCACCCCGCTAGTTTCGGGAGCGGTTGGGAGGCCGCCATTTTCCGGTCTCCTCCTGTATGCCTTCTTTACTACGTCCTGCAATTCAGCTAATGATGGGCACAGTGAGGAGGCAGGAGGGGCAGCCGGCGTCTTCCCAGCTTTCATGTGCTCATGACACAAAGCATACGAAACACTAGTCGGTACACCATTTAATCTTCTCTTTACTGACGCCTGATTTCAAAAGGGTAGTGAACATCTCCTTGCGCGTCAGGGCAGGTTTCCGAGTCCCATTGGTACCATTCGTTCCTTCGCCTCCAGTATTCGTTAGCCGTATCGAACAGACTCGGGGTTTAACCTTCTGCAAGTCCGAAATGTTCGCCAATCATTAGTCACGCCCTCCACATCCTCCTAAGGGCCCCGACAATACAAGAACCATACCCCGAATGGACGGGGCAGCTGATCGCACCAAACTCGTGTACATCACTCCAGTAAATTCCTCCTGGTCGGAACACCGACCCTGTCACCACTGTGCGTCCCAGTGCCCATACATCCTATTGACCAGGGCCTGTTGTCATAAGCGGTGAATGCCTTCAGCGGCAGTCTCCCAGTCCCCCTGTACCTGTGAATCTCAATCAAGTGTGTGCGGGAATACCTTCTTAAGAGCCTCCAATACTTGAGAAAAGAACCTATCTGCACGGGAAATTGGTGTAACTCAGTATTAATACGGGAATTCGAGGTTAAAGACCCTAGCCTCGCCAATTCTCCAGGATAAAAGTTAATACAGGCACCTCCGTCCTCAAGTGGAGTAACCATTCGGCCAGCGATTCCCCAGACCGAAATTTGAGAAGGAAAAAGTAAAGTCAAACCCGGTCACTGTGATCTTAGAGCAACAGTCCTTGCCCTTATCGGCCCTAGTTGATTCCGGCGCTGAGGGCAATCTGTTAGATGAGGACGTAGCCACTTGGGCCGGAATCTCTCGGGAACCACTCACCACCCCCTTGGAGGCGCGGGGCCTGGACGGTAGGCCGCTGGCTCAGGTAACCCACTGCACTCCGCCTTTAACACAAGTCCTGTCTGTTAACCACCAAGAGAAGGTTAGATTCGATCTAATCCACTCGCCTCAAGCCCCGGTGGTACTAGGATACCTATGGCTGGTCCACCACATCCCCCAGATTGACTGGACCGCCGGGAGGATAGCCAGATGGAGTCCAGCATGCCACGCCCACATTCTACAGTCGGCCCCACCTCCCAGAGAGGCTCCGGTGACCTCGCTGGTCTCCGAACACCTTGACCTCTCCCGGGTACCCCCTGAATACCACGACCTGGGGCAGGTGTTTAGCAAACAACGAGCATTTGCCCTGCCTCCGCACCGCCCTTATGAATGTGCCATCGACCTTCTTCCTGGGGCCCCGCTACCCACCAGTCGCCTCTATAATTTATCGCGACCAGAGAGGGAGGCCATGGAGAATTACCTGGGCGAGTCCCTCGCAGCCTCATCAGGCCCTCTTCATTACCTGTGGCCGCCGGGTTCTTCTTTGTGGAAAAGAAAGATGGATCGCTTCGCCCCTGCATCGATTATCAAGGCTTAAACAATATCACCATTAAGAATAAGTACCCACTACCTCTCATTAGTTCAACCTTTGACCCGCTACACGGAATGACCTTCTTTTCCAAGCTGGACCTACGGAATGCCTACCACCTCGTTAGGATACGGGAAGCGGATGAGTGGAAGACAGCCTTTTACACGCCTCAGAGCCATTTTGAATATCTTGTAATGCTGTTTGGCCTTAATAATGCTCCCGCCGTTTTTCAGACCTTCATCAATGATGTGTTAAGGGACTTCATCACCCGTTTCGTGTTCGTCTATCTAGACGACATCCTGATTTTTTTTCCCGCAACCTGCAAGAACATGTTCGCCATGTCCGTAGAGTTCTTCAGAGGCTATGGGAAATCCAACTGTTTGTGAAGGCGGAGAAATGTGAGTTTCACTTCCCTTCGGTCAGCTTCCTAAGATACATCATCGAAAACGGGCAGGTGAGAGCGGACCCGGAGAAGATCCGTGCGGTGGAGGAATGGCCTAGGCCCACGACCCGCAAGCAACTCCAGCGGTTCCTGGGGTTCGCGAACTTCTATCGCCGTTTTATCAGAGACTACAGTCGGGTGCCAGACCCCTCACACGGCTTACCTCGCCCTGCACACCCTTTTCTTGGGACTCCGAAGCGAAAGAAGCATTCACTAACTTAAAGAGACGCTTCACCACCGCCCCCATCCTGATCCATCCGGACCCGTCCCGACAATTCATCTTGGAGGTGGACGTTTCAGATTCCGGGGTAGGAGCAGTCCTGTCCCAATGGTCGGGTACGGAAGGAAAGGTTCACCCCTGTGCCTTCTTTTCCCGCCGATTGTCCCCCGCGGAACGGAATTATGATGTGGAAAATCGAGAGTTATTGGAGGTCAAGCTGGCGGTGGAAGAGTGGAGGCACTGGCCGGAGGGGGCAGAGCATCCATTCGCCGTCTGGAGAGATCACAAAAACAATAGACAATAGACAATAGGTGCAGAAGTAGACCATTCGGCCCTTCGAGCTTGCACCACCATTCTGAGATCATGGCTGATCATCTACTATCAATACCCGGTTCCTGCCTTGCCCCCATATCCCTTGATTCCCCTATCCATAAGATACCTATCTAGCTCCTTCTTGAAAGCATCCAGAGAATTGGCCTCCACTACCTTCCGAGGCAGTGCATTCCAGACACCCACAATTCTCTGGGAGAAGTTTTTCCTTAACTCTGTCCTAAATGACCAACTCCTTATTTTCAAACCATGCCCTCTGGTACTGGACTCTCCCAGCATCTGGAACATATTTCCTGTCTCGATCTTGTCCAATCCCTTAATAATCTTATCTGTTTCACCCAGATCCCCTCTCAATCTCCTTAATTCCAGCGTGTACAAGCCCAGTTTCTCTAACCTCTCTGCGTAAGACAGTCCAGACATCCCAGGAATTAACCTCGTGAATCTACGCTGCACTTCCTCTACAACCAGGATGTCCTTCCTTAACCCTGGAGACCAAAACTGTACACAATACTCCAGGTGTGGTCTCACCAGGGCTCTGTACAAATGCAAGAGGATTTCCTTGCTCTTGTACTCAATTCCGTTCGTAATAAAGGCCAACATTCTATTAGCCTTCTTCACTGCCTGCTTCTCTTACTCATTCAACTACAGTGACTGATGGACAAGGACTCCTAGATCTCTTTGTATTTCTCCCTTACCTAACTCTACACCGTTCAGATAATAATCTGCCTTCCTGTTCTTACTCCCAAAGTGGAGAACCTCACACTTATTCACATTAAACGCCATCTGCCAAGTATCTGCCCACTCACCCAGCCTATCCAAGCCACCCTGAATTCTCCTAACATCCTCATCACATGTCACCCTGCCACCCAGCTTAGTATCATCAGCAAATTTGCTGATGTTATTTTCTAAGCCTTCATCCAAATCGTTAACGTAAATGGTAAAAAGCTGTGGTCCCAATACCAAGCCCCGTGGCACCCCACTAATCACCAGATGCCATTCAGAGAAACACCCATTCACCGCTACCCTTTGCTTTCTATCTGCCAACCAGTTTTCTATCCACGTCAATCCCTTCCCCCCGATGCCCTGAGCTTCGATTTTACCCACCAATCTTCTATGTGGGACCTTATCAAATGCAAAAGACCGCTAAGCGCCTGAACTCTCTCCAGGCCCGTTGGGTATTATTCTTTGGGCGATTCAAGTTTACCATCACTTTGTCAGGAACGGGGGCCGGATGGACCCAAACGCAGGGCGCAGACACTCAAGTACTAGGGGGAGGACAGGATGGGGAGTCCATGGCATTTAAGGGTTAATGCAGGTGGGGCTGGATCCAAGAGTTCAGACGAGGCAGGCAGGCAGGAGGATCCTAAAGTTCAGACGGGGCAGGCAGGCAGATCCCACAGTTAGGGGCAGGCAGGCAGATCCCACAGTTCGGGGCAGGCAGGCAGATTCCTCATGGTGGGCCGCAGGGATCCCGGGCAGGGCCGTTCCCCAGGCGGGAACACAGAAGCCTGGGCCAGTCGCGGACACCTGGGCAGGTGTGGGGCACAACCCTTAGGGAGCAATAGGTGGAAGGAGCAGAACCCACGCCGGGCAGCGGCAGTCCGGCCGGACCCTCCCGACGGAGGTAACGAGTAGGAAGGGGCAGAACCCCCGCAGGGCTGCGGCAGTCCGGCCGATCCGCCCGACGGAGGCAATGGGTAGGAAGCTGGGTCCAGGGTAAGCAGCAGAACTACAGTGATCCACCGGGTATATTGGTAAATTGGGAAAGGCAACCGACAGCGTGACAGCGCAAGCAAGGAGAATAAGGCGGAACAGCGGGACCAGCGCACAGCAGAGAAGCAGGGGAACAAGACCAACCAGATAGAACATATACAGAACAGTCTAGCAACCAGGGCAGAGCAGGATTCCGAGCAGGGCCGCAACCAGGGTAGAACAGAATGCCAAACAGGGCGGCCACCAAGGCAGAACAGGATACAGACAGGATTCAGAGCCAACAGTCCTGGTACCGAGCAATTAAACCAGCTTCAGAGCAGACAGATGCAGAACAAAACAACCACCCGCCCGGTCTCCGTCCCACGGCCGCTAATAAACACCTGCACCGAATTGGCACAGGTGTGCCTTTTTGATCCAGGATGATCTTAACAGACTCAACGGGGCCGGAAGGGGCAGCTTCAAGATCCGGAGTCTCGGACCGGATCGAGACCCGGAAAGCAGATTGCGGACCGGACCGGACCCTGACACACTTAACGCCCAGGGTCCACGAACGGAAAGCCGGACGTGCTCTCCGGCCAATCTGACTCCAAAGAGGACACCTCCAGTCCTGCGTGGTGGCCTCCCTCACCTGGGAAATCGAGTCCATGGAAAAGGAAGCCCAGCAGGATGACCCGGACCCAGGTAAGGGACCCAGCAACCGCCTCTACGTACCCGAACGCGTCCGATCTCAGGTCCTCCAGTGGGGCATGCGTCTGGATTTTCCTGCCACCCCGGAAGTAATCGAACCCTGGCACTCCTGAGAAGACATTTTTGATGGCCTTCCATGGAGGCAGACACCCGCTGGTACGTCGCGGCATGTCCCACTTGTGCCCGGGGGAAGGCCTGTCATCGGCCGCCTGCGGGATTGCTTCGCCCCCTGCCTTTTCCTGGCCGCCCATGGTCGCACATCCCCCTGGACATCGTCACAGGTCTGCCTAAATCCTGCGAAACTACGACCATTCTCACCTTGGTAGACAGATTTTCGAAGTCTGTGCATTTTGTAGGCCTACCAAAATTCCCCTCGGCCTAAGAGACCACTGACCTCCTTGTCCGCCACGTCTTCCGCCTCCACGGAAACCCCGCCGACATCGTCTCGGACCGAGGTCACCAGTTCGTCTCCAAGGAGTGGAGAGCATTCTGCCGAGCTTTGGGTGCATCAGTCAGCCTATCATCAGGCTTCCACCCCCGGACAAATGGACAGACGGAGCGGATTAACCAGGACCTGGAAGCAACGTTGCGTTGCGTGAACGAAAACAACCCAGACACCTGGAACGACCAACTCCCATGGGTCGAGTACGCCCACAACTCCCTCGTCAGTTCAGCCCCCGTTGTTTCCCGTGCTGGAAGCAGAGATTGCAGTACCATCCGTCCGCGATCATATCGACCGGTGCCGCAGGATTTGGGAGGAGACACGTGCGGCCCTAGCCCGTTCAGCAGATCGCTACAAGGAGACAGCCGACCGACACCGGACCGCGGCACCAGAGTATCAACCTGGGCAATAAGTATGGCTGTCCTCCAAAGGCATTCCGCTCAAGAATGAGCATAGAAAACTCGCTCCTCGCTTCCTAGGACCATTCAGGGTCGAACGGGTTATCAATCCTACGGCCGTCCGACTGAAGATACCAAGTTCCCTACGCATCCACCCGACCTTCCATGTTTCCCAAGATAAACCAGTCTCGCTCAGCCCCTTGTGTCCACCGCCCGATACTCCCCCACCAGCCCGAATCATTAGCAACCATCCAGCCTTCCTTGTCCGACGAGTATTGGATGTGCGCCGAAGGGGTAGAGGGTTCCAGTACTTGGTGGATTGGGAAGGGTATGGTTCAGAGGAGCGTTCCTGGGTTCCCCGCTCCTTTATCTTGGATCCTTCCCTCATCCAGGACTTTTATCGAGACCATCCCGACAAGCCGGGAGGCTCCCCTTGAGGAGGGCGTACTGTCATGGTCCTGGCTGGCATTCCCTACCTTTTCCCTGTCCTCCCTAATTGATCCTTAATCCCCACACTTGATTCCCAATCTTTCCCAATTCCTCTCAATCACCAGTACCTGGTTTCCATTAGCCACCAGAGGATAAGACTCCGACAGCTCCGGTCAGCCCTCGCCAGATTGTTGGTCGACTCTCAGAGAGAGAGAGAGGAACCTTGCTCCAAGCCTTTAACCCCGTATCTCTTCGTAAACCAAGTCTCTCAGGTCCTGACTCAGCCTGGTCCCGATTCAACACTTGCTACTGAGATTCTGCCCCCTGATCCTGCCTCCGCGTCGGAGTCCTGCACTTGGGTTCGTTTTCCTGCCACGTCCCTGCCACAATTTCTGGGAACGTGTTCCCCCGAGTCGCCAGGCCATTCTGGGCCTCTTTTAAGTTTCCCGACGCCTCTCTCTCGCTTAGGTACGGGGGATCTCACTCTCCGAGAGGTTTCTAGTCGTACACACTCCCGCCGGAAGTCTCCCTCCACCACAGTTAAAATATACATTATAGGCCGCTGTCCTTCTCGCGGGACCACGGCCAATTGCAGTGCTCTGCATAGTCCGTCCATTAATGGGGTCCGCCTCCCTATTTACTCTATCGTTTGGGATGGGGAGCGCACCCGAAGATGACAACTGGGACATCTAAGTTCTCAACTCTGCCTTGCGGTCCGGGGTGAGCTATCAGTGGTCACTTCAGCGCAGGGGACTACTACCGAGGACGGTACCGCTCCCCCATGTGACTCTGAAGCATTATCCTCCTCTCTTACTTCTCTGATCAGCCGAACAAACGAGGAAGTAGGGCGCGCTTACGAGACAGTCAGACACTACAAGAGATCGTGTCCTGTGGCTGGGCGCCTTTCGCTATTTGGGCCATTCTTAACTGATTCACCTCTGCCGTTTCGAATGGACCATCTGCGCCACAAACAATTCAGCTGCCTCTCTAGCCGAAAAATGTAGACGGAAAGATTCTCCTGAAGCATGTTGTGAAACCCCGTCCTAAGTTCCATCGGGCTTCAGGTCCCGCCAAACACATTTTCTAGTGCTTACAGGCAGCCCACGGAAGTAGCTAACGGACTTCGTGTATTTACGGACATCAGTACGTCAGCTGTCGGCCCCCTCAAACTTTCAACCAATTGCTGTCTTTTACGTCATCAGAACACTGCCACTCACCCAGCATCTGAGAGGTCTGCTCTGCCCAAGTGCAATACAGCTCTGCCCCTTTGAGCGTGGACCTCGCTCCTGAAAAACTACTCAGCTTTTGATAGCGACGCTCGAATGCTTTAAAGTTCGAATTAACAATTCGTCGGGGATACAAATGTTTACCTCAGTCAATATTCACAGATTTGTTACCGGTAACCCCGTGGATTCGCCCACTGCGCAACCACTGCACCATCCATAGCCTCATATCGTATTCACTTTACCGGACAGTAGTTCAGCACTGACTTAAACACACAAGCCACTGGACCAATGCTCAGGGCAGTCACACAACGTCCAACAAAATCAATCCCGGACGAGACCCCGACAATGAAGCAGTCTGGTTTCCTCGGCTGCGAAAGTCCAGGGAAGACACTGGACTGGAATAAATACCGCCAGACTCGTGAGACTGAGGCGCCTTTCCCACCCCAAACCCCGGTTTGTGTGGATGCTGTATAATTTGCTACTCTGTTACAAACTAGTACCACGAAATGACAGACAGTACCCTGCATACCATTAAAGGAAGCATATTTATGAATCTGAACTTAATTAAAGAAAAACAAAAAGAAATGCGCACAAGTTGGTGCTCAATGTTTCACCATATTCACTGATTCTTAATCGATCTCGGCTCCTGGCTTCGTCGAATCCCGGTCCCACACTGGGTCGAATCCTGCGACCAGTTCTATCCAGCGACTTAATTCTCCATCTCCCTCGGAGCAAAGCCCCAGTCCCAACCTTAGTGCCCCTCACCAGAAAAAAAACCTCCCCAAAGTTCTACCATTCCAATTGAACGCTACACATTCATCTTCCCTTATCTTCAACAATAACCCAAGCAGGCTGAAAACAGAACAGACTGCTCTTACCGAATTGCTAAGTGACATACATACAGCATGACAGTAAAAATATGACCACAGCATTACATTGGTTTCATTAGTTTTGTTCTTTATTATGGCTGTGTGGCTTATGGATCAGCTTCATTTTCAACTGTAGGATACCTGGATGTGAAAGAAGCACAGGCTTTAAGATTGTCTGGTGGCGCAGTAAGGTCGTCTCCTATATTGGATTTACTGGCTGAAATGGGATAACTTCCCTTAGAATTGCGGATATTTAACTTACGCTAACGTACTGGATTAATTTGAGGTGGCAGAGAAATTATCTTCTTGTCAAAGCTGTGTTAGAGGACGGTTGGGAACATCATACGAAAAGTGTTTTTAGGTTTAGGTGGCTGGGATCTTATCAGGCTGGGAAGATGGGAGTGTTGGATTATGCAACATGGCGCACTATTACGTTCTCTGAAACCCCACCTTGTTCTGCCTGTGACTAGTTGATTTTAGGTCTCACATTTTAATAATGTCGAAGGATTATGTTATGCCCGAGCATCTGTTGGTTCATCAATATATGAAAGAAAATTATTTTGATATGTTAATCATTGTTACAGAGGAATCAAAAAGCAATTTAACTGGGAAATGCGGCTTTTTTTTTGTGTGCCCGGATTAAAGGTAACGATAAAGAAACAACTTACCGAACATTTATGAGTATAAACAACAGAACATGTGGCCATCATTTTAGGCTTACATTGAGCGGAGGAAATTTGTCCATGTAAAGTTGTAATTTGTTCAGTTGCGTTTTTCGGTTTTGATTAATTTTAAAACGGGTCGGTCAGTCTGGAACCAGCTGGACACTAGCAGTCGGTCAGATTTACTGTAGGAAACTCATCAAACATTAATCCATACGCAAAGTATTGGCTTATACGTTTTCTTCTGATGGGACCCTATACACGGATGCTCTACAAAAGCTATTAAATTACAACTCTGGACAAAGACCTTCCACTTTGCAAATGAGAACCTATTTCAGGGTTTGCAGGGTTAAAAATTAAGGGCTGATGGTAAATCTGGTGGGATGCTGCGCACAAGGAGAGTCACCTTTGCAGAATACCTAATAGTGTTGGGTTCATGGGAGAAGTGGGTAAAAAGAAGAAGGGAAGGAATTATACTGATACGAACGGAATTGGCTATACTATGATGAATTATTCCTTACGTCGTGTTGGAAAACGTCATACTGGGTCGTGCAGATTTTGTCATTATGAAGCATTTGAACACACAGTATTTCAGGGTGAAGCTATCGAGTAGATAGAAATTAAAATCAGATTTCATTACAATTGCTGGGGGAAGGATATCTTTCATTACAGTTGTGGTAATGAGTTTAGTTTGATTCACTGCATTGGGTTTCATTTGCTACAATCTATAGGATTTTTGGGGGACTTTTTTATTAAAAAAATAAGAAGTAGCGATAGTTTTACTTCCTATTTTTCTGCACCATGAATTCCAGTCGTCAGTGGCGGGAACGTGCATTAAGTTGTATCCAAAGTTGTATCCACCATGTTTTCAAAGGCGGCCCTATCTATTCACATTAGTAATCATTCAAGGGGAAGGCGGAAACTGGCATCAGACCAGCACTCCCACTGTCTTGTGGGAAAATTAATCTGTGAGGTTGGTGGGCAGGAATGTGGATAGATGGACACATCCACAGACCAATGGGTGGCTGGCATTCCAGAGTAATCCGTTGACTGACATTTGATGAGTCCAAGACTGTGCTTTGCCCCTCCAACCAGAAACACACTGTCCGAATGTCCCAGACCTGCTGGTCGATGGGATAGTCGCCCCCGGAATAACCCCTGGGAGATCCGGCAGAGAATGTGATGAACTGCAGTCCAGACTGGAGACACTGTGGCCTTCTCTGGCTTGTGCTCAGGACGCGGCTTTACAAATAAAATGAATCACCGAGGGGAGAGAATATTTCACCGCACTAATGATCTGCTCCCTGAATTTTGACTGAGTCACTGCGTAAATAAATGTGTTTGTGCAGCAGCTGAAATCCCTCAGAAAAACCTGCGTAGTGAAAGAGCCGTTCAGAATCATTGAAAGTGAATCCATTCCCTGAGACCTGATAATATATGACATTTACAACCCGTGTCGTCCACAGGAGGATGAAGCTGCCGGAGAGGGTGTAGAGTAAAACCACAGACATCCTCCTGCTCTCCATCTCCGGGTCACTGTGGTTCTCTCTCTTGTTCTGACCCTTCAGCCCCCCACGGACCCGGCTGGCCACTAAAATGTGCCTGACTGTCAGAGCGTTGAGGAGCAGGATCCCAGCGAATGGGAGGAACGGAGTTAAAACAGTATCGAGCCAGTCATATCCTACCCATCCGGGCTCAGTGAAATAACTGTCCATGGTTCTACAGAACCACGGTACATTGTCGATAATCACCTTGGGTTCCCGTGTGAAGTATCTGGGAATTTTTTTCAGACAGAACAGTACGCCGGTTGTTGTTAGAACCACAGTCGCAGTTTTCCCGGTGCAATATTTTGTTTTCATCTTCTGGCAGCAAATGGCGACAAACCGATCAAAGGTGAAAGTGACGGTGAACCAGACGGAACAGTCTGTGGCTGTGAACTTCAGTACAACGATAACACTGCACACAGGGGTGATGTCTAAAAAATTCCACGGGAAGTAATACACATTGATTTGAATGAAAATGCCCACGGTCACAACGGTCAGTAAATCGGCCACTGCCATGGCCACCAGGTAGCGAGTGGTGCAGGTAGAGAGGCCGCACTTTCCCCGGGACATGATCACTATCGCCACAAGGTTCACTGCGTGTGGGAGAGGGGGGACAGAGAGGGACGTGGGGAGGGCGAAAAGGGAAGGTGGACGGGGGGAGTGGGACGGGGGACGGGGAAAGAGGGAGAGAGAGAGAAATAACACGCATTGGGCATTAATTAACCCATTCCTCAAGGGATCGGGATACAGCTAAATATCAGGAGTGTTAGAGTCTGTGAATGGTACTAAACTAATATCAGACACGGGTCACATTGCATCTGATCGGGCTTCTTCAGTATGGAGATAAGACAATGTATAGACAATCGTCGGCGATAAAAAAAAAAACGATCTGTATGAACAACGATCGGTGCCTATCCCGATTCCAATCGCTGATCAGGCCGGTTTCATTGATTTAACCGTAACTGACCAGCCCCCTGGAAAATCAGCATCTAACGGGACCCAGAAAGGATGCAGAGGGGAGCAACACACACAAAATACTGGAGGGACGAAGCAGGTCAGGGAACATAAATGGAATTGAACACAGCCTGGTTATGGGGCGGGACTTTTCTACAGAACGAATCGGTGCCACAATTTACGACTGAGAGGCTCAGGGTGAAAGCAGGAACAACGTAGCAACCGGAGACTGCATGGCTCCGTTAATGGATGAATTCTACAGCGTCGTTCGGCTCGATAACTCTCGTCAGTAGATCCGTGGACACTGATCAAACCCAATTATTGACCGATAGGCAGTGAGATCCGACGGTGACAAACACCACAGGGAGACATCAAACACAGGGCAAGGGGTTTTCTCTGATCCATAACTCAGAAACAGTGAAATTTACAATGTAAACCCCTCCCAGTCACAGCTTGCGGGAGAGCTGCCAATCCCCACACTGGGACAACTCCGGACAAGGTGTCATTCAAGGCAAGAACAACGTACGAGTCAATCCCGTGAGTTAGATGAGAGGCAGGAGCTAGTTCCACTTGTCATCAAATATGAAAAATCAGAGCGTTGAACTGATAGAATCAATATTTCCAACCGATATTTGTACAATGATCAAGTTAGAAGCTCGTCAAATGATCATAAACAAATGCACATGCTTAACACACAGAAATACCAAACATGAATTGCTCTGCTCACTCACCAGGAATTCCAATGACGGCAATGAACACGTACAATATTTTCTCCACACTGTAGTACCTATCCAAAATTGCAGACACTTTCTCTTTCCAGCGATTTGTTCACCTGTGCTGCAGGCGATCTCTCGGAATGAAATGTTAAGGCAGCACATGTCGAGGGTTTTTAATACTATTTAGTGACTCCATAGGGAAAATTTTAAACAGAATTAAAAATAACTGTTTTAAAATTATTTACAAAGGAATTACGTCAGGCAGGTGCAATCCCCGTGGTGACAGATTGCGATTAAATAATTAGCTAGTGCAATGTTTGGGCTGTTTGTCTGAATTAGTTTATCCCAACAAAGGTGACTGAACCTTCAGTGGTTTCTTATCTATTAAATGTGCTTCCACTGTAAATATATACTTCAATGGAGCCAACTGAGAGACACAGAATATTGAAGTAAATTATGTCATCGTAGCTTGTAAAATTGTATTGAATCACCTCCTGTCCCCATTTTCCTCGAGAGTATGAATTCTCCGAATAATTTGTGTTTGGGGGACCCTAAAGAGGGGGTCGCCAAGCAAAGATCTGCATGTGATGGTAACTAAACACTTTCATTGAACAATTTCATTCCGTTTGCTGCCTGAACCATGAAAATCAACAACAGAGTTTAGAATTCAAATTGCATTCATGATTAATCTGTGTACAAATGAAACTAACGAGATTCGTCAGAGCTCCAAAACAGCAGACGTATTTGCACATTCGATCATCTCAGAGCAAAATCATTTCAAATAGTTCACAAAACGGCTGCTTCCAGCTTACAAAATAGGACGAACAAACTTCAAAGTTCAAAATTTCATTTTTTAAATTATCTGTAAATAAAACAATTCTGATAGTCGTCACACCTCCAAATCCTCAGAACTCTGAAATACATATACACCACCAACATATGCTCCAAAACCACCGAACCCCCAAAATTCTTATGCACCCTGAAATCCACCGACATTTCCAAATCTCTGCACACACTCAAATTCACACCTACACTCAAATACTTGTGCGCCCCGGAATCCGTGTGCATCTAATATGTGCCCTTAATCTGCACGCACCCATAATTAGCCGGCAAAGACTAATTATGTGTCCTCGCACGGTGTGTTGAAACTCTGACTGAACACCAAGTTAAACTGGAGCCAATGAAGACAGAGTCGCAGTACGATTAACCGTTTATTGATCACTGTTCCACATTAACATTGCATGGTGAAAACTGTTGATAAAATAATACCAAACATATACAATGTCTGTTTCTTTCTTGACACCACATTTGCATCATAAGTATTTGTAAAAATAAAACTATAACAAACTGTATTACATTAAAATCTCAATAAAGTTCAACATGCAGGCAGAATCTGCTTAAGCCATCAACAGTTTTAGATAGACTCCAACACAATCTTTCCAGCAATGCTTTCAATGGCACAAGAAAAGAAACCTCATCAACCGTCATTTCTTTTACCAGAATCAGCGTTAATATTTTTGTTTCAACATATCAATTGTCATATGAACCTACGGCATTGCTTCTATGTTGTTTCTTTGTGGGTAAAAATGGAGCTTTTCACGTCGGTCCTGAACGTGCTGGCCTCCACCTTCCTGTTTCTCCGAACCGGAACTTACTAACAAGACGCGGCGAAACCGGGGGCGATGTCATCACATGCCGTGATATATCATAGACAATGAATTTTACCTTAGTTAAACTGTAACGTAGTTATCAGCCTTTAATTTTAACTAGAAATAGTTACAAACAAATTAATTGAAGTGGAAATTTAATAAAGTTAAATAAATGCCTTAAGGGCGACACACTCCCCGCTTGACCTTTGTAAGGTCACTATGAACGTGGTACAGAATGTTAATCTCTAGATCAGTCTCTAGGTAGAAGTCGAACGACCTCTGCAAACGGTCTCAGTCTGGAATAGAGCATGACAATAATTTGACATTGTTCAGGTCAATTAATGTCTTAGAAAACAAACATAGTACTGAAATTTTGTTGTCATCTGCAGAAGTTTAAAACAAAATAACATTGTGCACTCAACAAATTAAATCCCAAAAACTGCAGTTTACTGTACTTGGTTAGAATCACGCCGAAACAAATTGCCAATTTGTCAGCAATATCTCAATTCGATTTATCACAGATACGACTGATGAGACTGAGTTCAGTTTTAATGTTTTGACATCACCCTTTTTACACTTATCTCTGAAAACATAAATACACCCGTTGCAGCTGGCAATCTTCCACAGGGCGGGCACAGGATTCCAAACCTCTGGGAAGCACAGTCGGGTGAAGCTGTCAAGTAGTGTATTATAACATACCCAGAGAATCTCTCTCAGCTACTATAAAAATCAGGTCCTTGTGAATATCAGCATTTATACGGCCTGCAAAGGGGAGGTGACATGACTTTAACTAGCATGTCCTGGAACGCACGTCAAAAACACTGAATGAGACGAGTTTGTTTGGTAAAGAAGTCCAGGTCATTCTATTCACCCAGTAGATTAATAGTTCCGTTAAGGTTAACACCAGCAGCACAAAACACTGCAGTCTCCAGCTGATTAGTTTCAACTCACACATTGTCACAGACCACATAATAATGACATCACTGGACGGTGTTTTCTGAAGGGCTTCCCACCCAATGATTAAAAGACATCTTCACTTGGGATGGATACAAGCGTGTGCTGAAGACGATCTCTCGACAGTGATGTGCATTGTTCCCATTCCACTGCCTCCATGTTGCACTTCCACATCCGTCGTGGGATGGGGCCACCTACAACATACGGGTCACTTCCATGCTCGCAGGCAACAGTAATCTGCTGACGCAATCGAGTTTGCCCACTGACAGTGATAGCATCATCAACACAGTGCAAAGACACTGCCAGTGAGTGTGTCCGAGTGTCTTCTTTTCCAATCAGGTAAATATGGACAATTTCACCAATTTCCTTTAAACTGGATTCTAGGTTCTCAAAGTATTGTGCTTTTTCTGTCTTGTCATGAACAATCCAAGTTTCTATTGCTTTGGCTGGTTTCTGAGAGAGGGGAATACCATGTGGGACATGAAGCTGTCTTAGGTCTTGAAGTGAATCTCTCCAAGCTCCCATCTGCTTAGCTTGTCTTCGGGTAGAGGAGTGTCCCAGGTGGAGAGCTAGGAGCTGAGTTCTCTGAAGAGGGCTCTTTCCTGGATCGTAACTAGCTCCAGTAGAACCAGGGGATCGAAAACACCGTTGACAGTGGAGAGGACTCCACGGCGGGTGTATGGTTTGTTTGTAGTCGGCATGGGGTAAGTGAATGTGTCGGTCGTGATCATCCAAAGGAGACCTAAACTCCTTTCTGTGGGTATAGTTTCTCCACCTAGATCTGGGTCCTTGATCGCTGGAGCACAATCATCGGGTGGGAAGGCCTCCATGACTGCCTGCTCTCTGCTGTTTGGCAAGCGCTAGCGTGGTTCTTTGAACGGTAGTAGAGCAACCCAACTGTTTGCTTCATCTCTGAAGACATTGGTGTCCACTATTTTTAAGAAGATGGTATTTTCCACTGTTAAAGCAAGTTTATAGCTGTGCTCAGTTTGGGCGAAGACTGACTGACTGTGTCTTTTCAGGTGTTTTACTATGTTTGTGCCTTTGTTGTGCTTCATTGATACACACAACGCTTGTGGAGGGCTGAAAAATTCAATGGCGGCCTCTCTCTAGCACATTGGTCTTGAGCGTGTTAACTGTCAGTTTGTGTATGGTGTCAAGGCACACCTCTCCTATCATCACCCAGCCCAGATCCAGACGTTGGGCGAAGGGGGTGTCGTGTGGTCCATTAACCTGCTGCCTGACTTTGTGCACCCTAAGAACATCTCCTCCGAGTAGCAGGAGTATTTCTGCTTCTGTATCCAGTTCTGGGATCTGCTTGGCAATGTGGTGGAGATGCGGCTGGTGTAGCACTTGGCGTTGGAATCTCGGAACCGTTATTCAAGATCTCATGGCACTCCAAGAGTGGAGGTAACAGATGACAACTTTGCCATCTTTCAACTCGAGCTGGAAGCCTTCTGCCTTCCTGCCAGATTTTCTGCGATGCCAGAGCAAGTTCTGAGGTAGTATGTGAATGGATTTCTATTTACGCTGAACAACTCGAAAAACTCTGGTCTGACTGGTGAGCGGTTGCTTTGGTCGTCCAGAATTACATAGGCTTTGTTGGTCTTGTCTTTGGCTCCCTTAGGGTATATCTTAGTGAGGTAGATCTTTGAGCACGAACGGCTTAACTGACCTGGAACGCAAACTTCTGTGCAGCTCGAGCTGACAACAGTTCACCCGATACGGGTGATCTTCTCCCTCCCCACCCTCCTCTTGTGAGGGTGACGGGGCCCTGGCTGTTTGCGATGACAGGCCGGGATGCATGGCCCCATCGTGATCAGTTCTGTTGCATTCTGAGCACATTAACGGGAACGTACACACCTTAGCGTGGTGAGAGGTAGAGGAAGAACACTTAAAATATTCTCGTTTTTTCCTTGAGAAGGGGCCTTTCTTATGTCAAAGGGTTTGTTTCTAAACACTACATTTTTTGAGGGGGTGGGGTTGGTTGTGCAATGGACAATTCTTGCTAGGGCCATTGTTGGCTATGGAGACTTCGGTTTTATGCACTGAGGCGGGTTTGTTGATATCAAAATTGTTGAAAGTGGATTTGACGGGCTTGATGTGAGTTGTGGTGCTACCTTGATATGTGAAGCTAGAGTCGTTTCGCTTCTTCGCTTCCTTGCACACACACCTACTAAAATATTTAAAGGGAGGGAATCGACCACCGTTCTCTTCCTTGTACTCTGAGCCAATAGACCCTTACCTTTCCTGCAGCCCAAATGGAAGTTTATCCACAATTGGTCCAATTCCACGTGAAGTGTCTACAGACAAGAGGCCAGTTAAGTAGCAGTCTTCTTTAGCACCTACAATCTCCATGAGTAAATGTCTCGTTCTCGTAGTTTAGTGCGGTCCTTGACTGACACCCAAGGAAAATTTTCCAGCCGTTGACATAGAGGCCTTTCAATAATTTCAGGGGCCGCATAGCACTCCCGAAGTCTCTCCGATGCTTTGCGTAAGGCTAGTTTAGGCTCGTTGATGTACACTGAGCGTATGCGTTTCACCTGTTCACTTGATTCCTTTCCCAGCCATTTGGTGATAAAGTCCCCCTCCTGGGTTGCTGTGAGCTAGACTCCCGCCGGCTGCACTGATAAATGAGGAGTACCATGCACGCTAATTTTCAGACTTATCGTCAAACTGGTATAGTTCTGAATTGACGAGCTCTTGTCGTGCTAAATGCTGTGTCAAGGGTTCTGCTGCAGGTGGCGTGCTAGCTGGGGGAATATGTTGGAGGACACATGACTGAGCGTGTACATTCATGATGGGATTTGCTGTTCTACAAATTCCTAATTGTTAACTATATCCTTGCCGTATCCATTTATCATACCCACACATCTCACCCATACAATAACCTATACAGGTTAATCATTTGGAACTAATTCGACAACATTATTCTCTTTCAGTGAGTATTTAGTCCTTGGAACTTTCTTCCTTTAAGGATGGTCAAAACAAACTTTGGATAATTTTAAACCAAAATTACATCCATAATAAGCAAAACAGCGATGGAAAATTGAGGTTACATCTGGACCACCGTTAACGTTAATAACTGGCAGAGAAGACTCAAGTATCTCACTCCTGCTTCTAATTTGTATTTATGTTTGTAAGTTATCAGGCAGTGGAGAACTAAGCAGGAACCAAAATCAATTGTTGTTTATTAAGCTGAAAAGAATGCAGTGAGATAAAAATTCATCTGGTCACAAATTAACTAAAAGTTATGGAATGGATCTGAAAACATCAAGTCAAAGATAAGAATGATAAAAAGTTGAGTTCTGAAGTGTTTAAAGTCTATGAACATATAATTTTATCGGGATTAAGAAGATTGAAGATAAGTTGGCGCTTGAAGGGAATGGATAATTATAGAAAGCTTTGCTGTGAACTGACTAGTGTGCCAGTTGGTCAAGAGATCCAATGAATCCTTTCCCACAAATGAAAAAGGTGAGCAGTCTCTCTCCAGTGTGAACCTTTTGATGCCTCTGTAAATGGGATGACGAAGTAAACCCCTTCCCACATTGTGAGCAGGTGATTGGTCTCTCCACAGTCTGAACTCAGTACTGCTTCACAAGGTTGGATGTCAGACATAGTGAATCCCTCATACAATCAATGCAGCTGAAGAACTGATCTCCAGTGAATAAGTGCTGGTGTGTTCTCTGCACCCCGGTCCCTGTGAATTTCATTCAGTTACAACATTTTAGACACAGAGCATGTTTCCGGCTAGGATGAGATATTTCTTCATCTCCATGGATCAACAACTGATGTAATGGTTCACAAAGGAAATCTCTGGACAGGCTCTTTAAATATATGGACAGAGATAGCAAAACTGAGGTGTTGTGTTTGGGGTTTCATCCCGTTCACAATTTCTTTGTCACCTGTAAAAAGATTTTAAAAAAGATATCAATGGGTGAAGGTCAACATTTCAGGCAAGATAATTTTAGTCTCCATAGTGAACTCTGATATTATACAGCTGTGGTGAATTTCAACCCATGTTGGAGAAACAACATGATCCTTGTGTTGGTTGGGTTTAAGCTGTCGCAAGGCGATGGGGACTTGTGTGATAATGCTGAAGATGAGGTGGTGGGTTTACAAAGATAGGCAATGTGTAGTGAGATTCCTATCGAGGAGAGGTTGATGGTCGGGAAAAACTGCAATCAACAGGATGAACTGCCAACGTAAAAGGAGGACAAAATCGAAAGAAGTCAATGCAGGACTGAAGGTGTTACATTTGTATATGTTCTGTTGGTAACATATGAAATTATATCATTAGAAAATGGTGACAATGAGTCATAAGTTGTTGAATCACTGTGGGGAGAGCTGAGACACTACAAGGGTAAAAAGACCCTAATAGGAGGCATGTACAGACCACCAAACAGTAATAAGGATGCGGTCTGCAATGTCCAATGGGAAGTAGAATATGCATGCCAAAAGGGCGAAGTTACAATAGTCATGGGGGATTTCAATATGCAGGGAGATTGGGAAAATAATTTTGGTACTAGTTTCAAAAAGGGGGATTTATAGAATGCCTAATACATGGCTTATTATGATTGAGCCAATGAGGGGATCAGCTGTTCTGATTTGGGTATTCTGCAGTAAAATTGATCAGAGAGCTTAAGGTTAAAAAAAGTCCTTAGGAATTCATCCTGAAATTTGAGAAGGAAAAAGTAAAGTCATGCAGTATGTATCAGTATTACGGTGGTTCAAGAGTAGGGAGACAGCCATTGTGCTGTCTTTACGACAGTTATTTAGTTTATAATATTTTTGCTTAGTAATTCATTCGATAGTATTTTCTAGTTAGAATTAGAAGTGTTTAAAGTATATTCATTGCATGTAAAATATATCGGCATGCGATGACGTCACATCCGGTTTCGCCGCGTCTTGTGGGAAAATACCGGTTTGAAATTAGCGCGAGGGTGGGGGCTTACCACGAGGCTCACCTGAGCAGAAGTTGTTTTGCAGGCATGAGAAATCACAGTGAGAGCAACGCTGTAAGTTAATAGATAATCGATATATTGAACTAAGATGTTAATGCCGATCCTATTAGAAGTAACGACAGTCGATAATGTTTATGCTTTCGTTAGTTAAAGAGTCGCGGATAGTTTGCATGGAAGTGTATTTAAAGTAGTCAATGGAGCAGGTAAACTCTCCCTGTATACTGCACCTTAGTGTAATGTAGTTATAGTCACCTTTGCAAGTATTTACACTTGAAATGTGATATTAAGGAAGGAACAAATACTGTATCAATCTTGTATTGTTTTATCAACAGTTTTCACCATATGTTAATGTGAAGAGTGAACAGTAAATGGTTAATATTACTGCGATCTGGTTCTTATTAACTGTGGTTTATCTCGACGTTTAATTCGGCGTTCGTTACACGCGAAGGAGAACGTTACAGTGAAAAAGCGGCATTATCAGGAGTTTCAAGTGCTGCAATGTCAGCTCGATCCGGGATCAAGTCGATGGCGCCCAGCGACAAGGGTAGTAGAACGACATCAAGTAAGTCCACACAGGCAAGAGCCAAGGCAGAAGCCGCCAAGGTGCGACTGCGTTACGCCAGACAAGAAGCAGTTTTGAAAATGAAACAGGCCACCAGAGAAGTCGAAATCCAGAAAGAAAGGGCCGCCAGACAAAGAGAAGAGGCTACCAGAGAAGCCGAAATCCAGAAAGAAAGGGCCGCCGGAGAAGCCGAAAGGGCCGCCAGACAAAGAGAAGAGGCTGCCAGAGAAGCCGAAATCCAGAGAGAAGAGGTTGCCAGAGAAGCCGAAAAGGCCGCCAGAGAAGCCGAAACCCAGTTGGAAATGGCAAAAATATCGACAGAGTGGCAAGTGCTGCAGCTAGAAAGAGAAGAAGAAGCTGCCATGGCGGAAGCAGAGTACATAGAAGAACCTGAAGGGTCGCGTGATCTGACCGAAGTAAGATCTACTTTAGAAAGGACCAGACTGGAACGCACAAGCGACTATGTACAATATCAAACAGACTGGCAGGCTCGTCTCCCCTCTCCATACGTATTCGATAACTTCCCCAGCTACGAGGAACCTCAGAGAGTCACGATTGCATCACATCCATACGAGGAAGAAAATTTACCCTCGCGGCTCCGTGATGAAGTCAAGAATGAAAGAGCTGACAACCGATATTCTTTGACACCAAACTTACAAAGTTCGATGCGAAGAGCCGCGGAGGTTGAATCCAGGATGGCAAATTCCATGCGAAACGTGCGCTCTCAGTCATATAGGCGCCAACGTACTTCTCCAGCCCGCATGCCGCTTACAGCCGATCCCACGCTGCAGTATTTAGCACGACGGGATCTCGTCACTTCGGGACTGTACCAGTTTGACGATAAACCCGAAAATTACCGTGCATGGTACTCCACATTCACCAACGCGATCGACGGAGTCCAGCTCAGTGCAACCCAAAGGTTGGACCTTATGGCGAAATGGCTGGGGAAAGAATCACGCGACCAGGTGAGACGCATACGTTCAGTGTACATCAACAAACCCGAGCTAGCCTTAAGCGAAGCGTGGGAGAGACTTTGGGAGAGATATGGGGCCCCCGACATTATTGAAGCGGCGCTATATCGACGTCTGGAAAACTTTCCTAAGGTGTCAGCCAAAGATCGCTTTAAGTTAAGAGAATTCGGAGATTTACTCATGGAGATCCAAGGCGCCAAAGAAGATGGCTACTCAGCTGGTCTAGTATACCTAGATACTCCATCCGGGATTAGACAAATCGTGGACAAACTTCCATTTGGGCTGCAGGACAGGTGGCTGACTGTTGCCTCAGAGTACAAGGAAGACCACGGTGGTCGATTTCCTCCCTTTAAGCACCTCACTGAGTTTGTGCGCAAGGAGGCGAAGAGGTGAAACGACCCTAGCCTCGTGGGTCCAGGAAGCAGTTCGATTTACACCAAGCCAGGTAGATCCTCTTCGAATGTTTTCAACATTGATAAACCCGTGTCAGTGCTCAAGACTGAAGCCCTTACAACTAACAACGACCCTGGCAAGTATTGTCCATTGCATAACAAACCTCACCCCCTGAAAGCATGCAGAATGTTTAGGGAAAAACCCCTTGAAGAGAGGACGGCTCTTCTCAAGGAGAACAGAATATGTTTTAGATGCTGTTCCTCAACCTCTCACCTCGCCAGAGAGTGTACGATCGCCGTGAAGTGTCCGGAATGTGATAGCCCAGATCACGTCGGGGCCATGCATCCCGACCTGTCACCGCAAACCGACAGCGCTCCTTCACCCCCACAACAGGACGGCGGGGAGGGAGAGGCTCACTCTAGGTCAACAGCTGTCAGCACGAACTGTACAGAAGTTTGCGGTCAAGCTCAGTCAAGTCGTTCTTGTTCCAAGATCTGCCTCACTAAGGTGTACCCTAAAGGAGCCAAAGACAAGGCCATCAAAGCCTATGTGATTCTGGACGATCAGAGCAATCGTTCACTAGTCAGTCCAGAGTTCTTTAAATTGTTCAACATTGAGAGTGAGCGGTTCCCATACTACCTCAAAACTTGCTCAGGCAACATGGAAACCCAAGGAAGGAAGGCAGAAGGCATCCAGATCGAGTCCCTGGATGGTAAAGTCGTCATCTGTCTCCCTCCGCTCTTAGAGTGCAATGAAATCATGATTAACCGCGCTGAGATCCCGACACCAAGTGCGGTGCTACACCAGCCGCATCTCCACCACATCGCCAAACACATCCCAGAACTGGATCCGAAAGCAGAAATACTCCTGCTATTAGGAAGAGATGTTATCCAGGTACACAAGGTTAGGCAGCAGGTCAATGGACCACTCGACGCCCCCTTCGCGCAACGTCTGGATCTGGGCTGGGTGGTGATAGGAGAGGTGTGTCTCCGTGACGTACACAAACCGACGGTCGACACACTCAAGACCAATGTGCTAGAGAGTGGCCGCCATTCGATTTTTCAACCCTGCACAAGTTCCATGTATATCAAGGAAGCACAACAAGGCGTTAACAAGCGCGAGGCAAGCGACGAGTCGCTGGGCCAGTCAGTCTTCGCTCAAACGAAGTATGACAATAAACTTGCTCCATCAGCTCAAGACGTCTTCTTCTTAAAAATGATGGACACCAAAGTCTTCAGGGATGAAGCAAATAATTGGGTCGCCCCACTACCCTTCAGAGAACCACGCCAGCGGTTGCCAGATAACAAAGAGCAGGCAGTCAAACGGTTCACGTCCTTACGGAAAACCCGGAAAAGGAAACCTGAGATGCAGCAACGCACCCGATTGGCCCACGAGGTACTGTGCACCCTAATGGCAGAGGTCACAGCCATTATGAACTCACGACCACTCCTGCCTGTGTCCTCTGACCCAGAAAACCCCTTCATCCTTTCGCCATCAATGCTCCTTACACAGAAGGCAGGAGCACCTCCTCCACCAGGAGACTTTTCAGACAAGGATTTGTACACAAAGCAATGGAGACAAGTCCAGGCTCTGGCAAATCAGTTCTGGTCCCGCTGGAGACAGGAATATCTACCCTCGTTGCAACAGAGACGAAAGTGGACAGAACCCCGCAGGAATCTTCAAGTTGGAGACTTAGTCCTGCTCAGGGACAAGCAGATCACCCGCAACAGCTGGCCAATGGCCAGAATCACTGCTACATTCCCTAGCGAGGATGGACATGTCAGGAAGATCGAATTGAAGACTGCCGACCAAGGCGATGTGAAAATTTACCAAAGGCCAGTTACAGAAGTTATTCTACTTCTACCCAATGACTGATTAAGAGACTAAGTTTTGTACTCTGCTCATTGTGACCTTACGAAGGTCAAGCGGGGAGTGTGCTGTCTTTACGACAGTTATTTAGTTTATAATATTTTTGCTTAGTAATTCATTCGATAGTATTTTCTAGTTAGAATTAGAAGTGTTTAAAGTATATTCATTGCATGTAAAATATATCGGCATGCGATGACGTCACATCCGGTTTCGCCGCGTCTTGTGGGAAAATACCGGTTTGAAATTAGCGCGAGGGTGGGGGCTTACTACGAGGCTCACCTGAGCAGAAGTTGTTTTGCAGGCATGAGAAATCACAGTGAGAGCAACGCTGTAAGTTAATAGATAATCGATATATTGAACTAAGATGTTAATGCCGATCCTGTTAGAAGTAACGACAGTCGATAATGTTTATGCTTTCGTTAGTTAAAGAGTCGCGGATAGTTTGCATGGAAGTGTATTTAAAGTAGTCAATGGAGCAGGTAAACTCTCCCTGTATACTGCACCTTAGTGTAATGTAGTTATAGTCACCTTTGCAAGTATTTACACTTGAAATGTGATATTAAGGAAGGAACAAATACTGTATCAATCTTGTATTGTTTTATCAACAGTTTTCACCATATGTTAATGTGAAGAGTGAACAGTAAATGGTTAATCTTACTGCGATCTGGTTCTTATTAACTGTGGTTTATCTCGACGTTAAATTCGGCGTTCGTTACACGCGAAGGAGAACGTTACAGCCATAATTGATTGGAAAAGAAAACCGGCAGGGAGAATGGCAGAACAGCAGTGGCTAGAATTTCTGGAAGCAATTTGAAATGCGTGACATATATATACACACCAAAGTAGAAGCATTCTAAAGGCTAGATGACACAACCATGGTTGTCAAGAGAATTCAAAGCTAACATAAAGGTAAAAAAGAGAGGGTATATAATAGAGGGAAATTAGTGAGTTGGGACATTTCAAGCTCCAACCAAAGGCAACGAAAAATCAGTAAAGAGGCAGAGATAGAACATGAAAGTAAAATAGCCAACAATATTCAAGAGGATACCCAAATTTCTTCAGACACATAAAGTGCAAAAGTGAGCTGAGAGGGGATATCAGACCACTGGAGAACGATGCTGGAGAGTTAGTAATGGGGGACCAGTTCATGGTGGATGAACTGAAGAAGTATTTTGCATCAGTGTTCACTCTGGAAGACACCAACAGAATAGTAGAAGTTGTTGGTGTGTAGGGTCATGAATTGTGTAAAGTAATCATAGTAGGGAGAATGTTTCTGATACCAGGGTCTTGTATGTAACACTTACGCGACTGGCTAGTGTATGTCTAGGGGAAAATTCGTCCAACCGCCAAACAGCGCCTCCGTTTACGTGGATGCTGTGAAATACACACTAATACAAATTCACACACACAGTATCAAGCGCACAACAAGTACGTTTACAGAATACACTATATAAATCTTACTAGAACTAAGTGATTAATAACGATACAATATATAGGAAGGGAAAGAAAATAAAGAAAAAGGCTCCAAATCTTGTCAATTAGTGCACATCATTGGAGCTCAACCATCGAGTCTTCCGACCACTCTTCGATCTTCTCCGACCTCCACGACCCGCGCACCTGGGACCACCCTCGGTGATCGACCAGCAGTGCCGCACCGACCACCGTCCTTGTTGTCTTCTCCCCGACTCCCAAAAGTCCGCACAATCCCAGCTCACAGACCCACAAGAGGAAGTATCATCTAACCCAATTGGTTAACAAATGAATATAATCCCACATTATCAGCAACAATAACCCAAACAAGCTTCGACAGTGCTCTGCAAGAAAAACACTCTTTCACCAGTTAGCATCACAAAGAAAATAACCATCAGTAGGAAGAAGTTTTCTGATCCCAGTGTTTTGAAAGAAGCAGCTGAAGAGATTGTTGGATGATTCTGGAATAGTTCCAGAAGACTGGATAATTGCAAATGTCACTCCACGCTTCAAGAAAGGAGAAAGGCAGAAGAAAGGAAATTTAAAGGGCCATTCAATCTGACCTCAGTGACTGGGAAGATGTTGGAGTCGATTGCTGAGGATGTGGTTTCAGGGAACTTGGAGGCACATGATAAAGTAGGCTGTTGTCAACATGGTTTCCTCAAGACGAAATCTTGCCTGCCAAGTTTGTTGGAATTCTTTGAAGAAATAAGAAGCAGAATAATCAAAGGAGAATCTGTTAATGTTGTGTTCTTGGATTTTCAGAAGACCTTTGACAAAGGTGCCACACGTGAGGCTACTTAACAAGCTATGAGTTCATGGCATTACAGGAAAGATTTTAGCAGGGATAAAGCAGAGACTGACAGGCAGAAGGCAAAGAGGGGGAATAAAGGGAAATTTTTGTGGTTGGCTGCCGGTGACTAGTGGGTGCGAAAACCCCACACCCCAAACACCTGTTTGTGTGGATATTGTGTAATTTGCTCCCCTATGACGAGTGGGTGCCATGAAGTAACAGACAGTGCACCAAATTCAATTGAAAGATTTATCTTTAAAATTCTCAACTGGACTAAAGTGTTGGCAACGAAAAGAACAAAAAAAAAAGAAAGGGACCCATTTGAATAAAACAGTCTAAATTGCACAAGTCGGATCTCAGTTTCCTCAAGTCACCGATCCTCAATTGATTACACCCCAGGGTTTGTCGAATCACAGTCCCGTTCCAGGTCATACCTGTTGACCTCTGCTCTCCGGCCTCTTCTGTCTTCATCTGTCTTGACCCAAAAGAAAGAAAAACAAGCCAACCTTGGCCTCCCTCAAATGGGAAAGCTTCCCTTCAAATCAACCATGCGAATTGAATGGCGGACATTTCTCCTCAGCTCTTATCTTCAATAACCCAAACATGAGCTGAAAACAAGCAGCTCCCACAGATCAGCACAAAAAGAAATGCATGCAGCATAACATTAAAAATATGAACCAGAGCATTACACTCTCCCCCAACAAAATAGTCGTGTCTCTGTGACCTTGAAATAGTTTGTCTCCTCATCTTAATATCATCGGTTTAAAATGAATTTCGTGATGTCAGTACCTCCAAACCATTTGTAAAGGGTAGTGACATATCTCACCCAGGGGATTGCCATAGCACTCTGTTCCCCAGTAAGGGAGCTTATCTGGGTCTCTTCTGATTCTTGGAGACCTCCTTACCCCATCATCTACTTCCTCAGATTCTGACACTCCTTGGGATACCTGGTCAAGATGGCTAGGGCTCCCCTGGTGTAACATGTGCCTTCGGACTCGGATTTTTCTGCCCCTTGTCTGAGCTCCGTTTCCTCCCCTTCACAGTCCCATTGAAACCCAGTCTGTAGACAGATAAGTCTCCCTGATTTCATCTGCCTCAGCGTGAGAAGGGTTGGGAATCTCTTCCTCAATTAGTGGGGATTTAACAAAAGCCACTGCTCTCAACGAAAGCAATGTCCACAAATTTCAAACGTGTGGTTACCAAACCCAATGCCTGAACGCGCAGGTCCGAAACTTGGTCTGCCTCCTTCTGAGCTTAGTCCAAATGTACAGTGCCAGTGAAGCACCGGGAAAGGCTATCATCCATAAGGTTACATTCCCCGCGACATCGTGGATAACTATAGTGAACTCTGAATGAAAAGAAAGATGCTGCTGTTCTCGAGCAGACCAAAGTTCAAGGCTTTAGCCATAACGAATGTTAGGGTCTTATGATCAACAAAAGCCGTAAATGGAGAAAACGAAAAGGCTGTACTGCCAAGTACATACCGAAAAGCTCATGGTGGAAGGTGCTATGCTGTCACTTGCACAGGCGAAGCTAACAGCTATAAAATGCAAGAGGTTGCTAAACGCCGTTGACCAACTATTCATGCACCGCACTGACCGCGCAATCCAACACGTCCATGTTGAGAGAGATTGGTGCTTCTTGAAGAGGGTGCAGCAGCTGCACTGCTTTAGACAACGCCTCATTAGTATCGGAGAACCCCTTGGACATTTCCTCCATCCAGTCAACGGCGTGCTTGGCCTTTTTGCCCTTAAGGGCCTCACATTAGATCAGCCTGTTTGGAAAAAAAATGTGATAAAAGTTCACCATGCCCAAAAATCCCTGCAGGACCTTAACGGTGACTGGCCAAAGGAAGCACTTAATGGCTTCAACTTTATCCGTCCAGGGAACTGCTCCTGCTGCATTGCCGTGGTGTCCGAGGAAATCGACCACGATTGGCACTTCGCCGGGTTGACGATAATATCGTGCTGACTAAGACATTCTTAAGTGTACTCCAGTGTAAGATATGTTGGTCCCTAGAAGAACTGGCTACGAAAATGTAATCTACGTAAAAAAAGAAAACCAGGAACGGCAAATCCCTTAGAACACCCTCCCCGATCTGCTGAAAGTTCTGGGCTGCATTCTTCAGCCCAAATGACAGTCAAACAAACAAAACAGCGTAATAACAGTGGTTATATGAATGTCACTCGGTGGACTGGGACCTGGTAATAACCACGAACGAGGTCTATCTTCGAGAAAATTATTTCCCCAGCCAGGCAAGCAGAGAAATGCATTGTAGCAGTGCATCGAACAATGTCACTCATTTTTCACTTGCTGCTTCTAGACAACTGACATCTCTTGTCATTAACCAGCCTAACAACATCAGTGACCAGTTTCTGGGCAGTTGTGATTTTCATAATGCCATTTAGATGTCTGCGTGTCAGCTGCGAGTGCAGTTTGGATTTGTTAATGTTCATTATGGAGAACACCTGCTTACAGAGTTATGTTGTCCCGAACATCAAAGCATCTTTGAGGCAAAGCCTGTCATCTTGGAGTACATCGGTCCCAGGTATTGATGAGCGGAGTTATATTGAATTTCAATTAGTCCCATTTGGAGTTCCTCTGGCACATCTGATGCTGCGTTGACGGCAAACGGCGAGCAAAATAGTGAGAATTCCTTCTCGAGTTGAGTGAAGAATTGGAAATTATTCTGAAGCTCACTTTTCAGCCATGATATTCTGTCCTTATACCTGTCCATGCTTTCATTCTTCCCATGAGTGACATGCACAGACTGCAAAGAGAGGAAATGAGCTGGGTTGCCCCGGGGTAGTTGCTTCTCCCACAGGCCTAATTTAATTTGAAGGGCACAAATGCTGTTGTAGTATTCCGTAATAAGTTTGTTGAAGCCTTGTATGTAACATTAAGAACATTTAAGAGCTCTGTTATATCCACCAAAAATGTAAGATCATGAAGCCAGTCTGGGTCATTGAACTCTGCCATTGACTTCCCTTTCTTGTTCATGAAAAGTCAAATTTCTGCACGTAATTGAAAAAAAAAACACGTTTGAACACAACCCCTCTCCTCAACCAGCGAACATCAGTGTGGTAGGGTAGGCCCTGTCCAATATTACTTTCAGACAAAAGAGTGTCAAATTGCCAATGGCTGAGTCCCTTGGCTCTAATAAAATTAACCGTTTTGAATACTACAACCATGACATTGTCCATTTTCAGGCTCCTGCTACATAACGCCTCTTGCTGTTTTATGAAAATTCCAGAATTTTTGCTCTGCATTCTCTATCTGAACTTTCTCTCTGAGTTTTGCAACATGTCTGCCTTTTTCCTGACCATGGACGGTGCGCCATCTGCTGCCACACTGACAGCGGGACTCCAGTCAACCCTCAGTCTGTCCAAGGCCTCAACGAAGCTGGAGAAAACATCGTTCGCCGTTGTAGTGTTTATCATGGGCATTATCTCCACAAACTCCTCGGTGACGGTCAATGATGCATCAACAACACGAATAAATATTTGCAAGTGAGTTACATCAGTCAC
The DNA here is from genome assembly GCF_030144855.1 of Hypanus sabinus. Taxonomy (NCBI): domain Eukaryota; kingdom Metazoa; phylum Chordata; class Chondrichthyes; order Myliobatiformes; family Dasyatidae; genus Hypanus; species Hypanus sabinus. Next base: position 61,593,395 of record NC_082706.1, on the reverse strand, counting down.
GTCGGTGCTCTCATCAATTGCAATAGAGAAGGCAATACATGACTTCACTTTGTCTTTCAGTTGACTGTTCAAATCTCCTGCAAGGTCCCCGATTCTCTCTGTATTTCTTGACAAGCTGATATTACCAAACGCCTGTTTCTTCTCAGGGCACAGCAGCTCAGCCGCCGTCAGCGTGCATGCTTTGATGAATTTCCCCTCTGAGTATAGCTTCGACGCAGTAGCTGTTTTGTGGGCAATAACATTGCTGGCATTGACAGCTCCATCATGAGTCTCTCGACATTTGGTGAACACTGATTGCTGTTGTTTTTCAGAGCTGCTTCAAGCTCATTTAACTTTTGCGTTGAGTCGTCCTGCGTACTTGTCATATTTTTCTCCGTGTGTCATCTCATTGTGTCGTTTGATATTGTACTCCTTTGCCACAGCCACAGCTATCCGACCTTCGATGTCAACTTTTCTTGGAAAGCAATTTGAACCACAGCAGCAACCAGTCTCAGCTTTGCTACAAGTGTTACTTACCTGAGTACTCTGTATGTTTATACTGTGTCTGACGACGTAAATGGGGCCCTAGTGGTCTTCAGTGCAGGGTGGTAGGTGCTTATGCGTAGTGGGTGATTAACTGCCGCCTATTGTTTTCTAAGTACACACAACAAGCTGCCGATGCAGCAGGCGGCACAGACAGCGGTGGGAGTGAGAGCAGCGAGGGAGGGAGAACTCTGTTGTACAGATACATAATAAATGGTCGTGAATATACTTTTTTATTTCCCCAAATCATCCCCCGGCGGGATTGCACCCCTTCGCTGGCCGGTGGTTTGACACCCCTGCATTAGACTTTACCCTTCTCAATCGTGAGCTGTTCTGTCATAGCTCGAGGTCTGCAGTGTCTTTCTCTTTCCTTCGACTCCTTCCCAACACTGTCCACTTTTCTTTTATACCATCGTCATACGTCATTAGGTAATGCTCACAGAAACGAAGCTGTGGACTCCCAGTAAAATGAAACTAGGGACACGTGACGCCCACAGTAAGCAAAGTATGGACTCCCAGGAAAAGGAAAACTCTGGACACGTAGCATCTGCCCCCAAGAAGAAATTTTTTTTATCTGTAAGAACAAAATTTTAACTACAATCTACAATATGTGGAACAATATATATATGGTTATCTTACAGTACAATACAAACTAATACAACATATTGCAGGAGCATATACAAATTTTAAACTCCATTATTAAAATCACATTGCAAGTTTAGCATCTGGAAAGGTAATTGGCAATTATATTATCTTTGCCTTTAATGTGAGTTATCATGAAATCATGCTTATGCAAAAACAAACTCCAATTCAGAAACCTTCTATTTTTGTTTTTCATCTTACTCAAGAACACCAATGAATTATGATCTGTATAAACCACAACAATCAAAATGCTGCAAATCCAAAATTAGTGATAATAATTCCTTCTTGATTGTTGAATAATTTATTTGATGCTCATTGTATTTCTTTGAAAAGTAAGCAACAGGATGGTCAGCATCATCATAATCATCCCTTTGTAGTAACACTGCTCCTGCAGTTTCATTACTGGCATCCACAGCTATTGAGAATAGTTTGGCAAAGTTAGGTGACCTGAGGACAGGCTGGTGATATAATATAGCTTTCAATTATCAAATGCCTCCTGACAACGTTCTGGCCAAGCAAACTTTTCACACTCCTTCAAGAGGTTAGTCAATGGGAGAACAATTTAAGCAAAGTTCTTGCAGAACTTGCGATAACATCCAGCCATTCCCAGAAATCTTCTAAGAGCCCTTTTCCCGGTTGGAATGGGAACCTCATAAATTGCCTGAACTTTTGCCGGAACAGGAGCCAACCTGCATTGACCTACAATATAACCAAGATAGGTCACAGTGGCATGGACAAATTCACTTTTAGCTAACTTAACTGTAAGGTTGGCCTTTGAAAGCCTGTCAAACAGCTTATGCACTGCAGAGATATGGGCTTCCCAGGTCCCAATCCCCGTGACTAAATCATCAATATAGGTATCTGTGTGTTTTAACCCTTGAGTTACAGAATTAACCCAATCCTTCTCATTTTCAATACAGAACGTCCTAATCATGGTTTTGAGGGTAGAATGGTATCTCTCTAAGGCCCCTTGGGATTCTGGATGATATGCAGCCGACGTAATCTGTTTAACTCCAAGTCTGCAAGCTGTTTTCTGGAATAATCTGATACAAAATTACATTATTGATCAGACTGAATTTCCTTAGGCAAACCAAATAAATAAAAAAAAACTTTACGAGAGCCTGCAACGCAGTTTTGGCTTTTATATTTCTCAGAGGTATTGCCTCTGGAAATCTAATTGCTCTACATATAATAGCAAATCCTGATGACCAGCTTTATTCTGGGGCAATGGGCCAACACAATCCACAATAACTTTAGAAAAGGGATTACCAAATGCAGGAACAGGCTGGAGTGGGATGACTGAGGTGACCTGATTAGGTTTACCCACAACCTGACAATTGTGACAAGTCCTGAAAAATGTTGCAACATCTTCCCTTAAACTAGGCCAGAAGAATTCTTTTAATACTTTCTGCACAGTTTTCTTCACAACTAGATGGCCAATCAAGAGTGTACTATGGGCCAAAGTTAAAATCTCATTCCTATAGGCTTTAGGACTACAACCTGGTAAACAATTTCCCATTCCTCACTTGCACGAACATCAGGAATTCCAGTTCCTCATTAAAACTTCAATTAGTTTCAATATAATTATACTTATGGAGAAGGATAGGACCGGACCCAGGGTTGAGATTTTTAATTGGAGAAAGGCTAACTTTGAGGCGATGCAAAAGGATTTAGAAGGAGTGGATTGGGACAATTTGTTTTATTGGAAGGATGTAATAGAGAAATGGCGGTCATTTAAAGGTGAAATTCTGAGGGTACAGAATCTTTATGTTCCTTTTAGGTTGAAAGGAAAGGTTAGAAGTTTGAGAGAACCATGGTTTTCAAGGGATATTGGAAACTTGGTTAGGAAAAAGAGAGATATCTACAATAAATATAGGCAGCATGGAGTAAATGAGGTGCTTGAGGAATATGAAGAATGTCAGAAGAATCTTAAGAAAGAAATTAGAAAATCTAAAAGAAGATACGAGGTTGCTTTGGCAAGGAAGGTGAAAATATATCCAAAGGGTTTCTACAGTTATATTAATAGCAAAAGGATAGTGAGGGATAAAACTGGTCCCTTAGAGAATCAGAGAGGACAGCTACGTGTGGAGCCGAAAGAGATGGGGGAGATTTTGAACAATTGCTTTTCTTCAGTATTTACTAAGGAGTAGGATATTGAATTGTATAAGGTAAGGGAAACAAGTAGGGAAGTTATGGAAACTATGACGATTAAAGAGGAGGAAATACTTGCGCTTTTAAGGAATATAAAAATGGATAAATCTCCAGGTCCAGACAGGATATCCCTAGGACCTTGAGGGAGGTTAGCATAGAAATAGCAGGGGTTCTGACAGAAATATTTCAAATGTCATTAGAAACGGGGATGGTGCCGGAGGATTGGCATATTGCTCATGTGGTTCCATTGTTTAAAAAGGGTTCTAAGAGTAAACCTAGTAATTATAGGCCTGTCAGTTTGACGTCAGTGGTGGGTAAATTAATGGAAAGTATTCTTAGAGATGGTATATCTAATTATCTGGATAGACAGGGTCTGATTAGGAACAGTCAACATGGATTTGTGCGTGGAAGGTCATGTTTGACAAATCTTATTGAGTTTTTTGAAGAGGTTACGAGGAAAGTTGATGATGGTAAAGCAGTGAATGTTGTCTGTATGGACTTCAGTAAGGCCTTTGACAAGGTTCCGCACGGCAGATTAATTAGGAAGGCTCAATCGTTAGGTAAAAATATTGAAGTAGTGAAATGGATTCAACAGTGGCTGGATGGGAGATGCCAGAGAGTAGTGGTGGATAACTGTTTGTCAGGTTGGAGGTTGGAAGCCGGTGACTAGTGGTGTGCCTCAGGGATCTGTACTGGGTCCAATGTTGTTTGTCATATACATTAATGATCTGGTTGATGGGGTGGTAAACTGGATTAGTAAGTATGCAGATGATACTAAGATAGGTGGCGTTGAGAATAATGAAATAGATTTTCAAAGCTTGCAGTGAGATTCAAGCTGGTTAGAAGAGTGGACGGAGGGATAGCAGATGGAGTTTAATGCTGATAACTGTGAGGTGCTACATTTTGGTAGGAATAATTCAAATAGGACATACATGGTAAATAGTAAGGCATTGAAGAATGCAGTAGAACAGAGTGATTTAGGAACAATAGTGCATATTTCCCTGAAGGTGGAATCTCATATGGATAGGGAGTTGAAGAAAGCTTTTGGTATGTTGGCCTTTATAAATCAGAGCATTGAGTATAGGAGTTGGGATGTAATGTTAAAATTGTACAAGGCATTGGTAAGGCCGAATTTGGAATATTGTGTACAATTCTGGCCACCAAATTATAGGAAAGATGTCAAAAAAAGAGAGTACAGAGAAGATTTACTAGTATGTTACCTGGGTTTCTGTACCTAAGTTACAGGGAAAGATTGAACAAGTTAGGTCTTTATTCTCTGGCGCATAGAAGGTTAAGGGGGGACTTGATAGAGGTATTTAAAATTATGAGGGGATAGATAGAGTTGACGTGGATAGGTATTTTTCCATTGAGAGTAGGGGAGATTCAAATAAGAGGACATGAGTTGAGACTTAGGGGGCAAAAGTTTAAGGGTAACATGAGGGGGAATTTCTTTACTCAGGGAGTGGTAGCTGTGTGCAATGAGCTTCCAGTAGAAGTGGTAGAGGCAGGTTCGGTATTGTCATTTAAAGCAAAAATGGATGGGCATATGGACAGGAAAGGAATGGAGGGTTACGGGCTGAGTGCGGGTCAATGGGATTAGGTGAGAGTAAGTGCTCGGTATTGACTAGAAGTGCTGAGATGGCCTGTTTCCGTGCAATAGTTGTTATATGGTTATATGGATAAAACTCTATGTGCGAAATAATACCCTACTGGCACTTTATGAATCTCCTCACCTGAGAGAGCTTTTTCCCTTAAAGTTTCAATCTCAGGGTCTCTGCTCTGTTCTGCTATAAACTCCTTTCTAGACAGAGATAAATCTTTATTGAAAGAATTAACACCTGGATACTGGTGAAACAATGTGGGCAGAAAAGTCCCTGACAAGTCATCAAAATCTGATTCATTATTTGGGCTATCATGAGCAGCTGCATCATGCTACGCAGGATCATCTACATTGGCAAGTTACTTGGCTCTAGCTCGAGTTATTGCACCTGAGGGATAAATGTTTGCGTCTATCTTTGAATCATTATTAATTGGCTTAGTTGTCAGCGACACTGCAGGAACAAATTTACCACCTGCTAGATCATTCCTTAACATAAAAAAAACACCTTCCACCAGTAAACCATGTCGTAGTCCTAGTTTAACAATTCCTGAAACTAACTCTGACTTCAATATTACCTTTTGCAGAGGTACAGAAACAACGTCGCACCCAATACCTCGAATAAGATTTACCTCATAAGTGGTGGTCTCATCACCAAACTTTAGAATACTGTTCAACATAAGCGATTGAGAAGCCACGGTATCTCGAAGAATTTTCACTGGCACAGGGGGTGACTCTTCGTTCACTGACACAAATCCCTCTGACACAAAATGGAGGAATTCTTTTCTAACCTGACCAGACGTTTTAGCCGTTGACAGAGCTTCATCAAAATGTTAAGATTTCGTCGGTCCAAAGGTGTTCCAACATTTTGAGCATGGGCATCTGGAATTGCCTCCCTTTCCTTCTTTTTCAGAAGGAAACAGTTAGTAGTGACAAATAGGACTAGAGGGCTTCTCCTTTAATTGTTTCCCCTCATCCCTACCTTTGTCACTAGACCCAGCTTTGATTGGTTTACCGTGACTATCCATGCTACTCCTTTGGCAGGTCTTACTTGGGGTAAACTTAAGCTTATGGGTTAAGGCAAACTCATCTGCTAGCTAATTTGCAAAGTGGTGGCATCCTTTTTGATCCAATTATGCCTTTATATTGTTATGGATGCACCTTTTAAATTCTTCAACTAAAATTAACCTTTTCAGTTTCTGAAAATTAACATCCACATTTTTTGATGTGCACCGTCTTTCAAAACACACAGATTTCCCCTAAGTAAATTCCACATGAGTCTGGTTCACAGATTTCTTCAAATTCCTGAACATTTGCCTGTACGCTTCTGGAACCTGTTCTTAGGCTTTAAGTACAGCTTGCTTCATAACCTCACACTTAACTGCATCTTAACTGATAAGGCAGAAAAGCCTTTTGAACCTAACCCTTAAATACACTCTGTAACAAGAGAGGCCAGCTTCTTTCCGGCCAATTTTGGCTCTGAGCCATTTTCTCAAAATGCTGAATGCATTTATCAATCAAATGGAGGGACCGATTTAACTTCCCGACTGGCAACAAACATCACCAGAGTCAACAGCTGAACCTCTTCTCTGCAACTTCACTATTTTCTCTCACTCAACCCTCCCTTGTCTTTCTACTTCCTCCCTCTGATTTTCTGCTTCTTCAGCTGCAAAGTGCCTCTGTTTTTTTACTTCCTCAGCCTAAAGCTGATTTTTTTTCATAACTCAAACTCATGCTGTTGCAGTCTTCTCCAATTCTCAGTCTTCATCTTTAATTTTTCCAACTTGTACTGGAGCTCAAGGTCCCTGCGTTTACCTTCAGGAAACCTTTCTAACATCCCCTCTACACAAACACAATCTTAGAGTGGCAGTGCAGAGAGTCCCAGTAATTCACAAAATAGGTGAGAGGATTCACAGTGCAGCGACGAAGTGATCATGACAAATTCCAAAGATTCCACGGCTAACAAACGAAGAAACGGTTACTGAAGATCCCAGCCGAGGGATACTGTTCAGAAGTCCATGAAGAGCGATTTCACAAAGTGACTGTCACGAAATCCACACATGTAGATCATACGAAGGACAGACACGTCTCCATAATGCACAGTGTGCCGCGGATTAATCCAATCCTTTGGGTATGGGTAAGCATTAGACTTTACACTTCTCGATCATAAGTTGTTCTGTGATAGCTCGAAGTCTGCAGTCTCTCTCTCTTTCCTTTGACTCCTTCTCAGCACTGTCCCATTTATTTTATACCGTCGGCATACGTCATTAGGTAACGCTCACACAAATGAAACTGTGGACTCCCAGTAAAATGAATCTGGGGACACGTGACGCCCCCACAGAAAGCGAAACTATGGACTCCAAGGAAAACAAAACTCTGGACACGTAACAGTGGAAATGTTTGAAATGATTCCTCTCCTGGGATACTCTGATGTGCATGTGGGTGGTGCTTAAAGTGTGCATGAAATTGGGGTGCACATTGATATGCGGGTGCATACAGATTTGTGGGGATGCATACTGATTTGTGGAAGTGCACTAATTTAAGGGGACATCAATGAATATACATGTAGACGTCTCTATGTGCACAGAAATTGGGGTTTGTCGGTGAATTTGGGGGTGCATGCCGGTTTGACGGTGCATGTGGATTTTCAGATGTACGCAGATTTAGGGGCATATCAGCAAATGTGTGAGTACACTGGGATTTGGGGTGTCCATTTCTTGGCGGTGCACACTGACTTGAGGATTGAATGTGGGTTTGCCAGTGAGCACAGTCTCTGGGTGAATACTGATTTACAGATATGTGCAGAGTTGGCTGTGTCTGCAGATTTGGAGGTGAACAGTGACTCAGGGGAGCTGGTGGATTTGTAGGTGTGTCAAATTGCAAGATTGTTCAGTTTGCACGGTCTTTAATAATAAATGCAGTATGATCTTTGACCTCTGTCCTAGTTGTTTTTTATGTATGGAGATCGTCATTTTGTGAACTGTTTGAAATGATGTTGCTCTGGGATCATTTAACGTGCATGTGGGATTGAACTGGGTTTGGGTGTGAAAGCGGGTTTGGCTTTCGCACGGATACGGGGGTGCAGACGGGCTTGAGAATATGCGTTGATTTGGGGGTGCTTTAGAGAATATGGGATGCACAGAGATTTCGGGATGTGCAGGCATCGTCTGCGGATTTGAGGGTGCATATGGATTTTCAGGAATCGGTGGATCTGGAACAGGCTCATGAATTTGGGGTGTTCATGTATTTCAGGGTTCGCAGGATATGGAGATGTGGCGAATGTCAAGATTGTTCCATTTGTACATACATTAATAATAAATGCAATTTGAATTTTGACCTCTGTTCTTAATTTTCTATGGTACAGGCAGCCATTTCGTGAAGTGTTTGAAATGAGAGACTCTGAGCATATGAAGATTATGAGAAAGATTAGAAGGGACTGAACCAAGGGGGATAAATTGAATGCGAGGTGTACGGACAAATGTTCAGTCAAGCAGAGTCAGGCAGAGACAATGGGTCTACCCACGAACGGACACGGAAACAGTGTCACACACACAAACACACAGATAGACAGAGACAGACAAACCCGCAGACACAGAGACAGACACGCACAACTACGATTTCTCCACCCTCTGTCTCGCTCTCCACCGTGTTCTTTGATACATACGAGGTGATATGTTCAGGACATACTCACCCCCTCACTGGACCACTAAATTTGATGGCAATGTGTTGGAATTAGGAATGAACCTAGATGAGCTCTCGAATATTCTGCCTGTGACTGAGTCACTGAGAGGGTTTTGGGTCTCTCGGATACAGAGGTGTTTATTCATCATCACAAACAGACATTTCTGGGGATCTTCTCGGCAGAGTCCCGAACATAAAATAGATCAAGAGTTTATACTCTTGAGGAGAATGGTAACAGTACAATATAATTTTAAATTACAAATTGAATACAATTTCACAAGCTACAATGACATAATTTACTTCAATATTCTCTGCATGACAAATAGTTCCTTCGAAATACGTATTTACAGGGAAGCATATTTAAATGGTAAAACACCTCAGAAGACTCAGTCAACATTTTTGGGACAAGTCATCTCCCACAAACGTTCTAAATATTAAATCATTAATTTCATCACAATCTGACACAGCGGGGATTACACCTGTCTGACGTAATCGGTTTGGAAATAATCTAAAACCCTTTATTTTTAAATCTGTTGAAAACAGTCCCTGTGGAGCCATTAAATGGTATTAAAAACCCCAGGCATGTGCCGCCTCAACAGTTCATTCCGAGAGATTGCCTGGAGCACAGGGGAACAAATCACTGGATGACGAAAATGGTTGCGATGTTGGATGGGTACAAGAGTGTGGAGAAAATATTGCGCCTGCAGATGGCCGTCACTGGAGTTCCCAGTGAGTGACCAGAGGAATTCATATTTGTTCTGTCTGTGTGTTAACCAGTGTGAAGCTATTTATGATCATTTGACAAATGTCTATCCTGATGATCATTGCAAAAATATCCGTCAGACCTATCAATCCTGTCAGTTCAGCACTCTCATACTTTTTTTTCATATTTATTGACAAGTAAATTACTGTCTCTCCACTAACTCATGGGATCGACTCTAATGTCGTTATTGCCTTAAATGAGATCTAGTCCAGAGTTACTCCAGTGCTGGAGACAAGTAACTCTGCAGGAGATTGTGGCTGGGAGGATTTAAATGGGACCTTCTCCAGAGTTGTCCCAGTGTTGGGGGCAGGCAGCTCTCCAGGTAGGTGTGATTGGGTGAGTGTTAATGGGAATTTGCCAGATTTGTACCAGTGGTGGGGCAGGCGGCTCTACGGGAAGGTGTGACTGGGAGGGGTTTACATTGAGAAGTTCACCGTTCCTGATTTATTCATCAGAGAGAACCCCTGGTCTGGTAGTTTTATGTCTCCCTCTGAAGTCTGTCACAGTCAGATCCCACTGTCTGTTGGTCAATAATTGGGTCTTATCACTTGCACCAGTGTCTGCGGATCTGCTGCTGTGCACTATCAAACTAAACTGTGCTGTAGATTTAATCCATTAATGGAGCCACTCAGCCCCAGGTTACTAACTAGTTCCTGCTTTCCCTCTGAGCAGCCGTTTATAGACTCCGGAACTCCTGATCTTTAGCTGAAACCCAATCCCTTGTTAATTCCTGGAGAATGCATTCAGTAATGCCCAGTGTGTTCTCTCTCTCTCTCTCCCTCTCTAGTGAATTTATTGGCAATTGTGATCCTGTCCCGGGGTAAGTGCGGGCTCTCTACCTGCAGCACTTGCTACCTTGTGGCCATGGCAGCGGTCGATTTACTGGCCATTGTCACTAACATAATTTTGCATCAAATCAGAAAATTTTATTTCCTGTGGAGTTTTCTGAGCATCACCCCTGTGTGCAGCGTTATTCATGTACTGAGACGCACAGCCATAGACTGTTCTGTCTGGTTCACCGTCACTTTCACCTCTGATCGGTTTGTCGCCATTTGCTGCCAGAAGCTGAAAACAAAATATTGTACCGGGAAAACTGCGACTGTGATTCTAACAACAACCAGCGTACTGTCCTGTCTGAAAAATGTTCCCCAATACATCGCACGGAAACCCAGGATGATCATTGACAATGTACCGTGGTTCTGTAAACTCAGGGACAATGTTTTCACTGATCCCTGGTGGGTCGGATATGACTGGCTCGATACGGTTTTAACTCCGTTCCTCCCTTTCGCTGTGATCCTGCTACTCAACACTCTGACAGTCAGGAACATTTTAGTGGCCAGTCGGGTCCGTAAGGGGCTGAAGAGTCAGAGCAAGGGGGAAAACCGCGGTGACCCAGAGATTGGGAGCAGGAGGAGGTCAGTGGTTTTACTCTTCACCATCTCCGGCAGCTTCATCCTTCTGTGGATGACAACGGTTGTAAATGTCATATATTATCAGGTCTCAGGAAAAGGATTCGATTTCAATGATTCTGAATGGATCTTTCACTACGTCGGGAAATTGCTGAGAGATTTCAGCTGCTGCACAAACACATTTATTTACGCTGTGATTCAGTCGAAGTTCAGGGAGCAGTTGATCTGCACAGTAAAATATCCGGTCACTTTGGTGCTTCAGTTTATTAATAAATCTTCGTCTTGTGCAGAAACCAGAGGAAGCTGAAGTGTCTCTTGTACAGTCTCCTGCTCCACACATTCACCGCCTGATCTCCCAAGTGTTATTCCCGGGCTGACTGTCCCATCGACCGGTAGCTCCAAGACATTAGGATAGTGTGTGTGGTGGGAGCGGCCAGGCAACTTCTTTTTTACCCGCCAGATGTCGATCAAAGAACTACTCCGGAATGCCGGCCACTCATTGGTCTGTGGATTTGTTCATCTATTTCTATTCTCACCCAGTAGCTTCACCGCCCGACGTTCACTCAAGACGTCTGATGCTGACAGCACACACAAAATGCTGGTGGAACACAGCAGGCCAGGCAGCATCTATAAAGAGAAGCACTGTCGACGTTTCGGGCCGAAACCCTTCGTCAGGACGGTTGGCTGTTCCAATGTCAATCACATCAGTCTCCTCCGTCCCCTTCAATGATTGGCTATCATGAAAAAAGGTTGTATTGTGGCAACCCACTTCCCAGCGCACTCGAACTGGCTTACAAAGTAGCGCGCGCCGGCATTGAGGCCGGTCCCAAAGAGGGCGCCAAGCCTGCTTCACCAGCAAGGGGAAAAGCACGCGCATGGGACGGGACTGTGAATACGCGCCCCCTACAGTATTCCCGCACTGGGAGGGCAGGATCAGGAAGGCTTTAAAGCAAGGCCACGAAGTTTGAATAAATCTCTTTTGCAACTGCGGCTGACCAACTCTGTGTCATTATTTCAGTGCTGCGTGTAGCACACCGCTACATTTGGTGACCCCGATGGCCCAAACGATATTTGGACCGGAGATGAATGACGCCGCATCTGTTCATGCAGTTTCGTTAAAACTGCCATGCTTCTGGACGCTGCAACCTCACCTATGGTTCCAGCAAGCAGAAGCCCAATTCCACATTCGACAGATAACCTAGGATGCCACACGTTACTGCTACGTGGTGAGCTACCTCGACCAGGAGACAGCTGCCCAGGTTGAGGAGTTCATACAGTGGAGGGCAAATACACAGAATTCAAAGCCCTGCTCATAAGGACTTTCGGACTCTTACGGCGCGAGCCAGCTGCCTGCTTACTGCACCTGGATGGTTTGGGGGACAGGCCACTGTCGGCTTTGATGAACGAGATGCTGTCCCTGGCCGGAGGTCACAAGCCCTGCCTCATGTTTGAGCAGGCATTTCTGGAGCAGCTGCCTGAGGACATACACCTGCTGCTGTCCGACGCGGATTTCAGCAAGCCCTGGAAAGTGGCAGCCCGGGTGGACTTGTTGTGGAAATCCAAGAAGGAGAGTGATGCGTCCGTCGCATAGGTCACCAGGCCACGCTCCCAGCAGCAAACCAGACCAGGCCCGGCCGCAGAGCCTGCTAACCCCAGAGGCAGGGGTGAGGAGACCAACGAACAATGGTGCTTCTAGCACCAGCGGTGGGGCGCAGAAGCCCGCCGCTGTAGCTCGCCCTGCAAGTTCCCGGGAAACGCCAGGGCCAGCCGCCGCTGATGGCTACGGCAGCTGGCCATCGGGATAACCTCCTGTATGTCTGGGACAAGCAGTCGAGATGCCGCTTTTTGGTTGACACTGGAGCCGAGATCAGCGTCTTACCTCCAACGAGTTATGATACCTGAAACAGAGAACTGGGTCCCACCCTGAGGGCCGCGAACGGCAGCAGTTCGGTTCCAGCCGATTGAAGTGGGACTTCACACTGGCCGCTGTAGCCCAACCGCTCCTGTGAGCGAATTTTTTGCGGGCTCACAGCCTACTGGTCGACCTGCCAAGGAAGAGACTGGTCCACGCCGAGACCTTTCAATTGTTCTCCCTGGGTGAAGCCACTTGCCGGCCCCACACCTAGACTCCATCACGCTGTCCGACAACAACTTCTCCAGAGTCCTGGCTGATTTCCCATCGGTTCTGGCGCCGCAGTTCACGGCAGCCATGCCCAGGCACGGCTACAGCACCACATCCCGACACAGGGTACACTCCTCCACGCCCGTGCTCGAAGGCTTCCCCCGGACAAGCTCCGACTGGCGAAGGTGGAGTTCAAGAGGATGGAGGAATTGGGGATCATACGGTGGTCCGACAGCCCATGGGCCTCCCCCCTGCATATGGTGCCCAAAGCAACAGGGGGCTGGAGACCATACGGTGACTACCGCAGGCTGAACGAGGCGGCAGGCTGCTACCCTGTGCCGCACATTCAGGACTTTGCAGCAAACCTGCACGGCACACGGATCTTCTCCAAGATCGACCGCGTCCCGGGATACCATCAAATCCCGATGCATCCAGACGACATCCCCAAAACGGCACCCATCACCCCTTTCGGCCTTTTTGAGTTCCTCTGCATGCCGTTCAGCCTAAAGAATGCCGCACAGATGTTTCAGCGGTTAATGGACGCGGTGGGACGCAACCGGGACATCGTTCTCATGTATTTGGATGACATCCTCATAGCCAGCAGCAGTCGTCAGGAGCATCTGTCCCACCTCCGTCAACTGTTCGCCCAACTGAGAGAATATGGCCTGAAAATCAACCCGGCCAAATGTCAGTTCAGGCTCGACTCCATCGACTTCCTGGGCCACAGGATTACTAAAGACGGGGCAACCCCTCTGCCCGCCAAGGTAGACGCGGTCTGCCATTTCCCCCGACCCAACACAATCAAAGGCCTTCAGGAATTTGTGGGTATGGTGAATTTCTACCACCGCTTCCTCCCTTCAGCTGCCCGAATCATGTGCCCCCTGTTCGCACTGATGTCGGGTAAAGGCAAGGACATTACCTGGGACGAGGAGTCCGCCACCGCTTTCATTAAAACTAAAGAAGCCTTGGCAAATGCCACGATACTAGTGCACGCCAGAACGGACATCCCTACTGCCCTCACAGTGGACGCATCTAACACGGCAGTCAGTGGAGTGCTGGAACAACTCATGGAGGGTCACTGGAAACCCCTGGTGTTCTTCAGCAAACACCTACGACCACCTGGACTCAAATACAGTGCTTTCGATGGGAGCTGTTGGCGTTATACCTGACAATCCGGCATTTCAGGTACTTCTTAGAAGGTAGGCCCTTCACCACGTTCATGGACCACAAACCACTTACCTTTGCGTTCACAAAAGCATCCGACCCCTGGTCAACCCCTGGTCAACCCCTAACATCCAAGCCCTGTCCCAGGGGTAGACTATGAAGCACTGGCAGAGGTGCAGCAGGCAGACGAGGAGATGCCTAGTTACAGGACTGCAGTCTTTGGTTTGCAGCTTCAGGAACTCCCCGTAGGCCCAGGTGAGAGGACTCTACTCTATGACATCACCACTGGCCAACCCCGCCCTGTCGTTCCAGCAGCCTGGCGGCTGTGCGTTTTCGACTCCATTAACAACTTAGCGCACCCCTCCATCAGGACAACCGTCCGGATGGTAGCCAACAGGTTCGTTTGGCACGGGCTCCACAAGCAGGTCAGTGAATGGGCCAAAACGTGCATGCAGTGCCAAACAGCTGAGGTGCAGCGGCACACCAAAGCTCTGCCGCAGCAGTTCCACCCCACCTGCCGGCGTTTCGACCACATTCATGTGGATATCGTGGGCCCCTGCCAGTGTCGTGAGGAGCGCGGCACCTCATGACTATCGTAGACCAGTTCACAAGATGACCAGAAGCGGTTCCGCTCACCGACACCACCTCCGAATCCTGCACCCGGGCACTGATTGCAACCTGGGTATCTCGCTTTGGTGTACCAGCCCACATTACCTCTGACAGAGGAGCCCAGTTCACCTCCAGCCTGTGGTCAGCTATGGCCAGCCTTTTGGGGACACAGCTACACCGCACAACTGCCTACCACCCACAGTCGAACGGACTAGTGGACCGTTTCCACCGTCATCTGAAGTCGGCCCTCATGGCCCGCCTCAAAGGGCCTAATTGGGTGGACAAACTTCCCTGGGTCCTGCTCGGAATTCACACGGCGCCCAAAAAGGATCTTCACACCTCGTCGGCCGAGTTGGTGTACGGCACACCCCTGGTCGTCCCAGGAGAGTTCATACCAGTCCCAAGGGGGCAAGTGGAAGAACCCGCAGCAGTCCTGGGCAGACTAAGTGAGAGGTTCCGTAACCTGGCCCCCATACCCACTTCACAGCATGGGCAGAACCCCACCTGCATACCCAAAGATCTGCAAAGCTGTAAGTTCGTTTTTGTAGGACGGGGCAGACATCGGGCCCCGCTACAGCGGTCCTACGAGGGGCCATTTATGGTGATCAGAAACAACAGGTCCACATTCATGCTGGACATTGGGGGGAAAGAGAAGGTTTTCACAGTGGACCCACTCAAACCGACCCATGTGGACGGCGCAGCCGGTCGAGATTCAGGCACCATGGCGCAGAGGCAGACCTCCCAAACAGAGTCCGACCCAGACTGTGGACATTGGCGGGTGTATCGCCGGTTCTGGTGGGGGGGCTTTGTGGCAACCCACTTCCCAGCGCACTTGAACCGGCTCACAATGCGGCGCGTGCCGGCATTGAGGCCGGTCCCAAAGGCCAAGCCTGCTTCACCAGCAATGAGAAAAGCCCACGCGTGGAATGGGACTGTGAATATGCACCCCCTACAGTATTCCCGCCTGGGTAGGGAGGGATCAGGAAGGCTTTAAAGCGAGGCCACGAAGTTTGAATAAATCTCTTTTGCAATTGCAGCTCACCGACTCCGTGTCATTATTTCAGCGCTGCTTGTAGCACACCGCTACAGTATTTGGATAAATGACGGTCGAACCTCCAACCTCAAGGAAAATTTCTGCGACCATCTGGACTGGAGTATGTTGCCGAGAATTGGGAAATAATACCCTCACTGCTTCTTCTATCTAATGAAGGCTACATTAACCCCAAAAACCCTATCGATTATACTTAATTAAACACAATACCGTGAATTAAATTCACTCCATTTACTTAAGAAAGATTTTAAATGAAAGCTATCACCCCCTAAAGATTACAATGAAGCCTGCATTTGATTTTTTTTTACCTGATATGCTGCACCCTGAAATAGTACGTTTCCAACTGTTTGAAATGTCCAATAATACCTGGACTTAGTCCTCAAACTGCTGGAGAACAGTGCGGAAAGAACAGGCTCTGTTTTCCCTCTGTAGGGATTAGTTTTATTTCCAAGTGCTCCTGTCATGGTTTGTCAAGCTGCAACCTTATCCTTCAATCTCTTGGAATTACGGAGGACAACATGTGTATAAATGTCTCTCTCCAGCAGACTTCATCATGATCATCATGACTCCAGTATTTTTACTATTCTTTAATGTTTCTTAATTGTACATGGTTTTTTTTTGTGTGTCCTATCGCTGAGCAGCAGTGAACAATCTGATTGGCCTATCAGAGTTCTCTTTGAGAACTAGTTGTCTTGATCAGCATTTCTGATCTGGCTGTTGTTCACGATTACACAATAATAAAAAAAAACGACCCTGGATGATTTTTTTTCCCAAACAGATATAAGGAATAATTAAGCATTTTATACCCTGTAGTGTTCTGATTCAGGTGTAAAAACTCTGAACTAAACTCCTAGGTAAACCGTAGTCAACGAGGGCACGATAGCAGTAAGATTAACCGTTTACTGTTCACTCTTCCACATTAACGTATGGTGAAAACTGTTGATAAAACAATACAAAATATATACAGTATTTGTTTCCTTCTTGGCATCGCATTTACATCATAAATACTTGTAAAAGTAAAACTACAACAAACTATATTACATTGAAGTACAACATAGTCAGAATCTACCTACGCCATCAACTGGCTTTAAATACACTTCAACACAAACTATCCGCAACTCTTTCAATAACACAAGAAAATAAACTTTATCAACCGCCATTACTTTTAATAGAATCAGCGTTAACATTTTTACTTCAACATATCGATTATCTTACGAACTTACGGCGTTGCTTCTATGATGTTTCTTGGTGCGTAGAAAGAAACTTTTCTCGCGCTGATCCTGCACACACAAGCCCCCTCCTTCCCGTTTCTCCAAGCCGGTATTTTCCCACAAGACGCGGCGAAACCGGGTGTGACGTCATCGCATGCCGCGATACTTCACAGGCAACGAATTTACTTTCAACAGCCTCAACTTTAACTAGAAAATAGTTACAAACAAATTACTAAAGTGAAAATATAATAACGCTAAACAAATGCCTTAAGGCAACACATACCCAATACTAAATCATGTTCATATAACTTCTTCCATTTTTGTTTTACCCTCTTCTTCCAAAAATCCAACAAATGTATGTATTCCCTAAAGGTGTCGCCTCATATGCCCAATATCCCACGTCTTGTCATACCCATTTAATTATTCACCCTAACATTTAGTTTCTGACTTGCTAAATGGAAGATCTATATCCACTCTTGAAACGGTCACAACTTTGGTAGTGAAACACTCAACACAATCACACTTCTCAACACCTCCATGTGCAGAAACCCACAGGAAGAGACACAAACCTACTACTTTGTATGTGAAATAATACTTGATAATTTGAACAGTAAATCTCACCTACTGTGAAAATGACCTGCTTTAAGATTCATCAACATCGAAAAGAAATCTAGACAAATTAGAATTTTGCAATCACAGATTTCCTTGACTCTTCACAGTAAGCCTAAAACGAAGACAACCAATACTTCTGTATGTAGTGATAAATAGTTGGTAAGTAGTTAACATTTACCCACATGTAGTTCAAGCATAAGAAGCAGGCACACCTGAATTCACACTTAAATTATTTTTAGAGTCACCTGCAGAAATTGTGTATATACAGTAATAATTTCTATCAGCAGACTGATGAACCAACAGACTCTCAGGCATAATAAAATCCATAGACTTTATTAAATTGCGTATCCGAAAACCAACTAAATCTATTAGAAAAAAAAAGTTGGTGTTACCGAGCAAGCTATGTGGGACATAGTCCATAATCCTACAAGCGCATATTCCAAGTGTTGTAAGAACCCAAGCACCCGAAATTAAAAACAATCTTCTTGAGAAGTTCCCAACAGTCCACTTCCATGCATTTAACAGGTCATTTCTTCGGCAGTTTGAACGGGGCACGACTGCGCAAGCGTGTGAAGGCCGGCCTGTGAAACCAGCGAGAGAGTTTAAAAAGCGAGCAGGTTAACGGAGCGGGCGTCGCAGGAACGGACGACGGAATAGTGGGAGACAGCGGAGGAAGGCTTTTGCTCGAGCGGCTTAGGCGAGCAGAGGCTGAGGCCTAACTTGCTCCCAGTGAGGTAAGGCCGGGTAAGTTCCTTTAATTAATGTAATTAACTTACTTTAGGTAATGGAGGCAGCGGTTGGGGCAGTCGGATGCTCCGTTTGCAGTATGTGGGAAATCAGGGCGAGCACGATAGTCCCTGATGACTACACCTATAAAAGGTGCATCCAGCTGCAGCTCCTGACAAAGCGAGTTAGGGAACTGAAGCAGGAATTGGATGGACTTCGGATCACTCGTGAGGCAGAGGCAGAAATAAACAAACAAGGAGAAATGAATCGTTTAAGTTTTACCTCGATTAATCCCATCAAGTGTTGCTTTCAGTACTGCGTTCAACAAAAAGGGGTGATCGATTTTTTCAACTGGTAGGGCCTCATCTGTAACTGACATTTCCTGGACATTAGCACTAACTCTGTAAATATTAAACTGATGGTGATAAACTGGAACTTTGAACTATTTTACAAATCCATACAGGGTTTCAGTAATGAGCGTGTCCTACCTCCTGTTCTGACAAGCTTCCTCCTGAAATAAATAAAACACAAATCTGATTAGACGTAGACTTACTGCCTACATCCTGAATCTCATCCAAATCCCACTCCCGCAGTCACAAACACACACGAAGAATACAGAACCACGGGGAAAATTGAAGGGAATGTAATTTGGACCATTACCGGGAGGATGAAACTTGCAGGAAAGGTTGTGCATTTTCATCTGGATAAGATGTCAGAATTTTAAAAGAGAACAATTTATGATCAGTGATGGATGTGATTGCATGCATATGGAGAAAGTACCTCGATTTATGGCTAACATGAGAGGACACAGTTTTAAGGTCCTTGGAAGTCGTACAGAGGAGATGTCAGAGGTAAGTTTGTTGGAATGGGTGGAATGAGCTGCCGGCAGTAGTGGTGGAGGCAGATGCGATAGGGTCTTCCAACTCCTACATAGGTACATGGAGCTTAGAAAAATAGAGCTCTATGGGTAACGCGAGGTAATTTCTAAAGTAACACATGTTCGCACAACGTTGTAGGACAAATAAACTATATTTTGCCGTAGGCTTTCATTTCTATTTCTGGGGAGACGTTCAGTCAAAGATATAAAGCCAGGTCTTTTTTAATAAATCCACCAAGAAATTTAATGAAGAGGATGTGGAACTCAATGACACAGGAGTGGTTAAAATGGAACAGTGGACATTGAATGTAATTCGGAAACTGGATAAACACATGAGGGACCAGGGAGTTCCGGGAACTGTTTTAGAGGATATTTAATGGGTTAATTAAGGACACATTCAGCAGCTCTGTGTTAAGATGTGAGTAAATCATTTCAGAGAAGATTGCATTCTGTCCTGGGATGCATGAAAGTTGAGGAAGTCCAGGTTTGGGAGCCGTGAATGGTTGCATCAATTGTCTGGTGAGAAACAGTTTACTGCCATTTGTAAATGCTGTGTACAGGAACAACGCATCTGTTTTCAAGTTGCATTGTATTCTGTGCTGCGTGTTTATTATGGTAACTAGTCACGTGAGTGGGGGCGTCGTAAGAGGGAAGGGAATAAGTTCGTACTTTGTTCTGGGAGGTTTTGAGCCGGGACGGACGGATGTCATATCTTTTGTTGACCACTTCGTTGCAACTTAATTTACAACTAATTACACTGAAGTTTCATCGCTTCCAGATTGTATGTTGCTGATGAAGGATCAAATACATATCTTCGATATTTTGGAACGTCATTATTGGAGTGATTGGAGGGAGCGTTATACAGGTATAACAAACTGTGCGAGGTCGCAGGCTGCAGCAATTGGTTTGATAGAATTGACCACTGTGTTGTGTTTATTTCAAATATTTCACTGTTCATTTAGTGCCCTTTGACAGAAATAAATTGAAATGTAATTCCTCACCTTTAGAAATACTACACTGCCTTTTTGATCCATGTGTTCCTTTAACTTTGAGGTTTCCTCCTGCATAAACCTTATATACTCTTGAATCTCTCGAAGATTTTTCTCCATTTGATTTAGAATCTACGCCTCCTCTTCCCTGAGATCCCTGAGTAAGCTTTGCTCATTCTGAGTGTAATCTGGCTAAGTTCAGCAAACTGGTGGGACTGAAGGCTGTGTGACTGTTCCTGTCGAATGAAAGGTGAAGATTAGTTTAGTGCATTGCTGCGTTCTGTTTCCCTATGTCGTTAAGTTGACCATTCAGTCTATGCAACTTAGAGCATTCCCGTCAACACCATTCCCTCACATTTTCCTGAAACCTCCCTCATTGACCCATTAACTCCCACCTGATTCACATACACTCTCGCCCACATTCACAGGGTTAATGGTAACTAATCATTCATCCAGCCTGTCCTTGGGATGTGACTGAAACTGTCCATGGTCACAGGGAGAGCATCCAAACTCCACACAGACAGCACTAGTGGTCAGGATCGAACCCATGTCACTGGATCTGCGATACTCTGCTATTCTTCATTAAAGGGACTAAAACTATTCTGTGATATCAGAAATTCCACTCAGGCAGCCTCACCCGAACTCCGGAAATCTTCTCTTTCTGTTGCTGCTCCTCTTCCTGGAAGTCTGATTTTTTTTTTGTGAGAGTGTCTAAGAAAGATTTCAGCTGATCCTGGAATCAGAGAGCAAAGGAAATAGAAACAAAGATGTATCAAAATTAATAACTGATCAAACCCCGTTTATTGCACAAAATACCGAAGGAAATTAATAAGTCAGGCAACATCTGTGCAGGGGAAATAAACAGTCGGTGTTCCGGGATGAGACCCTTCATTAGGACTGGGAAGGAATGGGACAGAAGCCAGAATAAAACAGGTTGGTAGGTGATGGGTGTGACAACGTGGGGGAGGGTGATAAAGTAAGAAGTTGAGATGGGATCGGTGGAAGAGGTAAAGTGCTGGAGAGGAATGAATCTAATACGAGTGAACAATCGACCATGGAAGAAACGGGAGGAATTGGGACTGTCGGGGCCCATGAATGGTGACGAGGGAGGAGGTTTAGGAGTCAGGTGTAGCACCTGTCCCGCTTTTAGGTATCAATGCCAGGAGGTAGATCAATGGGTAGGAGTGAGTGGATAAGGGAGTTACGTAGAGAGCGATCCCCTCAAAGAGCGGAGAGCTGTGGGGAGTGGGTGAGGGTGGGCTGTGAGAGGGAAAGCTGGGCTTGCTAGTAGAATCCTGATGGAAGTTGGTTATGGAGGCTGGTGTGCTAAGTAGGACAGGACAAGGGAGGATGGGATGAATATCAAATTCGGGTTAGTTTTACCCTGTAGATTTTAACGGCTTCTTTAATCGGCTTGAAGTGGTGCTCTCTGTGTTCCTGTGCAGCTGCACAGATCAGAAAGATCAGTGTCTTGTCCGTTTCAAAAAACTGCTTCAGTTCTTCCACATGTCCCTTGCAGTGAATGTTACTTTCATTCCCTTTCAGATTCGGGTTTAGATTTCGAAATTTTTCAGCCAGGTTTGCTAATGCCCGATTCATCCTGTCGGCAGACACCTCTCCTCCCTTTCCCGACACCGTGTGATACAAGCGCGACAGAAATTGTGGCCACACTCCCGTGTAACCGGATCGGTGAAAAAATCCAGATAGATGGCGCAAATTATCTCCTCGGTTAACCTCCTATCGAAGCCATGTTATCTCCCAGCACTTCCTCGTTGAGAACGCTTTCACTTTCGGGAGCTGCTGATCTCCGCAGTACCGCGATTGTCCACTACACGCGCGGCGGTGTCAGGGAATGGACATCATTTCGCTGCCTGTGACAGTGGGGAAAAAGTGGTGATGATTTCCACACCAGGGTGGGATTGGAAATTAAACAGATCGGAAATTTAAAAAAAAACCACCAAACTCGAGCATTGACTGCCCAAGCCCGGCTGCGAAAGGAGGATGGTCGAGCATGGGGCTAGCAAACCCATCACGTAAAAACCCAGTGCGGCAGAAGCATCATCTGAAACTCCAAAGGCCTCATCCTTGGAATGGGAAGGACCTTCCCCTGGAAGTCCCCTGCAGAAAAAAAGCACAGGTCTGGACATTCCACGTCAAAGGGTGGAAAACATTATTTTGTTTTGTGAAGACCTGAAGAAAATTCTTGACTTACCCATTTTTCTCCCAGCTCCAAGGGAAGGTCAGTTTCCAGAACTCAGATGTTACAGGATAAATCGTAAAATGTCTTTACCCGAGGTTCAGTGAGCCTTCTGTCACGCAGCTGCTGTGGCACAGGCCCTTGCATCTTTCTCCATATATCTTCGCCAGACCCAGTCCACAAAGATGTGAGTGACAACCTCGACTCCACAGCAGTCTCCACTGCTGTAGGAGTGATCTTCGGGAATGTAGCAAGTATCAGACTGAGAAGGTCCCCTCTCGCCAATAGCCAGGTGAAGATGATCACGATGATCAAAAGTATTTCATCGCCCTCCTGATGAGTCTACACAAGGTATTGCATTCGGCCCAGTACATCACGGGTAAAGCACTCCCAACTATTCATATCCACATTGAAAGCTGTCGGAGCACTCATGATCAGAGATGCTCACCACCCGGGCCAGGCACTTTTCTCATTGCTGAAGTCAGGTAGAAGGTAGAAGAGCCTCAGGACTTGCCCCACCAGGTTCAGGAACAGTTATTCCACCTCAACCATCAGGATCTTGAATGACAGAGGATAACTGAACTCACTTGCCGTTCCTTGAGATGCTCCCACAACCAATCATCCTACTGGGCTTGATTCAAAATTAGTGACATTAGAGGTGGTTTGTCTGAGATTGTCATAGTCTGGGCGTTGGGAGTGGACCCAAAAGCAAGACGCAAGCACTGAACTACCAGGAACAGGACTAGTCGTGAGAAGGAAGCAAGAAAAGTGAGGAAGAAAGGATGCTGGATATGACACAGGCCTGGGACGAGACAAGGATTCCGGGACTGGGCTAGGATTTGACAAGGATAGTGGAATCAGCACATGGAACTGGGAACTGGGAGTCTGGGCTCCGAGCCAGAGACTGGACAAGGACCCAGAACCTGGGTCTTGACTCGGGCTTGGACTCCAGAACCAGGCGAGGATAAGACGTGGCTACAGGACGGGAGAGGCAACAGGACTGGACGTGAGACTCCTGGACAGGACAAGGGAACCCCAGCACAGGACGAGGGAATCCCAGCACGAGTCTGAGAAAGGTAACCCTGGACTGGGCGAGGCACATCGACAAGACGAGAACACAGAGCCTTGGTCAAGGAACGCAGGAACCGAGCCGTGGGAGAGACAGGAACATGGAACACCGAGCCGCGACCACTCCCTGGGTACAGGACGTAGGGCCTGGACTCATTACACAAAATGCTGAACACGACAAGACAGTTCACAACGCTGGGTAGCGGCAAAACGGCAGGACGTACCTAGCGAAGGCGTGGACATGGACAGACAGTTCCAAACAGGGCGAGGCTCCGGACAGAGGCAAGGCGAGGCAGGGCTCTGGGCAGAGGCGAGGCGAGGCAGGGCTCCGGGCAGAGGCAAGGCGAGGCAGGGCTCCGGGCAGAGGCGAGGCGAGGCAGGGCTCCGGGCAGAGGTGAGGCGAGGCAGGGCTCCGGGCAGAGGCAAGGCGAGGCAGGGCTCCGGGCAGAGGCGAGGCGAGGCAGGGCTCCGGGCAGAGGCGAGGCGAGGCAGGGCTCCGGGCAGAGGCGAGGCGAGGCAGGGCTCCAGACTCAGGTTGCAGTCAGGTCTTCGGAGGGAAGGAAGGGAACAGTCTAACCTCAGGATGACGGAAGTGACGGCCTGACTTTCCCAACGGAAGCAAGGATCGGGAGGAACAGATCCCACCATAGGGGAACGGCAAGGACGGGCGCACTACCCCACGGAGGCGAGGACAGGATACCAACAGGACGAACCGACACAGATGCAAGGACAGGATACCGACGAGACAAACCCCCTTAGACAAGGACAGGATACTGACAGGACGATTCAGCAACCACCCTCGAACCCAGAGCCACTTATACTCCCGGTCCCAAGACGAGAATAAGGCGCCTACGATTAAGCTGAAATGAGACAAGGGAACGCCGGAAGACCCGAAGTCTGGAGTCCACGGGCCGGATCGTGAGCCGGAACTCGGACTTCACGGACCCGACCATGACAGAGATAGATAGCATTGGGTCCATCTCAGAATTACAGGGATAAGAGACATATGCAATGTCGCAGGATATCGACAGGGTTGGAGCAGAACTGACGTTTCCTCCCGCTAGGGTTTGGAACCAGGGGTCGCAGACTCAAAATCCGAGTTCACCTCAGCAGGACTGAGATGAGGAGAAATTTACTCACCTAGAGTGCAGTGAATCTTAGGAATTTTCTGCATAAGGTTTCTGAATTGAATAGACATATTTGGGGGTTCAGTGGTGATGCGAAACGTGAAGGAACGTGGCGCTGTGGTGAAAGGCCAGGCATTTTCTGAGTGAATGGCAAAACAGGCGCAAGGCGCTAAATCGCCACGCCTGGTCTTGTTTTTTTTTCATTTTCTGATACACGAGTTTACCTTTGTGCCTGTTCTCACTTGGCTTTCAGCCTGTCGGATTGCATAGAGCGGTGGGAACTCCAGAGATCCATCAGCAGCCACTGCGGTTATTTCATGTCTCGTTATTTGTTGATATATATATTTGCATTTGCCCACTTTGTTGGCGTCTGCACTCTGGCTGATCTTTCATTGATCCTTTTATACTTACTATTCTATAGAGTTTCTGAGCATGCGGGAGGAAAATGCTTCTTTGGGTTGTACATGGTGACTTACCTGTACTCTGATAATCAAATTTACTTTCATCGTTGAGCTTCGGGGTACTTCCTTTGATTCTGAGAACAAACTGACAATGACAGCTCCAGCTCACAGCCAATCAGCGAACACCGCTGGTAGACCCTTGCTCCCATTGGCCGAGGAGTGTCAGTGGGCGGGATGCTGAGCGTTCGGAGCGAACCGAAGTTTGGAACCGAGAACGAGTAGATCCGCTGACAGGCCAGAGATCGGGAGCTGCACCTTGTATGAAGGCTGCAACACCGGCCGGGGCCTTGAATCCCTCCGATTGCAGAGGTGAAGAGACTGGAGGGGATTCCTGCAGATGCTTCAGCCTCACAGAGTTCATATACTTGTTGTGTCCATTTTCTGTTGCTCAGTATGGAGAGCTTAAACCTAAATGAGGGTCAAGTGCTTCAGGTCGATTATGAGACAAGAAAAAGTACGTAGGGCAAGTAAATTGCAGACCTCCCTCCGACTGAAGCTGAGCAGCGAAACCACCTGCAACACATAACACTCTCCTCTCTAGAATCACGTGTGCACTTCGCGCTCGCTGGAGCACCAGAGAATCTGAAAAGTACGAACAGAGGGTAGAGTGGAACTTTAACAGCGAATCTGAATCAGTGTGTTGAGATGCTTCTGGGCCATTGTTCATCTTCATCCACTCTATCGCTGAGCTGCCAATTTTACTCAGACACTGTCTTCAACATTTATTTTTTAACGGTATAACGAGGAGGTAGGGTTGAAGGTCTAATGAGTTAAAAAGTAGATTTAAAATGGCACACTAAGGATTTATTTTAAAATGAACAGAAACACTAAACCGGCTGTCTAGCTGAACAAGTGTTTGTCTAAGCTACAATACACTATATAAAACCACAATACTTGACATCCAGTTACCCTTCAATTGAATAGGTTCTCCATTAAATCTCCCCAAATTACAAGACTGAAGAGCTAAGCATGCTACAAATGAATACTTAACTAAACAACTAACTAAACACCCACGGTGCCGGGGGGGGGGGGGGGGGGGGAGGGGCGTACCTCTGCCAGGTCACGACATCAGCCTGAAGCGGGCAATGGGAATGGAGGAAATCAGACTGAGCCTCCCACTCTTGCTATTCTAATTCTCCACGGTGCCTGGAACTGCAAGCCGGTTCCGTGGCCCGCAAGGTAACCAACAGGAAATGGCGGTTGCAACTTTAAATGGACTAATCGATGAACGATACAGTAGAAACAGCTTTCCACCAGCAAATAAGCCAAACACCTCATGACAATAGGACGAATTATGTTGCTTGATCTGTTTTCATCAGATCAGGGATTTACCTCTTTCTGCCCGTCCTCAGATGTTCGACAGAAACACATGGAGACTCTTCGGACACAAACTGAAATACTGAGAGTGGACACAACCCTGATGAGGAAGAAGCTGAAGGTTTTCCAGCTGGCTGATCGATACGCTGATCTCACGCTCATTTCTACTGTTCGACATGAGGACTGGAGAGAGAAGCATCTCCGGAGAGAGCTGGAAAGAATCCGCGCAGATCAGTTATTCAAGAGGACTTTCGTTAAAAGAAAATGAAGAGATCCTTCTTTGGAAACAAATCGCGAATTTCGGCAGCAGTGGCCGGAGTTGCAGGGATCGGGAAAACACAAAGGTACAAAAGTTTGTTTAGAACTGGGCTACGGGGAGAATATACCAACAATTCCAGTTTGCCTTCAGTTTCAAATTCCGGGGTTTAAACTCCATTAACTGTAGAATAATCCTGAAAGAACTGATTTTAAATCAGTATCCCTACTTTGGGAATATCCTGGGAGAGGTCTGGAAGAACACAGAGGGGTTGCTGTTTATATTTGATGGTTTGGATGAATTCAAGGACTGTTAATTTTGCTGACAGTCGGAGATACAGAACCTCAGTGCACAGATCCTGAATTCCGGTGTCATGTGTCGGACATCGTGTACAGTTTAATCCACTACAAACTGCTCTATGGGTGTTCTGTGCTGTTGACCACCCGCCCCAATTCGTTACATTTACTGGAAAAGGCAGAGATCAGCGTCTGGGCTGAAATCCTGGCATTTGTTGGTGAGGAACGGAAGGAATATTCAATAAACATTTCGAAGATCAGGTGGCAGCAGCAGCAGCTGTTTTCAAACACATGAAGGACAGCGAGATCCTGTACACCATGAGCTACAATCCCTCCTACTGTTGGATCCTCACTCTGGCACTGGGCCCCTTCTTCACACAAAGAGACAGGGACCCACAGCGAATTCCCAAGACTATAACCCAACTGTATTCCCACTATATTTGCAATATCCTGGATAATCACGGCCGTGAAATTGACAGCCCTAGTGATGTGTTACTCGGGATTGGCCAGATGACCTTCAGAGGAGTGTTTGAAAAGAAGATTGTGTTTATAGATGGAGATTTGATCAACTACAATCTGCAGCCTTCCCAGTTCCTGTCCGGGTTCCTGATGGAATTTTTGGAGCGAGAGTATTCTACCTGGTATGTCGTTTATACTTTTCCACAGTGGACCACCCAAGGGTTTGTAGCTGGACTCGCAAAATTCCTAAATCCGCACCCTGAAATTTCTGAATATCCTAAAATTTCTCACGGAAGCTCACACCACAGCAGATGGGCGATTTGAGGTATTTCTGAGTTTTGTTGTTGGTCTCTCCTCCTCAATGACAGCTCGGGGCCTGGAGCAGTTTCTGGGCCCATTTCCTCATCAACGAACCTGCCGGGTGATTGGGTGAAGGAGGAGGTTAAACACCGGAGTGGAAACACGAGGAGTGAATCTGATAAAGGGAGCCTCCTGAACACATTGCACTACCTGTTTGGGTCTCAGAATCGTGGGCTGGCTCAGGCCGCACTGGGATCTGTGGAAACACTTTCATTCAGTCGAATGTCAGTGACACCAATTGGCTGCGAGGTCCTGTCTCATGCTATCAGACTCTGTGATACAATAAAGCACCTTGACCTTTTGGACTGCCACATTCAG
Source organism: Hypanus sabinus (assembly GCF_030144855.1). Classification (NCBI taxonomy): domain Eukaryota; kingdom Metazoa; phylum Chordata; class Chondrichthyes; order Myliobatiformes; family Dasyatidae; genus Hypanus; species Hypanus sabinus. The sequence continues at coordinate 61,565,410 of NC_082706.1, read as the reverse complement.
TGTGAAGGTATCCAGCAGCTTGGACCCGGGCTACACAAGTGCCAGGAGTTGAGGTAACTTGATTAATCTCTCACTCTGAACTGTAAAACTGTTTCATTGTGTTGTTTCAATGTGAAGGGATTTTGGAAAAACTAGTATATCATATCGTGAAGAATTGTGACAAATCCCCAGGGGATCGATCTGTAATTCCCCAAAGACGAGAGGGTTCATGGTTCCTTGTGATGGGATGTTGGACCTTTTATCGGATCAGTAAACAACGGCCATAGGTTTAATGGTAATAAATCACAGTAATGGCCATGTTTCTCACTACCTGTGCCACGTCCATTGACAATGCCCATCTCACTGTTACTGAGAGACTGACACTGACTGCTGCAGGTGGGTCAGAAATTCATACTGACTTCTCAGTGAGGGGGAAGTGAGAGTCAGTGAACAGTCCCAGTGAAAGGGACAGAAATACTCTGTGAGATTGTCTTCTCATGCCCCTCCCCATGTGTGACTATCACCATAACTCCACGTGTGTGACTTTGCTCACTACCAGATACCCAGACCTCATGTGGGCATCTCCTCTCCGATTGGGGGCCTCAGTGCAGAGCAACCCTTCCCGTGCGATCTACTTCCACATCGCCTCCTTTGTGGGACAGAGGGGTAGATATTTAATTGAGCGCAGAGGAATTACAGTCGCACAGTAGCATAACAAGTGCACAGATATGCAAATATACAAATATGAGAAGAGAAGTAAGAAAGATTTTTTTTTAATTTACTGAAACAAACTGACAGGAGAGTGTAATCATTTCCTTGGCTATGTTTTACTAATGGCAGAGGGGAAGAATTACCTCGTTTTCCGCTCTTTGGAACAGTGCAGTTGCCTTAGTCTATTACTAAAAGTGCCCCTCTATTCAGCCAAGGTGGCATGCAGAGATGGAGAAACATTGCCCAGAATTGCCAGAATTTTCCGGAAGGTGCTTCGCTCTACCACAGCCTCCAGTGTGTCCAGTTTGACTCCTATAACAGAGCCAGCTTTTCTTCTCAGTTTATTGAGCTTGTTGACGACACGCATTGATGCCATTGCCCCAGAACCACCGCATAGAAGATTGTTCTGGTGACAACAGACTGATAGAATGTGTGAATGTCAGGCCTGCATACTCCAAAGAACTTCTGTCTCCTCAGGAAGTAGAGGCAACTCTTGCCCTTCTTGTACTCAACTCAAGTCTTACATCCAAATGCACACCCAGTTGCTTGTCCTCACCACATCTACGTCCTCACTATCAATAATAACAAGTGGAAGTGTAGGATTAGGGTTAGGGTATATTCCATCACCATCTCCTTTGTGTTACAGAAGTTGAGCTGCAGATCATATTTTGTGATCGCTATCATCCTGTGGAATCTCTCTTCCCCATCCTCCTGTGGGGTATCACTTCCCCATCACCTTCTTCCTGTTGGGATCTCTCTTCCCCATCCCCTTTTCCTCCTGTTGAATCTCTTCCCCAGCTCTCCTTCCTCCTATGTCATCTATCTGCCCTAGTACTTTTACTCTGGTGGATTCTCTTTCGCTGTCACCCCTGGACATTTTCCCAACCGCAACCCCTCATTGTGGGATATCTCTCACAGCCTTCAACCTGCCCCTTCCGACCCTCTCAAGTCACGATTATTTTTCTAAATGTCCGACAAAATATGGGGAGTTTACAGGGTCAGACCGACAGACAAAATTACTGACATTCGGTGAAAACCCTGGAGCTGGGCAGTGAGGGACACTGACAGTGATGGGAGTTCTTATCAGTGGTTTACTGAAGGCTTTAATGTTTCCTCAAATACCCGAGTGAGCGAAATTCCCTCAGGCCCACGGTTTGAAAGCGATGCTGCAAAAACAGTTCTTTAAAGTAGTATTGCCAAAAGTTCAGAAATGCTCACGGTCCATTTAAGGAAGAGACTTTTTAAGACGATTTAAATTCTCTTTCACGTCGTTTTGCTTCGATCCCCGACCTCGAACTTCCCACGAAGAATTTACGAAACGAAACGAAACGGCTTAAAGGCACTGACCTTTCCTTTATCACTGTCCTCAATCTTCTGCTATCCCGCAGAGATTAACACGAGAACAGTCAACGAACTCCTTCCAATTAAGGATTAAATAAGGTCGAACCTGTTTCACCGTCGAAAATCGATTCTCCTCGATCTTTAACTCCCGAACTCCGATCTTCACTCTCCACTGATTCTCAAACTAGCAGTATTGTAAAGAACCTGCTGGCAATGACCTTTTAAACTTTAGGCGTTAGATAAAACTTCATCTTTGAAATAAACTGCGTCATCACATTAAATTACGCAGTGGCATGAAGTCAACATGGCAAATCCAGCCACGAACTGCCCCTCCTCACAGAGTGTAGTCTTCCTTTTATAACCTGTTAAAAAAAACTGTCACATGATGTCTACTGGCGGGAAAATGACGTCACTCCATAATCACAAGACCATTACCTCAAGTCCAGTATAGCTTCAACCCCAGTCACGTGACAAGGGTACCACTGTCATGTGTCACGAGTACGTAACAAGTGATTGTGTTGCTTTTAAACACTCAGGATTTGTACCGTCTCCTGTCTCTTTGTGTCCGTCACTCTTGCTCTGTCTCATCTCCAGCCTGGACCATGTTGGTCTCACAGATTTTGGACTCCAGTATCTCGCCTCTACTCTCAGTACAAACCAATCACTGACGAGCTGAACCTGAATGGAAATGAACTTGGAGTTTCGGGAGTAAAGTTGGTATCTGCAGCCCTGAGGAACATGGAGTGTAAAATACAGACACCACATAAGTACCAGACTGTGGGAGATTGTTCTTACAGTCTCTGGGTGTCTGACACTGAATATTAATGTGATCAGTAATACTGTTACTGATAAACACTGGGAATTTGCACAGACTCTTGTCTCTGTGTCCTTCATCCTCACGCTTTCTCATCTCCAGGCTGTAGGATGTTGGTCTCTCAGATTCCGATGCTGAGGATCTCGCCTCCAGTCTCAGTACGTACCGATCACTGACATGGCTAAAACCGGGATGGAACTCGTTCACAGACCGATCTGTCTTCGCTCTTTGCCGACTCATGCAGACGCTCCCGAATCTGGAGCGGATCGAGGGAGTGTTTGAGTTAATATTCAGTGTGGTAAAATGTCTGTGGATCCGCGGGATATCTGCTGGTATTTGTCTATGAGTTCTGTTGAAACACTTATTTTTAATTTATCCAATTACGGGATGTGGGCGTTACCAGCTAAGCCGGCATTTATTGCCCATCCGTAGTTGCCCTTGAGTGGGTGGTGATGAGCTGCCTTCTTGAAGCACTGCAGTCCCTAACGTGCGGGCACACCCATAGTACATTAACCCTGTCCCTGTTCCTGATACTGATGTATAAGCTGCTTATTTCCCCGGTTCTTCCATCTGTTTCAGGCTGCGGTACAATCAGTTCAGTTGGAATGGAAAGGAAAAACTGGTCTTTGCAGGAACATAGACCCGGCTGGAAGCGACCCTGTGAACGTCTGAATGAATGAACATAACCGCCTGTGGGATGGGGACATTTCACCCTCCCCTTTAAGGGCAGTCCTTCAGATATAACTCCCAGTGGTTCTAATGGGCCCTGGCGCCAGACAAGACCTTGTTGATGACAGAAGCGATCTGCAGTCACGTGGTCCCACATTTCGTGCAGCGGCACAGCTTCCGCTGGATGTCTGGGTGCAGGTTTCGCCAGCGGGACCCTGGGGAATAACACACCTTGGGGTTGGAGTCTGGTCGATATAATACCTCGATAGTGACCCTGGATCTGCAGCAATCTCGGATACTGTCCTGACGTGTGATTTTATAATCATCGATTTCCCGACACAGAGTGACGGTGAGAAACAGGACGGATTATTCAACCTGTCACTCGTTGTCGCCGGGCAATTAATTGTGAGTGAATCGGGAGCAGTTTATTTATTCCCGCACGTCAGCAGCTCACGCATTGTTTAATTTATATTTGACATGATAAAATCAAATAACCGCTGTATCTTCCTTGTCTTGATGTCCGACGTGAGTTGTATTTGAGATACAGTAACCTAAGGTTACTGATGCCCCAGGAACGACATGCACTGTAACAGTTGTCCTGAGCTCCTCACAGTAGCACAGCACCGTCTCTCCTCCAAGCTGTGGGCGGCCAGTCTCACAGTGTGGTGTCCAGTACCTCGTCCTCCTCCCCTCTCAGCAATGCCGAAAATGCCTCACTGTCCCTCCTGTCCTTTCCTCGCTCAGGCCACTCGGGTACCTTCAAGAAGTAACCCAGGATGAAATCAAAGATGAGGTTAATTTTGCAAAAATGACACCACACCCTTTCCCAACTTTTCCCACCATCCTCACGCACAATGGATCCCACGCCATCCCATTCACTCCCACCATCTGCAGTCCCACCGGGGTACAGCCCATACCATTAACTAACGTCCGGACTTGCAATGGAGATCCCACACATTGTGGGCACGGGGCGCACACAGGACATTGGTCAGACACAGTATGTACCTGTATAATAGCACCCAGTTTTATCTCCAGTTGGGCAACGGGTGCTCCCGGGGCAAAACTTGAATACTGTACATATTCAACAGAACACTAGGTGCCCCATTTGTCCCATATTCCCACTCACACTCGCTCGCACTATTTCCTCTGAACATCTCTCCATTTCTCAACACACCGCTCTCTTCTCTTTCTCTGTACCTCCCCCCCCACCCCTCTATCTCTCCTCCTCTCTCTCTCCTTTGCTCCCACATATATGGGGGTCATGTATATTAACATAGAAACATAGAAAACCTACAGCACAATGCAGGCCCTTTGGCCCCAAAGTTGTGCCGAACATGTCCCTACATTAGAAATTACTCGGCTTAACTGTAGCCCTCTATTTTACTAAGCTCCATATACCTATCTAAAAGTCTCCCAAAAGACCCTATGGCATCCTCCTCCACAACTGTTGTTGGCAGCCAATTCCACGGACTCACCACTCTGAGTAAAAAACTTGCAGTCGACATCTCCTCTGTACTTACTCCCCAGCACCTTAAACCTGTGTCCTCTTGTGGAAACCATTTCTGCCTTGTGAAAAAACCTCTGACTATCCACAAGAGCAATGCCTCTCATCATCTTATACACATCAATCAGCTCACCTCTCATCCTTTTCGCTCCAAAGAGAAAAGGCCGAGTTCACTCAAACTATTCTCATAAGGCATGTCCCCCGATCTAGGCAACTTTCTTTTAAATCTCCTCTGCACCTTTTCTATAGCTTCCACATCCTTCCAGTAGTGAGGCGACCAGAACTGGGCACGATACTCCAAGTGGGATCTGACTACGGTCTTATATAGCTGCAACATCACCTCTCGACTCCTAAATTCAATTCCACGATTAATGAAGGCCAATGTACCGTATGCCTTCTTCCAGCTGCTTTAAGGGTCCTATGGACTCAGACCCCAAGATCCATCTGATCCTCCACACTGCCAAGAGACTTACCATTAACACTATATTTTGCCATCAGATTTGACCTACGAAAATGAACCACTTAACACGTATCTAGGCTGAACTCCAGCTACCAGTTCTCAGCTCAGTTTTGCATCCTATCAATGTCCCACTGCAACCATTGACGGCTCTCCACACTATCCACACCTTCAACCTTTGTGTCATCAGCAAATTTACTACTTCATCCCTCACATCCTCATCCAGGTCATTTATAAAAATCACGAAGAGTAAGGTTCCCAGAACAGATCCCTGAGGCACATCACTTGTCACCGACCACCATGCTGAATATGACCCATCTGCAAACACTATTTTATTCTGTGGTCTAGCTCGTTCCGGATCCACAAAGCAATGTCCCCTTGGATCCCATGCCTCCTTACGTTCTTTGATAATGTACCCCTTGCATGGGGTACCTTATCAAATGCCTTGCTGAAATCCATATACACTATGTCTAGTGCTCTTCCTTCATCAATGTGTTTAGTCACATCCTTAAAATATTCAATCAGGCTCATAAGACACGACGTGCCCTTGACAAAGCCATGCTGACTATTCCTAATCATATTATACTTCTCCAAATGTTCATAAATCCTGTCTCTCATGATCTTCTCCGTCAACTTACCGACCACTGAGGTAAGACACGTTGGTCTATAATTCCCTGGGCTATCTCTACTCCATTTCTTGAATAAAGGAACAACATCTGCAACCCCCCAATCCTCCGTAACTTCTCCCGTTACCATTGATGATGCAAAGATCATCGCTAGAAGCACAGCCATCTCCTCCCTCGACTCCCAAAGTACCTTGAGGTGCATCTCATCCAGTCCCAGCGACTTATCCAACTTGATGCTTTCCAAAAGCTCCAGCACATACTCTTTCTTAATATCGACATGCTCAAGCTTTTCAGTCTGCTGCAAGCCATCACTGCAATCACTAAGATCCTTTTCCATCGTGAATGATAAAGTAAAGTATTCATTAAGTACTTCTGCTATTTCTGCCGGTTCGGTACACGCTTCCCACTGTCACACTTGATAGGTCCTATTCTTTCACATCTTATCCTCTTGCTCTTCACATACTTGTAGAATGCCTTGGGGTTTTCCTTAATGCTGCCCGCTAAGGCCTTCTCTTGGCCCCTTCTGGCTCTCCTAATTTCCTTCTTAAGAGCCTTCCTGTTAGACTTATAATCTTCTAGATGTTAGCCTTACCTAACTCTCTCAACCTTTTATAAGGTTTTCTTCTTGACTAAATTTATTACAGCCTTTGTACACCACGTTACCTGTACCTACCATAACTTCCCTGACTCATTGGAACGTACCTATACAGAACTCTACACAGATATCTCCCGAATATTTGCCACATTTCTTCCGTCCTTTTCCCTGAAAACATCAGAATCCAATTTAAGCCTAATAATTTCCCTTACTCCAATTAAACGCTTTTCTAACTTGTTTATTCCTATCTCTCTCCAATACTATTGTAAAGAAAATAGAATTATGATCACTGTCTCCAAAATGCTCTCTCGCTGAGAGATCTGTCACATGACCAGATTCATTTCCCAATACCAAATCAAGTACAGTCTATCCTCTTGTAGGCTTATCTACATACTGTGTCAAGAAACCTTCCCCGAATACACCTAACAAACTCCACTCCATCTAAACCCCTTGGTCTAAAGAGCTGCCAATCGATATTTAGGAAATTAACATCTCCCATCACGACAACTCTGTGATTATTACACCCCCCCAACAATTCTAGTTTAAACTCTCCCCAGTAGCCTTATCAAACCTCCCCACCAGGATATTGGTCCCCCTGGGATTCAAGTGCAAACCGTCCTTTATTGTACAGGGCACACCTGCCCCAAAAGAGATCCCAATGATCCGAAAATCTGAATCCCTGCGCCCTGAGCCAAACCCTCAGCCACGCAATTTTCCTCAACCTCATCCTATTCGTATACTCATTGTCACGTGGTACAAGCAGCAATTCCGAGATTACTGTCTTTGCAGTCCTGCTTCTCAACTTCCTTCCCAACTCCCTGTAGTCTTTTTTCAGGACCTCTTCCCTTTTCCTACCTATGTCTTAGGTACCAATATATACTACGACCTCTGGCTGTTCTCCTTCCCACTGCAGGACATCTTCGGTGCGATCTGAAACATCCCGGAACTTGGCACCTGAGAGGCAAGCTACCATCCGAGTTTCTTTATTGCACCTGCAGAATCGCCTGCCTGACCCCCTAACTATAGAGTTACTTCCTCAAATCTAGAAACTACTCTTAAAATAGTTGCTGTCATCCCTGAGCTATTTTAGGAACAAGAATCTCCTACGGTTGGTTTATGTTATAATTGTGATATAGAGAGATCTCTGATGAATAATGGCGGTGGTGCTGAGCAGTACATTCCGGATACTAGAGTCCCAGGCAAGCAGACAATTCAGCCCGGCATCATGCGGCATACTATCCGATACTCAACCACATAGAGCGAACTGAACAGCACCTGATTTGTCATTTTCTACATGTTGGCAATGCAACGACTTCAATGTTGATTGAAAGTAAACACCTTAAATGAATGTTTTAACTTAAATATATAAGTGCGTAATTACATTCATGAATTGATAGAAATAAAACAAAAAGAGGCAGAATGCTTCATGTCCCAGCAGCCTGTATATGAATGGATTTCCCTCAACAAATCTAAATTGCTACGTTCACCGTGTATCTCTGCTCTCTTAAGTTTGCCGATTATTTTACCCGTTCCTCAATGTGCACAGCAGTGTAAGTTTATTCGAGTGATAGCTCACTCAAAGATGATGTAATATTCATTTTGATTGTCTTATGTGAGCTTCAGACTGGTCTGTATCATGCCATCCATGTTTTATTGATTATATAGTGACAGCCCTGTTCTGTGTGGTACTGAGGGAATGTGAGGGAAGCTCAGGTTTCACATTTGGAATAATCCAATGTTCCACATTGCAGCACGCGGCTGACTGATGAAATACTGAGAAACTGGCGTCACCGCTCAGGCAACAACCCCCCCCCCCCCCACTATGTGCCGACAGATATAAAACATACCCGCTGTGTACGTAGACACCCCGTTCAGTTCTCCATCAGCACTGGACGAAATCAATGTTTACTTCATTTTGATCAGCCTCTCCCTTATTTTCAATACCTTGAGGTCCAGAGCTGTTCACGGTTTCCTCCATCTCTTAAACTATCTTCTCCATATCTGTAGTATCAGTATGTGCATCTGTGCGCGTGGTTTTGTGCATTTGTGTGTGTCTCTGTGTTTATTTGTTTCTTCGTGTGTGTATGTTGGTGTGTGTATGTATCTGCGTGTGTGTATGTAGAAGTAAGTCTTGTATATCTTATGAAGCATATGAATAACTCTACCGACATGCTGTGGAGTTTGACAAAGCCGTTGTTGAATCCACTAGAGGAACAGTTCGAGGCTGAAATACTGTGGCGTTCAATAAGTTATAGGAACGTAATGGACTGATAAGGCTGCCGTTCACTGCCCTGTGGGTTACCACAACAACCATCAACACGTTTGACTCTGGTGTGAATACCGGTATGATATTTTCTTTTATTTATAGTTTCAACTCCTAAAACAGATGTCTTCGTCTCCTGCTTTAACATAAAATAACTGTGTATTTGGGATTACCTCCGCAGTGCCCTGGTAGAAATAAATGCGGGACCGCTAAACAAGGCCACGCAACAAATAATTTCAATTTAGAAACCATTATCACCACAAACACACACACACACACACACACACACTTTCTCTATCTCTCTTGCTCTCGCTTACATGCACTTCTTCAATCTATCTCTCTACCTCTCCCTTTCTCTCTCGATCTCTCGCAGTAAATGTAATAAATTATTTGCCGATGTCCCTGTTCATGCGTTTCTCTTCCGACACTGAACGTTTTAAACAACATATTTTGCGGCAGAGTCTGCATATAAATTAAGGAAAAGAAAAAAAAAGAAGCGACATTGAAACAGTCGCTGGGTCATGTTGCAGAAAGAGATATTCATAAGGACATGAAATAAAAATAAACAGCGAGCTGGGAGAACAGACAGAAATAGCTCAGTCTGCCGGAGAGCGGAGGATTCAGGATGCAGCGCGTTTCCAGCCGGAAATGAAGAGATGGTTGAAAGGGAATTCACAAACACGAATACGGACTAGTGATAGAGAACGACAGCAGTGCAGAGACAATCAACAAACGGGAGAGATTCAGTTCGGATAATATGCGAGTGTGTGTTGCATTCCCCACCTGATGGTCGCCGGTGGAGTGTGAAGAGGGGTGGTTCCTTCTGTACCCACCAGTCTTCGGTGCAACCTGAGAATGCGGGGTTCATTTTGGAGGATTGGAGGATAGCACAAGCAGCTCTGTTGTTTAGAAAGGCTCAAAAAGTAAACCAGGAAATTATAGGACTGTAAGCTTGACATCGGTAGTAGGTAAATTATTGGAAGGAGTACGAATAGGTTGGATCTACCAGTATTTGGATAGACAGTAACTTATTAGAAAAAGTCAGCGTGGCTTTGTGCGTGGTAGACGATGTATAACCAATCTATTAGAGCTTTTTGAGGAAGTTACCAGGAAAGTGGATTAAAGGGAAGGCAGTGGATGTTGTCTACATGGACTTAAGTCAGGCCTTTGACAAGGTTCCGTATGGGAGGTTAGTTAGGAAGATTTAGTAGCTAGGTATACATGGAGAGATAGCAAACTGGATTAGACATTGACTCAATGGAGTAAGACAGAGCGTGGTAGTGGAGGATTGCTACTCTGAGTGGAGGCCTGTGACTGGTGGTGTGCTAAAATGATTAGTGCTGGGTCCATTGTTCTTTGTCATCTATATCAATGATCTGGATGATAATGTAGCAAATTGGATCAGTAAATTTACTGATTATACAAAGATTGGCGGTGCAGTGAACAGTGAGGAAGGTTTTCAAAGCTTGCAGAGGGATTTTGATCAGTTGGAGGAATGGGCTGAAAAATGGCAGTTGGAGTTTAATACGGACAAGTGTGAGTTATTGCACTTCGGAAGGTCAAACCAAGCTAGAACATGCAAGGTAAATGGAAGGACACTGAGGAGTGCAGTAGAACAGAGGGATCCGAGAGTACAGGTGCATAATTCCCTAAAAGTGGCATCACAAGTAGACAGGGTCGTAGAGAGAGCTTTTGGTACATTGACCTTTATAAATCAAAGTATTGAGGATAAGAGTTGGAATGTAATAGTGAGGTTGTATAAGGCGTTGGTGAGACCGAATTTGGAGTATTGTGTGCAGTTTTGGTCACCAAATTACAGGAAGGATATTAATAAGGTTGAAAGAGTGCAGAAAAGGCTTACAAGGATGTTGCCAGGACTTGAGAAACTGAGTTACAGAGAAAGGCTGAATAGGTTAGGACTTTATTCCCTGGAGCGTAGGGGAATGAGGGGAGATTTGATAGAGATGCATAAAATGATGATGGGTAAAGATAGAGTGAATGCAGGCAGGCTTTTTCCACTGAGGCCAGGGGAGAAAAAAACAGAGGTCATGAGTTAAGGGTGAAGGGGAAAAGTTTAAAGAGAACATTAGTGGGGGGTGTTCTTCACGCAGAGAGTGGTGGGAGTGTGGAATGAGCTGCCAGATGAAGTGGCGAATGCGGGCTCACTTTTGACATTTAAGAAAACTGGGACAGGTACATGGATGAGAAGGGTTTGGAGGGATATGGTCCAGGTGCAGATCAGTGGGACTAGGCAGAAAACTGGTTCGGCACAGCGAAGGAGGTCCAAAAGGACTGTTTCTGTGCTGTAATGTTTTATGGCTGCAATGTGAGAGCGTGGGTTTCATTCTGCATCTGCCAGTCTCTGTTACACTGTGAGATAGTGGGTTTCATTCTGTATCTGTCAGTCTCAGGTGTGAGATCGGCATCAATGATGGTGGAAAGGAAACTGCATTATTTGAAGAAGGGGGACATTTCTGATGACCTGGAAAGGAAAACTTCATTCTGTCAACAAACGTGGCGGAGACGAAGGAACTGAGAAAAAGAAAAAGCATTTTTACAGGAGGCAAGGTGGGAGGAGGTTTAGTCAAGATATCCGTGCAAATCGGTAGGCTTATAAACAAAAAGCGTGAGGGTGTTTTATAAACCCTGCCATCTGCCACGGGCAGTGTCTTTCTCGGGTCAGCTAAAGGCACCACTGTCGATGGAGGAGGGATTTACAGGGATAGCGATTGTTGTAGGGTTAAGAGGGGTTTACAGGAGTGTTATAGGGCTCGGAATCGTTTTCAGAGATGGTGAGGGATGTTTGTGCGTTTCTCTACCACCTTGAAAATGTACTTTACTTGTAGTTCCAAGATGGCATTTTTTATCTGTATCAAAATTAAACCCATATTGTATCGGTATGTTTCGCTAATAACGTTTGTGCATCTTTATGCTGAGGGAACCAGAGTAACTTACTGCAGGCCCGCTGTCCCTGCACTGTATTTCAGACACCATTTTTATTTCTTTCCCCAAAGTGCATGACTATACAGTTCCCTACACTGTATTCTATCTGCTATTTCATTGCCCATTCCTCTAATCTGTTGAAATCCTTCTGTAGGCTCTCTACTTCCTGAGAACTAACTGTCCCTCCACCTATCATGGTACCATCAGCAAACGTTGCGACAGGGCTACAGATTCTGCCATCTAACTCGTTAGCATAAAACAGAAAAAGAATCGGTCCCAACACAGATCCTTGTGAAACACCACTAGTCATTGGCAGCCAATCAGAAATGATTCCTCTTATCACTATTCTTTGCCTCGTGCCAATCAGCCACTGCATTATCTATGCAACAATCTTTCCTGTAATTTCTTGTCATAACTTGTTAAGCGGACTCATGGGAGGCACCTTGTCAAGGACCTTCTGAAAATCCAGTTCTGAAATCACATCACCAACCGATTCTCCTTTGTCTATCTTACTTGTTACTTCTTCAATGAATTCAAAGAATTTCACGCACTTGTCAGACAAGATTTTCCCTCGAAGACTGCATGCTGAGAATGGCCGATTTTATCATGTGCCTAGAAATACCCTGAAAACACATCTCCAAAAACTGACCCCAATAGCTTCCCATTCAGTGGGGTCAGACATACTGGCCTTAAATTTCTGTTCTTCCACCTCTTTCCCTTCTTGAAGAGCAGAGTGTTATTTCCAAATTTCCAGAACCACACCAGAATCCATTCATTCTTGAAACATCATTACTAACCCTGCCACAATCTCTTCCGTCACTTCTTTCAGAACTCTGTGATGTACATCTGGTCCAGGTGACGTATTTACCTTCAGGCCTTTCTGTTTCCCCAGTACCTGCTCCTGTGTAATGTAACTTTACATTCTTCTGACCACTGACATCTGGACTTCCACTGCCTGTGTCTTCTATAGTGAAAACTGATGCAGAATACTTATTCAGTTCATCTGCCAACTCATTGTCCCCCATTACTGCCCCTCCAGCCTCGTTTTCCAGTGGTCCGATATCCACTCTTGCCTCTCCTTTACACGTTATCTATCAGAAGATACATTTGGTATCCTCTTTCATATTACTGGCTACCTTAACTTCGCATTCCATATTTCCCTTTATTACTTTCTTAGTTCGCTTTTGTTGCTTTTTAAAAGCTTCCTAATCCCCCAACACTGCACCAATGTCTGATCTGTTGTATGCCCCCTCTTTGGCTGTTATTTTGGCTTTGCCTTCTGATTAACTACAATTGTGTCATCTTGTCTTTAGAATACTTCTTCCTCTTTAGTTCACATGGTTTATCCTGTGCCTTCCGAATTGCTTCCAGAAATTCCAGCTATTCTGTCGTCATCCCTGCCAGTGTTCTTTTCTAAACTATTTTGACCAGTTCTTCTCTCTGTAATACTCTTTATTCTATGGTTGCACTGACACATCTCACTTTAGCTTCTCCTTCTCAAATTTCAGGATGAATTCCTATAAGTTAAGATCACTTGCCCCCGTGGGTTCTTTCACTTTAAGTGCACTAATTAATTCTTGTTCATTGCACAACACCCAATCGAGAATAGCTGATCCCCAGCTGGGCTCAACTAGGGGCAGCTCTAAAAAGCCATCTTGTGGGCATTCTTGGAAATTCTCCTCTTGTGATCCTGCACCTACCTGATTTTCCCAATATATCAACATGACTATATCTCATAGTTGTTGTAACATTGCTGTTTTGGCATGCATTTTCTTTCTCCCGTTATAATTTGTGGATAATATACCTACTAGAGTTCGGGGAAATCCAGAAAAATCCCATCAGGGTCTTTTCACCATTGCTGTTTCTTAGTTCTACCCTCAATGACTCAACACCTTCCAACCGTATGCCACCTCTTTCTAATGATTTGTCTTTATTTTTTACCAACAGAGGCACACCATCCTCTCTCCCTACTTGCGTGTCCTTTCAATAAACATATAAGTATCTGGGACACTAGCAAATGCTGGAAGTCTGGAGAAATACACACAAAGTGCTGGAGGAGCTCAGCAAGTCAGGCAGCATCTGAGGATGAGAATCATGGTTTTCGGCCAAGATCGTTCATCAGAACTCTTGACACCCAGCTATCTGGGAAACCAAAAACAATGAAAATAGAAAAATAGTGCAAAAAGGAAAACTTTTAACAACATTTACTTCAAGGCTTAAGAACATTTGCCAAGCAGATATCCATGGTATAACAAATAGAACAGAGAAAATGGAAATATGCAGCACATTACAGGCTCTTTGTCCCACATTGCTCTGCCTGCCATGTAATCTACTTTAGAAGCTACGGAGAATTTTGCTGCCACGTTGCCCTTTATTTTTCTAAGCTCCATGTACCTATCTAAGAGTCTCTGAAAACACCGTATAGTATATACCTCTACCTCCTTATCCCACAGTGCATTCCACGCACCTACCATGCTCTTTGTGAAAAAAAAGTACCTTTTATATTCCCTTTGTACCCATTTCCAGGCACCATGAAATCACGCTCCCACGTGTTAGCCATTTCAACCATGGGAAAAAAATCCTCTGGATGTCCACGTGATCAATGACTTAACCACAGGATCAATGCCTACAACAAAGGCAATAAACACTTCTGCTATACCCATAGTAACGTATTCCTTCGCAAAGTATCTCGGCCCCATTTCATTCGGGAAACTTTACAAATGAAAATAAAAACCAAAATGACAAATTTGGAAAAGACTACTTACACACAAACACACTTAGATTAACACTACCGAGGACAGAAGGAGGAAAAGCTATAAAAGACGTTAAAAAACACCGAACAGTCTGATAAGATTTCTAAAGTATATATGTTCATAGAAAATAAATAGGATTTTGAACACCATGCAGGTATATGCAATTCTGATAAGAAGTACAGACCAGAAAACTTAAATGAGAGGCAAAATTAAAAAAAAATATTCATCACTGTGGAAAAAAAAGTTAACCAGTGGAATGAGTATGACCCTCCAAGGGAGACATCCCAATGATCTGAGCAGGCGAGATGCACCCGACTCAGATTTGGAGATGACTTTGCAAAACAGGGGTTCTAGGACAAGATGGTAAACATTTTAAAAAATCAAAAAGTACATAAGAAACAAACCAGGCAATAAATGCAGAAAATGCCAAGAAAAACCAGACACGATCCAACACATTCTGGGATTCTGTAGCAGTTTTACTCGATCTGACCAATTACGCAAGTAGAATCAAGTGGCAAATAGCATTCACCAAAATCTCGCTTTAAAATACAAACTCATGAATGCCCTCCATCAGTTCATAAAGGTACCACAAATTCAAGCATGATCCAGTTTTAGAGTCAAAATCTAACAAATTATATGATAATCAATACATTTTTACAGATAGGACAATCCACAATAACCATCTGTATATAATAGACAATAGGCGCAGAAGTAGACAATTCGGCCCCTCGAGCCTGCACTGCCATTTTGAGATCATGGCTGATCAACTACTATCAATACCCGGTTCCTGCCTTGTCCCCATATCCCTTGTCCCCTATCCATAATATACCTATCTAGCTCCTTCTTGAAAGTAACCTGAGAATTGGCCGCCACTACCTTCCGCGGCAGTGCATTCCAGACCCCCACAAGTCTCTGGGAGAAGAAGGTCTTCCTTAACTCTGTCCTAAATGACCTACCCCTTATTCTCAAACCATGCCCTCTGGTACTGGACTCTCCCAGCATCTGGAACATATTTCCTGCCTCGATCTTGTCCAATCCCTTAATAATCTTATATGTTTCACCCAGATCCCTTCTCAATCTCCTTAATTCCAGCGTGTACAAGCCCAGCCTCTCTAAACTCTCTGTGTAAGACAGTCCAGACATCCCAGGAATTAACCTCGTGAATCTACGCTACACTTCCTCTACAGCCAGGATGTCCTTCCTTAACCCTGGAGACCAAAACTGTACAGAATACTCCAGGTGTGGTCTCACCAGGGCTCTGTACTATTGCAAGAGGATTTCCTTGCTCTTGTACTCAATTCCCTTTGTAATAAAGGCCAACATTCCATTAGCCTTTTTCACTGCCTGCTGCACTTGCTCATTCACCTTCAGTGACTGATGAACAAGGACTCCTAGATCTCTTTGTATTTCTCCCTTACCCAACTCTACACCGTTCAGATAATAATCTGCCTTCCTGTTCTTACTCCCAAAGTGGATAACCCCACACTTATTCACATTAAACGTCATCTGCCAAATATCTGCCCACTCACCCAGCCTATCCAAGACACCCTGAATTCTCCTAACATCCTTATCACATGGCACACTGCCACCCAGCTTAGTGTCATCAGCAAATTTGCTGAAGTTATTCTCAATGCCTTCATCTAAATCGTTAACGGAAATGGTAAACAGCTGTGGTCCCAATACCGAGCCCTGTGGCACCCCACTAGTCACCACCTGCCATTCCGAGAAACACTCATTCACTGCTACCCTTTGCTTTCTATCTGCCAACCAGTTTCCTATCCATGTCAATGTCTTCCCCCCGATGCCCTGAGCTTTGATTTTACACACCAATCTCCTATGTGGGACCTTATCAAATGCCTTCTGAAAATCGAGATACACTACATCCACTGGATCTCCCCCGTCCAACTTCCTGGTTACATCCTCGAAAAACTCGAACAGCTTAGGCAAGCATGATTTACCTGTGGCCCCTGGCTCGGCCCAATCCTATCACTGCTATCTAGATATGCCACTATTTCATCCTTAATAATGGACTCTAGCATCTTCCCCACCACCGATGTCAGGCTGACAGGTCGATAGTTCTCTGTTTTCTCCCGCCCTCCTTTCTTAAAAAGTGGGATAACATTAGCCATTCTCCAATCCTCAGGAACTGATCCTGAATCTAAGGAACATTGGAAAATGATGACCAATGCATCCGCAATTTTCAGGGCCACTTCCTTTAGTACCCTAGGATGCAGACCATCTGGACCTGGTGATTTGCCAGCCTTCAGTCCCATCAGTCTTCTCATCACCGTTTCCTGCCTAATGTCAATCTGTTTCATTTCCTCTGTTACCCTATGCCCTTGGCCCATCCATACATCTGGGAGATTGCTTGTGTCTTCCTTAGTGAAAACAGATCTAAAGTACTGATTAAATTCTTCTACCATTTCTCAGTTTCCCATAACAATTTCACCCAATTCATTCTTCAAGGGCCCAACATTGATCTTAACTATCTTCTTTCTCTTCACATACCTAAAAAAGCTTTTGCTATCTTCCTTTATATTCCTGGCTAGCTTGCGTTCGTACCTCATTTTTCTCCCCGTATTGCCTTTTTAGTTAAGTTCTGTTGTTCCTTAAAAACTTCCCAATCATCTGTCCTCCCACTCACCTTAGCTCTGTCATACTTCCTTTTTTTTAATGCTATGCAATCCCTGACTTCCTTTGTCAACCACTGTGGCCCCTTTCCCCACTTTGAATCCTTCCTTCTATGGGGGATGAACTGATTTTGCACCTTGTGCATTATTCCCAAGAATACCTGCTATTGCTGATCCACTGCCTTTTCTGCTAGGCTATCCGTCCAGTCAACTTTGGCCAGCTCCTCCCTCATGGCTCCATAGTTTCCCCTGTTCAACTGCAACACTGACACCTCCGAGCTGCCCTTATCCTTCTCAAATTTCAGATAAAAACATCATATTATCATCACTACCTCCTAATGGTTCCTTTACTGCAAGGTCGCTTATCAAATCCTGTTCATTACATAACACTAAATCCAGAATAGTCGTGTCCCTGGTCGGCTCTCTTACAAGCTGTTCCAAGAATGCATCCCGTATGCACTCTACAAACTCCCTATCCTGTGGTCCAGCACCAACCTGATTCTCCCAGTTCACCTGCATGTTGAAATCCCCCGTAACTACTGCGAGATTACCTTTGCCACATGCCAATGTTCACTCTCTATTCAACTTGCACCCAATATCCATGCTACTGTTTGGTGGCCTGTAGACAACACCCATTTGGGTCCTTTTGCCCTTACTGTTCCTCAGATCTATCCACACAGACTCTACGTCTCCTGACCCTATGTCCCCCCTTGCAAAGGACTTAATCTCATTCTTCACCAACAGGGCCACCCCACCCCCTCTGCCCACATTTCTGTCCCTACGATAGGACGTATACCCTTGTACATTCATTTCCCAGGTCTGATCTCCCTGCAGCCATGTCTCCGTTATCCCAACAACATCATAGTTACCCATTCGCACCTGGGCTTCAAGCCCATCCGCCTTATTTCTGACACTTCGTGCATTCAGATATAGAATTTTCAGCCCATTTCCCCTCTCTCTGTTTGAATCGCTGCGTATTGTGCTTAACCCAGCTCCCGAACTCCCATCGGGCTACACACCCCTAGAATTTTGTTGTCCTTCCTAAATTTACTTATTCTTTCAACACATTTAACTCCATATTCCGTCAGACCATCCCTCTGTACATGTGTCCTCCTTATCACTTGTTCTGGCTCACCTTTCTCTACCACACACTTAATATTCCGGATCCGTGTCGTCCCCACCTGTCCTTTATTCTTCCTCTCGATATCCTCTCTCATATTTTGGATCCCCGACCTCTGCAAATTTAGTTTAAACCCCCCCCCCCCCCCAAGAAGCACTACCAAACTTCCCTGCAAGAATGTCAGTACTGCTCCAGTTCAGGTGTAAACCGTCCCTTCGGAACAGATCCCACCTTCCCTGGAACAAAGCGCAATTATGTACAAACCTGAAGCCCTCCCTCCTGCACCATCCTCTCAGCCACGTATTAATCTTTATAATCTTTCTGTTCCTGGCCTCACTCGCACGTGGCACAGGTAGCAATCCTGAGATTGTTACCATGGAGGTCCTGCTCTTCAGCTTCGCACCTAACTCCCCGAACTCCCTATGCAGGACCCCCTCACTCATCCTACCCACGTCATTGGTCCCGACATGGACCACAGCATCTGGATTCTTGCCCTCCCTGTTATTATTGGACAAACAACAGGATCAACTCCCTCCATCGATAAAACCATTCCCATCACACACATTTTCCTCGACCAGTGGAGCACCTGAACACAGGCATTGTTTGTGTCATCAGTCAATCAAAATATTTCCTCTATTTATCAGCTTCCAAATGTTGCTGCTCTGTCATATGTTGCCACACTCGGCTGCTGATTCCCTTCTCATCATAAGTTTTTATCTCTACCATTGTCCAGAGCCCCAAACTCTGCCTCTGGTTTCTGATCCTGCTTTGTTGAACATCCAACTGATGGTTTCCCATCCTCTTTGAGTTTTTAGAGGACAGTGGTCTTTTCAGCAACCCTTTAGAAGCAGGGAAAATGATCCATAATGTAGAAATGAGTCATGAGTAAGGAGATTAACTCCCAATATCCTTCTTCCTCAGCCCAGAGACTAGAGGGGCAAAGAACATCTCAGGCAGAACTGCAGTCATCTTGACTTCTTCAGTCTGCAGAAAATTCAATGGAAACCTCTTCACCCACAGGCTGGTGACTATTTGGAACCCATCACCACAGGGAGAGTGAGAGATGAGCAAAAGGGGAGGGCTGTCATGGAACAGAATCACAGGCAGGGTCCAACTGGCCTGAGTTGATTCTCAACTGTACACAGTGTGTTATAAATTCTTTCAGTACCAGAGACAAAGTTCAAAATAGAACTTATTTATTTGTCTCAGATCCATAATATTAAACACGTCTTATTAAAGCTGAAAATGCAGCAGGAGAAACTCCTCCCATGCCCAGTGTCCAGGGCGCAGAACTGGGTGTTGTGATCAGCAGCAATAACTGCAGAGTTCGGCACCAACAGTCAATCTAAAAATCGCATCCAGCAAAGGTGATGAACAAATATCTAGCATGCAGCTTATTGAAACTCTCTCCCGAGTGTGAACCTGGTAGTGTGTCACAAGTATAATATGCTGTAAGGTTTCACTGCTGATATAATGGCCTATCTGTAATGTTTCACTGCTACGGTAATGATTTCTCTGCAGCAGCAATGCTTAAGTTATGACTAGAGATAACAGGGTTTTGGAATGTGGGGCTATTCAATGACAGAAATGTTTTTCTTTCGTGTGAGTCTGGACTGGAGATTTTTACGGTCTTTTTGCCAGGGAGAGATGAGAAGACGCGAATGGAGAGAGTGGGCTCATTTTCTTTGTTTTCTTTACTAACCCTATAGTCAAAGTAAGAATTATACATCTTAACTGTTTAATCACAAATTGTGTACTGTTTGTTATTTCAGGGTACACATTGTGCAGCATCCACCCCAACGAGGTTTCTTAAGTTTGGCTGGGCTGGGGGGCTATCACCTACTATACAGGCAGTCTTTGGGTTACGAACGTCTGACTTTCAGACAACTCGTACTTATGAACGGACTGCCATAAAGCCTATCATAATAAAAATACATCAGCTTGAGGAAGGAGAACACCTTCCGCCATTTTATATCGGATCACGTTGCCGTTAACATTGTATTGAGTGTGTAACTTTTATTTGGCTTAAATTGTTCTTATCAAGATTCAACTTGACCCCCTTTTTCTAGTCAGGACTTCCCCCACTTGTCCCATTTAACCTGTCTCAGTATGCATGGACTTTAGGACCCGGGGCAGCTTAGGACTCACCACCAGCAGCTGCTTCTGAATCTGCAGTGTTTCTGTTCCGTTGACGGACGCGGTAAACAAGATAAAATAATGGATCAATAATTCCCATCTCATGTTTATCTCACTCTCTGCACATTACATTTACAGGGACTTTACTATGTGTGTGTAACCATGCATCTGAAGTGTAAATCCGATGTAAGTGCTGATGATGCATCAAAGAAAAGGAAAATGATCATGATTGAAAATAAAGTGGAAATAATAAAGCGATTGGAAAGAGGTGAAACACCATCGGTCTTTGGAAAAGCATTAGGCTACTACCCTGCCCCAATGAAAGTTATAATTAATACTAAGCAATGCAGCGGTTTAATTATTGAAATGGAAAGGCGATTGATAATTCGGCTAGATGATCAAAATCAGTGTAATTTGCCTATTAGCCTTACTTAAGTGCAAGAAAGAGTTGGAAACCTTTTCAATGATTTAAAACATAGGTGTCAAACTCAAGGCCCGTGGGCCATATCCGGCCCTGCGTACAATTATATCTGGCCCGCGAGATCATTTTAGATAGATCTATTATTTCAATTATTAATGGCCCGGCGATATGAAACCTATGATTGTAAGTTAATACCAATCATAAAAATAATGCTTGCTTAGCAGTCTTCTTCATAAGAAATGGAATTTGTGATGTGAAACACTTTGTAGTTATAGCAGAGACTGAGACACATGAGAACAGGCTGAAAAAACGGAGGCAATGAAAGCTGTGTTTGCACACGCCCGACTGATCCAGCCCGCATGAAACTGCATTTTGCCCAATCTGGCCCGTGACTTAAAATGAGTTTGACACCCCTGATTTAAAAGCTGCACGTGTAGTAAGTGTAGGTGATTGTGATGAAGAACTTGTTGCCAGTAGCGGTTGGTTCAATTGTTTCAAAGTGAGTGCAAATTTACATAATATTAAAGTGCAAAGTGAAGCAGTGAGTGCCGATGTAAGTAGTATGAGTGATTTTCCTTAAATGTTGAAGAAGAGTATTGAGGAGGAGGTCCAAATACTTAATGTAGATGAGACTGGCTTATGCCTGAAAGGACCTACATTTCAAAACAGAAAAAAGGTACACCAGGGCATAAGGCATCAAGTCATAGGCTAACCTGTTCACACTTACATACAATTCTGATTTAAAGACAGACTTCGGAACAGATCTCGTTCATAACCCGGGGACTGCCTATGTTAAACTGTTAGCCAAAGTGAGAGTTACATAAGGTTAAATGACTGAGTGAATCGCTTCCCAGTGTTGTCAGATGAACAACCTCTCCCCAGTGTGAACTCAATGATGCACATTTGGTTCATCTGGCTGAGAGAATCTCTTCCCAAAGTCTGATCAGGAGATTGGCCTCAATCCAGTGTGAACTCGCTGGTGTCTCTGTAGGTTGGATGACCGAGTGAATCCCTTCCCACAGACTGAGCAGGTGAATGGCCTCTCCCCGGTGTGAACTGACTTGTGTACCAGTAAGTCAGATGACCGAGTGAATCCCTTCCCGCAGTCTGAGCAGGTGAATGGTCTCTCTCCAGTGTGAACTCGCTGATGTACCTTCATTTTAGATGAGCAACTGAATCCCTTCCCACAGTCAGAGCAGGTGAACGGCCTCTCCCCAGTGTGAACTTGCTGATGTAACTTCAGATGAGATGACTGAGTGAATTCTTTCCCACAGTCCGAGCAGGTGAATGGCCTCTCCCCAGTGTGAACTCGCTGATGTAACTTCAGTTGAGATGACTGAGTGAATCCTTTTCCACAGTCTGAGCAGGTGAACGGCCTCTCCCCAGTGTGATCTCGCTGATGTACCTTCAGTTGAGATGACTGAGTGAATCCCTTCCCACAGTCTGAGCAGGTGAATGGCCGCTCCCCGGTGTGAACTCGCAGATGTATCTTCAGTTGAGATAATGAAGTGAATCCCTTCCCACAGTCTGAGCAGGTGAACGGCCACTCTCCAGTATGAACTGACTGGTGTGCTTGTAGGTTAGCTAACTGTGTGAATCTTTTCCCACAGTCTGAGCAGGTGAATGGCCTCTCCCCGGTGTGAACTTGCTGATGTACTTTCAGTTGAGATGATTCAGTGAATCCCTTTCCGCAGTCTGAGCAGGTGAACGGCCTCTCTCCAGTATGAATTCGCTGATGTGCCTTCAGATTAGATGAGCAAGTGAATCCTTTCCCACAGTCTGAGCAGGTGAACGGCCTCTCTCCAGTGTGAATTCGCTGATGTACCTTCAGATTAGATGAGCAAGTGAATCCTTTCCCACAGTCTGAGCAGGTGAATGGCCTCTCCCCAGTGTGAACTGACTGGTGTACCAGCAATTCAGATGACCGAGTGAATTGCTTCCCACAGTTTGAGCAGGTGAACAACCTCTCTCCAGAGTGAACTCGCAGATGTACCTTCAGTTTAGATGACTTAGTGAATCTCTTCCCACAGTCCAAGCAGGTAAATGGTATCTCCCTGGTATGAACTTGCTGGTGTGCCATTAGGGTGGATGACCGAAAGAATCCTTTCCAACAGACTCAGCAGGTGAATAGCCGCTCTCCTGTGTGAACTTGCTGATGTACCTTCAGTTGAGATCACTGGATAAATCCATTACCACTGTTTCAGCAGGAAGAATGATTGAGTGAATCCCTTGCTCCACTTCTGAAATATCTGGACAGATTCAGCAGAACTGGAGTGCTGTGTTTGAGATCCCCGTAGACAAATTCCTTGTCATTTTTAACCTGTAAAAAGATTTTAAAAATCCATCAGTGGATGTAGGACAACATTTCAGATGAGATCACTTGAGTTGTCAAGGTGTGATCTGCCATCACACCTTGCCAACTGTGAAGTTCAAACCAAGCTGGAGAGAGATATCATCTTCTAACTGGGCACAGTGTTGGTATCTGGAATGACCATCAAATTCCTATTCCCCTCTACCTTGCATTCCAGACCTAACCAGTTCCCCTCTACCACCACTCTCCTCTGTCTGGCGGAATTAGTTCTTATTCTCAATAATTTCTCCTTTGGCTCCTCCCACTTCCTCCAAAGCAAAGGTGTAGCCATGGGCACCCACATGGATCCCAGTTTTGCCTGCCTTTTTGTTGGCTTTGTGGAACAGTCTATGTTCCAAGTCTATATGGGTATCCACGCCCCTTTTTTCCTTCGCTACATTGATGACTGCATCGATGCTGCCACCTGCATGCATGCTGAGCTTGTTGACTTCATTAACTTTGCCTCCAACTTTCACCCTGCCCTCAAATTTACCTGGTCCATTTCCGACACCTCCAATGGGATCCCACTACCAAGCACATCTTTCCCTCCCCCCCCCACTTCTGCTTTCCACAGGGGTTGCTCCCTATGCAACTCCCTAGTCCACTCGTCCCCCCCATCCCTTCCCACCGATCTCCCACCTGTCACTTATCCTTGTAAGCTGAACAAGTCCTACACCTGCCCTTACACTTCCTCTCTCACCACCATTCAGGGCCCCAGACAGTCCTTCCGGGTGAGGCGACACTTCACCTGTGAGTCGGCTGGTGTGGTATACTGGTCTGGTGCTCCTGGTGTGGCCTTTTATATATTGGCGAGACCCGACGCAGACTGGGAGACCATTTCGCGGAACACCTATGCTCGGTCTGCCAGAAAAAGCAGGATCTCCAAGTGGTCACACATTTTAATTCCACGTCCCATTCCCATTCTGATATGTCTATCCATGGCCTCCTCTACTGTCAAGATGAAGCCACACTCAGGTTGGAGGAACAACACCTTATATACTGGCTGGGTAGCCTCCAACTTGATGGCATGAACACTGACTTCTCTAACTTCCGTTAATGCCCCTCCTCCCCTTCTTACCCCATCACTGATATATTTAGTTGTTTGTTTTTTTCTCTCTCTCTGCCCATCACTCTACCTGCTCTGCATCTCCCTCTGGTGCTCCCTTCCCACTTTCTTTCTCCCTATGCCTCCCGTCCCATGATCCTTTCCCCTCTCCAGCTTGTATCACTTTCACCAATCACCTTCCCAGCTCTTAGCTTCATCCCACCCCCTCTGGTCCTCTTCTATCATTTTGCATTTCCCCCGTCCCTCCTACTTTCAAATCTCTTAGTAACTTTCCTTTCCACTAGTCCTGACAAAGGTTCTCCACCTGAAAAATCGACAGTGGTTCTCCCTATAGATGCTGTGTGGCCTGCTGTGTTCCACCAGCATTTTGTGTGTGTTGTTTCAATTTCCAGCATCTGCAGATTTCCTCGTGTTTGCTCATCAAATTCTCTGATGCTTTTCCTGACTCTATAAGAATGGGGCATTTGTGTCATCTCCAATCTGTGACTTGGCTCAGTTTGACTCTCTCTGTTGGTATTATTCCCTGTTCCCACTGAGCTGCACCGATTCCTGGCCCCACAGTAACTGAAATACTCTCACACAAATAGCCAGCAGTGCACTCCACGCACCCACCACTCTCTGTGTGAAAAACTTACCCCTGACATCCCTCGGTATCTATTTCTAAGCACCTTTAAACTATGACCCCCTCATGCCATTTCAGCCCTGGGGGAAAAAAACCTCTTGCTATCCACACAATCAATGCCACTCATCATTTTATACACCTAAAAAAGGCTCTAAACATAAACCAGGAAATTATACATTGCTTTGAGGATTTGTTACAAGTGTACACAATTATGAGGGTATAGATAGGGTAAATGCATACAGCTTTTTCCACTGAGGTTGGGTGGGATGACAACCAGAGGTCATGGGTAAGTGGAGAAGGTGAAAATTTACTGGAAGCATTTGGAAAAGCTTTTTCCTGAAAGGGTTGTGAGAGTGTGGAATGAGAAGCCCGCACAAGTGCTGAATATGAGCTCGGTTTCACCATTTAAAGGAAGTTTGGATGGGAGCCTGGATGGTAGGGGCATGGAGGATTGTGGTCCCGATGCAGGTAGTTACATTAGATAGCTTAAATGTTTTCTTGGCATTGACTAGATGGGCCAAATAGCCTGTTTCTGTACTGAACTTCCTCATGTTTCTACGGCAGAGAAACTGGCCAAACTTGTTTGGAAGGAAAAAGGTAGGAGTGACAACAGAGTAGCAATGGCTGGAGTTTCTGGGAGCAATTAGGAAGCTGAGTGATCAATACATCCCAAACAAGCTGAAGCATTGGAAAGACAGGAGGACACAACCATGGCTGAAATGAGAACCCAAAGCTAACATAAAAGCCAAAGAGAGGGCCAATAAAAGAGCAAAAACTATTGGGAAGCATTTAGAAACCAACAGAAGACAAGTAAAAGAAAAGTCAGCAGAGCTCAGAGCATGGAATTATAATATAGTAGACTTGGTGGCACCCAAAAGTCTGAGGCATTTAGACAAGCAAAATATCCACGGCTTCAATATCTCTTGAAAACCAAGGTTCCCTGTACCAGTTACCTTTCACACTTATATTTCAGCAGGCACATATAAAGTCTACACCCTCTAAATTTCACTTCTGAAGGCCTCCCACTTCCCAAGTACTGTATTCCTTTGCCAGAAAACAGCCTGTCCCAAACCACAGTTGTCAGATCCTTTCTGATACCATCAAAATTGACCTTTCTCTAATTTACAATTTCAATCCATGGTCCAGACCTCTATTTTTCCATATTTACTTTGAATCTCATGGCATTATGATCACTAATTTCTGTCATCAGCCCTGGATCATTTACTAACAGGTTATTGCACACTTCTATGTTGGGAATTCTATGTACTGATTAAGGGCAAATTTGAGAAACTCTACCCCATGTAGTACTTTTACAGCATGGGAGTCCCAGTCAACATATGGAAAGTTAAAATCACTTCCTGCATCAACCTTTGTTTCTTGGCGTGGTCTGTGATCTCTCTACAAATTTGTTCCTCTAAATCCATAGAACCATATGACCATAGGACAAAGGAGCAGAAGTCAGCCATTCGGCCCATTATGTCTGCTCTGCCATTTCATCATGAGCTGATGCAATCTCCCCTTTAGTCCCATTCCCCCACCTTCTCAAATCCCTCAGACTATTGGGTGCCACCAAGTCCCAATAATGGCTACAATATCATAATTCCCTGTCCTGGACTCGTCTGGCTTTCCTACAATGCTTCTTGCACTGTGATATACACAGCTCAGCACATTCATCGCACTATGCTCAACCTTTTGAATGCTGACTCTGTCTGAGGTCTGAACAACATCTGACTGGTGTCAGGAAAACAAACTGTCCCTCATTGTCACAAAAACAAAGGAGCTGATCGTGGGCTACAAGAGGAATGAAGACAGGCTAACCCCGATTAACATCAATAGGTCTGGGGTTGAGAGAGTGAACAGCTTTAAGTTCCTCAGCATAAACATCACCGAGGAACTCACATGGTCTGTACATACCGGCTGTGTTGTGAAAAGATCACAGTAGCACCTCTTTCACTTCAGACGGTAGAAGAAGTTTGGGATGAGGCCAGTAATCCTAAGAGCTTTCTACAGGGACACAATTGAGAGCACCCTGACTGGCTGCATCACTGCCTGGTATGGTAACTGTATTTACCTTAATCACAGGACCCTGCAGAGAGTGGTGCAGACAGCTCTGCGCATCTGTAAATGTGAACTTCCCACTATTCAGGACATTTACAGAGACAGGTGTGTAAAAAGGGTCCTAAGGATACTGGGGACCCAATTCACCACAACCACAAGCTGTTCCTGCTGCTACCATCCAGGAAACGGTAGCACAGCAAAAGAACCAACAGGCTCCGGGACATCATCTTCTACCAGGCCATCAGACTGATTAATTCATACAGACACAATTCCATTTCTATGTTCTTTTAACTGTCCTATATACAAACTATTTATTATAAATTACTATAAGTTACACATTGCATATTGGACACGTAACATAAAGACTTCTACTCCTCATGTATATAAAGAATGTATATAATAAAGTTAATTCAATTTAATTCACCCTCTCCACTATCTGTTTTGTCATTCCTGCTCCCATTCCCCCTACAACTTATTTTGACCACATCCCTCTCCCCCTACACTAGCACTAGCAAGCCTTACCACAAGGATACCAGTCCCCTCTTGTTCTGTTCCCCTAACTAACGAATCCCTTATCACCCCTTTGACTGTCCTGGGCCAGGTAATCCCCCCTAACAATTTCTAAAGTGGTCTTCCTGCTGTTGTACAGGAGGGCAACAAGAGTACTCAATGATTGCTATTTAAACTCATTAACCCTTCCTGACTCTCACCCAGTTTCCTGTGTCCTGAACTTTGGGTGTAACTCACCTCTCTTCATGTCATATCTATCACCCCCTCCAACTCCTGGATGATCCAGAATTCATCAATTTCAAGTTCCAACTCCTTAAAGTGCAGGATTACAAGCTGCAGCTGGATGCACATCTTGTCGGTGAGGGCATCAGGGACACTGGAGGTCTCCCCACCTTCCCACCAATGTCCCTTCTAATTTGAAATAACCAGTGTGAACATAAAACTTGTGCTGTGCATTTTTTTACCCAGTGACAACATGTGCACTGTAAATTATAGATACATATAATTTATTTATTTATTTATTTATTTTAAACAGCTAGCAAATTACTGTCAATAAGAACTTTGATCTCCTCTGGGTTTGACCAAGTTCATCTGCACTCTCATACAACCTCTATAGAAGGCCTGTAGCGGGTAATGAAGGATTTTGTCACCAGAGCTTTTGCACACCATGTATATGTGATTTGCTTGCTAAATGACGTTTAAAAAAAGTCAGATTTCCAAATATCACTCCACTTCTTCCCACTTGCAAATTCTCCAGCAACTTTTGCATCACCATAATACAACCAGGTAACACCAGTCCCTGTATTGTACATAAATATTTTCCCTGAACCCTCCCCCAAGTGACTGACGATGGATAATTCATTGACGGCAATGCCAATGCATATGAAGGGAAGAGCAGCAGTCTGTCTCACTGGAGTCTGGCACAGTTGCGCAGGGCTAAGGATTTTGATATAATTATCTTCCCCGATAGAATGCGTCGAAACATGTTCTCACGGGTAGAAAGGTCCAAAACAAGAGGAGATAGAAAAAGCAACACACACAAAATGCTGCAGGAATTCAGTAGGCCAGGCAGCATCTACGGAAAAGAGTACCAGTGCTGAGTTGCTCCTGCATTTTGTGTGTGTTGTCTGGATTTCCAGCATCTGCAGATTTTCTCTTGTTTGTGATTGGAGGTAGAGGAAAAATGATTTTATCAATTCGTGATGTGAAAGGTTCTGTTCCCTTTCTCCGAGTTCCGAATCTTTGCATTTAGATAGCTGGAACTCAGCTCTGTCTGAGAGATCAATCGGCCTGAAACTCCCCGGGACCCGAGTACGGATGGTGCGGCTGAGAGAGAGGGAAGTGGATAAAACAGTCTTGGGATTGCGGTTCAAGGTGTCCGAAAATCACAACAATTGTCCCGAAGTCGGTGTTGATATATTTGCCTGGAGATCATCCCTTACCTGACCGATCCTACCGAGGTTTATTGTGTACTGCGCGCATGCGTGATATTCGGGCGCAGCGGCAACCTTGACGCCTGCGCATTTGATCAATGCTTCAGCGACGGGGAAATTTTTGACGCATGGCTTTATGGGTAATCACGGTGCCATTAAAGGTTTCAGCAAGACCCGGTTCCATGTTCATACGTCTTTTTTTTGGGTGTAGAGAAAACTCAGCAACTGTTTAAAAGCAGAACGCGGCTCCCATAAACAATATATTCCATATCAACAGGTGTTCCGTGTATCTAATACCAAAGTACAATCCTCTTACAAAGCAAACACGAGGAAATCTGCAGATGCTGGAAATTCAAACAACACACAGAAAATGCTGGTGGAACACAGCAGACCAGGCAGCATCTATAAGGAGAAGCACTGTCCATGTTTCGGGGCGAGACCCTTCGTAAGGACGGAAAGATTCTGGAGAAAAATTCACTGATGTCTGATGTGTGAAGTTAATTTTCCACTCTGTCTGGAACATCCGTTCCTTCATTCCGGTTCTGTGACCCACGGTAATAGAATTCTCATGCAGGGGAAACATTCTCCCAGCAATTGGTCTGAATGATCTGAATGAATATATCAATTTTCATCTCAGCTCCGGAGAGTACAGGCCCATCTCACGCACTCTCCACTCACACAGCCAGCCTGCCATCCTGGGAAGCAGTTAGTCGGTGAGAAGAACACTCGTCGCACTCGCTCTGCTGCAGGGATAACCTTCCTGATGAAATGTGAACAGACCTGGAAATAACATTCAAGGTGCATTCTCACCAGAGCACCGTAAGACATTTCCAGTAAGACATCTCTACCCCTTTTCTCCAATCTCGCTGCATCACAGGACAATAGATAGTTTGCCTTCCTAATTACCTGCAATACCTGAATGTCAATTTGCAGTAGTTTCTTTACAAGGATCCCCGTGTATATATCACTATGTCACCTACTTTGCTCCTCTCGCAGTGGATGGCATCCCATTTCCCCACATTCTGTCCATCTGCCATATCCTCAGTCATTCACTTCTGTCTGCATCAGAAACTCTCCCTACATCCTTCTCGCTTTTGACCCTCCCACCCAGCTCTGTAACAGCAGAGACATGGATTTTATCCCACATGCAATTCACTGAAGTAGACCGTGAACAGGTGTGGGCTCGGACCAAATTCTGTGTCATCCGATTGGTCAGAGCTTTCCAAGATTGACAATGGCCCGTTTATTCCCTCTCTCTACCTTGGACCCGCTAGCTACCTCTTAGTCCACACAAGTGCATTACCCAGAATCACAGATCCTTATCAGTACTACTCTTAAATTCCAGCAACACCACATTCATCAGTTTCCAATCTTCCGATCTGTTTCGCCTTTCCTGAACCCACACTGACTCTGTCACCTGTTGTTTCTGTCCTCCTAGACCTGTGAGTGGGGATGTAGGGTCTGTTTCTGTCTGTCTGCCTGTAATACACTGTGATACTGAACCCGACAGAAAGACTGACCGTCTGTGGTTCAGTGTAACAGTGGTATTGGAAATATATATCTGGGTTGGGCTCTGTGCGGGACTTAGAGTCTGCTGTCGCAGACTGTGGAACTGATGAGCTGTCGGTCACTCTGTGCTCTGTAATGCACCTTGTGCGTGAGAGAGCAGTGGCTTATCTGTAACTTATGCCTCTACAGGAAGGAATATCGGAGTTGCTTGAAGTATTAGCTTGTGGGTAGGAAAAGAAAACTGGGTCAGTGAGGGGGAGGCAAAAATCAGACGGTTGGGTGAATCGTGTGTGTGGGCGCGAACGCGGCAGGACGGGAGTTGAAGGATTGAGGGACAATTCAAAATGAGAAACCGCATGGGAAAAAGTTGGTGTTTGGTCGGTGATGGTGTGAACTCCGTTTTTATAGATGGACTTTTAGCCAACAAAAATATGGTATCTCAGCATGTGTCTGCTCCGTGACGAAGCTGAGTCTTTGCCATTAGAGCTTCGCCATTCTTTTTTCACCAAATCAATCGCTGCTGATGTAATGCCGAAGAATTTTGATTACTTGTCCACAACCGCACAATATTCATATGGGTGACAATGGTGATGAATTAAAGTGTTTGTTCAAGTAACTGTAACTAGGAAAGTGAATCAGGTGTATAACCGTATCTCTGGAGACAGATCCTCTGTATAAATTAGGGTTGTTTTGAATGCATCAGCTCATAGTGTCTGCCAGAGCTGTGAATTCAGGAGCAAAAGAAGACAGAGATTCTCACTTAAATAGTGTATCCGGTCATCACGCGGATACAAGAGGTTTACAATGCTTTTATTTCAGCCTTTGGATTTCCCGGTAAGGCGCGAAGTCTGTCGGAAGGAATTGAAGCTTAATTCGACTGTTGTGGCTGCCTGCCATCGTCGCATGTCCTCTCCCAGTCTTCTGTATTTCAGGAGTTGTATGCAAACACCGGAACTGTGGATTCTTGGATCTGGATTAAGGAAACAAACACTGCAGGAATTTATCGAATCGGCCAACATCTGTGGAATTCGACGTGTCAGGCATGGTTCTTTCAACTATTTGTGTTCTATAATATGATTTACGGGTCTCTGTGTTTTTGGTCTTGTAGCAACTGCACTGAATTTACAAATATTGTATTAACACGGCCGCGGAGATTATACCACTTGATTGTCTGCAATTGTATTGTTACGGACCAGCAACAATGAAAATATAATTGAGACAGGGTTTTTTATAACAAATAAAACATTTATTAAACACTGCTAAAAAAAACAAAAGTAAACAAACGCTAATTTAATCGGAAATCGCTTGTTGTGCGGCAGCTTGAACAGTTCTTAAAGCGAGAATGCAAAAACAGATCTTAGAAGTAGTAATGCGAAAGTCCAAGGTTTACACAGTACTTAGGAGAGGCTTTCCTTGGAATAATAAATTCTCTTTCGTGGCGTTACTGCTGATCCCAGCGACGTATGCTTTGCCGAGGGATTTACGATTGAAGGAAATAACACGGCTTAAAGGCACTGACCTTTTCTTGGCGAAACTCTGCATCAAACTCTGTGCTCTTTTTTGGCAAAGCAGGAGTTAACACGGACACAGGTTACTAATTCCTTGTGCGAAGATTAAACAAAGGTTCTTCACAGACGACATCAGCTTTCTTCGATCTTTCAGCTTCCCGAACTTCGACGAATCTTCACTCTCCAACTACTTTAACTGGCAGTATTGTAGCAAAACTGCCGGCAATAACCTTTGACTTAAGGCAAAAAGTAAAACTCCACTTTTAAACGAAACTGCGTCATAATATCGGAATACGCAGCAACATGGAGACTCCACCGAATTCAACCACGAACTGCCCACATCACAGGGCGGCGTTCTCCTATTATACCCTGTTGAGAAACTATCACATGACCTCTCACTGGCGGGAAAATGACGACACTCCGCCATCACAAGACCATTACCTCATGCCCAGCATAGCCTCAATTACATCATGGTCACGTGACAGGTACAAGATTCCCACGGGTACGTAACGGTATGTTTGCGATTTTCTGAGTTTGGGGTTATGATTAAACCATCGACTGGCAGTGACACTTTAATAAATGTGAGTTCTATGTTTCGAATTGTATTTTTTTTTGTTTTAGAAAATGTGTGCGCTGTGACTGAACATAAAGAAACTGATGAAGTCGTTTCTGAGTCAATCAACAGAACCGACATGTTGCTTCATAGTTATCAATACTGTGAGATGTATTCACTAATATCTACACTTGACACTCTTACAGACATCTGACTACGACACCGAGCTTGCTGCTGGACGTTGACTTCCTCTCCCCGGCTTCCCGGTGTTGCATTCAGCGGGAAGCGTCATGGGTGTCTGTGAGGTTGTGACAGATTGCACAGCCGGATGGGATCAGTCAGTGTTCTGCTGGGGAAGCCTAAGAGTTCGGCTGGTCTCAGAAGGAGAGTTAATTCATGCGTGAATAAACGGAAGGCAGCAGTGCATTTGTTAGTGTTGTATTTACAGGATGTTTGAGTGAATCCTCTGTTTCACAATAGGAGGTGACAGTCTGAAAATGACTGTTTCCTTGTGTGAAGTAAGTCTGCAAGAACTGATGTGAATTTCAGAAGCTGCGACTGATTCCGAAATTGCATGGTGCTATTGCATGCAGGTAACGGCCACCTTTACCCCCTTCCCTCTGTTATTTAGAATATTTGATAAGGATTTTCACTCTGACAATTACCTGTTTATTCAGCACACGCCAGTTCCCTCCGAAGGTAGAAAATTGCAAGCTTGTGGCGACCCACTTCTCAGAGCACTCGAACCGGCTCACAAAATGGCGCGCGCCGGCAGGCCTTCTTCATCAGCGAGGGGAGAAGCCCGCGCGTGGGAAGGGACTGTGAATACGCGCCCCCTATAGCATTCCCGCCCGGGGAGGGCGGAAACGGGAAGGCTTTAAAGCGAAGCCGCGAAGTTTGAATAAATCTGTTACGCAACTGCAACTCACTGTCTGCGTGTCGTTATACCTGCGCTGTGTGTAACACACCACTACAATTGGTGACCGCGACGGCCCAAACGATATTTGGACCGTCTGTTCATGCAGTTTCGTTAAAACTGCCAAGCTTCTGGACGCTGCGACCTCACCTGCGGTTCCAACAAGCAGAAGCCGATTTCCACTTTCGGCAGGTAACCTCGGATTCCGCACGTTACTACTACGTGGTGAGCTCCCTCGACCAGGAGACAGCCGCCCAGGTAGCGGAGTTCATACAGTCGCCCCCGGAGGACGGCAAATACACAGAATTCAAAGCCCTGCTCATAAGGACTTTTGGACTCTCACGGCGCGAGCGTGCTGCCCGCTTACTGCACCCGGACGGTTTGGGAGACAGGCAGCCGTCGGCATTAATGAACGAGGTGCTGGCCCTGGCTGAAGGACTCAAGCTCTGCCTCATGTTTGAACAGGCGTGGCGGCCCGGGCAGATGTGCTGTGGAAAGCCAAGAAGGAGAGTGGGGCGTCCGTCGCACAGATCACCAAGCCACGCGCACAACAGCAGACCAGACCAGGCCCGACAGCAGAGCCCACAAAACCCAGAGGCAGAGGTGCGGAGGCCAACGAACAATGGTGCTTCTCCCACCGCTGTAGCCCGCCCTGCAACTTCCCGGGAAACACCAGGGCCAGCCGCCGCTGATGGCTACGGCGGCTGGCCATCGGGATAGCCTCCTGTATGTCTGGAACAAACAGTCGGGACGCCGCTTTTTGGTCGATACCGGAGTCGAGATCAGCGTTTTACCTCCGACGAGTTACGACACCCGCAACAGAAAACCGGGACCCACACCGAGGACCGCAAATGGCAGTACAATACGGACCTACGGCTCCCGTACGGTGCGGCTACAGTTCGGCTCCTGCCGTTTCCCGTAGAACTTATCACTGGCCGCCGTGGCCCAACCACTCTTGGGGGCGGATTTTCTGAGAGCTCACAGCCTGCGATGCTAGTGCACCCCAGAACAGACGACCCTACCGCCCTCACAGTGGACGCATCCAACACAGCAGTCGGTGGAGTGCTGGAACAACTCATCGAGGGTCGCTGGCAACAACTGGCGTTCTTCAGCAAACACCTACGACCACCCGAACTCAAATACAGACAGGGACCTGTTGGCACTATACCTGGCAATCCGGCATTTCAGGTACTTCTTAGAAGGTAGGCCCTTCACCGCGTTCACGGACCACAAACCGCTTAAATTTGCCTTCACGGAAGTGTCCGATTCCCGATCGTCCCGCCAGCAGCGACATCTCCGAATAAACGACGGACATCCGGCATGTCTCGGGAAAGGACAACGTCGTGGCGGACGCACAATCCAGACCTAACATCCAAGCCCTGTCCCAGGGGGTGAACTATGCAGCGCTGGCGTAGGCACAGCAGGCAGACAATGAGATCCATAGTTACAGAACTGCAGTCTCCGGTTTTCAGATCCAAGACTTCCCCGTAAGTGAGAGGATCCTACTGTGTGACGTGGCTACCGGCCACCCTCGCCCTATCGTGCCGGCAGCCTGGCGGCGGCGAGTTTTCAACTCTATTCACAACGTAGCTCACCCCTCCATCAGGACAGCCATCCGGATGGTTTTCAACAGGTTCGTTTGGCACGGACTCCGCAAGCAGGTCAGTGAATGGGCCAAAACGTGCATGCAGTGCCAAACAACCAACGTGCAGCGGCACACCAAAGCCCTGCAGCGGTCCCACCCCACCCGCCGGTGTTTCGACCACATTCATGTGGATATCGTGGGCCCCCTGCCAGTGTCACGAGGAGCGCGTCACCTCCTGACTATCGTAGACAGGTTCATAAGATGGCCAGAGGCAGTCCCGCTCACCGACACCACCTCCGAATCCTGCGCCCGAGCACTGATTGCAACTTGGGTACCTCGCTTTGGTGTACCAGCCCACATTACCTCCGACAGAGCTGCCCAGTTCACCTCCAGCCCGTGGTCAGCTATGGCCAGCCTTTCGGGGACACAGCTACACCACACAACTGCCTACCATCCACCGTCACCTGAAGTCGGCTCTCATGGCCCGCCTGAAAGGGCCTAACTGGGCGGACGAACTTCCCTGGGTCCCTCTCGGAATCCGCACAGCGCCCAAAGAGGATCTGCACACCTCGTAGGCCGAGTTGGTGTACGGCGCACCCCTGGTCGTCCCAGGAGAGTTCATACCAGCCCCAAGGAGTCAAAAGGAAGAATCCGCAGCAGTCCTGGACAGACAACGCGAGAGGCTCGGTAACCTGGCCCTCATACCCACTTCACAGCATGGCCAGAGCCCGACCTGCGTACCCAAAGACCTGCGGCACTGTAAGTTTGTTTTTGTACGGCGGGGCGGACATCGGCCACCGCTACAGCGGCCCTATGAGGGACCGTTTAAGGTGACCAGGAACAACGGGTCCACTTTCGTGCTGGACATTGGGGGGAAAGAGGAGGTTTTCACGGTGGACCGACTCAAACCGGGCAATGTGGACTTGGCACAGCCGGTCGGAGCTCAGGCACCGCGGCGCAGAGGCAGACCTCAGAAACAGAGACCGATTCAGACGGTGGACATTGGGGGGTGGTAATGTGGTGACCCACTTTGCAGCGCACTCGAACCG
The DNA here is from genome assembly GCF_030144855.1 of Hypanus sabinus. NCBI lineage: Eukaryota > Metazoa > Chordata > Chondrichthyes > Myliobatiformes > Dasyatidae > Hypanus > Hypanus sabinus. The sequence continues at coordinate 61,529,289 of NC_082706.1, read as the reverse complement.
GCTCACAAAACGGTGCGCGCCGGCAGGGAGGCCGGCGAGGGGAGAAGCCCGCGCGCGGGACGGGACTGTGAATACGCGCCACGCACAGCATTCCCGCCCGGGGAGGGTGGAAACGGGAAGGCTTAAAAGCGAGGCCGCGAAGTTTGAATAAATCTTTTACGCAACTGCAACTCACCGTCTGCGTGTCGTTATTCCAGCGCTGTGTGTGGCACACCGCTACAAGCTTGAATTTTTGTGTTGCCTTACCTGCATACTGAGATTGTTGACTTTTATTTGTTTGTTTTCGTATCGATTTCAGAGGGAGGCGCAGATTCCACACCGGGCAAGTGGAATCAGGGTTAAAGTTTGAAAATATGACTGTACCTAATTCGGATGCAAACGTTTCAAAGGAAAATTTGTATTAGGGCAAATTCGTGTGTTCTTGAAAGTGGAATTTAAATTCGCATTTCGGGAACACCAAAAGATGCCGCTCAGACTTTGAAATACTGATTTTGAACTGAAGTGTTCCATTGGGAAGGGTGGCTTTGAATGATCGGGGTATAATATGTAAACGGGAATTCAATTTAGATAGACTGTAGTTCCTGTCCGAATTCAGCATTTTGCTTACATCATCAGCTCTAATTCAATAAGTTATCGAAGTGCTGCAGGATAGCCAAATTAAAGTCTGTTTCCCTGAACACCGCATACATATCGTTGAAAACCGTCCTAAAGTTTATGCGTTCCTCACGGAGCATCACTGGCCACTGTCCTCCAGGAAGAATACACTCCATCCACTAGCTCATGTGCCTTCTGTAGGTAAGCAAATTCTGAATCTATTTTGTCAGGTTTCACTTGATCCCATACCACCTGATATTCTAAATGGAGAATTATGTCAAACACGTTCCAAAATTAATCTACCTCGCGTCTGCAGTTCTGACTTCAGGCGTCTATTTCATTTTTCACTTTTTCGAAGAATTCAATCTGTCCTTTAGAAAGCCATGGTGACTAACCGCAACCAGGCTACGGTTCCCCAGATACTCATAAATTCCATCTCTCATAATTCTTTCGAATTGCTTGTTGACTACTGACGAAAGACTAACTGACGAAAGACTAACTGACCTGTAATTCTCAGGACAGCCCCATTACATCTCTCGAAGAAATCAATAGCATTTGCCATGCCCTAACTGTCTCGTCCTACTCCAGTGGCCAGTAAGGACACAGATGCCCTGTACAAAAGCGGAGTGATATCTTTGCTCGCTTTCTCTAAATACCAGGAAGCCTATCCCTCTAAACGCGGGAAAAGTGTTTTTAATGATTTACAAGTTTCCAGTGTATAATTGTTATGTTCGGCATGTCCCAGCATATCTATCTTTTTTTACACTGTATGCACATTCATGAAGGTCGCGCTCACTGGTGAACAGAGAAGCAAAGTGTCAGTAAGGACCTTCACTCCCTCCGTGCACTCCAGACCCATGCTTCCTCTTCTATCGCTGATCTGTACCACCCACTCTCTCGGCATCCTCTCTTCTTCACAACTGAGAAATTGTGTCATACTTAAACATTTTAACCTGAGGAAGTGACAATGAATATTCGTTAAGTTTAAGTTGTCTATAAAAACAACCGTGCCAATATGGCATCTTTCCAAAATCTATCTCCCGACCAGTTCCTCGCTTTCTACGGTTTTTCTTTTTAGTGTTATGGGTGGGAGGGGGTGCGGTGGTCTGAACAGAATATTCCCAAACGAATGATAGCTTCCTTCCTGCTTCTGAGTACTTCTCGCAGTCTATCAATAGACAAACTCTCTACGGTTTCTTCGCTTTCTGCTGCTGTGTTACTGTCATACACTCCCTGTGTTTCAATGGCATCACTTTACTCTCCTTTACCCGATTCTATTCATGTTGAAATAACTAAACCCGGGAAAGTTTAGAAGTTATTTCTGCCCTTGAGCTTGTCAAGTCTCTGCAATAGTTTGGAGTAATTCAACCAATGTAGCAATCATGCCAGCCCATTGACTGTTCTCCCAGTTTCCGACCTTAAGTATATGAAGTATGCAACCTTTCGTGTGTTTTCCAATTTCAGGATGACCAGGTAAATGATTGTTTGAATTTATGACAAGCCTGCTCATTTTTTAAACTGTTTTATTTAAAAACACCGCTGAACTGCAATTGCACCTGGGCGTTATCTACACAGATGGCCATTTAACGTAAACACATACTTCATTCCATTCTTCAACTCTTTTCTGAATTTCCTCTGTGTCAGTGTATAGATACAAGTATTGGTGCAAATACTAAGAATTTGCAACATATACCCAAGTTGTTGTAGTATATATACCGGGGAACTCAAATATCTGTCCTGATACAAATAGTTTTCTGGCTGCCATTTCAGGGAATGAGCTACATAGGGTATCCAAAATAATATGAAATTAGCTGAAATTGCGAACAACAAAATCATCGATTTTTTGCGATTTTCCATCTCGTTATCCTTCTGTTTATCAGTGCTGTTCCGAAGCCCTCTGCGTACTCTATTTGCCGCAATTATATGTCTTACTGTTAACCCATTGAACACTAGAATTAAGCCGATTGGTAGCAACGGTGTTAAAATGCTATCCAGTAATTCGAATACTTTCCACACAGGTAAAGTCGCATGTTCACGTGTGAAGGCGCAACGCCACGGTATGTTGTCAATGATGGCATAAGGTTCAACGGCAAAGTAAAACGGGGCCCATCTCCCACAGCTCACTATAACCACCGTCACCATAACCACAGTTGCTGTTCTCCCGGTGCAGTATCGTTCCCACACCTGTTGACAACATATTGCGATGAAACGATCGAAGGTAAAACTGACCGTAAACCAAACAGAACAGTCCCGGGTTACACCCCTAAATACAATTGTCAGAGCACATACAGGAGTGATGAGCAGGTATCTGGAATAAATGTAGATATTGTTGGTCTGTTCCACTAAAGCAACAACGATAACCACCATAAGATCAGCCGTTGCCATTCCAACCAGGTAACGGGTGATGCATTTTGAGAGTCCGCATTTTCCCCGAGATAGGATCACAATCGCCGTTAAGTTGACTACAAGAAATTTAGAGAAAGAAAAACAAAGCAGAATGATCGTTAGCTGAAACTGTCTGAATGCCCACCATTCTTCCAATGCTATGCAGGGTAGAGTTTTCTTGGAAGTAAAAACTGAAATTCAATGTGTGCGGACTCCGTCGATGCACCCTGGCTGTGGACAATAATGAACTGGAGTGGCAGTGGGTTGGCGACCTTCCGGCAGTTGATATCCACGATCCACGTACCGTGAGCATTTGATCGCTCCAGTAAACAACTCCATTTCCATTATTAAAGGTGAATCAGTTGAAGGGTTTATTTGTAATTAAATTAATGAGGTTCAAGGATGTCATAATTTAATGATTATGGAAGAACTGACCTGCCTGTCGATATTGGACTGGACGGTCATTTGAAAAAGCGAACACTGTCGCAGCAGAAAGCAAAGCAAGGTCAAACTATGAAGGTATGACTATATCGGCAACAACGTATTTGACAAAAGAGAAAAAAAAATCCGGGGAAAATATGGAAAATGAGTAAAATAAACCTGACGGAAGTTGGAATCCTCAATTCTGGGTTGCTTTTATGCTGAGTAAAATTCCGAACAGTGTAGCAGAACGAAAGTAAACCGCACGGACATTGAGCGACTAGATCCAGTACCTTACCAGGGACACCAATCGCTACAATTCCAGGGTAGAAAATGCTCGCGATGTAGTAAATCGCTGAATATCCCATATTCAGTCAGAGGCAGCGTTCAGTTGTACGGAACGTTCCAACTGCGTATATGATCAGTTTTACAGAGTTATATGCAATTCAGAGTAACTCCTCTGAGGCAATTAGTCTGGTTATGACATCAGTCACATATGGGACAACCAGCAGCAAACCACTGTCATTAAAGTGTTTTTCTCACTCCGAAACCGTACTGTAAATTCGTCTCCCCACGGGATGTTACAGGTTATTAACTTCAAAGCAAAAGATAATATGAACATTAAGAACATAATTTCCAACACACCTGGCTTCAGCTGCTGAAATGGGACAATTTCTGATCAGTGTTGTTTCTAACATGGACAATCATCCTGAACAATGAACATGAACAATCACCTTCCAACAGATTTATTTTGTCACATCGGCGGAGCACATTCGCTTCTGACATTAAGGGCGGGAGTTCAGCTCAGGAGCTGAAGTAGATAACTAGTCTTTATTGAAGGGGAAGATAGTGTCATTCTTTTCATTCCTTCGTTCTATTCATTTCGAGTGGTTTGAGGGCTGGAAGCTACAGTGACAGCTGATGTCATGTCTCACAATAAAACACGCTGTATGTATGTTCTTCGAAGTATATAACGGATCGATAGCAATTTTACAAGGAGTTTTGATAATAAAATGATACACGCCTAGATGACATTAGCTGCGTTTTGTGGTCCCATTGCTGAACGTTCATTTCCAGCAAAAACACTGGCCGTTCCATATGAAGCACAGAACATCTACATCTTCATTACTTCACTACTTTACCCCATAACAGTGACATGTTGTGCAGTCCATTTAACTTTATCAATTAGCCAGAGCTGCCAAAATTCCATCACCATTTCCCAATCCATATTCGATATGAACAGAAGTAAATCTAAAAACTGTGATCTATGAGCAATTTCCCAAGCTGGAAATTATTTTCATCGTTATGATCTGCCACGAAACCCGATCTAAAAACCATCAAATATGACACATATTCGCACTGAAATTGTGTGCTGAAACTGCAAGGTGCCGATTATGTCCCCATGAAACACAGCTGAGTCAACACAGCTTTGTTTCTTCAGTTGAAAATCGTTTGTTGTCTTCCAGTTTCCATCCAGTCACATAAAACAACACGGATGCAACACAGTTTTAGCGTAAGAAGCCAGAGAGTGGATGGTTGATTCTTTGTGACGAGTCTGCTGCAGGGATTGATGTGAAGTTCACTGTTATTTATCATCCAAACACTAAGATTGTACTGTATGCAGAATTGTTTTGTGTGCATGTATGTGCAGTCACATACAATGTATAGTCAGCTATGCAATCATATCAATATGCATTGATAAATCAGATGGCCTGGTGAAAGAGACTTTCCCAGAGCCTGTTGGTCGTGGCCTTCATGTGGTATCGCTTGCCAGACGGACATACATGGAACAGTTTATAGTTAGCATGGCTGTTGATCTTTCGGGCCCTTTTTAAGCATCTGCTGCTGCACATTTCCTGCAGAGAGGAAGGTTTACATCCTCAGAGGGGCTGGGCAGTCGGTACTATTCTTACAGTACCTTCCGATTGTAGGTAGTACAGTCCACGTACCAGGCAGTGACACAGCCGGTCAGGAAGTTGTCGATGGTGCCCCTGTAGGAAAACCTGTAAATTGGGGGACTCATGGCAAACGTCTTCAGGCGTCTGAGGTGAAAGAGGCGCTGATATCTTGTTTTAACCACCCAGACGATATATGAGTCCAGTGAGATCCTTAGTGATATGTGAACCGAGAGACTTGAAATTTCTCACCCCACAACTGCAGACGCACTTATATCAAATGGGGCTGGCCTGTCTATGTTCCTCCGGTAATCTACGACCAGCTCGTTCGTTTTTACAACATTCAGGGATATGCTGTTTTTTTGGAGCCCCCGGGACGTTGACTGCTCCTCTGTGAGTTTTCGCATTATTGTTGGAAATAAGGCCTATCAATATCGTGTCATCTGCAAATTTGATCCGCAGGTTGGAGCTAAGCGTGCAAACATGGTTGCTGTATAGTGAGTAGACGAGGGGTCACAGGACACATCTCTGTCAGCTCCTGTTTTGAGTATCAGATGGCCAGAGACAGAGGGAGCCTTTCCTTACCAAATTCCGGTGATCCAACAGGAATTCGCAGATCCAGCTGCACGAGGAAGGATGCAGGCCGAGGTCTTTGAATGTCTTGTCAAGCCTGGGGGTAATTATAGTGTTGAATGGTGAACTGTGGTCCAATAACAACATTCTAAAGGATGCATCCTCCTTTCCAGGTGAGTTCAGTTCTGTGGCTTTGGCATAGTCTTGTGATCGGTTATGTCAGTAGGCAAATTGTAGGGTGTCCGGTATAGGTGGTAGCATGCTGAAGATGTCGTCCTCGACCAGCCTCTAAAAGCATTCATTTATGATTGAGTTGACTGTGACAGGGCGCCAATCGTTCAGGCATGCTACATTCGTCTTCTTGGTACAGCGACAATGGTGCATGTTTTGAAGCAGGAGAGCACTACACACTGGGAGAGGGAGAGATTATAAATGTCTCTGCACATACAAGCCAGCTGTGCTGCGTAAACTTAGAGAACTGGCCCTGGTTGCTACACGTTCATTCACTGATGTAAATGTTTGGGATTTAGCGGATGACTGCAAGGAGATGGCATTCCACAATGCGGTACCCCAGTCTACATTGGTTCTCACCAATGCTGAGGCTGCCGCTCCAGAAGAAGTGGATGTAACCATCTGACCTGATTTTCCTGAATGGTGGTTGGTGAGGCAGGAAGTGCAGATGCAGGTATGACACTTATAACGCTTGCAGGGGTAAGTGCCAGGAAGGAGATCAGTAGGAAGGGATAGGGGACAAGGGAGTGATATAGAAAGAGGTACCTACAGTGAGTGAAGAATGTGGTGTAGGTGGCGCAGTGTATGCGCATCGTCGTAAGATCCCGTTGGACATGGAGAAGTTATGGAGGATGTTATGTTCGTGGGGTGATACATCACGACATCGAGAAATTTTTTTCCCCAGTTGTGATGCGGGAGGATGGTATGAGAGCAAATTTTCCGGGAAGTGAGACAAACAGATCGATAAATTCTCAATTCTTTCTGGGTGATAATTTCTTTCAGTCAAGCCAAGGTCAGGCAAATTTTGTTGTAAAAGCAAAACATTGGAACCACTAAAATGCTGGTGATTACTATCTGATGTAATTGAAAATGCAGGAAACCGCACCACAAGCGTTTGAGGATAGTTTAGTAGGTCCGTTAAAGCGAGATGTCCACGGAATTTGGCCCGATTAATTATCACATGGAAAGCAAAGTCAGTGGAATAAACCCGGAAAAATTAGGATAAGCATGGACATATTTAAAAATGTTACTTCTGTCTTTTGGTGGGGCGGAGTTGGGGCGCGAGGAGTAGGGTGGCTTCAGAACTCTGGTGAGAACAGGGTTATTAAACAAAACGCTCAATAAAGAAATTATAGGGAAATAATATGATGTATATTCAGTATTTGATATAAAAAAAGGGAGGGAGATCCAAGGGTTAGAAAGGGCACTGTGGCTTGAAAAGTAATGGCGCACCGTGCAATATGACATCGCCAACCTACGTTTACACTGTAATAAAGGACAATGGCTTTAATCAAGCCGGTTTGTTCTGAGAAACGCTTACAGTCGGAGGTCATATATTGGCTCAGATTTTCATCTGAATGCATCGTCCGTTTCTCTACCCACTCATACATCATTTTCCCTCAAATACTTTTTAACAACAGGTTTTTCTGTAGATTTTCAGCAAAAATACACATTTCTGTCCAACTATGACTGATTTGTGTCACAAATGACGACCTGCATGGAGGAAAAGTTGAATCCTGGACATTCTGCTGATGTAGCCACAATGCTTGGAGATATTTGCTGAAGTGGGTTAACCATCAGACAATGTCCTTCCACTGAAATATTAAATACATTTTCTCTTCAAACCGGCGATGTATATTGTAGTTTCAGTTTTCAGTTTCCTGCAGTTTTATTTTCTCCCATTTCCATGGCCCTTTCGCTTCTAACACCCGCACGACTGTCATCAGACTTCCTAATGTCATGGTAAGATCAAATACGAACTTAAGGAACATCAGTTATAATGTAGCGCGGATCGTAAAATGGACCAAAGATCTCTCTTCCCAGTTTGGAAAATCGTTGGTTTAAGATAAAAACCAAAGGAATAATCCAAAGGAATAATATGTCCTTCAGCGATTATTTAAAACTCATTTTCTACAATATCGTCACTTATTTTAGTTCTGCCACATTTTTTCTAAGCTACACCACAACCACTTAACCTTACAGTCTGTTCTGCTCCACAGTATTACTGCTGGTTGACAGCTTATTGAAACTTCGTACAACGCTTGCACCATACAGGTTGATGGCATTAGCAGTAGGATATACAATGTGCAGACTAACAAATTTGATGGGAATGGCTGGCGGTTTATTTGTTATGAAGGGTAAGGGACTTGGGCAATGGATGAATGCATGCAATTTGATATTTTATTCATCATGGAGACAGTCTTCGGAGCAGCAAGAACAAGTTGCTTGATATTCCTAATTCGTGACGTTTCTTCAAAGGTAAAGAGTGAAGTATAATAAAGGTGGATTTGTGATATTAATCATGGACTGTCACATCTGATGGGATTTGCCTTAGGTAAGAGAGCCAGAGATGAGATTGTTGGATCTTAACCAAGGTATTCATGCCCTGGCTAGCCAAAAATACTGCGGGACAGGCGAATAGCTTGATGTAGTTTGATCATACATGAGCAGAACTCAGGATAATACTAGAAACTGCAGAGCAGTGAGTTTCCCGTCAGAAGGACGGATCATACGGTATGTTGCAAATATTCCAAATAATTATCCAAATAATTGACATATAACGTAAGAAGGATCGCCCCCAACACAAACACCTGAGGAACACTATTAATAACCGGCTGCCAATCAAGAAAGGTTCCTTTCATTCCCATTCTTCACCCCTGCCAATCAGACACTGCTTTACTGCTTTAAAAGTAGATTCGATGCTGAATACGTATCGTCTGCACAGCGATGTGTACAGGTTCAGAGAGAGGGCAGACGCATTTCATTTGGCAGTGCGAGATTCCCCACGTCGGAAGGAAAAACAGAATTGATATTTTTATTTAGGATTGAAGCGCGATTTTATGCGGAGAGCCATGTGAGCACTTTTGTATGAGTCGCAAAAAGCGCAACTGCTTATGAGAAGCTAAAAGAAAGGTCGGCCTTCGAGGCCGGAGGGATTGAATTTTCAAACAAGTGGATTATGCTGCATATTTTCAGGTTAGTGCCGAAGCAGCAGCCAGGGTAACGTATGTAGTGCTGCCCTCCCTATTTGAGCACAGGACGGGTTTTTCGGTCCACTGTATGCTGAAAATGTAATTTACTCCGCGATCAACTTAAGACCTTCCTTCATACACAGTCCATATCCTTCCATGTTGCTTTCACAGAGTTCCAGCAGGCTCTGAAATTTCCCCAATGTATCTGCCTCTTCCTGCCTCCCCGGTATGTTCCGTGCATCCACCAATCTCTTTGCAAAAATCCATTCTCTGACAACTCCCTAAATTTCCCTTAATCACCTCCAACAACTGTCCTACGGTACTCGACATTTCAGTCCTGAGGAAAATAGTTCTGTATGTTTGCACTATCTATGCCTCTCATCATCTTGTACATCCCTATCAATTCACCTCTCATTCTCCTTCTCTCCAAAGTGAAGAGTCCTAACTCGCTCAAAACATCCTCACAAGACATGCTCTCTAAACGAGGCAACACCAGGTAAATCTCCGCTGCATCCTCTCTAAAGCTTTCACTTCCTTCCTATAACTAGGCGGTGAGAATTCAGGACGAGGAACGGTGCAATCGCACTGATGGGATTGTCATACAGATCCCCAAATGGCCCCAGGGACTTTGAGGAACAGACATGTAATGTGATTCAGGATATATGTGAAAATATCGGATTGTTGGCATGAGGTGTTTCACCTCCCCAATTATAATCCGGAACCTTCTACGTCAAAGACCATTAGTTGAGGCTGAATTTTTAAGTGTATGCTGGACAGTTTATTGAATCAGTATGTGGGAGGTCCAACGAGAGAAGGGGCCGTTCTGGACGTGGTGTTGGGTAATTAACCTAGCTAGGTGACTGACCTTTCGTTGAGGTGCAGTTTGGGAACAGTGATCTTATCTCATTAACTATCAGGATAGCTGTAGCTAGGGATAGGTATGATACTTGCGGGAGAGTTTTAAATCGGAGTAGCACACATTCAGCATGAACTGAAAAGAGTTCTTTGGGAATTCCTTGTCTCTGGAAAATCCTCATCAGACAGGCGAAGAGTGTTTGAAGATCAACAGCACAGAGTACAGGAATGGGATGTTTCCATTAGAAGGAAGGACGGGGATGGAGAGACAACTTTGATGTCTAGAGACGTGATGAATGCAGTCAAGATGAAAAAGGAAAATATAGTAAAGCTTCTGAAGTCAGGATCAAAGCAAGCACATGAGGAGTATAAAGCCATCAGTAAAGAACAAAGGAAGGGATTTAGGAATGTCGGGGGACCATGAATTATCCTTGGCAAGTAGGATTCAGGAGAATCACAGGGCTTTTCATACGTACATCAAGAATAAAAGGATAAACCGGGAGAGGTTGGGACCACTCAGGGATAAAGCGGGAGCATTCGCTTGTCTACGGCGAATGTGCGTGAGGCAGCTCATGAGAACTTTGCTTCAGTATTTACAAAAGAAAAGTACATGGAGGCCCAGGAGATCAGTGCGGACGTCATAAACGGGTTAGGGCTCAAGCAGGAGGAAGTGTGTCTCGTACCCTGTGACGGGTTAAAGAACCAGCGGAAATGGAAAACACTTTGGGAGAGGTGAGTAGGTCTTCAGGTGTGCTGGTACCGTCGATCTTCCCGTTGTCCTTCGAAATTCTTTCAAACTCACCGACTGTGACCGTAACAAAGGCAACCGTTTTTCTGCGGTGGAATTATCAACCCAGGCAAAGGTTAGACACACAAATAACTCCACACCAGTCACACATTTTCTGCACTGCGAGAGCCACTGATCGATCCTCCAAGACCCACCTTTTTTGTGGGCACAACAAAGCTGGTTCAGTGTCCAAAACCATGTGCCTGTAGGTCTATCAGTGGACCTGCTATTTATCTCCGCATGCTGACACCAGCTGTCCATCAAACTGCTCAGTGGAAGAACTTACAAGCAAGCAGTGTCCTTGTATATTCAAAACAAGCTTGCAAAGAAACTATAACACCATCTCCAGCAGTCTTTTCAAACACACAGATCATTGGGGTAATTCAGGACCCCGTCACACCCCCTTCCTTTTAAGAATTTTTTTTACGAAGGAAACATTTTGTTTTAACTGTAGATTACAAAGGTTTAAAGCCATACCTGTAACATCAGATAACAGAGCAAGTTCTAACTTAACATCTGGATAAACATCCAGCTATAAAGTTGTCAGAACCTTTTACATGTCTTATTTTGAGGTCATCTTCTTGCAATATCAGACTCTGTTTAATAACCTTCTATTCTTATTCTTCATGTTAGTTAGGAACACCAACGGATTATGATCTGTGTAAAACGCAAGCGGTTTCTGGGCGGGACGGGTATCGACTTGAAAATATTGTAAAGGCAGAATAAGTGATAGCAACTTGTCAAGTCGAACTTGAGTTTCTAGGAAGTATTTAAAAGTAAGAGCAAGAATTTACTGATAGACCGGACAGGGGACTGCTTCTGCCCGGAACATTTGGGCGGACCCCACAGAGTCACAGCTGCAGTCTGGGAGCAGCGTTGGTATCCGCGGTAAGATGCCGAACTTTAAAAAAAAATCTTGAGAGACTGTTTCATGGCAAAATGCACTGCCGTCACTGCGTTTGGGTTAACTCCACCACCAGGATCATCGCTCGCAAAGCACTTCTCGGACACGGCACGAGGCTTGAGAAGAGCTTGCGAACCTTCGAGAGAATTCGCCCGGTTTGAAACCATAACGGTCGGAGGACATAACGGTCCGTGAGAGAAACCGAGGTGCAGGTCCGAATTAGTCCACAAAGTTCGAGAGTCAGCCAGTTTTTCACCTAATGCTTATCCTTAACCTTAACCTAATGGCTTATTACTAATGACTTAACCTTATACTGATTGTTTATGACTTATGACCACTGACGAATGGAACTATCAAACTGCCGCACTTGCGACAAATAAAAGGAAAAAAAAAGAAACGGTGTTTGGTCGAGTGGAATCCGGTTAAAACCTTCGTGCAGGCGCATTCGATCCTTTTCAAGTGGAGAAGCTGCATATGTTTTTTTAAAAAATAACAAGAACTCCGACTTGACAGTGAAAAACTGGTTGACAGTGAGAAAACTGGTTGACAGTGAAAAAAAAACTGTTTGACTAGCAAACTAGAGGACCAGGAATCAGAAATCTGGGAGCTTTGAGCTGAACAGCGGGAGGAATAACCTGCAGTCCTGAAAAAGTAAGAAAATCAAAACATCAAAGCATCATTAAAAAGTTGCACTTATCATCTCACCTGTGAACAACCTGCAAAGGAAATCAAACATGGCTGATGAAGCTATTAGGAAATCAGTTGAACAACTCAAGCTAGCGCGAACGACAGCAAAAAGATTATTTTCTCCTCTGGCCAATAGTATTCCCAGGACCTATGAAGACATGTCTGAAGAGGAGCTCAGTCAGTTTCAATAAACTCACAATAGAAGCCGAGAAAGTCATGGAAGCCAATGATGATGTGGAGGCCGGACTCATTGCAGAACTGGAGGCAGAGCTGAACACAGAGGAAGTAGCTGTGTTAACTGAACAGCAAAAAGCCGACCTGGCAAAGACGGCAAATGAGTCTGAGTTGAAACTAAAGGAGGTCAGAATGCTGATCCAGGAGACTCTTTGGACCAACTTTGGAAATGTTGAATTGTTCACAGCACTACAAGCAGCAGAGGATGCATGTGAAAAAGACGCTGCTGGACAACCCGATGGCAACCAGGAGGCGTATGACTTCGTGCTTAACCACCTGCAAGGATTGATAAAGACAGCGAAGGAGGTGCATGGTCGGTGGAAACGATGGATCCCGCCAGGGGATCAGAAGGACCTTCAGAATCGCAAAAAGGGGCTCGAACTCCACATCCTCAAGTTGATTTCCAAAAAGGCTTACTTCGTACAGGCCAGGAGAAAGGAGAAAGCTGAAAGACTAACAACGACGGCGTTGGGCTTTTCCTCCACTTTTCCCACGCCAGCCATCAGATTGAAACCGACGGCCCTTCCCAAGTTTACTGGCAGCAAACGTGATTTTCACAGGTGGAGAAAGGACTGGGAAACACTCCAGAGGCAGGGAGAGCCGACCGGTTGAAGAGAGGTGAATAGGCTCAACGACTGGACAGTCTTGACGACAAAATCAGAAAAGACATTCGCCTCACTACTTATCACGCTGCAGATGACATCTTCCGTGTTCTAGAAAACCGCTATGGAAATCGAACGTGCATTGCTATTGAAATGGTGGAAGAGTTACAGAAAATGCCAGCTGTCAGAAATCATCAGCCACGGAAGATAGTGGAATTGATTCAAACTGTGGAGAAGGCACTTCAAGTCTTGAGTGACCTTGGTGACACAGGTGCTAACACAAATCCACTAGTGACAAGATCAATTGAAAGTAAACTTCCAGAACTCTCAAAATGGAATGGCCGGTCTATGTCGCTGACAGGACAAATGATGTGGCAGCAGGTAATTGGTTTGACAGTCTCTTGGAATTCCTCAAAGAGAAAGAGAGCATATATGAGCAGCTCAAGCAACTGAGGGATGAAGAGCCGAGTAGAAGAGAAACCAGGGCTGAGCCAAGACATGCCTGAACCAAGTCTACCAAGTCGGGCGACGACCATGCAGGGCGTGTAGTCTGCGGTGATGGAAAGCACAAAAGGGAGCTATACTTTTGCAAACGGTTTCGAGCGCTAAAGCTACCAGAGAAAAAGACTGCAGTAAGAAAGCTGGGGACATGCAAGAAGTGTTTCGAGGTTCATGATGACAATTCATACTGCACACCCGCCTATATATGTAAAACCCAAGGCTGCAAGGATGAGCATGCTCCTGAGCGTCATTACTATCTGTGCCCCAATACTGAAATAAAGAGCAGGTCAGAAAAAGAGCAGATTCGGTCCAGAGCAAGATAAAGGCAGGAAGAAATATACAGAGGATCAAGAAGAGTTCTTCATCAAACTCCCACCAGAATTGGCCAAACAATGCCGAGATGTATTTTCAAACACTGCATCCAGAGCCTTCAGCACTGTGAAAGATAAACCGGGCCTTCTAGTGGAAAGTGGATTGCAAGAGCTGCCAGTAATTATGAACCTTCTCGAGGTCACAGCTAATGCTGGACAAAAAAATGGGGACGTTAATTGACTTGACTTCAGACACCAATTATATAACCCACAAGGCTGCAAGCAGACTGAACCGCAGAAGTGAGGAAATCACTCTCGTCGTCCATGGAGTTGGGGGAATGAAGTTATAGGTGGAGACAAAGCGGTACCTTCTAAAAGTCAGAGTAAACACTCGCAAGGGCACTCTCAAATCACACCAATTGGTTTGTTATGGACTAGACAGCATTGCAAATCTCCACAACCATGTGACACCGAAGCAACTGCAGAAAGTCTTCCCAGACATACCGCTTGATGAACTCGTGAGACCCAGAGATATAGATTTACTCATAAACCACAGAGAAGGTCAGCTAGCGCCTCAGAGAATCAGAGCTTTTGGAGACCTCGTGCTGTGGGGTGGACCACTGGGGAAGACAGTCGGAGGAGCATATCCTGATCTCTTTGAGGAGCTGGCTGTGACGACCCACATGTCCAAGACACATTTTGCAAGGTCAATGAGAGTGGCTGCTGTAAAGTACGAGGAGCTCAACAGCAGAGTCCCAGAGCAACTTCCACCAAACAGGATGGCATCAAGCTCCAGGAGTCAGGTACTTCAACCACCATCCGGGACTTTCTAGAGAGGTGGAATTGGGACAGTATTGGCGCAGCAAGCGAGCCGAAATGCGGGTGTTGCTACTGCGGAAGCTGCCAGCTGGGCGGCAAAGGAATGACTCTTGCTGCAGAGAGGGAACTTGAAGTTGTAAGAAGAGGCCTCACCTATGTCACAGGTGACCGCCACAGCAACGAACCATATTGCTACACCAGATATCCTTGGTTAGAAGATCCAGCTTCCTTGCCAAACAATAAAAGAACAGTCGAGACTACATTTCTCAGGACGTAAATGCAACTAGCCAAAGAACCCGAGAGGAAAGCTGCCTACACTGCTCATGATATGCTCATGAAGTGCATGATATGGTTGATTGAAGGGCTGCAATGAAATTGTCCAAAGACACGGTCATCAACTGGAACGGGCCAGTCTGGTACGTGAGTCATCTTATTGCTTCGAACCCTCACTTTGTCACAACCGCAGTGAGATTCGTGTGGAAGAGAAGCCAAAAAGCTCAGAGGGGTGAGATTGAATGACCTGCTAATGAAAGGTTCAGATGTCTTCAAGCGGATTCGATCGGTTCTACTGAGATTCAGGGGTGGAGTTTACGCTGCTCTGGGTAACATAAAAAAGATGTACAATTCGGTTTGGTTGGAAGACCGAGAAGAGCACCTGCATAGATTCTTCTGGCGAGACTCCGAGGACGAGGAGCTGGGGGAATATGCAATCACAAGAGTGAACATCGGAGTCACACCAGCAGGGTGCATTGCGCAGCTAGCAATGCGGGAAATTGCTAATCTCCCTCCTTTCAACCACCTCAAAGAGGACCGGCAGGTGCTCCAACACGATAGCTACGTTGATGACTTTCTCACATCCCACAACAACCTTGACCAGCTGAAATCTATCAGAGCAATTATGGAGCACATCAAGAAGGACGGAGGATTGGGGCTCAAGCCTTGGGTCTTTTCTGAGCAAAGTGGGAGGAAAGAGTGCAATGACAAGCTGGAGAAGTCCAAAGCAGGAACAATGATCTTGCAAAAACCAAATGCGCCATAAATAGAACGAGACCCTTGGACTGGACTACATCGCAGAAGAGGACAAGCTCCATGTCATGATTGCAATCGATTTCTCCAAAAGAAAGAAAAAAAAAATGAGACTTGGCCAAGACTTTCTACAAGAGCAGTTCAGAGACCTGATAACAAACCCCCTGACACGAAGAGAACTGCTCAGCCACGTATCAGGGCTGACCCAGTATGACCCAATTTGCCTAGTAACCCCTGCTAAGCAGAAGGGAGCTATTCTAGTACGAAGGGCATTCCAAAAGGCAAAGGGTTAAAGATATTCAGTCAAAGACACATGGGACATAGCACTCTCAGATGGCGTCAGGGAGGATGCACTTAAGCTCTTCAAGGAGTACGTTAAACTTGGCAAGGTAAGGTTCACCAGGACACTGACTCCCCTAAGCTTCACTGAGGAACCCTGGGCAATTACGTTCTCTGATGGAAGGCAGCACGCCAATGGAGCAGTGATGTACCAATGGTGGAACTCGGACCAGGGCTCAATCGTCAGGCTGGTGGAGTCTCAGCCAAACTAACTCCCTGGGATCACAAAGGCGATGCTGTCAAAGCAGAGATATGTGGAGTAGTGTTTGCCTCACGCCTGAAAAAGTACGTTGAGCTGCATAGCCGAATCCAGGTTGGGAGGTGGTACCATTCCGTTCATAGTCAACACCACAGCGTGAAGGCTATGGCTATCAAACATTCTTTGCAAATAGGATTGGAGATGTTCAAAACAGTACAAGGATCCAGGTGGCGTTTGATTCCTGGTCCGCAAAATATTGCTGATGTAATCACCAGAGGAGCCAGCCCTCAAGACCTGGATAAAGACTCAGAGTGGCAAAACGGGCCAAAGTTTTCGGATTTGCCGGTGAATGAGTGGGCGTTGAAATCAGCCAAAGAACTAGCAGCCACTGTCAGGGAAAGCATCAACAAGTTGCAAAAGAAGGCATTTGTTGCCGCTTTGACAAGGCTCAAGGCAAAGAAACAAGAACCAGGTCAAAACAGAACAACGGAGACCGCCTGCAGCGTCAGCCACCAGAAGCCTTGAGGATATCAAGCGGTTCAGTGTTGTAACTCGACTGGTCAAAACTGTTGCATGGATCTGGAGAGATCCATGCAAAAAGGTTAATTGGACAAAATCAAGCCGTGGACACTCCAAAGTGGGAGGCAGTTTGTTTGGCAGGAGTCATTTCACTAAGGGAACGAGAAGATACTCTAAGAGACAGTTTTCTAGCAGCACAAGAGGGCGCAATCTTCCGAAGTACCACTGCAGAGAGGCTGGTAGGCTACAAAGACGAAGACTCTGGGCTGTTGGTTTGCGGTGTCCAAGTGCAAATCTTCAAAGAAAATCAAGTTAGTGTCTCCGTCTTGCCCTATGATGTCTGGGTGTCCATACTGTTAACTCGGGAGGCCCACAGTGAGAGTCATGACGGAGTGTCCGGTACCTTCCTCAAGATGAGAAGAAAAGCACGGGTCATAAGGGGAAGGAATATTGCCCAAAGGGTTGTCAATGGCTGCATGCTCTGTAGGAAGACAAAAACAAGGAATTGTTAACAAGTAACGGATGACTTGCCGCCAGAAAGAACTGAACCTGCTGCACCGTTCCAGTTCACAACGGTGGAACTCTTCGGACCCTACCAGGCAAAAGATGATGTCAAGAGAAGAGTAAAGCTGAAGGTTTGGGGAGTGGTCTTCTGCTGCACGACCAGCAGAGCCGTCTATACAGAGCTGGTAAACACCCTTTCAACCGAAGGATTCCTGATGGCCTATCAAAGGTTGACAGTAATCAGGGACATCCAAGAAAGATCTGGTCAGATCCATACACCAATTAAATTGGAGTAATACCAGTTTTCGAGGAGCTGTACAGATTCTTGGACAGGCTGAACGAAGCAGCCCTGCAGGAGACCGTGGCAAAAAAGTGGAACGGAGTGGATGTGAAAATCCATCCGCTGGTTTCTCCGCACAGGAATGGTGCTGCAGACGCCGCTGTACGCATTGGGAAGAGAGCACTCCAGAGTCTTGGGAAGTCTCACAGCGAGTTCCAGCCAACTCTTCACTTAGAAGCCAACCTTTCCAATGACACCAGGGTACAGAGCCGGGAAGACTATATTCAGTATGTCACACCCAACACTCTTCTAATCGGTCGAGCTTCTCAAAGCGGGGATTTCAAAACCTTTGACTTTTCCACCTACCACTACAAAAGACCGAGCAATGCAGTCAGATGTGACCAAGCTCTGGCTATGCTGGAGCCAACTCGCTGGTCCCAATTTGTTTGTCAGGCGCAGGTGGTATATGGCACAGAGGAGCGTCACTGTTGGGGCCATCGTCTGGTTCAGCGAGCAAAACGCACTGAGAGGACATTTCAAGGTTGGCAGAGTCGTCAAGACTATTCCAGACAGCAAAGGCATCGTGAGGGACGTCAACATCAGGATCTTCTCAAGCTCCAGTTTTCCTGTGACAAAAGCTCTGAAAATAACAACAAGGAATCCTATCTGTGATGGGGAAAAAATGGACCCAAGCCACCATCCTTCACAGGGACGTCAGGCAGCAACTTGTCTTACTACCTGTTGAGGAACAGATGGAAAGTCAAATCAACAATATGTCGTAAGAACACCGAACTGGGATCATCAAGTTTGCCTTTGAAGCTGGCGATCTCCCCACTGTTTCCATGGGAAGATCGGTTGAGAGGTGTCAAGTCAAAATTAAGTTTCTGAAAACTAGAGGGAAAAGAAAATAACATTTAAAAGTAATAGCAAGAATCCACTGATAGACCGGATTGAACCCGTTGCCTGAGTGCTGCTTCTGCCCGGAACATTGGGCGTTGGAATCCGCGGTAAAATACCGAACTTTAAATAACTCGAGAGACTGATTCGTGGAAAAGAGCACTGTTGTCACTGCGTTTGGTTTAGCGCTATCTTCGCCACGGGGATCAACGCGCGCAGGCGCTTCTCGGAAGCAGCGCGATGTTGAAGAGCTCGCGATCCTTCGGGAGGGGCCGCCCTGTTTTGAAAACATAACGGCCCATTAGACAAACGGGACTGTGCAGGTTGGAATCCGTCTACAAGGTTCGAGAAGCAGCCAGTTTTTTTCACCTTACGGCTAACAACTTAAGGCATATAACTTATGTCTAATGACTAGTGACTAAAGACTAACGACGAAGGACTTATGAGTGATGGAACTAACGGAACTATCAAACTGCCGCAGTTGCGAAAAATAAAAGGAGGAAAAGGGAGAAGTTGTTTGGTCGTTGAGTGGAATCAGGTTTAAAAAACCTTCGGGCAGGCGCATTCAATCCCTTTCAAGTGGGAAAGCTGCACATGTTCAAAAAAGAGCCAGAACTCCAACTTCACACACACACACACACACACACACACACACACACACACACACACACACACACACACACACACACACACACACACACACACACACACACACACACACACACACACACTGAACCAGTGTACTCACAAATCCCTGTGTACCCCGATATTCGCTGACATGGAATATATCTACACATTAGCGAAATCTGTGTGCAGCCCAACCTTGCCCACTGCCCCGCATGCACAATCGCTTAGCAGAGAGCAAGAATAATTTCCAACAGTTCACAAACTACTTTCACCATAAAAATAGCAACAACTAAATTCAATATGCATCTATTGTTAAAGTATTTGCAAATGAAACTTCCTTGGGTTTAATCACAGCGTAATATCTGCACACACCAAAGCCGTGTGCACCCAAATATCTGAGCGTACTCCAAATCAACATGCATCCCGACATTTGCCTATACACCACTAAATCTGTGTATATCCCTAAACCTGCAGGCACCACTAAATCTGTGTGCACACCCAAATTGGTCCGCGGTCCAACCCCACTGACACCCGCACATACTCTTTAGATTACCTCCAGAGCAATTCGAAAAATAGCTGTTTCTGCCTTTACAAAATAGCAAGAACAAAGGGCAGATTTCAAAGAATATATTAATGAAACAAACTTGACATTCGTCAGAACCCCAAATCTACTGACACTCCCAAATATGCATTCTGTGAGAGGACAGAGAGTATATGAACGAGCTGGATGACAATGTGATAAACTAAATCGGCAGCTTTGTGAATGCCGCCATGATTGGGGGTGTTCTGGACAGTGAAGAAGCCTGTCATGGCTTTCAGCAGGATCTGGGCCAGCTGGAAAAATGGTCTGAAATGTAGCGGAATGAAATTAATGCAGACGAGAGAGAGGTGTTGCACTTCGACAGAACCAAGCAGCGTAAGTTTTACTAAGTGAACGGAAGGGCACTGAGGAGTGTGGAAGATCAAACGGATCCGGGAAAACAGGTCTCTAATTCAATGAAAGTGGCGTCACAGGTATATGATCGTATTGAGAGCTTTTGGCACATTGGCCTTTTGCAGTCCGAGGTCGTCGACCACCGACAGCAGCAACCCACTGAACTCCGCCATAGCGATGGAGAACAGGAGATGGAACTGAGTATGGGGCATATTTCCATCCGGCCTATCGTAGCGTAGACCCATTTCTATCCCCTGATATCATTGGCTCAGGACCCTGACTACCCTGACTATCAAATGAGATTAATTAAAGTGAACTTCAGTCATGGAGAGAGGTGGAAATGTGAAAGTAGTTTCTATGTCGCCTTATGAAAAGAGAGGCAGCTGCAGTTCAACAGGTTAAAGTCCAGTTGGGTGTTTCTTATGCAGAGGCCTTGCAAAAATGTTATATTTGTCTCTGACTGGTAAACTTGATAAAATGTAACTAGTCAGACTGCGGCGTCAGTAAATACATGTTGACGTCACAGTTCTCTTACTAAAGATACTTTACTTATTAATCAAATGAAGTTTGTGATCTTTATAATAGATGTGGTGAATTGTACTGATCAGACATCTCGGTGTCCTAACGAAATTAAAATTATTGTGAAAGCTGCTGAAAGATATTTTGCTATAACTGGTATTATGTTAGAAGCTGTAAATGAAGTTCAGATAGGTGGGGTAGCGGTATCCCAGTCTACTTGTGAAAGTGCATAATGAGATTAAAAATTCAGTGGATGCGAGAAGCCTGATTTCTCATGGTCCAGAAATCAGATTTCTGATTTGTCAGAATCTCCCAATGTTTTGTTTATTGAGGAAATTTGGTTATTTTCACATTTAAGTTTGTTTCTGTTCAGGATTATATTGTCATTAGGAGTGATAGGTTCGTTGGTAGACGGATGGAGTTGCCAGTTTCATAAGGCAAGTAGCAGGCTATAGAGTTGTGAATGTGCTTGAAACGTAGATGGGATTTGTTGTAGAAATGTTTGATTCAACAGATAGGTGTATAAGTCGTTTAATTTTTACAATCCTTGTGGAAAACATTCTATTGATCTGTGAGAAAGTATATGCAGCTCTCGCTCAATTAGGGTTGTATGGTTTGGGGATTTGAACGCAGATAGTTCATTGTGGGGTTGTTTGCGCAATGAAGGTAATGGTTTGATTGTAGAAAAGCTTTTCACGTTGTATATCTGAATGGGTACGAGATTTAATGTTCATAGTCGTTCTGGAACTGCTACTGAATGTTGAGGAAGGATGGATAATAAGCTGACATTGAGGCACAATATCAGTAAAATCATAGATAAATATAAAAGAGGACTAAATATTCTCAGGTGTCTATTTTAGGGTGCTACACGAAAATTTCTGTTGACTGTGTGGCTTATGGAGCAGCTTCATCTGTAACTTTAAAATGTTTGGGAGTGATACAAGCACGGTCGTTGAGGTCCATTATGAACATTATGTTTGAAATTGTGGAAGATGAATTTAACGTTAACATACTGGATTAATTTGGTGGGGGGAGGTCGAAATGAACATTCTGTTAAATGAGTGTTGGAAGTCTGCTTGACGAGTGTTTTTAGCTTTGTGTGCCTGGGTTCTCGTCACGCTTGGAATAAGGGTTCGTTGACTGATGGAATATTTCCCACTGTCGTGTTCTCAGTAATCCAAACTTGTTTCATCCAAAGACCAAATTGATTCAGGACAATTAATTGATTTCGGTTATGCCTGAGAATTTATTGTTTCATTAATATATTGATGAAGATTATTATATGTTAAGCATTTTTTTTAACAGGAGGATCAGAATATAATTTAACTGGGAATGTTGGTGTGCTTTTTTTTTTGTGCCCGAATTATAGTTAACGATAAAGAAACGACTATGTATCAGGATATACAACAGAACTAGTTGCCATCACATTAGCTTTTACTGTTTGAAACTCTCAAACATTATTTCATATTCAAAACATTGAATTCGAGGTGCACAGTGATTCACTCACGCACTCACATAACGCAAACAAAAACACAAAAACACACACGCACAAAGACACCCACATACACACGCGCACACACGACTTATTCTGATCAGCCTTCCAGCTCTCCTTCGTGTACTTATACACATACGGGGCGATATGATGAAACCATATTCACCCCGGCACTACAATGTTGAACTTGATGACCATGAGTTAGGGTTAGGCATGGGTCCTGGACGAGCCGCCAAATGTTCTAACTGTGACTAAGTCACTTACGAAAGTGAAGAGTTCGTGGATATGAACGTGTTTATTCAGCATCACAAACATATATATTCTTGGAGATCCTCTTGGTCGAGTCCCCCAAATATGAACTACATCAAGAGATTATACCGTTGGGGATAATGGTAACAGTAGGTGATTCAGTACAATTTCACAAGCTACAATGCTATAATTTACTTTAATATTCTGTGTCGGATAAATGATTCTTTTGAAGTACATATGTGGAAGGACATTTAACTTAGAAGACAC
This sequence comes from Hypanus sabinus, assembly GCF_030144855.1. Lineage (NCBI taxonomy): Eukaryota > Metazoa > Chordata > Chondrichthyes > Myliobatiformes > Dasyatidae > Hypanus > Hypanus sabinus. The sequence continues at coordinate 61,506,667 of NC_082706.1, read as the reverse complement.
CTCGGCAGGTCCTGATGCATTTATTTGGACAAACTACTTCACACAAATAATCTAAATATTAATTTAATCTCAATCTGTCTCCGCGGAGATTGCACGAGTCTGATGTATTTATAAATCTGTTGCAATCTGTCCCAGTGAAGTCGCTAAATGGTATTAAAACCCAAGGCACGTGTTACCTCAACATTTCATTGCGAAAACTTTCTCCTGTACACAGGTGAATAGATCATTGGACAGAGAAAATGTCTGCAATGTTGTATAGGTACGAAAATGTGCAGAAAATAGTGTCCGCCTTCATTGTCGTCATTGGAGTTCTTGGTGAGTGACCAGAGCAATTCATGTCTGGTGTGTTACCGGTGTAAATATGTTTACCATCATTTTACAAGCTTCCAACTTGATCTTTGTACAAATTTCCATTAAAAATCTGATTTCTAATATTTATTGACAAGCGGAATTAAACCTCTGTCTCTCCTCTAACTCATGGGATCAACTGGACCTTAGTTCTTGACTTTAATGTGTCCTTATCCAGTTATGCGAGCGCTGGGTATATGCGGCACTCCGGGAAGGTGTGACTGGGAGGGTTTTAGAGAGACTTTGTCCAGATTCATTCCAGTACTGGAGAGGGGAATGTCCCTCAGAAGGAGTAACGAGGAGGGTTTTAACGGGATATTGTCCAGAGCTGGGAACGGGCAGGTTTTTAGTTGGACTTTGTTCATATTTGTCCCAGTGCTGGGGACAGCAGCTCTCCACGAAGTGGTGACGGGGTGAAGGGGATTATATTGTAAAGTTCACCGTTTCGGAATTGATCAGAGGGAATTCATGGTTCCATGTTTCACGTCTCCCTGTAAGATCCGTCACAGACGGACCCCACTGTCTGTTGGTCAATAATTGAGTCTGATCAGCTGAACGGATCTGCTAACGTGTGCATCGAGCTGAACTATGCGGTAGAATTAATCCAATAACTGAGCCACTAAGCCTCAGGTTGCTAAGGTGTTTCTGCTTTCGCTCTGAGACCCGTAGTACATTGGGGCTCCCCTACGCCCTGAAGAAAGGCCGAGGCCCGAAAAGAGAGTTTGCTGAATTCCATGGATGCTGCCTGACCTACTGAGTCTCTCCAGTGTTTTCTGTGTGTTTCTCACCTCTGAATCCCTTCTCGGCCCCACCAGATGCTAAGTTTCCAGAAGCCTGACCAGTATCGGTTAAATCAGTGAAACCGGCCCCACCAGCGACCGGTAGCCGGATCAGCACCGATCGTTGTTGTTAATGCAGATCGCTTTTATCCCCGACGATTGCCCACACACTGAAGACGGCAGGTCAGAGACAAAGTGACCTGCGTTTGACGTTTCAGTACCAGCCGTTCACTCTTCACCCTCTCTGGCAGCTTCGTCTTCCTGTGGATGACAAACGTTGTAAAGTTCATTTATTATCAGATCTCAGGAAAAAGATTCGATTTGAATGATTCTGAATGGATCTTTGCCTGCATCGGGATTATCTGAGGAATTTCAGCTGCTGCACAAACACATTTATTTACAAGGTAACTCAGTCGAAATTCAGGGAGCAGGTGTTCAGCGCGGTGGAATATCTGGTCACCTCGGTGCTTCATTTCATTAATAAAGCCACGTCCTGAGCACACACCAGAGGCGGCCGCAGTGTCTCCAGTCCGGGCTCCAGCTCCTCCCTCACCTTCACCTCTTGATCTCACAGGTGTTATTCCGGGCGGATTGACCCATCAACTGGCAGCACCGGATGTTAGGACAGTCTGTCTTTGGGGAAGGAGAAAGCACCATACTGGACACAGGGTAGCTCATTGGCATCGACAGATAACAGTCAAAGAACACCTCCAGAATGCCGAACATCCATTAGTCTGTGGAGATACCTATCTATTCCAATTTCCGCCCACCAACCCCACAGTCCTTCATTGCTATCAGATGGAGGGAGTCTAGTCTCACGCTGGTTGGCTAATACAATGTCAATCACATCAGTCTCCGCCTTCCCATTGAATGATTAGCTAAATGGAAGAAATAGGGCGGGGTCTGGATAAACGGCGGTTGATATTCAATCAGAAAGGCACATCTTCGCCATTAACTGTAGTGTGGTGTAGATAACTGTGAAATAAAACCCTCATTGCTTCTTTTTTTCAAATGAAAACGGAATTACCCCAAACAGACCTACAGGTTGTACGTAATAAAGCACAATACTACAAATTGAATTACAATCACTGAAATAACTTTAAAAAGTTTATTTTATGAACGCTATCAACCCCCAAAGATTGTAAAGAAATCTGCAATTTATTTCTTTCTACCTGATATGCTTCACTCTGAAATAGTATGTGCTCAACTGTTTCATAATGACAAAAACTACACGACCAAGAATGATGTATTGCAACACAACATAAGGAGTAATTAAGCATAGTATGGCCTATTGTAAGTCGTGTAAATATAATTCCTTCCCTTCTATTTTTTTCACTTCTCGGATAAACCCATCACTTTTATGCATTGTTTAGAGGTGAATTCCCTTGTACTCATTATCCCAACCATTCTTGCTATAAGATGTTAATTCTTATCCCCACCAATACCTTAGCTACCGATTTACTTGATGGAAGGTCTTTATCCACAGTTGAAATTTCAACAGCTTTTGTACCTAACCATCTGTGTGCGGGGATCCATAAGAAGTGGACATATAAACAAATACTTTGCGTATGAAACAATATTTAATGAGCTTGTAAGAGTAAATCTGACGGACTGCTCGGATAACCAGTTTTAAGACTCAACAAAACTGAAAAGGCATCTGATCAAATTACAAATTTACATGGACAAATTTCCTCCACCCACTGTAAACCTAAAATGAGGACAGTAAAAATGCTGTATATATTGATAAATGGTTGATCATTTGTTTTATTATCGTCACCTGTGCTTCAGGCACAGAAATAGCCAAACCAATGTCCTAGTTAAATTGTGTTCTTATTCTTCGGTATCAGTGGTTAACAGATCATAATAATTTTTCTTAATATACTGATAAACTAACATTCTCTCTCAGGCATAACAGAATCTTTTGACTTAAATCGTATTTGTAAAGGAGTTAACTTGTGTATTAGCCACTGAAAGCTTAAATGTTAATATATTTCCAATTGTTGAAAATTACTCATTGTTAAATACATCCAATATGCAATATAATTCAAATTTCTACCTCTAATCCATAAATCACCATCGTCTGCATATGGTCGTTTACATACCCCAGTGACTATCTCAGAGTAAATATAATTAGTCAGAATATTAAATAATAAAGGGTTACAAATACTCCGTTGTGCTTTCGTAATCTCTACCTAATTGAAACCCGAATGTAACTCCCAGCAGTACCAGCACGGTCCGTACAAATGTAAAACTCAGAAAAACATATGCAATCTCCCGTTAATCCTCATTTCCATAATTTAGACAAACGTTTATCCTTCCATAAATATCATTTGCCTTATCAATATTAAAATATTGTTATTACAACATCTTTATTTAATTGTGCTTTCCAAATATCATCCTCCACAACTAAAACTTATCGCAGTGTCATTCTACCGTTCTGAAATTCACTCTGATAAAACGATGTATATCTCCCCTTTTATTCAAAAAATATTTCATACGCCAGATAACTAAACTAAAAACACTCTCCGTATGATGTCCTCTAACACAACTTCAACAGGATGATCATTCCTTTGTCCTCTCAAATTAATTCAGTCTGTTAACATCAGCCTGCGATTTCAGCAATTGTACCGGTAGTTGTCCCAATTCAAACAGTAAAGGAGAAACAGGTCATGACTTGACTGCAGAACACAATCTTAAAGCCTGTGATCGTATTACATCCAAACATTTTAAAGTTGAATATGAAGCTGATCGATAAGCCACACAGCCAGAATCAAGAACAGATTGAATTAAACAAATATAAACGGTCAACAAAGATTTTCATCTTGCACCCCAGAATACGCACTTTAGAAAAATTAATGCTCCAATTTATCAATTACTTTAATGTTACGGTGCTTCCATGTCAGTTTATTATCCATCCATATGCTTGAAAATCTTACCAGTTACACGTCTTCAAGAGTTTTGGCCATACAATTTCAAATCAACTGCAGGTCTATTAATCCTATTTGTAAATCACTTAAATTGTTTATTCGCTACTGAAAACTTTAGTCCTCATATATTTGCCTATTGTTCAAAGATTTTCGTTGATAAGTGTATCCAATATTCAAACTGAAATTTCTACCCCAATCTATAAATTCCACCATCTTGAGAAAGAGATTTACACATCCCTGTGCCATTCTCAAAGAACATATAATTACTGATAATATTCATAAAGGATTAGTATTATTGCTTTTTGGGTTACCCAATCTTTATCTCATTGAAACTCGAATTCAACTTGCCCACCCGCACCAACACAGGCCATCCAAATATAAGACGCAGGAAAAAGTATATGCAAACGTCCCCTCAATCTTCATTTCCATACGTTAAACAAAAGTTCTCGCTTCCACAAATATCATATGCATTTCAATATCAAATATACTGCGATGACATCATCTTTATTTCACGGTGTTTTTCTAACATCATCCTGCAAACCTACACCAGAACCCAATGTCATTCTACACTTCGGAAAGCCAGTCTGATAAAACAATACATCACCTCTTTTATACAAAAAGTATTTAAAACGTTCCATTACCATACGTTCCATAAGTTTAAATAAATGAGTCATTATTGATATGGGTCTACAATTAGAAGGAACAGACGGGTGTACCCACGGTTTAGAATAGGCACTACTTCTGCCATTTTCCACAAGTTGTGAAAAATAACCACTTCAACTCCTGGACCTGTTGAATGAAATATTTCTACATTAAATCCCTCATACCTTTCATTTGAATTCACAACTCTGTACCCTGTTCCTTTCTTTATAAAATTGGAAACACCACCAGTCCAGCAACTAACTAATCTATCACGACCACCAACAATATAACACCGCACAGAAGAAAAGAAACTTAAAATGTGCGAAAAAACAGTTTTCCTGAATACATATGACATAGAGGTGGTTTGGTAAATCAGAAATAAACTTCTTAAAGTCTGGAACATTAACAATCTGGCTTCTCGCATTCTACTGCAATATTTTTAATCCCATTACACACTTGTTGAGGTAGATTGGGATACAGACTTCATTTGCAGCTTCGCACATAAAACCAGTTACACGAAGATAACCTTCTGCAGTTTTCAAAATAATTATAATTTCCTCATTAGGATGGTGCCTGATACGTGTAATTCACCTCACTCCGTTTTATTCTGTGGTAAAGTATCTTTCATGACAGAACTCTGTTGACGTCACAGTCTGCTCTCTGACTGGGAACACTTTCTCAACATTCGCGTTCACTGTTTACAAGCTGCCTAACATTCAGATTAACAAATCATCGTGTGAGTTCTCATCTGATCAACAAGCATATAGGCTATTGACAGAAAGGGACAGAGGTGGATCTCAGCGACAACAGGCCGGGTAGAAAGCTGGCCCACAATCACGTGGCATCTACTGGTCCCTATCGCATCCTCTTCCAGCAACACCCATGGTATTCACTCCAGACATCTACCACTATGAGTATGAAAAAAACTTGCAACGAATTTCTTTAAAATTTCTGAATCACGTTTAATGCTACTATCTTACAGAAGTTATTTTATACTCCAGCACAGAAGGGAAAAGATAAAAAATTATATTAAAGTTAAAAAAAAGTTAAGTAGTTCAAAAAAGACTCCCTTACATAAGAACATAAGAAATAGGAGTAGGCCATCTGGCTTGTCGAACCTGTTCCGTCACTCCAATAAGATTATGGATGATTTGGCCATTGACTCAGCTTCCACTACATGCCTATTCGCCAGAGCCCTTAATTTCCCTACAATGCAAAAATCTATCCAACCTTGTCTAAAATATATTTGTATTGAACTTAATTGACTTTAGCACGTAACTTTGTATAGATGAGCAGTAAAAACCTTTACGTTACGTCTGCCTCTAAATGTGTAATATGCAATTTATCGTAATTTATAATCAATAGTATATTCATCAGGACAGTCAATATAACATAGAAATACAGTTGTGCCAACATGAATTAATAAATCTGATGGCCCTGTGGAAGAATCTGTCCCGGAGCCTGTTGGTCCTGGCTTCACGGATGGTAGCAGCTGGAACATTGTGTTGTTGGGGTCACTCGGGTCCCCAATGATCGGTCGGGCCCTTTTTACACACCTGTCTCTGGACATGTCCTGAATAGAGGAAAGTTCACATTTACAGATGTACTGCGCGGTCCGCACCACTCTCTGCAGGGTCCTCCGACTGAGGCAAGTACAGTTCCCATACCAGGCAGTGATGCAGCCAGTCAGGATGCTCTCACTTGTGCCCTATAAAATGCCTTAGTTCTCTGAATTATATTCCTCTGCTTTATTGGGCCGAGATTTCCACAGATTCGCCACTGTCGGAGAAAAGCAGTTTCTCCTTATCTCAATCTTAAATCTACTCCCCCCGAATCTGGAGGCTATGTTCCCAAGGTCCCGTCCTATCTACCAGTGGAAACAGCTTCCAGCCTCTATCTTATTTATCCCTTTTATATTATGAATGTTTCTTTAAGATCTCCTTTCATTTTTCTCTTTTCGAGCGAGTACCATCCCAGCTGACCCAATCTCTTCTCATAGGCTCGCCCCCTCAACTGTGGATTCAAACTGATAACCTTCTCTGCAGCCCCTCTAAAGCCAGTATATCCTTCCTCAAGTAAGGGGATCAGAACTGCGTGCAGTACTCCAGGTTCTTTAAATATAAGTCCGCTGGTATTAAGCATTTCCTCCGTAAGAGAACATACTGGTTTTCCACTCTGTTTGTGGTCCTCATATTCGGATAAACTCCTGGCAAACATCGCTTGATCTCTGCCGCTCTAGGGAAAATATCCCTGGTTGTCCATTCTCTCCTTATCAAGGCAGCATCCTGGTAAACCTCTTGTACTCATCGTCAAAACCTTCACATTTTTCCCGATATTAGAATTGCAACACTTCAGAAGCAATTGAACTAGAGGTTTAATAAATGCAACAGAACGACCTGACACAGTATCTTAGTACCTCCAATACTAAAATGAAGCAGGTCCACATCGTCGTTACCATCCTATCTTCCTGTGCATTCACTTTTAAGGAGTTATGGACTGGGATCCCCTTCAACTCTGGTGAATCTCCTCTGGAATCCTCCTGCACAAGATGTCCTTTGTATAGAATGCTAACCAGAACCGTTTGCAATATTTCAAGAAACATACCAGGTCAGGCACCATCTGTTGAGTGGATCCAATGACCTCCTGTAGATCAACACGGTACATCAAAAACTCAAATACATAGACACACGTCAGGCTTAGTGAAGTTACTGAAGAGGATGCTTTGTGTTATCGTATAGTTATGGAACACCTCACACATAAACAAACAAACCGAGCAGCTCTACCAATCTGTGATGACCTGTTTTCTGGCCTGGCCCCATCGACCTGCAACAGGACTACAGTCTTTCAAATCCCCCCTACCCCGTGCAGCTATGCGAGTGTCTCCTAAATGCTACAAATAAACCTTTATTTACCATTTCATCTCGCAACTCATTTCACACTCACGCTGCCCTCTGAGTAAAGAAGTTCCCTCTCATCTTCTCCTTAAATATTTTACATTCTAACCTCATGACCTGTAGTTCTAGCGTCACCCAACATGAAGTGAATGGGGGAAGTCTCAGTTTTGGTGAGATTAAATCTGTTGAACCTTTCTCCCGAATTCAGGTCCACAACTCCTGGGCACATCATTATGAATTTTCTTCGTAATCTTTCAAGCTTCTGGATATATTTCCTGTACATACGTAACCCAAACTGCACACAATTCTCCAGGGTTGTCCTCACTAACATTTTATACAACTTCAACGTAAGATTCCATTTCGTGTAGGCAGTACTTTGATTTATGAAGGCCAAGGTGCCAAAGCCTCTCTTCTTGACCCTACCTTTAATTATGGACCTGTATTCCCAGATCCCTTTGTTATCCGCAGACCACAATACCCTACCAGACACTGTGTAAGTCCTGCCTTCTTTGATCCTGGAAAGTGCAACAACTCACACTGGTCCACATTACGTTCCAGCTGCAAAATCTGGAGCCCATTTACCCAGCTGATACACTCATCTCCAAATTTTAATAATCTACCTCGCTCTCCACTCGCGCTCTTAACCTAGGTGTCATCTGCAAATCCTGTTCACCACATTACCATTGAAATCCAAATACCTTTGTATGTTGTCGCTTAGAATGTCTTCAAATACGTTATCCACTGATGTCAGGCTTATATGCCTCGAATTTACGGGCTTATCATCAGAGTTTTCTTGAACAATTGAAACTAACCTATTGCACCTCACCTATGGCTAAAGACAATTTAAAAACCTCTGCCAAGGCCCTTGTAATATTTGCACAAGAGACCCACAAGGGTCGAGGTGATACCTTATCACAAACCGGAAATTGATCTACCCAAATGCAGACTATGGCCATACGAGCAGAATTAAGCAATTTTCTCCCCCCGAGCCCCCTCTGGACTTCATCATGGATGTTCCATTCACCCTATTGGTCCTCCATTTCCATCCTTATCTTTAGATCCCTTCACCCCTGAACAGTCAAGCATCCATCAATCTCTGCCTTAAATGTAAGTAAACACAGCTCCACAGCTGCCTGTGAAAAAGAATCGCACAGATCTGCCACTCTCCGGTAAAAAAAAAATGAAAATCCACTTCTCCCCATTCTAACAGAATGCCCCTCCATTCTGCGGCCGTGTCCTCTGATACCAGATTCCCCAGCGGTAGGAAATATCCTCTCCATATTCACTCTGTCACGGCCTTTCACCATTCGATAGGTTTCATTGAGGTCACCCTTCAGTCTTTTTTCTTGTGAATTCAGGGACATCGAACGCTCTTCACACGACAAAGCGTTCAAACATGGAATAATTTTCGTTAACCTCCTTTGAACTGTTTCCGGTTTCAGCAATCCTTTCTAAGATAAGCGGCCGAAAACTGCTCACAATACTCCACGTGAGGCCTCACCAGCGCTATCTAGAGTCGGCAATACATCTTAGTTTTATATTGTAGTTTTCATGAAATGAATAGTAACATCGCATTTGCCTTCCTCACCACAGACTCGAACCTCAAATTAACCTTCAGGGAATCCTACCCAAAGAGTCCCAAGTTCCTGTGCACCTCAGTTTCTTCCATTTAGAAACTCAAATCTTTCGTTATTTCTCCCAAAGTTCCTATCCAGTGAGGTCAGACTAACTGTCTTTGTTCTGCCTCCCTCCCTTATTGAAGAGTGGAGTAACATTGGCAGTTTTGCACCCTTCCGGAACCATGCTAGTATCAATTAAATTTGGAAAGATCATTACTAATGCCTCCGCAATCAGAAAATGGTGAGTACACTTATCCAGTCGGAGTTCTTGTTCTTCTCTGAACATGTGCAGCCTCCCCACTTCAAAGGGAAGTGGGGAGGCTTACCCGAAGTTTTTTTTTTAAACCGGATTCCAGTCAATGACCAAACAACTTTTCTTTTTTTTTTCTCCTTTTATTTTTCGCAAGTGCGGCAGTTTGATAGTTCCGTTAGTTCCATTAGTCATTTGTCATTAGTCATAAGTTATTAGTTTTAAATAATCAGTCATCAGGCATAAGTCATAAGGTGAAAAAAAACTGGCTGCCTCTCGGACTTTGTAGACCAATTCGGACCTGCACCTCCGTTTCTCTAATGGACCGTTGTGGCCTCCGACCGTTATGTTTTCAAACCAGTCGAACCCTTTCGGAGGTCCGCGAGCTCTTCATAAGCCTCGCGCCGTTTCCGAGTAGTACCTGCGCGCGATGATCCCCGTGGCGGCGTTAACCAAGAGGCAATGACAGCAGTACTCTTTTCCATGAAACAGTCTCTCAAGTTACTTAAAGACCGGCATCTTACCGCAAATTCCAACGCTGCTCCCGGACCGCCGCCGTGAAACTGCTGCTCCTGGACAGCCGCCGCGACGCTGCGAGGTCAGCCCAAATATTCCGGGCAGAAGCAGCCCTCAGGCAGTAGATTAATTTTTGCAGTTACGGGTCCTCTCTTTGTTTTTTTATGATAGCTTTTACTCTTTTGTTAGCCACAGTTGTGAATCTGAGGAATTTTTTGCCACAGATGCTGTTGAAGCCGACATTGGGTATAGTTAAGGCTGAAGTTGATAGATTCCTGGTCAGTCAGGGCATGAAGGGATATGGGGGGAAAGCACTTGTTGGGAGAAAAGAGGGTAAACGGATTAGCCATGCTGAAAATGTCCGAATTCTGCTCCGATATCTTATGGTCTTGTGGGAGGCTGAACTGCCAGACGTTTTTGCCCATATAGGTAGGAAGACGAACGAAGTTATTCAAAGTGAGCTCAGGAAGTGTGGTGCAAATATATAGGGCAACATACGGGGCTCTGATCTCAGGATTGCGCGCCATGCCACCGTGCCAGTGAAGTCAGACGAAGGATGAACATATAGTTTACAATGTAGCAAATGAGTTGGTGTGGGGTGAAATTTTCAAATGTTTGGGCCATTGGGATCTATTCTCGGTAAGGTGTGATCAGTATAGAAGAAACGGTTTGCACCCAACGTGGACGGGTGCTAGAATCCCTGTGGAAGTCTTGATGGAACTGCACGCTATGAGTTAAAACGACATTGCCGGAAGATGGGAATCAGAGTGCCAGAACAGGTAATGCGGTGGTTGTTAAGACAGATGTTATTAAGACCTCATGCAAAGTCAGAGATCAAAAGGTTGTGCGTGGTTCAACTGGTATCCGGATCAAATACATTTAAGTGCAACAAAGGCAGACATGCTCAGAACAGACTGTAGAATCTGTCTAATGAAGCGATTTGGAAAGAACTGAGAAATGAAAAAGATAGAACTTCGTTAATAGGGCTATATTAATAACAACTCAACAGTCCGAAGGATTTAGAGGAACAAATTTGCAGACAAATTGCAGATTTGCAAGAAACGCAACACAAGGTTGTTGTGATAATACGACATTAATCCCTGTGCAGCTCAGGTGAAAACCATCTCTTCTGTACAGGCCCCAAAGTTCCCTTACATCTGTCACCTGTCATCCGTCACAAAGTGTGTGAAAAAAGAGAGCCGTTTCTTGTAGGCTGCCGGGGACTCGTGGTGTTCCACAGGGGGTTCTGGTAGGAACAATTCTTTTTAGCTTTCTGCTAGTGACTTTGATGACGGATTTGATGGTTTTCTGGCCAGGTTTGGAAACGTTAGACTATGAGGTTATTGAGCGTGAATGGGAATAAATGGACATATCCACACGCCAATTGCTGGGTTGCATTCCGAAGTAGTAGTTTTTTTTTGTTGCTGATGTCTGGCTGGCCAATGAGGAACTGAGCTGGATTCAATTTCATTAGGAATATAGAAATAAATGCACTGGAGAGAGTGCGACACTTCATCTGCTGTTAACGAATGAGATGGGCAACTGACAGAAGTTTGTGTAGGAGGATACTTTGCCTCTAGTGAGCACAATGCCATTAGTTTCGTGATGAGTATGTGAACCGATAGGTCTGGTGCGCGGATTGAGTTTCCACATTGGAGAAAGGCCAATTTTGATGGTGTCAGAAAAGATCTATCATGTGTGGATTGGGGAAGGCTGTTTACTGGCAAGTGTGCACTTGGTAAGTGCGAACAGTGGAAAACAGCGGAATTCTGACAGCACAAAGCTTTTTTTTTCCCTGTAAGAACATGTGTAGGAATCCTACCTTTGATATGTGTAGGAATCCTAGGTTTTCTTTTTATAGTTGTTGCAATAGGTTGCCCTAAGAGACAGCGTGAAGGAGAATCCTAAGGATTGCAAAGGACAAAATTGGTCCTCTCAAAGATCGGAACTGGTAATCTATGCTTGAAGCCAAAGAGACGAGGAAGGTCATAGCGACATCAATTTCCTGAGCCCTATGCAGGAGGTGTTTGCTGTCCTGTTGTAAGTTGGAGTGCAGAAATCCCCTGGGTCTGACAAAATGGAGGCATATGGCCAGGATCGTAGAGAGATATTTCAATCAAACGTAGCGACAGCCGAGGTAGAGAGGATTGGAGTATAGCCAGTGCCCTTCCGCTATTTCAAAAAAAGACAAAAATACAGCAGGAATCTATGGGCCGGTTAGTCTGACTTCAGTTGTGGGGAAGTAATTGGAAGGTATTCTAAGGGACTAGAGATATAAGTATTTGTATAAACATGGAGTGGCTAAGGGTCGCCAGCATTGCTTCTTGCATAATAGGTGTAATAGCTTCTTTGTAATGTTTCACAGGTAAGGCTAATGCAATGGCTTCTCTGTAATGTCAACTGCTGAGGTAATGGTTTCTCTGTAGCAGTAACGCTTGGCCTATGACTAGAGATGACAGGACTTTGGCATTCACTGGCTATCCAATGGGAGAAATGTTGTTCTTTCTTGTGTATCTGAGAGCCAGGGTTTGGAGGGCTTTTGTCGAGGAGAGATGAAGATGGAGGACGCGTGTGGAGAGAGGTGGTAGAGCCGGGGACGGCGTGGACTGGCATCCGAGTGTCCGAAAGTCGGCGACGATTGGCGGAGATCGATGGTGGAAGAATGACTTCTCAGTAAGCCCCAGCTGGGACTTTGACTTTGACTTGGGCTCTTTCTTTTTGCTTTGTATATTTTCATTACCAACCCTATATTTAGATTAAGATTTATAATATCTATCATTTAATTGCATATGGGGTACAGTCTGATATTTTGCGTTGTGGGTTTGTAACTGGGGGTACATTTCACATCATTCACCCAATCGTGATTATTCAGTTTGGCGGGGCCGAAGACTGATTCCCCTAGACGAACGCGAGCTGGGAGATCCTGAGGGTTACATAGGTCATGTGGTAATTTCCAAGCAATCACATCAAGTTTTACGAAGAGTACAGGTCCATAATTCATTGAAAGTGGCCTCACCAGTAGATACGGCCATAAACAAAGTTTTGTCTCACTGGCCGTCGGATATCGAAGCCCAGATTACAGGAAATGGGATGTTATGTTGAAGTTGTATAAAATATTGGTGAGGCTTCATCTGGAGTACTGCGTGCAGTGTTGGTCACCGACAGAAAAGATGTAAATACTGTTGAAGTAGCGCACAAAAAAATGACAAGGACCATGATTTATTGAATGCACTGAGAAAGGTCCCGAGGATATTCTCCCTGCCCGCACTTTGGTACATTCACAACCGGAACACTCAATTGGGCCACCTCAAAAGGTATAGAATACCGTCTCACTGACGCCCCCTCAGCCCCGGATCTGATGACTCCTGCAGTTCCTTTGTTACCACAGGTGCCACTGGTGCAGAGAGCATTGAATGTTCCACCCACTGTTGGATAAAAACTACTGGGAGGCGGGCCATTTATCTAGTAGTCTGTGCTTTTATACTGTTAATCTAGAAGTGCAGGGACAAAGAATGTCCGGCGTGGGTATTCATCATCGAGAACGACTGTAGTGGTTTCCCGGCAAGTCCAGCATGAAGGCTACTGTCTGCAGTGGGCCCTGATGTAAGAACCAAGCAGCTCGCAGTATGGGGGAGGAAGCAGAAAGAACCGTTTACTGGGTATGGAGCTGTAGAGAGGACGTGGCCCTCATTTCTGATCCGCCAGCTGGAGAGTGTAGTGGTTAAGGGTTGAAGGTTGGGCTCTACCTGACGATATCTGCGCCTGGCTAAAGGCTATGATTACCTCATCAGCTGACTGCAAGTGTCACCGAATACGCTAAATCACCCCAGTTTGCATCATCATCATCGTCAATCCTCGACTTATCACTCGTCTCCGAGCTGAGAGTTGACCTTTTCCACTTGTGATAAGCGCTGCTCTTCTTCTTAGCTGCCGATTTCTGCATGGCATTCATAACAGCCATAAATCCTGAGCCTGACTTTTCCATTTCTCCAATTCTGCATTTTCCTGTTTATACTCCTCTTCAGTTTTCTCCTTTTCTCTTGTTAACCCTTTCACACTGTCTGAAACTGACTCATGTGGATCAAATTCGCCTGATCCTGCTCCCTCAGAATTCCGTTTTCTTTCCACCTATTTTTTCTTTAACTGTTCCTAACACTGAAAAAATTTCTCTGTCAGTTTCTGTTTTTTGTGACCACGCTTAAGTTGAAAAGCCAGCACCTTATATTCCGTTTGGGTAGCCTCCAAACTGATAGCATGAATATCGATTTCTCAAACTTTCAGAAATGCCGCCACCCTCCTCCCCTTCACCATTTGTCATCAACTTGTCGCTCTCTCATGTTATCTCCTTGTCCGCCCATCGCTTCACGTTGGTCCTCTTCCCCCACCCCACCGTTCTTTCTCCCACGGCCTTCTGTCTCCTTCACCAACCAACTTCCTCGATCGTTGTTTCATCCCTTCCCCTCCGAGTTTCACTTAACGCCTGGAGTTTCTCTCTCCTCTCACCCAGCTTTCAAATCTACTGCTCAGCTTTTTTTTCTCCAGTCCTGCAGAAGGGTTTCGGCCGGAAATGTCGAGTGAATTTTTTCCATAGATGCCTCCCCGATAGCTGAGTTCCTCCAGCATTTCGTGTGCGTTGCTCGAATTTCCAGCATCAGCAGATTTTCTCTTGTTTCTGTTTCTTCTTCTCTCTTCACTTCAGTTAGATCATCCAACATATATATTCCATTATAACATAGTTTAGTCATTTGTAATTTCTTTGATTCCTTTTCACGAACTGTTTTCCACAGTTCTTCTTCCAGATTCCCTGACCCTCCACTCTCAACCTTTCCTACCTACCCCTCATACCTGTCTGGGATATATCTATCCGGCGCCGTCTGAATTGGCACAGGATCTCCAGCCAAAGCTGCTCTGCTCTCATCGCTACAGCTGTCCGATTCCAATCAATTTTGGCCAGCTCCTCTCTCATGTTTCTGCCGTTCGCCTTACTCCACTGTAATACAGACACTGTGGAGAATGTGCAGAAGAGGTTCACCAGGACGCTCTCTGGATTAATGACATGGGCTGCTCTGTAAGGAGAGGACGGTAAAACTTGGATTGTTTTCTTTGTTGTGGTGGAGGCTGAAGGAAAATCCGCGAGAGCTTATCAAGATCACGAGGGGCATATATTGAGTAGATAGCATGCAATTGAACAGATGAGGATGAATTTCTTTGGTGGGGGTGTGGTGAACCTGTGGTATTCATTGTCACAATGGCTTAGAGGTCACAGAGCAAAAATGGCAGCCTCCATTCCTTCCACTTCATGGCTAGAAGAAAGACCATGGATTTATGTACATCCGCTCCCTTTGACCCATTAAGATTCATTGCGTTTCTTCCATACATTAACTGCTTCATGGCAAACAGTGCTGTACTCTAACAACCCATCAGTGTGACACAGCATTTTAGAAACTGTGAAAATGGCCCATAACGTTGAAATGAGCAGAGTATGGAACTTAACCACATATTCCTTGGACCAGAGAGTTGATGGAAGTAGACCCTGAACCTGGATGGATGACCTCACCCCCTACTCACCCGGAGTTTTACTTTCTTTCCTCTCTCCATGCCGAGCTCTTCTCTCTCTCTCTTTCTCTCTCTCTCCATCTCAAACGTTTCCCTGCTGTTACACAATTGCTATGGCAGTTTATGTTGTTCTCTCTACACTTCAATGTGACCTTCTAGCATAAATCCCATTAGTTCTGCTTTTTTAATCATTTGGAATTTATTTGATTTCCTTTCACTAACTGTTTCCCACAATGCATTCTCTCGGGTCCCTGACCTTCCACTCTTACTCTTTCCTATCCACTCTTCATAATCAGGCCATTTCCTTAATACATCTTTCCAATACTCCGAGACTCTGGGTTCTTCCTGTCCTTTCCTTTCCACATTTTAATATCCTAACCTACTGTATGCTCAATTCGAAAAGAGGGCCCAAGACCACCTTTCTTTCTTTTTTGAGTCAGATTCAGCTTCAGATTCAAGTTCAGTTTATTGTCATTTAAAAACCACAAATGCAATGCAGTTAAAAAATGAGACAACGTGCCTCCAGAATGATATCACAAAAACACATGGCAAAATAGACTACACCAGAAAATCCACATAACGTTTGCCAAACCCCAATCCAGAGTCTGGAGAGGCTGCTACGTATTAACATTGCGCTACCATCTTAGCGTGTTCCCCAAAAGGGAGCTCCAATCCCACCAGACAAACAAGACCAAAAACTAAACCTACAAGACCTGCAAAAAGCCACACAGTTACAACAGTGCAAACAATAGCATAATTGATTTAAAAAAAAACAGACCAGGGGCACAGTAAAAATAGTCCAAAGATGTTAACAAAGTATAAGTTCGAAAGAAACCACCACACAGTTTCCTCAAGTCTACAGGGCTCCCGATTGACTCGTCATCCCACGCCGGCGGCAGAAGGGAATACCCCCGCTATGGACTTCCACGGCGCTGCCCGACTTAGCCTCGCAAACGCAGCACACACCGAAAGCGACCTGACCGCAGCGGACTCCGAGTCTCTGACCATCCCCTCCGGCACAGCTTCTCCGAGCATCATCCTCTGCCGAGTGTAATAAGACGGCCCCGCCAACGGCCATCGGCAACGCGACCCAGAGATCTGGGGGGCTGTTCTTCCCAGCAGAGTCCCGGACCTCACAGCAGCAGCAGCAACGAAGAAGGTCCTCCAGGAGATTTTCAGATGTTCCTCCGTGCTCCCACGTCCGTTTTTCATCCGATTATGATTGCACATGGCACCCCGCTTCACAAATAACAGATAATTAGCTCTGGAGTGGCCGCTGTAAGCTGCGTCGCGCCGCCATCTTTGGCACCTCAGGTTGACAAAATTTGTTGACCATTCAGCAGCTGAAATAATTTTCGACGCTCACCAGGCAGCTCCTAACCAAAGCTCGCAATTTATGGTTCCTGCACAAACAACAAGGTAACTGTGTTCACCCAACAACTTAAAATATGAATTCTACTGTTCCCTCTGCGCCACTACTCACTCAGACAACTTCTCAAATTGATAACACCGAAACAGGCTGATTGACCTTTCGTCTCCCAGTCCCTTCCATGGGAGCTCTTCCTTATGATAATCAGTCTCCGGAGTTATCAACCCTCTGCGTTTGGAGCTCCTAACTTTTAACACCTCTTATCAGTTCAAATAATGACCCTCATCTTTATTGGCTGAGGTTCATCTGGCTGATGAATAACAGATTTCCATTGGATGTAGTCCAACGGCTACACAGCTTCATGAGGAAGCTGACTTCTTTTGTTCTCTTCAACTATAGTTCCAAACAGAGAGAAAAAAAACTGTGCCGCTCAGACACTGAGAGGAGATAAGAAGATTGCTTCTGCAAACATGTCACTGTACACGGCTTATCTGAGAGTGATTTTAGGTTCAGAGATAACAAGATTACTTCTGCAAACCTGACATTGTACATAATACAAGGCTCATCTGAGAGTGGGTTCAGGCTTAGAATGGGAATATCAGAAACGTCTTGTGTTCAATTGCTTTGATTAGGTTATACTATGGATAGAATCAGTTCATCCGTTGGTTGAAAATTGGAGTTTACAGAGCAGCTTCACAAAATGTCAGCCTCTATCCTTTGACCTCATGGCAAGAACACAGACAATTGATCGGTCTACTTCCACTGCTATTGATCAATTCAAGTTCGATGTTTTCTTGCACATGTTAATTCCTTTCTGACCCATAGTGGTGTTGTCAGCGTAGTCAGGATGGGATCCTCCACCTGTCAAATGTAGGAATTCTGGATACCTGTCAGTTTCCCTGATGACTATATCTGTGGGAAGTGCACCCAGTTACAGTGCCTGACTGACAGTGGCAGGGTGTTGGATTCAGGGAGTTAGGAGTGAAGCTGAAAGGCTGGACTTCCAGGGTGACAATCTCGGGATTGCTACCTGTGCCACGTGCGAGTGAGGCAAAGAATATAATGGTTATGCACATTAATACGAGGCTGAGAGCATGGTGCAGGAAGAAAGGGTTCAGGTTTTTGGATAATTGGTCTTTGTTCCAGGGACATTGGGATCTGTTTGGAAGGGACGGTCTACATCTGAACCGGAGGGGTACTAACATTCTTGCAGGAGTGTTTGCCAGTGCTGCTCGGGGGGGTTTAAACTAGATGTGCAGGGGGCAGGGATCCAGATCCAGAGGGTTGGTCAGAAGGAGCATGGGGTTAAATGTGTAGAAGGTTTGGGTGATCTTGAGAAGGTCATCAAAATTCAGGGTGCAATTAGCCCGATGGAAGTTCAAGGAGCTGGGTTAGGTACAGTAGACCGTGTTTTAAGCAAAGAGAGGAGGAACGGACTAAGAATTCTATACTTGAATGTGCGTAGTGTCAGAAATAAGACAGATGAGCTTGAAGCTCAGATGAAAATGGGGAACTACGATATTGTTGGGATAACGGAAACATGGCCGCAAGGGGATCAGGCCTGGGAATTGAGTGTACCAGGGTATACGTGCTATCGTAGAGACAGAAATATGGGAAGAGGGGGTGGGGTGTCCCTGTTTGTGAGGAATGAGATTCAGTCCTTAGGCAAGAGGTGACTTGGGAACAGGGGAAGTAGAGTCTGTGTGGATTGAGCTGAGGAACAGTAAGGGTAAAAAGACCCTAATGGGTGTTGTGTACAGGCCCCCAAACAGTAGCGTGGATATTGGGTACAAGTTGATTAGGGAGTTAACATTGGCATGTGCTAAAGGTAATGCAGTCGTTATGGGAGATTTCAACATGCAGGTGAACTGGGAGAATCAGGTAGGTGCTGGACCCCAGGATAGGGAGTTTGTGGAGTGTCTAAGGGATGTATTTTTGGAACAGCTTGTGCTTGAGCCAACCAGGAACGAGGCTATTTTGGACTTGGTGATGTGTAATGAACAGGATTTGATAAGTGATCTTGAAGTAAAGGAGCCATTAGGAAGTAGTGATCACAACATGATAAGTTTTTATCTACAATTTGAGAGGGATAAGGACAGATCAGAGGTGTCAGTGTTGCAATTAAATTACGGAGCCATGAGGGAAGAGCTGGCCAAAGTTAAATGGGCGGATGCCCTGGCAGGAAAGACAGTGGATCAGCAGTGGCAGATATTCTTGGGCATAATACAAAAGATGCAAAAGCAGTTCATTCCAATGAGAAGGAAGGATTCAAAGAGGGGGAAGGGGCCACAGTGGTTGACAAAGGAGGTCAGAGATTGTACAGCATTAAAGAAAAAGAAGTATGACAGGGCTAAGATGAGTGGGAATACAGATAATTGGGAAAGTTTTAAGGAACAGCAGATCTTAACTAAAAAAGCAATACGGAAAGAAAAAATCAGGTATGAGCTCATTCTAGCCAGGAATATAAAAGGGGATAGCAAAAGCTTTTTTAGCTATGTGAAGAGAAAGAAGAAGATAGTTAAGAACAATGTTGGCCCCTTTAAGAATGAATTGGGAGAAATTGTTATGGGAAACAGGGAAATGGCAACAGAATTTAATGCGTACTTTAGATCTGTCTTCACCAGGGAGGACACAAGCAATCTCCCAGATGTATGGATGGGCCAGGGTCATAAGATGTCAGAGGAATTGAGACAGACTGACATTAGGAAATAAACTGTGATGAGTAGACTGGTAGGACTGAAGACTAATAAATCCCCCGGTCCAGACGGTCTGCATCCGAGGGTTCTAAAAGAGGTGGCTCAGGAAATTGCGGATGCATTGGTAATCATTTTCCAATGTTCCGTAGATTCAGGATCAGTTCCTGAAGATTGGAGAGTGGCTAATATTATCCCACTTTTCAAGAAGGGAGGGAAGGAGAAAACGGAGAACTATCGCCCTGTTAGCCTAACGTCAGTTGTGGGGAAGATGCTTGAGTCCATTATTAAGGACGAAATAGTGGCACATCCTGATGGCAGAAATAGGATTAGGCCGAGCCAGCATGGATTTACCAAGGGCAAATCATGCTTGACTAATCTGTTGGAGTTTTTTGAGGGTGTAATAAGGATGTTAGATGAGGGTAAGCCAGTAGATGTTGTGTACCTAGATTTTCAGAAGGCATTCGATAAGGTGCCACATAGGAAATTGGTGAGTAAAATCAGAGCTCATGGCATTGGGGGCAGGGTTTCAACATGGATAGAATGGTTGGCAGATAGAAAGCAAAGGGTAGCAGTGAATGGGTGTTTCTCGGACTGGCTGGAGGTGACTAGTGGTGTACCACAGGGCTCTGTATTGGGACCACAGCTCTTTACGATTTATGTCAACGATTTAGATGAGGGCCTTGAAAACTATATCAGCAAGTTTGCTGACGATACTAAACTGGGTGGCAGTGTGACATGTGATGAGGATGTTAGGAGAATTCAGGGTGACGTGGATAGGCTGGGTGAGTGGGCAGATACTTGGCAGATGACGTTTAATGTAAATAAGTGTGGGGTTATCCACTTTGGGAGTAAGAACAGGAAGGCAGATTATTATCTGAACGGTGTAGAGTTGGGTAAGGGAGAAATACAAAGAGATCTAGGAGTCCTTGTTCATCAGTCACTGAAGGTGAATGAGCAAATGCAGCAGGCAGTGAAGAAGGCTAATTGAATGTTGGCCTTTATTACAAAGGGAATTGAGTACAAGAGCAAGGAAATCCTCTTGCAATAGTACAGAGCCCTGGTGAGACCACACCTGGAGTATTCTGTACAGTTTTGGTCCCCAAGGTTAAGGAAGGACATCCTGGCTGTAGAGGAAGTGTAGCGTAGATTCACGAGGTTAATTCCTGGGATGTCTGGACTGTCTTACACAGAAAGTTTAGAGAGACTGGGCTTGTACACGCTGGAATTAAGAAGATTGAGAGGGGATCTGGGTGAAACATATAAGATTATTAAGGGATTGGACAAGATCGAGGCAGGAAATATGTTCCAGATGCTAGGACAGTCCAGTACCAGAGGGCATGGTTTGAGAATAAGGGGTAGGTCATTTAGGACACAGTTAAGGAAGACCTTCTTCTCCCAGAGAGTTGTGGGGGTCTGGAATGCACTGCCTTGGAAGGTAGTGGCAGCCAATTCTCAGGTTGCTTTCAAGAAGGAGCTAGATAGGTATCTTATGGATAGGGGACAAGGGATATGGGGCAAGGCAGGAACCGGGTATTGATAGTAGTTGATCAGCCATGATCTCAAAATGGCGGTGCAGACTCGAGGGGCCAAATGGTCTACTTCTGCACCTATTGTCTATTGTCTATTGTCTATTGTACTCAGAATCATTCGGGATCTGAACAGATGGCCACAACCAGAGAATGGACTTCGGAGAGGAGATGGGTGACCACGAGGAGAGGTGAGAGGCATTAGGAAGTCAGTACAGGGCCCTCCTATGGGAATTCCTCTCAGCAACTAGAACATTTTGTTGGATACTGTTAGGTGTTGGAGGGTGCGGGTGGGGAGGGTGATGACCCACCGGGGCATAACATCAGCAGCAGGGCTTGTGGCACTCTGATGCTCAACAGGGAATTGTGAACTAGGCCTTGCGGTAGTCATAGGAGATGATAGTTAAGGAAGAGAAAGTAGATTCTATCAATGCAGACAGACTTTATATTAGAACTGATTTATGTGTCACAAATCCAAACTGTTATACCCCAGTTCCGTTAAACGTGAGCATTAGCAGAGAAAACATATCCAATGCCCAGTGACCAAATGCAGAACTGTGTTGGATGAGCAACAGCAATAATTGCTGAGTTTGACACCGACAGGCACTTTTGAACTTGCCTCTCGATTTAGCTTCCTGATGGTTAAATTTCCAGCCTGTAGCTTATCTAAACAGTTTCGCTGGTGTGAACTCAGTAGTGTGCCGCAAGGTGGAATGACTGAAAAAATCTCTTTCCACATTCAGAGCAGGAGAATGACGTCTCCCCAGTGTGGACTCGTCGGTGTGTCTGTAAGGCGGATGACTGACTGAATCTCTTCCCACAGTTTTAGCAGGCATCCGGCCTCTCGCCAGATCCATCTTCAGTTGATATGACTGAATAAATCATTTTCCACGGTCTCAGCAGATGAACAGACTCTCTCCAGTGTAAATGCGTTGTTGTGCCTTCAGTTCAACTGACTGAGTAAATGCCAGTCTGAGCAAGTCAACGGCCTCTGTCCAGTGTGGACTCGTTGGTGCATCTGTAGGTCAGATAAATGAGTGAATCTCTTCCCACATTCAGAGCAGGTGAACGGCCTCTCCCCATTGTGAATTTCCTGACATGCCATCACTTAAGATGACCAAATAAATCTCTTCCCTTAGTCAGAACAGTTGAACGGCCACTCTCCGGTGTGACCTCGCCAGTGGGCTAGATGGGTCAGTGAATTTCTTCCCACAGTCTGAGCAGGTGAATGGTCTCTCCCCTGTGTTAACTGACTGAGTGAATTCCTTCCTAGAGTCTGAACAGGTGAATGGTCTCTCTCCAGCGTGTTAGTAGGATTGATGACTCAATGAATTATTTCCCATAATCACCGCAGGTGAATGAAATCTCATCAGTGTGAACTCGTTGATGTGCATGCAGGTCAGCTGAGTGAGTGAATCGCTGCCAACTGTTCTTTATCAATTCATATGTCAGATGTCAGACGTAGTGAATCCCTTGCATAATCAATGTAGTTGATCTCCAGAGAACAAATGCTGGAGTGTTGTCAGCACTCCGGTTCCAGTGAGCTACAACAGAAAACTTCATCTCAGACACAAAGCACGTTTCCAGCTGGGATGAGATACTTTTCCATCGCCAAGGATCAACACGGATATATTGGTGTCACAAAGGAAATGTCTAGTAAATCCATAAATTGCTCCAGTGACGAGGCTGGGGACGAACCCAAGTGCAGGGCGCAGGCGTGGAGACGGAGTTGTGACACGTTAGCACCGTCGCGAATGGGGAACCGGTATCCAGGAGAGTCTTTACACGGAGACAAGGTTTACGTAGAGTATCCAGGAAATGATGCGGAGCTTAGAGCTGACAGTCCTAAGGAATCAGGAAACGAGGTTTACTCACACTAGAGTCGACCAACGAACTGGCACAGCATGGCTGTGACGCCCAAGTTTTCTCCTGTGTTCGCTAATGGTAACCAGGTGTGAGGTAATTAATGGGACTAGCAATCATTGGGAATCAGCCGACTGGAATTAAGGTACAATCAATTAGATACTGGCAAGATGGGGAATTGCCAGTCGGGACCATGACAATAACTTCCCCTCAACGGGAGTCTAAAGGCGATCCTCCAGGCTTGTCCGGATGGTCGCGATGGAAGTCCAGGATGAGGTGCGGGGAACCCAGTAACGCTCCTCTGGGCCGTACCCTTCCCAGTCGACCACGTATTTGAGGCCCCTGCCCCGACGGCGCACATGCAGAGGCCGCCGGACGGTGTATGCCGGGGATGGCTGTCGATGATTCGGGCGCGTGCAGGGGTTTCGGTCGAAGGACGCAAGGTGCTCACGGAAAGGGGTTTTATTTGGGAAAACGTCGGGTGGATGTCAATAGATCTTGGTAGTTTAAGTCGACTGTTGTGGGGTTGATGATACTTTCGACCTCGAAAGGTCCCAGGAAGCAAGGGACGAGTTTCTTAGGTTCGTTTTTGAGAGGAATGTCTTTGGACGATCGCCACACCTTCTGGTCAGGTCCGATACTCAGGTGCAGGAATCCGATGGCGATCGGCAATCCGCCAGTTGCGATCGGCTGATCGGAGAAGGACCTTACCGGTGTCCGCCTAAACCTTGCAGCACCGATCGATATGGGCCTGTACCCACGGGCACCGCAATCTCCTCTTCTTGAACGGGAAACAGGGGAGGTTGGTACCTAGTTGACCCGTTCCGTTTGTCCGTTCGTCTGAGGATGGAAGCCGGATGGCAGGCTAACGGAGGCACCCAGGGCTTGGCAGAAGGACTTCCATACCTGCGAGACGAATTGAGGGCCCAGATCGGAGACGATATCCGCAGGTACTCCGTGGAGGCAGAAGACGTGGCGGACGAGAAGGTCTGCAGTCACTTGGGCCAAAGGGGGTTTAGGGAGTGCTACAAAATACATCGTCTTGGATAAGCGGTCTACCACGGTGAGTGTAATGTGTTTCTGTGTGAAGAGGGTAGACAGATGACAAAATCTAGGGCCACGTGTGACCAAGGACGACCCGGCACAGGTAGGGGACGAAGTAATCCGGCGGGTGGCCGGTGGGAGGCTTTTACGCGTGCACAGACGGAACATGCAGAGGCATAGGAACGGTATCTGCATCTATGGGAAGGCCAACAAAAGTGTCTTTTCAGGAGAGACAGTGTCCGATCACTCCCGGGGTGGCAGGCGAACCGAAACGTGTGCCCTCAGAAACCAGACGGAATCGGGCACAAAAAGGCGATCGGCGGGTCCGTTGCCGGGGTCAGGGTAATCCCGTTGGACCTCACTTACAATAGACTCGATTTCCCAAGTGAAGGCTGCCACCACACAGGATGGTGGGAGGATTGTCTCCGGGCTGGGAATGGCCTAGTTGGAATTGTACTGGCGGGAGAGTGCGTCAGGTATCCCGTTCTTGGACCCCGGACGATAGGTAAGAGTAAACTTGAATCGTCCAAAAAACAATGCCCAACGGGCTTAGCGGGAGTTCAAGCGTTTCGCCGTCTGGATATACCCAAGGTTCTTATGATCAGTCTAAACGATGAACGGGTGTTCTGCCCCCTCCAGCCAGTGCCTCCATTCCTCCAACGCCAGCCAGACGGCCAGTAGTTCCCGGATTACCATGACGTAATTTCTTTCAGCGGGGGACAGCCGGCGAGAAAAGAAGGCACAGGGATGAAGCTTCTGGTCGGAAATTCAACGTTGGGATAGAACTGCTTCTACCCAAGAGTGAGAGGCATTACGCTCTACAATGAATTGACAGGAGAGGTCCGGTTGGACCAGGGTGGGAGCGGTCGTGAGACGCCGCTTCAGGTCAGTGAATGCCGAATCAGCCTCGGAGTCGTAACAAGAAGGTGTTGTAGGCGAGGTAAGCCGAGTAAGGGGTGGCCACCACCCGACTGTAGTCCCTGATAAATCGGCGATATAAGTTAGCAAACCCCAGGAACCGCTGAGATTGCTTGCAGGTCGTGGGCCTAGGCCATTCTTCCACCGCCCGGATCTTCTTGGGGACTGTTCTCACTTCCCGCTCTCGATAATGTAGTCCAGGAAGCTGACAGAGGGGACGTGGAATTCACACTTCTCCGCCTTCAAAAATAACTTGTTCTCCCACAGTATCTGCAGGACTTGACGGACATGCTGAATGTGTTTCTGGAGGTTTCTGAAGAATATCAAGTTGTCCTCTAGGTAGACGAACACAAGGCGGTTCACAAAGTCGCTCAGCACATCATTGGTTAAGGCTTGAAAAACGGCGGGGGCATTGGTAAGGCCAAACGGCATGCCAAGTATTCGAAGTGGCCTAACAGTGTAATAAAGGCCATCTTCCACTCGTCTCCCTCTCTTATCCTGACCAGATGCTAGGTGCTACGAGAATCCAACTTTGAGAAGGTGGTGGCTCCGTGAAGTAGTTCAAATGCCGAGTTAATAAGGGGCGGGGGGGTACTTGTTTTTGACAGTTATGTTGTTTAGATCTCGGTAATCGATACAGGGACGAGGCGACCCGTCCTTTTTGTCTACAAAGACGACACTGGCGCAAACCGGGCAAGATGAGGGTCGAATAATGCCCGCCGCGAGTGACTCATTAATATATTTTTCCATGGCCTTTCTCTCACGTCGGGACAATTATATAGGCGACTGGTGAGTCGTGAAGACCGGGGAGAAGGTCGATAGCGCAATCATACGGGCGGTGCGGAGGCAGGGAAAGAGCCCGTTGTTTGCAGAATACCTGTCCCAGGTCGTGGTATTCTGCAGGAGTTCTGGACAAGCCGTGGGGTTCCAAGACCGGCAGGGCCACGGTAGTCTCCCTAGGGATGGAGCCGACTGCAGTCAAGTGGCTTGGCAAAATAGGCTCCAGCTGGCTATGTTCCCAGTAAACTAGACGATGTCGCGATTGTAGTGGTTCAACCCCGGGTATCCTAGAACGATAGGGGCTTGACGTGAAAGGATAGATTAAATCGTACCCTCTCTCGATGATTTCTAGAAAGAATCAAGGTCAGGGGTAACGTACAGTGGGTGACCCGAGCCAGAAGTTTTCCGTTCAACGTCCGGGCCTCCAGAGGGGTTCTTAATGGTTCCCGACGTATTCCGGCCCGGGAGTCTGTGCCCTCGTCAAGCGGATTCCCCTCGGCACCGGAGTCTACCAAGGCGAAGAGAGGCAGGGATTGTTGCCAGTAAATCACAGTAGCCTGGATCTGCAGCCGGGTTTGGGGGGCTAAAGAGAGTGTCCTCTGACTCACCAGAACTGTCGGAGCGGGAGCTATGCTAGGAGCGGAAGGGAGAGAGAGGTTAGAGCTGGTTGAAGATGGTAAAACGGGCTGTGGGATGACCTGAGGAGCGCGGCAACTGGTCTTTTCTCTCAGACGCTCTTGAAGTCGATTATCCAGCCTGGTGGCTAGAGAGATCAGAGAGTCCAGACTGTCCGCGTCATCCCTCGCTGCCAATTCATCTTTTGTCTTATCAGAGAGGCACACTCGGCATTCCAACCAGAGTCGTCCACTAATGGACGGTATACGACGGAGTATTTTGCTACGCTTCGCGAACACTGACAGAGAGTTAGCAGGCGTTTACCGGCATCCTTACCACGAATGGGCTGTTGACAGACCTTCCTCATTTAGGAGACAAAGGAGGAGATGGAGGAACAGACCTCTGGTCGGTTCTCCCAGATTGCGAGACCCCATACCAGGCAACATCAAAGAAAAAGAGTACTGTCGACGTTTCGGGCCTACCGTGTTACTCCAGCATTTTTTGTGTGTTTCTTGGAATTCCTGTATCTGCAGTTTTTCTCTTGTTTGTGATTTACATCAGAGCTTGCCATGAAATTAAAGTGTTTGTTCAAGCGACCGTATCTAAGGAAATTAGTCAGGGGTATAACAGTATCTATCTACGTATGCCCTGCGCAGAAACCACTTGTGATTTACACGGACCATAATCCATTCGTGTTTCTGAGGAAAATGAAGAATAAGAATAGAAGGTTACTTGACTGGAGTCTGATCTTGCAAGAGTATGACATGGAAATAAAACAGATGAAAGGTACTGACAATATTATAGCGGACTGTTTGTCTAGATTTAAAATCGCAGCAAGAGGTGCAGAGGGAAGAGGTAAAATAGGCTTGGGCAGAAGATTTTTTTAACTGATCGCGGCAAAGAGGCTAGACTGCGCAGAAGCGTGACGTAGCGCGCCAAAAGTTTAAAAAGGAAGACCACCACATACAGCAGCCATCGTCGGAGCGGACTGAGGCAGAGTGGGTCGGCTTTGGCTCAATCAGGCTTCGGCGAGAACAGGCACGACTGCGCAAATGCGTGAGGCAGCGTTAGAATTTAAATAGCGAGCAGAGGCTGAGTACGAGCTTCACTCCAGGTGAGGCAAGGCCGGGTAAGATCCTTTAATTAATCTAATTAGATTAGGAGTAGATAATGGGGGCAGCAGTTAGGGCAGTTGAGTGCTCCGTTTGCAGGATGGGGGAAGTCAGGGCGAGCACAGCTGGCCCTGATGAATACACCTGCAAAAGGTGCATCCAGCTGCAGCTCCTGACAAACCGTGTTAGGGAACTGGAGCTGGAGCTGGATTAACTTCGAATCATTCGGGAGGCAGAGGCAGAAATAGACAGGAGTTTCAGGGAGATAGTTGCCCCTAGGAGTCAGGAGACAGGTAGTTGGGTGACTGTCAGGAGAGTGAAGAGGAATAGACAGGAAGATCAGAGCACCCTTATGGCCATTCCCATCAACAAGTACACCGTTTTGGATACTGTTTTTGGGGATGACCTACCAGGGACAATTTGCAGTGGTTGTGTCTTTGGCACCGAGACTGGACCCTCAGCTCAGACGGGAAGGAGGGAAAAGAGGAGAGCAGTAGTGATAGTGGATTCGATAGTTAGGGGGACAGATAGGTGGTTCTTTGGAAGAGATCGAGAATCCCGGATGGTCTGTTGCCTCCGTGGTACCAGGGTCCGCGATATTTCGGATCGAGTTCGCAGTATTCTCAAGGGGGGGGGGGGGGTGAGCAGCCGGATGTCATAGTCTATGTAGGGACCAATGACGTGGTTAAGAAGAGTGAGGAGGTCCTGAAAGGTGATTTTAGGGAGCTAGGTGCCAAGTTAAAGGACAAGACCTCCAGGATAGCAATCTCAGCATTGCTACCAGTGCCACGTGCAGGTGGGTTTAGAAATAGCAAGATAGTGCAGATGAACACGTGGTTGAAGACATGGTGCAGGAAGGAGGGCTTCAGATTTATAGATAATTGGGCAGTTTTCCAGAGAAGGTGGGACCTGCTCCGGCGGGACGGTTAACATCTGAACTGGAAGGGGACAAATATTCTTGCAGGTACTTTTTGCTAAGAGGCTCCAGTGAATTTAAACTAGAGATGAAGGGGGAGGGAAACCAGAGTGTAAGAACAGATGTATGGGAGAAGGAAGAAAAAGAAGACAGTAAATTTATTTGTACTGTTAGAGATAAACAGAGAGGAAGAGGTGCAGAATTTCTTAAATGCATTTATTTTAATGCTAGGAGCATTGTAAGAATGGTGGATGAGCTTAGAACATGAACTGATACCTGGAAATATGTTGTTGTAGCTATTAGTGAAACATGGTTGAAGGAGGGGTGTGATTGGCAACTAAATATTCCTGGATGTAGTTGCTTCAGGTTTGATAGAATCGGAGGGACAAGAGGGAGAGGTGTTGCGTTGCTTGTCAGTGAAAATATTACAGCGGTGCTCTGGCAGGTTAGATTAGAGGGCTCAGCTAGGGAGACTATTTGGGTGGCATTGAGGAATGGGAAAGGTGTAGTAACACTTATAGTAGTGTATTATAGACCACCTAATGGGGAGCGAGAATTGGAGGAGCCAATTTTCAAGGAGATAGCAGATGTTTATAGTAAGCACAGGGTTGTGATTGTGGGAGATTTTAATTTTCCACATATAGACTGGGAAGCCCATACTGTAAAAGGGATGGATGGTTTGGAGTTTGCAAAATGTGTGCAGGACAGTTTTTTGTAGCATACGTAGACGTACCAACTAGAGATGGGGCAGTGTTCGATCTTCTGTTAGGGAATGAAGTAGGTCAGGTGACAGGGGTATGTGTTGGGGAGCACTTCAGGTCGAGTGATCACAATACCATGAGTTTCAATATAATTATGGAGAAGGATAGGACTGGACCCAGGGTTGAGATTTTTGATTGAGGAAAGGCTAACTTTACGGAGATGCAAAAGGATTTAGAAGAAGTGGATTGGGACAATTTGTTTTATGGGAAGAATGCAATAGAGAAATGGAGGTTATTTAAAGGTGAAATTTTGTGGGTACAAAATCTATATGTTCCTGTTAGGTTGAAAGGAAAGGTTAAAAGTTTGAGAGAGCCATGGTTTTCAAGGGATATTGGAAACTTGGTTAGGAAAAAGAGAGATATCTAAAATAAATATAGGCAGCATGGAATAAATGAGGTGTTCGAGGAATATGAAGAATGTAAGAAGAATCTTAAGAAATAAATTAGAAAAGCTAATAGAAGATACGAGGTTGCTTTGGCAAGTAAGGTGAAAATAAATCCAAAGGGTTTCTACAGATATATTAATAGCAAAAGGATAGTGAAGGATAAAATTGGTCCCTTAGAGAATCAGAGTGGACACTACGTGTGGAGCCGAAAAAAGGGGGGAGGGGAAGATTTTGAACAATTTCTTTTCTTCGGTATTCATTGAGGAGGAGGATATTGAATTGTGTAAGGTAAGGGAAACGAATAGGGTAGTTATGGAAACTATGACGATTAAAGAGGAGGAAGTACTGGCGCTTTTATGGAATATAAAAGTGGATAAATCTCCGGGTCCTGACAGGTTATTCTCGAGGACCCTACGGGAGGTTAGTGTAGAAATAGCAGGGGTTCTGACAGAAACCTAGCAATTATAGGCCTGTCAGTTTGACGTCAGTGGTGGGTAAGTTAATGGAAAGTGTTCTTTGAGATGGTATCTGGATAGACAGTGTCTGATTTGGAACAATCAACATGGATTTGTGAGTGGAAGTTCATGTCTGAAAAATCTTATTAAATTGTTTGAAGAAGTTACAAGGAAATTTCAGGTTAAAGCAGTGGATGTTGTCTACATGGACTTCAGCAAGGCCTTTGTCAAGGTTCCGCATGGAAGGTTAGTGAGAAAGATTCAATCGTTAGGTATTAATATTGAAGTAGTAAAATAGATTCAACAGTGGCTGGATGGGAGATGACAGAGAGTAGTGGTGGATAACTGTCAGGTTGGAGGCCAGTGATAGTAATGTGCCTCAGGGATCTGTACTGGGTCCAATGATGTTTGTCATTTACATTAATAATCTGGATGATGGAGTGGTAAATTGGATTAGTAAGTATGCAGATGATACTAAGGTAGGTGGCTTTGCGGATAATGAAGTAGGTTTTCAAAGTTTGCAGAAAGATTTAGGCCAGTTAGAAGAGTGGGCTGAACGATGGCAGATGGAGATTAATGCTGATAAGTGTGAGGTGCTACATTTTGGTAGGAATAATCCAAATAGGACATACATGGTAAATGGTAGGGCAGTGAAGAATGCAGTAGAACAGAGTGATTTAGGAATAATGGTGCATAGTTCCCTGAAGGTGGAATCTCATGTGGATAGGGTGGTGAAGACAGGTTTTGGTATGCTGGCCTTTATAAATCAGAGCATTGAGTATAGGAGCTGGGATGTAATTTTAAAATTGTACAAGGCATTGAGAAGGCCAAATTGTATTGTGTACAGTTCTGGTCACCGAATTATAGGAAATATGTCAACAAAATAGAGAGAGTACAGAAAAGATTTACTAGAATGTTTCCTGCGTTTCGGTACCTGAGTTACAGGGAAAGATTGAACAAGTTAGGTCATTCCTTGGAGTGTAGAAGGGGGGCTTGATAGAGATATTTAAAATAATGAGGGGGATCGATAGAGTTGACGTGGATAGGCATTTTCCATTGAGAGTAAGGGAGATTCAAACAAGAGGGCATGAATTGTGGGTTAGGGGGCAAAAGTTTGGTAACACGAGGGGGAATTTCTTTACTCAGAGAGTGGTAGCTATGAGGAATGAGCTTCCGGTGGATGTTTCAGAGGCAGGTTCGGTAATGTCATTTAAAGTAAAATTGGATAGGTATATGGACAGTAAAGGAATGTAGAGTTAAGGGCTGAGTGCTGTTCAGTGGGACTAGGTGAGCGTAAGCGTTTGGCACGGACTAGAAAGGCCGAGATGGCCTGTAAGGCTATATAGATGTTAAGTTTAAGTTTGTATACGCTTTGCTATATTACCTGGTATTTACTGTTACGTATTTAGGCAACAATAGATATATGAGTTCGGCAAGGGTTTCTTATAACAAACAACACGTTTATTAAACACAGAAAACAAACCCCCCAAAAGTAAACAAACTCTACCGTAACCGGAAACAGCTGCTGAGCGGCAGCCCAAACAGTTCTTAAAGTGATATTCCAAAAACAGTTCTTAAAGTGATATTCCAAACACAGTTCTTAAAAGTGGTATTGCCAAAAGTTCGATATGCTCACAGTCCATTTAAAATGAAAGACTTTATAGGACGATTTAAGTTCTCTTTCCCGTCGCTTGCTTCGATCCCCGACGTCGAACTTCCCACGAAGAATTCACGAAACAGAATGGCTTAAAGGCGCAGACCTTTCCTTCCTCACTATCCTCAATCCTTTCTGGTAAAACCCAGGGATTAACACGAAGATAGTCAACGAAAGCCTTCCAAATAAGGATCAAACAAAGGTCGCCCCCGTTTCGCCGTAGAAAGCGATTCTCCTCGATCTTTAACTTCCAACTTCCAATCTTCACTTTCCACTAATTTCTCGAACTAGCAGAATCATAAAGAACCTGCTGGCAATGACCTCTTAAATTTTAGGCATTAAATAAAAACTTCATCCTTCAACTAAACTGCGTCATCGCTTAAAACACGCAGTGGCATGAAGTC
Organism: Hypanus sabinus; assembly: GCF_030144855.1. Classification (NCBI taxonomy): domain Eukaryota; kingdom Metazoa; phylum Chordata; class Chondrichthyes; order Myliobatiformes; family Dasyatidae; genus Hypanus; species Hypanus sabinus. The sequence goes on along the minus strand of NC_082706.1, from coordinate 61,474,637 downwards.
AACCTGGCAAATCCAGCCAGGAACTGCCCCTCCTCACAGGGTGGGGTCTACCTTTTATAACCTGTAAAAAAAAACCGTCACATGATCTCTACTGGCGGGAAAATGACGTCATTCCACCATCACAAGACCATCACCTCAAGACCAGTACAGCTTCAACCCCAGTCACATGACAAGGGCACCACTGTCATGTGTCACGAGTACGTAACACCTCCCTCCAAAAAAAAAACATTTTTGGTCTGACAAGAACAAAAATTTTTAACAATTGCTTGCAAGAAAAACAAAGGTATAAATTTTAGAACATATACAATACACAACACCATCATATAACAGCTTATAACTCACAATACAGTAGGAGTGTTACAATAAAAAAAACACTCCATAAAATAAATTACAGTGTACATTCAACATCGAGATAGACAATCAGCAACCACATTACATTTACCTTTAATAGGAGTTATCATAATATTGCACTCTTGTAACATCAAACTCCAATTTAATAATCTTCTGTTTTTGTTTTTGTCAGGAAAACTAACGGATTATGATCAGTGTAAACAATGATCAGTGTAAACGGATTATGATCAGTGTAAACAATAAGTGGTTTTTGAGTTGTACTAACATATACCTTAAAATATTCCAAAGATAAAACAAGAGATAACAATTCTTTCTCTATTGTCGAATAGTTTCTTTGATGCTTATTAAATTTTTTAGAAAAGTAAGCTACTGGATGATCAACCTCATCACCCTCATTCCTTTGCATTAATTCTGCTCCTGCAGCCTCATCACTAGCATCCACAGCCAATGAAAAAGGTTTTCCAAAGTCAGGTGCCTTAAGCACAGGTTGTTGACATATCATTGTTTTCAATTTTTCAAATGCTTCTTGACAAGGCACCGTCCATACAAACTTCTCATTCTTCCGCAGAAGGTTAGTTAATGGAAGGGCAACATTAACAAAATTCTTACAAAATTTCCGATAATATCCTACCATTCCCAAAAACCTTCTGAGAGTCTTTTTCCCCATTGGAGTCGGAATCTCTAAAATTGCCTGAACTTCTGCCTGAACAGGAGCTACCTTACCTTGACCCACAACATAACCAAGGTAAGTCACAGTGGCATGTCCAAATTCACTCTTAGCTAAATTAATAGTTAAGTTAGCTTTTGAAAGCCTTTCAAACAATTTCTCCATCGCAATAATGTGTGCTTCCCAAGTATCATTTCCTGTCACTAAATCATCAGTATAAGCATCAGTATCTTTCAATCCCTGAATCACAAAGTTAATCATCCTCTGGAAAGTACCTGGGGCATTCTTCATCCCAAATGGAAGAACATTATACTCATATAACCCAGATAGAGTTACAAATGCAGAAGTCTCTCTACCTCTGTCCGTTAATGGAACACACCAATACCCCTTCAATAAATCAATCTTTGTAAGGAACTTTGCTTTTCCAACTTTACCTACACAATCATCTACTCTAGGAATTGGATATGCATCTGTTTTCGTTACAGCATTCACCTTCCTATAATCCGTACAAAACCTAATACTACCATGTGGTTTTGGCACCATTACACATGGCGAACTCCAGTTCGAGTTAGAATGCCTAATGATATTATTCTCTAACATATATTCAATTTCCTTCTCAGCAAGTTCACATTTTTCCATGTTCATCCTACATGGATGTTGTTTAATAGGTTTGGCATCTCCAACATCTACATCATGTGAAGCTATAGTAGTCCTTCTCGGAACATCTGGAAACAACTCCTTATATTTAAAAATCAACTCCTTCATCTGTTGTCTCTGCTCTAACTGTAAGTGTGCTAATTTTTCATCAATATTTTCCAGAATGGCTGAATTTGTTAACCTAACAGAAACAATGTTGGATTTAGAACGAAAGTCAGATGAATCATCTATCATGTTCCTAGTTAAATCAGACTCATTCTCACTAACCACAACAGTCACAGTATCAGATTGTTTCTCAAAATATGGTTTCAACATATTTATATGGCAAAGTTGTGTTGACCTTCTACGATCTGGAGTTTTTACCACGAAATCCACATCATTGATTTTAGACTCGATTTCATAAGGACCATGAAATCTAGATTGTAAAGGATTTGTCTGCACTGGAAGAAGAACCAACACCTTATCTCCAGGCTTAAACATCCTCATCCTAGCTTCGTTATCATACCAAGTCTTCATTTTCTCCTGAGCCAACTTTAAATTTTCCTTAGCTAAGCTACAAGCTTTATGTAACCTGTCCTTAAATTTCAAAACATAATCCAACAAATTAGTGTGTACTTCCTTATTAATCCACTGTTCTTTCAATAAAGCTAAAGGTCCTCTAACTCTATGCCCAAACACAAGTTCAAATGGACTAAAACCTGAAGATTCCTGTACCGATTCCCTTACTGCAAATAAAAGTAAGTTTATACCCTCATTCCAGTCACTTTCATTTTCCACACAAAATGTCCTAATCATATTCTTGAGGGTGGAATGAAACCTCTCCAAGGCACCCTGCGATTCCGGATGGTATGCAGACGAAGTGATTTGCTTAGCTCCCAATTTATAAACTATCTGTTGAAACAATCCAGACATAAAATTATTGCCTTGATCAGTTTGTATCTCCTTAGGTAATCCAAAATAAGTAAAAAAAATTATAAGGGCCTTTGTCACAGTTTTAGCTTTTATATTCCTAAGTGGTACAGCCTCTGGAAACCGAGACGAAGTACACATGATAGTCAACAAATACTGATAACCAGATTTTGTCTTTTGTAATGGACCAACACAATCTACAATAACTTTAGAAAATGGTTCACCAAATGCTGGGATAGGTTGTAATGGAGCTACTGGTGTAACCTGATTTGGTTTACCCACAATTTGACAAGTATGGCACGTTTTACAAAACATCGCCACATCTTTTCTTAGACCAGGCCAGTAAAAATGTTTTAAAATCTTGTCCACAGTTTTCCTTACCCCTTGATGTCCACCTGAAGGCACACTATGAGCTAAAGTCAAAATCTCATTTCGATAAACTTTTGGAACAACTATCTGGTAAACAACATTCCAATCCTCACTTGCAGGAATTGTAGGCGATCTCCACTTCCTCATCAACACTCCTTTTTCCAAGTAATATCCTACTGGCACCTTATCAATTTCACTATCTAGTAAAACCTGCTCTCTTAATTTTATAATCTCAGAGTCTCTATTCTGTTCTGCTATCATCTCCTTCCGAGACAAAGATAAATCTTTACAGTCAGACTTACTCCCAGAATCTTGTTCAAACAACGAAGATAAGAAAGTCTCTGACACATCCCCAAAACTCGAATCCTGAGTTAAACAGTCCTGAATAACAACCTCATTCTGCGCATCAATCCTTTTAGCCATAGCTCTAGTCATAACACAGGAAGAATCTGTGTTAGAATTCAACTCTGGTTCCTCTGACTCCATTGTCAAATGCACTTCAGGAAAAACTTGTCCACCTGCCAAATCATTACCTAACAATAAAGAAATACCCTTCACAGGTAAGCTACGCTGTAATCCTACTTTAACAAATCCAGTAACTAACCCTGACTTAAAAATTACTTTATGTAAATGTACAGGCATAAAATCACTTCCAACACCTCTTATGTAATTTACCTCACCAGTATCAGACTCTTCATTAAACTTCAACACACTGCCTAACATCAGTGATTGAGAAGCACCAGTATCCCTAAGGATTTTTATTGGCACCAGAGTACATCCTTTCTTCAAGGATACAAACCCTTCAGTTATAAAATGATCATATCCCTTTCTAACTTGGTCAGACTCTAACAAAGCCTCATTGTTTTTATCAAACCCTGTAACTTTACAGGTGCTTCAGTATGTTGCACACAAGCATCTGGAACTGCTTCCTTCTCTTTCTTTTTCAATTTGAAACAGTTAGCTATTACATGGCCAGGCTTCTTACAATAGTTACAAGTAAGACCAAACTGTCTTTCCTTCACAGGCTTTCCTTTCTCATCAACTTTCTCATTAACCTCTGATTTAATTTCTGATTTACCTGGAGTCTCCATGTTATTTTACCTCTTAAAAATTCTGCCCCGAGGAAATTTGTTCATATGGATCAAAACATACTCATCAGCTAATCTAGCACTGTCTTGCAATTTATCAGTATCCTTCTCATTTAAGTAGGTCCTTACTTCAACAGGAATGCTTCGTTTAAATTCCTCCATTAAAATCAGCTCTCTCAATGTATCATAGTCCCCATTTACATTTTTAGAAGAAACCCATCTCTCAAAACACATAGCTTTATCATAGGCAAATTCCACATAAGTTTTTTCCACAGACTTTTTCAAACTTCTGAATCTTTCCCTATATGCTTCTGGGACTAACTCATATGCGTTTAAAATATGACTCTTTACAATATCATAATCAAGTGCTTGCGCAGCTGTTAAAGCTGTGTAAACTTGTTGTGCTTTGCCTTTAATTACACTCTGTAACAACACTGACCATTTATCTTTCGGCCACTCTGACATCCGAGCAATAGTTTCAAAATGTTGAAAATACCTTTCCACTTCTGTTTCACTAAATGGAGGGACCAATTTAATTTCTTGACTAGCAACAAACGTTTTTTTAGAACCAGAAGACTGATTTCTAGACCTTAATTCCTCCATTGCATATGCAAATTCTCTCTTCTTTTGTTCCATCTCCAATTTACACCTCTCCAAATCAGCTTTACTTTGTTCCATTTTCATTTGTTCGATTTGCAACTGCATCTCCAGATTACTTATTTGAAACGACTCTAAAATCGAATCATCAAAAACACCCGAATCCACATAGTGAGTCGCGATTTTTCTCTGTATCACAGCCTTAGAAGTAGTCTGCAAAATACCTTTAAGTTGCAATCTACTAGCTATCTCAAACACCTCAGTTTTCTTCGCCTTCGCCAACACCTCCGCAGCTGGCGAAGCCAGAAACTCATCAATATTCATTGCTGCCGAATACCACAACAAGCCAAACAAAAGAACCGAGTAATCCCGTTTCCAAAACACCGATTTAAAAGTTAACAAGCATTTAAACTCAAATGATTCAATCCAGACGCAGCCCCCATATTTAATGTTACGTATTCAGGCAACACGTTTATTAAACACAGAAAACAAACCCCCCAAGAGTAAACAAACACTACCGTAACCGGAAACAGCTGCTGAGCGGCAGCCCAAACAGTTCCTAAAGTGATATTCCAAAAACAGTTCTTAAAGTGATATTCCAAACACAGTTCTTAAAAGTGGTATTGCCTAAAGTTCGATATTCTCACAGTCCATTTAAAAGGAGAGACTTTATAGGACGATTTAGGTTCTCTTTCCCGTCGCTTGCTTCGATCCCCGACGTCGAACTTCCCACGAAGAATTCACGAAACAGAACGGCTTAAAGGCACTGACCTTTCCTTCCTCACTATCCTCAATCCTTTCTGGTAAAACCCAGGGATTAACACGAAGATAGTCAACGAAAGCCTTCCAAATAAGGATCAAACAAAGGTCGCCCCCGTTTCACCGTAGAAAGCGATTCTCCTCGATCTTTAACTTCCAACTTCCAATCTTCACTCTCCACTAATTTCTCGAACTAGCAGAATCATAAAGAACCTGCTGGCAATGACCTCTTAAATGTTAGGCATTAAATAAAAACTTCATCCTTCAACTAAACTGCGTCATCACTTAAAACACGCAGTGGCATGAAGTCAACCTGGCAAGTCCAGCCAGGAACTGCCCCTCCTCACATGGTGGGGTCTACCTTTTATAACCAGTAAAAAAAACCCGTCACATGATCTCTACTGGCGGGAAAATGACGTCATTCCACCATCACAAGACCATCACCTCAAGACTAATACAGCTTCAACCCCAGTCACATGACAAGGGCACCACTGTCATGTGTCACGAGTACGTAACATTACACATGCATTACTGTCAGCTTTATAATCGATAGTTAAGACAAAAAATTTGCTGCTTCGTCAAAATTTTTCTTAATAGGAGGGAGGTGTGACGAGATCTGAAGTGTTACCAAAATTGGGCTGTTTGTTTAAGAAGAGAGAGAGGGAGCGGACTCCGTGTGTGCTATTTCAGGGAGAGGGAGCAACAAAAAGTCTGTGAGTTGCCTTGGAAACTGACAAGCGGGACTATATGATGTACAGCTGCTGCTCAGCACTTGAGGAATATATATAAGGTCAACTGGCTTTATAATCAGACACATGACTCTCCAGACACAAAGGAAGACACTGACGCTGGATGAGCTTTGTGTGCCCACGACAAAGGTGGAATTTTTTTTCTCACAGTGTGGACAAAGGAATGACCGGTGGGATCTATCGGTGCGTTTAACCCTTCCTTGGATTGATAGCTTATTGTGAAGACTGACATTCTTGTTTTTGAGGTCACAGTCGGTGACTTTAATAAGTTTCCGGAGCAGGAGGACGACTTTGAGGATTCGACGGCATCGGCAATAGGAAGACAAAACAACTCGCTCTCTCTCTCCAACTCTGCTCAATTCAAATTCCAGAACTGAACTGACTTCTTACCATAGCACCGTAAGACGGTATCTTCTAATCACCTGAGCTGGGAAAAGCTTGGGAACTTTATTTACTCACTATATATGCATATACTTTGCTAACCTGTTTACTTTATTTTGTTTTGTATTACTTTATCACGTAGTTACAAGTAAAATAGAGTTTATAACGGAAGACTCAGACTCCAGGTGTATCGATTTCTGCTGGTCCTTTTTAACCCGTTACGGGGTACGTAACACTATCCTTTAGCATGATCGTGCTAAAGGCCAGGGAACGATGGTCACTGTCCCCCAGATGATCACCCACTGAGAGATCTGTGACCTGACGCGGTTCGTTACGTAATACTAGATTTAGTATGGCTGGTGAAGACTTTGAAATGCTGAATTCAATGGTTCCATTGCACAAAATTGTTTCGATATCATTGTGGCATTGGCTCTGCAATATGTAAACGGAAGTTCAGATTACATAGTGTGGTTTCATTCTGTAATTCAGCATTTTGCTTACGTCGTCAACGTAATTCAATTAAAATATCCATATCTTGCAGGATGGTCGAATTAAAGTCGGTCTGTCTGTAATAGCAGAGTTGAGACATAGTCGTAAACTGCACTAAAGTTTATGCCTTCCTTGCGGAACATCACTGGCCACTGTACTCCACGCAGAATTCCCTCCATCTGGTACCTAATCTCCCTTCCGATAAGAAGCCAATTCTACGCCCACGCAACTAGGTTTCCCTTGATTCAATGCTGTCTCACTTCTCGTTGAGCTTACTATGCATAACCCCATAAAATACCTTACAAAATTGATAAACCCCGCATCTACTGTTCTGCTTTCAATTCTATATTTTTATCTCTTTTCCAATTAATTCAATCAGTCTCATAAGGGATGACCTGCCTCCGCAAACCCCTGCTGACTGTCCCCATCCAGGATACGTTTCTCCAGATACTCCTAATTTTCCTCTCTAAGAACCCTCTCCAATAGCTTGGCCACTGTTGACGGAAGACTCGCTGACCTGTAATTCTCCTGACCACCTTACATTTCCTGAACGAAGAATTAATATTTACCATCCTCCAATCCCCTGGTACTTCTTCTGTGGCCAATGAAGTCGCAAATATCATGTCTAAAAGTGCCGTAATATATTCGCCCGATTTCTCTGATTACCTGGGCTCTATCCGTTCTTGCACCGGGGAATGATTTCTTTTAATGTTTTAAAAGTTTCCAACCCATAATTCTTAGCATTGTCATGCCCCAGTATATCTGCCTCTTTACGCTGTACTCACATTCATTAAGGTCCCGCTCACTGGTGAACTCCGAAGCAAAGTATCAGTAAGGACCTTCTCTGCGTCCTTGAACTCGAGACCCATGCTTCCCCTTTAATCGATGATCTGTCTCACCCTCTCTCTCGTCATCCTCCTGCTCTTCGTGTACCTTAATGTGATTCTCCGAGGCCTTCTCTGTCCCCTTCTAACTCTTCTAAATCCATTGTTAATTTCCTTTCTGATTACATTGCGACTTTCCATCGCCCTGCATGATATTTTCTTCCAGAACCTTAAGTAGCTTTGTTTCATCTTCTTGACAAGGTGTTCCATATCTTTTGTTAACCAGCGTTACCTTACAACATCTTGTGAAAATGTGCTTCTTAGCAATCACTCTTTTCTATCACAAGCCTTCTAAAATTGATCCGAACGCATTATATCCACTCTCCTCGCATTCACCCTCCTCGCAAATATGTAGCTTTCTCTTCACTGAGTGTTGCTTCTCGCTGCTCCGTATACATATCGGGAGTATGGTCTCTACAGAATACTCCCAAACCAGATTTTACTACTTTTGCTTCTGAGATCCACTCATTGACTATCAATGGTTCTATTCGATTCACAGCAAGCAGGTAGCGGAGTAAGTCACCGTTTTTTGGGAGAAAATTCAGATTTTTTTTAAATACTTGGGGTAAAAGAGACACAACTGCGCAGGCGCGTGAGCTCAGAGCGCAGAAGTTTTAAAAAGAACACCGCCATATCCAGCGGGCAGCATCGGAGCGGGCAGCAGAGTGAGAGGGTGCAGAGTGATAGGGCTTTGGGTCAACGGGCTTAGGCGGAAACGGGAAGCGGCTTCCGTTGAGTCTCATAGTAAAGAGCTAAGTTACAGGTATATTTATTTAGTAATAACAGTAGTATTAGATGTATGCATCTAGGATTAGTGGTGTGCTTGGAGTGCCAGATGTGGGGACCCTGGGCGAATCCCAGCCTCCCCAAAGATTACATCTGCACCCGGTGCATTGAGATGAGGCTCCTTAAGGACCGTGTTAGGGATCTAGAGCTGCAACTGGATGTCCTTCAGCTAACTAGAGATAGTGAGGAAGTGATTGATAAAACCTATAGAGAGATAGTGGACAACACCACTGTGACAGTTCCACTCAGAAATCGATATATCGTTTTAGATACTGTTAGAGAGGTTGACCTGACAGAGGAAGACCACAGTGAACGGGACTCTGGCACTCTGCCAGTGTCGTGATCAAGAGAGCAAGGAGAAATGCCGTCGTTATAGTGGATTCCATAGTGAGGGGAACAGACGAGAGTACTGCGGGCCGGACAAGGATACCCAGATGGTGGGTTGCCTCCCTGGTGCCAGGGTACAGGATGTCTCAGACCGGGTCCGGAGTATTCTGAGGACAGAAGGCGAGCAACCAGAAGTCTTGGTACATGTTGGCAACAGTGACCTACACAGGAAAAGAGAGGAGGTCCTGAGTAAAGATTACTGTGAACTAGGAAGAAAATTGAAAAGCTGGAACTCCAGAGTAATAATCTCAGGATTGCTGCCTGAGCCACGCGCTAATGAAGGTAGGAATATCTGAATTAAGCAGATGAATGTGTGGCTAAGTAACTGGTGCAAGAGGCAGGGCTTCAAATTCTTGGATCATTAGCAGCTATTTTGGGGGACGTATGACTTATACAAAAACGATGGGTTACACCTGAGCTCAAAGGGTACTAATATCCTGGTGGGATCGTTTAATATAGCTGTTAGGGAGGGTTTAAACTAAGTTGGAAGGGGTAAGGAAACCAGGGGGTTAGGATCGAGGAAGAGGAAAATAGAAGTAAGTCAACGATACTGTGCAGCAAAGATGGCAAGAAGGACAGGCAGGTGAATAGACAGGGTAATTTGTTGTGCGATAGAAATATAGCACAATCGGTAACAGATACTGATCCAAATGTACTGTACTTAAATTCACACAGCATTAGAAATAAAGTGAATGACTTTGTTATACAGCTACAGGTTAAGAGATATGACATTGTGGCCATCCCCGAGTCATGGCTAAATGATGAATATGATTGGGAGCTGAATGTCCAACGATACACACTGTGTAGGAAAGATCGGAAGGTAGGTAAAAGGGGTGGCGTGGCCCTGATGGTAAGCAAAGATCTCAAATCGCTAGGGGAAGGGATATAGGATCAGATGAGGTAGAATCCTTATGTGTCGAGTTAAGAAATGGCAAGGGTAAAAAAACACTAATAGCAGTTATATACAGGCCTCCAAACAACAGCCGTGATGTGGACTGCAAGTTACAGCTGAAAATAGAAAAAGCGCGTCGGAAGGAAAATGTCAAGATACTCATGGGGGATTTTAATAAGAAAGTGGATTGGGGAAGTCAGGAAGGTATTGGATCTCAGGAGAGGGGGTTTGTAGAATACATGCGGAATGGCTTTTTGGAGCAGCTTGTCTATAAGCCCACCCGGAAATCAGCTGTTTTGGATTGGGTGCTGTGTAATTAACATAAGGCGACTAGGGAGCTGGAGGTAATAGAAACTCCCTTGGAAGTAGTGATCATAATATGATTGAGTTCAGTTTCAGATTTGAAAATAAGAAGCTGGCATCAGGTGTATCGATATTTCAGTTGAACAAAGGAAATTACAGTGGTATGAGAGAGGAACTGGCCCAAGTATACTGGAAAAGTAAGCCAGATGGAGGGACGGTAGAGCAAAATTCGATGAAATTCCTACTAGAAATAAGGAAATTCAGGAAAAACATATTCCAGGAAAAAAGAAAATTATGAATGGAAAAATGGCACTAATGTGGCTAAAGAGAGAGGTTAAGTCTAAAATAAAAGCAAAAGAGATGGCGTACAAGGAAGCAAAAATTTTGGGAAAACTGAGGACTGGACAGATTTTAAAAACTTACTGAAGGAAACTAAGAAAGTCCTTAGGAGAGGAAAGATGAATTATGAAAGGAAGTTGGAAGTTGGAAGTTGGCCAGAGGTCTTAGGGAATAGAATTAGGTACAGTCAAGATTACTAGAGAGAAAGTGTTTGGGAAGCTAAATGGACTAAGGATAGATGTACACCCACGCGCTCTGAAGGAGGTGGCCTTGGAGAAAGTGGAGACATTGGAAATGATCTTCCAGGAATCAATAGACTCTAGCATGGTTCCGGAGGACTGGAAGGTCACAAATGTAGTTCCACTGTTTAAGAAAGGAGGTAGGCAGCAGAAAGAAAATTACATACCTATTCGTCTGACATTGGTAGCTGGAAAGTTATTGGAGTCGATCCTCAAGGACGAGGTTGTAAAATACCTGGAGGTGCATGACAAGATGGGCCCTAGCCAGCGTGGTTTCGTGAAGGGAAGATCCTGCCTCACCAACCTATTGGAATTGTTTGAGGTAATCTCAAATAAGACTGACAAGGTAGAGGCTGTGGATGTTGTGCATTTGGATTTTCAAAAGGACTTCGATAAGGTGCCGCATAAGGGGCTGCTTAATAAGATGATAGCCCATGGAATTACAGTAAAGATAATGGAATGGTTGGAGTATTGCCTGATAGGTAGAAAACAAAGGGTGGCAATAAAGGGATGCTATTCTGGTTGGTTGCCGGTTACTAGTGGTGTTCCACAGGAGTCTGTTTAGCTTATGGTGGAGTGGCGGAGCAGATTTGATGGGCCGAATAGCCTACTTCTGCTCCTTTGTCTTGTGATCTTGTGAATGAGTAATCTCTCCACGGTCTCTTCCCTTTCTGCAGCTGTGTTACCATCATATTCTCCCTATGTTTCTATTACTTTCTTTTTACCTGAGTCCGTCCATGTTGAAACATCTGAACCCGGGGAAATCTAGAAGACATTCTTGCCCTTGTGACTGTCAATTCTCTGTGATAGTTTGCAGTGCACTTCAACCAATGTATTGATCCCGCCAGGCCATTGAATGTTTGCCCAGTTCCCTACCTTATCTGCACGGTATGCAATCTTCAGTGGATTTGTCAATTTCAGGATGACCAGGTATATGATTGTTTGAATTTGTGACAAGCCTACTCATTTTAAAAACTGTTTTATTCGAAAAACACGCTGATTTGCAATTTGACGCTGGCGTTATCCACACAGATGGCCATTGAATGTAAATACATACTTTAGATCATTCTGCAGCTCTTTTCTGAATTTCCTCTGTGTCAGTGTATAGATACAAGTATTGGTGCACACACTGAGCATTTGCAACATGTACCCAAATTGCTGTAGTATATATATCGGGGAACTCAAATATTTGTCCTGATAAAAATAGTTTTGTGCTTGCCATTTCAGGGAACGAGCAACATAAGGCATCCAAAATAATATGAAATTAGCGGATATTGCAAACAACAAAATCATAGATTTTCTACGGTTTTCGACCTCGGTATCCTTCTGATTATCACTGCTGTTCCGAAGCCCTCTACGGACTCTATTTGCCGCAATGATAAGTCTTACTGTTAACCCATTGAACACTAGAATTAAGCCGATTGGTAGCAAAGGTGTTAAAATGCCATCGAATAATTCAAATACTTTCCACGCGGGTAAGGTAGCGTATTCACGTGTGAAGGCGCAACGCCACGGTATGTTGTCAATGATGACATAAGGTTCAACGGCAAAGTAAAACGGGGCACATTTGCCGCAGCTTATTATAACCACCGTTACCATAACAATCATTGCTGTTCTCTCAGTGCAATATCTTTCCCGCAGCTTTCGACAGCATATTGCGATGAAACGATCGAAGGTAAAACTGACCGTAAACCAGACAGAGCAGTCTATCGTTACAACCACAAATACAATTGTCAGAGCGCATACAGGAGTAATGAGTAGGGATCTGGAGTAAATGTAGATATTGTTGGTCTGTTCCACTAAAGCAACAACGATAACCACCATCAGATCCGCTGTTGCCATTCCAACCAGGTAACGGGTGATGCATTTGGAGAGTCCGCATTTTCCCCGAGATAGGATCACAATCGCCGTTAAATTAACTGCAGGGAATTTGAAAGAAAAATATCGTTATCAGCTGCTGTCCGAATTCCCCATTCTTCCAATCTTAGGTAGTGCCTGGTTGTTTGGAAGTGCAAAACGAAATTCAGTCAGTGCGGGCTTTGTCGCTGCGTTTGTGCTGGGGAAAGTACCGGACTGGAGTGGCAGTGGTTTGGGAATTTTCCGTCAGCTTGCTGCAAAACATTTAATATCGTCTCCTCACGTACCGGTGATTGCACGATCGACACCATTTCTATTATGAGATGTGAAACAGCCGAAGGGATATTTGTTAGTGGTAACCAAATGGAATGAGGAAGGAAAACAGCAAAAGTTCTCATTTACTAATTTATGAAACAACAGGTCTACGTCTGGAAAATAAGCTTCCCAGTCATTTGAATAAGCTGCTATGGTGTTGTTGTAAGGTATCTGTATTGATAGAAACTCCGACCTAGAAAACATATGTCGGAATCGCTTCAGAAACACGAGCAAGGTGAAAATATGAAACAATGCTAATATCGTCACCAACGTAACTTATAAAAAAATTCAGATCGGTTAAAATACGGAAAATGAAAATAAAACTATCAGATACTTGAATACTCCATTCGGGAAACACGATTCAGACGAGTATAGAATTTGTGCTGAGTAAAACTCCGAACAGATCAGCCGAACAAAAGCAAGACGACGGCACCATACATAGATTCACCAGCTCAATTACCAGGGACACCAATTGCTACAAGAACAGGATAGAAAATGCTCGCGATGTAGTAAATCGCTGGATATCCCATATTCAGCCAGAAGCACCGTATTGTTGTACAGAAGGTTCCCACTTCTCGTATGGACTTGTCATCGGTTTTACAGAGTTATATGCAAGTGACAGCAATTCCTCTGGGTCAGTTAGTATGGTTATCGCATCACGTTAGTGACAACCAACTGCACAAACACTATAATAAACTGTTTTGCTCACTCTGTCTTCATACCGTGAACTTGACTTCTCGGGGGTATTTCAATCTCTGTACTCTAAAACAAACTATAATGTGACTTTTTTCAGTTTAAATCCCATGATACCTGGCTTCAGCTACTCAACATTTTCATATCGGTGTTGTTTCATACATAGGCAATCATCCTGAAGTAAGTTTATTTTGTAACATTTGGGGCGGCACATACGCTTTTGAAATTGAGGGAACGAGCTGAGTTTCGCAGATGAAGTGGCGAACATTTCTTTGTTAAAGAACGTTCGTTCTTTTCTTCCGCTCGTTCCCGTCTTTCGGGGTGGTTTGAGTGATGGAAGTCACAGTAACAGCTGGTGGCATATATCACAATAAAATACATTCTACTTATATCCCTCCAAAGATCCACAGCGATATTCAGCACAGCGACTGGCAGGAAGACTCTGACCTCTCCCCGTGAATGACTTGACCACTCCATTTCTTTGACATTTGGTGCAATCTATATAACAGTAAAGATAATAATGAAAGTGCCACAATTCCACCATTACTTTCCTGTTTGAACAAAAAATTCCAACATTCTCTGAACAAAAGTAGCAATTCTGTTCCCAGGCTATTCTCTTCTTTGCCACAAAGTTTTTTTTCCCCCGGTTTACTTCGAGGTAATTTGCCTTTCGATCGTCGATAGCCTGAATATATTGAGAATCACGAAAATAAGTAGCCATCAAATGTTTATAGGTTATATTCGCATTGTTGAATCTGTGTGCTGTAAATCCGAAGTGTTACTTATGCCCCGGGAGTCACCGCTGGGTCATTCCATTTCTTTACATCATGTGAAAATCGCACGTTGACCTCCACGTTTCATTCAATCACATCGGACTAAATCAACATTATCCAACGCTGGTCTTTGATGGTTGGTTCTTTGACGGTGACTAGTATGCCGCGGGGATTAGTGTTAGGTCCGTTGTTATTTATCGTCTATATTCATTATTTAAATGTAAATGTTAAAAAAAAATGATCAGATAAAATACGGACGTCTCCAAGATGGGGAGCGTCGTGTACAGACAGGAAGGTCAATCCAGCTATAGCGTGATCTCAGCCGACTGGGAACTGGTTTGAAAAATGACAGATGGAGTTGGACGCAGGCAAGAGTGAAGCGGTCTGCGTTGGGTGGAAAAAGTACAGCAGAGTAAAAGGCGTATATTGAATGGTGACGTTGCTGTACATCATTTTTTTAAAAAAAAGAGAGCCCTGGGAGTACAGATCCGTTATTCGAGGAAATCGGCGTCAGGGGCAGATTGGGCTTTATTACTACCTCCAATAACATAGGCATTCACGATTAGTTCAGTGAGTTCTGGAGTTGGGACGTTATGTTTAGGCTGTCCAACACCTTGACAAGGAAGTAGAATATCGTGTACTGTTCTGGTCAACTACCTACAATTAAAACACATCAATATGGTTCAAAATTTGCAGTGATCCTTTACAAGGAAGGTTTCGGGAATTGAAGACAATAGAGGGAAAGTTTGAATGGGTTAGGAATATATTCGCCGGAGAGCCAGAAAACAAGTGGAAAACTTACAGAAGTATACAAATTTGTGAGAAGTACAGACAGGGTGAATTCCCGCAAATAATACCACAAGACCATACGCCCATAAGATATAGGAGCAAGAAGGTGGTCATTCGGCCCATCAAGTCTGCTCCGCCATTCAGTCATGGGCTGATCCAATTCTTTCAGTCATCCCCACTTCCCTGCTTTCACCCATGCCCTTTGATGCCCTGGCTAATCCTAGAAGCCTGAGATGCCAATCCTATGCATACATCAACCATGTGTCCATAATCAAGTATCCTTAATAGTTATACTCGCGAACAGAGGATTCACTGGCCAAACTGTCCAATAATGTTAGTAGTTTCAATGAACCCGTTTAATTTCAGTATGTACAACAATATTTAGGAGCGTAATGTCAATGAAACACATTGTAGCGAAAGGACAGTAAGAAGGTAGAGGGGGCGGTGTTGCTCTGTCGGTTCAGAATTAAATCAAATCATTGGAAACAGGTGATATATTGTCACAAAGATAGAGCTTCCGGGAGGCCGTATTACCACCTTGGTGCCCCTATGCAGAACATTTTACCTGACCTGTAGAGGAGTTTGCAGTGGGAAGGCAAAGGTCCATTTGTCGTATTCCACGTGGGTACCGACGACATAGGTAGAAAGAGGAAAGAGGTTGCGCTGAGGGAATTTGAGCAGCAAGGGTCTAAATTAAAATGCAGAACTACAAAGTTGCTAATCTCTCGATTAGTACCCGAGCCACGTGCAAGTTGGCATCGGGTTAAGAATATTAGAAGGCCAAATGCATGGCTTAGGGATTGTTATGGAAGAATTGGGTTTTGAATTGATGGGAATTGGCACCAGTATTGAGGAAGGAGGGAACTGTACCACTGGGACAGGCTCCACACGAACCGTGATGGGACCTGGATTCTTGGAAATCCTACAACAAAGGCTGAGGATACGGCTTTAAATAGTATAGTGAGGGGGAGAGGTAGTTGGTTCAACAGATTGCATTGCAGAATTAAAGTAGAAAAGTGTCCATTATAAAGATAAAAGTAATCGTAGAAAGAAGAAATTTTTTGCAGAAGAGTGAATTATTACAAAATTTAAAAAGCACGATGACTGCAGGAACACTTAATTTTGAATGCCCTCACTGTTCAAAACAAGGTCAGTGAGCTTGTGGCAGGAATCAATGCAAGGGGATTTGATTTGTTGCCCATTACAGCCAGGTGGTTGCAGGGTGGACGAGATTGGGAATTAAATAGGCAGTGATTTCAGGCAATACGGAAGGATAGGCAGGAGGTTCAAGGGGGATATCTCTGAGAATATCACAATACCCCCTTACTGATTTAATCAGTCTCTCTCACTCTCTCTCGCTCTCTCTCTCACGATGCCTCTTTCTCTCTTGCCCTCCCTCACTCGCGCTCAATTCCCCCCTCTCTCTCTCTCTCTCTCTCTCTCTCTCTCTCTCTCTCTCTCTCTCTCTCTCTCTCTCTCTCTCTCTCTCTCTCTCTCTCTCTCTCACTCACTTTCTCTCTCTCCCTCCCCCCCCCTATGAAAATAGTATTATGTTTAACTTGTACGTGTGGATGAGGAACGCAAAACTTCTCACTAAGGAATTCAAGGTGGAGAACCGCTGAAAGCATTCAATGGTACGTATTGATTCTTCCAGGCAGGTGACACCAGTTTGTAGTTGCAACCGAATTTCCGAGTCTCTTTCTGGTTCGATCAACTCAAATGTCTCGCTCGTTTGAGTTTTTCCGCTGATGGAGCACGTTTATTATTATACTCAGTTTGAGCGAAGACTGACTGTCCCAGAGTCTTCTCTGTTACTTTATTACACTTGTTCAAGCCTTGTTGTGCTTCCTTGATCCACATCAAGCTTGTGCAGGGTTGAAAAATTGAATGGCAGCCACTCCCTAGCACGTTGGGTTTGAACGTGTTAACTGTCGGTTTCTGTACGTTGCCAAGGCACACCTCCCCTAACACCACCCAGCCCAGATGCAGACGTTGGGCGAAGGGGCACCGTGTGGTCCGTTGACCTGCTGCCTGACCTTGTGCACCCTGAGAACGTCTCTTCCGAGTAGCAGGAGTATTTCTGCTTATGGATCCAGTTCTGGGATGTGCTTGGCAATGTGGTGGAGATGCGGCTGGTGTAGCACTGCGCTTGGCGTTGGAATATCTGTTCGGTTATTCAAGATTTCGTTGCACTCTAAGAGTGGAGGGAGACAGATGACAACTTTGCCATCCAGCGACTCGAGCTGGAAGCCTTCTGCCTCTCTGCCATATGTTTCTACACTGCCTGAGTAAGTTCTAAGGTAGAATGGGAACTGAATACTCTCTACGCTGAGCAACTCGAAGAACTCTGGTCTGACCAGTGAGTGATTATTACGGTCGTCCAGGATTACATAGGCTTTGATGGCCTTGTCTTTGGCTCCCTCAGGGTATACCTTAGTGAGGCAGATCTATGAGCAAGAACGGCTTGATTGACCTTGATCACACACTTCTGTGCAGCTCGAGCTGACAACAGTTGTACCAGGGTGATCCTCCCCCTCCCCGCCATCCTCTTGTAAGGGTGAAGGAGCTTTGTCAGTTTGTGGTGACAGGTCATGATGCATTGCCCCTTCGTGATTAGTGCTGCCGCATTTCGAGTATTTTACAGGGAACTTACACTCTCTAGCGAGGTGAGAGGTAGAGGAACAGATTTTAAAACATATTTTTTCTCGCTGAGAAGGGCGTTTTTCTCGTCAAAGGTGTTTTTTTTTCTAAACGTTCTGCATTTTTAGGTGGTGCGGTTTCTTGTGCAATGGACAATTCTTGCTAGGGTCATTGTTAGTTGTGGAGACTTCAGGTTTACGCACCGAGACAGGCTTATTGATGTTAAAATTGTTTAAAGTGGATTTGACCAGCTTGGTGTGAATTGTACTGCTACCTTGACTCTTGAAGCTAGTGTTGTTTCGCTTCTTCTCCTCCTTGCACACAACCCTAGTGAAATACTTAAAGGGAGGGAATCTACCACCGTTCTCTTCCTCGTACTCTGAGCCAACAGGTACCCACCTTTCCTGCAGCCCAAATGGAAGTTTGTCCACGATTGGTCCAATTCCCATCTGAAGATTCTGATATGACAGGCCAGTTATGTAGCCGTCTTCTTTAGCTCCTTAAATCTCCATGAGTAAATTGGTGAGTAAAATCAGAGCTCATGGCATTGGGGGCAGGGTTTCAACATGGATAGAAAACTGGTTGGCAGATAGAAAGCAAAGGGTAGCAGTGAATGGGTGTTTCTCAGACTGGCTGGAGGTGAATAGTGGGGTACCACAGGGCTCAGTATTGGGACCACAGCTCTTTACGATTTATGTCAACGATTTAGATGAGGGCATTGAAAACTATATCAGCAAGTTTGCTGACGATACTAAACCAGGTGGCAGTGTGACATGCGAAGAGGACGTTAGGAGAATACAGGGAGACTTGGATAGGCTGGGTGAGTGGGCAGATACTTGGCAGATGTCATTCAATGTGAATAAATGTGACGTTATCCACTTTGGAAGCAAGAACAAGAGGGCAGAGTATTGTCTGAACGGTGTAGAGTTAGGTAAGGGAGAAATGCAAAGAGACCTAGGAGTCCTAGTTCACCAGTCAATGAAGGTGAATGAGCAAGTGCAACAGGCAGTGAAGAGGGCAAATGGAATGTTGGCCTTTGTTACAAGGGGAATTGAGTACAAGAGCAAGGATGTCCTTTTGCATTTGTAGAGGGCACTGGTGAGACCACACCTGGAATATTGTGTACAGTTTTGGTCTCCAGGTTTAAGGAAGGACATTCTAGCAATTGAGGAAGCGCAGCGTAGATTCACTAGGTTGATTCCTGGGATGGCAGGGCTGTCTTACGCAGAGAGATTGGAAAGATTGGGCTTGTACACGCTGGAATTGAGGAGATTGAGAGGGGATCTGATTGAAACGTTTAAGATAATTAAAGGATTTGATAGGATTGAGGCAAGAAATATGTTCCAGATGTTGGGAGAGTCCAGTACCAGAGGGCATGGATTGAGAATAAGAGGTCAGTTATTTAAAACAGAGTTGAGGAAGAGCTTCTTCTCACAGAGAGTTGTGGAGGTGTGGAATGCACTGCCTCGGAAGACGGTGGAGGCCAATTCCCTGGATGCTTTCAAGAAGGAGCTAGATAGATATCTGATGGATAGGGGAATCAAGGGATTTGGGTCAAGGCAGGGACTGGGTATTGATAGTGAATGATCAGCCATGATCTCAGAATGGCGGTGCAGACTCGAGGGGCCGAATGGTCTACTTCTGCACCTATTGTCTATTGACTATAAATCTTCGAGTTCTCTTAATTTAGTGTGGTCCTTGGCTGACTCTCCAGGAAAATTTTCCAGCCGTCGAAATAGTGCCATTTCAATAATTTTAGGGGCCACACAGCACTCCTGAAGTCTCTACCATGCTTTTCGTAAGGCTAGCTTGGGGTTGTTGATGTACATTGAACGTATGTTCACATGATTCCTTTCCCAGTCATTTAGTCATAAGATCCAACTCTTGGGTTGCTGTGAGCTGGACTCCGCCGGTTGAATTGGTGAATGAAGAGTACCATGCATGGTAATTTTCAGGCTTATCGTCAAACTGGTATAGTCCTGAAGCGACGAGATCTCGTCGTGCTAAATACTGTGCAAGTGGCGTGCTGGCCGGTGGAATATGTTGGTGGGCATATGACTGAGCGTGTACATTCGTGATGGGATTTGCTGTTCTGACTTCAGCCTTGGCCTCTGTTACGTTTGTTAAGTTTGGTGTCGAGAAGTATCTGTCATCAGCCCTTCCATTCTTGAGTTCGCTGCAAGGTTGCAAGCGTAATTTTTCTTCCTCAGATGGATGCGATGCAATTGGGCTTCTCTGTGACTCCTCGTGAAATGGGACGTCAGCACATTAGTCTGGAGAGGAAGAACGAACCTTCATGTCATTTTGAGATTGGACGTATTCACGAGTACGTTCTAATCTAGTTCTTTCTGATGTAGATTTTACTACTTCATCTAGAGCGTGCATTCAGCGCTTTCTAATATTTCTGCTTCCACCATGGCAGCATCGACTTCTCGGCATAGTGCCAGCACTTCCAGCTCTGTTTCTATCCTACCTTTGCCAACTGGTTTTCGGCTTCTCTCTCAGACTCTTCCCTCTGGTTTTCTGATTCTGTGGCAGCCTTTTCCATGTTCAGTTTTGCTTCTTGTTCGGTGTATGCCACTCGCACCTTGGCTTTAGCTCTTGCGATGGCAGACTTGCTTGCTGATACCCTGCTGCTTTTGGCGCTGGATGCCAACGACGACGCTTGATTGAGTGACTATCGTTCTACTTGTCAATACACCTGGTAATAGCACCTTTTCACTGTAGTGTTCTCATGCAGGGTGTAGAAACATTGAACTAAACATTAAGTCAAAACGTAGCCAATGAGGACAGGATCGCAGTAAGATTAACCATTTACTGTTCACTCTTCCACATTAACGTATGGTGAAAACTGTTGATAAAACAATATATATATACATACAGTATTTGCTTCCTTCTTGGCATCACATTTGCATCATAAATACTTGTAAAAGTAAAACTACAACAAACTATATTACATTAAAGTCTCATTAAAGTACAACATACAGTCAGAATCTACCTGCGCCATCAACAACTTTAAATACAATTCAACACAAATTTCCAGCAATGCTTTCAATAGCACAAAAAAAACCTCATCAACCGCCATTTCTTTTAACAGAATCAGCGCTAACATTTTTACTTCAACGTATCAACTGTGATATGAACTTATGGCGTTGCTTCTATGATGTTCTTTTCTTTTTATATCTTTTTATTAATTTTAAACAAACATAAGATAAACATAGATAGAGTTTGAGAATACATAATTAATAGGTTAAAGTATAAATACAAATAGATGATAATCCATACATAATAACCTCCCAAACTCATAGTGATTACGAAAAAAGGAGTAAATAAGAAAAAAATCCTAACCAACATGAGCCATTGCATTACATCAAATATACACAGCAGCGTCAATAACGCCGTACCTCCATCCAAATAATTAAGGATAATAAAAGTAAGGTTTAGGAAAAGTCAGTTTAGCTCATATGAAAATGTTGAATAAATGGTTTCCAAGTTTATTCAAATTTAATTGAAGGGTCAAAAGCAACACTTCTAATTTTTTTCTAAACTCAAATAAGAACTAGTTTGAGAAAACCACTGAAATATGATTGGAGGATTAATTTCTTTGTAATTCAATAGGATAGATCTTCTAGCCATTAACATAACAAATGCAATCATCCGCCGAGCTGAGGGGGGATAAACAACTATTATCCACCTTTGCTAAACCAAAAATTGCAGTAATAGGATGCGGTTGCAATTTAATATTCAGAACTTTTGAAATAATACCGAAAATATCTTTCCAATAATTTTGCAAGCAGGGGCAAGACCAAGACATGTGGGTCAATGAAGCAACTTCAGAATGGCATTAAGGCATGTTTAGCACAAATAGAAGAAAAATTGACTAATAGTAAAATTTTCTCCCACTGCTCAGTGGGTATAAGACAATGAAATACTTTTTCCCATTCCTTCTTAATTTTCCCTGATACTTCTGGCTGTATTTTCATGATCATATTATAAATGATGGTTACTAAACCTTTCTGGCAAAGATTCAGAACTAAAAATGTTTCCATAATATCCATTGGACATAATTTCAGAAAAAACTGTAACATGTTATTCAAGAAATTTCTAACTTGCAAGTATCTAAAAGAATGAATCCTAGGCAAATTATATTTATTAGATATCTGTTCAAAGGACATAAAACTATTGTCTAAAAACATCACGAAAACATGTTATACCTTTTGTTTTCCATAATACAAAGGCATGATCCATAAAAGAGGGCCAAAAAAAGTTACATATAATAGGGCTTGATAAGATAAACTTATTCAAGCCAAAGAATTTACGAAATTGAAACCATATTCGTAATGTATGTTTAACTATAGGATTGGTTATTTGTTTATTCAATTTAGATAAAGCAAAAGGAAGTGAAGATCCTAAAATAGAAAACAATGAGAAGTCAGTGAGATTTAACACCCCCACCCCCCCCCCCCCCCCAGATTTATTAAACATAGGTCAGTGCAGGAGTACAGGCCCAAGGCTGGCAAACGCTCCTCATATCTTAACCCCATCATTCCTGGAATGATCTTCTTGAACATCCCCTTGACTCTCTCCAACGACAACACACCTTTTCTGAGATATGGTTCCCAAATGTGCCCAAGTTGTGTTTTCTAAAGTATCAGTATTATATCCTTGTGTATATATTCTACTTCACTTTAAATAAATGCCAGCATTGCATTTGCCTTCTTTACCACAGGCTCAACCTGTAAATTAACCTTCTGGGAGTCTTGCCCGAGGACTCATATTTCCTTCTGCACTTCTGTTGTTTGAACCTTCTCCCCAATCAGATAACAGTTCACTATTGTTCCTTTTGCCAAATTGCATTATTGTACATTTTCCAATATTGCATTCCATCTGCCACTTTTTTGCCCATTCTTCAAATTTGTCTGTATCCTGCTGCAATTGCATTGCTTCCTCAGCACTACCTACCCCTCCACCTATCTTTGTATCATCTGCAAACCTTGCCACAAAGTCAGCCGTTCCATTATCCAAATCATTGACAGATAACGTGAAAAGTAGCACACCAAATACTGACCCCTGAAGACCACTAGTCACTGCTAGCCAAACAGAAAAGACTCCTTTGATTCCGACTCTTGCCTCTTGGGTGTCAGCCAGTCCTCTATCATGCCAGTATTTCATCTGATTGTTATCCTCATGTGTGACACCTTATTAGATGTCTTCTGAAAATCCAAGTAAATGATACCCACTGCCTCTCGTTTGTCCACCTTGGTTATTATTTCCTCGAAGAACTCTAACAGATTCATCAGGCAAGATTTCCCCGTACAGAAGCTATGCTAGCTTTGACTTATTTTATCATTAGTATCCTAGTATCCCAAAACCTTATCTGTTATAATAGACTCCAATGCTTTTCCAGCCAGTGAGGTTAGGCTAACTGGAATATAATTTGCTTTCTTTTGCCTTCCTCCCTTCTCAGAGAGTGGCGTGACATTTGCAATCTTCCTGTCTTCAGGAATCATGCCAGAATCAAGTGATTCTTGACAGGTCATGACCAATGCATCTGTTATCTCCTCAGCAACCTCTCTCAGGACACTGGGATGTAGTCCATCTGGTCCAGGTGACTTACCACTTCAAGAACCTGAGTTTGCCTAGCACGTTTTCCTTTGTAATAGCAATGGCACTCATTCCTGCTCCCTGACACTCACGGATCCCTGGCACCCTGCTAGTGTCTTCCACAGAGAAGACGGATGCAAAGTACCTATCAAGTTCATCTACCATCTCTTCTCTATTTCTACCCCATGAGCAACATTTTCTAGTGGTCCAATATCAACTCTCACCTCACTTTCACATTTTTATAACTTTTATATTATTGTCCAGTTTGCCCTCATATTTCAACTTTCCCCTTATTATAGTTTTTTTTTTCAGTTACCTTTGTTGGATTTTAACAGCTACCCAATTATCTAACTTCCTACTCACTTTTTCTACCTTATAAGCACTTTCCTTGGCTTTTATATAGTCCTTAACTTCCTTTGTCAGCCACGGTAGCATAGCCCCGTTGTTTGAGAACTACTTCTGCGGGATATACTTATCCTGTACATTAAGAACTATTCTCAGAAACGTCAGCCATTTCTGCTCTGGCGGCATCCCCACCAGTATCCTTCTCCAATCCAGCTGAGGAATCACTTCTCTCATGCTTCTGTAATTCCCTTTACTCCACTGCGATACTGCATATGTGACCTATGCTTCTCCCTCACAAATTGCAGTGGAATTCAATCATATTATGATCACTGCCTTCTAATAACTCCTTTACTTTAACCTCTCTCATAAGATCTGGGTTATTACACGACACCCAATACAATCCAAGATAGCAGTTCCCCGAGTAGGCTCAGCCATCAGCTGCATTAAAAAGCCATTTCGTAAGCATCCACTGCATTCCCTTACTTGCGATATCACACCAGTCTGACATTCCAAAACCTCCTGCAGATTGAAGTCACCCACTACAATTGTGTCATTAAATTTATTATATAAATGCCAGACATTCAGGAGTATCTGGGGCGTAAGTGAAGATGAATGCTTTTACCAAGGAGAGGAGGTGTTTTGGAAGCTGAAAAGCCTGAAGGTAGGGGACTCCTGGACCAGTAGGTCCAGAAAGAGGTAGCTGAAGAGATTATGAAGCCATTGGAGTCATAGAATTCTACAACACAGGCAAATGCCATTCGGCCAATCTAGTCCGTGCCAAAGCATTAAGAGTTCCAACAACTTCCACCTGGAGCATAGCCCTCCATATCCTTCTCATCCATGGACATAACCTCTTAAAGTTTGAAATCGTCCCTGCCACTTGCTCTGGCAGCTCGTTGCACACTCTCCCCGTCTCTGAATGAAGAAGTTCCTCCTTAGTTTTCTCTTTCTTTTTCTTTTTACAATATTTTTATTCAGAAAAAAACAAGATTTACAAAGTACAACACATAGATACATCTCAACATAACTTGTGTACATTCATATATTGTGATAAAATTGATCAAAATGTTATAGCATAACACATAAAGTATACCACTCTGTAATCAAAAGTTTAAAGATAGGTCATACATCATAAAAGAATTTTTTTATATAAAAAAGTCAACCCCTACCAACTACCAAAGAAAAAAGCTGATGGAAGATAATAGATAAATTAGAAAAGAAAACATATTTGCTTAAGAATAGAAGATAAAAATATACACAAAAGTCTGTGCACTGGTAAACTTTATAAATTGGAAAAGTAATTTAGGAAAGGTCCCCAGATATCATAAAAAGATTGTTTCGAATTTAAGACTGAGCAGCGGATCTTTTCTAAATTTAAATAAGACATAATATCACGTAGCCACTGAAGATGTGTAGGAGGGGTAGACTCCTTCCATTTAAGCAAGATTGCTCTCCTTGCTAAAAGAGAGGTAAAAACTAAAACCTGTAGGTTAGAAGTATTTAAAGTTATATCTTTATCTGCAATAATACCAAACAAGGCAGTAAGGGGATTTGGGTCAAACTGGACCCTAAAAAGTTGTGAAAAGGTATGGAATACTTCCCGCCAAAACTTTTCAATTTTAGGACAAAACCAAAACATATGAATTAAAGAGGCATCAGCAGAGTTACATTTATTACAAAGTGGAGAAATATTCGGATAAAAACTGGACAGCTTCTGTTTAGAAATGTAAGCTCTATGAACCACTTTAAATTGTAGAAGAGAATGACGAGCACAGAAAGATGATTTATTAACCCAACAGAAATCTGACAATTTAGGTCATCCTCTCAAGCTTTTTTTATTTTATCTAAAAAGTCTTGTCTAGATTCAATCAACAAGTTATAGATACCAGTAATAGAACCATTAACAAAAGGTTTTAAATTTAAAAGATCGCCCAGTAAATTTTTATCAGGGCCTATAGGAAAAGTAGTTAATTGGAAACGTAAGAAATCTCTAATTTGAAGGTATCTGTAAAAATGTGTTTTTGGCAGTGCAAATTTAGTTGACAATTGGTCAAATGAAGCAAGAGATCCTGAGATAAATAGGTCCGAAAAACACTTAATACCTAGTTCATCCCAATCCTTAAAGACTTCGTCAGTCATGGAAGGGATAAAAAAAATAATTAAGGAGAATGGGAGATGATAATGAAAAATTTGCTAAACCAGAAATATTTCCTAAATTGAGACCAAATCCTTAAAGTTTGCTTAACAATTATATTATCTGTTATTTTATTTGCTGAAAAAGAAGAATACGATCCAAGAAGAGAGACAATAGAAGAATTTTTTGCAGAATTAACTTCTAAGGAGACCCATGATGGGCAATCTTTACGATAAATATAATAAGGCCAGAAAGTAATATTCCTTATATTGGCAGTCCAATAGTAAAACCTAAAACTGGGTAGGGCTAATCCACCCATTTCTTTATTTCTTTGTAGGTAAACTTTACTTAAACGAGCTTGCTTGTTATTCCAAATATAAGATGTTAAAATTAAATCTAAAGAATCAAAGTAGGTCTTAGGAATAAAAATAGGTAAGGCCTGAAAAAGATATAAAAATTTAGGAAGAATCTTCATTTTAATCGAATTAATTCGGCCAATTTAGAGATAAAGAACGAGACCATTTAGAAAGCGTCTTTTTCACATAATTCAATAAGGGGTTTAAGTTTTCTTTAAATAAATTCGTGAAGTTTATAGTAATTGTTAAACATAGATATGTAAATTGACTTGTAACAACTTGGAACGGAAATTTGGCATTTGATGACATTAGGTCATTTAAAGGAAATAACTCACTTTTATGTAAGTTCAGCTTATATCCTGAAAAAGAACTAAACTGGGAAATTAAAGGAAGAACAGAAGGTAAAAAAGTTTCAGTGTTAGAGATCAAAAGTAAAATATCATCAGCGTATAATGAAATTTTATGAGCCATACCTTCCCTTAGTATACCAGAAATGTCCTTAGATTCTCGAAATGCTATTGCTAAGGGTTCTATAGCTAAAGCAAAAAGTAAAGGACTAAGAGGGCAACCTTGTCTAGTTCCCCACTGTAATTTAAAGGGCTTAGAAATTTGAGAGTTAGTAATAACCTGAGCGGTAGGAGACAAGCAAATTAATTTAACCCAACGAATAAAATTAGGCCCAAAATTAAACTTTTCTGAGGTCTTAAAATGATAATTCCACTCAATCCTATCAAACGCTTTTTCTGCATCTAAGGATAATATACACTCTGATATTTTTTTGGATGGTGAATATATCACATTCAATAACCTACATATATTAAAATGTGAGTAACGATTTTTAATAACTCCTGTCTGGTCGTGTGATATAATAGATGGTAAAGTATTTTCAAGACTTTGAGCTAAGATTTTGGATAAGATTTTTGCATCAACATTTAATAAAGAGATCGGTCTGTATGAAGAACATTCAGCTGGATTTTTATTTTTTTAAGAATAAGAGAAATAAAAGCTTCATAAAAAGATTGAGAGAGTTTACCTGATTTAAAGGAATCTGATAAAACAGAGGATAAATAAGGTGTAAGTAGCGTAGTGAAAATTTTATAAAACTCCCCAGGAAAGCCATCAGGTCCTAGGGTCTTACCAGAATGTAAAGCACGTATAGCCACTTTTTCATTGGAAATAGGCTGATCTAACTGTGTTAGGCTATCAGCAGACAATGTAGGAATGTTGATATTACTGAAAAAAACATTCATATAGTTATCATCTAAAGAAAAGTCAGACTGATACAACTTAAGGTAAAAGTCTTTAAATTCGTTGTTAATTTCAGAATAATCGGATATCCTGGCACCATTATCTTTAAAAAATTCCGTGATTGTTTTCTCTTAAAGTAATGAGTAATGATCTATCACATATCATTGAATCTTGGAACGGAACTGGCGGACTAGAAAGTTGCAAATGTTACTCCACTCTTTAAGAAGAGAGGGAGGCAGAAGAAAGAAAATTAGAGGACAGTTCGTCTGATCTCAGTGGTGAGGAATAAGTTAGAGGGTATTAAGGGTGAGTTTTTGAGTTCTGTAATTGGAGACGCATGATGAAGCTGGCCAAAATCAGCAGGAATACTTTGAGGAAATAATACGCAAGACAGATAAAGAAGAGGCAGTGGATGTTGTTTGCTTGGATTTTCGGCTGATCTTTAACAAGGTACCCCATGCAAGGTTGATTGAGAAAGTAAGGAGGCATGGGATCCAAGGGGACATTGCTTTGGGGATCCAGAACTGGCTTGCCCACAGAAGGCAAAGAGTGGTTGTAGATGGGTCATAATCTGCATGGAGATCGGTGACAAGTAGTGTGCCTGAAGGATCTCTTCTGGGAACCCTATTCTTTGTGATTTTTATAAATGACCTGGATGAGGAAGTGGAGGGATAGGTTAGTAAATTTGCTGATGACACTAAGGTTGGGGGTGTTGTGGAGGGCTATCAGAGGTTATGGCGAGACATTGATAGGATGCAAAACTGGGCTGAGAAGTGGCAGATGGAGTTCAACCCGGATAAGTGTGAAATGGTTCATTTTGTTGTGTCAAGTATGATGGCAGAATATAGCATTAATGGTAAGACTGTTGGCAGTGTGGAGGATCAGAGGGTTCTTGGGGTCCGAGTCCATAGGACACGCAAGGCTGCTGTGCAGGTTGATTCTGTGGTTAAGAAGGCATACGGTGCATTGGCCTTCCGTGGGATTGAGTTTAAGAGCCAAGAGGTAATGCTGCAGCTATATAAGACCCTGGTCCGACACCACATGGAGTAATTTGCTAAATTCTGGTCGCTTCACTACATGGAAGATTGGAAACCATAGAAGGGGTGCACAGGGGTCATGCAACGAGGTTGCCTGGATTGGGTGAACTCGGCCTTTTCTCCTTAGAGTGACGGAGGATGAGAGGAGACCTGATCGAGGTGCTTAAGATGATGAGAAGCATTGATCATCTGGATAGTCAGTGGCTTTTTTTTTTCCAGGGCTGTAATGGCTAACACGAGAGGGCACAGTTTTAAGGTGCTTGGAAGTAGGTACAAAGGAAATGTCAGGGGTAAGTTTGTTTTTTACGCAGAGTCGTGAGTGTGTGGAATGGGCTGCCAGCTCTGGTGGTGGAGGCAGAAACAATAGGGTCTTTTAAGAGTCTCCTGGATAGGTACATGGAGCTTAGAGAAATAGAGGACTATAGGTAAGCCTAGGTAGTTCTAGGATGACATGGTTGGCACAGCTTTCGGGGGCGGAGGGCCTGTATTGTGTTGCAGGTTTTCTATGATTCTATGTCACTAAGGTTTTCTATGATTCTATGTCACTAACGTGCGGCTGCTTAACAAGATTACAGGAAAGATACTTGTATGGATCGAAGATTGGCTGACAAAGAGTCAAAATAATGTGGGCAGTTCTGTTTTGCTGTCAGAAACTAATGATGATCTGTAGGGGTTGGTATTAAGACTGCATATTTTCATGTCAAATCTGAATGATACGGATGACGGAATCTTTGCAGTTGACACAAAGATAGGTACGGGACAGGTAGTTTAGAGCAAAGCGGGAGTCTGCAGAAGAACTTTGATAGGTCTGGAGATCAGGCATCGAAGTGGCAGATGGAATCACAGTTGGTAGAATTAGTAGAAGGAATACAATTGGTAGAAGGAATAAGGGCGTAGAAAAAAAATAAATGGGAGAAAATCCAAAAATCAGAGGTGCTTAGGTTTTTGGGAGACCTTGAGCAGGAGTTCCTAAAGGTTTGCTTGCAGATTGAGTTGATTGAAGATGACAACTGTAATGTTAGCATATAAGAGCAAGGATGTGATACTGTAGCTTTATAACGCATTGTTCAGATCGCTGTTGGCGTATTGTGAGCAGTTTCTGACCTCTTATCTGAGGAAAGATGTGCTCGTATTGGAGCACGACCAGGGAAGGTTCACGAGAATGATTCCAGGAATGTAAGGGTTAACATATGAGGAGCGTTAGACGGCTTTGACCCTGTACTCGCTGGTCTAGAAGAAAGAGAGGGGATCTCATTGAAACCTATTAAATACTGAAAGGCCTCGACAGAGTGGCTATGAAGAAGATGCATCCCACACTGTGTGAGTCTGGGACCAGAGGCCACGGTCTCAATATATAGGACATCCACTGAGAGCAGAGATGAGGAGGAATTTCTGTAGTCAGGGAGTGGTAAATCTTTGGAATTCATTGCCACGGTTGGAGTAGAGGCCAAGTCATTGAGTGTATTTTAAATGGATGTTCAAAGATCATGGGGAGAAGATGGGAGAATCGGGTTGAGAGAGATAATCAATTGGATACGAAGGAATGGTGGAACAGACTCGATTGGCTGAGCAGCCTCTGTCTCATGTCTCATTGTCTGAAGAAGAGGCTAGTGAGGTTGCATTAGGGTTAGGGCATTGTTAGGGTATCCACAACTGGATTATTGTATTCAGTTTTGGTGGATCTGCTAAGCGAAAAAAGACATCAAGTTGGAATAAGAGCAGAGGAGATTTACGAAAGTGGTGCCAGTACTCGACGGACTGAGATCTGGAGAGAGGTTGGGACTTCACATCTTGAAGTGCTGGAGATTGAGGCTGACCTTATGCATGTGTTCCAAACTATGAATGTACCGAGATGGGGAATGTGTGCTGTCCTTTTCTCCACGTTTGTGGAATCAACAACCAGATGGCACCAGATTGACTTAATAGGGATCCCAGAGGAAAATTAATAATCCACTCTCCTTTCCAGTTCATTGTTTAAGTAACTCGATGAGTGCACTTTCAGGTTGGAGAAGCAATACTTCACATTACATCTGGGTAGTTTACAACCCGATGGCATGAACATCGATATCTTTAACTTCTACCTTCACCTTTTCTTTTCATCAACCCACACACCTGTCTCCTCCATTCTGACTCCCCACTTCTTTCTTCTCCACTGCGGATCGTCTCCCTCTAGTTCCTCTTTTATTTCCTTTTTTCCCCCATTATCCGCTCTCCTGTCCTATCAGATTCCTTCTTTTCAGTCCTTCACATTTTCCACCTACCGCCTCACAGCCTCTCACTTCATCTCCCACCTCCCCCACCCACTCACCTTCACTCTTATCTGCCTTCACCTATCATCTACCAGCTTGGACTCTTTCCACTCCCCGCACCATCTTATTCCGGCTTTTCACCACTTCCAGTCCGGATGAAGGGTTTCGGCAGGAAAACTCGGTTTGTTTTATCCCCCTCAATAGAAGCTACCTGACTTTCTGACTTCCTCCAACATTTTGTGTATGCGACTCTGCATCTCCAACATCTGCAGAATGCAGACAGAATCGGGACAGAGTTCAGAATGCAGAGACTACATCGGGTCTCACTAATGTCGAGGAGGCCACACCTGGGAAACTGAAAACAGTAGATGTTTATTGCTGTATTGCTGTAAAGCTCTCCCTTTTGTGGACAACATTGCGACTTGGTGGTGATTTGCCACAACATCGGGATCCCGATATGTGGACTCCATTGTCACCAGGTGGCGCTCTCCCGTAATAACGCTGGGAGACAGAAATGTGATGTTGCAGTCTGCTGAAATGTTTATTTAAGATTCGAGTTTGTTTAATTCCATATCCAGCAGACAAGTGTAAATGAGATCAAAATAATTATTACTCCAGCTCCGATGCAGCACAAAAACACAATAGTAAAAACATATATCCACAGCTTATATACTGTGCATGGATTGATTGTATGTCCATAAAGTGACGCTCGGTATAGGATGCCTGCACATAAGATGACAGACAGGATTTGCTCAACTTGACAGCCTCAGGGTTGAAGAGAAACACATCATATTCCACCTATGCAGCTCCAACCTGAAAGATTGAATTTCTATTTCTCCTTCCAGTAAAAAAAATCACTCCCCATCACCTTTCCTTCTACTCTCCACTCTAGCCATTCACCTTTAAAGTTACGTAAATGTGATGTCACCATTCATTACAAGATTATTTATAAGGATACAGTGTTGAGATATTATAAGGCATTGGTTAAACCACGGGGACTATTATGAACTGTGCAGGGACTCACCTCAGGAAAAATGTGCAGGAATTGGACCGAGTCCAGAGGAGGTTCATAAAAATAACTCTGAGGCTGACAGGGTTAACCCATGAGGAGCAGTTGATGTCTCTGGGCCTGTACCTAATAGCGTTTAGAAAAAAATTAGGGAGGCTCTCGAATACTGAAAAGCTGAGGATGAGTGCACGTGGAAAGGATTTTTCATGTAGTCAGGGACCAGGGGAACATGTCCACAGAATAACGGGGCCTCCACTTAGATCAGAGAAGAGGAAACATTCTCCCATTGTGTCTTATCATTTTTCAACAGGACTGTGTAGGATCTAAGCTCCTGTGTCCACTCCCCTCACTCTCTTTAATTAATTATCTGTCTCCAGCTCAAAAATACCCAGCTGACCACCTTCACACCCTCTGGGTAGTGAAGCCTAAAGACTGTACACTCAAATAGATAGATACCTCATTGATCAAAATGCAAAATTAAATAGACAATATAAAATTCCAGGAATTTTCACACATCTCCATTTGAAATGAGCATCCCTTATCGACCCCTCTCAGTGGCTCACTGTCTGATGAGGAGAGATACTCTGTCAAGATGCTCCACAAATACCCTGTCGTTTGTGAATTCAGGGCCAAATCACCTCACCTCTGCTGGTAAATCATCCCATGTATTACACTGGTAAAACCAGCTGGCTCCTCAGATACTCTTAAGGTTTCATTCCGCATTGGGATTAAACCATGCATAGAATTCCAGTTGTGGCCTCGCTAACACCCTGTACAATGGTAGCTACATCAGCCCATTACATAACCTCTGCTCGCTGTGCGGTGATGACCAAAATACAATCTGCCTTTTGAACTACTTGATGCAGAATCATAACATCGTCATTAGATTTCCTTCCTCTGTTTCTGTGCTATCAGCAGAATTGGACATCTCACATCTCGTTTCCTCCTCCAGGCAATTAAGCAGTCAACATGTTTACTGAGCATATAAACATGTACCAAAGCATGTCTATAGGGTTAGTACTTTGCTCTGGATGTAAGGGGTTGGAATCCCGGGAATCTCCCAGATGGCCATATCCGTGCCAGGTGCAGCTTCTGACAGAACGTGCTAGGGATCCGGAGCTGCGGCTTGATGACCTACAGCTTATAATGGAACGTGAGCAGGAGATAGATAGGAGCTACAAGGAGTTAGTCACCCCGAGGCTGCAGGAGTTAGATAAGTGGCTGACTATCAGGGAAGGGATGGGAAGAGCTCAGATAATATAGAACACTCCTGTGGCCATCCCCCTTCAGTAATCATTATCTCAGCTTGGATGCTGTTGAGGGGGATGACCTGACAGAGGATGACCATGGCGATCCAGACTCGGACAATGAGTCTGGTTCCGTGGAGCAGAAGGGAAAGAGGAAGATGAGGAATGTGGTAGTTACAGGGGATCCCATAGTGAGGGGAACAAACAGGAAGTTCTTTCAACCTGATACGAGACACCCGCATGGTGTGTTGCCTCCAAGGTGCCAGGGTGTGATGTCTCAGAGTGGGTGCAGCGTATTCTGAAGGGAGAGGGTAAACAGCCAGAAGTCTTGGTACACATTGCTACCAATGACGTGGGTAGAAAAATGGAGGAGGTCCTGAAGAGAAAGTTCAGGAATTAAGTAGGAAGCTGTAAAGCAGGACCTCCAGGGTAGTAATCTCAGGATTGCTGCCTATGCTACATGCTAACGAGCACAAGAATAGCATGATCAGGCATATTAATGCATGACTGAGAGATTGGTGTAGGGGCAGGTTTTCGAGTTCCTGGATCCTTGAGGTATCTTCGAGGGAGGTATGGCCTGTACAAAAACGATGGATTACAGCTGAACCCAAAGTGGTCCAAAATCCTAGCATGGAGCTTTAATAAAGCTGTTAGGGAAGGTTTAAACTAATTTCACGGGGGATGGGATCTGGAGTGTTAGGACTGAGGAAGGGCAAAACAAAAATAAATCAGAGATAGTGTGCAACAGAGATGATAGAAAGGAGATGAGGCTTAATCTCAGCCAGCGGAATGAGTGACAGGGTAATAGAAGTGTGGTGCAATTCAAACAGTAACTACTGGACTTGAAGTGTTGCATTTGAATGCATGCAGCATAAGAAACAAAGTGGACGATCTTGAAATTCAGCTACAGGTTGGCAAGTATGACGTTGTGGCTATATCTGAAACTTGGCTAAAGGATGGCTGCCATTGAGAGCTGAACGCCCAAGGATATACAGCGTATTGGAAAGATAGGTTAGTAGGCAGGGGGTGGAGTTGTAGCCCTGTGTATAAGAAATTATATGAAATTATTAAAAAGGGATGACATAGGATTGGAAGGTGTAGAGTTTCTATGGGCTGAGTTAAGAAATGGCAAGGTTAAAATACCCTAATGGCAGTTGTATACAGGTCTCCAAACAGCAGCCGAGATGTGGATTACAAATTACAGCAGAAGATAGAAAAGGCATTTCAGAAGGGTAATGTCATGATAATCGTTGGAGATTTTAACATGGTAGTGGATTTGGAAAAACAAGAAAAAGAGAGAATTTGTAGAATGTCTAAGGGATGGCTTTTTAGAACAGCTTGTTGTCGAGCCCACCCGGGGATCAGCTGTGTTGGATTGGGTGTTGTACAATGATGTGGAGGTAATAAGAGAGTTCCACTTTAAGGAACTCTTAAGGAACAGTGATCGCAATATGATCGAGTTCACTTTGACATTTATGAAGGAGAAACTAAATTCCAATGAGTCGTTATTTCAGTGGAATAAAGGAAATTACAATGGAATGAGAGGGGAACTGGCTGAAGTTGACTGGAAAGGGACATTTGCAGGAAGGTCAGCAGAGCAGTAATGGCTGAAGTTTCTGTAAAAAACAAGGGGAGTACAACACAGATATATTCCAAATAAGAAGAAAATTTCAAAGGGAAGATACACTACCGTGGCTGACAAGTGAATTCAGAGCCAAAGTAAAAGCAAAATAGAGGTCATACAAGGAACCCAGAGCTAGTGGGAAGATAGAGGATTGGGGAGCTTTTAAAAACTTGCAAAAGGGAACTAATAAGTTCATTTGGAAGGAAAAGATGGATGATGAGATGAAGCTGGCGACTAATCACAAAGAAGATAAAAATTTTGTAAGTATATAAAGAGTAAAAGAGAGTCGAGGGTAGATATAGAACATTACAAAATGACGATGGAGATATTATAATGAGGGGTTCAGAGATGGCAGAGGAACTGAATACGTATTTTGCATCAGTCTTCACGGTGGAAGACATTTGCAATATACCAGACATTAAAGAGTGTCAAGGAAGTGAAGTTTGTGTAGTGAAAATTACGACTGAGAAGATGCTCAGGAAGCTTAATGGTCTGAGGGTGGATACATCTCCTGGACCTGATGGAATGCATCCTGGGGTTTTGAAGGAAGTAACGGGACAGACTGCAGAGGTGTTAACGATGATCTTTCAAGAATTGATAGATTCTGGGACTCTACCACATGACTGGAAAATTGGAACTGTTGCCCTGCTATTTAAGAAGGGTAGGCGGTAGCAGAAAGGAAACTATAGACCTGTTAGATGACACCAGTGGTTGGGAAGTTGTTGGAATCGATTGTTAAGGATGAGATTATGTGGTACCTGGAGGCACATGACAAGATAGGCCAAAGCCAGCATGGTTTTCTGAAAGGAAAATTCTGCCTGACAAACCGACTGCAATTCGTTGAGGAAATTACAAGTAGGGTAGACAAAGGGGATGCAGTAAATGTGGTGTACTTGGCCTTTGACAAGGCACCGCACACTAGGCTGCTTAGCAAGATAAGAGTCCATGGAATTACAGGGAAGTTACTAGTGGAACATCGGCTGGTAGGCATAAAAGAGAGTGGATCTTATTCCGGGTGCCTGCCAGTTACCAGTGGAGTTCCACAGGAGTTGGTGTTGGGATCATTATTTTTACTATGATTTGGACTGCGGTATTAATGGATTTGTGGGTAACTTTGCCGATGATACAAAGATAGGTGGAGGAGCGGGAAGTGTTGGGGACACAGAGAACCTGCAAGGAGACTTAGATAGTTTATGATAATGGGCAAAGAAGTGGCAAGGGAAATACAATGTTGGAAAGTGCATAGTCATGCAGTTTGGTGGAAGAAATAAACATAATTCAAAATGCAGAGACGCAAAGGGACTTGGGAGTCCTTGAGCAAGATACCCCAAAAGGTTAACCTCCAGGTTGATCCGATTGTGCAGTACGCGAATGCATTCATTTTTAGAGGTATAAAATAGAAATGCAGGGATGTGATATTGAGGCTCATATATGGCACTCATGAGATCACACTTGGAGAAATATGTGCAGTTTTGGGCTTATTTTAGAAAGGATATACTGACATAGGAGAGGGCTCAGAGAAGATTCATGACAATGGCTATATTTAAGGCAGAGATAGATAGATAGGTTCTTTGATTAGCCAGGATGTCAAAGGATATGGGGTGAAAGCAGCGGAGTGAGGATGACTGGATGAAATGGATCAGCCCATGACTGAATGGTGGAGCAAACTCAATGGGCTGAATGGCCTACTTCTGCTGCTATATCTTATGCTCTAACAGCCCGTGTCAGCCCTAAACGAATCCCATTGTCCCGTTCTCTCCCCGCAGCTCTGTGTCAGACCCAAACTAATTAATTGTGGGAAGTGGGATTAAAATGCTTCCAGGCTGGAACCTCAGAGCATAAATCGGGAATGGATGCGCTCTGGGAAATACACAAAGGAAAGATGGAAGCATTGTAGGCAGAACTTGCATGGGGTCCTGGATAGGTTTGTCCCACTGAGGCAGGAAAGGATGGTAGGGTGAACTATGACCCTACTATGGTTGACAAGAGATGTGGAGCATCTAGTCAAGAGGCTGAGTTAAGGTTTCAGAAGCAAGGCTCAGACAGGACTGTAGGGAGTTACATGGTAGTCAAGGATGAACTGTAGAATGGAATTAGGAGAGCTAGAATGGACTTAGCAACTAAGATTAAGGAAACGCCCAAGACGTTGTTAATTTATGTGAAGAAAAGGATGACTAGTTTGAAGATAGGAACTGGTCTGGGATAGAAAATGAAGCATGTACTGGGGTCAGGGAAAGTAGGGCAGGTCCTGAATGAAGACTTTACATCAGTATCTACCAGTGAGCGGGATTGTGACGTTTGTGAGGACAGCGTTAAATGGGCTGATCTGAGACAACATGTCGAGGTTAAGAGCGAGGATGTGCTGGAACTTTTGAAAATCATCAGGGTAGTTAAGTTCTCTGGTGTAGTCGCAATACACCCCAGGTCACTGCCGGAAGCATGAGTTAGAGATTGCTGCACCCTTGGCTTTATCACTGGCCAGAGAAGTAGTGTCATAGCTTTGGAATGTGGAAAATATTATTCCTTTATTTTAAAAAAAGGTAGCGATAACTCTGAAAATTATTGTCATGTGAGTCTGACCTCTGTATGCAAACTGTTGGAAAAGTTTCTTAGAGCCATTATTTCTGAGAATTTGGAGACCTGATTTGAAATAGTTATTATAGCTTTCAGAGGGGCAGGTCTTGTCTCGGAAGCTGTGTTGTATTTTGTGAGGATATGACAAAGCACATTGATAAAAGGTAGAGACATTGATTTGGTAAAAATGGATTTTAATAAGGCATTTGATAGGTTTCAGCATGATAGAGTATTTCAGTATCCAGGGAAAGTTGTCTGGTATATTTAAAATTATTTTTTATCCAGAGAAGGCAAAAGATAATTCTGCAGAGAGAGTTTTCTCCCTGGAGGATGGTAACCAGTGGTGACGTGCATGGATCTGTCCTGTGAACCCCTGCTTTTAGTGTTTTTTCAATAAATGATTTGTTTGAGGAAGTGGAAGGGTGGAATCCATAAGTTTGCAGGTGATATGGAGATTGCTGGAGTTGTGGTTAGTGTACAGGATTGTCATAGGTTACAAAAGGACATTGACAGGATGCAGAACAGGGATGAGAAGTGCCAGATAAAGTTCAACACGGAAAAGTGCAAAGTGATTCACTTTGTAAGGATGAATTTGAAGGCAGAGTACAGGGTTAACAGCAGGATTGTTGGCAGTGTGGTGGAACAGAGGGATGTTAGGGTCCATATCCACAGGTCTCGCAATGTTTCTTCACACGTTAATAAGCAGTTTAAGAGAACAAATTGGGTGACAGCCACATTAGTCAGGGGATTGAGTTCAGGAGCCACGAGGTCATGTTGTAAGTTGAAAGATTCTGGTTAGAATACTGTGAATACTTGGGAATACTGTGTTCACTTCTGACCGCCTCATTATAGGAAGGATGTGGAAACGATAGAGAGGGTACAGAGGTTTACCAGGATGCTGCCTGGATTAGTGAGCATGTGTTCTGATGATTCTTTCAGCGAGCGAGTGGGTTTCTTTTTGGAGCAAAGGCGGAAGAGAGCTGACTTGATAGACGTGTACAAGATGATCAGAGACATACAGTAGATTGAGTGGACAGCTAGAGACTTTTCTCCAGGGCAGGGATGGTGGTTATGACTGGAAAAATTTTTATGGTGAATGGAGGAAAGTATGTGGAGAATAAACAGTACGGAGGGGAATAATCATAGACCTTGCGGGTGAGTATTAAACTGGAGCAGGGCAAATTACAAGAGATTAGGCAGGAAGGAGTTAGAGTTAACAGGGAATGGCTGTTCTTGGGCAAGTCCACATCCAACATGTGGAGGGTATTTGAAGTCTAACTATACAGAGTGCAGGACAGGTATGTTCCAGTCAGAAGGAAGGACAAGGATGGCAAGGTAGAGAACCAGGGATGTTGAAGGATGTCATGAATGTAGATTAGAATAAAACAGAAAGTAGGTAAAGCTTTGGAAGCTGGAATCAAACAGAGACTTGGAGGATTAATATGGTCAGAAAAGAACTCCAAGTAATAAAAAAAAAACAAGGAGAATTAGGGAAGCCCGACGGCCCATAAAAACCCCTTGGCAAGCATGATTAAAGAGAATCTCAAAGCATTCTATACACACATCAGGAGAAAGAGGATAACATGGGAGAGGGTGGGACCACTCAAGGACAAAGGGGGAGAGGAACATTTGGTTGGATACAAAGGATGTGGCTGAGGTTTACAACGAGTACTTTACACTGATATTTACCAAAGACAATGATGCGGAGCATGTGGAGATCAAGGCAAAGAGTATTAATATTAATAAGGAGTATTAAGAGTAGTACTTCAAAATTGAAGTAATGGAGGAGGTAGATTTGGGCTTTTAAATAGCATTAAGGTGCAAAAACTCCAGGGCCTGATGGGATACACCACAGCTTATTGACAGAGACAAGTGAAGAGACTGCTGGGGCCTTGGCCAATATCTTTGTGACCTCCCTAGCCACTGGTAAGGTCCTGGAGGACTGGTGAGCAGCCAATGTTGATCTATTATTAAAGAAGGGAACCAGGGATAATCCTGGAAGTTATGGACTGTCAGTGGTAGGGACAGGATTTATGAGTATTGGTAAAACTATAGCTTTACTATGGAACCAACATGGCTTTGCTTGGAGT
Organism: Hypanus sabinus; assembly: GCF_030144855.1. Classification (NCBI taxonomy): domain Eukaryota; kingdom Metazoa; phylum Chordata; class Chondrichthyes; order Myliobatiformes; family Dasyatidae; genus Hypanus; species Hypanus sabinus. Next base: position 61,435,207 of record NC_082706.1, on the reverse strand, counting down.
AAGTTGTGTCTTACTAACTTGATTGATTTTATTCATGTAATGATGAGGATGATTGATGAAGGTCGAGCTCAGGAAGTTGTGTTCACACATTTTTGTGAGGCCTTTGACAATGTCCCACATGGGAGGCTCATTCAAAAGATTAAGATGTATGGAATCCATGGTGAATTGGATTCAGAGCTGGGTTACCCATCGAAGCCAAAGGCTGGTGGTTGAAGGGAGCTATTCTAACTGGAAGTCTGGGTTAGTGGTGTTCTGCGGGGACCTATACTGGGACCTCTGCCATCTGTGATGTATGTAAACAACCTCCGATAAAATAGATAACAGTCAAAGAGTACAGCGGGATATCCTGCCCATCAGTTGCAGATACGGGCAGAGAAATGGCAGATGGAGTTTTAAACAGGCCAAACGTGAAGTTGTGCACCTCGCCTCAGTAGGACAAATGTAAACAGACAATACACTATTAAGTGCAACAGTGTTGATCAGCAGGGGGATTTTGGGGTCCAAATTCATCACTCCCTGAAAGTGGCTACAGACTGACAGGGGGATTAAGAAAGCAAATGGCATGCTTGTCTTTATTAGCTGAGGCACTGAGTTCAAAAGTCAGGTAGATACGTTGCAACTTATAAAACTCTAGTTACACTGCATCTGGAGCATTTCATACAGGTCTGGTTGTCCTATTCCAGGAAGGATGTTGAAGATTTGAAAGGGGTGCAAAAGAGGTTTACAATTATGTTGCCTAGATTAGAGGGCATGTGGTTGGACAAACCTGGGCTGTTTTCTCTGGAGCAGTGGAGACCTGAGAGGAAATCTGATCGAGGTTTATAAGAGTAGGAGAAATATAGATAGAGTAGGCAGACAGTATCTCTTTTGAGGGGCTGAAATGTCCAATACCAGAGGGCATGCATTCAATGTGAGAGGAAGCAAGTTCAAAGGAGAAAGGCAACCACTGTGTGAAAGGCAAGTTCACACAGATTTGTTGGTGCCTGGAATGAGCACCCGGCATTTGGTAGAGGCAGATACAGTAGGGAATTTTGAGAGACTCTTAGACAGGCACATGAATGTGAGGAAAAATGAGGGATAAGGATATTGCATCAGAATAATGGATTAGTTTAGGCGGCTGTTTGATTTTTAATTCACTTGGCCACTTTAAGGGAGCTGAGAACATCGAGGGTTTAAGGGCCTGTTCCTGTGCTGTACTGATCTACATTCCAGGTCTATGTTGTATAACAATTTTCAGTCTACAAAGTTTCAATGTGATTTTCAGTTCAGTGAGTTGTTTTACCGTACCGAGCTCCAGAACTTGTCAGCATTTTGTCCAGCTTTGCCAACCCATTCCTCATTTCCACAAAGGATTCACACATCACTCCCTGGGACTGGGAGCCTTTCCCCATCACCAGGCTGAGGAAGAGCGGGGAATCCTCTGTCAGGGTTCCCTCCTCTGTGAGTTCTGTGATTTCCTGTAGACAATGAATTTGTTGAGTGACAGACTGAGTGAAAGAGAATGGAGAAGACAATACCTGCTCAGTGATGGGACGTCCCAGTGACATTGACCACAGGAACAGTCACTAGACAGCCTCTTCACCCATGCTGTAAATTTCTGAGGTTCAGTCATTAGCAGCAAAACACTGACTGTGGAAATTACCCAACAGAATATTATTGGAGTCACGGAGAACAAAACAAAGAAATAGGCCCTTCGGTTCATCTAGTCCAAGCCATACTGATTTTATGCATAGTCCCAACTGCATGCATCATAGCCATCTGCACCTCCCATTCTTGTATGTTGAAATCAAACCTGCATCTACCACTTGCAAGGGCAGCTCATTGCACACACTCGTCAACCTCTGAGTGAAGAAGCTTCTCCCTCAGGTTCCCCTAAAATATTTCACCTCTCACCCTTAACCAATGACCTCTGGGGGTTCAGGGAAAAGCTGCATGGAGAGGGAAGGTGGCTGAGGATGAGGAAGGTGTGGGAGGAGGGAGAAAGCTGTGGTGGTCTGCAGAGATCCAATGGGAGAGGGAATTGGTGAGTGTTTATAGAAACTCAGAAAACCTACAGTACAATAGAGGCACTTCACCCCACTACGCTTTGCTGAACATTACATACTTTACAAATTGCCTCAGATAACCCATACCCCTCTATTTTTTCTAAGCCCCATGTACCTAACCCTATAGTATCTGTCCCCACTACCGTTGCTGGCAGCCCATTCCAAACACTCATCACTCTCTGCGTAGAAAAACTAACCCCTAACATCTCCTCTGTACCTACTTCCAAGCACCTTAAAACTGTGCCCTCTCGTGTTAGCCATTTCAGCCCTGGGTAAATGCCTCTGACTATCCACACGATCGATGCTACCTATTATCTTATACACCTCTATCAGGTCACCTCTCAACCTCTGTCGCTCCAAAGAGAAAAGGCCAAGTTCACTCAACCTATTCTCATAAAGCATGTCCCGCAATCCAGGAAACATTCTTGCAAATCTCCTCTGCACCCTTTTTAGTTTCTCCACCCTTCCTGTACTGAGGTGACCAGAACTGAGCAGAGTTCTCCAAGTAGGGTCTGTACAGGGCCCTATATAGCTGTAACATTTCATCTTGGCTCCTGAGCCCAAACCCACAGTTGATGAAGGCCAATACAACGTACGCCTTCTTAACCACAGAGTCAACCTGCACAGCTGCTTTAAGCAATCTCTGGACTCGTCCCCAAGATCCCTCTGATCCTCCACAATGCCAAGAGTCTCACCATTAACACTATATTCTACCAAAATGAACCACCTCACACATATCTTCGTTGAACTCCAACTGCCACTTCTCAGCAGTTTTGCATTCTACCGATGTACTGTTGTAACCTCTGACAGCCCTCCACACTATCCACAACACTCCCAACCTTTGTGTCATCAGCAAATTTACTAAACCATCCCTCCACTTCCTTATCCAGGTCTTTTATAAAAATCATGAAGAGAAGGGGTCCCAGATCAGATTGCTGAGGCATGCTACTGGTCACCAAGATCCATTCAGAATATAACCTGTCTACAACAATTCTTTGCTCTTTGTGGGTAAGCCAATTCTGGATCCACAATGCAAGGTCCCCTTGGACCACATACCTTCTTACTTTCTCAATAAGTCTTGCATTGGGTACCTTATCAAATGCCTTTCTGAAATCTATATACACTACATCTTCGTCTGTACCTTCATCAATGTATTTAGTCACATCCTCAAAATATTCAATCAGGCTCGTAAGGCACGACCTGTCTTTGACAAAGCAATGCTGACTATTTCTAATCATATTATGCCTCTCTAAATGTTCAGAAATCCTGCCTCTCAGGATCATCTCCATCAACTTAGCAACCATTGAAGTAAAACTCACTGGTCTATAATTTCCTGGGCTATCTGAACTCATTTTTTTGAATAAGGGAACCACATCTGCAACACTCCAATCCTCCGGAACCTCTCCCATCCCCATTGATGATGCAGAGATCATCACCAGAGGCTCAGTAATCTCTTCCCTCGTCTCCCACAGTAGCCTGGGGTGTATCTTGTCCGGTCCCAGGGACTTATCCAACTACTTGCTTTCCAGAAGCTCCAGCACATCCTCTTTCTTAATGTCTATATGCTCAAGCTTTTCACTCCATTTAAGCCATCCCTACAATCACCAAGGTCCTGAAGCAGGTTTGAGGGGTCTCACAGGTTTTTTAGAGAGTGCCTCATAGTGTGTCAGGACCCTCCCAGGGTGTGTGTGGTCTCAGTGTATCAGGATCCATCCAGGGGTGTTTGAGGTCTCACAGTGCGTTCGACCCCTACCAAGGATGTGTGGGGTCTTAGAGTGTGTCAGGACACTGCCAGTGGTGTGTGGGGTCTGACAGTGTTTCAGGACACTGATGGGGTGTGTCGGGTCTCACAGTGTGTCAGGACTCTTACTATCTATGAATAAAGGTAATTGTTTGAACTTACTTGCTGCAGATTTACTATGCATACCCTGCACATTTCGAACCACGTTATTGATATAGATGACAAGTAGCAATTCGCATTACCATGGGGAACATCACTAGGCACGGGCCTGGAGTCCGAGAAACAGTCTCTCTGCTTACTTACCATCAAGACAACTGGGTATCCAGTTAGCCAGCTCTCCCTGGATCGCAGGTGATCTAACTCTCCAGAGCAACCTACCATACTGAACATAATCAAAGGCTTCACTGATGCCCATATAGGCCCCGATCCTGGAACAGTGTCAAACATTGGAAGGTTGAAGCAGAGGACAAAGAGGTTTAGAGGGATCTGAGGAAGAGATCTTTCACTCAGAAGGTAGTTGAAATCTGGAACACACTGCCCGAGGTGGTGGTGGAGGCAGGTCCCTTCACAACATTTACAAAGTGGTTGAGCACTAAAACTGCTGAGATACATCGGCTACGAACCAAGTGCAGATAAATGGGACCTGTGTAGACAGTGAGTGAATGGTCAGAACAGGTATGGGTGGCCAAAGGCCTGTTTCCGTGCTGTGTGATCCACCACTCCGGACATGCTAATTTAATGATAGTGGCACCACTGACATTGATTTCAAAATTGATGTCAGTTGGTATTTCAAACCCTAAAAGATGGGGTGGGTGTGGTTCAATGGATTAACTCACTTCTGTATTTTGTAACTCTTCCTGTCTTTTCTGGCTACGACTTTTATGATCCCCTTCAGACTTAGTTTCAATTTCAGCATTATAAAAAGAAAGTTCACTGAGAGATTGGGTAGATTGTTTGATGTCCTTGGTTTTTGCCCGTGCAAGTGCAAAATTACAGACCTTACTTGGATGCAAAAGATCAAGAAGAACAGGCAAATCCTGACCTAGCACCAGCAGAAATGGGAGATGATCAGCAACCCCTATGCTCCGGTGATAGTTCTGGCCTTGCACTTTGATATAAACATCTGCTGTGGGATAAGCTTTTTCAGTTCCATGTACACAACAGATGGGCACATTCTCAGTCATACACATACGATGAGGAGGAATGAACTGTCTATGATCAAGGCTCTGGTTGCTGCCTCTGTCAATGAGTGCCTTTAGCTCTTAGCCATTCACCTCCACCATGATCTCTCTCTGCGACTGTTGTGGCTCCCTCTTTGACTTCAGGTCACCTCTGGGCACATAGCACATCTGGGTTAGTTTCACAAAGAGGATGGGGTCTACAACAGGATAATGTTCCTAAACACACCTCAAAATCCACAATGGACTACCTCAAGAGGCACAAGCTGATGGTTTTGCCATGGCCCTCACAGTCCCCCAACTTAAACATCATCAAAAATCTGGATTCACCTCAAAAGAGCAGTGCATGCAAGATGGCCCAAGAATCTCACAGAACGAGAAGCCTTTTGCAAGGAAGAATGGGGGAAAATGCCCCAAACAACAATTGAACGACTCACCTGGCTACAGAAAGTGTTTACAAGCTGTGATATTTGTCAAAGTGGGTGTTACTAAGTACTGACCATGTAGGATGCCCAAACTTTTGCTTCGGGCCCTTTTCCTCTTCTGTTATTTTGAAACTGTAAAAGATGGAATAAAAAAATAATCTTGTTTAAAATATTAAAGAAATGTGTCATTTTAACCTTATGCCTGTTGGAAACCAGGTCATCTTGTACTCGCTTAGATATTAACAGTAACAGAAATTTTGACCAGGGGTACCCAAACCTTTGCATACCACTGTAGCTGAAGCCAGATAAGAGTGAAGATGAGTGGATGGGGGAGGTGAAGGTGAACTGAGAAGCTGTGAGATGGTAGGCAAAAAATGCAAAGGGCTGAAAACAAGAAATCTAATAGGATAAGAAAGTGGACCATGGGCAAAAAGCAAGGAAAAGAGGAACCAGAGGAAGACGATACGCAGTGGAGAAGAGAGAATTGGGGAGATGGAATGGAGGAGACGGACGAATGGGTTTATGAAAAGAAAAGATCTGGCTATCTGGTTGTAAACCTCCTGGATGTAATATAAGTTGTTGCTCCTCCAACCTGAGAGTGCATTCATCAGGTTAGTTAAAAAATGAACCAGAAGAGAGAGTGGTTTAATAATGTTCCCCTGGGATCCCTATTAAATCAATCCTGTCTCACCTTAATCCGGTGCCCTCTGATTGTTGATTCCACAAAAGTGGGGGCAAGGACTGCACACATTCCCCATTTCTGTACATTCATGGTTTGGAACTCCTGCATAATGTCAGCCTCAATCTCCTGCACTTCAAGATGTTAAGTCCCAACCTGCCCAACCTCTCCCCAGAACTCAGTCCCTCGAATAACGGCACCATTCTCATAATTCTGCCCTGCACTCATTCCAGCTGGACATCCTCTCTCCCATAGCAGAACGACCAAACCTGAATACAATAATCCAGGTGTGGATACCTTAACAATACCCTAAACCAGGCATGGGCAAACTACGGCCCGCGGGCCATATGCGGCCCGTTAAGCTTTTTAATCCGGCCCACAGAACTTGATGAAATTATATTAATAAACCTTGTTAACAATTTTTCCACGCAATTCTGGCGTTCTCCCAATAGATGATGCACTCCATATACATTGACCTTTGTTGAGGTGCAGCGTATTACTCCACATTTGCGCTTTACTCTTTGTTCGGCTCGACCTATTTGTGTGAACAGGCGTTTAGCGTCATGAACATCAACAAAGCCAGCCACAGATCCAAGTTAACTGACCAACACCTCAGATCCATCCTGAGAATCGTCACACCAAAACTAAATCCAGACTTTGATGCGCTGGCTAAAAAGGGAGACCAACAACACTGTTCCCATTGAAATTAAAAATAAGTTTCTTCGTTGTGTTATGTAAAAAATGCATTTGAAAATATTTTTTTCAATAAGCCTTACATGTTACATGTCATTTCTGTTAAGTGATGGACATGAGTAGTGCGCAGGTGCACGTACGTTCTCAAAATAAAAAATGCGCTCCAGATCAAATAACGCACTCCGCATACTGGCGCGCTGTCATTATTCTGTCTTTGTGCTGGTCGTTGTTGAGTTTTGGTACAGGGGACAATTGAATAAGAAGGAGCAGGACAAGTAGACCTGCATCTCCTTCCGTTTTTGAAATAAAGACAGTCAGGAGGAGAGTGATGATGATGGTAATATCTTGAAGGATAACAGAATTTTCAGTGCTTTAAAATAATAACTGTTACTATTAAAAAAAGCTGTATTTTATTCATTTAATTTTCAGTGTTTTAAAAGTCATTTCAATAAATAGTTAAATATCATGGGACTTCAAAGACAGATATTTTGTTGTAATGCATTTGTTCATTTTCAATTGAAATTAAAGCACATGTTTTCTACATATCCCATGATATTTTATTTTCTCTTATGAGGTGTATTACCAAAACACTCCGTCCATCTGCTCCTGGTCCGGCCCCCCTGTCAAATTTTAGAACCCTTTTGTGGCCCACAAGTCAAAATGTTTGCCCACCCATGCCCTAACCCTAATGCAACCTCACTAGCCTCTTCTTCAGGCCATGAGCCATGAGACAGATGCTGCTCAGCCAATTGAGTTTGCTCTGCCATTCCTTTGTATCCAATTGATTCTCTCTCTCAATACCATTCTCCTGCCTTCTCCCAATAATCTTTGAATATCCATTTAAAATACACTCAATGACTTGGCCTCTACTCTGTCCATGCCAATGAATTCCAAAGATTTACCACTCCCTGACTAAAGAAATTCCTCCTCATATCTGCTCTCAGTGGATGCCCTATATTTTGAGGCCATGGCCTCAGGTACCAGATGCACACAGTACAGGGTGCATCCTCTTTATAGCCACTCTGTCAAGACCTATCAATATTTAATAGGTTTCAATGAGATCCCTCTCTTTCTTCTGGACCAGGAAGTACAGGGTCAAAGCCGTTTTACACTCCCCATACGTTAACCCTTTTGTTCCTGGAATCATTCTCGTGAACCTTCTCCGGACCCGCTCCAATACGAGTATATCTTTCCTCAGATAGGAGTCGGAAACTGCTCACAATACACCAAGAGCAATCTGACCAATGCGTTATAAAGCTACAATATCGCATCCTTGCTCTTATATGCTAACATTACAGTTGTCATCCTTAATCAACTCAATCTGCAAGCAAACCTTCAGTGATTCCTGCTCAAGGACCCCCAGTACTATGCACTACCGATTTTTGAATTTTCTTCCATTTTTTTTTCTACGCCCTTATTCCTTCATGTACATAACCGTACACTTGCAAACACTGTATTTCATCTGCTACTTCGATGCCTGATTTCCAGACCTATCGAAGTCCTTCTGCAGACTCCCAGTTTGCTCTAAACTACCTGTCCCGTACCTATCTTTGTATGAACTGCAAATTTCGTCACTAAGGTATCAATTCTGTCATCCATATCGTTCAGATTTAACATGAACAGATGCGGTCTCAATACCCCTATGGAACACCAGTAGTTGCCAACAGCAAAACAGAACTGTCTACATTATTCTGACTCTTTCTCCCTTGTCAGTCAGCCAATCTTCGATCCATACAAGTATCTTTCCTGTAATTTCATGAGCTGTGATATTGTTAATCAGCCTCACGTGCAGCACCTGAGAAACACAGAAAACCTGCAATACAATACACGCCCATCAGCCCCCAAAGCTGTGCCGAACATGTCCTTACCCTAGAACTACCTAGGCTTTCCCATAGAGGACTATAAGCCCCATGTACCTATCCAGGTGACTCTTAAAAGAACCTATCGTATCCGCCTCCACCACCGCCACTGGCAGCCCATCACACTCACTACTCTGTACATAAAAAAAACTTACCCCTGATATTCCCTCTGTACCTACTTCCAAGCACCTTAAAACTGTGCCTTCTCCTGTTAGCAACTTCAGCCTTGGGAAAAAGTCTCTGACTATCCACACGATCAATGCCTCTTATCATCCTGTACTCCTCTGTCAGGTCACCCTTCATCGTCCTTTGCTCCAAGGAGAAAAGGCCGAGTTCACTCAACCTGTGAGTAAGGCATGCTCCGCAATCCAGGAAACATCCTTGTACATCTCCTCTGCACCCTTTCTATGGTTTCCACATCCCTCCTATACTAAGGCGACCAGAATTTAACAAATTACTCCAAGTGGGGTCTGACCTGGGTCCTATATAGCTGCAACATTACCTCTTGGCTCTTAATCTCAATCCCACGGAAGGCCAATGCACTGTATGCCTTCTTAACCACCAAGTTAACCTGCGTGGCAGCTTTGAGTGTACTCTGGACTCAGAAACCAAGATCCCTCTGATCCTCCACACTGCCAAGAATCTTACCATTAATACTATATTCTGCCATAGTACTTGACATAACAAAATGAACCACTTCACACCTATCTGGGTTGAACTCCATTTGCTACTTCTCAGCCCAGTTTTGCATCCTATCAATGTCCCGCTGTAACCTCGGACAGCCCTCCACACTGTCCATAACACCCCCAACATTTGTGTTATCAGCAAACTTACTAACCCATCCCTCCATTTCCTCATCCAGGACATTGATAAAAATCACTAAGAGTAGAGGTCCCAGAACAGATCCCTGAAGCACTCCACTGGTCACTGACCTCCATGCAGAATAAGACACGTCTACAACCACTCTTTGCCTTCTGTGGGCAAGCCAATTCTGGATCCACAAAGCAATATCTCCTTGGATCCTTACTTCCTTAATAGTACCCCATGCATCCTTACTTTTTCAATAAGCCTTGCATGTGGTACCTTGTCAAATATCATCCGAAAATCCAAGCAAAGAACATCCTCTGCCTTTGCTCTATCTATCTTGCCTGTTGTTTCCTCAAAGTATTTCAAGAGATTTGTCAGACACAATTTCCTCTAAAGAAATCCTGCTGACTTTGGCCGACTTCATCATTCGTCCTCAATTACAGTATCCAAAAAAACTCTCCCTTCATACACTCTAACATCTTCATGAACACAGAGGTCAGACTAACTGTCCTATAATGTCCTTCTTTCTGTCTCCCTCTCTACTTAAAGAGTGGAGTGGCATTTGCAACTTTCTAGTCCACCAGAACCATTCCAAAATCTAGTGATTCATAATAGATCATTACTCATAGTTTAAGAGAAAAGGGGGAACTTCTTCATTCAGAGGCAGGAAAAGTGTGCAACGAGCTGCCAGAGCAAGTGGCAGGGACAATTTCAACCTTTAAGAGAAGTTTGCTTAGGCCCATGGATGAGAAGGATATGGAGGGCTATGGTCCAGGTGGAAGTTGTTGGAACTCGGCAGATTGATGCTTTGGCACGGACTAGATTGGCCGAACAGTGTTTTCCTGTCTTGTAGTATTCTATAACTCTAATGCCTTCACAATCTCTTCAGCTACCTCTTTCTGAACCCTGGGGTGTTCACCTTCTGGTCCAGGAGTCTTATCTAAACTTCAGGCCTTTCAGCTTCCAAAACACCTTTTCTCCTTAGTAAAAGCTTCCGTCAAAGATACTCCTGACTGTTTGGCATTTATGTATTAAATTTAAAGACACAATTGTAGTGGGTGACTTCAATCTGCAGGAGAACTGGCAAAGTCAGATCTGTGTCAAATTGCAAGAGAGGGAATGTATTGAATGCTTACGACATGGCTTTTTAGAGCATCTGATGGTTGAGTCTACCAGGGGAACTGCTATCTTAGATTGGGTGTTGTGTAATAACAGACTTTCTTGTGTAAATAATCAATTAAAAGGCAGTGATCACAATATGGCTGAATTCTACTGAAATTTGTGAGGGAGAAGCATAGGTCACATGCATAGTATCGCAATGGAATAAAGGGAATTACAGAGGAATGAGAGAGGTGATTCCCCAGGTGGATTGGAGAAGGATACTGGTCGGGATGACGCCAGAGCAGAAACTGCTGACGTTTCTGAGAATAGCTCATAATGTACAGGATAGATATGTCCCGCAGAAGTACTTCTCAAACAGCAGGACTAAGCTACTGTGGCTGACAAAGAAAGTTAAGAACAGTGTAAAAGCCAAGGAAAGTGCATACAAGGTAACAAAAGTGAGGAGGAAGTTAGATAATTGGGTAGCTTTTAAAATCCAGCATGTGTGGTTGCCAGTGCGCATAAGTATGGATTAGACGTGTTTAGTCAGTGCTCCTCTCCGAAGCCTTATACCGTGTTTTATTCATTCATAGACCAACACTGTATGTCTAAACTAAGTGTCTGGAAAAGTTTGACAGTGCCGAAGACAAATAAAGCCAAGACGGCCGACTGCCAAACTACCGAAGCAAGTGTTAACAACCGGTCTGTAAACAGCTTCTCCGCGTCTGAGATACGGCTGGAGAAATCTTAGGCCGTGTGCGAGGAGTTAGGTCAGGAGTCGGTTCTGCGCGGCATTAACCACCGCTTTGATGTTTCTGAGACCAAGTTCCAGACGCTTGTGGCCTCGCAGGATGATCTACAAGCCGTGTGGCTAATCAAGAACTAACTGCTAGCGACCTTGAAGCACGTGTGCAGGAGTTTGAAGTTAAGTATTCAGAGTTATTGAGACAAAATAGCCAGCTCCAATTTAAAGTGCATGACTTAGAGGCTCGATCCCGGAGACATAACATTAAGATTGTAGGGATACAAGAGGGCAAGGATAGTAAACCTACTGAATTTGTTTCCAGATGAATTCCCAAGTTGCTCGGGGAAAAGCATTTCCCATACCCAGTTAAAGTTGATCGCGCACATCGCTCTCTCCAGCCGAAGCCGGCTGCGCACCATCTTGGCATGTATCCATCACTTTCAAGTGAAAGAGCTGACCCTGCGCCGCAGCAGACTACGACCCATGGAGTACAAGAGAAACAAGGTCTTGATCTTCCCGGACTATACTAATGAGGTGATGACTCAACGTCGTGCCTTTCGTGATCTATTGCGAACTCTGCACGATGGAGGAATCAAGCACACCCTGCGGTACCCAGCTAGGCTCATTATTTATCATCAAGAGGGAAGAGCTCCTATAGTATACAACGACCCGATAGAAGCAGCACAATTTTTGGAAAGGAATAACGTACGCAAAAGGGAGTAGATATATTGGCACTGTTTATTCAGCTTATACTTGTGCCGGTTTCCATGTTAGGATAAGGGGAGGGACCTGCTTGTTATATGTAGTTTTACAATGCTGTATGCTGCACTGGGATTTAACTGCAGAGAATGTTCTAAATATTTCTGTTATGATAATGGTTAAATTTGAGTTGGTGTCATGAATGTCCAGCTTCAGGTGCGGACATTGGTTAACTCTCCCATTTGTTTAAAGGTATTATATAGTTTGTGCAATGAGTTTTCTCAGAGAGGGGTTTTGTGATAATTGTGTAATGTTAGTTACCTACCCAGCAGCTCCTTCTGGGATGGAAATGGGGAACTACATGTCTGGGTTAGGGAGACATGAAGGGGGGTAGGTTAGGGTGTGTGTTGCTCTTGTTTATGGCTCAGACATGTTTTTTTTGTGTATGTTCTATTCTTCTGAAGCTGCCAGTCATTTTGCATTGTTTACTATTGTTAAGTACCCCGTAACTGGGTCACTTACCAGCAAAGATAGAGAGGTCTGTTGAAGTCTGATGGTACTATTTTTAACAGTATTTATTGATAAAAATACACAAAAATAATATCAATGCAAACATACAGATAATATACGTCGTCAATACTGAATCTAAAAGCGCGGGTATAATAATAATCAATAAGAAATAGCTCTATCGTTGTCTACGGGATAATGTATTGTCCGATGGAAATATAGAAGTCACTCAAGTTCATTTAGGCTGGAGAGAGAAGCAGGGTTTAGAACTTGCCCGTTTTCCTTTCTATGATGTCGATCCTTTGAAATGTCGTCGGTGTCCTTTTCCTTTCTAGCTAAGCCGTCTTCCGTGGTCAGTCCCACCAATTCCGAGGCAAATGGAAAAGAACACACGTGGGCTTTCCACCGGCTTTCGCTATTAAACGCTGTCGCTGGATTTCTATCGTTTCTCCTGGTGCGTCTGAAAAGGGGTTGTTCCCCAGACCTTCTTTTATCCTTACTCACGGGATCTCAGATGTCAATCAGGTTGGGGAGGATGCCATCCCCCCCAACCAGCCCACGTTGCTCATTCCTTGAGGGCATCGATGAATAACACAGCGCTCAATACACAATTCCGTCTCCAAGAGACAATGGCCTGTTCCCGTAGCTTTGAAATCACTGAGGGCCAGGACATTCCAAACCCCTCTGCGTCTCTCTCTCTCTCTTTTCCTGGGTCTCCTGACCTGAATTAATAGCGATCTTGCGATTCTCAAAAAGGAGGGGGCTACTTTCTACCCTTCAGCCCCTCAGAGTTGGGGCGCAGGCGTAACACTAAGTTTGTGCTCAATTCTAATAATCTCGTTTCTATTCTCATATGCAGAGGCCATGCGGTAGAATGCAGCTGGGGGGGTAAAGATATTACAATAGTCTCGTGGAATGTTAAGGGCCTTGGTCATGTTGTTAAGGGGATGAAGTTTTTAGACGTCTCAAATCTCTATCTGCAAGTGTGATTTTTCTACAGGAAACCCATATCAAAGTAACTGAGCAAAACAGATTGAGGTCTAACTGGATATCACAGGTATACCAGTCATCATTTACCTTTCATGCCCGTGGTGTGGCTATCCTCTTTAGGAAAATTATTCCATTTTAACTCACTTCCATGACCACAGTTCCTCTCGGCAGGTTTATTATGATCTCTGGCACCATTAATTCATTTCTGCTAACTTTCCTTAACATTTATGGTCCAAACACAGATGAGCCAAATTTTATTAGGAAAATTTTTGATTTACTTCTGGATGCCAGTAATTCAAAAATAATAATTGGCATTGACTTCAATTGCTACCTAGATCCATATTTAAATAGATTGTCTTCCTGTCCGGCTTCAAATATCGTGTCAGTGCAGATCCTAAATAATTTGATTAAATCTAGGAATTGAGTAGATATCTGGTGAGTTCAACATCCCACCGACTAGGACTATTCTTATTATTCTCATGTTCACAAATCTTATAGTAGAATAGATTATTTTTTGGTTGACTCTCATTTAATATCTCGTTACCAATACAAAATAGAATAAATTAATTTCTGACCATAGCTCCTTGACAATGTCCCTAAATTTCTCACTTCCCAAACAAATCTATTCCTGGCGTTTTAACCCCTCTCTATTCGCCAATAAGAAATTTTTGAAAATATCATCACCGAATTAAGAGATTTTATAGAAATTAATGATAATGGCGAGGTGTCGGATTCCACACTCTGGGAGACATTAAAAGTTGTAATTCATGGGTATATAATTTCATATGAATCTGCTGCTAAGAGGGAGAGAGAAGGGTGATTATTAGAGATTGAGAATGCTCTCCCAACCCTCGGATCGACATACCAGGCTTCGAAATCTTCTGAAGAAGATAAGAAAATAATGAAGCTTAAATATGAGTACAGTTGTATCTTGGGTAGACAAATAAATAACCTCCTCTTAAAGTTAAGACAAAAGCACTTTGAAATAGGGGACAAGTCAGGGGGGGCTCCTGGCGTTGCAGCTTAGGGGCATCCAGCCCCTAAGGTCAATTCATTGTATTAGATCGAGGGCAGGCACCCTGTTAACTAACCCCAAAGAGATAAATGACTGTTTTAAAGAATTTTACAGTGAACTCTACACTTCTAAATGCAATACCACTCAATCTGATTTGAATGACTTATTTGATTCTCTTGTAATGCCGAAACTTAGTGACGCTGCTCGGGAGGACATAAATTTTGACTTCGCATTGGAAGAAATAACTTCTGCATTATGTCATTTCCATTCAGCAAGGCAGCTGGGCCAGGTGGATTTGGCTGTGAATTTTATAAGAAATTTTGTGATATCCTTGCCCCACTTCTCCTCAGAATGATATCTTGCTCTAACAGAGATAAAGTCTTGCCTAGAACATTGTACAAGGTCTCCTGATGAAGGGTTTTGGCCTGAAACATCGTCACTACCTCCTCCCATAGATGCTGTCTGACCTGCTGAGTTCTGCCAGCATTTTGTGTTTTTATTTAAGGCCAATATTTCCCTCATTTTAAAGAAAGCTGAACAGGAAACAGACCCGGCCAGCTAAAGGCCCATTGCACTCCAGAATTTTGATAGAAAGGTAATTACTAAAATGTTGGTTAATCGACTAAATAAGCATTTGTCATAGAACATAGAATAGTACAGCAAATTACAGGTCCTTCAGCCCACAATGTTGTGCCGACCCTCAAACCCTGCCTCCAATATAACCACCCCCACCTTAAATTTGTCCATATACCTGTCTAGTAGTCTCTTAAACTTCACTAGTGTATCTGTCTCCACCACTGACTCAGGCAGTGCATTCCACGCACCAACCACTCTCTGAGTAAAAACCCTTCCTCTAATATCCCCCTTGAACTTCCCTCCCCTTACCTTAAAGCCATGTCCTCTTGTATTGAGCAGTGGTGCCCTGGGGAAGAGGCGCTGGCTGTCCACTCTGTCTATTCCTCTTAATATCTTGTACACCTCTATCATGTCTCCTCTCATCCTCCTTCTCTCCAAAGAGTAAAGCCCTAGCCCCCTTAATCTCTGATCATAATCCATACTCTCCAAACCAGGCTGCATCCTGGTAAGTTTCCTCTGTACCCTTTCCAGTGCTTCCACATCCTTCCTACAGTGAGGAGAGCAGAACTGGACACAGTACTCCAAGTGTGGCCTAACAAGAGTTCTATACAGCTGCATCATTACATTGTGACTCTTAAACTCTATCCCTCGACTTAAGAAAGCTTTCTTAGCTACCCTATCTACCTGTGAGGCAGCTTTCAGGGATCTGTGGACATGTACCCCCAGATCCCTCTGCTCCTCCACACTACCAAATATCCTGCCATTTACTTTGTACTCTATCTTGGAGTTTGTCCTTCCAAAGTGTACCACCTCACACTTCTCCAGGTTGAACTCCATCTGCCACTATTCAGCCCACTTCTGCATCCTATCAATATCTCTCTGCAATCTTTGACAATCCTCTACACTATCTACACCACCACCAAAATTTGTGCCGTCTGCAAACTTGCCAACCCACCCTTCTACCCCCACGTCCAGGTCGTTAATTAAAATCACGAAAAGTAGAGGTCCCAGAACAGATCCTTGTGGGACACCAATAGTCACAACCCTCCAATCTGAATGTACTCCCTCCACCACGACCCTCTGCCTTCCGCAGGCAAGCCAATTCTGAACCCACCTGGCCAAACTTACCTGGATCCCATGCTTTCTGACTTTCTGAATAAGCCTACTGTGTGGAACCATGTTAAATACCTTAATAAAATCCGTGTAGATCACATCCACAGCACTACCCTCATCTATATGCCTGGTCACCTCCTCAAAGAACTCTATCAGGCTTGTTAGACACGATCTGCCCTTCACAAAGCCATGCTGACTGTCCCTGATCAGACCATGATTCTCTAAATGCCCACAGATCCTATCTCTAAGAATCTTTTCCAACACCTTCCCCACCACAGACGTAAGGCTCACTGGTCTATAATTACCCGACTATCCCTACTACCTTTTTTGAACAAGGGGATAACATTCGCCTCCCTCCAATCCTCCAGTACCATTCCCGTGGACAACAAGGACATAAAGATCCTAGCCAGAGGCTCAGCAATCTCTTCCCTCGCCTTGCGGAGCAGCCTTGGGAATATTCTGTCAGGCCTTGGGGACTTATCCATCCTAATGTATTTTAACAACTCCAGCACCTCCTCTCTCTTAATATCAACATGCTCCAGAACATCAACCTCACTCACATTGTCCTCACCGTCATCAAGTTCCCTCTCATTAGTGAATACCGAAGAGAAGTATTCATTGAGGACCTCGCTCACTTCCACAGCCTCCAGGCACATCTTCCCACCTTTATCTCTAATTGGTCCTACCTTCACTCCTGTCATCCTTTTTTTCTTCACATAATTGAAGAAAGCCTTATGGAATCTCCAATGACGACAGCTCTCCTCTTCTCCGTCCCACCCTTCTGCACCACAGGATCAGACTCAGTGCCAGAGGCTCTGCCACCGTGGCTCACACCTGGTCGGTCGTCCCTGCCAACAGTATCCAGGACGGTGAACTTATTATTCAGGGGAATGGCTACAGGGGTGCTCTGCACTACCTGTCTACTCACCTTCACTTCCCCCCCCTCTGACTGTCACCCAATGACCTGCTTCCGGCAGCCTAGGTGTGACTACCCCCCACTGTAGCTCTCATCTATGACTGCCTCATTCTTCCTTATGAGTCGAAGGTCATCCAGCTGCTGCTCCAGATTCCTCACATGGTCTTCTGGCAAATGTGACTCTGCAGGAGAGGGGAGTTCCCCCAAGACTGCCAAATCTCACAGGAGAGGCACATCACCGTCTCAGGAGGCATTGTAAAGACTAACTGGGAACAAGCTGGTCCTCCGCCTCTTCTCGTCGAAGCCTCTTGAGTCAAAGCCTCAAAGCTCCACTCCTTCACTGGTCGCTTTCCACATCTATCATTCATCCTGATCAGACAGGATTTATCCTGGGTAGGTTCCCTTTTTCCAATGTCAGATGCCTCCTTAATACTATGTATGCTGATCATGGGAAAGCTAGTGGGGCAGCAATTTTATCTCTTGAAGCACAGAAGGCTTTTGACCAGATTGAGTGGCCTTACATGTTTGAGTCACTGTACAGGTTTGGGTTCGGCGAGTCATTTATATCCTGGGTAAAACTGAAATACGCCAGTCCAATGTGTTCTATAATAACCAACGGTGACAATTCAACTATGTTTTCCCTACACTGTTTAGTTCAGCAGGGTTGCCCTCTCTCGCCAGCCCTTTTTGCCATTGCGGTAGAGCCCCTTGCCCTAAAAATGTCACCCAAATATTGTGGGTTTGAAAGTGGGATGTACTGAAACACTTATTAGTTTATATGCTGACAATGTGATACTCTACTTACAAAACTCAGAAAAGTCAGTCCCCCTTCTAGATTTAAACACCTCTTTTGGCAGACTATCGGAATACTTAATTAATCAGACAAAAAGTGACTTTGTGCCCTTCTCCAACATCTACACACGGGGTTTTTTGGAAAGTGTCCCATTCAAAGTAGTTAAAGATCACTTTACCTAGCTTGGCTTGGCAATCCCCCAAGATACTAAATTAATATTTAAAATAAACTTTGCGGAGTTTATCTCAAAACTTAAACAGAATATAGAAAGTTGGAAAACTACCTCTGTCCATGATTGGTCATATAAATTCAATTAAAATGGTTTCCCACCCTAGGTTTCTCTATTTTTGTCAAAATCTGCCCATTTTCTTACATCAGCCTTCTTTAAAGAATTGGACTCCTTAATTTTGTCTTGTACCTGGAATTATAAGAATCACAGGATTTTGAAAATTCATTTGCAAAAGCCCAGGTCTGAAGGAGGGGTGGGATTACCTGCATTTAGACACTGTTATTGGGCTGTCATTGCTAGGGCTTTAATGTTTTGGCAACAGAGGACTCCGGATAACTTAGTTCCTCGGGCTTCCTTGTGGCTATGTATGGAGTCTAACTCTGTTGTCAATTCCTCCTTGCCAGCCATGCTGTTCTCTAAGCTAGAAAAGCATGGGACTTCAAAAAGTTTGAGTTTTGTTTTGAAAAATTCCGTCAAAATTCCAAATCAGATTAGGAATGTTCTAAATTTACCAGAGACCTCTGTAGAAACACCAATCTGTTTCAATCACTCCCTTCTACCCTCATGGTCAGATAAAACCTACCATGCTTGGAGGGAGAAGGGTCAAGTTTCTATTGGAGACCTGTACATAGAGGGACAGTTCCCAACATTTAGTCTGCAGAAAGAGAAATTTGAGCTGCCTCATTCACACTTTTCTTGTTACTTAGAAATTAGACATTACATTCAATCGAAGATTTGTAATTATGAAATCCTTCCAGGGAAGCATATATTTTTTTATATTTTAAAGAACCCTCCTGACTCCAAGCATCTCGTTTCTAAGTTTGTATGTTTGTTTGATGATCGCACTGTAGCGTCTACTGTGAAGATTAGAGACGCCTGGAGAGAGGATTTGGGCATTGAATTATATGAAGCTGCCTGGGACATGAGTTTGTCTATGATATCGGCTTGCTCGTTATGTGTGCTGAACAAACCAGATGGAAATGAGGTCCAGAGCTACACCCCCACCCCCCAGGAACTATGCTGCTAATGAGAGACAGAGATGAAGAACAGAGGTAGAGGCATCTGCTACAGATAAGAGAGAGACAGAGACGACTGATTTATGTATTATGGCTTCTTCACTGATTATTTACCTTTTGCTACAAGGACACTTCTTTGCTCATTAACATTCTTGCTGAGACAGCAGGGAGTGGACTAATTTGATGGACATGAGGAGTTGATGGATAGCTGATACTCCATCAGTGGGGATAAAAGTCGGGTCTGGGAAGACACCCTCAGACACGCCAGTGGACACTGAAAGAGTGTTGTGCACCCACAGGAAGGTGGGGGCCTGGAGGATCAGTTCAGAATCAGTCTGGAGCACGGCGGATGAAGGCAGACCGGTGGAGACTTGTGTGTGTGTCCACCCTTGCCTGGGTGACGAGTCTATCACTGAAGAACGGTCTAGCGTGGAATGGAAGGGTCATAACCGATGATCCCAACGGTTTAACGGAACAAGAAGACGCCGGAAGGTTTGCCTGCTGCAGCTGTTCATCTCTTACTCGTTCTCTCTGTCTCCAACATTGCAACATAACAACAACTACCTCAGCACGAACTGAACTGAACTCTATATTCTCTTATGACAATTCATTTACCCCTAGACTTTGAAAGAGCTTGTTTTTTACTGTTATTACTCCTACACTAGTTTTTATTATTGCTAACCTGTTTTATATGTATATTGGCATTTTTGATACTGTATTGTTTAGTTTACTAATAAACACCTTTAGTTACAGTACCACCAGACTCCAATGTATCGTTCCATTTCTGCTGGTCTGTTAACCCAGTTACAGGGTACGTAACACTCTGTTAACGGCAGACACCAACTGTTCCAGTTTAAAGTTGTTCAACGTCTCCACTACTCTAAACTTAGATTGCACAGGATTTACCCTTCTGTCTCACCAATGTGTGATAGATGCCAAGGGACGGAGGCCACGTTGTCACACACCTTTTGGTTTTGCCCATTGCTGACTGGATTTTGGTCCAAAATATTCCACTGGTAGTCAAAGGCCTATAAAAGATCCTTCCCCTTGGAAGCTGATCTCGCCATCTTTAGCTGCTCGCAATCTATTTGTTTCTCTACAGCCAACACCAGTCTCTGATGTTGGGGATGATTGTTGCCAAAAGGCTTATCTTGAGGGAATGGTAATCACCCTCTCCCCCTTCCTTTCGGAGATGGATGGCTGATATGATCTCAGTCAGACAGATGAAGAAACTTAGGTTCCTGAGAATCAATTCAATTAAAAAATTTTCGCTATCTGGGATCCATTTCTTGTCTACCTGGACGAGGCTGGGGGCAGATGAACAATTCCACCCCCCCCCCCCCGCTGATTTCTCACAGACCTCAATTGCAATTTAATGTTTAGTATTTTTGAGCACTTTGTACAATAGGCATCCCTCTAATGTGAGGTGCTCTTTTTTGGCTTATTTCATTTTTACACGTTTCTGAGCTGGTATGTTCCTGTTGATTTCATTGGTGTTTTTTTTTTGAAAATAAAGAAATAAAAAAATGCAACAGGCAACTAAACAATAATATATATTAGTTATAAAAAATGCAAAAGGGAGGCGAGAATTGATATTGGACCACTGAAAGATGGGGTAAAAATGGGGAGGAGATGGTTGATGAACTTGATAGGTACTTTGCATCCATCTTCTCTGTGGAAGACACTAGCAGTGTGCCAGAGATCCGTGAGTGTCAGGAAGCAGGACTGAGTGCCATTGCTATTACAAAGGAAAACGTGCCAGGCAAACTCAGGTTCTTAAAGTGGATAAGTCACCTGGGCCAGATGGACTACATCCCAGATTCCTGAGAGAGGTTGCTGACCTATCAAGAATCACTTGATTCTGGCATGATTCCGGAAGACAGGAAGATTGCAAATGTCACTCCACTCTCTGAGAAGGGAGGAAGGCAAAAGAAAGCAAATTAAAGTCAAGTTAGCCTAACTTCAGTGGCTGGGAAAATGTTGGAGTCTATTATAACAGCTGAGGTTTTGGGATACTAGGAGACTAATGATAAAATAAGTGAAAGCCAACATAGCTTCTGTACAGGGAAACCTTGCCTGACAAATCTGTTACAGTTCTTCGAGGAAGTCACAAGCAGGATGGACAAACGAGAGGCAGTCGAAATCAGTTACTTAGATTTTCAGAAGACATCTGATAAGATGTCACACATGAGACTGCTTAACAGGATAAAAATCAGAAGAAATACTGGTATGGATAGAGGAATGGCTGACAGCCAAGAGGCAGCGAGTGGGAATAAAAGGGACCTTTTCTGGTTGGCTAGCAGTAACTAGTGGTCTTCAGGGTCAGTATTCGATCCGCTACTCTTCATATTATTTGTCAATGATTTGGATAATGGAATTGATGGCTTTGCGGATGATACAAAGATAGGTGGAGGCATTGGTAGTGCTGAGGAAGTAATGTGATTGCAACAGGACACAGAGAAATTTGAAGAATGGGCAAAAAAGTGGCAGATGGAATACAATATTGGGAAATGTATGATAATGCATTTTGGCAAAAGGAACAATAGTGAACTATTATCTGATTGTGGAGAAGGTTCAAACAACAGAAATACAGAAGGAAATATGCATCGTTAGGCAAGACTCCCAGAAGGTTAATTTACAGATCAAGTCTGTGGTAAAGAAGGCAAATGCAATGCTGGCATTAATTCAGAGTGAAAAGGAATATATAAGCAAGGAGATAATACTGATACAGTACTTTATAAGACACTACTTGGGCCGCACTTTGAGTATTTGGGACCCATATCTCAGAAAAACATGTTGTCATTGGAGAGAGTCCAGAGGAAGTTCAAGAAGCTGATTCTGGGAATGAAGAGGTTAAGGTATCAGGTGCGTTTTACAGCCTTGGGCCTGTACTCCTGCACTGACCTATGTTTAATAAATGTGGGTGTTCAGGGGTAAATCTCAACTGTAACACACTGATTGTGGAAAGGTCTAGATAAGGTGTATGAGGAGAGGACTTTTCATATGGTTGGGGTAGCAATAACAGAGGCACAGCCTCAAAACTGAGGAGCGACCTTTTAGAGTAGTTAAGGGGGATTTTATTTAGTCAGAGAGCAGTGAATCTGTGGAATTCTCTGACACAGACGGCGGTGGGGGACAAGTCTGTGGGTACATTTAAGTCAGAAGCTCATAGTTAGCTGATCAGTCAGGGCATTACGGGATATCCCGAGGAGGCAGGTGCATGGGGTTGAGTGAGAACTGGGATCAGCCATGATAGAATGGCAGAGCAGACATGATGGGGCTGAATGGCCTAATTCTGCTCCTATGTCTCATGGTCTTATACTGCTAATGTCTTGCACAGTGAAGATTGACACAAAATACTTACTACATTCAGCCACTGTTTCTTTGCTCTATTACTAACTCGCCAGTATCATCTTCCAGCGGTACAATATCAACTCTTGCCGCTCTTTGACTCTTTATATATCTGAACAACTCTTGATGCTTGATATTATCGGTTCACTTACCTTAATTTTTCATCATGTCTCTCCTGTGTGTTTTTTAGTTGTCTCCTGATGGTTATGTAAAACCTTTCAAATCCTCCAACTTCCAACTATTTTCTTGCTTCTTGATATGACCCCGCTTTTGCTTTTATCAAAAACAGGAGAAAATTAGTGGATGCTGGAAATCCAAGCAACACATACACAAAATGCTGGAAGAACCTAAGAGGCCAGGCAGCATAAATGGCAAATAGTAAACAGTCGGCGTTTTGATAATCTAGATAACTACACACAAAGTGCAGGAGGAGCTCAGCATGTCAGGCAGCATCTATGGATGGGAATCAACATTTCGGGCCAAGAGCCTTCATTGGGACTCTTGATACCCACGTATTAGGAATATCAACAAGCAAGGAAAATAGAAAGTAGTATGAAATAAGGAAATCCTTTGACAAAAATTTAGTTCAAGGCTTAAAAAAACCTGCCAAACAGAGCTCAATAGTTAACAAATACAACAAAGGCAATAAACACTTTCATCAATACTGACATTCACCATTTTTTAATAAAAATATCTTGGTCCCATTTCAATCAGTAAAATTTTCTAAGATAAATGAGAACTTTAGAACATACTATTTACATTCAAACCCTACCTTCGACCAGCTTGGACAGAAGGAGGAAGAGAAATAACACACATGAAAAAAAAATCACACAACAGTCAGATAAAACTTCTTCCTTCCAGTATCTTTCAAGGCTCGGACATGTCCAAAACATGTGAATTAATGAAGCTTCTCCACTACTGTATTAAATCTTCAACAGAAAGGGGATATATCCAAATAAAATCGAGACAGCTTATCTTTAGACATGTGAGCCCTATGAACCACTTTAAATTGTAAAAGGGAGTGACAGGCACATAATGATTAAGTGTTAACCAATTTTAAAATTTCATTCCAAATTTCCTAAGAAATTGAAGTCTGTAAGTGTTGTTCCCAAAGATTTTTAATTTTGTCTACAGGAACATTTCTCAGTCCTAGCAACATACCATAAATATTGGATATTGAACCATTATAAAAAGGTTTAAAATTAAAAATTACATCTAATAAGTCCTTATCAGAAATTGTAGGAAATGTATATGGTTGAGAAGGCAGAAAGTCTCTAACTTGTAAATAACGAAAAAAATGAGTTTTGGATAAACTATATGTAGCCGACATTTGCTCAAACAAAAGAAGACTTCTGCCAACAAACAAATCCTGGAATCATTTAATACCCAATCTATCCTGTTTTTATTCCTAATACATCTTTTCATATGCAAAAACAAACATTCTCAACTAAATAAAGTTCATCTTCAAAAATCTAAAAGAATAGAGGTTTAGCTTTACCAAATTTTAGGTTTTATTATCGGGCAGTCAATATACGAAATCTTATGTTTTGGGCATATTATATTAACCATGAGGAATGTCCAATATGGGTTTCTTTAGAAGCTAACTCTGTCAATAAATGTTCTATTATTTCGCTTCTCGGATCCTCACTCCCTTTATCTTTAAGTAAACTAACTGAAAATTTGGTAGCTAAACATACTTTGAGGATCTGGGTACAATTTAGGAAATTCTTTGGTCTATGGAGATTTTCTTTGTTTAGTCCCATTTGTTCTAAATATATTTTTTAAAACCTTCGATGACCAATTCAGTTTTTAAAGAATGGGACAGATAAAACGTTTAAGTATACATTTTCATCAAAAATGAACAGGATTCAGCACTCCATGTGTGTATATGCAATCGTGATAAGAAATACAGACCAGAAAACTTGAATGAGAGGCCAACTCATAAAAATGAATCATCACTATGGAAGAAAACATTAACCAGTGGAATGAGTGTGACCCTCCATGGGAGACATCCCAACGATCTGAGCAGACGAGATGTTGACAGGGAAGCATCGAGCACCTGACAGAGAGTTGGAGACCTCTTCCCAGAAACAGAGGGGTTCCTTGCAGAAATACAGGACAAGGTGGTTAACCAAAGGAAAAAAAAACTGAAAATACATGAAATACAGACAAACAAGGCAGTAAGTGCAGAAATGGCAAGAGAAACCAGACAGAATCCAACACATTCCAGGATCCTGCAGCAGTTGAACTCAATCTGATTACTTACAAAGGTACAATCAAGTGGTAAATATCACTCACCAAAACTCTTGCTTTAAAATACAAACTCATGAATGCCCTCCATCACTTCATCAAGGTACCATAAATTCAACCCTGATCCAGTTTGAGAATCAAAATCTTACAGATTATACCTTAATCAATACATTATTTCAGATAGGACAATCCATAATAACCATCTGGATATAATATTACAGGATAAACAAGCAGGAACAACTCCATCAATAGATAAAACCATTCCCAACACACATATGTTCCTTGACCAGTGGAGCCCCTCACCCTAGGTATTGTTTGTGTCATCCAACAACCGAAAGATTTTCTCTGCCAATCAGCTTCCAAATGTTGCTATTCTGTCATTTGTTGCCATGCCCACTGCCGATTCCCTTCCCATCATACGTTCTAACCTCAACCATCATCCACAGCCCCAAACTCTGCCCTGTGCAGACCCGCCTCTGGTTTCTGACCCTGCTCCACTGAACATCCTACTAATGGTTTTCCATTCTGCTTTCAGTCTTTAGAGGACAGTGGTGTTCTCTAACAACACTTTAGAAGCAAGGAAAATGACCCATAATGTGGAAATGAGTCGTGATTAAGGAGGTTAACTACCAATGTCATTCTTCCTCAGCCCAGAGATTTGAGGGGCAAAGAACATCTCAGACAGAACTGCTGTCAGCTCGACTTCTTCAGTCTGCAGAAAATTCAAGGGAGACCTCTTCACCCAGTGACTGTTTGGAACCCATCACCACAGGGAGAGCGAGAGATGAAAAAACAGTGGAAGCTTTAAATGAACTGCCGTGGAACAGAATCACTGGTAAGGTCCAGCTGGCCTGAGTTGACACTTATTAAACTCCAGTCCCATTAAAAGTGAATTTGCAGCAGAAGAAACTCCTTCCATGCCAGTGACCAGGCTGCAGAACTGGGTGTGGTGAGCAGCAGCAATAATTGCAGATTTCAGCACTGACAGTCACTCTCGAAATTATATTCAGCAACAGTGATGGACAAATATCCAGCATGCAGCTTATTGAAACTTTCTCCCCATGGTGAACCCAGTATAACATGCTGTAAGGTTTCACTGCTCATGTAATGGCCTTCCTACAATGTTTCACTGCTGAGGTAATGGTTTCTCTGTAGCAGCAATGCTTAGGTTACAACTAGAGATTACAGAGTTTTGGAGTTCGGGGCTATCCAATGACAGAAATGTTCTTTCTTGCGAGTTCAGAAGAGAGAGTTTCGTGGTCTTTTGCCGGGGAGAGATGAGAAGATGTGAATAGAGAGAATGGGCCCTTTTTCTTTTCTTTTCTATACTCTACTAATCCTATAGTCAAAGTAAGAATTATAAAGCTCAATCGTTTAATCACATATTGTGTACTGTTTGTTATTTTGGGGTACTGATTTGTAACGGGACAAATCGCACAGCATCGACCCAAATGAGATTTCTTAAGTTTGGCTGGGCTGGAGGGTCTATCACCCCCTATATTAGATGACTGAGTGAATTGCTTCCCACATTCACAGCAGGTGAACGACCACTCCCCTGTGTGAACTCAATGATGCACAATTGGGGGAGATGGCTGAGAGAATCTCTTCCCAAGCCGGAGCCGGAGATCGTCCTCTACCCAGTGTGAACTCGCTGGTGTTTCAGTAGAAGATATGATCGTGTGAATGCCTTTCCACATTCACAGCAGATGAATGGCCTCTCCCCAGTGTGAACTCGCTGATGTGCCTGTAGATGAGATGACCGAGTGAATCCCTTCCCACATTCATAGCAGGTGAACGGCCTCTCCCCAGTGTGAACTCGCTGGTGTATCTGTAGATGAGATGACCGAGCAAATCCTTTCCCACATTCACAGCAGGTGAATGGCCTCTCCCCAGTGTGAACTCGCTGGTGTGCCAATAGGGTGGAAGATTGAGCGAATGCCTTTCCACAGTCTGAGCAGGTGAATGGCTTCTCCCCAGTGTGAACTCGCTGGTGACTCTGTAGTGAGGATAACTGACTGAATCCCTTCTCACAAACTGAGCAGGTGAACGGCTTCTCCCCAGTGTGAACTCGCTGGTGTCTCTGCAGATGAGATGACCGAGTGAATCCTTTCCCACAGTCTGTGCAGGTGAACGGCCACTCCTCAGTGTGAACCTGCTGGTGTGCCAGCAGAGCAGATGACCGAGTAAATCCCTTTCCACAGTCTGAGCAGGTGAAAGGCCACTCCCCAGTGTGAACTGACTGGTGTGCCAGTAGTTCAAACGACTGAGTGAATCCTTTCCCACAATCTGAGCAGGTGAACCGCCACTCCCCAGTGTGAACTGACTGGTGTGCCAATAGGGTGGATGACTGAGCGAATCCCTTTCCACAGTCTGAGCAGGTGAACGGCCGCTCCCCAGTGTGAACTCGCTGGTGTCTCTGTAGGTGGGATGAGCAAGTGAATCCCTTCCCACAGTCTGAGCAGGTGAACGGCTTCTCCCCAGTGTGAACTCGCTGGTGTCTCTGTAGGGTGGATGACTGAGTGAATGTCTGCCAACAGACTGAGCAGGTGAACGGCTTCTCCCCAGTATGAACTCGCTGATGTCTCTGAAGGGTGGAAGAGTGAGTGAATCTCTTCCCACAGATTGAGCAAATGAACGGCTTCTCCCCAGTGTGAACTGACTGATGACTTAGTAGGTCAGATGACCGAGTGAATCCCTTCCCACAGTCTGAGCAGGTGAACGGCCGCTCTCCAGTGTGAACTGACTGGTGTCTCAGTAGCTGAGAAGATTTAGTGAATCCCTTCCCACAGTCTGAGCAGGTGAATGGCTTCTCCCCAGTGTGAACTTGCTGGTGAGCCATTAGGTCAGAAGACCGAGTAAATCCTTCCCCACAAATTTAGCAGATGACCAGCCTCTGCCCAGTGTGAACTGACTGGTGTCAACAGGTGAGAAAACCGACTGAATCCCTTCTCACCCACAGAACAGGTGAATGGCCTTGTCCCAGTGTGATCTTGCTGATGTACCTTCAGTTGAGATGACCGAGTGAATCCATTCCCACTGTCTGAGCAGGTGATTGGCCTCTCCCCTGTGTAAAATGACCGGGCATGCCAGTCAGTCAGGTGATAGAGTGAATCCCTCCCCACAGTCTGAGCAGGAAGGATGATCGAGTGAAACCCTCCCCACAGTCTGAGCAGGAAGGATGGTCGATTGAATCCCTTGCTCCACTTCTTAATTATCTGGTCAGAGACAGCAAAACAGGCGTGTTGTGTTTGAGATTCCAGTAGACAAATTCCTTGTCATTTTTAACCTGTAAAAAGATTTACAAAATCCATCAATGGGTAAAAGACAACATTTCAGATGAGATCACTTTAGTTGCCAAGGTGTGATCTGACGTCACACTGTTAAAGTGAGGTTCAACCCAAGTTGGAGAGAGAAGTTATCTTCTAACTGGGCATAGTGCTGGTATCTGGAATGACCCTCAAACTCTCTAATGCTCCTCCTGTCTCTGTAAGAATGGGGCATTTCTGTCATCTCCAATCTGTGACCTGGCTCAGTTTGACTCTCTCCATTGGTATTATTCCCTGTTCCCACTGAGCTGTATGGGTGCCTGGCTTCACAGTAACTGAAACACTCTAATGCAAATAGCCTTTGTTAACGTGCAGCTGGGATTTTCTTTTATGTACCATTAATTTAAAATGCCACAGTTTTAATGCCATGTAAATATCTCCTACTTAGATGTATAGTTCATCTGCATAGCTGTTAAAAGGAATTAGAGTGAGTATTAGTATTATTTAAGGTTCTTGTCACAGTCATGGAAAAGTACAACACAGAAACAGACCCTTTGGCCCATCTAGTTGGTGCTGAGCTATTTACATTTTATACTCCTGTACCTCTACCATCCAGGTACCTATACAACCCTCTTAAATGTTGTGCTATCTGCTCATTCCAAATCTGGATGACCATCTGTGTGAAGAACTTTCCCCTCATGTTCCCCTTAGTGTTTCACCTTTCATCCTTAACCCATGGCCTCTGGTTGTAGTCTCACCCCATCTCAGTGGTAAAAGCCAGCTTGCATTTACCCTATAATTTACCCTCATAATTGTGGTACACCTCCATCAATTCTCCCCTCAATCTTCTACATTCCAAGGAATAAAGCCCTGACCTGTTCAATCTCTCCTTATAACCCAGTCCTCCAGACCTGGCAACATCCTTGTGAATTTTCTCTCAACTCTTTCAACCTCTTTTACATCTTTCCTGTAGGTAGGTGACCAAAACTGCACACAATACTGCAAACTAGGCCTCATCGATGTCTTGAACAAAGTCAACATAACATCCACCTCCTGTACTCAGTACTTTGGTTTATTAAGGCCAATGTGCCAAAATCTTTCTTCCCGTCCCTATTGAACTGTGACACCACTTTCAATGAAATACAGACCTGTATTCCCAGACCCCTTTCTACTACAATACTCCTCCATACCCGACCAGTCACTGTGTAACACCCACCCTGGTAGGTCCTACCAAAGTGCAATACCTCACCCTTGTCTGAATTAAATTCGATTTTCCATTTCTCAACCCATTTTCCCAGCGGGTCCAGATCACACTGCAAGCCAAGATAAGTCTTGCTCGCTGTCCACTACACCCCCAGTCCTGGTGTCATCCACAAATTTCCTGATCCAGTTAACCACACTATCATCAAGATTGCTGATATAGATGACAAACAACAACAGATCCATCACTGATCCCTATGGCAACCACTAGTCACAGGCCTCCGGTCTGATACCACACTCTGGCTTCTCCCAAAGACAGTGTCTCATCCAATTTACTATCTCATCTGGAATGCTGAGTGATTGAACCTTCTTAACCAACCTCCCATATGAGACTTTGTCAAGTGCCTTGCTGAAGTCCATGTAGACAACATCCACTAACTTACCTTCATCCACGTTCCTGAGAACTTCAATGAGAAATTCTGTAAGATTGGTTAGATATGACCTGTCATGCACAAAGCCATTCTGTCTATCCTTAATTAGTCCACATCTATCCAAATACTTATATATCCGGTTCCTGCACATACACTCCAAGAACTTCGCCACTACTGATGTCAAGCTCACCAAACTATAATTTCCTGGTTTATTTTTAGAGACTTTCTTTAACAGCGGAACAACATTGGCTGTCCTCCAACCCTCCAGTACCTCACCTGTCACTAAGGATTATTTAAATATCTGTGCTTGGGCCCCGACAATTTCTGCACTTGTCTTCCGCAGGGTCCTAGGGAGCAACTTGTCAGGCCCTGGGGATTTATCCACGTTAATTTGCCTTAAGACAGCAAACGCCTCCACCTCTGTAATCTGTACAGGGTCCATGAAGATGATGCTGCTTTGCCTCACTTCCATAGACTGTGTCTAACTCCTGAGTAAATACGGATGCAAAAATATATTTAAAATCTGCCCCATCTATTTTGTCTTCAGTATGGATTACCAATCTAATCTTCTAGAGGACAGATTTCGTCACCTGCAGTCTTTTTGCTCTTCACATATCCACAGAATCCCTGAGGATTCTGCTTCACCTTGTCTGCTGGGGCAACCTTAAGCCTTCTTTGTCTTTCATAAATGTTCACTTGAATTTCCTATACTTCGTAACTACCTCATTTGTTTCTATCTGCCTGTACCTGGTATGCACCTCCTTGTTTGTAAAAAGGGTTGTAAATTTAGTCAGCTCCATCTTGGGTACAAGCCTACAAAGTACAAGCGTCCCCTGCTTTCCGAACGTTTGCTTTACAACATTTTGCTTTTACAAAAGACATACATTAGTACCTGTTTTCATTAACTGAAAGAGGATTTTCACTTTTGCGGAAAAAGACGCCCGCTTTAAACTTGTGTTTATCCTGAGAAAGACTACCATGACCATGAAGCCTCATCCATTCAAATTGGGGCCTCGTCTTGAGATTTGATACCAAATTGGGGGGGGGGGGCAGTGAATCGGGTTATAAGTCCATTATTTGTTCTGGTTGTGTGGGTAGCCAGACAGGAAACCAGCAAAGATGGATGTAGACGAATTTATACAAAACCCAACTTTGAAGGCGCTAGGGAGTGCCAAAAGATGGACTTGGTGAATATTGCGAAAGGTTTAAATCTCACAGAGGTGAAGTCGTCAATGATAAAGTGGGCAGAAGGGTGCAAGGTTGCCCATGTCCCCCTCCCCTGGGAGAATTACAAACTATTACTGTGGCCAGGCTGTTAATGAGAGAGAAAGAGATGGAACAAAACATACTGGGACTGGAACATTTGCTTCAGACAAGGGCGAGATAACACCAGGGGAGAGAGACCATATTATGACTCCTGTAAGACTCACGGCTCTGGAGAGGGCACTATTCTATTCATTAAAATTCCTCAGTGGACAGCCGGAGTGGGCTGGTTTGATGGGCTAAGCCATTCAAAACTGACTGATACCTGAGACCCCGTGAGTAGGGATAAAAGTGAGGTCTGGGGAAGCACCCCTCAGACGCACCAAGAGACACACTAGTGAGCTCTGCTTAAGTGTTGGAACCCACGAGAAAGTGTGGGGCATCGGAGACCGAATGAAGGATTGGTCAATTTTAACTCACAGTGTTTATAGCAGGGCCGGTGGGGGCTTGTGTGTGTGTCCACCATTGCCTGGGTGACGAGTCCACCATAGAAGAACAGTCTAGCTAAAGGACACAGGGGTCATACCTGAATGGCCACAACAACACATTGATAGATCAAGATCGTAAAGGAAGGTTTGACTGGCTGTCACTGTTTGATCTCTCTCTCTCTCCAACAATTACAACACATCGACCAACAACTACCTCAGCCTGTATGAACTGAACTGAACTTTATACTCACATATGACAATTCATTATTCCCTAGACAACGACAGAGCTTGTTTATTATTGATTATTATTATACCCACACTTCTAGGTTTAGTATTGCTAACGTGTATTATCTGTATATTGGCATTGTTGAATTTGATTTGTATATTTTTACTAATAAACACTGTTTTGAAAATTGTACCAGACTCCAGCGGACACTTCTATCTTTGCTGGTAAGACACCCAGTTACGGGGTACGTAACAAAGACCATGACCATGTATACGCATGTGTGTATGTGAGCAGGCTTGTACCTGCCGATTGTTTTTCTACAAATCGGTTTTGGCTCCATTTTCCCAATTATGGTAAGTGAAACTACACTGTACATAGATTATTTCTACTTTATATAGACTGTGTAGTTATCATATCTTTCCTGCTTTTATGTTCGTGTTATTTTAGGTTTTATGTGCTATGTGGTATGATTTGGTAGGTTATTTTTTGGGTCTGGGAACGCTCAAAAATTTTCCCATATAAATTAATGGTAATTGCTTCTTTGCTTTACGTCATTTCGGCTTACGAACGGTTTCATAGGAACACTCCACCTTTAGTGGGGGAAACCTGTACTCAGGACATCTTTAAGGAACAGTGTCTCAGAAAGACATTATTAAAGAGCTCCAGCACCCAGGGCATGCCCTTTTCTCACTGTTACCATCACGTAGGAGGTATAGAAGCCTGAAAGCACACTCAGCAATTCAGGAACTGCTTCTTCCCCTCCGCCGCCTAATTCCTAAATGGACATTGAACCCCTGGACAGTACCTCACTTTTTTAATGTACATTATTTCTGTTTTTTAGCAAAAGATTTTATATATATATATATATTCGATAAAGAATAATGAATATGTTTTATTTATTTATTTATTATTTCTTTGTTATTATGAATTGGATTGAACTGCTGCTGTTAAGTTAACAAGTTTCAGGATACATGTTGGTGATAATAAACTCGATTCTGATTCTGAGTTTATTTTGATCTGGGAGAGGAAAGCCAAAGGGATGATAGAGTACTCGTTAGTTTTGGGAACAAAGCATCTGTAGGTCTGAACTTACCACTATCCAGGACATTTACAAAGGCAGGTGTGTAAAAAGAATCCAAAGGATCATTGGGAACCCAAGTCATTCCAGTCACAAACTGTTCCAGCTGCTACCATCCGGGAAATGGTACCGCAGCATAAATACCAGGAACAACAGGGTCAGGAACAGCTTCTTCCACCAAGCCATCAGATTGATTAATTCATGCCAATAGTGGCACTAGCAAGCCTTACCACTAGGACATTAGTCCCCTTCTAGGTCTGTTCCCCGAACTAATTACGTATCAGCCCTTTGACTTTCCACTGTCAGGTAATACACCCCCCCCCCCCACCCCCCAGCAGTGTCTAAAGTGATCTACCTGTTGTTGTGTGGGATGGCCACAAGAGTACTCTGCAATGGTTATTTAACCTCATTCCCATTCCTGACTCTCACCCAGTTTCCTGTGTTCTGCAGCTTGGGTGTAACTCACCTCTCTTCATGTCATGTCTATCTCCACCCTCCAACTCAGAGTAGATAAATCCCCAGGACCTGACAGGGTCCCTCGGACCCTGAAGGAGACTAGTGTTGAAATTGCAGGGGCCCTGGCAGATATATTTGGAATGTTGGTATCTATGGGTGAGGTGCTGGAACATTGGAAGATAGCTCATGTTGTTCCGTTGTTTAAAAAAGGCTCTAAAAGTAATTTGGGAAATTATAGGCCAGTAAGTTTGACGTCGATATTAGGTAAATTATTGGAAGGAGTACGAAGAGATAGGATCTACAAGTATTTAGAAAGACAGGGGCTCATTAGGGAGAGTCAACACAACTTTGTGCGTGGTAGGTCATGTTTAACAAATCTATTAGAGTTTTTCGAGGAAGTTACCAGGTAAGTGGATGAACGGAAGGCAGTGGATATTGTCTACGTGGACTTCAGTAAGGCCTCTGACAAGGTCCCGCATGGGAGGTTAGTTAGGAAGATTCAGTCGCTAGGTATACATGGTGAGGTAGTAAATTGGATTAGACACTGGCTCAATGGGAGAAGCCAGAGAGTGGTAGTGGAGGATTGCTTCTCTGAGTGGAGGCCTGTGACTAGTGGTGTGCCACAGGGATCAATGCTGGTTCCATTGTTATTTGTCATCTATATCAATGATCTGGATGATATTGTGGTAAACTGCATCAGCAAATTTGCTGATGACACAAAGATTGTAGGTGTAGTGGACAGTGAAGAAGGTATTCAAAGTTTGCTGAGGGATTTGGACCAGCTGGGAAAATGGGCTAAAAATGACAGATGGAGTTTAGTACAGACAAGTATGAGGTATTGCACTTTGGAAGGAAAAACCAAGGTAGATCATAAAAGGTAAATGGTAGGAAACTGAAGAGTGCAGTAGAACAGAGGGATCTGGGAATACTGATACAAAATTCCCTAAAAGTGGTGTCACAGGTAGATAGGGTCATAAAGAGAGCTTTTGGTACATTGGCCTTTATAAATCAAAGTACTGAGTGTGGGAATTGGAATGTTATGGTGAGGTTGTATAAGACATTTCTGAGGCCAAATTTGGGGTATTGTGTGCAGTTTTTGTCACCGCAGTACAGAAAGGATATTAATAAGGTTGAAAGTGTGCAGAGAAGGTTTACAAGGAAGTTGCAGGGACAGAGGTATATAAAATTATGATGGTTATAGATAGAGTTAATCCAAGCAGGCTTTTTCCACTGAGGCTAGGGGAGAAAAAAAAAACAGAGAACATGGGTTAATGGGTTAAGGGTGAAGGAGGAGAAGTTTAAAGGGAACAATAAGGGGTGCTTCTTCACACAGTGAATGTGGAATGAGCTGCCAGATGAAGTTGTAAATGTGGGCTCACTTTTAACATTTAAGAAAAACTTGGACAGGTATATGGATGAGAGGTGTATGGAGGGATATGGCCCAGGTGCAGGTCCGTGGGACTAAGCAGAAAAATGGTTCGGCACAGCCAAGAAGGGCCAAAAGGCCTGTTTCTGTGCTATAATGTTCTATGGTTCTAACTCCTGGATGATCTGGAATTCATCCATTTCCAGCTCCAACTCCTTAAAGTGCAGGGTTACAAGCTGCAGCTGGATGCACATCTTGTAGGTCAGGGACACTGGAGGCCTCCCCACCTTCCCACCAATGTCCCCTCCAATTTGTAATGACCAGTGGGCAGAAATATCTTATACTGTGCATTTTTTTTTGCATGGTGACAACATGTGCACTCTGAATTTTATATACACAGGTATTCATTTCAACAGCTAGCAAATCACTATCAATAAGAACTTTGATCTCCCCTGGGTTTGATTGAATTCATCTGCACTCTCACACAACCTATGTAGCAGGCCTGTAGCTGGTAATGAAGGATTTTCTCACCAGAGCTTTTACACATTGTCAATATGTGATTTGCTTGCTAAATTATGTTTTTAAAAAGTCAGATTTCCAAATATCACTCCACTTCTTCCCACTTGCAAATTCTCCAGCAACTTTTGCATTGCCACCACACACACAGGTAACACCAGTTTCTGTATTGTACAGAAATATTTCCCCTGAACTCTCCCCCAGGTGACCGACGGCATTGAACTCAATATTGGCAATGCCAATGAATATGAAGGGAAGATCAGTAGTCTGTCTCATTGGAGTCTGGCACATTTGTGATGTGAAAGCTACTAGTTGCCCAGGGCAAAGGCATTTGATATCATTATATACCCAGAGAGAATGAGTCAAAACATGTTCTCACGGGTAGAAAAGTCCCGAGCAAGAGGAGATAGAACAAGCAACACACACAAAATACCGGAGGAACTCAGCAGGCCAAACAGCATCTATGAAAAAGAGTACTAATGCTGAGTTCCTCCGGCATTTTGTGTGTGTTGCTTAGATTTTCAGCATCTGCAGATTTTCTCTTGTTTGTGATCGGAGGTTGAACAAAGGTGATTTTCTCCGCTGGATTCTGCTCCCTTTTCCGAGTTCCTAATCCTTTCATTTAGACAGCTGGAGCTCAGTTCTGTCTAAGAGATCCATCAGTTCCCATTCCCTCATCAGCCGGAAGCTCCCCCGGGCCCGTGCAGAGATTGTGGGGCTGAGAGAGAGGGGCGAGAGAAGGACTGGGCCGGGATTGCGAGCTACGGTGCTCGAAATTCAAAGCAATTGTCCCTCGGTCGGTGTTCAAGCCCCCCTCCCCCATTCCCCCTTCCCCCTTCCCCCTTCCCCCTTCCCCCTTCCCCCTTCCCCCTTCCCCCTTCCCCATCTCGCCGGAGATCCGTTATTACCTGCAGTCGCCCTCCTGAGGCCTTTTGGGTATTGCGCGCAGGCGTGAAAATCGGTAACGTCACAACCCTGACGCCTGCGCATTTGATCGAAGCGCTGGCTATTAACGCAGGGCTTTCTGGGTAATTACGGTGCCATTAAAGATTTTTGCAAGCACCGGTTCCATGGCCATACCTCAGTTTTTTTTTGTGTGTATAGAAAATTCACTAGCTGTTTTAACGCAGAAAGCGGCTCACATAAACAATATCAACGTGCATTTAATGCCAAAGTACAATCCTCTTACAAATGTAGATATAAAACACAAGAGATTCTGCAGTTGCTGGAAATACAGTACAGAGACGCACACACACAAAATTCTGGAGGAACTCTGCAGTTCAGGCAGCAACTGAGCAGAGGAGTGCACAGTCTGATGGGGCTCGGCCTAAATGTTGTCTATTTACTCTCCACGTTTGCGGCCTGATCTGTTGATTTCCTCCAGCATTTTGCAAAAATTAACCACCTTTTTTTTAAACAATCAAACTGTTCCAAAATGTTTCTGATTTTTCATTTGTAGCCACATCCTGCTGGTCTGATTCCTGTTCCTCTTCCACCTTGTAAACTCTAGGTCCCGTTTCTTTCTGGAGCCCCAAAGCCCTGACACAAGCAGATAACTCTTTGACTTCTGACTCTGCTCCATCGAAGGTTCACTCGCTAGACTGCTGTCAGACTTTAGAGGCGCATTGCAACAACCCAGCCGTCTGAGGCACAGTCCTTTGAAATGAGTGAAAATAACACAAAACATTGAAAAGAGCGAGGAGAAGGAGTTTAACCAACTTCATCCAGAGCCCTGAAGGACGTCAAAACCACAGTGAGCTCATCGTCTTATTCAGTCTGGAGAGAAGCATGAAGGAAATTCATGCAGGTGTATAGCATGATGAGAGGCATTGGTCGTGTGCATAGCCAGAGACTTTTTCCAAGGGCTGAACCGGCTAACACAAGGGGGCATAGTTTTAACCTCCTTGGAAATAGGTACAGAGGAGATAGAAACATAGAAAACCTTCAGCACAATACAGGCCCTTTGGCCCACAAATTTGTGCCGAACACATCCCTACCTTAGGAATTACGAGGCGTAACTATAGCCTTCTATTTTACTAAGCTCCATGTTCCTATCTAAAAGCCTCATAAAAGACCCTATCATATCCACCTCCACTACTATTGCCGGCAGCTCATTCCAGGCACTCACCACTCTCTGAGCAAAAAACATACCCCTGACATCTTCTCTGTACCTACTCCCCAACACCTTAAACCTGTGTCCTCTTGTGGCAACTGTTTGGGAAAAAGCCTCTGACTATCCACACGATCAATGCCTCTCATCATCTTGTACTCCTCTAACAGGTCACCTCTCATCCTCCTTCGCTCCAAGGAGAAAAGGCTGAGTTCACTCAACCTGTGAGTAAGGCATGCTCCCCAATCCAGGCAACATCCTTGTAAATCTCCTCTGCACCCTTTCTATGGCTTCCACATCCTTCTTGTAGAGAGGTGACCAGAACTGAGCACAGTACTCCAAGTGGGGTCTGACTAGGGTCTTACGAAGCTGCAACATTACCTCTCGGCTCCTAAATTCAATTCCATGATTGATGAAGGCCAATACACCATATGCCTTTTTAACAACAGAGTCAACCTGTGCAGCTACTTTGAGCTTCCTATGGACTCGGGCCCCAAGACCCCTCTAATCCTCCAAACTGCCAAGAGTTTTACCATTAATACTATATTCTGTCATCATACTTGACCTACCAAAATGAACCACTTCACACTTAGCTGAGTTGAACTCCATCTGCCACTCCTCAGCCCAGTTTTGCATCCTATCAATGTCCCACTGTAACCTCTGACAGCCCTCCACACTATCCACAACACCTCCAACCTTTGTGTCATCAGCAAACTTACTAACCCATCCCTCCACTTCCTCATCCAGGTCATTTATAAAAATCACGAAGAGTAAGGATCCCAGAACAGATCCCTGAGGCACTCCACTGGTCACCAGCCTCCATGCAGAATATGATCTGTCTATGACCACTCTTTGCCTCTTGTGGGCAAGCCAGTTCTGGATCCACAAAGCATTGTCCCTTGGATCCCATGCCTCCTTACTTTCTCAATAAGCCTTGCATGGGTTACCTTATCAAATGCCTTGCTGAAATCCATATACACTACATCTATTGCTGTTCCTTCATCAATGTGTTTAGCCACATCCTCAAAAAATCCAATCAGAATCATAAGGCACGACCTGCCCTTTACAAAACCATGCTGACTGCTCCTGTTCATATTATGCCTCTCCAAATGTTCATAAATCCTGCCTCTCAGGATCTTCTCCATCAACTCACCAACCACTGAGGTAAGACTCACTGGTCTATAATTTCCTGGGCTATCTCTACTGCATTTCTTGAATAAATGAACAACATCCGCTACCTTCCAATCCTCTGGAACCTCTCCCATCCCTATTGATAATGCAAAGATCATCACCAGAGGCTCAGCAATCTCCTCCCTCACTTCCCTCAATAGCCTGGGGCACATTTCATCTGGTCCCGGCGACTTATCCAACTTCATGTGTTCCAAAAGCTGCTGCACATCCTCTTTCTTAATATCTACATGCTCAAGCATTTCAGTCTGCTGCAAATCATCACTACAATTATTAAGATCCTTTTCCATTGTGAATACTGAAGTAAAGTATTCACTAATACCTCTGCTATTTCCTCCGGTTCCATACACACTTTCCCAATGTCACATTTGATAGGTCCTATTATATAACGTCTTTTCTTCTTGCTCTTCACATACTTGTAGAATGCCTTGGGGTTTTCCTTAATTCTGCCCGCCAAGGGCTTCTCATGGCCCTTCTGGCTCTCCTAATTTCCTTCTTAAGCTCCTTCCTAGTAGCATTATAATCTTCTAGATTGCTAACATCACCTAGATCTCTGAACCTTTTGTAAGCTTTTCTTTTCTCTTGACTAGATCTATTACAGCCTTTGTACACCATGGTTCCTGTACCCTACCATAACTTCCCTGTCTCATTGGAACGTACCTATACAGAACTCTATACAAATATCCCCTGAATATTTGTCAAATTTCTTCTGTAATTTTCCCTGAGAACATCTGTTTCCGATTTAAGCCTCCAGTTTCCTGCCTGATAGCCTAATAATTCCCCTAACTCCAATTAAACACTTTTCTAACTTGTCTGTTCCTATCTCTCTCCAATGCTATTGTAAAGGAGATAGAATTATGATCATTATATCCAAAATGCTCTCCCACTGAGAGATCTGACACCTGACCAGGTTCATTTCCCAATACCAAATCAAGTACAGTCTCTCCTCTTGTAGGCTTATCTACATACTGTGTCAAGAAACCTTCCTGAACACAACTAACAAACTCTACCCCATCTAAACCCCTCATTCTAGGGAGATGCCAATTGATATTTGGGAAATTAAAATATCCCATCATGACAACTCTATTATTATTACACCTTTCCAGGATCTGTTTCCCTATCTGCTCCTTGATATCGTTGTTACTATTAGGCGGCCTATAAAAAAACACCCAGTAAAGTTATTGACCCCTTCCTGTTCCTAACCTCCGCCCACAGAGACACCGTGGACAATCCCTCCATAACGTCCACCTTTTCTGCAGCTGTGACACTATCTCTGATCAAAGGTGCCATGCCCCCACCTCTTTTGCCTCCCTCCCTGTCCTTTCTGAAACATCTAAAACCCGGCACTTGAAGTAACCATTCCTGTCCCTGAGCCATCCAAGTCTCTGTAATGGCCACCACATCGTAGCTCCAAGTACTGCTCCATGCTCTTAGCTCATCCGCTTTGTTCCCAACACTCCTTGCGTTAAAATAGACACATCTCAAGCCTTCGGTCTGAGCGCATCCCTTCTCTATCACCTGCTGATTCTCCTTATTGCACTGTCTACAAGCTTTCTCTATTTGTCAGCCATCTTTCTCTTCCCCAGTCTCTTCAGTTCGGTTCCCACCCTCCAACAATTCTAGTTTAACCTCTCCTCAGTAGTGTCAGCAAACCTTGCTGCCAGGATATTGGTTCCCCTGGGATTCAAAAACCTGTCCTTTTCATACAGGTCACACCTGCCCCAAAAGCAGTCCCAGTGACCCAAAAATCTGAATCCTTACCCTCTGCTACAATCCCTCAGCCATGCATTTATCCTCCACCTCATTCTATTCCTATTCTCACTGTCATGTGGCA
The DNA here is from genome assembly GCF_030144855.1 of Hypanus sabinus. Classification (NCBI taxonomy): domain Eukaryota; kingdom Metazoa; phylum Chordata; class Chondrichthyes; order Myliobatiformes; family Dasyatidae; genus Hypanus; species Hypanus sabinus. Next base: position 61,395,117 of record NC_082706.1, on the reverse strand, counting down.
CAATCCCGAGATTACTACCTTTGCAGTCCTGCTTCTCAACTTCCTTCCTAACTCCCTGTAGTCTGTTTTCAGGACCTCTTCCCCTTTCCTACCTATGTCATCGGTACCAATATGTACCACAAACTCTGTTCTCCCTCCCACCACAGGATAGCTTGAGCGTGATCTGAAACACCCGGACCCTGGCACCTGGGAGATGAACTAACATCCGAGTTTCTTTCCTGTGTCCAAAGAATTGCCTGTTTGGCCCCCTAACTATAGATCCCATATCACTACTCCCTTCCTCTTCCTTTCCCTACCCTTCTGAGCCACAGGGCCAGACTCTGTGCCAGAGTCACAGACACTGTTGCTTCCCCTGGGTAGGTTGTCCCCCCAACAGTACTCAAACAGGAGTACTCATTGTCAAGGGGTACAGCCACAGGGGTACTCTCTAGTACCTGACTCTTCCCCTTCCCCTTCCTGACTGTGACCCACCTATCTGTCTCCTGTGGCCCCAGTGTGACCACCTGCCTATAACTCCTCTCTATCACCTCCTCGCTCTCCCTGACTAGGCGAACGTCATCGAGCTGCACTTCCAGTTCCCTAACTTGGTCCCTCAGGAGCTGCAGCTTGACACACCGGGTGCAGATATGGCCATCCAGGAGGCTGGGAGACTCCAGGATCCCCCACATCTGACACCAAGCACAGAAAACTGGCCTCACACTTATACTACCTCCTTTCCGCAATTAACACAGTTAAACCTTCCTCACCTCGTCCCGTTACTGCCTAAGCCCATTGAGCCAAAGCCCTACCACTCTACTGCTTCTCATTCCAAGGAAATAGGTACCGAGGGATGTCAAGGTTACGTTTTTTACACAGAGAGTGGTGAGCGTGTGGAATGGGCTGCCGGTGGCGGTGGTGGAGACAGAAATGATAGGGTCTTTTAAGAGACTCTTAGATAGGTACATGGAGCTTAGAAAAATAGAGGCCTATGTGCTAGGAAATTCTCGGCAGTTCCTGGAGTAGGTTACATGGTCGGCACAGCATTGTGACTAATGGTGTGCCTCAGAGATTGGTGCTGGATCTGTTGTTTGTCATCTGTATCAGTAATCTAATAATAACATGGTGAGCTGGATCAGCAAATTCGTGGATGACACCAGGACTGGGGGTGTGGTGGACAGCGAACAAGACTATCTTGGCTTGCAGTGTGATCTGGACCCACTGGGAAAATGGGTTGAGAAACAGAAAATTGAATTTAATGGAGACAAGGGTGAGGTGTTGCCCTTTGGTAGGACTTACCAGGGTGGGTGTTACACAGTGACTGGTTGGGCACTGAGGAGTGTTGTATTAGAAAGGGATCTGGGAATACAGGTCTGTATTTCACTGAAAGTGGTGTCACAGTTCAATAGGTATGGGAAGAAAGATTTTGGCACATTGGCCTTCATGAACCAAAGTACTGAGTACAGGAGATGGGTGTAATGTTGATGTTGTACAACATATTGGTGAGGCCTAGTTTGCAGTATTGTGCGCAGTTTTGGTCACCTACCTACAGGAAAGATGTAAAAGAGGTTGAAAGAGTTGAGAGAAAATTCACAAGGATGTTGCCAGGTCTGGAGGACTGGGTTATAAGGAGAGATTGAACAGGTCAGGGCTTTATTCCTTGGAATGCAGAAGATTGAGGGGAGTTTTGATGGAGGTGTACCATAATTATGAGGGTTGTAGATGGGGTAAATTCCAGCTGGCTTTTTCCACTAAGATTGGGTAAGACTACAACCAGAGGCCATGGGTTAAGGGTGAAAGGTGAAACATTAAGGGGAACATGAGGGGAAACTTCTTCACACAGACGGCCATCCAGGTGTGGAATGAGCAGACAGCCCAGCTCATGAATGCGAGCTCAATTTCAACATTTAAGAGATTCGTATAGGTACCTGGATGGTAGGGGTATGGGAGCAGACAGTTTAAATAGTTCAGCACAAACTAGATGGGCCAAAGGTCCTGTTTCTGTGTTGTACTTTTCTATGACTCTGTGAGAAGAAAATTAAATAATACTAATATTCATTTAATTCCTCTTAACTGTGTGGACCAACCATTCATCTGGGCAGGAAATATTTACATGGCTTTAAACTGTGGTGCTTTAAATTAACAGTAAAAGAAAATCCCAGCTGCATGTCCACAAAGGCTATTTGCGTGAGAGTGTTCCAGTTACTGTGGGGCCAGGCACCCATGCCGCTCAGTAGGATCAGGGAATAATACCAATGGAGAAAGTCAAACTGAGCCAAGTCACAGGTAGGAGATTGCTGAAATGCCCCATTTTTATAGAGACAGGAAGAGCATCAGAGAGTTTGATGGTCATTCCAGATACCAGCCATGTGCAGTTAGAAGATGATTTCTCTCTCCAACTTGGGTTAAAACCCACAGTAACAGTGTGATGTCAAATCACACCTTGGCAACTAAAGTGATCTCATCTGAATTGTTGTCCTTCACCCACTGATAGATTTTATAAATCTCTTTTTTTCAGGTTAAAAATGACAAGGAATTTATCTATGGGAATTTTGAACACAGCACGCCAGTTTTGCTTTATCTGTCCACGTATGTAAGAAGTGGAGCAAGGGATTCATTCAACCATCCTTCCTGCTCAGACTGTGGGGAGGGATTTACTCGATCATCCTTCCTGCTCAGACTGTGGGGAGGGATTCACTCGATCATCCTTCCTGCTCAGACTGTGGGGAGGGATTTACTCCATCATCTGACTGACTGGCATCCCTGTCATTTTACACAGGGGAAAGGCCATTCACCTTTTCAGACCGTGGGGATTCATGGTCATCACATGAAGTTACATCAGCAAGTTCACTCTGAGACAATGTCATTCATCTGTTCTGTGTGTGAGAAGGGATTCAGTCGGTCTTCTCACCTGTGGACACACCAGTCAGTTCACACTGGGCAGAGGCTGGTCATCTGCTGAATTTGTAGGGAAGGATTCACTCGGTCATCTGACCTAATGGCTGACCAGTGAGTTCACACTGGGGAGTGGCTGTTCACCTGTTCGGACTGTGGGAAGGAATTCACTTGCTCATCCCATCTGAAGGAACAACAGCGAGTTCACACTGGTGAGAGATCATTCACCTGCTCACACTGTGGGAAGGAATTCACTTGCTCATCCTGTCTGAAGGAACAGCAGCGAGTTCACACTGGAGAGAGATCATTCACCTGCTCAGTCTGTGGGAAGGAATTCACTTGCTCATCCCATCTGAAGGAACGTCAGCGAGTTCACACTGGAGAGAGGCCATTCACCTGCTCACACTGTGGGAAGGAATTCACTTGCTCATCCTGTCTGAAGGAACGTCAGCGAGTTCACACTGGAGAGAGATCATTCACCTGCTCAGTCTGTGGGAAGGGATTCACTTGCTCATCCTGTCTGAAGGAACGTCAGCGAGTTCACACTGGAGAGAGATCATTCACCTGCTCAGACTGTGGGAAGGGATTCACGCGTCATCCGACCTACTGGTACACCAGTCAGCTCACTCTGGGGAGAGGCCATTCACCTGCTGTGAATGTAGGAAAGGATTCACTGAATCATCCTCCCTACAGAGACACTAGGAAGTAAAGGTTCACCTGTTCAAAGTGAAGGAAAGAATTCACTTTATCAGTCATCCAAACTGAAGGTACATCTGCGAGTTCACACTGGGCAGAGGCCAATCTCCTGCTCAGACTGTGGGAAGAGATTCTCTCAACCAAATCAACCAAGTGTGCATCATTGAGTTCACACTGGGGAGAGGCCATTCACCTGCTCTGAATGTGGGAAGCGATTCACTCAGTCATCAAACCTTATGTAACACTCGCTTTGGCTGGCAGCTTAATATAGGGGGTGGTAGACCCCCTCCCCCCCAACCCAGTCAAACTGCTACAGAGAAACCTTTACCTCAGCAGTGAACATTACAGAGAGGCCATTACATGAGCAGTGAAACTTTACAGCATGTTACGCTTGTGACACCTAATCAGGTTCACACTGGGGAGAAAGTTTCAATAAGCTGCATGTTGGATATTTATCTATCACAGTTACTGAATGCAATTTTGAGGGTGACTGTTGGTGCTGAACTCTGCAATTATTGCTGCTGCTCACCACACCCAGTTCTGCACCCTGGTCACTGGGCATGGCAGGAGTCTCTTCTGCTGCACATTCACCTTTAATTGGACTGGAGTTTAATATTCGGGATATGAGACAAATATATCAGTTCTATTTTAAACTCTGTCCTCGGTACTGAGTGAATTTATAATGCACCTAGTGTACAGTAGAGAGTGAACTCAGGCCTGTTGGACCCTGCCAGTGATTCTGTTCCACAACAATCCTTTTACATCCTCCGCTGTTGTTCATCTCTCACTCTCCCTGTGGTGATGGGATACAAACAGTCACCACTCTGTGGGTGAAGAGGTATTCCTTGAATTTTCTGCAGACTGAAGAAGTTGAGGAGAAGGGAATCAGCAGTGGGGCATGGCAAAGAATGACAGAGTAGCAACATTTGGAAGCTGATTGACAAAGAAAATCTTACAGTTGTCTGATGACATAAACAATGCCTGTGGTGAGGAGTTCCACTGGTCAAGGAACATGTTTGTGTTGGAAATGGTTTTAACTATTGAGGGAGTTTTTCCTGCTTGTTTATCCTGTAATATTATATCTGGATGGATATTATGGATTGTCCTATCTGTAATAATGTTTGATTAGCTATAATTTGTAAGATTTTGACTCTCATACTGGATCAGGCTTGAATTTATGATACCTTTATGAAGTGATGGAGGGCATTCATGAGTTTGTATTTTAAAGCAAGGGTTTGGTGAATGATATTTGCCACTTGATTGTACCTTTGTAAGTAATCAGATTGAGTTAAATTGCTGCAGGATCCTGAAAAGTATAACCATATAACAATTACAGCATGGAAACAGGCCATCTTGGCCCTTCTAGTCCGTGCTGAATGCTTACTCTCAACTAGTCTCACCAACCTGCACTCAACCCATAACCCCCCATTCCTTTCCTGTCCATATACCTATCCAATTTTTTTTAATGACAATATCAAACCTGCCTTTATCACTGCTACTGGAAGCTTGTTGCACACAGCTACCACTCTCAGAGTAAAGAAGTTCCCCCTCAAGTTACCACTAAACTTTTGCCCCCTAACTCTGAACTCATCTCTTGTTTGAATCTCCCCTACGCTCAATGGAAAAAGCCTATCCACATCAACTCTATCTATCCCCCTCAATTTTAAATACTTCTATCAAGTCCCCCTTCAACCTTCTACGCTCCAAAGAATAAAGACCTAACTTGCTCAACCTTTCTCTGTAACTTAGGTGCTGAAACTCAGGTAACATTCTGGAAAACTTCCTCTGTACTCTCTCTATTTTGTTGACATTTTTCCTATAATTTGGTGACTAGAACTGTAAACAATACTCCAAATTTGGCCTCACCAATGCCTTGCACAATTTTAACATTACATCCGAACTCCTATACTCAATGCTCTAATTTATAAAGGCCAGCATACCAAAAGCTTTCTTCACACCCTAACCACATGAGATTCCACCTTCAGGGAACTATGCACCATTATTCCTAGATCACTCTGTTCTACTGCATTCCTCAATGCCCCACCATTTATTATGTATGTCCTATTTGAATTATTCCTACTGAAATGTAGCACCTCACACTTATCAGCATTAAACTCCATCTGCCATCGTTCAGCCCACTCTTCTAACTGGACTGAATCTCTCTGCAAGCTTTGAAAACCTACTTCATTATTCACAACGCCTCCTATCTTAGTATCATCCACATACTTACTAATCCAATTTACCACCCCATCATCCAGATCATTAATGTATATGACAAACAACATTGGACCCAGTAAAGATCCCTGAGGCACACTACTCATAACAAACAGTTATCCACCACTACTCTCTGGCATCTCCCATCCAGCCACTGTTGAATCCATTTTACTACTTCAATATTAATACCTAATGATTGAACCTTCCTAAGTAACCTTCCTTGTGGAACCTTGTCAAAGGCCTTACTGAAGTCCATATAGACAACATCCACTGCTTTACCCTCGTCAACTTTCATAGTAACCTCTCGAAAAAATTTAATAAGATTTGTCAAACATGACCTTCCACGCACAAATCCATCTTGACTGTTCCTAATCATACCCTGTCTATCCAGATTGTGTCTGGTTTCTCCTGGCATTTTCTGCACTGACTGCCTTTTTTTTGTATTTCATGTATTTTTGATATTATTTCCTTTTGTTAACCACCTTGTCCTGTATTTCTGCAAGGAACCCCTGTTTTGGGGAAGAGGTCTCCAACTCTCAGTCAGGTGCTCGATGCTTCCTTGTCACCATCTCATCTGCTCAGATCATTGGGATGACCCCCATGGAGGGTCACACTCATTCCACTGGTTAATGTTTCTTCCAGAGTGATGATTAATTTTTCTGAGTTGGCCTCTCATTTGAGTTTTCTGGTCTGTATTTCTTATCACAATTGCATATACACACATGGAGTGCTGAATCCTTTTAATTTTTGATGAAAATATATACTTAGAAATTTTGTCTGACAGTTGGGTGATTTTTTTCATGTGGGTTATTTCTCTTCCCCCTTCTGTCCAAGGTGGTGTTAATCTTAGTGGTTAGAGTGTAAATAGTCTTTTCTAAAGTTTTCTGAAGTTCTTATTTATCTTTGTAAATTTTACTGATGGAATTGGGACCAAGATATTTTTGTAAAAAAATTCAATGTTGGTATTGATGGAAGGGTTTATTGCCTTTATTGTATTTCTTAATTATTGAGCTCTGTTTGGCAGGTTGTTTTATGCCTTGAACTAAATTTTGTCAAAGGTTTTGGCCTATTTCACACCAGTTACTATTTTCTTTGCTTGTTGATATTCCAGATACGTGGGTATCAAGAGACCCGATGAAGGGTCTTGGCCTGAAATGTTGATTCCCATCCATAGTTGCTGCTTGACCTGCTGAGCTCCTCAAGCATTTTGTGTGTAGTTCTCTAGATTTCTAGCATCTGTAGGTCCTCTTGTTTCCCAAATACTTATGTTTCCTGAAGAACAAGCTGGTGGTGTGGCTCTGTTGGTTTTAACTAAAATCATTAGAAAGAGATGGCATAGGGTTGAAAGGTGTAGAATCTGTGGGTAGAATTAAGGAACAGCAAAAAAAAAAAAAAATCCCTGATGAGAACTGTATAGAGACCTCTAAACAGTAGTAAGTATGTGGTCCACAAATTACAACGGGAGATAGAAAATGCGTGGCGAAAGGCCAATGTTACAATGGTCATGGGGGATTGTCATGCAGGTGATTAGGAAAATTAGGATGGTGTTGGTCTCGAGGAGGAATTCCTAGAATGCCTACAAGATGCTTTTTTAGAGCAGCTCATGGTTGAGCCCACTTGGGGATCAGCTATTCTGGATTGGGTGTTGTAATGAACCGGAATTAGTTAGGTCACTTAAGCTCAAAGAACCCTTAGGGGCAAATGATTTTAATATGATCAAAGTCACCCTGACATTAGAGAAGGAAAAGCTAAAGTCCGATCTGGAATAAAAAGAATTTTACAGCAAGAGCGAAGAATTGGTCAAAGTTGATTTGAAAAGAACACAGACAGGGATGAAAACAGACCAGCAACGGCTGGAATTTCTGGAAGCAATTCGGAAGGCACAGGATATATACATCACAAAGAGGAAGTAGTATTCTAAAGGTAAGGTGACAAAACCGTGGCTGATAAGAGAAACCAAATACTGTGGCGACCCATTTCCTGGCACATCCGAACCGGCTCACAATTAGATAGCCTACGGGGGTTTGCGAGCACAGAGCTTTGGAGCCTCTGCGCCATGGGGGGCAGGTTGAGGGAGGCTTAAAAGTGAGGCTGAAGATTTCGAATAAAGTTTTTCCTTCAACTGCAGTTACCGACTCCGTGTCGTAATTTTAGCGCTGCATGTAGCACACCGCTACAATACAGCATAAAAACCAAACAGAGGGCATAGAGCAAAAATTCCTCGTAAGTTAGAGGATTGGGAAACTTTTATAAAGCAACAGAATGCAACTAAAATAATTAAGAAGGAAAAGATGGAAAAATAGGTGAACTAGCTAGTAATATTAAAGAGGATACCGGATTTTTCTTCAGGTACATAGAGTGTAAAAGAGAGGCGGAAGTGGATATCAAACCACTGGAAAATGATACTGAAGAGGTAGTAATGGGGTGGGTGTGTGCAAGGTGAAGGCAGATGAACTGAATAAGTATTGTACATCACTCTAACTGGCAGGAATATGGAAGTCCCAGATGGCAGTAGTCAGAATATGTAAAGTTACATCACTCAGGAGAAGGTTCTTGGGAAACAGAGATGGTCTGAAGGTAAATAGGTCACCTGGACCAGATGGTGTACTCTCCAGAGATCTGAAAGACGTGGCTGAAGAGATGTGGAGGCATTATCAATGATCTTTCGAGAATCGTTAAGGAAATTATTTCCTAAGAAATTTCTTCCTTCGCTCCTCCCCTTCTCCCAGTTTCACTTATCGCCGACCAACTCTTCCACCCCTTTCACTCCCACACTCTTTCTCTGACGTCTGATCATTTTTTCCCCCAGGCCTGATGAAGGGTCTTGCCCAAAACGTCGACTCTTTACTATTTCCCATATATGCTACCTGGCCTCCTAGGTTCCTCCAGCATTTTGAGTATGTGTTGCTTGGATTTCCAGCATCCAAGATTTTCTGCTTTTTTTGATAAAAACAAAAGCAGGGTCATATAATATAGCAAGAAAATACAATTGGAATAGCATTATTCCAATAGTATTCCAATACTATTATTCCAATGATTTCAATTATTATTCCAATATTACTCCAATAATATTATTCCAATAATTCTATTGGAAATGTATTGGAAAGCTTTTACATAACAAACAGGAGACAACTGAAAAAACACACAGGAGAGACAAGATGAAGTATTAAGATAAGTGAGCCAATAATATCAAATATCAAAAGTTGTTCAGATATATAAAGAATTAAAGAGTGGCAAGAGTTGATATTGTACTGCTGGAAGATGATGCTGGCGAGTTAGTAATGGAACAAAGAAACAGTGGCCGAATGTAATAAGTACTTTGTGTCAATCTTCACTGTGTAGGAGACTAGCAATATAAGGCCATAAGACATAGGAGCAGAATTAGGCCATTCAGCCCCATCAAGTCTGCTCCACTGTTCTATCATGGCTGATCCCGGTTCTCACTCAACCCCATGCACCTGCCTCCTCGGTATATCCTGTAATGCCCTGACTGATCAGCAAACTATTAGCTTCTGCCTTAAATGTACCCACAGACTTGGCCCCCACTTCCGTCTGTGTCAGAGAATTCCACAGATTCACTGAACTCTGACTAAATAAAATCCCCCTTAACTACACTAAAATGTCCCTCCTCAGTTTTGAGGCTGTGCCCTCTGTTATTGCTACCCCCATCATACAAAAGGTCCTCTCCTCATCCACCTGATCTAGACCTTTCCACATTTGGTGGGTTTCAGTGAGATTTACCCCCCCCACCACCCGCATTTATTAAACATCAGTCAGTGCAGCAGAACAGGCCCAAGGCTGGCAAACGCTCCTCATATCTTAACCCCTTCATTCATGGAATCATCTTCCTGAACATCCACTGAATTCTTTCGAATGGCAACACACATTTTCTGAAATATGGATCCCAAGTACTCAAAGTGCGGCCTAAGTAGTGTCTTCTAAAGTACCAGCATTATATCCTTGCTTATATATTCTACTTCACTTTAAATAAATGCCAGCATTGCATTTGCCTTCTTTACCACAGGCTCAACCTGTAAATTAACCTTCTGGGAGTCTTGCCCGATGATGCATATTTCCTTCTGTATTTCTGTGGTTTGAACCTTCTCCCCTACCAGATAATAGTTCATTGTCATTCATTTTGCCAAACTGCATTATAGTACATTTCCCAATATTGTGTTCCACCTGCCACTTTTTTGCCTATTCTTCAAATTTGTCTGTGTCCTGCTGCAATCACATTGCTTCCTCAGCACGACCTACCCCTCCACCTGACTTTGAATCATCCGCAAAGCCATCAATTCCATTATCGAAATCACTGACAAACAATATGAAAAGTAGCGGATCAAATACTGACCCTGAAGACCACTAGTCACTGTTAGCCAACCTGAAAAGGTCCCTTTTATTCCCACTCGCTGCCTCTTGGCAGTCAGCCATTCCTCTATCCATGCCAGTATTTCTTCTGATTGTTATCCTGTTAAGCAGTCTCATGTGTGACACCTTATCAGATGTCTTCTGAAAATCCAAGTAAATGATTTCGACTGCCTCTCGTTTGTCCATCCTGCTTGTGACTTCCTCGAAGAACTGTAACAGATTTGTCAGGCAAGGTTTCCCTGTCCACAAGCTATGTTGGCTTTCACTTATTTTATCATTAGTCTCCCAAAACCTCAGCTGTTATAATAGACTCCAACTCTTTCCCAGCTACTGAGGTTAGGCTAACTTAACTTTAATTTGCTTTCTTTTGCCTTCCTCCCTTCTCAGAGAGTGGAGTGACATTTGCAATCTTCCTGTCCTCCGGGACCATGAGGATCAAGTGATTCTTGACAGGTGATGACCAATGCATCTGTTCTCTCTTCAGCAAACCTCGCTCAAGACTCTGGGATGTAGTCCATCTGTCCAGGTGACCTATCCACTTTAAGAACCTGAGTTTGCCTAGCACGTTTTCCTTTGTGATAGCAATGGCACTCACTCCTGCTTCCTGACACTCATGGATCTCTGGCACACTGCGAGTGTCTTCCACAGAGAAGATGGATGCAAAGGAGCTATCAAGTTCATTTACCATTTCTTCCCCATTTCCCCATGAGCATAATTTTCCAGTGGTCCAATATAAACTCTCGACTTCCATTTGCATATTTTATAACAGTTTATGTTATTTTCTAGTTTACTCTCATATTTCACCTTTCCATTTCATATAGCTTTTTTTCAGTTGTTTGTTGTTGGATTTTAAAAGCCACTCAATTATCTAACTTCCTACTCACCTTTGCTACCTTATATGCACTTTCCTTGGCTTTTATACAGTCCTCAACTTCCTTTGTCAGCCACGGTAACCTAACCCCGCTGTTCAAGAACTACTTCTGCAGGACTTATCTATCCTGTACATTATGAACTATTCTCAGAAATGTCAGCCATTTCTGCTCTGGCGTCATCACCACCAGTATCCTTCTCCAATCCAGCTGGGGAATCACCGCTCTCATACCTCTGTAATTCCGTTTACTCCATTGCGATACAACACATGTGACCTATGCTGCTTCCTCACAAATTGCAGTAGGAATTCAGCCGTATTGTGATCACTGCCTTCTAATAGTTCCTTTACATTAACCACCCTAATAAGTTCTGGGTTATTACACAACATCCAATCTAAGATACCAGTTCCCTGAGGAGGCTCAACCATCAGCTGCTCTAAAAAGCCATTTCGTAAACATTAAATACATTTCCTCACTTGCCATCTGACACAAATCTGACTTTCCCAATTCTCCTGCAGATTGAAGTCACCCACTACAATTGTGTCTTTAAATTTATTACATAAGTGCCAAACAGTCAGGAGTATCTGGGACAGAAGCTTTTACCAAGGAGAGAAGGAGTTTTGGAAGCTGAAAGGCCTGAAGGTAGATAAGACTCCTGGATCAGAAGGTGAACACCCCAGGGTTCAGAAAGAGGTAGCTGAAGAGATTGTGAAGGCATTAGCATCAGAGAACACTACAACACAGGAAAATGTCACTCGGCTAATCTAGTCTATGCCAAAGCATTAATCTGCTGAGTTCCAACAACTTCCACCTGGACCATAACCCTCCATATCCCTCTCATCCTTGGACCTGAGCAAACTTCTCTTAAAAATTCAAATCATCCCTGCCACTTGCACACTCATTGTACATGCTCCCCGCTTCTGAATGAAGAAGTTTTCCCTTAGTTTTCTCTTAAAGGCAGGTGTCATGATCCATCATGAATCACTAGATTTTGGGGCGGTTCTGGCGGACTGGAAAGTTACTAGTGTCCCTACACTATTTAAGTAGAGAGGGAGGCAGAAAGAAGGACATTATAGGACAGTTAGTCTGACCATAGTGGTCATAGAAACATAGAAAATAGGTGCAGGAGTAGGCCATTCGACCCTTCAAGCCTGCACCACCATTCAGTATGATCATGGCTGATCATCCAACTCAGAACCCTGTACCTGCTTTCTCTTCATACTCCCTGATCCCTTTAGCCACAAGGGCCATATCTAACTTCCTCTTAAATATAGCCAATGAACCGGCCTCAACTGTTTCCTGTGACAGAGAATTCCACAGATTCACCACTCTCCGTGTGAAGAAGTTTTTCCTCATCTCAGTCCTAAAAGGCTTCCCCTTTATCCTTAAACTGTGACCCCTCGTTCTGGGCTTCCCCAACATCGGAAACAATCTTCCAGCACCTAGCCTGTGCAATCCCTTTAGAACTTTATACGTTTCAATAAGATCCCCCCTCAATCTTCTAAATTCCAGTGAGTAGTAGCCTAGTTGATCCAGTCTTCCTTCATATGAAAGTCCTGCCTTCCCAGGAATCAATCTGGTGAACCTTTTCTGTACTTCCTCTATAGCAAGAATGTCTTTCCTCAGATTAGGGGACCAAATCTGCATACAATATTCCAGGTGCGGTCTCACCAAGGCCTTGTACAACTGCAGTAGAACCTCCCTGCTCCTGTACTCAAATCCTTTTGCTATGAATGCCAACATACCGTTAGCCTTTTTCACCGCCTGCTGTACCTGCATGCCCACCTTCAATGACTGGTGTACAATGACACCCAGGTCTTGTTGCACCTCCCCTTTTCCTAATCGGCCACCGTTCAGATAATACTCTGTTTTCCTGTTCTTGCAACCAAAGTGGACAACCTCACATTTATCCACATTAAATTGCATCTGCCATGAATTTGCCCACTCACCTAACCTATCCAAGTCACCCTGCATCCTCTTAGCATCCTCCTCACAGCTAACACCACCACCCAGCTTCATATCATCTGCAAACTTGGAGATGCTACATTTAATTCCCTCATCTAAATTATTAATATATGTTGTAAACAACTGGGGTCCCAGCACTGAACCTTGCGGTACCCCACTAGTCACTGCCTGCCATTCTGAAAAGGTCCCAATTACTCCCACTCTTTGCTTCCTGTCTGCCAACCAATTCTCTATCCACCTCGATACCATGTACATTAAGTTTGCACACTAATCTCCTCTGTGGGACCTTGTCAAAAGCCTTTTGAATATCTAAATATACCACATCCACTGGCTCTCCCTTATCCACTCTACTAGTTACATCTTCAAAAAATTCTATAAGATTTGTCAGACATGATTTTCCTTTCACAAATCCATGCTGACTTTGTCCGATGATTTCACCTCTTTCCAAATGTGCTGTTATCACATCTTTGATAATCGACTCTAGCATTTTCCCCACCACTGATGTCAGACTAACCGGTCTATAATTTCCCGGTTTCTCTCTCCCTCCTTCTTTTCAAAACTGGGGTTACATTAGCCACCCTCCAATCATCAGGAACTAATCCAGAATCTAAGGAGTTTTGAAAAATTATCACTAATGTATCCACTATTTCTTGGGCTACTTCCTGAAGCACTCTGGGATGCAGACCATCTGGCCCTGGGGATTTATTTGCCTTTAATCCCTTTAATTTACCTAACACCACTTCCCAACTAACATGTATTTCCCTCAGTTCCTCCATCTCACTAGATCCTCGGTCCCTTACTATTTCCGGAAGATTAGTTATGTCCTCCTCAGTGAAGACAGAACCAAAGTAGTTATTCAATTGGTCTGCCATGGCTTTGTTCCCTATGATCAATTCACCTGTTTCTGACTGTAAAGGACCTACATTTGTCTTGTCCAATCTTCTTCTTTTCACATATCTACTAAAGCTTTTACAGTCAGTTTTTGTGTTCCCTGCCAGCTTTCTCTCATAATCTTTTTTTCCCTTTTCTAATTAAGCCCTTTGTCCTCCTCTGCTGGTCTCTGAATTTCTCCCAGTCCTCAGGTGTGCCGCTTTTTTTTTTTGCTAATTTATATGTTTCTTCTTTGGACGATACTATCCCTAATTTCCCTTGTCAGCCACGGGTGCACTACTTTCCCTAGTTTATTCTTTTGCCAAACTGGGATGAACAATTGTTGTAGTTCATCTATGAGATCTTTAAATGCTTGCCATTGCATATACACCGTCAACCCTTTAAGTATCATTTGCCAGTCTGTCTTAGCTAATTCATGTCTCATACCTTCAAAGTTACCCTTCTTTAAGTTCAGAACCTTTGATTCTGAATTAACTATGTCACTCTCCATCTTAATGAAGAATTCCACCATATTATGGTCACTCTTACCCAAGGGGCCTCGCACGACAAGATTGCTAATTAACCCTTCCTCATTGCTCAATACCCAATCTAGAATGGCCTGATCTCCAGTTGGTTCCTCGACATGTTGGTTCAGAAAACCTTCCCGCATACATTCCAAGAAATCCTCTTCCTCAACACCCTTACCAATTTGGTTCACCCAATCTATATGTAGATTGAAGTCACCCATTATAACTACTGTTCCTTAATTGCACGCATTTCTAATTTCCTGTTTAATGCCATCCCCAACCTCACTATTACTGTTAGGTGGCCTGTACACAACTCCCACCAGCGTCTTCTGCCCCTTAGTGTTATGCAGCTCTACCCATATCGATTCCACATCCTCCAGGCTAATGTCCTTCCTTTCTATTGCGTTAATCTCCTCTCTAACCAGCAGTGCTACCCCACCTCCTTTTCTTTCCTGTCTATCCCTCCTGAATATTGAATATCCCTGGATGTTGAGCTCCTATCCTTAGTCACCCTGGAGCCATGTATCTGTGATCCCAACTATATCATATTCATTAATAACTATCTGCACATTCAATTCATCCACCTTGTTACGAATGCTCCTCGCATTGACACAGAAAGCCTTCAGTCTTGTTTTTACAACACTCTTAGCCCTTATACAATTATATTGAAAAGTGGCTCTTTTTGCTTTTTGCCCTGGATTTGCCTGCCTGCCACTTTTACTTTTCACCTTACTACTTTTTGCTTCTACCCTCATTTTACACCCCTCTGTCTCTCTGCACTTGTTCCCATCCCCCTGCTACATTAGTTTAAATCCTCCTGAACAGGAGCAGCAAACGCTCCCCCTCGGACATTGGTTCCAGTCCAGCCCAGGTGCAGACCGTCCTGTTTATACCGGTCCCACCTCCCCCAGAACTGGTTCCAATGTCCCAGAAATTTGAATCCCTCCCCCTTGCACCATTTTTCAAGCCACATATTCATCTGAAATATCCTGCTATTTCTACTCTGACTAGCTTGTGGCACTGGTAGTAATTCAGAGATTATTACGTTTGTGGTCCTACTTTTTAGTTTATCTCCTAACTCTCTAAATTCACCTTGTAGGACCTCATCTGGGTTTTTACCTATATCGTTGGTACCTATGTGTACCACGACCACTGGCTGTTCTCCCTCCCATTCCAGAATGTCCTGCAGCTGCTGAGACATCCTTGACCCTTGCAGCAGGGAGGCAACATACCATCCTGGAGTCTCGTTTGCGGCTGCAGAAATGCCTATCTATTCCCCTTACAATCGAATCCCCTATCACTATAGCTCTCCCACTCCTTTTCCTTCCCTTCTGTGCTGCAGAGCCACCCATGGTGCAATGAACTCGGCTGCTGCTGCCTTCCCCTGATGAGACATCTCCCCCAACAGTATATCTGTTTAGGAGGGAGATGACCTCAGGGGACTCCTGCACTACTTGCCTACTGCTACGCTGTCTAGTGGCCACCCCTTCCCTTTCTGCCTGTGTAGCCTTTACCTGCAGTGTGGCCAACTCACTGAACGTGCTATTCACGACTTTCTCAGCATCACAGATGCTCCAGTATTAATCCAATCGCAGCTCCAGACACTCAATGTGGTCTGCCAGAAGCTGCAGTTGGACACACTTCCTGCACACATAGATGTCAGTGACACAAAGTATCCCTGATTTCCCACTTGCTGCAGGATGAACAAACCACAGGGCCAATCTCAGCTGCCATGACCTACACAATACTTGCTTCAACTTTTGAAACTTTCTCCTTTGAAAGGAACTTACCCGGCCTTACCTCACTTGGAGTGAAGCTCGTCCTCAGCCTCTGCTCGCCAAAGCCTCAAATCTCCACTCCTTCACTGGCCCACTCACTCACTGGCCGCTTTAGGTTTTATTACTGGGCAGCTAATATACAGAATCTCACATTTCAGTTATACTACATTCATCATGAGGACTGTTCTGGGTGGGTTTCTTTAGAAGCTAACTCGGTTAATAAATTGTCTATTATCTCTCTTTTGGGATCTTCACTTCCTTTATCCTTAAGCAAGATAACTGAAAATGTGGTAGTTTAACTTACCTTGAGGATGTGGATATAATTTAGAAAACACTTTGATTTATTGAGATTCTCCCTTTCTAGTCCCATTTTTAAAAATTATCTCTTTAAGCTTTCTATGATTGATGTAGTTTTTAAGCACTGGGGAGGATAGGGTATTACATGTTTCCAGGATCTGTTTGTGGTGGAAGTCTTTCTTCATTTGAACAATTGTCAACTAAATATAGTTTATCAAAAACCCATTTTTCTCGGTACTTACAAACTGGAGATTTTCTGCGATCTCAATTATATACATTTCTTAATAGTCCTGATAAGAATGTATTAGATGAAATTCTAAATAACGTATGAAATCATTTTATTATGGTTCAATATCCAATATTTATGATATGTTGTTGGGAATGAGAAATGATTTAGACAAAATCAAAAGTCTTTGGGAATAAGATATACAGACTTCAATTTCTGAAGAAAATTGGAATGAAATTTTTAAAATGGTTGATACTTCATCTTTATGTGCTTGTTATTCCCTCCTACAATTTAAAGTCATTCATAGGGCTCATATGACCAAGGATAAGTTATCTTGTTTTTATATGGATATATCTCCCTACTATGACAGGTGTAACAATGGAGAAGCTTCATTTATTCATATGGTTTGGACATGCCCAAGTTTGGAAAATATCGGAAGGAAGTACAGTTGGCCCTCCTTATCCGTGGCTCCCGCATCCACGGATTCAACCAACCGCAGATCAGGAAAACCCAGAAGTTCTCTTGTCGTTTGAGCATGCACAGACTATTTTTTCTTGTCATTTTTCCCTAAATGATACAGTATAACAACAATTTACATAGCATTTACATTGTATTAGGTATTAAGTAATCTAGAAATGATTTAAAAGTACAGGCAGTCCCTGGGTTATGAACAAGTTCCGTTTCTGAGTCCGTCTTTAAGTCGGATCTGAAGTTGGAACAGGTACATCCGGTATTATGTAGCCTCAGTTAGTAAAATGTTTGTTTTAGTATTGTTACGTACCCCATAACTGGTTTAACAGACCAGCAGAAAAGGACTGATACGCTGGAGTCTGGTAGTACTGTAACTAAAGGTGTTCATTAGTAAACTAAGGAATACAGTATCAAAAATGCCAATATACATATAAAACAGGTTAGCAATGATAAATACAGAAGTGTAGGAATAATAATCAACAGTAAAAAAACAAGTTCTATCAAAGTCTAGGGATAAATGAATAAGAGAATATAGAGTTCAGTTCGCGCTGAGGTAGTTGTTGTGTTGCAATGTTGGGGAGAAAGAGCGAGAGATGAGCAGCTGCAGCAGGCAAACCTTCCGTCGTCTTCTTGTTCCATTGTACCGTTGGGGTCACTGATTATGACCCTTCCCTTCCAGGCTAGACTGTTCTTCGGCGATGGACTCGTCACCTAGGCAAGGGCGGACACACACACAAGTCCCCACTGGTCTGCCTTCATCCGCCGTGCTCCAGACCAATTCTCCTGAACCGATCCTCCAGGCCCCCACCTTCCTGTGGGTGCACAACACTTTTTCAGTGTCCACTGGTGTGTCTCCCCAGACCTGTCTTTTACCCCCACTGAAGGAGTATCAGCCATCCATCAACTCCACATGTCCATGTCCATCAAACTAGTCCACTCCCTGCTGTCCGATCATTTACCGACTGTAGTCTAATGCTTTTCCAATGACTAATGGCGTTTCCGATTGTTTTATTCCTTCCACTTTATTTTTAATCCTGATCATGATTATTTTCGTGAACAGAAACACTGCAGATTCAGAGCTGCACCAGGTCCTAAAGACCACCGCACTAATACATGTTAAATAAGGTCCGGTGTTCCGCTGGCTCCTAAAGACCACTGTATTGAGACAGGTTAAATAATGGACTTGTGCATCTGCATTTTTTGGTATCCGTGGGGGGTACCGGAACTAATCTCCCGCGGATAAGGAGGGCCAACTGTATTCCAAACTTTTTCTGTACTCTTTAAAGTAAATTTTAAGCCTAATCCTTTGACTGCCCTATTTGGTATTGTTGGAAGGAAAGATATCGTCTTGAAGACATCTGGTTTGCACATTCTGGCTTTTATCTCTCTTATGGTGTTCTCTTATCTCTCTATATTGTGTTCAATTCTGGTCACCTCATTATAGAAAGGATGTGGAAGCTATGCAGAGGGTGCAGAGAATATTTACCAGGATGTTGCCTGGTTTGGAGAACAAGTCATATGAAACAAGGTCAGCAGAGCTGGGACTTTTCTCTTTGGAGGGTAGAAGAATGAGAGAGGACTTGATAAAGGTCTACAAGATTATGGGAGGCATAGATAGGGTGGATAGTCAGTACCTGTTTCCCAGGGCACCAATAGCAAACATCAGAGGGCATATGTACAAAATTAAGGGAGGGAAGTTTAGGGGAGACATCGAGGCTATGTTTTTTTTTACACAGAGGGTTGTGAGTGCCTGGAATGACTTGCCAGGGATGGTAGTGGACGTTAAAACGTTAGGGGTATTTAAGATCCTCTTGGACAGGCACATGGATGAAAGAAAAATAGAGGGTTATGGGGTGGTGTGGGTTTAGTACTTTTTTTTAAGGACTATATGGGTTGCACAACATGGAGGGGTGAAGGGCCTGTACTGTGCTGTAGTATTCTATGGTTCTATGGCTGGGGGGGCACTTTTGTTTAAATGGAAGGATGCTGTTCCGCCTAACCATGCTCAGTGGTTACGGGATGTTATGGCATGCCTAAATTTAGAAAAGATTCGTTGTTCAGTTTCTGAATATTGAATCATTGATTCATATTGAATCATATTAACGAACTCCTTATCCTATATTCATATAGATTAATTCATATATTAGAACATAAACAGTTTTATAAAAAAAAAGAGAGCTGTACCCACTACCAAAGTCGAAGCTGTGTTCGGGAAAAAAAAGTAAAAAAAAAACCTTATCAGATAATAAAATATGTTATTAACCAACTTATGTACTTTAATAACTTCAAGATTTTCAAAATTTGTGCGGGCCATTTTAAAATTATTTTGATAATCTTTAAGTTATTAAAGTACATAAGTTGGTTAATAACATATTTTATTATCTGATAAGGTTTTTTTTTTACTTTTTTTTTCCTGAACACAGCTTCGACTTTGGTAGTGGGTACAGCTCTCTTTTTTTTATAAAACTGTTTATGTTCTAATACATGAATTAATCTATATGAATATAGGATAAGGAGTTCGTTAATATGATTCAATATACTGTATCTAGTATTATTATATTTTTCTTTCGTTTTATAACATGTATTCTCTTGTACTCTGTATTCTTCTATATATAAATCAATAAAAATATTGAAAAAGAAAAAAAGCAGGGAAAATTACCCATAATGTGGAAATGAGCCCTGAATAAGGAGGTTAACTCCCAATGTCATTCTTCCTCAGCCCAGAGCCCACAGAGTGGTGGCTGTCTGGAACCCAGCATCACAGGGAGAGTGAGAGGGCAACAACAGGGGAGCATTTAAAAGGACTGTCATGGAACTGAATCACTGGCAGGGTCCAGCCAACCTGAGTTGACTCTGTACTGTAAACTGGGTATGTTATAAATTCACTAAGTACCGGAGACAGAGTTTAAGATAAACTGATTTATTTCTCTCAGATCCAGAATATTAAACTCCAGTCCCATTAAAGGTGAATGTGCAGCAGAAGAAACTCCTCCCATGCCCAGTGACCAGGGTGCAGAACTGGGTGTGGTGAGCAGCAGCAATAATTGCAGAGTTCAGCACTAACAGTCACTCTCGAAATTGTATTCAGCAATGGTGATGAACAAATATCCAGCTTGCAGCTTATTAAAATTTTCTCCCCAGAGTGAACTCAATGATGCACATTCAGTTGATTTGGCTGAGAGAAACTCTTCTCAAAGTCTGAGTAGGTGAACGGCCTCTCCCCAGTGTGAACTGACTGGTGTCTCTGTAGGGTATATGATCGAGTGAATCCCTTTCCACAGTCTGAGCAAGTGAATGGCTTCTCCTCAGTGTGAACTGACTGGTGTGCTAGTAGTTCGGATGACCGACTGAATCGCTTCCCACATTCTGAGCAGGTGAATGGCCTCTCCCCAGTGTGAACTTGTTGGTGTCTCTGTAGGGCAGAAGAGTGAGTGAATCCCTTCCCACAGACTGAGCAGTTGAACGGCTTCTCCCCAGTGTGAACTCGTTGGTGACTCCGTAGTTGGAATGACTGAGTGAATGTCTTCCCACAGTCTGAGCAGGTGAACGGTTTCTCCCCAGTGTGAACTCGTTGGTGTTTCTGTAGGTGGGATGACTGAGTGAATCTCTGCCCACAGACTGAGCAGGTGAATGGCTTCTTCCCTGTGTGAACTGACTGGTGTGTCAGTAGGTAAGATGATGAAATAAATCCCATCCCACATTCTGAGCAGGTGAACGGCCTCTCCCCAGTGTGAACTCGCTGGTGTATCTGCAGCTTAGATGACCGAGTGAATCCCTTCCCACATTCTGAGCAGGTGAATGGCCACTCCTGAGTGTGAACTGACTGGTGTGCCAATAGGGTGGATGACTGAGCGAATCCCTTCCCACAGACTGAGCAGGTGAACGGCCTCTCTCCAGTGTGAACTCGTTGGTGACTCTGTAGGTTGGATGATTCAGTGAATCTCTTCCCACAGACTGAGCAGGTGAATGGCTTCTCCCCTATGTGAACTGATTGGTGTCTCAGTAGGTGGGATGACTGAGTGAATCCCTTCCCACAGTCTGAGCAGGTGAATGGCCACTTCCCAGTGTGAACTGATTGGTGTCTCAGTAGGCGGGATGACTGAGTGAATCCCTTCCCACAGTCTGAGCAGGTGAATGGCCGCTCCCCAGTGTGAACTGATTGGTGTCTCAGTAGGTGGGATGATTTAGTGAATCCTTTCCCACAGTCTGAGCAGGTGAATGGCCACTCCCCAGTGTGAACTGATTGGTGTCTCAGTAGGTAGGATGACTGAGTGAATCCCTTCCCACAGTCTGAGCAGGTGAATGGCCTCTCCCCAGTGTGAACTGACCGGTGTGCTTGTAGGTTGGATGATTTAGTGAATCCCTTCCCACAGTCTGAGCAGGTGAATGGCCACTCCCCGATGTGAACTTGCTGGTGAGCCATTATCGTGGATGACTGAGTGAATCCCTTCCCACAGACTGAGCAAGTGAATGGCCTCTCCCCAGTGTGAACTGACTGGTGAGCCAGGAGATCAGATGACCGAGTGAAGCCCTTCCCACTGTCTGAGCAGGTAAACAGCCTCTACCCAGTGTGAACTCGCTGGTGTTTCAGTAGGTGAGATTTAGTGAATCCCTTCCCATAGACTGAGCAGGTGAATGGCCTCCCTCCAGTATGAACTCGCTGATGTACCTTCAGTTTAGATGAACAAGTGAATTCCTTCTCAGTCTGAGCAGGTGAATGGCCGCTCGCCAGTGTGAACTGACCAGTACCAGTAGGTCAGATGACCGAGTGAATCCTTCCCCACAAATTCAGCAGATGACCAGCTTCTGCCCAGTGTGAACGGACTGTTGAGTCCACAGGTGGGAAGACCAACTGAATCCCTTCTCATCCACAGAACAAATGAATGGCCTTGCCCAGTGTGAACTTGCTGATGTACCTTCAGTTGAGATGACCGAGTGAATCCCTCCCCACAGTCTGAGCAGGAAGGATGATCGAGTGAATCCCTTGCTCCACTTCTTAAATATCTGGACAGAGACAGCAAAACTGGCGTGTTGTATTCGAGATTCCTGCAGACAAATTCTTTGTCGTTTTTAACCTGTAAAAAGATTTACAAAATCCATCAATGTGTGGACAACATTTCAGATGTGATCACTTGAGTTGTCAAGGTGTGATCTGGTATCACACTGTTACAGTGAAGTTCAACCCAACTTGGAGAGAGAAACCATCTTCTAACAGAGCACAGTGATAGTATCTGGAATGACCAACAAATTCTCTGATGTTCTTTCTGTCTCTATAAGAATGGGTACAGAGGAGTAAGTTTTTAAACACAGAGAGTTGTGAGTGCGTGGAATGGGGTGCCAGCGACGGTGGCGGAGGCGGATAGAACAGGGTCTTTTAAGAGACCCCTGGACAGGTATATGGAGCTCAGAAAATTACAGGGCTATGGGTAACGCTAGATAATTTCTCACGCAAGGACATGTTCGACACAGCTTTGTGGGCTAAAGAGCCTGTATTGTGCTATAGGTTTTTTTCTATGTTTTTGCTGTCTCCAATCTGTGACTTGACTCAGTTTGACTCTCTCCACTGGTATTATCCCTGTTCCCACTGAGCTGCATGGGTGCCTGGCCCCACAGTAACTGAAACACTCTCACACAAATAGCACACACAAAATGCTGGTGGAACACAGCAGGCCAGGCAGCATCTATAGGGAGAAGCATTGTCAACTTTTCGTGCCAAGACCCTTCGTCAGTACTAACTGAAAGGAAAGATAGAAAGAGATTTTAAAGTAGGAGGGGGAGGGGGAAATGCGAAATGATAGAAGACCGAAAGGGGTGGGACGAAGCACAGAGCTGGAAAGGTGATTGGCAGAAGTGATACAGAGCTGGAGAAGGGAAAGGATCACGGGATAGGAGGCCTAGGGAGAAAGAAAGAGGGAGGTGAGCACCAGAGGGAGATGGAGAACAGGCAGAGTGATAGAAAAAAATAAACAACTAAATATGTCAGGGATGGGTAAGAAGGGGAGGAGGGGCATTTACAGAAGTTAGAGAAGTCAATGTTCATGCCATCAGCTTGGAGGTTACCCAGCCAGTATATAAGGTGTTGTTCCTCCAACCTGAGTATGGCTTCATTTTGACAGTAGAGGAGGCCATGGATAGACATATCAGAACGGGAATGGGCCGTGGAATTAAAATGTGTGGCCACTGGGAGATCCTGCTTTGCCTGGGTGATGGGTCCTCCATTTTCCTATCTATGTCATTGGTACCAACATGTACCAAGGCTGCTCGTCCTCTCCCTTCAGAATATTCTGGACCCTATCTGAGACATCCAGTACACTGGCACCTGAGAGGCAACACCCCACGCGGGTATCTCTATCAGGCTCACAGAATCTCCTGTCTGTTCCCCTGACTATGGAATCGGCAATGACTACCGCATTCCTCATCTCCCTCCTTCCCTCGTGAACAACTGCACCAGGCTCAGTGCCAGAGACCCAGTCACAATGGCTGTCCCCTGTCAGGTGATCCCCCTCAACAGCATCCTGAATGTTTACATTCAGACAACACAAATTTAAGCATTAAGTGACCTTAGAAAATTAGAAATTCCAAGTAAGGGTTAACATTTGAAGAATGTACAATAGCTTTAATGTATGGAAATGTTTTATCCAGAGAACAGAGGACAGGACAGTACTTTGGCATTTTGTGATGATTATCATGTAACACAGCCAGACAAGGTAACGTCAGAACTGACTAAAACCTTCTTAGAGGATGCAGGGCATTGAAATGAGAAAACACAGAGGAGATGTGAGTGGCTTTAAAAAGCTGGCCTGCTAACAGCACATTATCGAATCTGGAGTGATATGACGAGAATTGACCAGAGGGCATAACTGTACTTCCGGGCATGTTCAGCCTCACTCTAAGTATTTCATACCTTCCATTGTACAGATATACATTATGTCTAAACAACCAGAGTTTGAGTGAATGAGACTCACCAGACTTTCTACTGTCTGAATCAATGGAAACTCAGAGTCAGAAGGGTTCACTCCAGTTGATGCTCTCAATCCTCAGGCTGGTTCACTCGTTGCTGTTCCCTCGTCTTCAGTCGTGGTTTGCTTCCAGTTATGGGCTCTTCTTCCAATAGATCTCTCAGCTCAGATCTAACTTTAACCAGAGAGACAATGAAACACGTTAACAATACAAAGGAGAACCAAATATTTCTGCTTCATGTTACTGAGAGCAAAACTCACTGAAATTTAAATGTTGAATACAAATCTAACTATCTCAGTGAACAAATCTGTAATAGTCCCTCACCTTTTACAAAACCTGATCTGGGATATGAAGGAGTCACTGTTTAGACATGGTAAGACGCAAGACACAGGAACAGAATTTGGTGATTTGATCCATCTGGTCTGCCCCACCACTCAACCATGGCTGAATTTTATTCCAGCACCATATTCCTGCCTTCCTCCTGTAACCCTGAAGCTACTTAGCAATCATGAATATATTAATCTCTGTCATAAACATACCCAAATGGCAGCCTCAACCAACCTCTGCGGCAACAAATTCCACAGATCAGACATCTTTTGGCCAAAGAATTTTTCTCATCTCAGTTTTAAAGGGAAGCATCTTTATTCTGAGACTGTGCTGTCAGATCCCAGACTCCCCGTCTAATGGAAACACCCTCTCCATGTCCACTGTATCCAGGCTTTTTAGCATTCGGTAAGTTTACTTAACCATACATCCCCCACAACCCCACCGTCCCTCTGAACTCCATTGAGCACAGGTCCAGAACCATCAAATGCTCCTCATACATAACACTGATCATTCCTGAGATTATTCTTGTAAATCTCGTTAGCAAGAACTGCACTGAACACATTTCCAGAAATAACAGACAAATTGGTGCCAGGATAATTTACAAGGGATGGTTGTGGTTTCTTTACTGTTCTACTATCACAGAACAAGCCATTTCCATTTCCAAGTTAAAACAAGTCCATTTCAGGAAATATAAACCAGTCCAGGGTGAATGTAATAAAAAGAAACTGGAATTACCAGAAACGCTCAGCAGCTGAGGGGAGAGGAACAAACTTTACAATTCAGGTTAATAAAGTTTCAGCAGAATGACTTCAAGCATTTTCAGTTTTTAGAGCAGATCTCCCGTAACTTGAGATTCTGCTTGATTTCCACCAAGTGAGTGACTCATCGGAGTTAAGAGAGGCGGGACTGCGCAGGCATGTGACGTTGGGCAGTGAAGTGGGGAAGATTTAAAAAGGACAGAAAATCTAAATCGGGTTTCATTTGGAGAAGTAAGTCGGAGGATCAGAATGGAAGTGTGGCAGGAGCCATTTTGACTTTTTCTTATTCTCATCGGAGTTGAAAGCCAGGACTGCGCAGGCATGTGACGCCGAGCAGTGAAGCAGGGAAGAATTAAAAAGGACACAGCCTTCTTCAGCAGACAGCGTTGTTTGCGGGCAGCAGAGTGAGGGCTTTGGCTCAACGGGCTTACGCGGAAGCAGGCGAGGCAAGGTAGGTTTAGGTTTCAGTTTTTCCTGTTATTTGAGGAAAGGGGAAGTATGAGTGTCGGGGCAGCTTGTTGTTCTCGGTGTCGGATGTGGGAGGTCCTGGGGTCTCCTAGCCTCCCAGACGTCCATATCTGTGCCAGGTGCGCTGAGCTGCAGCTCCTAAGGGACCGTGTTAGGGAACTGGAGATGCAGCTCGATGACTTTTGCCTGGTCAGGGAGAGTGAAGAGTTGATAGAGAGGAGTTATAGGGAGATGGCCACACCAAGGCCACGGGAGGCAGACAGGTGGGTCACGGTTAGGAGGGGGAAGGGGAAGAGTCAGGTACCAGAGAGTAGCCCAGTGGCTGTACCCCTTGTCAATAAGTACTCCTGTTTGAGTGCTGTTGGGGGGTGGGGGGGAGACAGCCTACCTGGGGGAAGCAACAGTGGCCGTGCCTCTGGCACAGAGTCCACCCATGTAGCTCAGAAGGTTAGGGAAAGGAAGAGAAAGGCAGTAGTAATAGGGAACTTGATAGTTAGGGGGTCAGAGAGGCGATTCTGTGGATACAGTCAGGAGACCCGGATGGTAGTTTGCCTCCCTGGTGCCAGGGTCCTGGATGTTTCTGATCACGTCCAAGATATCCTGAAGTGGGAGGGTGAGGAGCCAGAGGTCGTGGTACATATAGGTACCAATGAGATAGGTAGGAAAAGGGAAGAGGTCCTGAAAGGAGAATACAGGGAGTTAGGAAGGCAGTTGAGAAGAAGGACCGCAAAGGTAGTAATCTCGGGATTTCTGCTTGTACCACGCAACAGTGAGAGTAGGAATCATCTGCCATTTTGCAGCGCATGAAGTAAGTCACATTTTATAGCAGCTCCACTTTTCTTTATACCTTGTATCCCACTGACAGATTCCTTTTAAGTTTGATGATTTATTACTTCTACTGAAGGACTTACGATTTAATTACGATGGCCGGAATTCAATCAGGTATTGAACTGAGAAGCGGCAAGACTTTTCCCGAAATGGAGCAAACTGAACAAGTAAAGAAAGTGGAGGAACCTGATACTTTAGCAGGAATATTTTCTTCAGTACAAGATATGAAGTTTGAATTTGGATCACTAAATACTAAGATTGATAAGCTGATGGATACCAATGGGAAGCTTGAAAAATCTATCTCTAGTGTTCAAGAATCTGAAGAATTTGCACTTTCAATTTCAGACACTTAAGCAGACTACAAATTGAATTGACAACGAACATGATCAATTCAGGCAAACTATTAAAGAACAAGGAGTGAAGATGTCTTCGATGGAAAAGAAAATTAATGAAATTACCTCGGAACTATCTAAAATGAAGAAAAAAGTGGTTTAGACAGTAGAGTACATCAGAGGAATTTGTGTATACTAGAATTGCCTGAAAATACTGAAGCTGGTGATCTGTTAAAGTTTTTCTCAGGCATGCTGTACTCACTTTTTAGTGAGACCCTGGAAGCTAGACCTTTAATCGATTTTCTTGGTGTTCATCTGAATTACATCCTCAACCAATTGTACTTTGTTTGCATTATTATACAACCAAAGAAGCCATACTTCAAGAGGCTCGAAGAAAGCGAAAGATAATCCTCAAATCAACAGAGATTCGTATAGTCGAAGATTTCCCTCCTGAGATTTTTGCTGAAAGAAGGAAATACCGATAAGTCATGAGCGAAATGTATAAGCGAAATTTACATCCATCTCTTTGGCATCCAGCGCGGCTGATAATCTTTCCTGAAGGGTCTCAGTCACTGAGAATCTACACCCCCAGGAGGGATGGGAGTACGTTAAAAATCTTAAAGTTAAGCCAATTGCTGAATAATTAGTGTGTGTGTATATATTTTGTAGGGAACTCTTATAGTATTATACTATAGAGGTTCATATAGGACCTGCCGTGCACTACTCTTTTTTATTTTTTTTGCTTGTTTCAACATTAATATAGTTTTAGGTTTGTTTTTTTTGAGAGAAAGAACTTCATTTGTCATATTATTTGCTTGGATTTACTTTTCTTTGAATATGTGATTAATATACGTTAGATGAATTTAAGATGGCCGTCGCCAGTTGTTTTTATTACTGTTAGACATAACATTGCAGCATTTGAGATTGGTTTGTCCCTTTTATTATGGCTATAATGGATAAGACTAATATTTCAATTTTAATATTTTAATATACGTAGCTGCAAAATGGAGGATAGGTTCAAGGGTTATTAGGTTAGCATGTGACCAGCCTATTGGTTGCTTTTTTGCTGGCTTTCTGGGAGGAGCTATGAGAATAGGTTTTCTTTCTCGATTGGGTGGTTATTTTGATGGACATTATTTTTGCAAATACATCATCCTTTCTAGTCATATCCGTACCTTTTTGATTAATCTATGCTTGTGCAATAGTTTTCTTTATAAAGTATTAAATTAAATTTTAAACATGGATGTTAATAAAATTAATATAATCTCTTGGAATCTGAACGGTGCAAATGATCCTATTAAGTGTAAAAAGATTTTTAAGAAATTAAAAACACAATGCAGGTATTATTTATGCACAAGAAAATCATATACGGAGACAGGATGAGGAGTGATTTTTAAAATTTTGGAAAAGACCTTTATTTCATTCTTTATCGACTAATAAAGTTAGAGGCGTATCTATTTTTGTTCACTCTAAAATCCCTTTTGTACATTTTAATACTATTACTGATTCGATTGGAAGATGTTTAATTGTTACTGGCTTATGCGATCAAAAGGTAGTTTTGGTGTGTGTATACGCACCTAATGTAGATAGTTCTGAATTTTTCAAGAAGCTTTTTTCTGAGCTACCAAATTTGAATGAATATAAGTTGATCATGGGCGGTGACTTTAATTGCTATCTGAATCCAGCGATTGACAGGTCATCAACCAATCCATCGCTTCCCAACAAAGCGGTGGCATGTATTAATTCTGTTTTTACTAGAATATGGCCTGGTCGATATCTGGAGATTTAAACACCCTAACGACAAAGATTTTTCTTTTTTTTCACATGTTCATCATAAATACTCTAGAATTGATTACTGTTTTCTAGACACACGTTTGTTACACTCCACTGTTGAGTGTGCGTATGACAACATTGCGTTTTTGGATCACGTGCCTTTGAAGTTAACCCTGAAGTTTTCGGATAGCTTTTTGAAAATGTCACAGTGGAGACTGAATCCCGTATTGTTATGGGATCCAGCCTTAGTTAGTTTTATTAAGGAGCAAATTTCTATATTTTTTGAATTTAATACAACTGAAGGAATGTCAAACCTGGTTATATGGGACACGATGAAATCTTTTCTTAGAGGACAGATAATTTCATACTCAGCAGCTTTAAGAAAGAAAACTAAAGCACAACTGTCAGTGCTTACTAATAAAATTAGAGAGACAGATAAAGCGTTTTCAGTTAAACCTACTGAAGACCTATATAAAGAAAGGGTCGAACTTCAATCACAATATGATTTGTTTCTAACCTTTCTCATCGGACAGCAAATTCTTAAATCTAAAAGTCTACTTTATATACATGGAGTTAAATCAGGTAAACTTTTGGATGGTCAGTTAAAGGCTGGTATGATTAGAAGACAGATTTTAAAAACTCGTAGACCAGATAGAATTGAAACCTTAGATCCTTATGAAATTAATAAGATATTTATGGATTTCTACTCATCTTTATAAATCTGAATTCTCTGACAATACTACTATTATGAATAGATTTTTGCAAAAATTAAATATACCCAAAATTTTGACTCAAGATGTTGACATATTAGATGCACCTATTAAACAAGAGAAAATGGCTAAAGCTATATCCTCTATGCAATTAGGGAAAGCTCTGGGACCAGATGGTTATACGGTGGAATTTTACAAGGAAATATGAAATGTCCCATGAAATGCCTATACCACATCTTCATCAAACTTTTACTGATTTTATACCCTCTGGGAATCTTCTGAAAACTTTTTATGAGGCATTAATTTCATTGATTCCTAAAAAAAAGGAAAAGATTTATTGGAATGTGCATCCTATAGACCTATCTCTTTACTGAATGTACATCTTAAAATCCTCTCTAAGATACTAGCCAATAGACCTGAGAATATTTTGCCTACTGTTATCTCAAATGATCAAACTGGATTTATTAAAAATAGGTACTAATATTTTGATATTCAAAGACTGTTAAATATCATTTATACCCCCCCAGTTAAAGAATCTGAATGTATTGTGTCTCTGGATGTAGAAAAAGTTTTTGATAGGGTGGAGTGGCCTTATCTGTTTCAGGTTTTGAAGAGGTTTAATTTTGTTCCGGGATTTATTTCCTGGATTAAACTGATTTATCAAGCCCCGGTGGCAGCGATTATAACAAATAATCAAAAGTCTCCTTATTTTAGATTATATAGAGGAACCCCTCAGGGCTGTCCTCTCAGTCCTTTATTATTTAATTTGGTTTTAGAACCACTTGCTATCGCTCTTAGGGATTCTAATTCTGTGCAGGGTATTAAGAGAGGGGATAAATTGCATAAGCTTTCGTTATATGCGGATGATTTACTAGTTTACATTTCAGACCCTAGGAAATCTATTCCTTCTATGTTATCTATATTTACAGAATTTAGTATTTTCTCTGGATATAAACTCAACTTCCATAAAATTGAACTATTTCCTATTAATAATTATTCTGATTATTATGATCAAATACCTTTTAATATTGCTAAACACTATTTCATTTACCTTGGTATTAAAATTACTAAAAATGTTAAAGACCTATATAACTATATAACAATTACAGCACAGAAACAGGCCATCTCGGCCCTTCTAGTCCGTGACAAACACTTACTCTCACCTTGTCCCACTGGCCCGCACTCAGCCCATAACCCTCCATTCCTTTTCTGTCCATATACCTATCCAATTTTACTTTAAATGACAATATCGAACCTGCCTCTACCACTTCTACTGGAAGCTCGTTCCACACAACTACCACTCTCTGAGTAAAGAAGTTCCCCTTCGTATGTAAGTATAATTTTTCCCCTGTAATTGAATATACTCAACAAGTGCTTTCTAAATGGTCGCCTATATCAATGTCATTAATTGGTCGAATAAATGCTATAAAAATGGTTATTTTACTGACATTTTTATATACATTACAAGCAGTTCCATCTTTTGTTCCGAAAATATATTTTCATAAAATAGATTCTATGATCTTGTCTTACATTTGGAATAATAAAAACTCCAGAGTGAATAAATTTTCAAAAAAAAGATGGAGGACTGGTGCTACCAACTTTAGATTTTATTATTGGGCAATTAATATTTGTTATATCACCGTTTGAATTCATGGTATAGATAATCAGGATTGCCCTTCATGGTTACATTTGGAGGAGAATTCAGTAAGGGGTTTTCTTTAGCTTCTTTACTAGGAGCTCCCCTTCCTTTTTCGTTCTCCAGAATAGGTAGACAAGGTCTTAGTCCTATTGTTAAACATACTTTAAAAATTTGGTTTCAGTTTCGAAGGTTTTTTGATTTAGATAACTTTGTTCTCTCTAGTAATATCTATTCTAACTTTTTCTTTAAACCATCAACTCTGGATAAGGCTTTTTTAATATGGAAAACTAAGGGAATAAAAACTTTTTTAGATTTGATATCAGAGGATTGTTTAATGTCTTTTTCGCAGTTAATGGATAAATATATCTAGTACACATTATTTTTAGATATTTACAAATTAGGAATTTTTTACGTGATTTTTTTACTGAACTATCCTTTGACTTATTCTTCAAATTTGGTTTATGCTATATTTCAGTTTAAACCATTTCAAAAAATGATTCATAGCTATTATTTATAAACAATTAATGTATGCACATATGACGCCTAATGATAAGGTTAATCATACTTGGGAAATAGAACTTCAACATTCACTTTTAGATGATCAATGGAGTAAAATTTATTATCTAGTTAATAATTCATCTATCTGTGCACGTCACTCCCTAATTCAGTTTAAGATAGTACACAGGGCCCATATGTCAAAAGACAAATTAGGCATATTTGTTTTCTAATATAAGCCCTATTTGTGACAGATGCAGTGCTGAGGTGGCTACTCTAACTCATATGTTTTGGTCCTGTGTAAAGTTAAATAATTTTTGGAGGGATGTGTTTAGAATATTATCAAAAGTTACAGGTGTGGATTTACAACCCAATTCACTTACGGCAATCTTTGGGATTATTCCAGAGGAAACAAGTCGAGTTCCTGCTTCCGTTCAACATGTGATAGCCTTTTCAACTTCAGTGGCCAGGAGAGCTATCTTGTTATACTGGAAAGATTCTAATCCACCGACTGTTTTTAAACTGGCTCTCCTCCATTATGTCGTGTTTAAGTTTGGAGAAAATTAGAAGCCAGACGTTCGACACATCTTTTAACTTTGAGCAAGTCTGGTGACCCTTTATTCAACGTTTTCATATGATTTAATTTTTTTAAGGAAAAATTTTCCTTATCCACAAAGGTTTCGAGTTGACTGAAAGAATGTTTTCTTTCTCCTTTTTTTCTCTTTTTCTCCTCAAATGGACTGCCCAATCTTTCCATTTTTTTTTATTTTAGACTAGTTTAGCGGGATCTTTTCTTCTTATTATTAATAAAATATCCAGTCTTTTTTTTTATGACTTGTTAAGAGGAGTTGTGATTTCTTGTTTATATAGTATATACAACAGCTTAACATTATATTCAATTGACCTTGACAATATATATATTTTTTTGTTGTTTCCACGTCTTTTGTATTATGTGTTTGCCAAAACTTCTCCTCTGAGTTGTAATATTTTCTCTGCTGAAAATTAATAAAAAAAGATTGAAAATGAAAATGAGAGTAGGAATGGAATGAGTTGGAGGATAAATGCATGGCTGAGAGATTGGAGCAGGGGGCAGGGATTCAAGTTTCTGGATCATTGGGACCTCTTCTGGGGCAGATGTGTCCTGTACAAAAAGGACGGGGTTAAACTTGAATGCTAGGGGGACCAATATCCTGGCAGGAAGGTTTAATGGAGTTGTTAGGGAGGGTTTAAACTAATTTGGCAGGGGGATGGGATCTGGAATGATGGAGCTGAGGAGAGGGAAAACAGAAATAGATCTAAGGTAGTAATCAGTAAGAATATCATGAAGGACAGGCAGGTGATGGAGCAAATTTACAGCCATTGGGATGAGTTGCAGTGCAATCAATGCAAAAAGTACCAAATACTGGACTTAAGGTGTTATACTTAAATGCACGCAGCACAAGGAATAAGGTGGATGATCTTGTTGTACAGTTACAGAATGGCAGGTATGATATTGTGGCCATCACGGAGATGTGGCTAAAGGATGCATGTCTCTGGGAGCTGAACGTCCAAGGATACACGGTGTATTAGAAGGATAGGCAGGTAGACAGAGGGGGTAGCGTGGCTTTAATGGTAAGAAATGATATTAAATTATTAGAAAGAGTAAACATAGGATCAGAAGGTACAGAATCTGTATGGGTTGAGCTAAGAAATCACAGGGGTAAAAGGACCCTGATGTCAGTTATCTACAGGCCTCCAAAGAGCTGCAGTGATGTGGACTACAAATTACAACAGGAAATAGAAAAGCCTTGCCAGAAAGGCAGTGTTATGATAATTGTAGGGGATTTTAACATATGAGTAGATTGGGAAAATCAGGTCGGCACTGGATCTCAAGAGAGAATTTGCAGAATGTCTATGCGATGGCTTTTTAGAACTGCTTGTTGTTGAGCCCACTAGGGGATCAGCTGTACTGGATTGGTATTGTGTAATGAATCAGAAGTGATTAGAGAGATGGAAGTGAAGGAACCCCTAGGAGTCAGTGATCACAACATGATTGAGTTCACTGTGAAATTTGAGAAAGAGAAGCCAAAATCCGATGTGTCGGCATGTCAGTGGAGTAAAGGAAATTACAGTGGCATGAGAGAGGAACTGGCCAAGGTTGACTGGAAAGGAATACTAGTGGGAAGGACGGCAGAGCAGCAGTGGCTGGAGTTTAAGCGAGAAGTAAGAAAGGTGCAAGACAGATATATTCCAAAGAAGAAGAAATTTTCGAATGGAAAAAGGCTGACAAGAGAAGTCAAAGCCAAAGTAAAAGCAAAGCAGAGGGCACACAAGGAAGCAAAAATTAGTGGGAAGACAGAGGATTGGGAAGTCTTTAAAAGCTTACGAAAGGAAACTAAGAAGGTCATTAAAAGGGAACAGATGAACTATGAAAGGAAGCTAGCAAATAATATCAAAGAGGATACTATAAGCTTCTTCAAGTATATAAAGAGTAAAAGACAGGTGAGAGTAGATATCCGACTGATAGAAAATGATGCTGGAGAAATTGTAATGGGAGATATGGAGATGGCGGAAGAACTGAATGAGTATTTTGCATCGGTCTTCACCGAGGAAGACATCAGCAATATACTGGACATTCAAGGGTGTCAGGGAAGAGAAATATGCGCAGTCACAATTACGACAGAGAAATTACTCAGGAAGCTGAATAGTCTAAGGGTAGATAAATCTCATGGACCAGATGGAATGCACCCTTGTGTTCTGAAGGAAGTAGCAGTGGAGATTGCGGAGGCATTAGCAATGATCTTTCAAAAGTCGATAGATTCTGGCCTGGTTCTAGAGGACTGGAAGATTGAAAATGTCACTCTGCTATTTAAGAAGGGGGCATGGAAGCAAAAAGGAAATTATAGACCTGTTAGCTTGACATCAGTGGTTGGAAAGTTGTTGCAGTCGATTGTCATGTATAAGGTTATGGAGTATCTGGAGGCATACGACAAGATAGGCAGAACTCAGCATAGTTTCCTTAAAGGAAAATCCTGCCTGACAAACCTAGTGCAATTTTTTGAGGAAATTACAAGTAGGCTAGACAAGGGAGATGCAATGGATGTTGTGTATTTGGATTTTCAGAAGGCCTTTGACAAGGTGCCGCACATGAAGCTGCTAAACAAGAGCCCATGGAATTACAGGAAAATCACATACGTGGATAGAGCATTGGCTGATTGGCAGAAAACAGAGATTGGGAATAAAGGGATCCCATTCTGGTTGGCTGCTGGTTACCAGTGGTGTTCCACAGGAATCCGTGTTGGGGCCACTTCTTTTTATGTTGTATATCAACGATTTGAATTATGGAATCGATAGTTTTGGGGCTAAGTTTGCTGATGATACAAAAATAGGTGGAGGGGCCGGTAGTGCTGAGGAAACAGAGAGTCTGCAGAGAGACTTGGATAGATTGGGGGAATGGGCAAAGAAGTGGCAAATTAATTACAACGTTGGAAAGTGTACAGTCATGCACTTTAGTAGAAGAAATAAACGGGAAGACTATTATTTAAATAGGGAGAGAATTCGAAGTTCTGAGATGCAACGGGACTTGGGAGTCCTTGTGTAGGAGATCTTTAAGGTTAAATTCCAGGTTGAGTCAGTGGTGAAGAAGGCGATGTTGGCATTCGTTTCTAGAGGAATAGAGTATAGGGGTAGGGATGTAATGTTGAGGCTCTATAAGGCACTGGTAAGACCTCATTTGGAATACTGTATGCAGTTTTGGGCTCTTTATTTAAGAAAGGATGTGCTGACATTGGAGAGGGTTCAGAGAAGATTCACTAGAATAATTCCAGGAATGACAGGGTTAACATATGAGGAACATTTGACTGCTCTCGGACTGTACTCCTTGGAGTTTAGAAGAATGAGGGGGGACCTCATAGAAACATTTCGAATGTTGAAAGGCATGGACAGAGTTGATGTGGCAAAGTTGTTTCCCATGGTAGGGGAGTATGGTACGAGAGGACATGACTTGAGTATTGCAGGGCGTCCATTCAGAACAGAAATGCGATGAAAATATTTTAGCCAAAGGGTGGTTGTTGCCACAAATTATGGAATTTGTTGCCACAGGCGGCAGTGGAGGCTAAGTCATTGGGTGCATTTAAGGCAGAGACTGATAGGTATCCGAGTAGTCAGGGCATCAAAGGTTATGGTGAGAAGGTGAGGGGAATGGGACTAAAGCGGAGATGGATCAGCTCATGATGAAATGGCAGAGCAGACTCGATGGGCTGAATGGCTGACTTCTGCTCCTTTGTCTTATGGTCTTATGGAGTGACAGACAGGTGACAGTGAGGGGGCGAATTTCCAAAAACAGTTTGAACACCAAACTCACAGGTCGATTTCTACTGTTGTAAACACGGAACAGCCCATTTACTCATAGCCTGTCCCTGTGAGGATGGAATGGGAACTCATCCTCTCCTCAGATTATCAGTCATTGCTTCCAAAGGAACTGCAGAAACAAACATCTGATACTCACTCAACACCTCATGAACCTGGGCAGCTCAATCCCCAGATCCATTTTACCTGGATCAAAAAGTGTGATATCCCAGGACACACCCTCACAGAGTCACACAGGTGAATCTGCCACTCACCAATCCTGACAGTCTCACACATCGTCCCCACATCTCACACTGGGTAGTGCAATCCAGGATTTCCCCACAACCAACGTCCAGCTGCCCAAAATCTCTGCTTCATTTCAGAACGACGACCATCCAGCCCCATCTGTAGAAACACTATCTAAAGTCAAAGCCAAAACACCAACAGTTCCATATGCCTGGAATGTAGATCACAGGATTATAGCCCAAGCACCAATTCTCCCAGTACTCTTTGCTGACAATGATATGCTGCAGTGTGTCAGCCAGTCACTGTTCAAAAACTAGCACCTCCAAACCAATGCACAACAGAACTGGTACCTGATGATCCTCCGGCATTCCAGCTAACAAAAACCAGGGGCATTAACAGAAGTTAGAGAAGTCAATGTTCATGCCATTAGGTTGGAGGCTACCCAGCCGGTAAATAAGGTGTTGAAAGCAGGATCTCCCAGCGGCCACACATTTTAACTTCACATCCCATTCCCATTCTGATATGTATATCCATGGCCTCCTCTACTGTCAAGATGAATCCACACTCAGGTTGGAGGAAAAACACCTTATATAAAAAACACCTTATATAAAAAACACCTTATAAAAACACCTTTCTTTCTCACTAGGCCTCCCATCCCATGATCCTTTCCCTTCTCCAGCTCTGTATCCCTTTTGCCAATCACCTTTCTGGCTCTCTGCTTCACCCCACCCCCTCCGGTCTTCTATCATTTCGCATTTCCCCCTCCCCCTCCTACTTTCAAATCTCTTAGTATCTTTTCTTTCAATTAGTCCTGACGAAGGGTCTCGGCCCGAAACGTCGACAGCGCTTCTTTCTGTAGACGCTACCTGGCCGCTGCGTTCCACCAGCAGATTTACTCAACCTCGGAATCAGCCTCTACTCACCGCCACCGGAATCAGACAAACACCGTCAACAGCTGCCGCTGCTTCTTTTTCTTCAGCGAGCAGGAAGTTCGCCGCAGCGCCACCCGTGGCTGGAGGTCCATACAGCGCCAACTGTGGCCGGAGGTCCATGCTGCGCCACCAGTGGCCAGAGGTCTATGCAGCGCCAACTGTGGCCGGAGGCGGGCGAGGCAACGGAGAGGGAATTCACAAACGTGTCAAAGTCTGCAGATGCTGGAAATCCAGAGCAACTCAAACAAAATACTGGCGGAACTGCCAGGCAGCATCTATCGAAAAGTGAACCCTCCTTCAGGACTGAAAGGAATGGGGGAAATATCTGAATAAAATTGGGGCGGGCGAGGAAATATCTATCTGGAAGGTGATAAGTGAAGCCAGGTAGATGGGAAAGCTCAAGAGCAAAAGAAAATAGAATCTAATAGGAGAGGAGAGTGGAGAATAGGAGAAAGGGATGGAGCAGTGGACCCTCCCAGAGAGAAGTGATAAGCAGGTGAGAGCACGTGAAAAGTCAGAGAAGGGGGGGGGGGGCGAGGGGGAAATTTGTTCACCGGAAGGAGAAATCGATGTTCGTGCCATCAGGTTGTGGGGGGTATCCAGGCGGAATATAAGGCGCTGATCCTAGACCCTGAGGGTGGCCTCATCTTGGCACAATGAGGAGGCGATGGGTTGACACGTCGGAAGGGGAATGGGAATGTTTGGACACCAGGAAGAATAGTTCAAAGGTTAACTTATTATCAAAGCAGGTATTTATAAACAATTCTGAGGTTTTATTTTTCTCCAGAGAGCCACGAAACAAAGAAAGAGCATGAAAGTTGTTCAGAGAGAAAAATCAAATTCCCACCCCACCCCCAGCAAAATAAAGAACGGCATCCTGATCATCAACCCCGAAAACACACCTCTCCTGCTCAAATGGGAACAATAACATCGACCTCCCCCAAAAAAATCAACCCTCCCCCCCAAAAAAGGGAGCAATAATATCAACCCCCGAGAACAAAAATTAATCCAAACCCGCACAACTGCAGAGGAGCTGGTGTCACCAGAGTAGAGGCAGCCGCATCGGGAGCAGCGGACACAACGGGCGACCCCGGAAGATTCACAGATGAAGAGTCGCCTCACCTGGAAGGACGGTTGGACAACGGAGAGAGTTTGGCCATCCAGCCCTTTCACTATGACACCCCAAACTCCTCATCAAATCCGTCTAAACGAATCTGGGTGAAATTTAATGACCAACAAATAGAATTCGTCTCAGCGATCAGCTGTCTGAATGAATAACTGACTTTAAAGAGGAAGGGGTATCTGTGGTCCCATTGTCAGGGTGTTGAGTTTACCAGGAGACAAAGACTGCAGGGTCGAGAGATTTTCTGTTGACTATGTGTAGACCCCGCTGACAATTCTGGTGTTGTGATCCAAGTCGAGACAAACACCACCCTACCACTCCACCAACAACACGGCACAGCCGGACACGTAACAGGGGACTTTACATCTTACAACACAACAGTGATGAAACCCGTGATTAATGTTGTTGTCCCACTGAAATCATAGGAAACGTCTATTTAGGTGCTTTTTATTACAAGCACTCCCCCATAGCTGACGTCACACAGGCACACCCACTCGCCTGACGTCACACATGGGCCCCCCACACCGGGATCTGTCCTCACGTGCGCGGTATCTTACGTCACCACGCTTGCTCGGTTTAATGGCTAGGTTAATAATCATGTGACGAGCCCCTCCCCCACCGCTGTCAACCAAGGATTCAGCAGCTGCGCTATTCCCATTGATGCGAAGTGATGTCAATCACTGGTTACAACCAGTAGCGGACCAGCCGAGAGGGCGGTATCCCTGTTAACTCATCTCCCACTCAAGCTTCGACCTCACTGTACAGCGGAGAAAACCTCAAGGTAAATGTCCCGTTTTTGATTTATTTCCATTTCCCTCCAAGGGAGATTGGGGTGTTTGTGAAGCGCCTCTGGAGTCTGATATTTCACTGAGAGGTAGGAGGAGACCACTCACCCCATCGGCGATTCCTGGAGAGAGGGACAGGGAATTTTATTGAGAGGATAAAGATGGTGTGAAAAGGGGCGGACAGGATGTCTGTCCCAGTGGGGACAGGAGGGGCTCATCTGTGAAAATGTCTGAGCCCACGGTGGTGGCGAGCAGAGGGATTCACCACATTGGGGGCAAACGCCGGCAGACTGTTGGCCTGCAAGCGGGGCTAATGATCCGGGCAATGTGACAATTATTTGGGATTTATTGAGACTGTACCTGGAACATGGTGTAAAATCCTCCTTCCCATACTAACACGAGTTATATATGTTGTGTTCTTTATATTAATATGTACCGTGGGTTTCTAATAAAAAACATATTCTGGAAGAATAGAATTTTTATTTATCAACAGCCACATGTGTCTTACAAAGCCATCTTTTCTCGATCTCTTCATCATTCCTGCACATGCTCAGAACCCTCTCCAACCACATTCTTACCTGTCACATCACCACATCTTCCCTTCCTGAAAAAAAAACAATTAGCAACATTCACCAGAGAAAATGCATAATTTAACATGTCTCTATCAGTCTCTCTGGGGGGTCTACGAACTCGAGTAGACCTTCTAAGTGGTTCACACAGTTCTTGTGCTTCGTTGTTATTCCCATGTTTTGTCTGGTCTGCATCAAATAACTGAAACTCTGAAGCTGGCTCTTTCTTTGCGAGTTTTTCTTAACACTTTGGACCATGTATGATCTGGGTTGTACTTCTTCAAATACTGTAGCTTTCTGTGTCCATGTCTTCATTTTGTCTTGAATCCTTAATTCATCTCTGTGGTGCAGTTCAGGTAATGAACGAGAACATCTGTCAAAGTATGTTTTCTGCTTTGCTTTGTGATCATCTTTCCATCTTTTCACTTGTTCACCTCCCTCTGTTCTCAGAAGGCTCTCATCTATTGGCAGATTGGATCTCAAACAGCGTCCGAACAAGAGCTGAGCAGGTGAAAATCCACATTGAAGTGGAGTACTGCGGTAGGTTAACAAAACTTTATAAAAATCACCTCCACTATCTTTTGTTTTGTGCATCAGTTTCTTGATAATTCCCACTGAATTCTCAACTAATCCATTGGACCGAGGGAAAAATGGACTAGATGTTGTATGACCTTAGCCCCATTCCTGAGCAAAATGCTTCATGCATTCACCATTGAATTGTGGACCATTTTCTGTGAAAACTTCATCAGGTACACCATGTCTGGAAAAAACTGATTTC
The DNA here is from genome assembly GCF_030144855.1 of Hypanus sabinus. Taxonomy (NCBI): domain Eukaryota; kingdom Metazoa; phylum Chordata; class Chondrichthyes; order Myliobatiformes; family Dasyatidae; genus Hypanus; species Hypanus sabinus. Next base: position 61,354,916 of record NC_082706.1, on the reverse strand, counting down.
ATTCATGCAATTACATTCTCTGCTGTTGTTCTGCTCAAGCCACACACTTTAGGATACAATGTGCAGTATTAAGTTATTAATAGATAATCTTTGTTGTCAGTTACAAAAAGATCAACGCCAACCTTTTAATAAGGTCTCTGAGCACTAGGATGTGGATGCAATTGCTCCTTAGGGTTGCTATGTATTTAAGGCATATTTGACAAGAAGACACCAACTCTGCAATTTCCTGATTCATCCTGGGCCAAAGCATCACTTTCCACGCCATTCTCTTACATTTTCCAATACCTAAGTGGCCTCCATGAATTTTCCCAAGCATTTCTTTTCGGAGACTTTTAGGAATCACAATTCTGCTACCTTTGTACAGTATCCCGTCCACAACAGAAAGTTCTGTTCTGTGGTTCCAATATTCCTGTACTTCTGAGGTCGAGTCATGCTTATTATCTGGCCATCCATCCATCACCAGGTGAATTACCTGACTGAGATGTTTGCCATTCTCTGTCTCAAGACGCAGCATTTCCAACTTTTCGGGAGCAGCAGGTACAGTCTCTATGATCATATCAACGAATGACTGGACGTCAACAGTGTCCCTATGACTGTCTTTTGCTGTTGGATCCACAGCTCTGGAAAGTGTGTCAGCCATTTTCCAGGAGTGTATGAGACATTCAAAACATATCTTTACAATTTGGTCATCATTCGCTGAATTTGCAAAGGACAGTCACTTAAAGGTTTGTGAAAAAACGTAATCAGAGGCTTACGATCAGTTTCAACATCAATAGATTGCCCTGACACAAACTGATGAAATCTCTCACTAGGAAACATAATGCTGAGCAATTCTTTTTCAATTTGGCATACCTTATTTCTGGATCATGTAATGAATGAGATGCATATGCCATATGACCATATAACAATTACAGCATGGAAGCAGGCCATCTCGGCCCTTCTAGTTCATGCCGAATGCTTACTCTCACCTGGTCCCACTGGCCCGCACTCAGCCCATAACCCTCTATTCCTTTCCTGTACATATACCTATCCAATTTTATTTTAAATGACAATACCGAACCTGCCTCTACCACTTCTACTGGAAGCTCTTTCCACATAGTTACCACTCTCTGAGTAAAGAAATTCCCCCCTTGTGTTACCCTTAAACTTTTGCCTCCTAACTCTCAACTCATGTCCTCTTGTTTGAATTTCCCCTACTCTCAATGGAAAAAGCCTATCCATGTCAACTGTATTGATCCCCCTCATTATTTTAAATACCTCTATCAAGTACCCCCCTCAACCTTCTATGCTCCAAAGAATAAAGACCTAACTTGTTCAACCTTTCCCTGTAACTTAGGTGCTGAAACCCAGGTAACATTTTAGTAAATCTTCTTTGTACTCTCACTATTTTGTTGACATCCTTCCTATAATTTGGTGACCAGAACTGTACACAATACTCCAAATTTGGCCTCACCAATGCCTTGTACAATTTTAACATTACATCCCAACTCCTATACTCAATGCTCTGATTTATAAAGGCCAGCATACCAAAAGCTTTCTTCACCACCCTATCCACATGAGATTTCATCTTCAGGGAACAATGCACCATTATTCCTAGATCACTCTGTTCTACTGCATTCTTCAATGCCCTACCATTTACCATGTATGTCCTATTTGGATTATTCCTACCAAAATGTAGCACCTCGCACTTACCAGCATTAAACTCCATCTGTCATTGTTCAGCCCACTCTTCTAACTGGCCTAAATCTCTCTGCAAGCTTTGAAAACCTACGTCATTATCTACAACGCCACCTACCTTAGAATCATCTGTATCATATCTTAGTATCATATGCCACGATTCTAAAGGAGAGGATCAACTAAAATATGGAGGGACATGGCCTGATTTGGAACAGTCAGTTTGGCTGTTTGTAGGGTCATGTCTGATAAATGTCTTGAGTAATTACAAGAAAGTAACTGGGATTTTAGAAGAAGATAGCATGGTGGATGTTCTCTGTGTAGATTTTAGCAATGCCTTTGACAATGTCCCTCATGGCAGATTAGTTTTACAGGTTATATTGCAAAGAGTTTAGAGCAGAGGACTGACTGGATTCACAATTACCTCAGCCGAAGGAAGTAGAAGATGATACTTGAAAGTTATTTCTCAGATTGGAGACTTGCATTTATCTGTGAGCTGGAACCCCACATTTGGGCCACCAGTACCATCCGGGGTGAATAATTCTTATAGTGATTTTTGGTGAGGTATACACCCCTAGTGCTAGAAAATATGTGATAGCATTGGAGCGGTGGTAGCGTTCTGTGTGTATAAGAACTGCTATCATACCTAACAAGGTGATTGTACAAGTCAGTTCATTGTTCACCAAACTTGAATCTTTCATGTTATCTGGTGGAGTTACACTCCTGCAAGATTCTACAAGGAAGCACATTCATAGGAAGCTGGAATCTGATCTGAGCAATTCATTAGATATATTTCCAGATGACAAAGAAAAATTGTTAATTGTTCCTGAAAATGCATCATTAAGGGACGTTGCTTGGAAAATCAAACTGTACAGAAAGAACTCAAAGTTTGGAGGGCCAAGGCAACCAATTTCAAAAAGATCATAGATCAGAATTCATCACATAACAGATCAATCATTAGACAGGAGATGACTTTGACTCCCTGGCTATTCCATCCATCTGATGTGAAAGATAGTGCTCATACCTCCATACCAGATCAACGAGAGTGGCTTCTTGTTGGACTGCTCACTCGGAATCCTGACACGAAACTCAAGCACAGAGGGTCACTTCTTCGGTTCAGTCAGGACATGATATATGCTGTGATATGTGGTCAAAATAAACCACCAAAGTACTTTCTACTTCTTTATGCAGTAAAAACACTCACAAGTAGCACTGAGCTCATCCAAATACTGAACAGACTTGGGAATGGGGTGTCTTACAACTTGAAGTGCATGACACTGCTCTGTGTCTCTAAAAGCTAGCAACAGCCTCCAACAAGAGAGTTATATTTCCAGCCTCCATCAAGCCTCATGTCTTCATCAATCTTGCATGGGCAATATCAATAGTCTTGAGGAAACTTTCACTGGAAAGGGTACATCACATAGAGTCAATGGCAGTGTGGTACAGGCCAATGTCTATGGGCCACATCTGCCTAGAACTGAGCTTCCACACAGTGAGAAACTGAAGCAGAGATCAGTCACCATTGAGGACCAAGAACTGAATGTATATGTAACAGGTGCACGTGTGGGACCACAGTCTCTCCCAACCATGGAACACTGTGTCCAGGAAACCAATAAAACTGCTACACTTGCCTGCAAGAAGAACCTGGTGTGGACACTTGCAAGTAGGAGGGGTTATCCCCCACAGCTAGACATTTCCTCTAGCTTAACGCAGGGTCATGTACCAGAGACCTCAGCCTTAGAATCACACGTTTGTTGCTATCTTTGTTACTATTTGTGTTTCTTGGTTCTTATTTGTTCAAGGAGTAGATCAATTAAGTGTTATCCTGCTAATTTCAATGATACATTGAGAGATAAATACAGATGGCTAAGGACAAGGTAACACTCATTTCTTTTAATGTCAATGGGCTATTAAATCCAATCAAACATAATAGAATTTTATCCAAAATGAAAAAAAGAAAAAAAAAACATGTAATATATTTACAGGATACACACTTAAGTGAAAATGAGCATAGAAAACGAAAGAGAATGGGCTTCACTAATTTGTTTTTCTCCTCATATAAATAAGGACATAGGACAGGAGTTGCTATTCTTATCTCAAGTAAGCTAAATTTTGACTACGTATTCGAAATGGGAGATAAACAGGGCAGATATATTCTGATAAGGGGGAATATAGATGGAAATTCAATTACTCTATTGAATATATATGCACCCCAGGGAAGTGATATTGGTTGCTTTCAGAAAATTACTGATATAATGGTAGCGGAAACTGAAGGTCTCCTGATATGTGGGGGAGACTTAAATTTACAATTACAACCAAACTTAGAATTTTCCAATAGAAAAATCTATGAAACAAAATCTTTACAAAAGAAAGTTAATACACTTTTTGAGGATGTTGGTCTAATTGATATTTGGACGGACCTTTTCCCCGTCAGAAGGGATTACATTCATTATTCTGCTCCCCATTCTGTATATACAAGAATAGACTATTTCATAACATTTGGAAAAGACAAAGACAAAATAAACACCTGTGTAATTGGGACAATAGATGTAAGTGACCATGCACCTATATACATATCTGTTGATTTTGACCTACAACCAAAGAATCCTACTTGGAAACTAAATTCAAGTCGACTCAATGATTCGTACTTTAAGGAACAAATTAAAAAAAGAAATTGGTCTCCACTTAGAATTTAATGATAATGGAGAGGTTTCACTTCCCATTTTATGGGATACACTGAAGGCTGTCTTAAAAGGGAAAATTGCAGTGATATCTTCATATAAGAAAAAAAGTAAGGAATAAAACATTAGGGGAATTACAAAATAGGCTGAATGAGCTAGAGAAAAAAAACACAAATTGAATTTGGCACAAGATACATTACGGGAAATTAAAAGGATTAGGAATGAAATTAATAGTTTGGCTATGCAAGAAATCAGGAAAAATTTAATGTTTCTGAAACAGAGACATTATGAAAGTGGATCAAAATCTATGAAAATACCGGCATGGAAATTGAAAAAAAGAGATAGTAGAAAATACAATTCATAGAATTAGGGACCCAAGAACAAAAATGATAAAAAATAAGCTAAGTGAAATTCAAGAAACTTTGGAAGAGTTTTGCAAAACTCTATATTCCAAAGTTCCAGGGGGAAGCATAACCCAAATTGACGCATTCTTGAATTCTCTAGAATTACCTACTTTAAGGAAAGAATGAAATAGAACAATGACTGCTGACATAACTGAAGTTGAATTAAAAGCTGCAATTAGTAGGCTTAAATTAAGCAAGTCACCAGGATCAGATGGGTATATGGCAGAGTGGTACAAAGAATTTAAAATGAGTTAATTCCTGTTTTACTCCCCACACTGAACTCGGCTCTAAAAAAGGCACTAATGCCATCTAGTTGGATGGAGGCAATAATCTTAGCTATACCAAAAGAAGGCAAAGATAAAATGGAATGTGGGTCATTTAGACCAATATCTGTTCTTAATGTAGATTATAGAATATTTACCTCCATCATGGCCAAACGATTAGAGGAGTTTCTACCCATACCGATACATAATGATCAGATACGTTTTATATGACAACACCAAACACAAGACAATATACGAAGGACACTTCACATTATGGATCATATACAAAAAAATAAAATTGAAGCAATAGTGATAAGTGTGGATGCTATAAAGGCATTTGATTTGGTTAATTGGAATTTTCTTTACAGAGTTTTACATAGATTTGGTTTCCAAGACACAGTTATTAAAACTATATGGACACTATATGAAAACCCTTCTGCTAGGATTAAAATCAATGGATATTTATCAAATAGTCTTATCCTAGAAAGGGACACGAGACAGGGTTGTGCATGGTCACCGCTAATTTCAGCATTATATCTGGAACCATTAGCTCAATACATTAGATAAAATGAAGATATCAGGGGAATTACTATTAAAGGGACAGAGCATAAATTGGCTTGTTATGCGGAGGACATCTTGATCTACCTAAGGCAACCAACATACTCTTTACCTAATTTGATGCAATCCTTTGAACAATATGGTCAATTATCAGGATACAAGATCAACATAGATAAAACCCAATTACTTTCATATTACTATAGCCCACCAAGAGAAATTGAAAGTAGATGTTCTTGGGCATGGAACACAGAGTCTTTCAAATGTTTGGGCATCATTATGCCAAAAGATTTGGCAAAATTATCAGAATGTAATTATCAGCCTTTATATAAAAATTTTGGAAGATATGGCAAGATGGAACCTGATTCCCTTTTTCAGTCTCAGTTCAAGGATTGAGTCTATTAAAATGAATATACTACCGACACTGTTATATCTCTTTCAGACCCCACCAATAGAAATTAATCAAAATCAATTCAATGAATGGAACAAGATGTTACAAAGGTATATTTGGCAGGGTAAAAGGCCTAGAGTTCCTCTCAAAACTTTGCAATTAGCAAAGGAAAAGGGGGATGGGGCCTACCTTCTCTTAAAGATTATTATTTTGCAGCACAGTTGAGAGCTGTGATATGTTGGTGCAACCCATCATATGGCGCTCAATGGAAAAACCTTGAGGAGTGGGTATTTCCCATCCCCATACAAGCAATTTTGGCTGATAACAACTTGCAAAGGTACATAAATACTATTGATAACCCATGGGTGAAACTGACTCTTAAAATATGGAAAACTACTATAAAAGAATATGATCTAGAAGGAGATATTGCAATTCTTAAATGGTGTGCATATGACTCGGATTTTACACCAAATAAATTGGATGCTAGATTTAAGGAATGGACAGCTAAAGGAATAACAGTTCTTTGAAACATAATGAAAGAAGGAACACTGTTCAGTTTTGAAATGCTTAAAGAGAAACATCAATTAGAAAAACAAGATTTTTATCAGTATTTACAGATGCAACAATATGTTAATAAGATGTTTCAAAATGTAACCAAGGCAAGTACATGCTTGATAGAGCTCTTTAGAAAAGCATATATTTCAGATAACGGTAGTAGAATCATTTCAAGCATGTATAAGGGGTTGTCAAATCTTAAAACACATTCAACTTCATACATTGAAACAAAATGGGAGAAGCAAGGAGGGATAATTATATCTGAGGAAGAATGGACAACAATATGGAGGTATCAATGGAAGAGTACCAGTTCACAGAAATGGAGGGTGTTTGGATGGAAAAACTTGATATTTTATTACACCCTCTCAGAAATTCCATTATGATAGTAACCTCCCTGTTTGCTGGAGAAATTGTGGAAATCAAAATGCAAATCATTATCATATTTTTTGTGACGGCCCTGTTATCAAAAACTATTGGAGGAGGATACACAATTATTGGAGGAGGATACACAACTATTGGAGGAGGATACACAAGACATCTTTAACTGTGAAATACCCTTAGAGAGTAAGACCATATATTTTGGATATATACCTCAAGAATGTTTGAAAAGAGATAAATATTTAATGAATATACTGTTGGTGGCTGGTAAAAAGACTCTTTCTAGGAAATGGTTATTACAGGACAGCCCAACTTTAAATGGATGGATGGAAATTACAATGGACATTTACAAAATGGAGAAGATAACAGCATCTGTTAATCATAAGCTGGAACAATTTGATTCATACTGGGAAAAATGGTTTAACTACATAATGCCTCATAGGCCTGATTTTATTCAAACAAATCAATGAATATGTTGTAAAAAAAAATCACTCCCTACTTGTACATAGTTTTTTTTTTCTTTTGCTTGTTTTTACTTTCTATTCTTTTCTAAAAGTGTATCACACAGATAATTGCTTCGTGGGGATTTGTGATATATATGATTATAAGATATATATGTACAATGTCTGAATACATCTTATGGAAATGTTTGATGATGAACTTCAATAAAAAAATTACAAAAAAATAGAAATGTCTAATACATTGAAGGTGAGAGGGGGTAATTTGAAAGGAGATGTGAGGGGTATGTTTTTTACTCAGAGAGTGCTGGATGCCGTGTATTTTGTGTAGGTCAGAAGGATTAGTATTTGGAGGTTTACTGATTTTCGTTTCAGATGGTTTGGCATGCAATTATGGGACAAACTGTACATCCTGTGCTGTACTATTCTATGATTTGTTCCCTATACTGGAAGCCAGTATGACAGAGCTGAGCATGATCCAGCAGGTTTACAAGTAGAAGGTCCTGATGGAGTACCTGTTAAAGCTCTGAAAACATGAGCCAACCAACTGGTGGAAATATTCAAGGACATTTTCAACCTCTCATTGCTACGGGCAGAAACTTCCACTTGCTTCAAAAAGGCAACATTTACAACAGTGCCTAAAAAGAGTAATGTGTGTTTCCTTAATGACTATCGCCCGGTAGCACTAATATCTGCAGTGATGAAATGCTTTCAGAGATTGCTTATGACTAGTCCGCAAAGACCTCAGCAAAGACCTGGACCCATTGCAATTTGCCTGTCGCCACAATAGGCCAGTGACAGATGCAATCTCAGTAGCCCGTCAGACCGCTTTAGATCACAAGGACAACACATACATGTATGTCAGGATGTTGTTCATTGAATATTTCTCAGCATCTAATTCCCATAATCCTGATTGAGCAGTTGCAGAATCTGGGCTCTGTTCCTCCTTCTGAAATTGAATCCTTGACTTTGTAACCGGAAGACCACAACATGTGCGGATTGGTTACAATATCTCCTCCTCTTTGGCAATCTACACTGGTAAACCTCAGGGATGTTGCATAGACCACTGCTCTACTCTCTATATACCCATGACTGTGTGGCTTGGCATAGCTCAAATGCCACCTATAAATTTGATGATGATACAATTGTTGGTAGAATCTCAAGTGGTGACGAGAGGGCGTACGGGGTAAGAAATGATACCTAGTGTTGCAGTAACAACCTGACACTCGACGTCAGTATGATGAAAAACTGATTGTGGACTTCCGGAACGATAATATGAAGGAACACATACCAATCCCCATAGAGGAATCAGAGGTGGGTGTCAAGATCTCTGAGGCTCTAACCTGGTCCCAACATATCGATGCAGTTTTAAAGAAGGCAATACAGCAGCTATGCTTCATTAGGAATTTGAAGAGATTTGGTATGTCATCAAATTAACTCAAAAGCTTCTATAAATGTACCATGGAGAGCATTCCCACAGGCAGCATCACTGTCTGGTATGGAGGGGGTGGGGGGTGCTGAGGCATCTGCTGCACAGGACTGAAAGAAGTTGCAGAACGTTGTAAACTTTGTAACCATCTTAGTTACTATGCTACTAAGTACCCAAGACATCTTCAAGGAGCTTCTTTATATATATATCTCACAGCTTTAATCTATTCAATATACATGTAATGTAATCGCTCGATTTATTAATTTATTTATCTATCTATTTATATATTTATAATATTATTATATTATAAATATTTTATTATTTTTTCCCTTCTGTATCATGTACTGCATTGAACTGCTGTTGCTAAGTTAACAAATTTCACGTCACATGCTGATAATAATAAACCTGATTCTCATTCTGATAATAAGTGTAATGACACATTTGTAATGTGGGACTTCAATATCAAAGGGATTTGGGAAAATCAGGTTGGTGTTGAAACACAAGAGAGGGAATCTGTTGAATACCTACAGAATGGCTTTTAGAGCTGCTTGTTCTTGAGCTGCTCATGAAACCCCGGTCTCATAAGGGAGAATAGAAATGAACCCTTAGAAGTCAGTGACCATAATATGATTGAATTCATGCTGCAGTTTGAGAGGGTGAAACATAACTCACATGTATCAGTATCGCAATGGAATAAAAGGAATTTACAGAGGCAAGAGAAAGGACCTTTCCCCAGGTCGTCTGTTGGAGGATACTGACAGGGATTACAGCCGAGCAGGTATGGCTGAAGTATCTCGGAATAGTTCGCAAGGCGCAGGATACGTAGATATGTTGCACAGGGAAAGAAGTTCTCAAATTGACAGCCATGCATATAAAGCAGGATCCTAAAAGTTGTTTTGATTATATAAATCATAAAAGGGTGGTGAGAGTTGATATCGAACCACTGGCAAATGATGCTGGTGAGATAGTAATGAAGTCCAAAATATAGCGGATGAATGTGTTGGGTACTTTGCACTGCCTTCACTGTGGAAGATACTAGCTATGTCTCTGAGGTCTGTGAGGGTCAAGGAGCAGATGTGAGTGTCATAGCCCATAAAAAAGGAAAAAGTTCTAGGTAAATTCAAAGGTCTTAAGGAGGATAATTCACAGGGACCAGAGGGACTACATCTCAGATTCATGAGAGAGGTTGCTGAAGAGATAACGGATGCATTGGTCATAATCTTTCAAGAAACACTAGATTATGGCATTTCCCCAGGGCACTCAATGATTGCAAATGTCACTCCACGCTTTAATAAGGGAGAGAATAAAAAAAAAATGCAAGGAGCTGCCTGATCGCCTAACCTCAGTGGTTGGGAGAGTGCTGGAGTCTTATTAAGGCTGAGGTTTTGAGGTACTTGGTGACTGATAATAAAATCTGTCAAAGGAATCTTCCTTGACAAATCTGTTTGAATTCTTTGAGGAAGTAACACGCTGTATGGAGAAAGGAGAGGCAGAGGATGTCACTTACTTGGTTTTTCAGAAGGTGTTTGATAAGGTGCCACACATTAGACTGTTTAACAAGATAAAATCCTATGGCGTTACGGGAATGATAGTGTCATGGATAGTGGAATGGCTGACAGGCAGGAAGCAGCATGTGAGAATTAAAGGGGCTATTTCTGGCTGGCTGGCAGAGACTTGTGTTCCTCAGAAGTCTCTATCAGGAGGGCTACTTTCCATATTCTTTACCAACGATTTAGATAAACGAATTGAAGGGTCTGTTGCAAAGTTTGCGTATGATATGAAGACAGGTGGAGGGGTAGGTAGTGCTAAGGAAGCAAAGCGTTTGTAGCAGGACTTAGAGAAATTGCAAGAATAGGCAAAAAAGTGGCAGATGGAATGCAGTGTTGAGAAATGCGTGGTAATAGTGTGGACTAAAATAGTGTGGACTATTATCTGAATGGGGAGAAGGTTCAAACATCAAAGGTGCAGTGGGACATAGGATTCCTCATGCACAACATCCAGAAGGTTATTTTATTAGCTGAGTCTGTGGTAAAAAAGTTAGTATTTATTTCAAGGGGAATAGTGTCGGGGTAAGTTTTTCACACTGAGCAAGGTGGGTCCGTGGAATACACTGCTGGCGGCAGTGATGCAAGCGGATACAATAAGGTCTTTTAGGGAAATTCTTGGCAATCTCTCGAGTAATCGACAACATTGTGGTCAGCGGAACACGGTGAGCTGAAGGGCTGTACATTTCTATGTTCTTTGAGACTGCTCCCGCAATGCTGGCTTCCTTGTATCTGGCAAATCCAACTGCTGTTGAGACAGTGTCCTGGCAAAAGCTACACCATAAAGACAAAAGAACACTCCAAGCAATTTCATGAAAAATGTTACTGAAAAACAAGAAAACTGGTGCAGCACAAGGACAACAGCTATTCTCTGTGCAGTTTGGCTCATCTCAGCCGTTGAAGCATTTAACTGTCCTCGGGTTGACATATATCTCTTGCTGGCCTCCATCACTAGTCCCTTTCATGCATGATCTCTCACGTTCTGAGGAGAGCCTGCTGACAGATTTACAGCTGTGTCATATTTTTTCCAATAACTTATGTCACTGAACAGAACCCTGTGACACATCACAAAACATAGCGGACCAGTCTGAGAAACAATGTATCTAGTTATTTCTGTTGGTCTTCATTTCATATAATTTGAAATCAGGTGTGCAGTGGCTTATCGACATAGAATCCAGACCAGATGCATTTAGACAAATTGCAATCTACTGGCATGAGAACAATGCCACATTAGTTGCATATTTACGGTAAAAGCTGTTGTATGGGATAGGCGGTGATCCTGCATTTGATGTTTGCATTGAAGCGGCAGGACAGCAGCATCTGGACTAATTCCTCTCCTGAGTTGTTAGTTACACAATTAAATGCAGCAGTAATGTACACCATTTATAGATGCCTTTGAGTTGGATAATCGCAATCAGCAGGGAACTCTCATTTGATAATGCTCAAATTGAATTCTATGCAGAGAGGAGGAATTTAAAATATGGGTCTCTTGGGAATGACCAGGACACGCTGTAACATGACCACAGTGGTCAGTGTTAAGGTTCCAGAAACAACATTATCATCATGGTCAACGGTGGGTGTGGAATAGTAATGAAATCGTCAGCTTGCCTGCAGTGATATCACCATCTCAGTTCAGTGAGCTGAGATCCAGAGGAGCAATGGCAACATCAGAGTGGTCAGTGACGTGATTTGAAAGTTCAGACTATTTTTCATATTGAATACAAGAGCCCGTAACCATTCTGACGTTCCAGCTTAACGTTCAATGTTTCTGTTCGTGTCCTCTATTCTGCAGTTCCAATCCAGGGAGTGGATCTCCAGGATGTCAGAGAGAAGAGTCTGAATTTGACTCATGGAGATTTTGCACAGATTCATCGTCTGTGTTTCACATCCTTCCTCATCTGCAGAGAAATCTTCCTTGGAATGTTTACTCCTATTGGAGCAACAATTAAAATGATTCCAAAACCTTTAATAATAACGTGTCCTATTTTCATTTTATACCAGCATGTAGCATATCCCATATTTCTGTATGTGCTGAACTACAACGGGTTAACTACATTTATTTCTGACTGTAATTAATCTGATTTGTGATGCACAATAATTCTCTGTTGTTGTATACAGCCTGCTCGGAACAACATAAACCTGAATGTTTATTTGCAGCATTCTTCACAATATTTCAGAGTGCTTAACTACGTTATTTATATGTTTACCTCCATGTGGGATATTTTAACAATTACGTTTATTTATAATGTTATTAGCAGTACGTGAAATCAGGAAAAGAAGAGGCGATATGAAGCTGTAAGTCATGGAGACTGGATATTTTTACGTTCCCCAGTGTGATCCATTATCTGCATCACTGAATACAAGCTGCATCTCTTTTTATATTTTCAGTTCTTTATCCACTACTCCACTGAACAATGTCCGGAATTATTTTTGTGCAGATATACCAAATAAAGGAGATATACGGTGCTCCTTCCCACCACTACTCTGAGCATACTGTAACCCCTGCTTACTGATGGAGACTGGATATGGTCGAAGAACTTGTAGCACAGTCACAGACTGATTGTGTTGCCTGCCTATGCCCTGCTTCGGGACAGCTTATCTGCCCTGCAGAGGAACATGCAGTGAGAAGGAAAAGGTCCAGTTACAGTGGTACGGATAACATAGGTAGAACAAGGAAACGGGATCTGCTAAGGGAATTTGAGCAGCAAATTTAAATGTAGAACATAGGTGGTAATCTTTGCATTACCACCCGAGCCATGTGCAAATTGGCATAGCGACGAGAAGCTGAGAGAGTTAAGTACCAGTTCAAGGTTAAGATCGATGTATTTATTTTATATACTGCACCAACTGCCGCCACTGGGCGATAACCATGCTGGAGGAGTCTGTGGTAAAGTGCCATACTCAAGGACACATAGGTTGCCTCAGCTGAGGCTCGAACTAGCGACCTTCAGAACACCAGTCCAAGGCCTTATGCATCTGGCCACACGCCACACATTACAGGGAGACAGTGATAATTTGGGGAAGAGGGCCATAGAGTGGCAAATGGATTACAATACAGGTATGCACTTTCTGATGAAGCTGATGAGAACTGGACTATGCATATCTATACTCACAGATACACAGTCGGGTGCAAATCATTAACAAAACAAAGATTATTCACAATAAAAGTTAAAAGAATAGACTATACAAAGCCTTTTCATTCTTTCCATTGACAGTCAATGCTTTGAGTAATGTTCTACATTGCTACACGTCAGTCTGTAGCACAACGGTGAGTCTTGTGACTCACAGGGATAGTTTACAAGTGCAATCATTGAGCGGATTCCTCTCCCAACACAGCCACTCCCTCTCCATTAGCAGAACAACACTACCCTGCTATCCGCCACAAGCAAACTCTTTTCACGGCTGCACCAAGCCTCACTGTGTCCCTCAGCATGTCCTGCTGCAGCCTGAAATGTGCCCGTAGGAGTCAGGGGGCAAATTGCTGGCTTGATGTTTCACTGGATAGTAACACAGAGCACTTAAAATACCTGCTCCACCTTTTCCCAGTCATTTACCTTCTTTACCTCCACCAAATATGATGCTGCTTCACTCAGATGGATGCTCAGTGACAAATGGACAGCTGGTGTCTCCTTTTATATGCAACACCTCGAACTGCCCGAGGAAGGTGGAGAGAGACAGATTCGGAAGAGGATGAGACAGAGTCAGAGTGACGGACAGCAGAGAGCGGACCCTCATCTTCCAGCTCCACTTGCACTTTAACACATCCACCAATTTCCAATGACATATGCACAACAGAACTGAAAGAAAGCACACTAACCACACCGGGTCCATACTGAAGAATTCCTCGGTTTTACTGTTCACAGCTCTGCTCAAGAATTATAAGGAATAATTTTCCGCTCTACAAACACTTGAGGAGTTGGTGAAAGTGATGTAATTCGTTCCCCGGGAACAAGAACAATGCAGCGCGCCCTCCTCAGACGCAGCAGCTGGAGGGCGAGGGTACAACCGGTCTCAGGGTAAAACCAGATTGTGAGAAGAAAATAAATATGGACACAGGAAGGAACTGAATATACCGGCAGATCTGTGCTGCTGTAGCCTTCTACAGCTCAATTACACGGATTCAGGAAGCTAGATCTGACTGGAGCATCAATGAATACAAAGATAGCAGAAAATTGCTCAAGTAAGTGATTAGAAAAGCCAAAAAGGGTCATAAGACGTTCCTTTGAGAAGGATAAAAAATAATCTTAAGGCATTTTACACTTATTCATGAGAATGAGGGGAGATTTGACAGATGTATACAAAACTATGAAGGTAATCGATAGGGTGAATGGATGAATTGTATTGTGAGAAACGTGTTTGATCTTATAGCTATTGAAGGGAGATGGTTGTAGGGTGATCAGGAGACGGATCTCAGTATTCGAACATATCCAATGTTCCAGCACTGTCCGAAGCCCGGATGCAAATGGAGTAGAGTCAGACATCCTAACACCAGCAACCCAATCCCACAAAACCAAGAGCTACAGAAGCTCCAAAGACTTCATCCCTGAGAAAAAAATGCATCCACCATGAAGCCTGGCTGCACCTGGGGAGAGCTTGAAAGACTGGCACAGCACAGAGAACTCGGGTCAGCGTTTTGTGCCCCAGTGTGTGTGATGTGCGAAACTGTCCACCTTCTGACTGAAAGACCTGGAGTGACAGATTCCTATTCGATCTCTGCCCTCTCACCATCTGGTACCCTCTAGTTCCTGATTCCACATCCTTTTAAATTGTCTTTGTGCATTCACACTATCTGAGACCTTCATTGCTTCATACGCCTCCATAATATCGCCCCTCATTCTCCCACAGTACAAGGAAAACAATCCTGAACTGCTCATTACTAGTCATCTGTGTCTCTATATTGATCTTGTAAACTTCCCCGCCTTATTTCCAGCTTAACGTCATCTTTCTTGTCACAGTGTGAGCAAAACTAAACACGATACTTCAATGTAACATCACATCTTATACACTGCAACACACCACCCCAACCTCCACCCTCAGTGCATTGACTGATGAAGGCCAGCGTGCCAAAAGGATTCATCACCAGAATGTTTATCTTTGACCCAATTTGAGACCCTCTCAGCTCACTGAGTAAAAGGCAAATCAAGTTAGATTAACATGGAAAAAGTACATGTAGATGTTAGAAGGGATCCTGTAGATGTGGTAGACTTAGATTTTCCACAGGCATCTAACAAAGTGCCTCATGAAAGGCTGTGCACGACACCAGAAATCACAAGACGAGTTCACAAGGATAAAAGGCCGGTTTTCACACAGAAGACAGAAACTCAATGAAAAGGTTTGTTTCAGGATGGGAGGATGTAACCACTCGAATGTCCCTTGGATCAGTTCTGGACCCTCATTTATATACTATCAATATTAAAATCCTGGTGGAGAGGGTGGAGGTTGGGGTGGTAACAGTTTGGCTAAGGGAGCTGGGGTAAGCAGAGGGCCATCAATTATTCACAATTGAAATTAATCACCCAGACAAGGGAGCAGAGTGTGAGGGGTCCAATGCAGCCTGTCAGTGACAGAGAATGTGGTGGGGGTAACGTTGTGATGAGATATTTGGTCTCTGCAACAGGATATAGAGAGGCTGGGTAAAAGAGAGAATACTTGGAAAATGGAGTTTAATGTGGTAAACAGTGATGGCATGTTCAGTGGTGGAAAGAATCAAAAGCAGATTACTAATTACATGGAGAGAAACAGCACATCAGTGAAGTACACAGGGGTCCAGGTTTTGTCTTGTAGATTTAACACACAAATAACAGGCAGGGGCAGTGAATGGTTGATGGACATTAATTTCTGTGTGGTTGGTGCAGAGAAACAGAGAGGTGTTGTTACAGAGTCAGACAACTGCACAGTGATGGATTTTGGAAGTTAAAGCAGGCCAGGACATCCGCAGTGTCATGGAGAGTGTTGCTGAACAGAGGGATCTTGGGTACAGGTACATAGTTCCCTGAAACTTACCACACAGTAGACAAGGTTGTAAAGTAGGTGAACAGCATGCTTGCCCTTGGCAGCAGGGGAATTGCAACATCACATTGCAGTTGTATAAATTATTAATTACACCACAGCAGCAGTGCCCTGTGCAGTTCTGGTCCTCACAATAAGGAAGGGAGTGATTGAGCTGGAATGATGAAGAAAAGATTCACAGGAATGTTGCCTGGACTGGGGCCTGGTGTTATAAGTAAAGATCAGACACACTGGGACTGTTTTCACTGGAGTGAAGGAGGCTGAGGGGAGGCTTGACAGAAGTTTATAAAACAATGAGAGTTGTAGATCAGGGAAACAGAATCATTTCCCCAGGGTGGAAATGTCAAATTCAAGAAGGCTGCCATTAAAGTGACAGGGTAATAATTTAAAGATGATGTGCAGGGCAAGTCGTAGATCAGTTTTATTTAGAGAGTGGTGGGACCTGGTATGGGCTGCCATGGGGAGTGATGGAATCAGATATGATAGTGACATTAAAAAGAGAGAAGAGATTTAGCTTAATGTAGCATTGTGTTTAACACAGACATCGGGGGAGAAAAGGGCCTGTTCCTACACTGTACTATTCAATGTTCTGACTGAGCCTCAGTGACAGAAAACTACCTAAAAGGGGGCACCGACTGGTCTATCTGCGGCAATGAGTCAGGTCCTCAAGAGTGTTGGATAACAGAAAGACCAAGGAGTAAAAGTACATAGCTCTCTGAAAATGTAGATAGAGTGGTGAAGAAGGAGAGAGTTTAGAGTACTGGAGATGGGACTCCGTATTATGACAGTACAGGTCATTGGTGAGACCACAGTGTATTGTGTGTGGTTGTGGTGTTTCATTTATAGGAAAAGGATACTCGGGCAACCTCTTCCACACAGAGAGTGGAAGGGGGGAGTATATGGTACGAGTGGCCAGAGGAAGCTGCAGAGGAGACACAATCGCAATGTTTTGCAGACATTTGTACATGGATAGGAGAGGTTTAGAGGGATGTCGGGAAAACATAGGCAAATGGGACTCTAGGATGCACACCTTGGTTAGCATGGCTGTGTTTCTGTTCTGTGAAGCTCTGTAACTGAGTGAAAGGTGGACAGCACTGGAGATCCCTCACTCCAGGTACAGATGGTTCACATATGATTGTGGAGTATGTACAAGATGGGAAGAGGAATGTGGGTTATAGATCGAGGACACCATTACTGATGTAGGGTATCTCAGAAGATTATTCATATGAGGCAGTGCCAGTAGAGTTTAGAAACAAATGAAACAGCAATCATATTGCTGGACTTCTACCGTAACTCTCTCTGTTGATAAATCACAGAGATGTTATGGGAACTGCGTTACAGCAATGGGGCATTTAAACAAAATTAACTGAATCAACTTTGTGTAAAATGATAAGAGGTGGAACTTCTGAAGTGCATCCAGGAGAGCTTTTTATGCCAGTATATTGATAGTCCTGGTCGCTATTGCACAGAGAGTTTGATGAAGTGTCAGTGGGTGAGGAGTTTGAAATGAGTCAGCACAGAATTTAAGATGTTTCACATAAGTCCGGAACATAGACCTAATGTTGTAAATGTATAAGTAATTGTTGAGACCTGGAAGTATTGTGAACATTTCTGTCACCCATTTATAGAAAAATATGACATTAAGCTGGAAAGGGACAAAAAATTAAGAAGAGCTTGGAAATTAAGGCACATTTCATGACCACTGGCAGGATATGACAAGTGTGGATGTGAAGATGTTACCTGCAGTAATATCTACATTTGGGAAATGAGAGTTTTCAGAGTGAAGTACATATTCCTATCAGGGAGATGGGTAAGGATGGCAGATTCAGGGATTTCTGGATATGAAGGGGCAGTGTGGGTTTCACTGTAATAATAAGAAGATTGTGGTCAGGAAAGAGCACTGAAGACTGGGGAGGACCTTCAGCAGAACAGAGAGTGTAGGGCAGAGAATGAAGGTGAGTGGAGGAAGATGTTAAGGGGACATGAGGGACCAGACATGGTGATGCTTATGTTGAAGAAGCTGCCAACGAATGCCAAAGAATGTGTTGTTATAACTGTACTATATGTTGATGAGACTGTAGTTTGACTGTTGCCCAGCAACAGAAAGGTTGTGATTCTGCCGGAGAGGGTGCAGTAAACATTCATAAGGAGTGACTGGGACTGAGTTGCAAGGAGAGATTGGAAAGTGTCGGTCTGTGTTCCCAGAATGTAGAAAGCTGAGTGTTGAGCCTACAGAGGTCTATAAACTCCTGAAGGGCGTTGTTGATAAGATGAATGGGTACAGTCTGTTGCACAACAAAGACCATCTTAAACTAGATGGAGTAGATTTGTGGTGAGATGAGAATGATTTAAAGGACATGTGGGGAGAAACATTTTTTGCACAAATGTGGTCGGTCCATGGAATGAGCTGTCAGTGGAAAGGCGTTCAGTCTCGGCGCCAGAGACGCAACTACTACAACTTGTCCCTGGTAGGTCGTCCCCAGCAACAGTATCCAAAACGGTGTACTAATTGTTGATGGGAACAGCCACAGGGGTGCTCTGCTCTTCCTGTCTATTCCCCTTCCCTCTCCTGACAGTCACCTAACTCCTGACTCCAGGAGGTGACTATCTTACTAAAACTCCTATTTCTGCCTCTGCCTCCTGAATGATCCGATGTTCATCCAGCTCCAGCTCGGTTCCCTAACTCGGTTTGTCAGGAACTGCAGCTGGATGCACCTTTTACAGGTGTGATCATCAGAGACAATTGTGCTCGCCCTGACTTTCCATATACTGCAAACGGAGCACTCAACTGCCCTAACTGTTGCCTCCATTACCTACTCCTAAGCTAATAAGATTAATTAAAGGAGCTTATCCGGTCTTACCTCACCTGAAGTGAAGCTCGTTCTCATTCTCTGCTCGCTTTTTAAATTCCCCTGCTGATCTCAGAGGCCGACTTTCACCCGCTTGCGAAGTCGTGCCCCGTTCAACCTCGCGTATGCCTGTTCTCGCCGAAGCCTGATTGAGCCAAAGCCGTCCCACTCTGCCCCAGTCCACTCCAACTATGGCGGCTGTATGTGGCGGTCACGCGCCTACGCAGTTTATCCCCTTTGTCCCGATCAATAACAGAACAGCTTCTCTCCGACCTGCTTTTACCTCTTCCCTCTCCACCTCATGTTTCGATTTAAAATCCACAATCCACTGCTTATGGATGACCATGGCTGATCATATGCAGTCAGTACCCCGTTCCTACTTTCTCCCCATGTCCCTTGACTCCGCTATCTTTAAGAGATCTATCCAACACTCTTTTGAAAAAATTCAGAGAATTGGCCTCCACTGCCTTCTGAGGCAGAGCATTCCACACATCCACAACTCTCTGGGCAAAAAGTTTTTCCTCAACTTCGTTCTAAATGACCTACCCCTTATTCTTAAACTGTGGCCTCTGGTTCTGGACTCCCCCAACGTCGGGAACCTGTTTCCTGCCTCTAACGTGCCAAATTCCTTAATAATCTTGTATGTTTCAATCAGATCCCCTCTCATCCTTCTAAATTCCAGTGTATACAAGCCCAGTCGCTCCAATCTTTCAACATATGTCAGTCCCGCCATCCCGGGAATTAACCTTGTGTACCTACGCTGCACTCCCTCAATAGCAAGAATCTTCCTCCTCAAATTTTCAGACAAAAACTGCACATAATACTCCAGGTGTGGTCTCACCAGGACCCTGTACATCTGCAGAAGGACCTCTTTGCTTCTATACTCAACTTCCCTTGTTATGAAGGCCAACATGCCATTAGCATTCTTCACTGCCTGTTTACCTGCATAATTACTTTCAGTGACTGATGAACAAGGACACCTAGATCTCGTTGTACTTCCACTTTTCCTAACTTGAAACATTCAGATAATAATCTGCCTTCCTGTTCTTGCCACCAAAGTGGATAATCTCAGATTTATTCACATTAAACTGCATCTGCCATGCATCTGCCCACTCACCTAACCTGTCCAAGTCACCCTGCATTCTCATCACATCTTCCCGACATTTCACACTGCCACCCAGCTTTGTGTCATCTGCAAATTTGCTAATGTTACTTTTAATCCCTTCATCTAAATCATTTATGTATATTGTAAATAGCTGCGGTCCCAACACCGAGTCTTGCGGTACCCCTCTGGTCATTGCCTGCGATTCTGAAAGGGGCCCGTTAATCCCTACTCTTTGTTTCCTGTCTGCCAACCAATCTTTTATACATGTCAGTACCCTACCCCCAATAACATGTGCTATAATTTTGAACACTAATCTTCTATATGGGACCTTATAAAAGGCTTTCTGAAAGTCCAGGTACACTGCATTCACTGGCTCTCCCTTGTCCATTTCCATCGTTACATCCTCAAAAATTTCCAGAAGATTAGTCAAGCATGATTTCCCCTTCGTAAATCAATGCTGACTCGGACCAATCCTGTTATTGCTATCCAAATGTGCTGCTATATCATCTATTATAATTGACTCCAGCAGCATCCCCACCACTGATGGTCTATAACCATATAACCATTTAAGAATTACAGCACGGAAACAGGCCATCTCGGCTCTTCTAGTCAATTCTGAACGCTTACTCTCACCTAGTCTCACCGACCTGCACTCAGCCCATAACCCTGCATTCCTTTCCTGTCCATATACCTATCAATTTTTTTAAAAATGACAATATGAAACCTGTCTCTACCACTTCTACTGGAAGCTTTTTCCACACAGCCACCATTCTCTGAGTAAAGAAGTCCCCCCTCGTTTCCCCTAAACTTTTGCCCCTCTTCTCTCTACTCATGTCCTCTACTTTAAATTTCCCCTACTCTCTTTCTTTCTTTCTAAATCTTTTTATTATTATTAGTAATATGGACAGAATACAAATGATATATTGATAAAGAAATTACAAACATACAAATTCCATTACATATAAAAAACATAAACAATAGTCACAATATAAATGTTTACCAAGACATAAGCCATACAATATATGTATGAACATGGTAAGTCTAAATATTGCATAATATATGATATAAAAAAAGAAAAAAAAGAAAAAGAAATAAAAAAACATAATGCAAAACTAGCTAATCTACTAATCTAACAACTAATAACTAATATAGAAGAAAAAGGAAGCAAAAGAAGAGAGAAAAAACAAAAAAGGGGGCTGTTTATAATATCTCAAAAGAATAAATATTCATCAATGCCGTCACCTCCGGTCCTCTCAACATACATAAACTAAAAGCTGGGAAATCAAATGAACTTGGAACAGGGTCATATTACATCATACGAAAATGTTGAATAAATGGTCTCCATAACTTTTCAAATTTAATAGAAGTCTCAAAAACACCACTTCTAATTTTTCCTAAATTTAAACATAACATAGTTTGAGAGAACCAATTAAATACAGTGGGAGGATTAATTTCCTTCCAATTCAGCAAAATAGATCTTCTAGCCATCAGAGTTAAAATGCAATCATTCGACGGGCAGAAGAAGATAAATGCAGTGAGTCTAACATTGGTAAACCAAAAATTGCGGTAATAGGATGAGGTTGTGAATCAATATTCAAAACCGCAGAAATAATATCAAAATTATCTTTCCAATATTTTTCCAAAAATGGACAAGACCAAAACATATGAGTTAAAGACGCAATTTCAGATTGACATCTATCACAGATAGGACTAATATGAGAGTAAAAATGAGCTAATTTATCCTTGGACATATGGGCCCTATGTACGACCTTAAATTGTATTAATGAATGTTTGGCATATATTGATGATGTATTAACTAATTGAAGAATTCTATCCCAATTCTCACTAGAAATAATAAGGTTAAGCTCTCTTTCCCAATCCTTTTTGGTCTTATAAAGGGGCTCTGAACGTATCTTCATAATTATATTATAAAGTTTTGAAATAAGCCCTTTTTGAAAAGGGTCTAATTCAAATAAACTCTCCAAAATATCTGAAGGCACAAAATTTGGAAACGTAGGGAGTACAGAACTTAAAAAATGTCTAATCTGTAAATATCTAAAAAAATGAAATCTAGGCAAGTTATATTTGTTGGATAATTGCTCAAAAGACATAAAACAATTGTCCAAAAATAAATCAGAAAATCTTAGTAATCCCTTAGTTTTCCAAGCGGAATAAGCTTGATCTATAATGGAAGGGTGGAAAAAACAATTAGATACAATAGGACTATTTAAAACGAATTGAGTCAACCCAAAAAATCTCCGAAATTGAAACCATATACGCAAAGTATGTTTAACTATCGGGTTGTCAATTCGTTTCGGCAATTTAGAAAGAGCAAAAGGGAGAGAAGTCCCTAAAATAGAACCCAAAGCATAAGCTGATACAAATTTAATTTCTAAACTCACCCTCGAGGGCCAAAAGATCCACCCCCATCTTTCAACCAGCATAACAAGTATCTAATATTAACTGCCCAATAATAAAATCTGAAATTAGGCAATGCTAACCCGCCTTCCTTTTTTGTCTTCTGTAAATATATTTTACCTAACCTGTGATTTTTATTCTGACATATATATGAAGAAATTTTTGAATCAACATTAGTAAAAAAAAATTTCGGAATAAAAATTGGTATCGCTTGAAAAATATAGAAAAACTTAGGTAAAATAACCATCTTAATAGCATTAATCCTACCTATTAGGGATAAAGATAATGGTCACCACTTAGTAAACAAACCTTTAATCTGATCAATTAAGGGTAAAAAATTAAATCCAAATAAATTTATGGTTTTTTGTGATTTTGATCCCTAAATAAATAAAAGAATCATTAACTAATTTTAAAGGTAAATTTCCATAAATTGGGACCTGTTTATTCAAAGGAAACAATTCTCTTTTATTAAGATTTAACTTATACCCAGAAAACTCACTAAATTGAGCCAGTAATGATAAAACTGCTGGGATGGATTTCTCCGGGTTAGAAATGAATAGTAATAAATCATCAGCATACAAAGATAACTTATGAAAGTCTGGCCCACGATTAATACCCAAAATATCCTGTGATTGTCTGATAGCAATTGCCAAAGGTTCTAAGGCGATGTTAAATAGTAATGGACTAAGAGGGCATCCTTGTCTAGTGCCCCGAAATAGGCGAAAAAAGGGAGATCTTTGATTATTGGCAAACACTGAGGCTACTGGAGTATGATAAATCAATTTAATCCATGATATAAATATCGGACCAATATTAAACTTCTCCAACACATTAAATAAGTAAGGCCATTCAACTCTATCAAATGCTTTCTCCGCATCTAATGAAATCACGCATTCTGAAGTGTCATGTGAGGGAGTATAAACAATATTCAACAATCTCCTAATGTTAAAAAAAATAGCGATTTTTAATAAAACCGGTTTGATCTTCTGAAATAATTTTGGGTAATACCTTCTCCAATCTAGATGCCAGTAACTTGGAAAAAATCTTGGAGTCTATATTCAATAAAGATATTGGTCTATAGGAAGCACAGTTAGTAGGGTCTTTATCTTTCTTCAATATTAGAGAAATGGAAGCTGTATAAAAAGATTGTGGCAAATTCCCCAATCTAATAGCTTCCTCAAAAACCTTACATAACAAAGGGGAAAGAGTAGCGGAAAAAAAATTTAAAAAATCAACTGTATAACCATCTGGACCCGGTGCTTTCCCAGAATTCATTGAGGAAATAGCCGCTTTAATTTCTACATCCGTAATAGGAGTATCCAATATTGAAAGATCATCAGATGATAATCTTGGAAAATTTAATTTCCCAAGAAAATCAGACATGGTATTATGATCTTGAGGAAATTCAGATTGATACAGGGAGGTATAGAAGTCTGAAATGCCTTATTTATCTCATCATGATTAACTGTCAAATTCCCATTCTGCTGACAAATCTTAGTGATTTGACGTTTAACCAAAGCATTCTTCAATTGACTAGGTAACAGTTTACCAGATTCATCACTATGTATATAAAAATCAGATCTAGTTTTCATTAATTGATTTTCAATCAAGGATGTAAGTAATAAACTATGTTCCATTTGAAGTTCAACCCTTTGTTTGTAAAGCTCCTTACTAGGAGCAATCGAATATTTCTTATCAATCTCTTTAATTTTATCAACCAATAAAAGTGTTTCCGTCTTAGTACGTTTTCTCAAACCAACAGAGTAAGAAATAATCTGTCCACGTATATACGCTTTAAAAGTGTCCCAAAGTGTTCCGCAGGAGATATCATCTGCAGAATTAGTTGAAAAGAAGAAGTCCATCTGCTCCTCCATACATTTTATAAAGTCTGAGTCTTGCAATAAGGTAGAGTCAAATCGCCATTGTCTGGCATTAGAAGCTGTATCCGTAAATATCATAGAAAGTAATAATGGAGCATGATTAGAGATAGCTATACTATCATAGTTACAACTGATTACCAATGGAATAAAACAAGAGTCTACAAAAAATAATCAATTCTCGAATAAGAGTGATAAATAAGAGTAAAAAAGAAAACTCTTTGTCTTTAGGATGCCAAAATCTCCAAACATCAAAAATTCCATTGTCAGTCAAAAAAGAGTTAATATAAGTGGCCGACTTATTAGGTAAAGTCTGAATAGTTAAAGATTTATCCATCAAAGGATTTAAACAGCAATTAATGTCACCACCCATTATTAACTTATATTCATTTTGATTGGGTAAAGAGGTAAATAAGGACTTAAAAAGTCAGGACAATCCACATTTGGAGCGTAAACATTAACCAAAGCAACCTTTTTATTACAAAGTAAACCCATAATTAACAAAAATCTACCATTCGGATCCGAAAAAATATCATGCTGGACAAATGGAATAGAGGAGTCAATAAAAATTGAAACTCCTTTTACTTTAGCGTTCGAATTTGCGTGATACTGTTGACCCTGCCAAAATCTAAAAAAACGAAATTTGTCCTCCTTCCTCACATGAGTTTCTTGTACAACAATGATATGAGCATTAAGTCTTTGGAATACTTTGAAAATCTTCTTTCGTTTAATTGGATGATTTAAACCATTAGTATTCCAAGACACAAAATTAATGGTCTGAGCCATAAATCTAAAATCAACCCTTTGGTATAGAAAGGGTTAACCAACTTGTAAACTCATGCACCCGGAAGAGGAACAAAAGTAAAGGGAAGACCCGGAAGTGACGACAACACATAAATATTTGAAGTTCAAAAACAGCCCAAATAAAAAAAACTAACACAAACTGATGCAAAAAAAATAGAATAAGGAAACAGACCATCCCCCCACCCCCCAAGAAAAAGAGAAAAAGCCAAAATATGACTTAAAAAAGGAAAGAATAAGACTAATTCTATCCCCATGTCAGCTGAAGAACACTCCATATATAAAGGATATATCCCCTACTCTCAATGGAAAAATCCTATCCACTTCAATTCTATTTATCCCACTCATAATTTAAATACCTCTATCAAGTCCACCCTCAACCTCTACACTCCAAAGAATAAAGACCTAACTTGTTCAAACTTTCTTTGTAGCTTAGGTGCTGAAACCCAGGTAACATTCTAGTAAATCTCCTCCGTACTCTCTCTATTTTGTTAACATCTTTCTTATAATTTGGTGATCAGAACTGTACACAATAGTCCACATTTGGCCTCACCAATGCCTTGTACAATTTTAGCATTACATCCCAACTACTATACTCAATGCTCTGATTGAAAAAAGGCCAGCATACCAAAAGTTTTCTTCACCACCCTATCCACATGAGATTCCACCTTCAGGGAACTATGCACCATTATTCCTAGTTCACTCTGTTCGACTGCATTCCTCAATGTCCTACCATTTACCATGTATGTCCTAATTTGACTAGTCCTACCAAAATGTAGCAGCTTACTCTTATTGACATTAAACTCCATTTGCCATCTTTCAGCCCACTCTTCTAACTGGCCTAAATCTCTTTGCATGCTTTGAAAACCTACTTCATTATACACGCCGCCACCAACCTCAGTGTCATCTGCATACTTACTAATCCAATTTACCACCCCATCATCCAAATCATTAACGTGTATGACAAACAATATTGGACCCAGTACGGATCCCTGAGGCACACCACTAGTCACCGGCCTCCAACCTGACAAACAGTTATCCACCACTACTCTCTGGCATCTCCCGTCCAGCCACTATTGAAGACATTTCACTACTTCAATATTAATACCTAACGATTGTAACTTCCTAACTTCAGTGTGAAAACATTGCTTTACCCTCGTCAACTTTCCTAGTAATCTCCTCAAAAAATTCAATAAGATTTGTCAAACATGACCTTCCACGCACAAATCCATGTTGACTGTTCCTAATCAGACCCTGCCTATCCAGATAATTATATATACCATCTCTAAGAATACTTTCCATTAATTTACCCACCACTGATGTTAAACTTACAGGCCGATAATTATTAGGTTTACTGTTAGAACCCTTTTTAAACAATGGAACAACATGAGCAATACGGCAATCCTCCGGCACCTTCCCCATTTCTAATGACATTTGCAATATTTCTGTCAGAGCCCCTGCTATTTCTACACTTACTTCCCTCAAGTTCCTAGGAGATATCCTGTCAGGACCAGAAGAATTATCCACTTTTATATTCATTAGAAGCACCGATATCTCTTCTTCTTTAATCATCATATTTTCATAACTACCCTATTTTTGTTTCCCTTACCTGACACAATTCAATACCCTTCTTAGTGAACACCGAAGAAAAAAAATGTTTGAAATCTCCCTTATGTCTTTTGGCTCCACACATAGCTGTCCACTCTGATGCTCTAAGGGATCAATTTTATACCTCACTATCCTTTTGCTATTAATATAACTGTAGAAAACGTTTGAAATTATTTTCACCTTACTTGTCAAAGCAACCTCATATCTTCTTTTAGCTTTTCAGTTTCTTTCTTAAGATTCTATTTTACATTCTTTTAAGTCCTCGAGCACCTCATTTACTCCATGCTGCCTAGATTTATTGTAGGTCTCTCTCTTTTTCAGAACCAAGTTTCCAATATCCCTCGAAAACCATGGCTCTCTCAAATTTTTAACCTTTCCTTTCAACCTAACAGGAACATAAAATATTCTGTACCCTCAAATTTTCACCTTTTAATGACCTCCATTTCTCTATTCCATCCTACCATAAAAAAATTGTTCCAATCCACTCCATCTAAATCCTTTCGCATCTCCTCAAAGTTAGCCTTTCTCTAATCAAAAATCTCAACCCTGGGACCAGACCTATCCTTCTCCATAACGAAATTGAAACTAATGGCATTGTGATCACTGTGCTCCCCAACACATACATCCATCACCTTATCTATTTCATTCTCTAACAGGAGATCCAACACAGCCCCTTCTCTGGTTGTTACATCTATGCATTGCTGCAAAAAAAGCTATCCTGAGCAGATTTTACATACTCTAAACCATCCAGCCCTTTTACAGAATGGGATTCCCCATCTATGTGTGGAAAATTAAAATCTCCCACAATTACAACCTTGTACTTACTACAAATATCGGCTATCTACTTACACATTTGCTCCTTCAATTCTCGCTCCCTATTAGGTAGTCAATAATCCACCACTATAAGTGTTACTACACATTTCCCGTTCCTCAATTCCAACTAAATAGTCTCCCTAGACTATCCCTCTAATCTATCCTGCCAAAGCATCAATGTAATATTTTCTCTGACAAGCAATGCAACACCTCCCCCTCTTGCCCCTCTGATTGTATCACAACTGAAGCAACGAAATCGAGGAATATTTAGTTGCCAGTCACACCCCTCCTGCAACCATGTTTCACTAATAGCCACATCATATTCACAGGTATCAATCCATTCTCTAATCTCATCCACCTTTCTTACAATGCTCCTAGCATTAAAATAAATGCATTTAAGAAAATCTCCACCTTTTACTCTCTGTTTACCCCGAACGGTGCAAACAACTTTACTATCTTCTTTTTCTTCCTTTTCCCCTACATTTTCATTCTGGGCGCTCCCCTTCACTATCACCTGCCTATCCCCCGTCAGACACTGTCTACAAGCTTTCTCTACTTGTGAACTAACGTCCTCTCTCATAGACTGTTCAATTTGATTCCCACCCCCTAACCATTCTAAATCCCTGTTTTCTCTCTCCATTTTAAAAAAATATGGGATAACATTTGCTGCCCTCCAATCCTCAGGAACTGATCCTGAATCTATGGAACATTGGAAAATGATTACCAATACGTCTACGATTTCTAGAGCCAGCTCCTTAAGTACTCTGGGATGCAGACCATCAGGCCCCAGTGATTTATCCGCCTTCAGTCCCATCAGTCTACCCAACACAATTTGCTGCCTAATGTAAATTGCCTTCAATTCCTCTGGCCGCTATTACATCCAGGATATTGTCTGTGTCTTCCCTAATGAGGTCAGATCTGAAGTACCTGTTCAACTCGTCTGCCATTTCCTTGTTCCCCATAATAAATTCACCTATTTCTGTCTTCAAAAGCCCAATTTTGGTCTTAATTTTTTTTTTCTCTTCACATACCAAAAGAAGCTTTTACTTCCCCCCTTTATATTCTTGGTTAACTTACCTTGATATCTTATCTTTTCTTCTCGTATTGGCTTTTCAGTTATCTTCTGTTGCTCTTTAAAGGTTTCCCAATCATCTGGCTTCCCGCTCATCTTTGCTGTGTTATACTTCTTCTCTTTTATTTTTATACTGTCCTTGCCTTCCCTTGTCAACCACGGTTGCCCCTTACTCCCCTTAGAATCTTTCTTCCTCTTTGGAATAAACTGATCCTGCACCTTATTTATTATTCCCAGAAATAGCTGCCATTGTTGTTCCACTGTTGTTGTTCCATCTCTAATGACCTTCAGCCCAGAAAACACTTGACTCTCTGAAAACGTTGTAGACAGGTTGCCTTGTACTTTCTCAAAGCAATCCCACTCCAAGCTAACACAGTTTTGTCTTACAGACTTCGATTTTATTTCAGCATAAGCCAAGAAGTTTTCACAGTTATCTTGCAGCATCCCCTGGCAGGGCTTCCAAACACTCAACATTCACTGTGTGCAAAATAAAACTGCCTTTGGTACCCCTCCCCCTATAATTTCCTCCAGCTACCTGAAAGGTATGTATACTCGTGTTTGTCATTGCCAATGTGGCAAAAAGGCACCGCATGGCCGCGCTATCCATCCTTTTCTTTTCTGTTGTATACCTCTGTCAATTCTCCTCTTATTCCTCTTTGCTCCAAAGAGAAAAGCCCTATTTTTCTAAACTTGTCCTCATAATACATATTTAGTTAATACCACTGGGCCGACTCTAAAGCTTCCATGTGTTATTTTTTATAATGGGCAAACTGAACTGAGCACAGTACCCCACATCTGGTCAAATCATAATTTTATTTATTTGCAACATTAACCTACAACTCTTGAACTCAGCTCCTGACTAATGAAAACCAACTCATCAGAAACCTTCATGTCATAATCCCGTTCTTTGTACTCCGAAATCCAGTTAGATTTTTCATTGTGTGTCACCTCATACTTCTCGAGATAGAACTCCAGCTGCACCGTGTTGATGTTCCATTGTCACCATAAGACACATGGGCATAATCATGCTATTCAGCCCATTGAGTCTATTCTATCATTCCATCATGGCTGATGCCGGATCCCATTCAACCACATACACCGATCTTCTTGCCATATCATTTGATTCCTCGACCCATTCAGTGAACCATTAACTTCCACCTTAAATATACCTAAGGACTTGACATCCACTGCAGACTGTGGCAGAGGATTCCAGAAACTCACTAGTCCTCTGGCTGAAACAATTTCCTTTTATCAATGTTTTCAAAGGTCACCCCACCCCCCACCCCGTTTGTGAAAGTGTGTCTTCTACTTCTGGCTGCCCCAAGCATCGCAAACTTCCTGTGCACATCCAGTCTACCTAGTGTTTTCAAGATTCAGTAGGTTTGAATTAGAACAGCAGTATTCTTCTATATTCCAGTGAGTACAGGCCTAAAGCTGTTGAATGTTCCTAACATGTTAACTCCTTTATATCCGGAATCATCCTCCTGAACCTCCTCTGGATTGTCTCTAATGACAACACATCCTTTCTTAGATATGCGGCCTAAAACCATTGGCAAAAATCCAAGTGCGTCCTTACTGGAGTCTTATAAAGGTGCAGAATTGTCTCTTTGCTTTTATATTCCATTCCCCTTGAAATAAATGCCAACATTGCATTTACCTTCTTTGCCGCAAACTCAGCTTATAATATAACCTTCTGGAAGTTGTCGCATGAGGCTTCCTAAGTCCCTCTGAACCTCTGATGTTTGAACCTCTCTATTCAGATCGTAGTCTATACCACTTTCCTTATACCAAAACACATTATCGTACATTTTCCAACACCGTATTCCATCTGCCACTTCTTTGTCCATTCTTTCAACTTCTCGAAGCCCTGGTGCAAACGCATTGCTTCTTCAGCACTACCTAGGCCTCCACATCATTATTGCATCCGAATTCTTTGCTACAAGCCCTTCAATCTGATCATCCAAATCATTGACAAACAATTTGAAAAGTAGGTGTCCCAATGCAGACCAATGAGGAAAACCACTAGACACTGGCAGCCAAACAGAGAAGGCCCTTTTATTCCCACACTTTGTCTCCTGCCTTTCAGCTATTCTGCTATCCATGCCAGTATCTTTCTTGTAACACTATAGGATTTTGTAATCAGCCTCATGTGTGACATTTTACCAAATGCTTTCTCAAAATCCAAGTAAATAACATCCAATCCCTCTGCTTTATCCTTGCGGCATGTTAGTTCCTCAAATAACTCTAACAGATTTGTCAGGCAAGATGTCCCTTGACTGAAACCATGCTGAATTTGACTTGTTTTATCATTAGTCTTCAAGTATCTCCAAACCTCATCCTTAACAATAGACTCCAAATCTTCCCTAGATACTGAAGTTAGTCTAACTGGCCTCTCAATTCCTTTCTTTTACCTTCTTCCTCCATAAATTGCGGAATCACATTTGCAATCCTCCTGTCCACCGGGGCTATGCCACAATCAAGTGATTCATGAAAGATCATGATCAATGTATTCTTTTCTCTCTTCAGAAACCTCTCTCAGGAATCTGAGGTGTAGTCCGTCTGGCCCTGTTGACCTAACCACCTTATGAGCTTTGATTTTGTCTAGCACGTTTTCCTTCTTTTAATAGCAATGGCACTCACTCCTGCTCCTTTACACTCACAGACCTCCGGCACCTAGCTAGTGTCTTCTACAGTGAAGACAGATCCAAAGTACCCATTGCATTCATCTGCTATTTTTGTCCCCCATTACTACCTCACCAGCATTATTTTCCAGTGGTCCAATATCAACCCTCACCTCCTGTAACCAATCAAAACTTTTGGTATCCCATATAATCATATATATTTATTATCCCATATTTATAATGCATATAATAATCCATATTTATAATCCATATAATAATCCCATATTTTCTTGCTTAGGTAAAATAGCACATGATATTGTGTGATAGTAACTGATTTTCCCCTATAAACGAGTGGTGTGCAACCAAAAATACACTCTTTCTGCTCTCTGAAACATTAATTATTAACCACCCATTTACTAATGTAAGATAGTTTATTTATACATCCTAAATAGATCTGTGCTTCAAAATTTTGTATAGACACCTGTTATGAGGGGACTCTTGGGCCGGGTCAAAATTGTCCCGGACCAGACTGTGAAGGTATAGAATATGAACAGTATGCAAGGGATATACCATGAATCCAAGTTCTCTGGCTCTCGGAAATTTCAGCAACTGTAATGTCAGGACACCGAACAGCCAAAACTGGTTTCAGAATGTTGCCTATTTATTCAAAGTACGTGACTGCTCTATGGGCTCTCCCAGTTACCGGTACAACACCATCACAATCATTCTCAGAAAAACAGTTACTGTAATTATAGAGACATATACTACGCATTCGATTGAACAGGCACTACAATGAACTTCCCCAAAGCACTGTTCATAATCATAAAGAACTTCTAATATGCTGGTCAAGTACTCGATTCGGCAAGGCATTATCTTTTCCAAAAAAAAGTCAAATTAGTTTCATTCTCCTTGGTTCGAGTATTTTGGCTCGGTCTACCACCATAAAGCATTTCTCAGGTGTGTCCATTGGCGACTTTTGTGATCGTGGAACTGTTCAAACTCAGGAAGCACACTTTCAATATCTTGGGGGGGGGGGTGAATTAACTACTTTGACCAATTCTCCCACAAATTCCCTATACCCCTGCAGCTTATACAGACGTGAAAGTAGATTCGCCTTCTGCGACTTGATTGTCGCTAATATCACTGGAATCAAAGGTCCAAATTTTCAACCTCTTTCCCTCCTTGGGTGTGATACCAATTTGCTTCTTACATGTCCTCTGAGCGTTAATTTTTCGCTACTTTGAAACTGTTCCTCTTGTTACCAATACAGTTGGGAACCGATTCTTTCAGTTGTGATTGAATCCGTCATGATAGCTCCTATCATTCTCAGACCTCTCCGCTGCCTCAGTTATTCTAAGCAAAAGAGAAATACCACAGCTTCTACGGCTGAAACTTTTCTTAAATATTGCCATTCCTTCGCCTCATCTTTCGTTGTAGCATAACATTCTTCCTAATCGATCGTATCTCAATTTACACAATATTCCTGTAGCACTCTGATGCTTCATGATGCCCCACTCCTCCCCGCTTCCGTATATTTATCTGTCTAAACAAGAACAGCGTATTTCAGCGATGGCTCACTTTACATATCGGGATGCTTTACTGTGCACACACCAATCCCCATAGACGGATCTGTAGTGGTAAGAGTGAACAATTCCAAGTTCTTTGGTGTCAGTATCCCTGAAATCCGTACATAGACCCTACATATTGAGGCCGCTAATAGAAGGTAAGTCAGCGGCTATATTTCATTAGGAGCTTGAGAATTTTTAGTATGTCAACGCAACACTCGGAAATTTCTTCTAATCTACCATGCAGTATACTCTAACCGACTGCATCATCGTCTTGTAATGGGTGGAGAGGTCGCTACCGCACAGGATTGAAGTAGCATTTGTAGTATCCAGGACATCTTCAATGAGCGATGCCTCAGAAAGGCCGCGTCCATCATTAAGGATTCCTGACACCGCGGTCATGCCATGCTCTCTTTGCTTCCATCTGGAAGGAGGGACCGAAGTGTAAAGGCACACACTTTACGATTCAGGAACAGCTTCTTCCCCCGCCATAAGATAACTGAATGGATATTGAACTCATGAACACTGGCTTACTAGTTTAAATTTCCATTTTTCATTTTTGCACGAGTATTGAGTTTACCTATACCTATATATGTAATGACTGTAATTCAATCTTGTTTTCGTTATATTGTGTATTGAATTGTACCGCTGCCACAAAGTCAGCACATCTCACGACAAATGCCTGGGATATTAAACCTAATTCTGATTCTGATTCAAGTTTATCGATGTCCCAGTGCGCAGTACATGTCTGGTTCGTAACTTGATAAGCACTTCATCTCCTTGCCTGAATCAATTACTTTCTAAAATCCAGCTTTCACGTCATCTGTTAACTTGGTGACATATTTCATATTATTATCAGCATTTGCTTTCCTTTAAATCCTACGGCGATACAATGCTTTCTCTTTTTATGTGCTGTCAGTAATAGTGGAGGATAGGGTCTGTAATGCAGGGGTCTGTATTGTATCTCGCGCTGCATATTAGCTATCATCTGTGTTTGCGGCTTATTTCAGTAGTAGCGCAGATATTTAGGGTTGGCACCAGTAACGTCAATGTTAATAGATAGATGGAGACATACTTTATATATCCAAAATAAATTACAGTGTCACCGTAGCAATACAAGTGTACAGATGTAAATATTAGAAGAAAAGTAGAGGGAATTAAAAAAAAAAGTTACTTTAACCAGTCTAACTGGAGGGAGTCATCACTTACCCGGCTCTCAGTTAACTCATTACAGAGCTTAATTGCAGAGGGTAAAAATAGCTTATGAAGCGCTCTTTAGAGCGGGGCAGTTGCCTTAATCTATTACTAAAAGTGCCCAACTGTTTAGCCAAGGTGGCAAGCAGAGGGTGATAAATATTGTCCAGAATTGCTTGGATTTTCCGTAGGGTCCCTTGTTCTACCACTCCCTCCAGTTTGACTCCTACAACGTACCAGAAAACATCACCGGAACAAAGTAATTGCGAGTCATATTAAAGGTGCGTCATCAGAGCAAAACAACAAGGCAGTGTGGACTTCATTGTTTAATGAATGCCACTATAGTTTGTACGGGGCAGAAACTCGACTCACAATGTTAGAGTGGAATCAGCTTTGATGAAGTGGACACATCACAGTATTACAGATGACTGTCGCCAACAACGATACTCAGATAATATCCTGTCATTACATGGAATATATTAACAGCATCGTCATTAGTGTTATAGTCCCAGCACCGGCCGTCTCTGGAGGCTCCTGACGAAGGGTCTCGGCCCGAAACGTCGACAGTGCTTCTCCTTATAGATGCTGCCTGGCCTGCCGTGTTCCACCAGCATTTTGTGTGTGTTCCTTGACCGGCGCTGCGTTCACTTTTACAAAGTAAAGCGAATTATTTCCCCATTGCCGCTCCGATTCGCGACAGCAGAAAATAATTGCTAATTAGTAGTAAATAACACCTGTCACCGTACAAGATGTTTCGCTATCGGTAACCGGTTATTCTATAAAAGAATCTCATTCTGTGCTTCAGATACATTAAGGACGGAAACATCCAGGCGCGGTGCACTCTGAACTACTGATCGCGGAAGTATTTTACGCAGCAGACGCAGAAGAAATTTGATACATCAGCTTTGTTTGAACTTATTTACCCGCGCCGTCTTTTATGAAAAGTAGTAAATTAGAAATGTAGGAGCACAAGTTTAAATTTGAACTGCCCGGGATTAATGATGTTGGACGAACCGATTATTTGTTACACAGTAAATGGAATTATCGGTGTCCCGTGTAAGTACATTTCGTTTACCAGTACGGAAACAGGACATCAAGTTGTCTTCAGCAGCTGCTGATGCGATTTTAATTCTTATTAATTAAAATACTCACATTCCACGTTAGAATCGTGGCGTACGAGGGTCTCTTTCGAACGGGGCTGTTCGCAAATCTGCTGATTCCTTGAAACAATTAGCGGAACCAGAGCTGTTCACTGACACCCTGATCTATCAGCACTCGCTGTCAGACCTTCAGCGCGTGTTCCCGTCAGTCCTTATAATGCTGTCTCTTCCTCTCAGTATTAACAGCAATTGATATTTTAACCTAGGTGATGCAGACTTGTCACTGGAACTGATTATAGGCCTTTCATTCGTGACGTTGGACATCGAACTGTGCAGAAACAACACACACAATACAGGTCTATCAAAACCTCCTATCACTAGCGGATCTCATTTATTGCAACTTTATTTTCACATGAGCAATCGATGAAGTGATTTTAACTCACAGTAAATAGCTTTGATTTCAACTTGTAGAAGTGCTTTCCCCTTTCTTCTCCGGTTTGACGGATGTGAGCATTGCCGGCAGTTTTGATATTATTATCCCGCTCTGACTCCTGCGATTAGGGTATTAATGTAACGATTCACAAGATCCTTGTATCTACACCACGAAATATCCAAGGAAGGCCGGTTATTTTCTATCCCGGAAGGACATTGTTGAAACAAAAGCGGTATTACAATAACTTGGTAGTTCTGCAATAAATGATGCTTCGCTCCAGCTGTGGCTCAGTCCGTTCCACAAACTGACACGCACGCCACCTCCAAAGCTTGAGCGCTTAATGACAAATTTTCCATTTTTCATGACAAATCTTTATTCCGTCTAACTGGAAAAATAAACTTAGCTCCCATTCTTCCATTTCTTCCGCATTTGTTGAATTAAGCCATACCGTAATTTTCATTATTTGGCAATTTACAATTTCCTCCCAGCACCAAATTCTTATCAGGCTCCCTGGTGTCAGCACTGTCCCTTCTGAGCTGGGCGGACGCATATCCCGCTCACACAGCCGTTTTTGCCACACAGCTGGAATTTTATATTTATAAAATGTGAATATAGTTTTGAAATTATGCTAGTGTAGCGGTGTGCTACACGCCTCGCTGAAATAACGACACGTAGTCCGTGAGCTGCAGTTGCAAAAGAGATTTATTCAAACATCGCGGCCTCGCTTTAAAGCCTTCCTGATCCCTCCCTACCCGGGCGGGAATGCTGTAGGGGGCGCATATTCGCAGTCCCGTCCCGCGCGCGGGCGTTTCGCCTTGCTGGTGAAGAAGGCCTGGCACCCTCTTTGAGACCGGCCTCAAGGCCTCAGTTCTACTTTGTGAACCGGTTCGAGTGCGCTGGGAAGTGGGTCGCCACATAATTCCCCCACCCCAGAACCGGCGATACACCCCCCAATGTCCTTAGTCTGGGTCCGTCCCTGTTTGCAAGGTCTGCGTCTGCGCCGCGGTGTCTGAATCTCGACCGGCTGCGCCAAGTCCACATGGGTCGGTTTGAGTCGGTCCACTGTGAAAACCTCTTTCCCCCCATTGTCCAGCACGAATGTGGACGGGTTGTTTCTGATCACCATAAACGGCTCCTCGTAGGGCTGCAGTAGCGGTGCCCGATGTCCGCCCCGTCGTATAAAAACGAACTTAGAGTTTTGTAGGTCTTTGGGTACGCAGGTCGGGTTCTGCCCA
Organism: Hypanus sabinus; assembly: GCF_030144855.1. Taxonomy (NCBI): domain Eukaryota; kingdom Metazoa; phylum Chordata; class Chondrichthyes; order Myliobatiformes; family Dasyatidae; genus Hypanus; species Hypanus sabinus. The sequence goes on along the minus strand of NC_082706.1, from coordinate 61,317,884 downwards.
TGCTGTGAAGTGGGTATGGGGGCCAGGTCACCCAGCCTCTCGCGTAGTCTGTCCAGGACTGCTGCGGGTTCATCCTCTTGCCCCCTTTGGGCTGGTATGACCAGGGGTGCGCGTACACCAACTCGGCCGACGAAGTGTGAAGATCCTCTTTCGGCGCCGTGCGGATTCCGAGCAGGACCGAGGGAAGCTCGTCCGCCCAGTTAGGCCCTTTGAGGTGGGCCATGTCAGCCGACTTCAGCTGACGGTGGAAACGGTCCACTAGTCCGTTCGACTGTGGGTGGTAGGCAGTTGTGTGGTGCAGCTGTGTCCCCAAAAGGCTGGCCATAGCTGACCACAGGCTGGAGGTGAACTGGGCGCCTCTGTCAGAGGTAATGTGGGCCGGTACACCAAAGCGAGATACCCAGTTGGCAATCAGTGCCCGGGCACAAGATTCGGAGGTGGTGTCGGTGAGCGGGACCGCCTCTGGCCATCTTGTGAACAGGTCTACGATAGTCATGAGGTGCCGCACTCCTCACGACACTGGCAGGGGGCCCACGATATCCACACAAATGTGGTCGAAACGCCGGCGGGTGGGGTGGAACTGCTGCGGCAGGGCTTTGGTGTGCCGCTGCACCTTGGCTGTTTGGCAGTGCATGCACGTACTGGCCCATTCACTGACCTGCTTGCGGAGTCCGTGCCAAACGAACCTGTTGGCTACCATCCGGACGGTTGTCCTGATGGAGGGCTGCTCTGAGTTGTGAATGGAGACGAAAACGCGCCGCCGCCAGGCGACGGGGCGGGGTTGGCCGGTGGTGACGTCACCTGGGGCTACGGGGAGGTCCTGGAGCTGCAAACCGGAGACTGCAGTCCTGTAACTAGGGATCTTCTCTTCTGCCTACTGCACCTCCGCCAGTGGTTCATAGCCCTGGGACAGGGCTTGGATGTTAGGGTGGGAGGCGGGCGTCAGCCACGACATTGTCCTTTCCAGAGGCATTCCGGACGTCCGTCGTGTATTCGGAGATATAGGACAGATGTCGCTGCTGGCGGGGCGACAAGGGGTCGGATGCTTTCGTGAACGCAAAGGTAAGCGGCTTGTGGTCCGTGAACGCGGTGAAGGGCCTAGCTTCTAAGAAGTACCTGAAATGCCGGATTGCCAGGTATAGCGCCAACAGTTCCCAGTCGAAAGCACTGTATTTGAGTTCGGGTGGTCGCAGGTGCTTGCTGAAAAACGCCAGGGGTTGCCAGCGACCTTCGATGAGTTGCTCCAGTACCCCACCGACTGCCGTGTTAGATGCGTCCACTGTGAGGGCGGTAGGGACGTCCATTCTAGGATGTACTAGCATCGCGGCGTTTGCCAAGGCTTCTTTGGTTTTAATGAAAGCGGTGGCGGACTCCTCGTCCCAGGTAATGTCCTTGCCCGAACCCGACATCAGGGCGAACAGGGGGCGCATGATTCTGGCAGCTGAAGGGAGGAAGCCGTGGTAGAAATTCACCATGCCTACGAATTCCTGAAGGCCATTGATTATGTTGGGTCGGAGGAAATGGCGGACCGCGTCTACCTTGTAGGGAAGAGGGGTTGCCCCGTCTTTAGTAATCCTGTGGCCCAGGAAGTCGATGGTGTTGAGCCCGAACTGACATTTGGCCGGGTAGATTGTCAGGGCGTATTCACTCAGTCGGGCGAAGAGTTGACGGAGGTGGGACAGATGCTCCTGACGACTGCTGCTGGCTATGAGGATGTCGTCCAAATAGATGACAGCGAAGTCCAGGTCGCGTCCCGCCGCGTCCATTAACCGCTGGAACGTCTGTGCGTCATTCTTCAGGCCGAACGGCATGCGGAGGAACTCGAAAAGGCCGAACGGGGTGATGTGGTGCCGTTTTGGGGACGTCAACCGGATTCAACGGGATTTGATGGTATCCCCGGACGAGGTCTACCTTGGAGAAGATCCGTGCGCCGTGCAGATTTGCTGCAAAGTCCTGAACGTGCGGCACAGGATAGCGGTCCGGTGTTGTAGCCTCGTTCAGCCTGCGGTAGTCGCCGCATGTTCTCCAGCCCCATGTCGCTTTGGGCACCATGTGCAGGGGGGAGGCCCATGGGCTGTAGGACCGCCGTATGATCCCCAATTCCTCCATCCTCTTGAACTCATCCTTCGCCAGTCGGAGCTTGTCCGGGGGAAGCCTTCGAGCACGGGCGTGTAGGGGTTCCTTGTGTCGGGATGTGGTGCTGTACGCCGTGTCTTGGCATGGCTGCCGTGAACTGTGGTGCCAGAACCGATGGGAAATCCGCCAGGACTCTGGTGAAGTCGTTGTCGGACAGCGTGATGGAGTCTAGGTGTGGGGCTGGCAACTGGGCTTCACCCAGGGAGAACGTTTGAGAGGTCTCGGTGTGGACCAGTCTCTTGCTTGGCAGACGACCAGTAGGCTGTGAGCCCGCATAAAATCCGCTCCCAGGAGCGGTTGGGCTACGGCGGTCAGTGTGAAGTCCCACGTGAACCGGCTTGAGCCGAACTGTAGCCGCACCGTACGGGTGCCTTAGGTCCTTACTGTGCAGCCGTTCGCGGCCCTCAGGGTGGGACCCGGTTCTATGTTGCGTGTGTCGTAACTCGTCGGAGGTAAGATACCGATTTCGGCTCCGGTGTCGACCAAAAAGCGGCGTCCCGACTGCTTGTCCCAGCCATACAGGAGGCTATCCCGATGGCCAGCCGCCGTAGCCATCAGCGGTGGCTGGCCCTGGCGTTTCCCGGGAACTTGCAGGGCGAGCTACAGCGGCGGGCTTCTGCGCCCAACCGCTGGTGCTAGAAGCACCATTGTTCGTTGGTCTCCTCACCCCTGCTCCTGGGGTTAGCGGGCTCTGCGGCCGGGCCTGGTTTGGTTTGCTGCTGGGAGCGTGGCTTGGTGATCTGTGCGACGGACGCCCCTCTCTCCGTCTTGGCTTTCCACAGCGCGTCCGCCCGGGCCGCTACCTTCCGGGGGTCACTGAAATCCGCGTCGGACAGCAGCAGGCGTATGTCCTTGGGCAGCTGCTCCAGGAATGCCTGCTCAAACATGAGGCAGGGCTTGTGACCTCCGGCCAGGGACAGCATCTCGTTTATCAAAGCCGACGGTGGCCTGTCCCCCAAGCCATCCAGGTGCAGTAAGCGGGCAGCTCGCTCGCGCCGTGAGGGTCCGAAAGTCCTTATGAGCAGGGCTTTGAATTCTGTGTATTTGCCGTCCGCTGGGGCAATTGTATGAACTCCTCAACCTGGGCGGCTGTCTCCTGGTCAAGGGAGCTCACCATGTATTAGTAACATGTGGCATCCGAGGTTATCTGCCGAATGTGGAATTGGGCTTCTGCTTGCTGGAACCATAGGTGAAGTTGCAGCGTCCAGAAGCTTGGCAGTTTTAACGAAACTGAATGAACAGATGCAGCGACGTTCATCTCCGGTCCAAATATAGTTTGGGCCGTCGGGGTCACCAATTGTAGCGATGTGCTACACGCAGCGCTGAAATAACGACACGGAGTCGGTGAGCTGCAGTTGCAAAAGAGATTTATTCAAACTTCGCGGCCTCGCTTTAAAGCCTTCCTGATCCCGCCCTCCCCGGGCGGGAACGCTGTAGGGGGCAGGTATTCACAGTGCCGTCCCGCGCGCGGGCTTTTCCCCTTGCTGGTGAAGCAGGCTTAGTGCCCTCTTTGGGACCGGCCTCAATGCCGGCGCGCGCCGCTTTGTGAGTCGGTTCGAGTGCGCTGGGAAGTGGATCGCCACAGTACCATCTTTCTTTTGAACCAAGACAATGGGGTTACACCACTCACTTCTTGATACCTCAACGATGCCCAGGGACTGTATGAGTTCTATTTTCTTTTTTAGGGGCACCGGAAGGCGCTCTGGGATTCTGTAGCTGCTTCTTCTCGCAGCAGCATTCTTTTTTAAGCGCAATGTTATATTCAATTACTTTTGTATGACCAGGAATTTCTTTAAAAACTTCCGGGACACAAAGAGCACTGACCTGGGCCTGCTGATCAGCCGTGAGATGAATGAGATCTGGCAAGGCAGGGACAGGTACCGGAAGATACTGCTCCTCATCGTCGTCCGCTTCTTCCACACGTCTAATCAACAACACCTCTTTCTGGTCAAACTTGGAAAACCATTCTTTCAGTAAGGTAACCTGCAAAATTCTCCGTGGGCATCCCTCGTCAGGAGCTGCTATCACATACGTAGTTGGACCTACTTTCCGTGTTATGTCATAAGGCCCTTGCCACTTAACTTAAGGCTTGCAATCTTGTGTAGGGAGCATTACCAAAACTTTCTGTCCAGGGGAAAAACTCCGCTCCCGTGCAGTTTGGACATACCAGGTTTTTGGGTTCTGTTGTGCCTTCATCACATTCTGCAAAACCAATGCAGCCATTTTCTCCAATTTCGTCCTCACGTGGACAACATAGGCTACGACACTCTGTGGCTCTGCTATTTTGTGACTCTTTTCCCAGTGGGTTTTAAGTAAAGTAAGTGAGCCTTTTACCTCATGTCCATTCAATAATTCTACAGGTGAAAAACCGGTTTATCCGGAGGTACTTCCCGAAAAGCAAAAATTAAATAGGGTAACCATTGGTCCCAATCAGAACCTGTATCATTTATGAACTTTCTGAGCATTTGTTTAAGGGTTTGGTTGAACCTCTCTGTCAACCCATCAGTCTGGGGATGATATGGGGTAGTCCTGATGCTATTAATCCCCAGCAGTTTGTACACATCCAAACCATCAACTCTTGGACCTGCGCCAAGGCAGAAGAACAGTGAGAGCCTATGCAGTCAAATTCCGTACCCTTGCGGTAGATAAGGGATAGAACAAGAGATCCCTCATCAGTGCCTTCCAGCGTGAACTGAATGCAGGGGTCCGGCATGAGATCTCTGTCCGGGACGAGTAGGTTAGTCTGTATGACCTGATTAATCTGGCTATTCCAGCTGACGACCGGGTAACTGAGCGGCGCAGGGAAATGTTTTAAACTTCCTACGCTCTGCCAGATTACCGTCTTCCCTCACTCTCTCCCCTCCCTCACCCCCACCCCCAGCACCCAGCCCACCGAGGATACTATGCAAGTGGGGTGAATGCGCCTGTCTCAGGAGGAACGAGAGCGGCTCCGGAGGGATCTCTTGTTCTATCCCTTATCTACCGCAAGTTGATGGGCAGCCTCCTGGCGCCGTACTGGAAGAACAAAAACACTCCTCAGCTATGCCTCGAAATGTCGGAACGACTGGGCTGCGGGGTGTCCTTGCTCCCGTAAAGTGTTGAACAGGCTGAGTAGAAGTCGGTCAAGAAGATTGGCTACGTGCGCCAATCTTCGCGCATCGTCGACAAAAAGACCAGGCTGGGGTTGGAATGTCAGCTCGCAAGGGTAAACACGAGGAAATCTGCAGATACCGGAAATTCAAAAAACAACACACACAAAATGCTGGTGGAACACAGCAGGCCAGGCAGCATCTATAGGGAAAGGCGCTGTCGACGTTTGAGACCCTTCGTCAGGAAAGGTGATTGGCAAAACTGATACAGAGCTGGAGAAGGGAAATGATTATGGGACGGGAGGCCTCGGGTGAAAGAAAGTAGGGTAGGGGGGAGCACCAGAGGGAGATGGAGAACAGGCAGGCAACTAAAAATGTCAGGATCCATGCGTGCAATCGCCGTTTCTTTGACTTTATCACGTCCTGCAGGGATCGCAAGATCTTCCATCTGCAGACCACAGAGCATGGTCTGCGTATCGCGTCCCCGGCCCCGGCCGTCGATCTCGGCTGCCCCAGCAACCCAGGGCATATTGAACACCCGGACTCCAGCGCCATCACCGCGTGTACCAACGGCCATGGATTCGCCCCGGCCGTCAATCTCGGCCGCCCCAGCAACCCAGGGCATATTGAACACCCGGACTCCAGCATCATCCATCAATGCGGGATCCAACGGTCATGGACAGCTTCAAAGCGATGGCGCACCACCGACTGCGACTCCAGTCTTGAACTCCAGGCCGGGTCTTCACATTCTGCGACTGTGACTGTCGTCTCTCCTTCCCCCACCACCACTATGCAATCCCCTCTGCCTCAGGTCCCATCGTCGGCTCCTGGGCCCTCAGAGACTCCATCTTCCTCTCACCCCAACACTTCCCTCTCCAAAGACACTACCAGCCTCCCTCCTCCCTCTGATCCCATCTCTCATCCGTGCCGGGTCTTTACCATTCCCTCCGACCTTCAACTCTCTGAGGCAGAGCGCTCTGTCCTCAGTAAGGGCCTCAGCTTTGTCCCCCTTCGCCCACACCTCAGCGAGTTCCGCATACGCCATGACGCTGAACTCCTCTTCCGCCGGCTCCATCTCCGAGCTTACTTCTTTGACAAGGACTCTCTTACCCCCACCGATGACCCCTTCTCCCGACTTCAACCCTCCTCCTCTTCATGAACACTCCGCTCTGGTCTTCTGCCTGCTCTGGATCTTTTCATTGCGAATTGCCGACGGGACATCAATGTCTAGATTTCACCACACCCTGTTCCAATTCCAACCTCACTCCTTCCGAACGCTCTGCTCGCCGTTCCCTCCGCACCAATCCTAACCTCACTATACAGCCTGCTGATAAGAGAGGAGCTGTTGTTGTCTGGCATACTGACCTCTACCTGACCGAGGCACAGCGACAACTCTCTGATACCTCCTCTTATTTACCCCTTGATCATGACCCCACTAAGGAGCACCAGGCCATTTTCTCCTATACCATCACCAACCTTATCAGCTCTGGGGATCTCCCATCCACTGCCACCAACCTTATAGTTCTCACATCCCGCACTTCCCGTTTCTACCTCCTACCCAACGTCCACGAACTTGCCTGTCCAGGTAGACCCATTGTCTCAGCTTGCTCCTGCCCCACCGAACTCATTTCTGTATACCTTGACACTGTCTTATCCCCCCTTGTTCAATCTCTCCCCACCTATGTTTGTGACACTTCTCACGCTTTGAATTTTTTCAATGATTTTAAGTTCCCTGGCCCCCAGCGTTTTATTTCACCATGGAGGTCCAGTCCCTATATACCCCCATCCCACACCGAGATGGTCTCGAAGCTCATCGTTTTTTTTTGTTGGATTCCAGACCCAACCAATTCCCCTCTACCACCACTCTCCTCCGTCTAGCGAAATTAATTCTTACTCTCAATAATTTCTCCATTGGCTCCTCCCACTTCTTCCAAACCAAGGGTGTAGCCATAGGCACCCGTCTGGGTCCCAGTTATGCCTGCCTTTTTGTTGGCTTTGTGGAACAGTCCATGTTCCAAGTCGATAAGGGTTTCCATCTCCCTCTTTTCCTCTGCTACATCGACCACTGTATTAGCGCTGCCCCCTGCACGCATGCTGAGCTCGTCGACTTCATTAACTTTGCCTCCAAATTTTAACCTGCCCTCAAATTTACCCAGTTCATTTCCGACACCTCCCTCCCCTTTCTTGATCTTTTTGTCTCCATCTCTGGAGATGGCCTGTCTACTGATATCTACTATAAGCCTACAGATTCTCACAGCTACCTGGACTATTCCTCTTCCCACCCTGTCTTTTGCAAAAATGCTATCCCCTTTTCAAAATCCCTCCGTCTCCGCCGAATCTGCTCTCAGGATGAGGCTTTTCATTCCAGGTCGAAAGAGATGTCTTCCTTTTTAAAATAAAGGGGCTTCCCTTCGTCCACCATCAACTCTGCTCTCAAACAGATCTCTCCTATTTCCCACACATCTGCCCTCATCCCATCCACCCTCCACCCCACTCGGGATAAGGTTCCCCTTGTCCTTACCTACCACCCCACTAGCCTCCCGGTCCAACGTATAATTCTCCGTAACTTCTGCCACCTCCAATGGGATCCCACTACCAAACACATTTTCACTTCTGCTTTTCGCAGGGATCACTCCCTCCGCGACTCCCTTGTCCACTCGTCTCCCCCATCCCTTCCCACTGATCTCCCTCCTTGTAAATGGAACAAGTGCTACACCTGCCCTTACACTTCCTCCCTCACCATTCAGGGCCCCAGACAGTCCTTCCAGGTGAGGTGACACTTCACCTGTGAGTTGGCTGGTGTGGTATAATGCGTCCGGTGCTCCAGCTGTGGCCTTTTATATATTGGTGAGATCCGACGCAGACTGGGAGACCGTTTCGCTGAACACCTACGTTCGGTCCGCCAGAGAAAGCAGGATCTCCCAGTGGCCACACATTTTAATTCCACGTCCCATTCCCATTCTGATATGTCTATCCATGGCTTCCTCTACTGTCAAAATGAATCTAAACTCAGGTTGGAAGAACAACACCTTATATACCGGCTGGGTAGCCCCCAACCTGTTGGCATGAACATTGACTTCTCTAACTTCCGTTAATGCCCCTCCTCCCCTTCTTACCCCATCCCTGACATATTTAGTTGTCCGCCTGTTCTCCATCTCCCTCTGGTCCTCCCCCACCTTTCTTTCTCCTGAGGCCTCCCGTCCCGTGATCCTCTCCCTTCTCCAGCTCTGTATCACTTTTGCCAATCACTTTTCCAGCTTAGCTTCATCCCACCCCCTCCGGTCTTCTCCTAACATTTCGCATTTCCCCCTCCTCCCACTACTTTCAAATTTCTTACTATCTTTCCTTTCGGTTAGTCCTGACAAAGGGTCTCGGCCCGAAACGTCGACAGCGCTTCTCCCTATAGATGCTGCCTGGCCTGCTGCGTTCCTACAGCATTTTGTGTGTGTTGCAATGGGTAATAAAACTTCTGCAACCATCGGGATCACCGGAATATCTGCCTGGTGGTGGAATACTCGGTTCCTGAACGGTCGTGGGAGGCGGCACTGGCCCGAACGCTACAGCATTAGTTGCAGAGTTTGTCAGGCCAGAAGAAAAGGAGGGCCTGCGAGACGCTGGGAGAGGGACTGAGTTGGCCTGAAGCTGCTGAATTGAGCTGGCGAGAACGCTAATAGTTGCCTGCTGATGCTGGCTGTTCACAGTAAGTTGGTGGACGGTGGCCGTTTGTGCGGAAATCGCAGACAGTTGAGTTCGATTGTCTGTGGCGAGCTGCTGAACAGCTGCTGCTAGGGACGACGCCTGTTCCTCCAAGTGAGACTGGGTTTGTCAGCACGAGGTTGCCCCATTGCATCCGTAACTTCACTGAGGACAGAATCCATTGCCTGTAGCTTATCGCCTACCTGACCGATGAATCTCATGGACAAGTTCAGCTGCTCTTTCTCTCTGCTGGGTCCATTTTTGTGTTCCAAACTTGCTGTCACCACAGTTCGAGTGTGGCCCAAGTGCGGAGTGACAGACACTGAAGCAGATCGATAGTTCACAGGCTTTAAGGCGAAAAAGGGAAAATAAAACAATAAACACTAGGCTAAACAGGGCCGTTAACTAAAACTCTCTAAGGGAAAGCGAAGCTTATACTGCGGATGAAAAGAATATCTAAACATTAAAAGAATACTGCTGGTCTTCAGAGTCAGTTGATTTTGAAAGTCCACTGGCTCGGGGAAGGCCGAATGTTAAACAGCAGCGAAGCATTGCAATGCTCTGTCCAAGTCTCGACAAGCACGACGACGTCAAGAATGTAGTTAAATACTATCACGATTAAATAATAATTACCTGAAACTTGCAAATTCACAAGCGCAATGGCCTTAACTGCTGCGCTGACGAATCCGGCGTTGTGACACATATACCTTCAGAGGAGAGCGTTATTCTTGTATTCAAACCTACCTTCCCATTCAATGCTCTTCATTTAATATAGAACTCAAACAGCGAACAGAGACAATATCCTCAGACATTAACTTAAAGGGCAGATGTTGCAACAGTTTGAGCTTCATATCGGTGGGCACGGAGCAAGCAGGGTGTCACAAAGGGAGGTATGTTGGAGTGTTGTATGTCTGAGCCAAGCTATGTGTGTTTGTATGTGGACGGGTAGTAACTGTTGCTGAACCTGGTGTTGCGATTTCTGAGGCTCTTGTGCCTTCTGCCTGATTACAGCGCAGAGAAAAGAGCATGACCTGGTTAGTGAGCATCTCCGATGATGGATGATGCTTTGCTACGATAGAGTTTCATGTCGATGTGCTCACTTGTCGGGAGGGCACCACCCGCGACGTACTGGGCCGAATCCAATACCTTGAGTAGGTTAATCAAGAGGGTGTTCATCGAGCTCTCGATGTGAACCCCCTGTTAATGAAGTTGGTCACCGTTCTTTCAGACCAGCAGCTTTGACCCCAAGAACAACAGACACGAAATATCCTACAGTTACTTCAGGAGAAGGACTGGATGGACACAGTGGAGTGGTTCCCTGAGCAGACAGTCCAGACCATCCGGCAGAATGCCTCCTCAGCAGATCTCACAAGCAGGCACCAGGATCTTACCTGCCTGGCGGCGAGAGGGGCCCCCGCAGCCTAATACTTGCTGCATGCCTGAGATTACTCTCACAGCGCGCTGCCCCGAGATTACTGCAGTGGAGACGAGACGGTTAATCACCTCTTTGCGGACTGTGAACTGGCGAAGATATGTAGAGAAAGGTACAAGGGCCTGTGCCACAGCAGCTACGTGACAGAAGGCTCACTGATCTTCGGGCTGTTCCCAGGACGCACAGGAAAACGGACATCAAGTGCTGCTGGAAGATCATCAACTCGGGGAAAGATACCCGACACCCGTTGTTCTGCCATCACATCGAGATGTCGGCAGAGCAAGGATTATCTACCTGGTTTCCACGGTTAATTGCATTTGTCCATGGCATAAAAATTGTTGGAAACCCCTGTCACACAGGAATGCTGTCAACTGGCACATTCCAGGCTGCAGGGGTATAATTGAAACTATAGATTTCCTCTGCTACTAAACAGGGAGGATCCGGGTTGGCTGAGGGACCCTCTCAATTATGGTAGTAGTGAACCATCCCAGGGGGCCACAAGAACGACAACATCAGTCTTATCGGCTTTAACGAATGTAAAAGAACAAAAAAAAAAAATACCGCAGCGACAAAGAATGTAGAGGCATCAGCTAAAGGCACTGCCCGGTTTATCCTTGTAAACATCCTTATGTTGAAAAACGTTTAGTTCATTAAAAAAATCATTCTCTGGGAGGTGTTCAGAATGAAGCCTTTCATTGGAGCCGGGATGGACACGGGTTAAGTCAAGAAGTTTGTCACACGAAGGGCAGTTGAAATCAGGACTTCACCGAAAATAAAACTGTTTTCTCTCTGTGACATGGAATGTCCGGTCCTGTGCTTTTCCCTGCAGCCACAGGTCGGTCATCAGCACTGCATCTGTCTCCTCACAGCACAGTATTCTCTCCACATCCCCAGTTCAATGGCATGAACTGATTTAATAGCTGCTTTCAATATTTACAACCGATTTACACCCTGATCCGATTCCATTTTGACCGCGAGAAAATTAAAAACGAACTACTGGAGGATTCACTGGACCAGGCAGCATCTGTCGAAGGAAAAAGACAATCGACATTCCGGGTTAAGACAATCGAAGGTCGGGATGGAAAGTCGATTGTACATTTCTCTCCTCAGATGCTGCCTGACCCGCGCAGTTCCTCCAGCATCATGTTTCGTAATCGAGATTCCAGCATCTGCAGGCTCCTCTGTCTCTCTTGTCAGAACTTGCCCCTTTCAGTCCTGTCCGAGACTGAACCAGGCTCTTCTCTCCGGCTTCATTTCTGTTCTGCTTCTTCTTTAGCCCATCACGCCTACTGGGGCACAGGCGGCCAAAGCAGCTCGTCAGATTCCCCTGTCCGGGGCAGGGGGTTGATCGGCCCTGTGGCTTCTCCTTTCACCACACGACTTCATTCGTCTTCCAGGGGAAGGTCCTTCTGATCCCAGAGATGAGGATTTTAGTGATTCAGCTGACGTTTCTGTCGGACTGGGTTTTACCGGGATAGGTTTGTTCGCCCCTTAGCCCGACCCTCCTCCTTTCACTGCCGGGCTTGGGCAATCCATGTCCTAGTTTTAATTTCCGATCTGCTTAATGTGTTTCTGATCCCACTCTGAGGAAATTAGAACGATTCCTCCCCACTGAACACATAATTCCCTGAGACTGCAGCGCGTGTAGTGGACGATCGTGGTACTGCAGGACATCAGCAGCTCCCAGAAAGTGTAAGGATTCTGATTCAGGAAATGCTGGGAATTAACATGGCTTCCAAAGGACCGGTCGAGAATTTAACCGGGGAGGTAATATGTTGCATTTGCCTGGATTTCTTCACCGATCCGGGTATGCTGGAGTGCAGACACAACTTCTGTCGCTCTTGTATCACACGTCGCTGGGAAAGGGAGGAGAGAAACTCCTACCCGGAATGTAGAGAGGTGTTTGCTGACCGCACCCTCAGGGTCAATCGGGCCTTAGCAAATCTGACCGAAAAAGCTCGAAATCTAAACCTGAATCTGAAAGGGAAGGAAAGTAAACTTCATTGTGAGGAACATGAGGAAGAACTGAAGCTGCTTTGTGAAACGGACAAGACACTGATCTGTCTGATCTGTTGAGATGCGCAGGAACACAGAGAGCACGCTTCATGCCGATTAAAGAAGCTGTTAAAATCTACAAGGTAAAACTAACCAGAATTTGATACTCAATCCTCCGTTATCCTACCTAACGCCACACGAGCCTCCATAACCAATTCTTTGCAACTTTCACTACCTCGAACAGGATTCTACCACCAATCACATCTTTTCCACCCACAGCCCACTTCGCCCCCTCCTTACAACTTTGCGCTCTCGGTAGTTATCGCTGTCTACGTAACTCACTTATCCGCAATCCTCCTCACTGTTCTCCTCAGTCTATTCGTCCATTATCCTACCTATCGCCACACTAACCTCCATAATCAAGAAGCCATTCTCCGCATCCCTCGCTATCTCGAACGGGATTCTACCACCAAACACATCTCTCCCACGACCTCCCCACAGCCCTCCGCTCTCTGTAGGGATCTCTTTCTAAGTAACTCCCTTATCCACTCGCTCCCTTCTACTGATCTACCTCCCGGGACTAATGCATGAAAAGAGGACAATTGCTACATCTGACTCCTACACGTCCCCCCTCGCCACTATTCAGGCCCCAAATCAGCTCCAATCCCTCCAGGTTTTTCCATGGCCGATTGTCCTTTCGGACTAGATTCCTTCTTCTTCAGCTCTTTACCACTTCCACATGTCCCCTCTCAGTTTCTCACTTTATCGCCTTCCCCCTCAGGTTGTCTCACCCGTCACCGGACAGCTGGTTCTCATCCCCATTGTTTTCTTCTGGCTTCTGTCCCATTCCTTCCCAGTCCTGATGAAGGGTCTCCTCCTGAAACACTGACTGTTTATTTCCCTTGCACAGATCCTGCCTGACTCACTGAGTTTCTCCGGTATCTTGTGCAATAATCGGGTTTGTTCACCTGTTTCTTTTGTTGCATCTTTGTTTCTATTTCCTTCGCTCTCTGACTTCCAGGATCAGCTGAAATCTTCCTTAGACTCTCTCACAAAAACGAAATCAGACTTCCAGGAAAAGAAAAAGCTACAGAAAGAGAAGATTTCGGGAGTTCGGGTGAGGCTTCCTGAGCGGCCTATCTGATATTACTGTCGAGTTTTGCTCTATTTAATTCTGAATAGCAGAGTATCGCAGCACCAGTAACCTGAGTTCGATCCTGAACCTCTGGTGTTGTCTGTGTGGGGATGCTGGATGAATAGTTATTTACAATTAACACGTTAATGATGGAGGAGGGTGATTGTGAATCAGATGGGAGTTAATGTGTCAATGGGGGAAGAACAGGTTTCAGAAAAAAAACTTGAGGGAATGGGGTATACAAGAATGCTCTGAGAACTAGCATGGACTTTAATGGACCGAATGGGCATATTAATGCAATAGGAAAATACAAACTAATCTTCACCTTTCCTTTGACAGGAGTAGTCCCACATCACATCCCAGTTTGCTGAACTGCGCCAGAGTATCACTGAGAAAGAGCAGAGCTTGTTCAGGAATCTGAGAAATGAAGATGAGAGGATTCTAAATCCGTGAAGAAAAATCTTCGAGAGAATCAGGAGAATATAAAATTTATTGAGGAGAATATCACAAAGTTAAAGGTACAGATGGATCAAATAGACAGTGTGATATTTCTCAAAGTGAGAGATTATATTTCAATTTGCTTCAGTCAATGGGAACTAAATAAACAGTGGTATATTTGAAATAAACACTGCAGAGCAGCCAATTCCAGCAAATCAACTGGCACTGCTGCTAACTCACACAGATTTTTATAGTTGTATGACGTGCCCTCCAATCGCTCTAATAATGACGTTCCAAAATGTCTAAGGTATGTATTCGATATTTTATTAGCAACATACAGTCCTGAAGAGATGAAACTTAAGCATAATTAGTGGTAAATAAAGCAGCAATGAAACAGTCAAGGAAAGATACGACATCCATCCGTCCCCAGCTCAAAACTGCCCAGAACAAAACACAAATACTGTACGTAACTTACTCCCTTACCTTTTATCGTACCCCCACTCACGTGACTAGTTACCATAATAAACACGCAACACAGAATACAATGCAGACAGAAAACAGACGCGTTACTCCTACACACAGAATCTACAAATGGCAGTAAACATTTTTCTCTCCAGATGATTAATGCAACTATTCAGGGTTGTTGTTCCAAAACTGGACTTGCACAACTTCTCTACATCCATGGATAGTGGTGGACCCGTGGAATTCTCTGCCACAGGAAACAATTGTTCCTGCACCAATTTTCTATGTTTCTATGATAGAATGCAATTTTCTCTGAAATGATTTACTCTGATCATAACACAGAGTTGCTGAATGCGTTCTTAATTACCACATTAACTAACCTTTAAAGCTAACATTAACACCCATTTCCAGTCACAGGCTGTGAGTGTGTCTGGCGCGGTGAGTGGGACAGTCTCTCTGTGAAGTCAGTCTTACCCTTTATACGGATTTCCATCAGCTTTGGGAAACTTGCACTGTCTTTACTTTTTATGAGTTTCAAATGGGATTATGTTCCATGCTCCATAATAACCAGGCCATTCGGCCCAACTTCTATCAATAGTGCTGCTTCAAAAGCCTCCTCCTACCTACTCATCACACCCAGAAACAGTGCCCTGAACTCATTGGTCCCTCATGTGTTTGTCCAGCTTCCCTATTACATTCAATCTTTGCTGTTCCAATTCAACCACTCTTGTGGCAATGAGTTCCACATCCTCTTCTCCAAACTTCTTCTGGGATTTATTAAAATCCAACTGGAATTTCATCTTCCCACAGGTCTCCCCATAAATAGAGGTACTTACTCCACCTGCAGACAATCAAATCCATCACAGATCTTAAATATCTCCATCTTATCACCCTGACATCATATCCAGTTGAAAATGCACAACCTGTCGTGTCTTTCCTGAAAGTTCCAACCTATCAGTAATTGTCTAATTTATAGAAACATTCTTTGTAATGTACCCTGTGATTTTGTATTGTCCATGTGTATTTGAGTGGCTACAGGAGTTGGAATTTTCAACACCTTGTAATGATTTGGATGAAATTCAGGATGTGGACAGTGAATCCATGTCTAATCAGATTTGAGTTATTATTTATTTCCAGAGAAAGCTCCTCGGAACATGAGGTAGTACATGCTCTTTATTGAAACCCAGTATGGATTTGTCGAATAGTTCAGAAATGCAATTTATAACCAGAAGTTTAATATTTACAGGATGAATGAGGATGTCCAGGGATTGCCAGTGACAGATGAGGCCCTACCGGTTGAAAAGTC
The DNA here is from genome assembly GCF_030144855.1 of Hypanus sabinus. Lineage (NCBI taxonomy): Eukaryota > Metazoa > Chordata > Chondrichthyes > Myliobatiformes > Dasyatidae > Hypanus > Hypanus sabinus. The sequence goes on along the minus strand of NC_082706.1, from coordinate 61,302,195 downwards.
GCATTGGTAATGGATCTCAAGAAAGTGAACTTGTTGATTGCTACTTGATGGCTTTTTGGAACAGTTTCTCGTTGAGCCTAATAAGGATCGGCCCTCTTGGATTTGGTGTTATGTATTGAACAGGAGCTGATTTGGGAGATAAACATATAAAAAAAAACCCTCAGGAGGCAGTGCTCACAACACAACTGCATTCAACTTGAGATTTGATCAGGAAAAAGTAAAGTCTGATGTTGTAGTACTTCAGAGGAGTAAAGGAAATTGCAGTGGTCTGAGAGAGGAGATGGCCAAAGTAAGCTGGAAGAAGAAGCTGGCAGAGATGACAGTGGAGCAGAAATGGTGCCAGTTCCTCGAAAATGAGAAAGGTGAAGGATAGATGTATTCCAAAAATAAATAAATACTCAAATGGCGAAATAGTACAGCCGTGGCTGACAAGTGAATACAAGGTCATGTAAAAGCAAAAGGGAGGGCATACAGCTAAACTCAAATTAGTAGGAAGACAGGATTGGGAAGACTTAAAACATCTACAGAAAACAGCTGAAAGAATCATTGGGAAAAATAGACATGAAGGCAAGATAGCAAACAATATTAAAGTGGATAGTAACTAACATTGGGAGGGGAAAAATTAAATATGCAATTGAATTGAATTGTATTTACTTCATGACATTAATCCTTCCGATACATCTGGAGTAAAGAAATCTTTACATTACGTATTCGTCTAAATGTGTGATGTGCAATTTATATAAAAATAGCTTGTACAACAGGATATTTAATATAATATAGAAATACCGTTGTGTCAGCGTGAGTTAAGCAGTCTGATAGCCTGGTGGAAGAAGCTGACTCAGAGTCTGCTGGTCCTGGCTTTTATGCTGCGGTACCGCCTTCTAGATGGCAGCAGCTGGACCAGTTTGTGGCTGGGGTGACTTAGCTGTCGCGTGATCCTTCGGGCCCTTTTTTACACACCTGTCTTTGTAAAGCAAGCTAGCAAACAATATCAAGATAGATAGTAAATGTAATTTCCAACTATGTAAAAAAAAAGAGATGAGAGTGAATATAGTACCGCTAGAAAATGCGGTCGGAAATATAATAACGGGAACAAAGAGATGGCAGATGAATTAATTGAGTATTTTGCATCAGTCTTCACTGTGGAAGAAACTAGCACTGTGCCAGATGTTAAAGAGTGCGAGGGAAGAGAATTGAATGCAATTACATTACAATGGAGAAGGTCCCAATATCAGAAAGACCTAAAGGTGCATATGTCACACGGACCAGATAAACTGCACCCTAGTGTTCTGAAAGAGATAGAGATAGACATTGTGGAGGCATTAGCAATGATCTTAAACAACCATTGGACTCCGGCATCAGGGGAGAGGACTGGAAAATTGCAAATGGCACTCTGCTGTTTAAGTAAGGAGAAAGGTAGAGAAAGCAAATCATAGACTATTTAGCCTCAACTCTGTCGTTGGGAAGAATATAAAGGATGTTATTAAGGATGAGATAATGGAGTACTTGATGAGACAGGACAAGTTAGTACAAAGTCAGCATGGTTTCATTCAAGGAAAATTCCGTCTGACAAACCTGTTGGAATTCTTTGAGGAGATTACAAGTAGGATAGTTAAAGAGGATGCGGTGGATGTTGTATATTTGGACGTTCAGAAGGCATCAACTCATACTTAATCTCTCCAGGGTGAGATTAATCAGGAGGATGATCTGGAAAGGGTTTGACGGATCTTGAATCCACGGCCTACTTCATGCATCTGCAAGACTAATATGTCTGCTTGAGCATCCCCCATTTGTGTGTGTTTGCCCAATTTCCCTCTAATCGTTTCTTAACTATGTACCAGTCCAAATTTAATTTAAAATATTTTATTTTTACCTGTTTCTACAGCATCTGACAGCAAATTCCATCTGCCCACCTCCCTGTCTGTGAGAATGTTGTCCCATAGATCCCTCATAAAAATTTCCCCTATCAATTTCAGTCTGAGCCCTCTGGTTCTGTACTCCCATTTGTCGGAAAAAAAGACTCAATTTATCTAAGCCCCTTTATGATTATTTACTTCGATAAGGGGTCATCCCTCAACGTGCTACACTACAGCTAAACAGCCCAAGCTTATCCACTCTCTGCTTTTAAACCAAGGCCCCCAATCCTAGTAACAGCATCCAGAAGCCTCCGATCCAGCGCAATCGCATCCTTCCCAGAGTGGGAGCAGCAGAAATGCAGACAATACCCTGAGTGTGGTCTGACATCGAGATCAAAGACCTTATTTACGTTCCTGTGGACGTGTCGAATAGGCTGATGAATACAGGGCTGAAGTTGTCATATTTGAATGCAGCAGTATACGTAATAAGGTAGATGATGTTGTAGCACATGTAGATTTTGGCAGGTACACCGTTGTTGGCATTACTGAGTTGTGGTGGAAAGGAAATCCTGGATTGAAACTTAACATCTAAGGATACACCTTGTATTGAAAAGACAGGCAGACAGGCAGAGGGGATGGGAAGGCTCGGTTGGTAAAAAAAATGGAATGAAATGAAATTCTTATAGAGGTAGCATAGGATTGGAAAACGGTGAATCTTTGTTGGTAGAGTTAAGAAACTGCAAGTGTAAAAGAACCCTGATGGGAGTTATATGCAGATCTCCAAATAGTAGCCAGGATAAAAATAAGTTACAAATTACACCATGAGATAAAAAAAGAACAAGGTGACGATCGGAATGGGGGGATTTCAATATGCTAATAGATTGGGAAAATCATGTTGGTGCAGCATACCAAGAGAGGGAATTTGTAGAAGGCCACCGAGCTGGCTTTTTAATACAGCCTGTGGTTGAGCCCAATGGGAGAAAGGCAATTCTGAAGTGGAATTTGTATAATGAACCAGATATTATTAGGGAGCTTAAGGTAAAAGAAATTTTAAGGAACAGTGATCTTAAACTAATAGAATTCACTCCCCAGTTTGAGAGAGAGAAGATAAAGTCTGATGTGACAGTAGTAGAGGGCTGTAAAGGGAGTTACAGAGGCATGAAGGAGGAGCTGACCAAAGTAGATTGGAATGGGACACGAGCAGGGATGACTGCAAAACAACGAAGATTAGGTAGATAAATCTCAAAGATGAAGAAGTATTATACAGGGAGCATCAGGTAACTATATTTGACAAGGGAAGTCAAAGACAGAATAAAAGTGAAAGAGAGGGCATACAATAGCGCAAAAATAAGCAGGATGTTGGAGTATTCAGAAGGATTTGATAATCCAAAGAAAACAATTACAAAGGCAAAAGCGGAGAAAATGAGATATGAGGGAAAACTTGCCAACAGTACTCAGGACGACTCAGCAATATAAAGAGTAAAAGAGAAACGAGAGTGGATATTGGACCCCTAGAAAATGACACCTGAGAAGAGAAATGTGAGATAAAAACATGGTAAAGGTATTTAATTAGCATTTTGTGCCAGTCCGCACTGTTTAAAATTCTAGCTATATGCCAAAAATGTGAGAGTGTTTAGGGAATGAGTACTGTTGCTGTTAATAAAGAGAAAGTGTGAGGGATGTTTGAAGGTCTGAAGGTGCCTCGACCAGATAGACTGCACCCCAGTGTTCGGAGCGTGTTAGCTGAAAAGAAAATGGGGGCATTAGTAATGATCTTTCAAGAATCAGTATGTCATTCAAGACGAATGGATATTGAAAAGGTCACTTCCACTCTTTAAGAAGATGAGAGCACCTGGATAAAGAAAATTATAGGTGAGTTAGCCTGGATCTGGTGTGCATTGGGAAATGTTGGAGCCCAGTATTAAGAACGAGCTGTCAAAGGCAATGGCGAGCACATAAAGAAGTTGAATTAACTGACTTGAGAATTGAATCCCAGACCTCGTCGGACAGAGGAAAATTTAAATCATGCTCCAGGCAGTAATAATTTTGTCAAAAGGGGCTCGCCTCAAAATCTCTAACATATCTCGAATAGTAGATACTGAAACTTTACCCAATGTGTTCATACGAAGAAACAATTCCACAAGTTTTTTATTGGTTGTCTCAGGAAAGTTTCGTATTAAAGGGCTGATAAAATTTCTAATTTGGAGATATCTGAAGAATGAGGGTTGGGTAGGTTGAACTTTACAGACAGTTGTTCAGAAGTTGCAAATCGATTGTCTATGAAAAGATCTTCAAAGCACCTAATGCCTTTTCTGTGCCAGTCTTGAAATGTGAAATCCTGCATAGAAAGCTGAAAAAGAGGAACTACCTTTTACACTTCAAGATTGTACACAGAGCTCATATTTCTAAAACTAAATTATCGCGGTCCTATCCTGATATTAGTCCTTGTTGCAGCCTGTGTAAAGGGGGCGGGGCTTCCCTTATTCATATGTATTGGGCCTGTCCTAGCTTGGAGAAAATCTGGAGAGATGTCTTTTTAACTTTATCCCGTATACTTGAAACCTATCATATTGGTATGATACATATCACGTATCTTAGTCCGACTAAACGTCGTACATTGTCTTTTGCCTCTCTTCTGGCCAGACGTGCAGTCCTTCTCAGATGGAGAGATGTTTCCCCACCCACTCATGCTCAATGACTCAGAGACATAACATCCTGCTTAGACCGTGAAAATATTCATTATTCACTGCTTAATTCGGACATAAAGTTCCAATAAGGTGTGGGGAGCTTGTCTTGAATACTTTCATATTTCCCGTTTAGATTAAGGGATCATCCCTCTTTTTTGATTAACTTTTCTGTATATCGTAAGGTTTGCATGGAGTTGGGGGAGTGGGAGGGTGGTGTGGTTATTATCTTTATATGTTTCTACTATGGGTGATTTTCCTTAACTGTTATGAAAAGTACATTTGATACGTTTGTTTTGCACTGTAAAAACCACTTTTTTACTGTTTTTTGTGGCGTTGTAGAAATATAAAAAGTTAATAAAAAGAACGAGCTTTTGGACACATGGAGCCACACGGTAAAGTAGGGCAAAGAGAGCTAGCCTTCCTTTAAAGGGAAATCTCGCCTAACAAATCTGTTGGATTTCTTCGAGGAACACAATTCCAAGACAGAGAAAGAATGATTTGGATGACAGAATTGTTGCCTTTGTTGGACAAACTTGCAGATGATATGAAGATAGGTGAAGGTGCAAGTAGTGCTGCAGAGGCTCGGAATCTGGGGAAGGACAGAGACAGATTTGGAAATGGGCAAATTGTTACACGAGCGTGGCGGTGGACGGACGGAAGTGCAGGACACGGGCGTGGAGGCAGAGTCGGGAGGCGTTATTAACGTAGCGAGCGTGGAGTCGATATCCAGGAGCGATGCTAGACCTAACAATTGGTAGTCCTAAGAACCATGAAACGAGGTTACTCACACTGGAGTCGACTAACGAACTGGCAGCTCCTTGTTGTCATCACAGGATTTTTATACTGCATTTGCTGATGGAAAGCTGGTGTTTGTGGTTAATGGAAGCTGGGAATGATTGGGAACTAAACGAGGTGATTGAGGCTAAATTTCTGAGGAAAGTAGCCAGGTGGGCGATTGCCAGAAGGGACCATGACTGTATCCCTCCCTCAACGGGAGCCTCCAGGCGATCCTCCAGGCCTGTCTGGATGGCCTGCCGAAAATCGTGGACGAGGGACGGGTCTAGGATGAAGGAGCGGGGGACCCAAGAACACTCTCTGGACCGTACCCTCCCCAGTCTACCGGGTATCGGAAACCCCTGCCCCTACGTCGCACATCCAGTAGTTTTCGGACGGTGTATGCCGGATGGTTGTTGATGATAACGACAGGTGGGGGAGTCTCAGCCGGGGGACACAGGGGGCTGACGGATACCGGCTTTAACTGGGAAACACGAAAGGTCGGGTTAATGCGCATGGATCTTGGCAATTTTAGGCAGACCGCTGCGGGTTTGATAACACTTTCGACTTTGAATGGTCCCAAGAGGCGAGGGGCGAGTTTCCTATGCTCGTTCTTCAGCGGGATGTCCTTGGATGAAAGCCACACCATCTGCCCCGGTTGGTACTCCGGCGCCGGAGTCCGGTGTCGGTCGGTTGTCTTCTTATTACGTTTTTCTGATCTGAGTAGGATCGTGCGTGTCTCTTTCCACACCTTAAGGTACCGATCGAAACGGTCTTGAATCGACGGTTCCGCAATCTCCTCTTCTTGCGCGGGGAACAGCCGGGGTCTGTAGCCCAGGGAACACTAGAATGGAGACCTTCCAATGGCCGAGTTCACTAGAGATTTGTGGGCGTACTTAACCCACGGGAGGTGGTCGCTCCAGGTCGACGGGTTGTTTGCCGTTACACAACGCAGCGTCGCCTCCAGATCTTGGTTGACCCGTTCCGTCTGCCCGTTCGTCTGGGGGTGGAAGCTGGATGACAGGCTGACCGATGCACCTAAGGCTTGACAGAAGGCTTTCCATACCTGCGAGACGAACTGGGGACCTCGATCGGAGACGATGTCTACGGGGATTCCGTGGAGGCGGAGGACGGGGCGGACGAAAAGATCTGCGGTTTCTTGAGAGGAAAGGAGGTTAGGGAGGACTACAAAGTGAACCAACTTGTAGAACGGGTCTACCACGGTGAGTACGGTGGTGTTCCCATGTGAAGGGGGTAGACCGGTGACGAAGTCTCGGGCGATGTGTGACCAGGGCCGACTAGGGACAAGTAGACGACGAAGTGAACCCGCGGGTGGCTTTTCCCCGGGCACAGATGGAACATGCCGAGACATAGGAACGGGTATCCGTCTCCAGGGCCGGCCACCAAAAGTGTTTTTTCAGGAGCGCTGGCGCCCGATCACTCCCGGGTTGGCAGGCGATCCGAGACGTGTGCCCCATTGAAGAACCTGGGACCTGACGGAAACGGGCACATACAGGCGATCGCCGGGTCCATTGCCGGGGTCAGGGTCATCCCGTTAGGCTTCTTTTACTTTCCACTCGATCTCCCAGGTGAGGATGGCAACCATGCAGGATGGTGGGAGGATAGTCCCTGGGCTGGAAGTGTCCTCCTTGGAGTCGTATTGGCGGGAGAGCGCGTCCGGCTTCCCGTTCTCGGACCCTGCTCAGTATGTGAGGGAAAACTTGAACCGTCCGAAAAATAACACACAACGGGCCTGGCGGGAGTTGAAACGTATGGCGGTCTGAATGTACCCCAGGTTTTTATGATTAGTCCATACCACAAACGGTTGTTCTGCCCCCTCCAGCCAGTGCCTCCATTCATCCAATGAGAATTTGACGGCCAGGAGTTCCCGATTCCCCACGTTGTAATTCCGCTCAGCGGGGGACAGTCGGCGAGAATAGAAGGCGCAGGGGTAAAGCTTTTTGTCCGAACTTGATCGTTGGGTCAGACTGTTCCTATCCCGAAGTCATGGGCGTCCACCTCGACAATGAATTGACGGGCTGGGTCCGGATGGACAAGGATGGGAGGGGTAGTGAATCGCCTCTTCAGGTCGGTACATGCCGTGTCAGCTTCAGAATCCTAACAGAAAGGGGTAGTAGGCAAGGATAGCCGAGTAAGGGGGGCCGCCACTCCACTGTAGTCCCTGATAAATTGGCTGAAGAAATTTGCAAACCCCACGAATCGTTGAAGTTGTTTGCGGGTCGTGGGCTTGGTCCATTTTTCCACTGCCCGGAGCTTCTCAGGGTCTGCTCTCACCTGCCCGCTCTCGATGATATAACCCAGGAAGCTGACCGAATGAACGTGGAACTCACATTTCTCCGCCTTCACAAATAATTGGTTTTCCCATAGACTCTGGAGAACTTGACGAACATGGTGAACGGGTTCTTGGCGGGTGCTAGAAAATATCAGGATATCATCGAGGTAAACGAATACGAACCGATTAATAAGGTCCCTCAGTACGTCATTAATGAGGGCTTGAAAAACGGCGGGAGCATTGGTGAGGCCAAACGGCATGACCAACTATTCTAAGTGGCCCAGCGGTGTATTAAAGGCCGTCTTCCACTTGCCCCCTCCCTCACCCTGACTGGATGGTATGCGTTCCGAAGGTCGAGCTTTGAGAAAATGGTGGCTCCATGCAGTGGATCAAAAGCTGTACTAATGAGGGGTAAAGGGTACTTGTTCTTAACTGTCATACTCTTTAGGCATCTGTATTCAATATAAGGACGAGCGACCCGTCCTTCTTTTCTACAAGGAAGGAACCGGCGCCTACGGTGGAAGATGAAGGCCTGATAATGCCCGCCGCGAGGGACTCACCGATGTACTTCTCCATGGCCTCTCTCTCCGGTCGGGATAGGTTAACAAGGCGACTGGTGGGTATCGAGGCCCCGGGAGGAAAGTCGATGGCACAATCATATGGGCGGTGCGGAGGCAGGGAAAGGGCCCGTTGTTTACTGAATACCGGTCCCAGGTCATGTTATTCTGTGGGGATTCGGGACGAATTGAGGGGTTCGGGGACAGGCGGGGCCGCGGTAGCTTCTCTGAGAGTTGGGGCTGACCGCAGACAATTGGCGTGGCAGGACTGGCTCCATTTGGCTATCCTGCCGGTAGAGCAGTCGATGTGGGGATTGAGTTGAGTCAGCCATGGATACTCTAGAACTACTGGGGCTTGAGGGAAATGAATGAGTCTGAGTCGTACCTCCTCCCGATGGTTGCCAGATAGGATCAAGGTCAGGGGCGGCGTACAGTGGGTCACCCGAGCAAGCTGTTTTCCATCCTGGGCCCGGGCCTCCAGGGGGATTGTTAGCGGCTCGCGTGGTATTCCAACCTGAGAGGCTATGTCTTCATCCAGCAGACTGCCCTCGGCACCGGAATCCACCAGAGCGGATAGGGTCAGAGACTGTCGTTGGTAATTTCCACTAGCCAGCATCTGCTCCTGAGTCTGTGGGGGCTGAAGGGAGTAACATCTGGCTCACCAGGGCTATATTTTTTCACTGATGAGCCCTCCCTTCTGGCCGCTGAGGGCAGGTATCCCGGAAATGTCCTGGCTGGCCACAATAGGAAAATCCCCAGCTCGCCACCTCCGAAGTCGTTCGTACGGGGAGAGCTGGTTCTATATTTTTACAATGAAAGGTTATGTCACGTTATTCAGCAAACTGCGTTGGAAGTGACTCTCATTGCAACCGGAATTAATCGGAGAAAGGCTGTACCATGGTGGACTGAGGAGAGTGCAGAGAAAATTAGGGAGAGAAATATGGCGTTCAGGAAAGTAAAGACGTATAAAAAGGTATTACTCCCGGAGTGACCTGAATAAGTAAAAAAGGCACAGGACGTGCTGAGGAAAGTGGAATAGATGGCGAGAACGGTTTTCTGGAGGTCGTAATGCGATAATATTGGAAGGGATTGGGAGGTCTGGCGTCTCCAGGAGAGGATGATATCTGTTATTGTTTGAGCAGACATATGACTGACAACTCTCTTGAGATAATATAAAAATTTCTGAATTGTGTTTGGAGGTTTGACCATCTTTCGTCCTCATGGAAATTATCTCTAATCGTGCCTATTCTAAAACCTGGGACCTCCTCGTCTGATCCTTCCGGACATAGGACAGTGTGGTTAACGTTTGTTAATTTAGTGTTTGAGTTATACTTTGGACAAAAGAGGTGACCTCACATTTTATCAGAGGCGATTTAGGAAGGGTAGAATAACACTGGGTTCAGTTTTATCTTTGGAAGATGATATTCGGAAAGCACAGCTAAATATAGATGTTGTAACAGCAGTATTTTTTAATTAAAAATTTAGATGTTATATATAGAAGGAAGGACTTTATGATAATGATCTGATTCTGAGATAGGTTCTGGGGTGTGGAAATTACTATATAGATGATGTGGTTTTATGGATTAGAGTTGGAAATTTCAATTTTAGTGCGTATAGGATACAATTGGCAAATAATAAGGTCGAGCAGTCGGCAAATAGATGGGTTTTAAGCTTTCTGTGGCAAAAAACACAAGTCATGTGGTTTATAAACAGGATTAATAGACCTGAACTTGATTTAGGATTATATGGTCAAACTCCTGAATACGTGTCAGTGGTAAGATTTTCAGTATTGTGGATGGATAATAAGCTGACATGAAAACATCATATCTGCAAAAGAACTGATAAATGTAAAGGAACATTAAATATTCTCCGGAGTCTATGCGGGTATTTTGGGGTTGCTACAAGATCATCTTTGTTGACCATTTATATTTGTTTAATTACATATGTTCTTGACTGTGTCTGAGTGGTTTATGGATCAGTTTCATCTTCATCTTTAAAATGTTTCGGTGTGATACAAGCACAGGATTTAAGATTGTGTTGTGAAACAGTAAGGTTGTCGCTTGTTTCGGCTTTTCTGGTTGAAATTGAGGAAGTTGAACTTAATATTAACATAGAGGTTTAATTCGAGGGGGCAAGAAATGATCATCCATTAAAGGTGTGTTGGAGCACTGTTGAAACATCACATGAAGATTGTTTTTAGCTTTGGATGTCAGGCTTCTGATCATGTTTGAATTATGGATTTACTGAATTGTACAATATGTCCCACTATCGCGTTCTCAGTAACTCCACCTTTTTTTCTTTCATTTTAGGATTTTAGGACACAACGATTCCTGACGATTCCGTTATGCCTGGGAATCTTTTGTACATTAATATATTAATGAATATTATTATGATATGTTTACCACTTTTACAGAAAGATCAAAATATTATTTAACTGGGCATGTTGGTGTGCCTGATTTTGTGCCTGAATTATCAGTTACGCTAAAAAAAACGATCTGTCAACCATTTTTCAGAAAATACAGCAGAACTGGTTGCCACCATTTAGGCTTTACTGTTGGAAATTCAAGAAACATTATTTCATATTCAAAATATTGGATTCGGGGTGCGCACTGATTTGGGGGTGCTCGAAGACACGGTGAGCAGCCGGGTCCCGAGGAGTCGATAGAATAGAGGTATTTGGGAACACAGATTCATAATTACTTGAAGGTGGCTTCACAGGTAGATACGATCGTATAGAGAGGTTTTGGCACATTGGGCTTCATGAATCCGAGTACAGGAGATGGGGTGTTATTTTGGAGTTGGATAAGACGTTGATGAGACCACATTTGGAATATTGTATGCTTTGGGGGTTGATTGTGTGTTTAAGGATGTCGAAGTACACATAGATCTGGGGTTGCACACAGATTTGGGTGTGTCTGCTGAGTTGAGGATGTGCACAAGATTTGGGGTGCATGAAGACAGACATATACACAGACACAGACGCTTGCGCGCACACACACAGAACACGTTGTCATCCATCTCTCCAGCTCTCCGCCTTTGACACATACGGGTTGATATCACTAAAACATACTCACACCCCAACTAGACTGCTGACCTTGATGGCTGTGTTAGGGGTGGTTACCCTGACTGTGATTAAGTCACTGAGAAAATTAGAGACTGCCGTGGATACAGAAGTTTTTATTCATCATCAGAAATAGCCATTTTGTTGGGGACCCTCTCGGTAGAGTTCCAAAAGCACAAAGTGCATCAAGAATTTATACTCTTGAGAAGAATGGTAAAAGCAGGTGATTTAACGCAATCTCACAAGCTCCAATGACATAGTTTACTTAAATATTCGGTATTTGACAAATGGTTCAATTGAAGTACATATTTTTAGTGAAAACACATTTTATTGTAAGACCCCTCGGAAGGTTCAGTCACGTTTGGTGGCACTAACTCACACAAAGGCTCTAAATATTAATTTACTAAATTAATCGCAATCTGACCCCGCAGGAATTGCTCCTGTCTGATGTAATAGGCTTGCTAGATATTTTAAGAACCTTTATTTGTAATTCTGCTGAAATCAGTCCCAGTGGACTCGCTAGGTGATATTGAAAACCCCAGACAAGTGCTGTTTCAACATTTCATTCCGAGAGATCGCCAGCAGCAGTGGGAGAAATCACTGGAAGAATTATCTGCAATGTTGGATAGGTACAAGGGTGTGGAGAAAATATTGTACGCGTTTATTGCCGTCATTGGAGTTCCTGGTGAGTGAACAGAGCAATTCATGTTCGGTATTTCTGTGTGTTAACCGGTGTGAACCTGCTTATGATTATTTTACAATCTTCCAACTTGATCATTCTACAAATATATTGTACAGAGATGTCGATGCTGTCAATTTAACATTCTGATTTTTCCAGATTTAATGACGTGGAACTAAATATCTGTCTGTCCTCTAACTCCTTTGATCGACGCGAACTTGTTGTCTTCAATGACACCATGTCCAGATTTGTCCACTGCTGGGGACAGGCACTGTTCCGGGAAGGGGTGACTGGGAGAGTTTTAATGTGACTTTGTCAAGAGTTGTCCCAGTGCTGGGAACTGGTAACTATCCGGGAAGGGGTGACTGGGAGGGTTTTAATGTGACTTTGTCAAGAGTTGTCCCAGTGCTGGGAACTGGTAACTATCCGGGAAGGTGTGACTGGGAGGGTTTTAATGGGACTTTATGGAGATTTCTTCCAGTGCCATGGACAGGCAACTATCTGGGAAGGTGTGACCGGAGCGGTTTTAATGGAACTTTCTGGAGATTTGTCCCAGTGCTGCGAACAGGCAGCTCTCCGGGAAGAGGTGACTAGGGGAGTGTTAATGTGGCTTTGCCAAAAGTTTTCTCAGTGCTGGGAACGGGCAGCTCTCTGGGAAGGTGAGTCTGGGAGGATTTTAATGGGACTTTCTAGAGACCTGTTCCAGTGCCGGGGCAGGCAGCTCTCCGGGAAGGGGTGACTAGGGGATTGTTAATGTGACTTTGACAAAAGTTGTCTCAGTGCTGGGAACGGGCAGCTCTCTGGGAAGGTGAGACTGGGAGTATTTTAATGGGACTTTCTAGAGACATGTTCCAGTGCCGGGGCAGGCAGCTCTCCGGGAAGGGGTAATTGGGAGGGTTTATGGATCTTTTCCAGAGTTTCCCCAGTGCCGGGGACAGGCAGCTGTCCAGGAAAGTGACTGGGAGGGGTTTACATTTGTAAGTTTTCTGTTTCTGAGGTATTGATCAGAGAGAACCCCTGGTCCTCTTTTTCAAGTCTTCCTGTGAATTCTGTCACCGTCGGATCACACTTCCTGTTGGTCAATAATTGCGTCTGATCACCTGAACTAGTGACCACGGACCGCTGCCGTGTGATATCAAATTGAACTGAGCTGTAGAATCAATCCAATTAACGGAGCCACTGGGTCTGAAGTCATTAAATTGTTAGCGCTTTCACTCTGAGACCTGTTGTAAATTGGGGCACGCTTGTCCTGCAGAAAAGTCCTGCCCGATACGAAAGTTCGTTAAATTTCATGGATGCTGCCTGTCCTGCTGTGTTACTCCAGTATTTTGTGTACGTTGCTCCCCTCTGTATCCCCCTTCAGCCCCATCAGATGATGAATCTGCAGAGAACTGGTCAGTAATGATTAAATCAGTGAAACCGGCCCCATCAGGGACTGGAATCGGGAATAGCGCCGATCCTTGTTGTTCATGCGGCTCGTTTTATCGCCACAGTGAAAAAGAAAGGTCAGCGACAGCGTGACTGGTGTCTGATGTTAGATTAGCAGCCGTTCACAGACTCTAGCACTCTTGATGTTTAGTTGAAACCCAATCACGTGTTAATTCTCAGGAATGTGTTCAGTAGTGCTCACAGTCCTAACCCTCTTTCCCTCTACCTCCATCTCCAGTGAATTTAGTGGCGATTGTGATCCTATCCCGGGGAAAGTGCGGCCTCTCTTCCTGCACTACTCGCTACCTGGTGGGCATGGCAGCGGCGGATCTACTGGCCGTTGTCACCGAGGTCCTTCTGTATCGAATAAAGGGGTATTACTTCCCGTGGAGTTTTCTGAGCATCACACCTGTGTGCAGTGTTGTCAACGTACTGAAGTACACAGCCACAGACTGCTCTGTCTGGTTTACCGTCACTTTCACCTTTGATCGGTTTGTCGCCATTTGCTGCCAAAAGCTGAAAACAAAATATTGCACCGGGAAAACCGCGGTTGTGGTTCTAACAACAATGGGCGTACTGTTCTGTCTGAAAAACATTCCTCGTTACTTCATACGGGAACCCTGGGTGATCATCGACAATGTACCGTGGTTCTGTACATACATTGACAATTATTTCACTGACCCCGGGTGGGTAGGATACGGCTGGCTTGATACAGTTTTAAATCCCTTCATCCCTTTCGGTGGGATCCTGCTGCTCAACGCTCTGACAGTCAGGCACATTTTAGTGGCCAGTCGGGTCCGTAAGAGGCTGAGGGCTCAGAATAAGGGAGAGAACCGCAGTGACCCGGAGATTGGGAGCAGGAGGAGGTCAGTGGTTTTACTCTTCACCATCTCTGGCAACTTCATCCTCCTGTGGATGACGACGGTTGTAAATTTCATATATTATCAAGTGAGAGGAAAGGGGTTCAATTTCAATGATTCTGAATGGATCTTTATCTCCGCCGGGTATTTGCTGAGGAATTTCAGTTGCTGCACGAACACATTTATTTACGCGGTGACTCAGTCAAAGTTCAGGGAGCAGGTAATCAGCATGTTGATATATCCGGTCTCCTCTGTGCTTCAGTTCATTAATAAAGCCAATTCCTGAGCTGGAGCCAGAGGCAGCCACAGTGTGTTCAGTCCATGCTCCAGCCATAATCAAGAACAGATCGAATTAAACAAATTAAAATGGTCAGAGATTTTCATGCAACACTCCAGAATATCAAATAGACACCTCTGAATATGTACTGCTCCTTAATATTTATTAGTTATTTTACTGATATAATGCTTCAAACTCAACTTATCTTCCATCCACAAGACTAGAAATCTTACCATTGACTCGTCTTCAAGAGTTCGAACATATAATTTCAACCGAGGTGCAGGTTTATTAATCCTGTTTGTAAAACCACTTAGCTTGTTTTTCGCCACTGGAAGCTGAATTCTTCATCTATTTGCCTACAGTTCAAACTTATCAGTTGCTAATTGCAGCCACTAATAATTAAATGTCTACTTCTAATCCGGAAAGCTCCTTCATCTGTTCATAGTAATTTACCCACGCCAGTACTTATCTCAGAGAAAAATTAGTAACCAGAATATTAAACAATGAACGAATACAAATACAGTAGTGTCATTCTCTATCTCATAGAAACACGAATGTAACTCGCACCATTACCTGCATAGACCTTCAGAAAGAAATAATACAATCTTCCCCCTCTCCTAGTTACCCTAACATAATCTAAAGTCCTTCCTTCCATAGATCTATACATTTTCAATATCAACAAATACTGTTATTACAACATTGTTATCAACAGTACGTTCCTTATGTCATCTTCCGGTTAGAATATTGAATCCAATGTCATTCTACCCTCCCGAAATCCACTCTTACAAACTGATCTATCGCCTCTCTCTTCCCATACAAAAGACATTAAGGATATCGGCTTATACCTAGAAAATTCTGACCGAGAGCTCCCTGGTTTCAGAATAAGAACAACTACTGACATTTTCTACAAGTTGTGAAAAATAGCCACTTTAATACATCTACCTGTTGAATGAAATATTTCTACTGCAAATGCTACATACCTTTCATTGACATTCACAACTCTATACCCTGCTCCTTTCCTTTCAAACTGGCAGCAAAACCCCTTTACCAACTAACCTGTCATGCCTGACAACAATAAAATCCTGCACCGAAAAAAAAACATAAAATCTGCAAATAACCAGGTTTTCTGAATGCATACAACATCGGAAGAATCTGACAACTCAGAAATAACTTCTTGAAGTCTTGACAGTGAGAAATCAGGCTTCACCATTCCCCAGCAATATTTTTAATCCCATTAAGTACTTTCACAAGTAGACTGGGGTACAAATACCCCACCCATCAGAGCTTCAATTACAGCTCCTACGGAACACCAGTTGCAGCAAGGTAACTTTCTGCAGCTTTCACAATATTTTTAATTTCCTCAGTAGGACAAGATGTTGGAGCAGAAAAAATCAATACATCATTTATAAACATTATATCAGAAAGTTCATTGTCTCCAGCATTAAACTATCTTTAGTATGAGAACTGTGATGACGACATATACTCATTGACGTCACAGTCGGGGTAGTAATCTCGTGATAGCGGCCTGTGCTACGTGCCAAAGAGCGCAAGAATGGTCATAAGGAAGGCGCTGGGAGCGGACCCAAATAAATGCAAGACACAGACACTGAACTATCAGGAACAGGACTAGGCGTGAGAAGGAAGCAAGGGAAGTGAGGAAGAAAGGACGCTGGACATTCCACAGGTCCTGGACGAGACAAGGATTCCGGGCCTGGGCTAGGACTTGACTAGGATAGCGGAACCAGGACATGGAATTGGGAACTAAGAGCCTGGGCTTGGACTCCGAGCCAGAGACTGGACAAGGACCCAGAACCTGGGTCTTGACTCGGGCTCGGACTCCAAAACCAGGCGAGGACAAGACGTGGCTACAGGACGAGGAGATGCAACAGGACTGGACGTGAGACTCTTGGACAAGACAAGGGAACCCCAACACAGGACGAGGGAACCCCAGTACCGGGCTGGGCAAGGTACTGTTGGGCTGGGCGAGGCGATTGGGCAAGACGAGAACACAAAACCGTGGCTTGGACAGGACAAGGTAGTTGGACGTGGCAAGGACTGAACAAAACCCCGGAGCCTTGACTTAGTTGAGGAAGAGACAGGAACATGGAACACAGAGCCGGGACCCCTCCTTGGAAACAGGACGTAGGGCCTGGACTAATTACACAGCATGCAGAATACGACGGGACGGTTCCCACACAAGGTAGCAGCAGACGGCCGAACCTACCTAGAGAAGGCGTTGACACCGAGACAGTTCTAAACAACAAAAGACAGTTCCTTATCTTGCTCTGGTGGTTGAACTTGATAGCAGTGAAGGCAAGGGTTACAGGCAAGGCAATACAGCGCAAGGCTCTAGTGGAGGCAAGGCAAAACTCCAGGCGAGGCAAGGCGAGCAAGGCGAGGCAATACAGCGCAAGGCTCTAGTCGAGGCAAGGCAAAACTCCAGGCGAGGCAAGGCGAGCAAGGCGAGGCAAGGCTGCAGGCGTGGCTCCAGGTGAGGCAAGGCGAGGCAAGGCAAAACTCCAGGCGAGGCAAGGCGAGGCAAGACTGCAGGCGAGCCAAGGCTCCAGGCGAGGCAAGGCGAGGTTGCAGGCGAGGCAAGGCGAGGCTGCAGGCGAGGCAAGGCGAGGCAAGGCTCCAGGTGAGGCAAGGCAAGGCGAGGCAAAGCTTCAGGCGAGGCAAGGCAAGGCGAGGCAAGGCGAGGCTGCAGGCGAGGCAAGGCGAGGCAAGGCTGCAGGCGAGGCAAGGCAAGGCGAGGCAAAGCTCCAGGCGAGACAAGGTGAGGCAAGGCGAGGCAAGGCTAGGCTCCAGGCGAGGCAAGGCGAGGCGAGGCAAAGCTCCAGGCGAGACAAGGTGAGGCAAGGCGAGGCGAGGCATAGCTCCAGGCGAGGCAAGGCGAGGCGAGGCAAAGCTCCAGGCGAGACAAGGTGAGGGAAGGCGAGGCAAAGCTCCAGGCGAGGCAAGGCGAGGCAAGGCTAGGCTCCAGGCGAGGCAAGGCGAGGCGAGGCATAGCTCCAGGCGAGGCAAGACAAGGCGAGGCAAAGCTCCAGGCGAGACAAGGTGAGGCAAGGCGAGGCAAGGCTAGGCTCCAGGCGAGGCAAGGCGTGGCGAGGCAAAGCTCCAGGCGAGACAAGGTGAGGCAAGGCGAGGCGAGGCATAGCTCCAGGCGAGGCAAGGCGAGGCGAGGCAAAGCTCCAGGCGAGACAAGGTGAGGGAAGGCGAGGCAAAGCTCCAGGCGAGGCAAGGCGAGGCAAGGCTAGGCTCCAGGCGAGGCAAGGCGAGGCAAGGCTGCAGTCGAGGTGAGGCAAGGCTCCAGGCGGAAAGTGAAGAGAAGGGATACAGACAGGGTGTTTGGCCAGGAACAATCCAGCAACCCGAGACTGAATCCTGAAGCTGTTTATGAAGCCAGCCCAAACGAGAATCAGCTACCCCAAAAGAAACTCGGGAAAACCGGAAAACCTGGAATAAAGAACCTGGATCGGACCATGAACAGGAATGTGGATTTCACGGACTGGAGCATGGCAAGAATTGCATGATCAGGTATTTTAATGCGTGGCTGGGAGACTGGTGTAGGGTGCAGTGCTTCCGGTTTCGGGACCATTGGGGTATTTTCTGGGGAAGGTGCAACATGCACAAAAAATATCGGGCTACACCAAAAGGTACCAAAAGGGCCCAATATCTTAGCAGGCGGGTTTAAAAGAGCTGTATAAACCAATTTGGCAGGCTGTGGAAACCGGAGTGATAGGGCTGAGGAAGGGGAAAACAGAAATAAATCAAAGATAGCGTGCAACAGATGATAGAAAGATGAAGCATAATCACAGCCAGTTTCCTGTGTGACAGCGCAATTGAGGCGTGGTGCAGTTAAAACAGAAAGCAACAGATACTGGACTGAGAGTGTTGTATTTGAATCCACGTAACGAAAGAAATAAAATGGACAATCTTTAAATTCAGCTACAGGTTGGAAAGTATGACGAAATGGCCATCGCTGAAACTAGGCTAAAGGATGTCTGCCATTGGGAGTTGAATGTCCAAGGATATACGGTGTATTGGAAGCATAGGCCGAGCAGGTTCTGTGTCCCTGTGTACAAGAACTAATATCAAATCATTGGAAAGGGATGGCATTGGATCGGAATGCACAGAATTTCTATGGGTTGAGTACAGAAATGGGAAAGATAATGGCAGTTGTATTCAGGCCTCCAAACAGCAGCCGGGATGTGGATTACAATTTACAACAGGAGATAGAAAACACATTTCAGAAGGGAAGGCAGTGGCTGTTGTATACATGGACGTCAGTAAGGCCTTTGACAAGGTCCCGCATGGGAGGTTAGTTAGGAAGATTAAGGCTCTAGGTATACATAGTGAGGTAGTAAATTGGATTAGACATTGGCTCAATGGGAGGAGTCAGACAGTGGTAAAGGAGGATTGCTTCTTTGAGTGGAGGCCTGTGACTAGTGGTGTGCCACAGGGATCAGTCCTGGGTCCATTGTTATTTGTCATTTATATCAATGATCTGGATGATAATGTGGTAAATTGGATCAGCAAATTTGATGATGATACAAAGATTGGAGGTGTAGTGGATAGTGAGGAAGGTTTTCAGAGCTTGCAGGGGGATCTGGACCAGCTGGAAAAATGAGCTGAAAATGGCAGATGGTGTTTAATACAGAGAAGTGTGAGGTATTGCACTTTGGAAGAAAAAAAACAAGGTAGAACATACAAGGTAAATGGTAGGGCACTGAGGGGTGCAGTAGAACAGAGGGATCTAGGAATACAGATATAAAATTCCCTAACAGTGGCATCACAGATAGATGGGGTAGTAAAGAGTGTTTTTGGTACATTGACCTTGATAAATCAATGTATTGAGTATAAGAGTTGGAATGTTATGGTGAGGTTGTATAAAGCATTGGTGGGGCCGAATTTGGAGTATTGTGTGCAGTTTTGGTCAGCGAATTACAGGAAGGATATTAAAAAGGTTGAAAGAGTGCAGAGAAGGTTTACAAGTATGTTGCCGGGACTTGAGAAACTGAATTACAGAGAAAGGTTGAATTGGTTGAGACTTTATTCCCTGGAGCCTAGAAGAATGATTGATAGAGGTATATAACATTTTGATGGGTGTAGATATAGTGAATGAGAGTAGGCTTTTTCTACTGAGGCTAGGGGAGAAAAAGAAAACAGAGGACATGTGTTAAGGGTGAATGGGGGGAATGTTTAAAGCGAACTTTGGGGCGGGGGCTTCTTCGCACAAAGAGTGGTGGGAGTGTAGAATGAGGTACCAGATGAAGTGGTAAATACGGGCTTACTTTTAAAATTTAAGAATAACTTGGACAGGTACATGGATGAGAGTTGTATGGAGGGTTATGGGCCAGGAGCAGGCCAGTGGGACTAGGCAGAAAAATGGTTTGGCACAGCCAAGAAGGGCCAAAAGGCCTGTTTCTGTGCTATAATGTTCTATGGTTCTATGTTCTAAGGGCAATGCCATGATAATCGTTTGGGATTTTAACATGAAGGATTGGGAAAACCAGACCAGTTCTGGACCACAAGAGAGAAAATCTGTTGGATAGCGAAGGGACAGCTTTTTAGAACAGCTTGCTGTTGAACCCACTTGAGGATCAGCTGTGCTGACTTGGGTGTAGCGCAATGATCTGGAGTGATAAAAGAGCTTAAGGTTAAGTAACCCAAAGGGAACAGTGATCGCAGTATGATCGAGTACACTGCAATTTGAAAAGTTGAAACTAAATTCTAATGTATCCGAAATTACAATGGATCTGACCAAGGTTGACTGGATAAGGGACGTTAGCAGGAAGGACGGCATAACAGCAATGGCTGAAGTTTCTGCCAAAATGAGGGAAGTGCAAGACAGAAATATTCCAAATAAGAAGAAATGTTCGAATGGAAAAAGGATACTACCTTGGCAACAAGTAAAGTCAGTGCCGAAGCAAAAGCAAAAGAGAGGGCATACAAGGAAGCCAAAGCTAGTGGGAAGATAGAGGATTAGCAAGCTTTTAAAAACTTTCAGAAGGAAAATACGAAGGTCATTAGGAAGGAAAATATGAATTATGAAAGGAAGCTGGCGACTAATATCAAAGATTGTTAAATTATATAAAGGGTAAAAGTAAGATATAGGACCAATAGAAAAATACGCTGCTGATATTGTTATGAGAGACGCAGAGATGACGGAGAAACTGAATGCGTATTTTGCATCAGTCTTCACAGTTTAAGACATCTGCAGTATATTGGACATTCAAGACTGTAAGGGAACTGAAGATTGTGCAGTGAAAACTTCGACTGAGAAGGTGCTCAGGAAGGTTAATGGCCTGAGGGCGAATACATCCCCTCGACCTGATACAATGCTCGGCTGGGTTCCGACGGAATTAGCTGGAGAGTTTGTGCAGGCATTAACAATGATCTTTCAAGAATCGATCGATTCTGTCATCGTACGGGATGACTGAAAAAACGCAAATGCTACTGTGCTATTTAATAAGGTTGGGAGGCAGCAAAAATGAAACTAAAGACCTGTTAACCTGACATCAGTGGTTGGGAAGTTGTTGGAATCAATTGATAGGGATGAGATTAAGAAGTACCTGGAGGCTCATGACAAGATAGGAATGGTTTCCTGAAAGGAAAATCCTTCCTGGCTAACCTACTCCATTTTTGAGGAAATTACTAGCATGGTATACAAAGGAGATGCTGTAGATGTGGTGTACGTGGATTTTCAGAAAGCCATAGACAAGGTGCCGCACATGAGGCTGCTTAGCAAGATAAGAGATCATGGAATTACAGGGGGGGTTTCTAGCCTGGGTGGAGCACTGGCAGATCGGCAGTAAACAAAGGGTGGGAATAAACCTATATGTACACAACGCTGGAAAAACTCAGCAGGTCAGGCAGCATCCGTGAGAAAAGAGCAGCCAACGTTTCGGGCCGAGACCCTTCATCAGGAATAAACCTATTTTGGCTGGCTACCGTTTAGCACTGCAATTTCACAGCGGTCGGTGTTGTGATCGCTGCTTTTTACGATGTTCGTCAATGATTTGGACGATACGATAAATGGATTTGTGGCTATATATGTCGATAATACAAAGATAGGTGGAGGAGCGGATAGTCTGGTACACACAGGAAGCCTGGACCTGGAACATTTAGAGGAATGGGCAATGAAGGAGCAAATAAAATACAATGTTGGAAACTGTATGGTCATGCACTGTGGAGGAAGAAATAAACGGGAAGACTATTATTTAGCTGGGGAGAGAAGTAAAAATGCACAGACGCGAAGGGACTTGGGAGTCCTTGTGCAGGATACCCTAATGATTAATCTCCAGGTTAAGTTGGTTGTGGAGAAGGCAAATGCATTTTTGATATTCATTTCTAGACGTATAGAACATAAGAGCAGAGATGCGATGCTGAAGCTCTGTAAAACACTGGTGAGACCATACTTGAGTTATTGCACGCAGGTTTGGGCTCCTTATTTTACAGAGGATATACTGACATTGGAGAGGGTTCAAAGAAGATTCACAAGAATGATTCCAGGAATGAGAGAGTTACCGTATCAGGAACGTCTGGCACCTCTTGAGCTGAATTCCCTGGAGTTCATAAAAAAAGACTGAACAAATTAGATATGGCAAAGATATTTCCCATGGTAGGTGAGTCTAGCATTAAGACGGCAGGACTTCAGGATTGAAGAACGTCCATTAAAGCCGATACGGAGCAATTACTTTAGTCAGAGTGTAGCAAATCTGTGGAATGTGTTGCCACCAGACGCTGTGGAGGCCAAGTCCTTGGGTGCATTTAAGGTAGGGATAGATAGGTTCTTGATTAGCCAGGGCACCAAACGGTATAGGGTGAAGGCATGAAGGGGAGTGGGGATGACTGGAAGAATTGGGTCAGCCCAAGACTGAATGACAAAGCAGACTTGGTTGGCCGAATGGCCGACTTCTGCTCCTATATCTTATGGTCTTATAGTTTGTTCTGTGTCTGGTTACAAATATCAACACCTTACACCTGCGCTGCATCCACCAGCAGAAGTCGGATCTCCAGTGGCCACCCATTTTAATTCCACTTCCCACTCCCAGTCCGATATTTCAGTCTCTGGCCTCCTCTACTTTCGTAATATGGCCACACACGCTTGAGGAACAACACCTCATGTTCCGTCTGTGTGACCTCCAACCTGATGGCATAAATATAGATTTCACAAATTTCTGATAATGCCCAGCCACCCTCTCCTTCACCAGTACCCATCCCCGTCTCACCCGATCTCGTTACCTGCCAATCGCCTCCCTCTGTTACTCCTCCCACTCTAATGGCCCACGTATTATAGTCCCCATTCTCTGCCCTATATCTCTCACCAATGAACTTCCCTATTTGTTTCACACCCTCTCCCTCCTGGTTTCACCTATCACCTTCTGTTACTCTCTGTCCTCCCCCACCATTTAAATCGACGCCTCAGCTTCTGTTTTTCTCCAGTCCTTCTGAAGGGCCTCATCCCGAAACATCGACTGTACTGCTGTCCAGCGATGCTGCCTGGTCTGCTGATTTCCTCCAGCATTTTGTGTGTGCTGCTCAGATTTCCATCTCCTGCATATTTTCTCTGGTGTGTGATTGATCTGCAGGCCATCAGGTTGTCTCTACGGAACACGAGGTGTTGCTTTTCCACACTGGGTTTGGCCTATCATGGCCACGGATAGGCTTGTGAGAATGGGAAGCCGACTGGAAATGGTTGGCGGGGCAAATGAGAAATCTCGTCTTCTACAGCGGGCGGAGTAAAGGTTCTCGACAATACAGACCGCAATCCGTGTTGGCAGATGGGAAAGCATCGGGACCACCCCGGAACCTCACAAGTACAGTGCCGCATCTGCTGGAAGGACCGTTTGGGGCCGTGAATGCTTGTGGGGGAGGAGGTGTAGGCCTTGTTCCGCTTGCAGAAATTTCGACCAGGGGGGAATTCAGTGCGGTGGAAATAGTGAACGATGGATTGAAGCGAGAGAGGAGGCCGAGGGGAGAACCCGAGTTGCACCAGCCTGAGTTCTGGGATCAGTGCACAGTCACTATCAAGTCTCCTTCTGACTCGATTCCTCCAGTCCCGGAAACAAAAGCCGTGAAGCCTTGCTGCATTAGTCACGTCCTGCCTGAGCAGGCCGACAAGAGATGCACACAGTCTTCCAGGGTCGTCTCACCAACTTCGAACAGTACAGCTGGGGAACACGTCCTTCCCCTCACTGCGTTGCTCTGAATCAATTGAACTGGTCATTTCATGCCTTACTAAACCGATCCCTTCTGACTACTCAACGTCAATAACCCTCCATTCCCCACACACTTATGTGGTATCGAACAGTCACTATCGCATCTGCCTCCACCAACACCCCTGGCATTGATTCCAGACACCCACCACTATGAGAATGAAAAGAAAGCTTGCACCATACATCTGCTTTTAACATTCCGAGTCAAGTTTAACACCGCAGTAGTCTAGGGAAAAGATACAGAATTACACTAAATTACAAAATACTTAAATAATGCAAAATAGTGCAAATAGTTTAAAATGGACTCATGACCCCAAAAACTACATTCCTAATGATATAAACACATGTTTAGTCGAGAAGGATGTTGCAACTTTGCAAGACACTGCTAAGTTAGCAGATGAGTTTGCTCTAACCACCAAGACTAAGTTTGCCCCAAGTAAGTCCTTCCAGAAGAATGGCATGGATAATCCGGGTAACCCAGAAGTCAAATCTGGAAGTAGTAACAAAGGTAAAGATGAAGGAAAGCAATTAAAGGAGAAACGTTCTGTTCCTGTTTGTCACTCTTGCACGACCCTGGTCATGTTATGGCTAATTGTTTCCTCCCGAGGAAGAAGGAAAAGGAGGTAATTCCAGATGCCTGTATTCAACGCTTTGAAACAACTGTGAACTCACAGGGTTTTCGACATTCTGACGAAGCTATGTCAACGGCTGAGTCGTCTGACCTAGTTAGGAAAGAATTTATTCCTTTTGTGTCAGAGTGTTTTGTGTTTGTGAATGTAGAGTCACCCCTTGTGCCAGTGAAAATTCTTCGAGATACTGTGGCTTCTCAGTCCCTCTTGTTGGACATTATTCTGGAGTTTTGTGATGAGGTGCCACTCGTGAAGTGAATCTTATTGAAGGTATTGGAGGCCGCATTGTTTCTGTACCTCTGCATAAGGTAGTCTTGAATTCAGACTGAGTTTCAGGACCTGTTAAGATTGGACAACACCCAGTTCGCTGGTGAAAGGTGTTTCTATTCAATGGGGTACTATTTCAGGATGGAGTGTTAACGAGGAACTGGAGACCACCTGATATCCCTGCAAGTGAGGAATGGGCAGTTTTTCACAAGGTTGTAGTTCCCAAGGTCTATACGAATGAGATTTTAACCTTGGTCCATAGTGTGCCCTTGAGTGGCCACCTTAGTGTGAATAAAAATGCGAATAAAGTTTTGAAACAATTCTTCTGGCCTGGTTTGAGGAAAGATGTTGCGATATTTTGCCGAACTTGTTACACTTGTCCGTCTCTGGGTAAACTTAATCAGGTCACCCCAGTGGCTCCACTACAGCCTATTCCTGCATTTGGTGAACCCTTCTCTAAAGTTATTGTGGATTCTGTTGAACCATTGCCAAAGACGAGGGCTGGCCATCAGTATTTACTAATCATCATGTGTACAGTGTCTAGATTTCCAGAAGCAATACCTCTCAAGAATATCAAAACTCCAACTGTGTCAAAGGCTGTCATAAAAATTTTCACTCCATTTGTTTTGCCAAAAGAAATCCAATCCAATCAAGGAAGTAATTTTATGTCAGGATTATTCCAGCAGGTAGTTTACGAACTGGGACTCAAACAGTTTACGCCTTCTGCGTAACATCCAGAATCCCAAGGGGCCATAGAATGATATCATTCTGCTCTCAAAACCATGATTAGAACATTCTGTCTTGAAAATGAGAGGGATAGGGATGAGGGAATTCTTTTGTTTTTATTTGCAGTAAGGGAGTCTGTGCAAGAGTCCCTAGGCTTTAGCCACTTTGAGCTTGTGTTTTGGCACTAGATAAGAGCCCTTTGGCATTGTTAAGAGAACAATGGACCAACAAGGACCTGCATATAAATTTCTTGGACTATGTTTTAAAATTCAAGGACAGATTGAAAAGGGCCTGCAACCTAGCTAAGGAAAATTTAAAATCTACTCAGAGTAAAATGAAAACCTGGTATGATAAGAGAGCCAGAGCTAGTTCATTTAAACTAGAGGATAAGGTGCTCGCTTTTTCCCCTGTGCGGACGAATCCTCTGCAGGCCAGACCTTATGGTCCATAAGAAATAGTGTCTAAAGTCATTGTTGTGGATTATGTAGTCAAAATACCAAACAGAATGAGGCCAACATAGCTCTGTCATATTAACATGCCTAAGCCATACCATGAAATTCCGACCGCAGTTGTGGCGGCTGCTGTGTATCGGGACGAATCTGGACTCTCTGAAGATTTGTTGGATAATCCTTCTGAAGCCCATTTTAACCAAACATTGTTCCGTCTAGATTGCCAAATTCCACTATTTTATATAAAAAAAGAACTTGATGTAAAGCTGGCTCATTTACAACCACAGCAGCAGCAGCAAACGAAGCAGTTGATTATGAAATTCCGGGATTTGTTCCCTGACGTTCCAAAAAGGACAACAGTGGCCTCACATGATGTAGATGTTAGTGATTCCAATCCTATAAAGCAGCATCCGTATCACATGAATGTTGAAAAATGTAGACTTGCTGAACAAGAAATTGAGTATATGTTAGAAAATGGTATTATTAGACATTCTACTTCAGATTGGAGCTAACCTAGTGTCATGGTACTTAAACCAATTGTAGTATTAGGGTGGCACCGATTACAGAAAGGTGAATGCTTTAACAAAAACAGATACTTATCCAATCCCTAGAATGGATGCCGGTGACGAGCAGTGTTACCACAGAGGGATGATTATAATGAAATTGACCATCCTGTGGCTTACTTTTCAAAGAAATTTAATAAGCATGAAATAAATTATTCCACCATAGAGAAGGAATTATTATCACTTATTTTGGCTTTGCAGGATTTTGGTGTTTATGTCTGCACCACTTCTTGTTTATACAGATCATAATCCATTGGTGTTCTTGAGTAAGGTGAAAAACAAAAATATAACATTATTGAATTGGAGTTTCATTTCACAAGTGTATGATCTCATGATAACTTACACTTAAGGCAGAGATAATATAGTTGCCGATTGTCTTTCTAGGTGTAAAGCTTGCAATGTACTTTTGATAGTTGAATGGAATTTGATATTTGCACACGCCCCTGCAATGTATTATATTTTTCTGTAGTGAGATTTATGGTAATTGTATATGCATTGTTTCACATGTTGTAGCTTGTAGTTGAAAATTCTGCTATACAGATCAAAATGTTCTTTTTTGGGAGGAGGTGTTACATGTCAACATGTTTTTTTTTTCGTAAGCGTCATTTTAGGCGCCTGGGCGAGGCAGGTGGATGAGGTCATTAACAAAATGCGGAGAGGTTGCTAGAACATTCAGCAGTTAAGGGACAGCGGTCTGTGAGCTACCAGCGGGAGAGCGAGCTGGGTGGAGTTAGTTAAAGAGTTCGCTACAGCAATGGGCGAATCTAAGACTTCTCTATGTCCAGAAGCTTGTGATAATAAGTGGCACACAGTGCATATTGGACACATAACTGTCACTTTGTAGGACTCATACTTGTATTTCTGGAGTATCCTGTGGCGACCACTTTTTGATAACTTGTACGTGGATTCGAGTGTACGTGGCGACCCCTTGAGTTAAGGAATATTCCGTTACCTTCACCTTGTGATAACCCTACGGGGATTTTGGACCTAATGCGTCACCTTGTTATTCTTGCATGGACTCTAGTGAATCTTCTGTTACTGTCACCTTGTGTCGGCTTAACGTGGATTTATGAGCTCGCCCTCACAGACTCCTGTACCTGTTCCCGGGGCTTTCTGGAATCCTCCTCTGCCTCTATTTCATATGATCCCGTGACGTTTATGCTCCAATTGAAACAACCGTGGAACCAGGGCGGCCAGCAGCAACAGCGACAGAATAGAACGACGAACCGCTCTAATATTGATTATTCTTTACGTCCTTTCATAAGCTTACCGCATCTTTTCTGCTGTCTTGTTGGTATGTTGTAGTTATCTAAGCAAATGACCATTAGTTGAGAAATGCATGTTGATACAATTCTATACATCGTTTGTAAAGAAGTGATAGGACGATATTTTGAGAAATGATTTGTGGTTTCTCTTTAAGGTTTTACCTTAGGAGATGTACAAGGATGTATCATGGCGTGGAGAGCATGCCTCATGTGAATATATTGGGTGAACTGGGCCTTTTCTTCTTGGAGCGACAGAGGATGAGATGTGACCGGAGAGGTGTATAAGATGATTAGAGACATTGATCGTGTGGATAGCCGGAGGCTTTTCCCCAGTGTTAAAATGGGTAACACGAGAGGGGCATAATTTTAAGGTGCTTGGAAGTAGGTACATGGGAATATCAGAGGTAAGTTTTTCACGGAGTGGTGGGTGTGTGGAATGCACTGTCAGCGAAAGTGGTAGAGGCGGATACAATAGGGTCGTTTAAGAGACTGTCAGATAGGTACTTGGAACTCAGAAAAAGAGAGGGCTATGCAGTACGGAAATTCTAGGCAGCTTCTAAAGTAGCTTCCAGAGTCGTCAGAAAATAGTGGATTGAAGGGCCTGTGATGTATGTAGATTTTCTACGTTTCTGACAAAAAATCGGCCACTTTTTAAATTTTGCAAGAAAAACGTTGATACATATTAATACATAGTGAAGAAAATTGAAGTTTTATGCAAGTACTCATGATGAATGTAATCAGTGCCAGGTTATTTCCAGTGGTATTCCTTATAGCCTGTTTGAACAAATTGATTGTAACTTTAGGTATTCGCATTTTTTCAACCGTGTGTGCGTTCATCTCCTTCCTAGGTCAGCTTACTTTTTGATTGCGCGTCTCCCTTTTCGATCAGTTGGTCGACCAACATTTCATTATCTCTGTTTGTTGGTTAACCTGTCCTACTGCTGCTGACAATTTTGTCTGTCGTTATAGTTTCAATGCACTGTATAAAACTAATTAACTGTTTATATTTTCTTCGTTTGGTTCATTTCATGTGTCTGCTGAGTCTGGTCTTGATCTCCCGGTCTCCTCGGGATTTGTGAACGTGTAGAGATGAAGCGAAGATATGCTACTGTGAAACGATTTACACTGCGGCCAGCTGATCTCCCCGTCTCCCCGTCTAATATTGTGTGTCTGACAAATGGTTCATTTGAAGTACATATTTACAGTGGAATCGCATTTAATTGATAGACACCTTGGAAGTTTAAGTCACATTTGTTGGGACACACTAACTCCCACAAATGGTCTAAAATAAATTCGCTAAATTAATTACCATTTGTCAGCGTGGTAATTGCACCTGTCTGGTGTAATCACTTTGTAAATAACTTAAATAACCAGGTTGCTGAGCTTTCATTCTTTCCCTCTGAAATTGCGGCATCGGCACGAAACGAGAGTTTATTCAATTCCATGGATGCTGCCTGACCTACTGGATTCCTTCAGTATTTTGTGTGTGTTACTCCCCTCTGTATCTCTTCTCGTTCCCATCAGATGCAGAGTTTCCAGGGGGCTGGGCAGGACCGTTTAATTCAGTGAAACCGGCTCCATCAGTGACTGGAATCGAGATCAACACCGATCGTTATTGTTCATGCAGCTCATTTTTATCGCCGACGATTGCCTACACATCCTTTAATCTGAAACTGAAGAAATGAGGTCAGTGACAGTTTTACCTGTGTCTGATGTTAGATTAACAGCCGTTCACAGACTCTAGCACTCCTGATGTTTAGCTGAAATTCGATCCCGTGTTAATTCGTGTTGAATGTGTTCAGTAATTCCCAGTCTCTCTCTCTCTCTCTCTCTCTCTCTCTCTCTCTCTCTCTCTCTCTCTCTCTCTCTCTCTCTCTCTCTCTCTCTCTCTTTCTCCCCCCGCCCCCCCCCCAGTGAATTTAGTGGCGATTGTGATCCTGTCTCGGGGAAAGTGCGGCCTCTCTACCTGCACCACTCGCTACTTGGTGGCCATGGCAGCGGCGGATCTACTGACCGTTGTCACCGAGGTCCTTTTGTATTGGATCAGACGGTATTACTTCCCGTTGAGTTTTCTGAGCATCACCCCCGTGTGCAGTGTATTTGATGTACTGAAGTTCACAGCCATACACTGTTCCGTCTGGTTCACCGTCATTTTCACTTTTGATCGGTTTGCCATTTGCTGCCCGAAGCTGAAAACAAAATATTGCACCGGGAAAACAGCAACTGTGGTTCTGACGACAACCGGCTTATTGTTTTGCCTGAAAAACGTTCACCGATACTTCTTACGGGAACCCAAGGTGATCATCGACAATGTACCGTGGTACTGTAGAACCAAGGTCAATGTTTTCACTGACCCCGGGTGAGTAGGATTTGATTGGCTTGATACGGTTTTAACTCCGTTCCTCCCTTTCGTTGTGATCCTGCTGCTCAACGCTCTGACTGTCAGGCACATTTTACTGGCCAGTCAGGTCCGTAAGGGGCTCAAGGGTCAGAGCCAGGGCGAGAACCGCAGTGACCCGGAGATGGAGAGCAGGAGGAGGTCTGCGGTTTTACTCTTCACCCTGTCCAGCAGCTTCATCTTCCTGTGGATGACGAACGCTTTGAATGTTATATATTATCAGATCAGAGGAAAAGGATTAAATTTCAATGATTATGAATTGATCTTTCACGACGTCGGGAAATTGCTGAAGAGTTTCAGCTGCTGCACGAACACGTTTATTTACGCGGTGACTCAGTCGAAGTTCAGGGAGCAGGTGATCAGTGCGGTGAAATATCCGGTCACCTCGGTGCTTCAGTTCATTAATAATGCTGCGTCCTGAGCAGAAGCCACAGACGGCTGCAGTGTCTCCTGTCCGGGCTCCAGTTCCTCACATTCACCGCCTGATATCTCAGGTGTTGTTCCCGGGTGGATTGTCCCATCGACCGGCAGCTCCGTGACATTAGGTTAGTGTGTGTGTGGGGGGGGGGGGGGCGGAGGCTGAGGGGCAATGTACCGTCCTGGAGACTCGGTACCTCAATGGACCCGCCAGAACACAGTCAAAGGTCTACCCCAGAATACCGCACATGCATTGGTCTGTGCATTTGTCCATCTACTCCCATTCCCGCCCAAGCAAAATTAAACTCCGATGCTCCCACAAGACGGCGGGGTCTAGTCTAATGCTGGTTGGCTAAACCAATGTCAACATCACCAGTCTACGCCTTCAACTTGAACGATTGGATAACGTGAAGGAATTCGGTGGTGTTTAGATAAGCACCGTTTGACACTTCACACATTCCCTCCACAAACTGGACTGGATTGTGGTATAGAGAATTGGGAAATAAATCCCTCACTGTTTCTTGTTTTTCTAATGAAAGCTAAATTACCCCCAAAAGCCGGATAAATTATATGAAATGAAACAGAACACCGTGAATTAAAGTCACTCCCATAAATTTAGAACGTGATAAAATGAACGCTATCAACCTTCAGAGATTGTACTGAAGCCAGCATTTGATTTCTTTCTATGTAATATGATTCACCCTGAAATAGTCTGTTTTCCACTGTTTCATAAAGACCAAAACTAGACGACCCGGAATGTTGTTTTCCAACACGAAATAAGGAATAATTTAGCATGGGGCCAATTCTAAGTCGTGTCAAGATAATTTCTTCCTTTCTTGCTTTACCTCCTTCTCCCACGTATTCTGTAAATGTGTCTCCCCTTGTGCCCATTACCGCACGGGTCTTACCGTAAGAGCTTCATTGTTAACATTACAATCCCTTCGCTTCTGATTTGCAAAGTGGATTGTATTTATCCACAGTTGAATTTTTAATAGCCTTTTGAATAAACAGTTACCCACTCATTCACTCATTAGCTCTGTGTCCAGGGTCCCATAAAACATAAAATATTACTCTGAATATGAAATAATGTTTGATGAATTTCCAACAGTAAATCTGACCCACTGCTAGAATGATCTGTTTTGGGACTCATGAAAACCGGAAAGTAATCTGAACAAATTTCAACTTTACATGAACAAATATATTCTACCCACTGTAAGCCGAAAATGATGACAAGTAATTCTGTTGTATATACTGATAAACGGTTGGTAAGTTGTTTCTTTATTGTTACCTGTAATTCAGACACAAAAACAGCCATACCTACATCCCAGTTCAGTTATCTTTTGATTCTTCTGCAACAATGGTTAACATATCATAATAATTTTACTAAATATACTATGATATGTGGTGGGCAACAATGAATATAGAGTTGAGTCAGGTTTTATATAACAAGCACAAAGATTTACTAAACTACTCAACAAAAGTGAAAAGTAAACAAACGACTAATTTAACCGGAAATTAACAGCTATACGGCAATTCAACCAATAGCCAAACTCTGGAATAGTTCGAAGACAGTCTTAAAGTGGTTAATTTGAAAGTCCAAGTGATTTATACAGTCAGTAAGGATAGACTTCCCTGCCAACTGATTTCTTCGAAGTATCGATGTTACTGCCGAGAGATGTTTTGTCCAAAGGATTCCCGACGAAGGAAATAAAACGGGTTAAAGGAACTAACCTGTTCCCTGGAAGGTGAACACTGCACAAATCTTCCTGATCTTGCAGGGGTTATCTCAGATGCAGGTCACTAATTCTGAACAAAGGAGGAGAAGCTGAGAGACACCAAGAGGATTCAAGAGACAGGAGTACAGATCAGCAGAGGTCTGATGTTTATCTACGAGTGGCTTGCCTGGCAAATTGAAGTTGTGTTGCTTACAGTACAGACTGATGCCACAGATAATGTGGCCACCAACTGTCTATGAAGTGGAAATGTCCCATGTTGAGGCAATGGAAAGGAAGGTCAACAAGTATGTGAAGAAGTGGCTTGGAGTACCGAGCAGCCTCACTAATATTGCAATCCGCAGTATCCAGACAAAGTTTACCATCCCAGTGCAATCTTTTGTTGAAGAGGTCAAGGTAGCCAAGGTAGGATCATTCTTGATGCTTCGGGACTCAAAAGAACCTGTCATCAAGAACATCCAGCCAGATGTGAGATCAGGCAGGAAGTGGTCAGCCCGGGCAGCAGTTGATGAGGCAGAGTCTAGATTGAAGTACAAGGAGACGGTTGGAGCTACCCAGCTAGGCTGCCAGGGACTTAAATGGACAACCCACAAGTGGTGGTCATCTTCTACAGGTAAGGAGCGCCGTGAGCTTGGAACACAAGAAATACGAGAGGTAGAGGAGGGGAAGAGGCTAGCTAAAGCAGCTGGCCTGACCAAACAAGGGGCTTGGACCTGGTGGGAAAGTGTTGAACAATTACATCTATCTTGGAATGTCCTGTGGTAGGTGGAACCGCTCCGCATTTATTTTCAATACAGAGCAGTGTATGACCTGCTCCCAACACCTGCCAGCCTCAGCACCTGGTATGAAGATAAGACAGACAGGTGTGCTGCTTGTGGCGAGAAGGGAACACTTCAACATATTCTGAGTGCATGCAGAGGCAATCGTTCCAGCGGCATGTATACTTGGAGACATAACAACGATCTCAAAGTTGTAACAGAAGCGGTTGAGCAGAGAGTACTGCAGCACAAATTATCTCATGCCCCATACTGCCGGAACATCGCATATCATTTGTGAAAGAAGGCTCCAAGTCAAGGGTGTACATCGCAGGCCCACGTCAAGCATACTTTTTTCAGCCAATGACTGGTGTGTCAAGGCCGACCTGGATGGGAAAAGCAGTTTCCTGGAACAAATAATTTTCACCACATTGCGTCCAGATATAATCGTCTGGTCTGAACCAGTAGAGAAGTGGTTACTGGTGAACTCACAGTCCCCTGGGAAGACAACATCGTTGAAGCCCATGAGCGCAAGTTAACCAACTATGCAGAATTAAAATCAGAGTGCAGAGACAGAGGGTGGAAGGTCTCATGCTATCCATTCGAAGCAGGTTGCCGTGGCTTTATTGCGTTCACTTTCCCGAAGTGGCTGCGTGACCTTGGCTTCACTAGAAGAGAAATCAAGTTAACCAGCAGGGCTGTAGCTGAGGCAGCAGAGACAGGATCATCATGGGTGTGGAACAAGTACGTCCAGATGGGCAGATAGTCGGACAGCGTATCCATCGTTTGCAAACCCTTCAGTAGTTGCGTAGACACCTAAAGGGTAGACTATATGTTGAATGGAAGCGACCCACAACTCTGATAGAGGCAGATGCCAAGTTGTTAAGCTCATCAGTGGGAGGTGGTGCTTTAGCACTGCTGGCCTACCACCTCGAGGGAGTCTCGATCATAAGTGGGCCAAAACTCCCGAAGACAGGTGGCAGATCAACTGATGATCCCACAGATGATAGCACAGGACAGTTAACATCTTAGTCTACGTGTATTTTCAATTCAATTCAAACCGGCAAACAACACCAACTTGACACAATCCTTCAGATTTCCGTACTTTGATATGGCCTTCACTCTCCAACACTAGACTATAGAGGTAAAACAAACAAAAACTGGCAGCGATTGGCGAAACTGCCAGCAACAACCTTTAGACTTTAAAATAGAAAGTGAAACTCCACTTTAAAAAGAAACTGCGTAAAGTGACGAATACTCAGCAAAACTAACGAACTAACCCAACGAACTAAACTGCGTCACAACAGGCGTTTCCAGTATATACCTGTTAGATCATTCCTTCATGTGACCTCACACTGGCGGGAAAATTACATCATCTCAGCATCACAAAACAATTACACCATGCTCACAAGATACTCAATTACATCGTGGTCATAAGGTACCCACGGGGTATGTAACAACTGATAAACCAACAGACTGTTAGGTATAAGAGAATCCTTAGACTTTATTAAAATGTGAGACCTAAAATCAAATAATCAGAGGTAGAACAAGGTGGTATTTCAGAGAGCGTGACAGTGGGGCACA
Organism: Hypanus sabinus; assembly: GCF_030144855.1. NCBI lineage: Eukaryota > Metazoa > Chordata > Chondrichthyes > Myliobatiformes > Dasyatidae > Hypanus > Hypanus sabinus. Next base: position 61,267,716 of record NC_082706.1, on the reverse strand, counting down.
TTGTATAATCCAACAATCTCATCTTCCCAACATGATAAGATCCCAGTCACCTAAACCTAAACATAACATATTACTCTTCTTGCGATGTTCCCAATAATCCTCTGACATAACTTTAAAAGGATGATCATTTATTTCCCCCTCACATTAATCCACTATGTGAACATCAACTGCAATATTCGCAATTTTAAGCTTAGTGGTCCCATTTCTGACTGGCAGAAAGAAAGCAAAGGGTAGCGGTGAATGGGTGTTTCTCGGAATGGCAGGTGGTGACTAGTGGGGTGCCACAGGAATCGGTATTGGGACCACAGCTGTTTACAATTTACGTCAACAATTTCGATGAAGGCATTGAGAATAACATCAGCAAATTTGTTGATGATACCAAGCTGGGTGGCAGTGTGACATGTGATGAGGATGTTATCCAAGGGTGACTTGGATAGGCTGGGTGAGTGGGCAGATACTTGGCAGATGACGTTTAATGTGAATAAGTGTGAGGTTATCCACTTTGGGAGTAAGAATAGGAAGGTAGATTATTATCTGAACGGTGTAGAGTTATGTAAGGGAGAAATACATAGAGATCTAGGAGTCCTTGTTCATCAGTCACTGAAGGTGAATGAGCAAGTGCAGCAGACAATGAAGAAGGCTAATGGAATGTTGACCTTTATTACAAAGGGAATTGAGTACAAGAGCAAGGAAATCCTTTTACATTTGTACAGAACCCTGGTGAGACCACACCTGGAGTATTGTGTACAGTTTTGGTCTCCAGGGTTAAGGAAGGACATCCTGGCTAGAGAGGAAGTGCAGCATAGATTTACGAGGTTAATTCCTGGGATGTCTGGACTGTCTTACGCAGAGAGGTTAGAGAGACTGGGCTTGTACACGCCGGAATTAAGGAGATTGAGAGGGGAACTGATTGAAACATATAAGATTATTAAGGGATTGGACAAGGTAGAGGCAGGAAATATGTTCCAGATGCTGGGAGAGTCCAGTACCAGAGGGCATGGTTTGAGAATAAGGGGTAGGTCATTTAGGACAGAGTTAAGGAAAAACTTCTTCTCCCAGAGAGTTGTGGGGGTCTGGAATGCACTGCCTCGGAAGGTAGTGGAGGCCAATTCTCTGGATGCTTTCAAGAAGGAATCTTCTGGATAGGGGAATCAAGGGATATGGGGACAAGGCAGGAACTGGGTATTAATAGTAGATGATCAGCCATGATCTCAAAATAGCGGTGTAGGATCGAAGGGCCGAAAGGTCTACTTCTGCACCTTTTGTCTATTGTCTATAACCATTGAACCATAGAATACTACAGCACTGTACAATCCCTTCAGCACTCTATGTTGTGCTGACCCATATAATCCTCAAACAGTACTAAACCCACACTACCCCATAACACTTCATTTTTCTTTCATCCGAGGTGACTAGAATTGAACACAATACTCTGTGCGGTCTCACCAGAGATTTGTAGAGTTGCAACATGACCTCTCTACTCTTGAACTCAATCCCTCTGTTAATGTAGCCTAGCATCCCATAGGCCTTTTAACTACCCTATCAACCTGCGCAGCGACCTTGAGGGATGTATGGATTTGAACCCCAAGGTCCCTTTGTTCATCCACACTCTTAAGTAACTGACCATTAATCCTGTACTCAGTGTTCTGGTTTGTCCTTCCAAAATGCATCACCGCACAGTTGTCTGGATTACCTCTTAACTTTCATGAAGGCCTAATTTCTCTCCTTAAATGCGTCTGCACACTCATCAGTTCACCATGGCACAACCTTTCTCTTGTTAATGTCCTGCCCCTTTAAATAGGAATCACTTCCTAAGGAGTGTGATGAATAATGTGACATAACCTTTCATTGCATACATCCACATCAACCTCAACATATTGCTCTGACAGACATCAAACATTAAACTCCTCCCAATTTGCTGTATAAAAAAATTCACCATCAAAAGGGTATCTTCTTTCCCCGTTTTAGAACTATTATGAACATTAGATCTTGTGGTAATACCCAGGATTCATCAGTACTTGTGATATCGGGAGGGTTTGACAATTCAGAAATAAATTTCTTAAAGTGTTGCCCATTAGAAATCAGGCTTCTCTCATTCCACTGCAAGCTTTTTAATCCCATTATGTACCTTCACCAGTAGACTGGTATACAGATACCACGCCCGTAAGAGTTTCATTTACAGCTTCCCACAGAGCACCAGTTACATTAAGACACCTTTCTGCAGTTTTCACAGTAGTTTTAATTTCCTCAGTACGACGAGATGTCTAAGCAGTACAATTCACCACATCCGTTATAAACATCACAAACTTCATTTTATCCAGCAGTAAAGTATCTTTGGTGAGAGAATCGTAATGGCACAGAACAATCAAATGCTGTTCATAAGACAAGCCGTTTAACCTGTGAAGCTTCATGAACCCATGCATACTAAGGCCAATTTTATTATGTGACTGCAAGTACCCTGAAACCACATTATTAACAATCAACTCCAAAACCTTCACAACAGCCACTGAAATGAGTCTAGCTGGCCTCTAATTTCCTTTCTTCCGCCTCATTCCCTTCTTGATCAGAGGAGTGACTTTTGCAATTTTCCATAATCATTCCAAAAACTAGTCATTTTTGAAAACCCATTGCTAATGCCTCCACGTTCTGGTCAGCTACCTCGTTCAGAACCCTAGCGTATAGACCATCTAGTGCAAGTGACTTATCTACCTTCAGTCATTTTAGTTTCCCTAGAACCTTCTCCAAGGTAATTGTAGCCCATTACCCCTGACACCTGGAAATTCCACCAGACTGACAGTGCTTTTCACTGAAAACTAACGCAATATTCTTATTCAGTCCATTCTGCGTTCCCTTTTTCACAATTACTGCCTCTCCAACATCGCTTTCTAGTTGTCCAATATCCACTCATGTTTCGCTTTTATATTCTATGTATCGGAAGAAACTTTTGGTATCCCCTTTAATATTATTGGCTGCCATATTTTTGTATTCCATCTTTACCTTAATGACTTTTTAGTTGTCTACTGTTGATTTTTTAAGGATTCCCAATCCTTTGACTCCCCAATAGTTTTTGCTCTATTATATGCCCTCTCTTTGACTTCCCTTGTTGGTCACGGTTGTATCATCAAACCTTAAGAATATTCTTCCTCTTCGGCATGTATGTATTCTGTGCTTTCTGCATTGCTTCCAGAAATTTCAGAAATTGCTGCTCGGCTGTCATCCTTGCCAATGTTCTTTTCCAACCAAGTCAGGTCAACTTTTCGCTGATGCCTCTGAATATCCCTTTACTCCACTGTAACACTGATACATCTGACGTTAGCTTCCTTTCTAAAATTACGGATTGAATTCTATTATATAACTTGCCCCTAAATGCTCTTTTACCATTGCACAACATCCAACCCGGAATAGCCGATCGCCCAGCGAGTTCAAAATCGAGCTACTCTAAAAGCCATTTCGTAGTTACTCGACACAACGTGAATATTTGGACATTAAGCTCCCAGCTATAATCTTCTGTCATGTGTGTTTCAGTGGTGTCTACAACATCATACATGCCAATATGTAATTGTGCTACAGGTTCATCCGTATACTACACGCATTCAACTTCAGTCCCGTATTCACCTTTACCTGTTGACTGCAATTTTGCCCTGTCATGTTAACACTCTTGTTCCCATCCTCCTGGCATATCAGTTTAAACCCACCGAACATCTCTCTCTAGCCAACCTCTCCGGATGTTTCGGACGGATGGAAGTTTCTTTGGTTGCAGTCTGATATTACAGTGAGGTTTATGAGATTTCTCACGGCTGAAAGTGAAGAATACACCTAAATGTCGAAACTAATACAATGGCCAAATGTTGCGCGTGTCGTGGTGGACAAGGCATCGGACTAGTAACCTGAAGGTCATTGGTTCGAGCCTCAGCTGACGCAGCGGGTTTGCGTCCTTGAGCAAGGCACTTAACAACACATTGCTCTGCGACGTCACCGGTGCCAAGCTGCATGGGTCCGAGTGCCCTTCCCGTGGACAACATCGGTGGCGTGGAGAGGAAGGCTTGCAGCTTGGGCAACTGCTGGTGTCCCATACAACCCTGCTCAGGAAAAACCTTCCAAGGCGCAAATCCATGGTCTCATGAGTCTAACGGATGCCTAAACCGAAAACAATGGCTTAAAGTTGAGAGAGAAAAGTTAAACAGTTAAACGCTTCCTTACGTGATGTAATTGAACCTGACACCGTTGGTAAAGGAAGACGGAGGGTATTAGTGCTCAGTCTGGTGAGGACGGGCTTATCAGTGATGTTGAAGCGATATGTTGTAAAATCAAAAGGATATGGTTGGGAACAAAGAAGACAGCTTGGACACGGACGGCTTTAACGGCCCTCTGAAAGAGCGACTTGGGCTCAAACTTGGGCTCAAACCAGGGTGCTGAGAAAACTCCAGCATTTCTTCAGTAAAGAGAAGTTCTTCAACTACATTGATTGTACGAGGCATTCAAACACTTAAATTTCTGAATTGCCGGAGAATTGATTGCAGCAAGATATCATTCTCCATTCAGTGTGGGAATTGATTCATCCACAAAGAAACACAGAAAACCTACAGCACAATACAGGCCCTTCGGCCCACAAAGTTGTGCCAAACATGTCCTTAAATTAAAACTACCTAGACTTACCCATAGCCCTCTTTTCTTCCAAGGTTCATATACCCAAACAGGAGTCTCTTTAAAGACCTTATCGTTTCCACTTAAATACCGCCGCCGGCAGCCCATTCCACGCACTCACCACTCTCTGCGTAAAAAAAAATTATACCACCGACATCTCCTCTGTACCAACTTCCAAGCACATTAAAACTACGCCCTCTCGTGCTAGCCATTTCAGACCTTTGAAATAGCCTCTTACTCTCCACACGACCAATGCCTCTCATTATCTTGTACATCTCTATCAGGTCACCTCACCTGCTCCGTCACTCCAAGGAGAAAAGGCCGAGTTCACTCAATCTATTCTCATAAGGCATGCTCCTCAATCCAGGCAACATCCTTGTAAATCTCCTCTGCACTTTTTCTATGGTTTCCACATCCTTCCTGGAGTGAGGTGACCAGAACTGAGCACAGTACTCCATGTGGGGTTTGACCAGGGTCCTATATAACTGCAACATTACCTTTTGGATCTTAAATACAATCCGACGATTGATGAAGGTCAATGCACTGTTTGCCTTCTTAACCATAGAGTCAACCTGCGCAGCAGCTTTGTGTGTCCTATGGACTCGGACCCCAAGATCCCTCTGATCCTCCGCAATACCAAGAGTCTTACCATTAATGCTATAATCTGCCATCATATTTGACCTACCAAAATGAACCACTTCACACTTATCTGGGTTGAACTCTATCTGGCCTCAGGGAAAGGATTCGACTTCAATGATTCTGAATGGATCTTTCACTCTGTCGGGTATTTGCTGCGGGATTTCAGTTGCTGCACGAATACATTTATTTACGTGGTGACTGAGTCAAAATTCAGGGAGTAGCTGATCAACGTGGTGAAATATCCAGTCACCTCGGTGCTTCAGTTCATTAATCAAGCCGCGTCCTGAGCACAATCCCAAGGCGGTCGAAAGGTCTCCATTCCAGGCTCCAGCTCCCCACCTTCACCGCCTGATCTCCCAGGTGTTACTCCCGGGCGTATTGCCCCATCGACCGGCAGCTCCAGGATATTAGGATGGAGTATTTGTGTGTGTAATACTATCCTCGGACTTAGTACCTCATTGGCCCCGCCAGAGGTCAGTGAAAAGACTACTCCGGAATGCCACTCATACGATCACCAGCCTCACATTCTGACGTGAAGACGGCTTGGGGCGATTCTGATGCTGGTAAAGTGATCCAATGTCAATCACAGCATTCAGCATCTTCCTCCTGGCTGATATCTTGATGTGAACAAATAGGGCAGGCATTTGATAGCAGGCAGTGGATACTCCAATATAAAGGTGCTGACTAAACGTGAGTGTGGTGTAGGGAGTTGAGAAATAAAACCCTTACTACTGCTTTTTTGAAATGAGACCAAAATTATCCCAGCTTTGAAAATTTGAAAAGCCCTATAGATTGTACTTATTGAAACACAATACTGTGAATTAAATAAAAGTTACTCCCAAACATCAAAGCAGAGAAGTAATCTGAATAGCTTAAAACTTTCCGTGTGTTCATTTCCATCACCCACAGTTAGCCTCAACAGATTGCAACGTTTTGTACTATATATATATAGATTGATAAATAGCTGATAAGTGACAAGCATCTGTATTTCAGCACAAAGAAGAGCCGCAACAACGATCCCAGTTCAGTTATTTGTTGATCTATCTGGAGAAATGTTTGAGATATTCTAATTATGTTCCTTCGCATACTGCCGAACCATCAGACTGTCAGGAATAACGGAATCCTTGTGTTTTATTAAATCGTGTAACTAAAGGTGAAAAAATTCACGGGAAATGTACAGTGGGATATACTGCATTCTGCCACCCATTTTTCTAGCATAATAAGAAACCTCTTCTGCTGATGTCCCCAACAGTCCTCAACACACATTAACAGAATTAACATTTCTTTGCCCCGTCATGTTAATCCAGTATCTTAACATCAACTTCAACCACTGCAATTTTTATGGTACTTGCCTCATTTCAACCTGTAAAGCCGAAACAACATAGACAACTGAGAACATTTAATGCTCCTTTACATTTATCAATTATTCGACTGATATGATGCTTCTGGGTCAGTACATTATCCACCCACATGCCTGAAAATTTTACCACTAACACACTTTCAAGAGGATGACCAGGTAATTTCAAATCGAGTGCCAGTCTGTTAATCTTATTTGTAAAACACGTGAGTTTTGTCTCCCTACTTTGATTAACTCCTTCATTTACATTGCCTTGATTATTAATCGCAGCAAATGCCCCAGGCAGTAGTTCATCTTCTCAATTTCAATAACAATTATTTTACCCTGATCAATCAATACTGAAATATTATTATCCTCCGAATCCCCCAATTTTGTTAATCACTCCCCAGACATCTCCAATTTGGCATCTTTTCAAATGTAGGACTCTCAGTACCAGTCACAATAGTGTTAACTATTCAGGCTAACAAAATGGCTTCTCTGTATTTTTTCAATTAAACGTCTTCTCTGTAATGCTGTAATGGGATTCTGTGTCTCGTAGGTTTGGGTTATGGTTCTGATGAGGGGAAAAATAACCAATGGAGAATTGTTATGCTATCTTGTCTGTTTAAGCTGAGCGGGAGTTCGCCGCCTTTTTCGGGAGGAGAGCGAGGAGGACGGACGTGTGTGGAGCGGGGAGCGGTTCCAGAGCGACGGGTACTGGACGTTGATGGTTCGGACGGTGGCCGAAGGCTCGGAAGGTCGTTGTGAATGGAATCGGAGGCGTGAGCACCAAAGTATTAAAATATGTGCACAAACTGTCAAACTGATTATTATTTTGGCGCCTTTAGGTTATATGTTTCTACGAATCCATCACTAAGAAATCACTATAAAGTTGCAATTATTTACTCGCTTTTGGATATTGTCTGGTATTTGTATTGTGAGCGTGTACTGGGGGGGGGGGCATTACGCCGTATTTGCACAGAAGTATTGCACTACTGGCAGGGCGACGGCGTTCATCCTTGGCGAACGGGGGCCAACTGGGGGCACGAAGGCCACGTTGTGGGGTTTCTCGTTCGGGATTGAATTTGTCACATACGGGGTAATTCACCCCAGTTTAAACAAGGGGAGATGGATTCGGATAAGATTGAACTCCGGCGTGAGATCGAGGGTGTACCAGTTACTCATACCTACGTATTAAGTGGGGTGGACATGCATACCTCGGACGAAGTGTTAATTCGATGTTTGAGTACGGTCAGAGCTATTGGTAAGGTCGAAATCGTAGTTGAAAGGTAGGCAAAATGGGGGATGTAGGCTTTGTGTTAACGCAGATTGGTGCTGACGTCTCGGCGGTGGGGCTGCCACCGTCTCTCAGTGACTTCAGTGACGCGGGGCCATGCGGCTAGCACATTGTCACAGAGGAAATGTTTGACGGGTCTGTTGGGACACCAGAGGAGTTGCCAGCAGCTGGGGGCGGAGATGTTCGAGAGCGGGTCCTATCGTTTTTGAAGGATGAAGGAAGGGGGTGGTCAGATTTGGAAAATCTCATTGGTCCCCCTCTCCCACGGAAGGGGGAAGGTTCGGAGTTGGCGTCACTGCTTGGTGAACAAGTCGGCGGGTCCTCTTCAGAAGTTAAGAATTTTCTCAGGGAGGACTCCTAGCCCGAACGGGGAAGAAGATTACGAGTCCTTGGTAGAGCATGCCTCTCGGCTGCTGGGTGAGTGGCAGTGTTCTGAGGAAGAGAAGCGGCAGAGATTGGTTGACAGTTTGCGAGGGGTGGCAGCGGAGGTAGTAAAAGGCATGAAGAGCGGAAACCCCTTGGCTACCTGGGAGGGATATTTGGAAGCATTGGAGGAGGCTTTTGATCTGACGGGGGGTGGGGGGGGACGGTGGAACTTTTAGAGGGGCTTCGGGGCCTACGTCAGGAGAAAGTGGAAGAGATCTCTGAGTATCTTTTCCGGGTAGAGCAAAGAATAAATTGTTTGAGACGACGGGTGGGTGGGGGGGTCATTTCGGAATTGGAAGTGAATCAGATCAGGATAGACAAGGTAGCCTGGGGTGCCCAGAGACATGATGTGTTTGCTACGAGTCTCCGGCAGTCCCGTAGATGGCTCCCCATCCTTTGGCCTGTTGCTCAGAGAGGTGAGGGAGGAGGAGGACGCATTGGAGTCGGAAGAGGGTTCCGGCACTACAGCGCAGTCCTCCTTGGTAGCCCCTTGTAGTGAAGTGACTGGGGCCAGCTCCAATCGGGAAATAGTGATGGGGATCCCTCCGCGTGAAGGGACTGGCAGAGATGGCCCCTCCCTGAAGGGTAAGACTGCACAGAGGCACGGGGGAGGCCGAGGTACAACGAGACGGGGTGTGTGTTATAACTGTGGGGAAGAGGGGCACTTCAGGCGGGATTGCGATCGGCCGGGAGGCCCTCGGGGGGAGACCACGGGCTTCCAAACAGGAAGGGGGGTCGGGAAACTTAGAGGAGACCCAGTGATGGAACGGCCTGGATTCTCTGAGAAAACACGTTCCAAGAAATGTGCCACGGGACCCCCGAGAGGAGAGGACCCTATCCCCTAAAGATTCGTGGGACCCCGATCCGGCGTGTAAATCCGGATAGAGGGAATAGATGTAAAAGCCATACTCGACACGGGGTCACAGGTCATGGTATTGTACCGCTCATTCTACGATCAGCATTTACCCTTGACGCCCTTCAGTGCCCTGGAAAATTGGGGTATCAGTGCTGGTAATTACCCATACAATGGTTATTTGTCCGTGAGGCTGGAGTTTCTCGAGGCCGAGGTGGGAGTCTGAGGCTCATGAGGCCTTGTTACTGGTTTGCCCGGACCCTGTTGCGACTGGAGGTGTGTCAATTCTGGTAGGGACCAACACCCATACTGTGCGGAGACTCCTGGGGGCCTGCAACGAGAAGGAGGATGAGGACTTTTTGGAGACCCTGTCGGTGCACCCCGTGTTTCAAGCTGCCTTTAAGGAGGTGTTTGGTCACACCGGGCGGGACACGGCATTGGAAAGAGGAAGTATATGGTGTGCTCAGTCGAAGCCCAGGGTGGTACAGCCCGGTGAAGTAGCGAGAGTGATGGGGATCCCCAGATACTCCAGATTGCCTGAGGGTGAAGCCTTTTTAGTGGACACCCCGCAGGATCTCGAGAGAGATTCCCAGCTGGGGTCCTGGTGAGTCCTGAGCTACAGAAGCTCTCGGTGGTGCAGACAGGCCGGGTGGTGGTGAACATCAGGAACACCACGCAACGGGAGATCACTTTTAAACGACGGTTGCCTCTGGCACATTTGTTCCGGTGACGGTGATGCATAGTGCCCCCGTGAGGCTCGCGGGGAGAGAACCATTGGAAAATAGGGATAAGTTGACCGCTGGGGCCTCGGCTGTGCCGGAGAGTTGGAAGCCGAGGATGGTGGAGAAGATGTTGATGTTGAAAGATGTTTCTTCCCCTAGATGCGTTTGACGTGGGCTGTTCTAGGAGCACTCGCCACACCATCCGGGTGACTGAAGACACCCCGTTTCGAAAAAGGTCGCGGCGACTGGCCTCTGCAGAAGTGGACAATGTGCGGCAGCATGTGAGTAAGCTGAAGGAAGCTGGGATAATTTCTGAGTCCCGCAGCCCTTATGCGTCCCCGATAGTAGTGGCCAGGAAGAAAGATGAGAAGATTCGTATGTGTGTGGACTATAGGTCAAGGAATAGGCGCACCGTCCCTGACCAGTATACGGTTCCCAGGTTCGAAGACGCGCTGGCCTGTCTGAGTGTGCTGAAGTGGTTCAGTGTGTTGGATCTGAGGAGTGGATATTACCAGATCCAAATGAGTGAGGCAGATAAGTAGAAGACGGCCTCTATATGCCCTCTGTTGTTTTACCAGTTCGAAAGGATGCCCCAGAGCATATCGTGGGCCCCTGACACCTTCCAGAGAGTCATGGAGAAGACCATGGGGGATATGAACCTGCTTGAAGTGCTGGTATATTTGGACGACCTGATAGTATTTGGTTCCACCTTGGAAGAACACGAAGCGAGGCTAATGAAGGTGCTCAACAGGCTGGAGGATGAAAGCTTAAAACTTTCCCTGGACAAGTGCAAGTTTTGCCAGACATTGTTAGATATGTTGGACAAATAATCTTGCGGAACTGGGTAGCTACAGACTCGAGTAAAATCGAAGCGGTGACACCCTGGCCGAGACCCCAGACTGTGAGCGCTCTGAGCTCCTTCTTTGGGTTCTGTGGATACCACCGGAGATTCGTGAAGGGCAACGCCAATATGTACCATCCCTTGAAACAGCTTCTGCGTAGCTACCCCTCTCTGGGACAGAAAGAGAAAGGGAGAGGAAGAAGGGAGGCTGCAGAATATTTGAATCCGGTAGAACACTTCGGACAGAGATGGGATAACTAATGTGAAGCGGCTTTTCAGCCCCTGAAGGAAATGCTGACTCAGGCGCCGGTGCTGGCTTTTGCGGACCCCCGATTACCCTATGCGCTACATAACGATGCCAGTCGGGAGGGGTTAGGGGCCGTCTTGTATCAGGATCAGGGCGCCGGACTGAGGTCTGTAGCGTTTGTCAGCCGGAGATTGTCACCGTCCGAAAGGAACTTCCCCACCCACAAGTTGGAGTTTCTGGCGTTGAAATGGGCAGTGGTGGATAAGCTGAGTGACTATCTCTACAGGTCCAAGTCTGAGGTGCGGATGAAAATCAACCCGCTTACCTACATCCTGACCTAGGCGAAAGTGGACGCCACCGGTCATCGTTGGTTGGCCGCCCTGTCTGCATAGAATTTTAGCCTGAAGTACCGGCCGGGGAGCTGGAATGTCAATGCGGATGCTCCTTTCCGACGGAAGCATGAGGACGAGGAATGGGAGAGTGTTCCTGCATCCGGGGTGAAGGCCATGTGTCAGTTTGCTATCACCGCGAAGGCCGAGGAAAGGGAGAGGCCAGAGCGTGCGTTGGACACATTGGGGCGTCCGATGACGCCCTACCCATAGTTTGCTGTGACATGACTGCTCTGAAGACTCCGCAGCTGCCAGAGTTGAGTCCTGGGGAAATTGCAGCTTCTCAGCGAGATGACCCTGGGATTGGTACTATTTGGGACGTAATGGGGAAGAGGGACGTGGCCCGGGTGGAGAAGACTCAACACGATTCCGTGTCTCTGTTACTGAGAGAATGGCCTCGGTTGAGGTTGAAGAACTAAATGTTATACCGGACAACGTCACCCTCGGACCGACGTCGGCATTTGCAGTTGGTCCTGCCTGAGAAGTATCGGATGGTTGTGATGAAGTCACTGCATGATGAATCTGGGCTCTTGGTGATGGAGAAAACCTATGGGTTGCTCAAGGACTGGTTTTATTGGCCCCGAATGAGGTCGGAGGTCGACGAGTATTGCAAGTCCTTCATACGTTACAGCCGCCGGAAGACGCTGCCTGTGGCTGATCCGTTGTCGCACTTGCAGAGTGCGGGGCCATTGGATCTGATGTGTATGAATTTTCTGGACAGAGAACCCCATACCAGCAACACGGCGAATGTCCGAATCATCACGGACCACTACACCAGGTATGCTCAAGCGTTCCCCACCAAGGAACAGAGGGCGACTGCAGTGGTAAGAGTGCTATGGGAGAAGTATTTTGTGCATTAGGGCCCTTCCCGGCGGATACACAGTGCCCAGGGACGGGACTTCGAGAGTAAACTCATCTATGAGTTACTGGATATGCTGGGAATTGAGAAATCGAGGAGCACGCCCGATCATCCACAGGGCGACCCCCAGCCGCAGAGTTTAATAGGACCCTGCTGGACATGCTCGGGACTCTAGAGATGCAAGAAGAGTCGATGGAGTCAATATATTTGACATCTGGTTCACTGGTACAACTGTACACGCAATGAAGCTACTGGGTACTCGCCCTATTATCTGATGTTCGGGCGCGAGTCAAGGTTCCCCATTGACCTCTGTTTCTGGACGGCCGCGGGTGAAGTATCGCCGAAACCTTATTTGAAGCATGTGGCTGACATGAAGAAGGAGCTGCAAGGTGCTTATGGGTTGGCTGGGGAGGCGGCCGCCAAGCAGAATCGGGGAAATAAGATAAGCTATGACCAGAAAGTGAAGTGCTTTCCAGCTCCTGCCGGGAGACCGAGTCCTCATAAGGAATCTGGGATTGCCTGGGAAGCACAAACTGGCTGATCGCAGGTCAGGCACGCCCTATGTGGTAGATAGTCAGTTGCCCAATTTACCGGCCCGAGGATGGGAGGGGGCCCGTCAATATTCTCCACTGGAATCATCGGTTGCCTCTGGGGCGAGACATACAAGTAGAGCGGGAGCCCGAGGTGCCAGCTGTACCAAGTACCAGGACTTTGCGTCCACGCAGGGTGGATGAAGGCCCCCACACTGGGTGAGGCGGGCCTGGGCCCAGCCCCTGTGAGGGATACTAACTCAGAGGAAGATGACTCGGATGACTGGTACATGCTGCCGTTTGCTGATGCCTCCGTGGTGGAGGGAGAGACTCCTGGCCCTTCCCCTACAGGGTTTGACGTGGTAGCGGATGCTAGTGATGGGCTGTCAGGAGTGCCACAGGGCATTGGCGAGGAGGATGTGGGGCCTGAGCAAGAGGTGGAGGATTTCGAGGTGCAGAGGGGTTTGGGTGACCGCACGACAGATGGTTCGTCTCACAGTTTCCATAAGTCTTCTGTAGTGTCCGGAGCGGAGGAGTTAGAAGAGGGAATGTGCAGGTCTCAAAGAAGTAGGCACCCTCCCGATAGCTCGGTCTATGTTACACTCGGGAAACAGGGAGCGATCTCCACTGTTTTGGGGAGTTATGTCACTGTTTTCTGCACTTGGGTTGGGCTTTGTGTTTTGCAGGAAGGGTTGGCAAATTATTTGAGCGTCATGAGGGCATGACTAAGTTGGGTAGATGGAGAATGTAGGACTCTCAGTACCCGTAACAGTGGTGTTAACTGTTCAGGCTAACAAAATGGCTTCTCTGTATTGGTATAATGAAATAGCTTCTCTGTAATGCTGTAATGGGATCCTGCGTCTCATATGTCAATTATGGGTATTGATAAGGGGAAAACTAACCAATGGAGAATTGTTATGCTTTCTTGTCTGTGTAAGCTGAACAGGAGTTCGCGGGGTTTTTCGGGAGGAAAGCGAGGAGGACAGACGTGTGTGGAGCGGGGAGCGGTTCCAGAGCAACGGATACCGGCCGTCGGTGGTTCGGACGGTGGCCGAAGGCTCGGAAGGTCATTGTGTTAGCGAACTGGAGGCGTGAGCTCAGACGTATTAAAATATGTGCACAAACTGACAAACTGCTTATTACTTTGGCGCCTTTAGGTTATCTGTTTCTACGAACCTATCACTAAGAAATCACTATAAAGTTGCAATCATTTACTTGCTTTTGGGTATTGTCTGGTATTTGTCTCGTAAGTATGTACTGGGGGGCATTACACCGCATTTGCACAGAAGTATTGCACTACTGGCGGGGCGACGGCGGTTGACTCTCGGCGAACGGGGGTCAACAGGGAGCACCGAGCTCCCTGGGAGCTACATAAGGAACCCTAAACTGCTCACAATACTCGAAGTGAGGCCTTACCAGACTCTTGTAAATTCTCAACAGGACATCCTTGCCTTTATATTTAAGACTTCTTGAAATGAAAGCTACATCACATCTGTCTGAGTAATTTATTGCAATTCTGTGCCTTTGCACTGTAAAGCTGCCGGAAAACCGCAAATTTCTCATTCCGCTTTAGATTCTGACCTAGAAATGGAAGTAGGAGTGGGGTAACCTGCCTCTTCAAAGGGCAGAGGAGGAAGTATTTGAGTAGCTTTGGAGACGCAGGGGTTATTGATCGGCAAAAAGTTGAAAGATTATATTGGGAGACCAGAATGCATATTTCAATTGCAGTTAGATCAGTCGTGAATGTATTAAGTAGTTCATAGAGTCATAGAAAAGTACAACATGGAAACAGGCCCTTCGGCCCACCAAGTTCGTTCTCAAACATTTAAACTGCCAACTCCCATCAATCTGCACAGGAACCATAACCCTCCTTACCCCAGCAATCCACGTACCTATTCAACTACTCAAACTTCTCTTAAATATTGAACTCGAATTCGCATACACCACTGCACGACTGAAGACCTCCGAGTGGAGGTGTTCCCCTTAAACCCTTCACGTTTCATCTGTAACCCATGTCCTCTAATGACCGAAACAGCTCACAGTGCTCCAGATTACGCATCGCCGACATCGTATATAACTTCAACTTAACTCCATCTCCTGTACTCAGTAGTTTAATTTGTGAAGGTCTATATAGCAAAAGCTTTCTTCGTGGTCCTCTCTACCTGGAACACTGCTGTTAATGAAATGTGATATCATGCGGGTCTGGGAACTGGCGCCCGAGGTCAGCAAGGGGAAGACAGGATCATAAGATAGATTCAGAGAAGCTATTGAAAGGCAAAATTGAAATAACAGGTATGACGGGTTGCAAAGTTTATTCTGTCTATATTTTAATGCTGGGTAAGGTTGAGGAACTTAGAGGATAAATCTGTACATGGAACTAGGATGTGTAGACATTACTGAAAGCTGAGAGGGAGTAGGAATGGGTGATTAATATAACAGATTTTGATGTGTTGGAAAAGATTGAGTAGAAGGTAAAACAGTGGATGGAGTTGGACAATATCACAGCTGCACTCAGACGAGACATAATGGTGAGGCGGGGTCAGACATCGAGTCCATTTGGTTGAAACTCAGGAATAGGAAGGGTTCAATCATACTGATGGAATGGTATTACAGAACCCCAATAGATCCCGTGATATTTAGAAACAGATATGTAGTCAGATTAAGGAAATGTGAGAAAATAATAGGCTAGTTGCCATAGGTGATTTCAACTTCTCTGATATAAACCGGAACCTTAGTGCAAAGGTTTTTCGATGGGGCAGAATTTGTTAAGTGTATCTAGGAAGGTTTCTTAAGTTGAGGTCTGGACGGTCCAACGAGTGGAGGGGCTGTACTGGACCTGGTGTTGGGTAATGAGCCTGGCCAGTGGACTGACCTCTCAGTGGTCAGTGGGAAAAGTGGCCACGATTCTTTCACTTTCATTATAGCTAGAGATAAGGATAGGTATGGCCCAGTCCTTGTGGAAGAGTTTTAAATTAGGGCAGGGCATATTATGAGGGTATTAGGCAGGAACTCGGAAGCATCAATTCGGAACAGCTTTTGTCTGTGAAGTCCACATCCGAGATATGGAGGGTGTTTAAAGATCAATTGTACAGAACACAGGAAAGGTATGTTCCCTTTAGAAGGAAGGGCGGGGACGGAGACATAAGACAACCTTTGATGTTCAGACGAATTTCGTCAAGAAGGAAAATGAAAAGTATGTAAAGCTTCGAGTTTGGATTAAGTGAAGCAGACGGGAATTATAAAGAAGCCAGAAAAGAAATAAAGAATGGAATGAGGAAAGTCTGATACGGCCATCAAACATTTTGGCATGTCGATTAAGATAAATCTTAAAGCATTATATACGTTCATTAAGAGTCACAGGGTAAAGTGTGGGCGGTGGGGAACATTTGTCTGGATGCTGAGAATGTGAGTGATATACTTAATGAGCACTTTAGTCAGTATTTACCAAGGAAAAGGATATGAAGGAACAGGAGATCAGTGCTGAGTGTATAAATACGTCAGGGCGTTTAGAGCTCAAAGAGGAGACAGTGTTGGGCTTTATAATGAGTGATTAGGTTTACAGGCTCCCAGAACCGGATGGACTTACCCAGGTTATTGAAGCAGCCAAGATACGACACTGCCGGGCCGTTAACCAGTACCTTGGTGTCCCCTGTAGCCTCAGGCGAGGACAGACAGACAGACACACTTTATTGATCCCGAGGGAAATTGGGTAGCTCGTAGCTAATGTTGTACGTTGTTCGGGTCAGTTGTGGAGAATTCCGGAGAAAATTAATAGAGAGAGGAAAAACAAGCATTTGGAAACCAAAGGCCACATTAGGCAGAGGCACGATCTTTTTCTGGATGGTAGATTATTTCTTGCTAATCTGATTGGATTGATTGACATGGTGACAGGAGAAACTGATGCAGTCGATTTTGTCTACACGGATTTTAGTAAGGTGTTTGACAAAGTCCCTCATGGGAATCTGATCCAGAAAATTAGGAAGCATGGCTCCCGCAGCGAATTGGGTGTTTGGATTCAGATCTGGCTGCGCGCATCAAAGACAGAATATAGTGATTGAAGGGGATTATTCCAGCTGGAGGTCTGTAATTAGTGGAGTTCCGCAGGGATATGTGCTGAGGCGTCAGCTGTTAGTAATGTATATAAATTATTTGAATGAAAAAGTAGATTGGTGGGTCAGTAAATTTGCGAATGATACGAAGTTTGATGGAGAGTGCAGAAGACTGGCAAATACTGCAACGCGGTATAGAGCAGTTGCAGACGTAGGCTGAGAAATGACAGATGGCGTTTAACCCAGATAAATGTTAAGTGTTGCACCTCGGCAGGGCAAATGCAAAGAGAATGTACACTATTAAGGGCACGATCCTTAACAGTATTGCTGTGCAGAGGGGTCATAGGATCCAAAGTCACAGC
This sequence comes from Hypanus sabinus, assembly GCF_030144855.1. Taxonomy (NCBI): domain Eukaryota; kingdom Metazoa; phylum Chordata; class Chondrichthyes; order Myliobatiformes; family Dasyatidae; genus Hypanus; species Hypanus sabinus. Next base: position 61,250,522 of record NC_082706.1, on the reverse strand, counting down.
TGCTTGAAACTAGATACACAGGTCAACAAGATGGTTAAGAAGGTTTATAGAATACTTGTTCTTATTAGTCGCGGCACTGAGTTCAAAAGTCAGGAGGTTCTGTTGCAGCTTTACAAAACGCTGGTGAGACCACAGCTGGAGTACTGCAAACTACTTCGGTCGTCCCAATATTGGAAGGATGCAGAGTCTTTCGATAGGGTGCAGATGAGATTTACCAGGATGCAGTCTGGTTTGGAGAGCATTTGCTATCATAAAAGGCTGGGGAAACTTGGGTTTTATTTTGGAGTGTCAGAGGCTGAGTGGAGATCTGATGGAGGCTTTTAAGTTTATGAGGCATAGATAGAGTGGACTGAGCATCTTTTCCACCAAATTGAAATGTCCAATCCCAGAAGGCATGAATTTAAGGTGAGAGGGACGTGGGGGGAAGGAGGGTAAGTTTTTTACTCAGAGTGATGGATACCTCGAATGCGCTTACTGGTGTGTTGGCAGAGGCAAATACATTAGAGGTTTTGGAAGAGACGTTTGGATAGGAGTATGGATGTAATGAAGATGGACATGGTGTCGCTGGGAGTGATTAGTGTTTGTTTGTCACTTATTTCCTTTTTAAATTGTTCGGCCAAACATTGAGTGCCCAATGGCATGTTCCTGTCTTGTAATGTTCTATATTTAATCTAGAAGTTTGAGGGGGATTTGATGGAAATATACAAAAATATGAGGGGTAGCGATAGGATATACGCACGTAGGCTTTTACCACTGAAACCAATCCCACCCATTAAAACATGAGTGTGACATCAACCAGAGGTCATGAGTTAAGGCTGAAAGGTGAAATGTTACAGGGAACATGAGGGAAATGTCTTCACTCAAAAGATGTTGAGAGTGTTGAATGAACTGCCACCGCAAGTGGTACATTCGAGCTCGAATTCATTGTTTAAGCGAAGTTTTGATAAGTACATCGATGGCGGATGTATGAAGGACTATGGTTCTGGTGCAGGTTGATGGGCTTAAATGGTTTGGCAGGACTGGATGAGCATAAAAGTCTGTGAGCATGCTGTAGTGTTGAATGGCTTATTAAAATGATGAAGGAGAACAAGAAGGGGGCATGATAAGTCATTGGCGAGTGAGATCAAGGAAAACGATAATGCGTTCTAAACATATGTGAATATTCACCAGTGAGAGGGATCTTGCCGATTGTGAGGAGAACGTTAAACGGGTTGGAAAATGTCAACGTTAAGAAGGGGAATGTGCGGGACCTTTTGATTAACAAAACGATAGGACAAGTAATACTATAAGGGGCATAGACACAGTGGACTGAGAATGTGTTCCCCAAGGTTGAAATGTCCAATACCAGAGGGCGTCCATTCAAAGTGATGGGGGTGGAATCAAAGGGGATGTGAGGGGCAAGTTTTTTACTCAGAGTGGTGGATGCCTGTAATGTACTTCCTGGTGCAGTGGTAGAGGCAAATGCACTAGAGGAATTTAAGAGACGTTTGGATAAGCTCCTGGATTGAAGGGGGAAAGACGTGGTGCTGCTAGGACTGATTGGTGTTTGGGTGTTTTTGATTTGCTTTTTGGTTGTTTCGGCTCAACATTGAGGGCCGAATAGCCTGTCCCTGTGCTGTACTGTTCTATGTTTAAGATCGGAGAATGAGGGAGATTGATGGAGATGCATGACATGATGAGGGGTACAGATCGGGTAATACACAATGGCTTTTTCCCACTGAAACCAGTTCCACCCATTAAAACTATATAATGGATTCGACTGCTACCAGTGTACATGGGTTAAGGGTGAAAGGTGAAATGGTTAAGGGGAATTCACCAGTGAAAGGGATCTTAACGATTGTGAGGAGAGTGTTAAACAGGCTGGAACATGTCAACATTAAGAAATAGGTGTGTTGGAGCTTTTGGAAAATTTTAGGACAGGTCGATCCCCAGGGCTATTTTCTCGAATATAATGCGTTTAATTGCATGACCGGATATACCCCGAATTCCTCTAGGAAACCACGTTGCTGTGACTTTGGCATGGCATGATCTTCATGTCCTCACAGGCCGCAGGAATAGGAGCAAATAATTGGAGAGAGGCAAATGTTATTCCTTTGTTCAGGAAAGTCAGTAGGGAAAACCTTGGGAAATATCGACCAGCGTGTCTTTTAATAGTGGGAAAATTATTGCAGAAGATTCTTAGAGTTCAACAGTTCAATCCTCAAAGTACATTTATTACACCAGACAACATTTTTTTGACCGTCTTGCTTCCTCAGTTGTTTGATAGACTACTGAAACTGAAAACAAATATATCTTACGTCCACTATAGCGTTTGTTACTGTACCCCGAAACGGGTTAAAAGGACCAGCAGAAATGGAACCACACCTGGAGTCTGAGTCTTCACTTACAAACTCTATTTTCTTAGTAACTACGTAAAATAATAATATAAAACAAGATAAGGCAAACAGGTTAGAAGAGTATAGGCATATATAAGCGAGTAAATAAAGTTCCCAAACTTCTTCAAGCTTAGGTAGTGAATGATACAGTCTTACGAATGGTATGGGCATGAAGTCAGTTCAGTTCGTGATATTGAATTGACTAAATTGAGGACAGAGAGAGGTGATTTATTTTCCCAGTGCCGATGCGATGCCGTCGATCTTCCACATCGTTCTCCGAAGCCCTGTTGAAGTCACCGACTGTGACCACACAAAAAAAGCGCCGTTTTCACACGCTAAAGCTATCAATCCACCTTGTGAGCAAAACCCACCCTTTGTCGTGGGGACACAAAGCTCATCTACTGTCTATTTCGACAATGTCTTCCGAGTGTCTATGTGTGTCCGATTACAAAGCCAGTTGATATTCCACAACTGCTGAACACCAACTGTCCATCACATAACACTGTCTTTCCGTTTCCAAGGCAACTCCCAGGCTGATCGTTGGTCTCTCTCTCTCTCTCCCCCCCCTCTCTCTCTCTCTCTCTCTCTCTCTCTCTCTCTCTCTCTCTCTCTCTCTCTCTCTCTCTCTCTCTCTCTCTCGCTCTCTCTCTCTCTCTCTCTCTCTCTCTCCCCCCCCTCTCTATGTAGCACACACACCCTCTCTTTTTTTAAAGGAACAATCCACATTGAATGATCCTTAAGTTCTTGTCACACATTTGTCAGAATGAATCTCAGAATGACATTAGATTCAGTTTTAGGTTTGGAATATGATACCGGGAGAGCAGATTTAATTAAGGATATTGTAACAGCAGTATTTTTTGATATTATAAAGGGATATGACATTTATGGAAGGAAAGACTTTTGATTAAGTTATGGAATTCAAGAGTGAGGAGTGATTTGTCTGAGTTTTTTATTTGGACGGTCTGTGATGGTATGGGTGGGCACGGATGCTTATTTCTGTGAGATAGAGAATGGGACCGCACAAGGCAGTATTTACAGACCTTCATTATTTAATAACATGATTAATATTTTCTCTGAGATACGGGCTGGGGTGTAAATCAATATCTGCTGATGATGAAGATTTAAGAATTTTAGGTGGAAATTCTGCACTTCTGTGCAGTGTTACATTATTAGTGGTCGTGATAGGTTAGTTGGTAGAGGGATGGTGTTGCCAGCTTTATGAGGAAATGGGGAGTATATAGAGTTGTGATTCTGAGTAAAAGGAATGTCACATTTGTAGCAGAAATAATTCATTAAACAGGTAGTGGTGATGAAGTGGTTAACTTTCATAACTTGTGGGAACTATCAGTGGTAATGCCTATTCTAAACCCTGGGGTCTCCCCGTCTGATTCTTCTAGTTGAGGGCCTATATCTTTAATACCTTAATTATTTAAACTTACGGAATGTATGAAAATGGAGCGTTTGAATTACATTTTGGATAAAAGGGGAAATAAATCGTTCTATCTGAGTGGATTTCGGAAGGGTGGAAGGACATTGGATTCACTTTCTATGTGTTTTACAAACAGTATTATTATCCTGCACATGATATGAAATTATACGATTAATCTCTTGACGAAGTGTCAGTGGTAAGATTTCCAGGCATATGGATGGATCATATCAGTAAAATAATTCATAAAACTTTAGCATTAAATCTCCTCAGACATCTATGTGGGTATTCTAGTGGTGCAGCACGAAAATTTTTGTTGACCATTAATATTTGTTTAATTCGGTCTATTCTTGATTATGTCTGTGTGGCTTATGGATGATCTTCATCTTCTACTTTAAAATGTTATGATGTGATACAAGCACAGGCTTTAAGATTGTGATGTGGTGCACTAAGAAAGCATAATTAAGTAGATTTTGTAATAGCAGTATTTTTGATCGTTAAAAGGCATATGATATTTATGGAAAGAAGGACTTTTATGGAAATGAGGATTGAGGCAGAGATTGCATAACTTTTTAATAAGTTTTATATTTGGACGGTCTGTGCTGGTACCGGTGAGAGTTACATTGGGTTTCTATGAGATAGAGATTGGAAAATCATAAGGCAGGATTTGTATCCCTTTATTATTTAATATGACTGTTATTTAGTATTATTTAATATTATTTAATTTGTCAGATTCTCCCAATGTTCTATGTATTCAGCAACTCCGTTTATTTGCACATTTCTTTTACAGTATGTTTATTCAGAAGAACAAAAAAGATTTACAGAGTGTAACACATAGATACGTCTCAACGTAAAGTGTGTACATTCATATATTGTAATAAAATTTGATCAATAAAATTGACCAAAATATTATAGCACATCACATAAAGGTATACCACTCTGTAATCAAAAATATAATGATAGGTCATATACATAAAAGAAAATTTTATATAAAAAAGTCAACCCCCTACCAACTACCAAACAAAACAACTGATGGACGTTAATGGATAATTAGAATAAAAACATATTCGCTTAAGAAGGGAAGATAGAAATATACATAAACGTCTGTGCACTGTTAAGCTTTATAAATTGGAAAAGTAATTTAGGAAAGGTCCCAAGATATCATAAAAAGATTGTTTCGAATTTAAGACTGAGCAGCGGATCTTCTCCAAATTTAAATAAGACATAATATCACGGAGCCATTGAAGATGTGTAGGAGGGGTAGACTCCTTCCATTTAAGCAAGATTGCTCTCCTTGCTAAAAGAGAGGTAAAAACTAAAACCTGTAGGTTAGGAGTATTTAAAGACATATCTTCATTTGCAATGATACCAAACTAGGCGGTAAGAGGATTTGGGTCAAATTGGACCCTAAAAAGTTGTGAGAGGGTATGGAATACTTCCCGCAAAACTTTTCAATTTTAGGACAAAACCAAAACATATGAATTAAGGAGGCATCAGCAGAGTTGCATTTATTACAAAGTGGAGAATCGTTCGGATAAAAACTGGACAGCTTCTGTTTAGAAATGTAATCTCTCTGAACCACTTTAAATTTTAGAAGGGAATGACGAGCACAGAAAGATGATTTATTACCCGTTTAAGAATTTTATTCCATCTTTCATCAGAAATCTGACAATTTAGGTCAAGTATTCCCTTGGGAATACTTCCCTGCCTAAGGGAAGGTATGAATCATAAAATTTCTTTATACGCTAATGATATTTTACTTTTTATCTCTAACACTGAAACTTCTTTACTTTCGGTTCTTTCTTTAATTTCCCAGTTTAGTTATTTTTCAGGATATAAGCTGAACTTAGATAAAAGTGAGCTATTTCCTTTAAATGACCTAATGTCATAAAATGCCAAATTTCCGTTCCAAGTTGTTACGTCAATTTACATATCTAGGTGTAACAATTAATAAAAACTTAAAGAATTTATTTAAAGAAAACTTAAACCATTTATTGAATTATGTGAAAAAGACGCTTTCTAAATGGTCTCCTCTTTCTTTGTCCCTAATTGGCCGCATTAATTCAATTAAAATGAAGATTCTTCCTATATTTTTATTTCTTTTTCAGGCATTACCTATTTTTATCCCTAAGACCTACTTTGATTCTTTAGATTCAATTCGAACATCTTATATTTGGAAAAATAAACAAGCTCGTTTAAGTAAAGATTACCTACAAAGAAATAAAGAGATGGGTGGATTAGCCCTACCCAATTTTAGGTTTTACTATTGGCTGCCAATATAAGGAATATTACATTTTGGTCCTATTATATTTATCGTAAAGACTGCACATCATGGGTTTCCTTAGAAGTTAATTCTGTAAAAAAAAATCCTCTATTGCCTCTCTTCTTGGATCATACTCTTCTTTTTCAGCAAATAAAACAACAGATAATATAATTGTTTGGCAAAATTTAAGGATCTGGTCTCAATTTAGAAAAATTTTTGGTATAGCGAATTTTTCATCATCATCTCCCATTCTCCTTAATTATTTTTTTTTATCCCTTCCATGAGTGACAAAGTCTTTCAGGATTGGGATGAACTAGGAATTAAGAGCTTTTGGGACCTGTTTATCTCCGGTTTTTCTTTGCTTAATTTGACCAATTGTCAACTAAATTTGCACTGCCAAAAACACATTTTTACAGATACCTTCAAATTAGAGATTTCTTACATTCCCAATTAACTACTTTTCCTATTGCCCCTGATAATAATTTACTGGACGATCTTTTAAATTTAAAACCTTTTGTTAATGGCTCTCTTACTGGTATCTATAGCTTGTTGATTGATTCTAGACAAGACTTTTTAAGATAAAATAAAAAAAAACTTGGGAGGATTTGCGCATTTTAAGTTTTC